>NC_135614.1:12466875-13700312 GCF_053574225.1 Canis aureus
TGTGAGAGGGTTCCCTTTTCAACACATCCTTGCCAACATCTATTGTTTCCTGACTTGTTAATTTTAGCCATTCTGACATGTATGGTGGTATCTCATTGCACTTTTTATTTGTATTTCCCTGATGCCAAGTGATGGTGAACATTTTTTCATGTGTCTGTTGGCCAAATGTATGTCTTCTTTTGAGAAATGTCTGTTCATGTCTTCTGCCCATTTCTCTATTGGATTATTTGTTCTTTCAGTGTTGAGTTTGATAAGTTCTTTATAGGTTTTGGATACTAGCTCTTTATCTAATGTGTCATTGCAAATACCTTCTCTCATTCTGTAGGTTGTCTTTTAGTTTTGTCAACTGTTTCCTTTGTTGTGCAAAAGCTTTTTATCTTGATGAAGTCCCAATTGTTCATTTTGCTTTTATTTCCCTTGCTTTTGGAGGTGTGACTAGAAAGAAATTGCTGTAGCCAAGACCACAAAGGTTGTTGCCTGTGTTCTCTTCTAGGATTTTGATGGAATCTTGCATCACATTTAGGTCTTTTATTCATTTTGAGTTTATTTTTGTGTATGGTGTAAGAAAGTGGTCCAGTTTCTTTCCTCTGCATGTGGCTGTCCAATTTTCCCAGCACGTTGGAGAGACTTTTTTCCATTGGATATTCTTTCCTGCTTTGTTGAAGATTAGTTGATCATAGAGTTGAGATCCATTTCTGGGTTTTCTATTCTGTTCCATTGGTCTATGTGTCTGTTTTTGTGCCAGTATCATATGGTCTTGATGATTACAGCTCTGTAATACAGCTTGAAGTCTGGAATTATGATGTCTCTAGCTTTGGTTTTCTTTTTCAAAATTCCTTTGACTATTGGGATCTTTTCTGGTTCCATATAAATTTCAGGATTGTTTGCTCCAGCTGTGGGAAAAATGTTGATGGTATTTTGATAGGGATTGTATTGAATGTATAGATTGCTCTAGATAGTGTAGACATTTTAAGGATATTTGTTCTTCTGACCATGAGCATGGAATACTTTTCCATTTGTTTGTGTCTTCCTCAATTTCTTTCAGTAGTGTACTATAGTTTTCAGGGTATAGATCCTTTACCTTTTTGGTTAGGTTTATTTCTAGGAATCTTATGAGTTTTGGTGTAATTTTAAATGGGATCAATTCCTTGATGTCTCTTCCTTCAGTCTCATTGTTAGTGTATAGAAATGCAACTGAATTCTGTGTATTGATTTTATATCCTGCAACTTTGCTGAATTCCTGTATGAATTCTAGCAAGTTTGGGGTGGAGTCTTCTGAGTTTTCCATATAGAGCATCATGTCATCTGCAAAGAGTGAGAGTTTGACTTCTTTGCTGATTCAGATGCCTTTTATTTCTTTTTGTTGTCTGATTGCTGAGGCTAAGATTTCTAGTACCGTGTTGAACAAAGGTGGTGATAGTGGACATCCCTGCCATGTTCCTGACCTTAGGAGAAAAATTCTCAGTTTTTCCACATAAAGAATGATACTTTTTGTGTTTTTTTTTGCATATGGCTTTTATGCTATTGATATATGTTCTCTCTATCCCTACACTGTGAAGAGTTTTAATCAAGAAAGGATGCTGTATTTTGTCAAATACTTTTTCTGCATCTAATGAGGGGATCATATGGTTCTTGTCTTTTCCTTTATTAATGTGGTGTATCACATTGATTAATTTGTGGATATTGAACCATCCTTGCAGCCCAGGAATAAATCCCACTTGGTCATGGTGAATAATCCTTTTAATGTATTATTGGATCCTATTGGCTAGTCCTTTGGTAAGAATTTTTGCATCCATGTTCATCAGGGATATTGGTCTGTAATTCTCCTTTTTGATGGAGTCTTTGTCTGGTTTTGGGATCAAGGTAATGCTGGCCTCATAGAATGAGGTGGGAAATTTTCCTTCCATTTCTATTTTTGAAACATCTTCAGAAGAATAGGTATTAATTCTTCTTTAAATGCCTAACCAAATAAAATAAAATAAAATAAATGCCTAACCATAAAATTCCTCTGGTATGCCATCTGGCCCTGGACTCTTGTTTGTTGGTAGATTTTTGATTACTGCTTCAATTTCTTTGCTGGTTATGGATCTGTTCAGGTGTTCTATTTGTTCTTGTTTCAGCCTTGGTAATTTGTATATCCCTAGGAATGCATCCATTTCTTTCAGATTGCCTAGTTTGTCGGCATGTAGTTGCTCATAATATGTTCTTATAATTGTGTTTCTTCAGTAGTGGTTGTGATCTCTCCTCCTTCATTCATGATATTTTTATTTGGGTTCTTTCTCTTTTCATTTTAAGTGTGGCCAGGGGTTTACCAATTTTATTAGTTCTTTCAAAGAACAAACTCTTAGTTTTGTTGATCTGTACTACTGGTTTTTGGTTTCTATTTCATTGATTTCTGCTCTAATCTTTATTATTTCTCTTCTCCTATTTGGTTTAGGCTTTATTTGCTGTTCTTTCCCAATGCCTTTAGGTATAAGGTTAGCTTGTGTATTTGAGACCTGTCTTGTTTCTGGAGAAAGGCTTGTTTTGCTATATTACTCCCTCTTAGAGCAGCTTTTGTTGTATCACAAAGGCTTTGAACAGTAGTGTTTTCCATTTTCATTTGTTTCTGTGAATTTTTAAAACTCTTCTTTAATTTCCTGGTTTCATTCTTTAGTAGGATACTCTTTAGCTACCATGTATTTAAGTTTTTTTTTTTTTTCCAGATTTCCTCTTGTTACTGAGTTCCAGTTTCAAAGCATTGTGGCCTGAAAATATGCAGGGGATTATCCTAATCTTTTGGTACCATTTGAGACCTGATTTTTGACACAGGATGTGATCTATTCTGGAAAATGTTGCATGTGCACTCAAGAAGAATGTGTATCTTGTTGCTTTAGGATGAAATGTTTGAATATATCTGTGAAGTCTATCTGGTCAAGTGTGTCATTCAAAGCCCTTGTTTCCTTTTTGATCTTATGCTTAGATAATCTGTCCATTGCAGTGATGGGATGTTAAAGTTCCCTTCTATTATTGTATTTTTATCAATGTGTTTTTTTAATTTTGATATTAATTGGCTTATACAGTTGGCTGCTCCCATGTTAGGGACATAGATATTTACAATTGTCAGGTCTTCTTGTTGGATAGACTCTTTAATTATGATATAGTGTCCTTCCTCATCTCTTATTACTGTATTTGGTTTAAATGCTAATTTGTATGAAATAAGGATTGCTACCCAACGTTCTTTTGATGTCCATTAGCATGATAGATGGTTCTTCACCCCCCCCTTACTTTCAATCTGGAGGTGTCTTTGGTTCTAATATGGATCTGTTTGCAGACAGCATACTGATGGGTCTTGCTTTTTTATCCAATCTGATACCCTGTGTCTTTTAATTGGAGTATTTAGCTCATTTACATTCAGGGTAACTATTGAAAGATATGAATTTAGTGCCATTATATTACCTGGAAAGTCACTGCTCCTCTATTTTGTCTCTGTTTCTTTCTGACCTATGTTACTTTTGGGCTCTCTCTTCCCTTAAAGTATCCCTTTTAATATCTTTTGTAGGCCTGGTTTGGTGATCACAAATTTTTTTAGTTTCTTTTTCTCCTGGAAACTTTTTATCTCTCCTACTGTTTTGAATGACATCATAACTGAATAAAGTATTCTTGGCTGCATACGTTTCTCATTTAGCACCCTGAATATATCGTGCCAGTCCTTTCTGGGCTGCCAGAAGGATATGCCTAACCTTGTAGATTACAGACATTTTTTTAAATTTATTTTTTATTGGTGTTCAATTTACTAACATACAGAATAACCCCCAGTGCCCGTCACCCATTCACTCCCACCCCCCGCCCTCTTCCCCTTCTACCACCCCTAGTTCATTTCCCAGAGTTAGCAGTCTTTACGTTCTGTCTCCCTTTCTGATATTTCCCACACATTTCTTCTCCCTTCCCTTATATTCCCTTTCACTATTATTTATATTCCCCAAATGAATGAGAACATATAATGTTTGTCCTTCTCCGACTGACTTACTTCACTCAGCATAATACCCTCCAGTTCCATCCACGTTGAAGCAAATGGTGGGTATTTGTCATTTCTAATAGCTGAGTAATATTCCATTGTATACATAAACCACATCTTCCTTATCCATTCATCTTTCGTTGGACACCAAGGCTCCTTCCACAGTTTGGCTATCGTGGCCATTGCTGCTATAAACATCGGGGTGCAGGTGTCCTGGCGTTTCATTGCATTTGTATCTTTGGGGTAAATCCCCAACAGTGCAATTGCTGGGTCGTAGGGCAGGTATATTTTTAACTATTTGAGGAACCTCCACACAGTTTTCCAGAGTGGCTGCACCAGTTCACATTCCCACCAACAGTGTATGAGGGTTCCCTTTTCTCCGCATCCTCTCCAACATTTGTTGTTTCCTGCCTTGTTAATTTTCCCCATTCTCACTGGTGTGAGGTGGTATCTCATTGTGGTTTTGATTTGTATTTCCCTGATGGCAAGTGATGCAGAGCATTTTCTCATATGAATGTTGGCCATGTCTATGTCTTCCTCTGTGAGATTTCTGTTCATGTCTTTTGCCCATTTCATGATTGGATTGTTTGTTTCTTTGGTGTTGAGTTTAATAAGTTCTTTATAGATCTTGGAAACTAGCCCTTTATCTGATATGTCATTTGCAAATATCTTCTCCCATTCTGTAGGTTGTCTTTGAGTTTTGTTGACTGTATCCTTTGCTGTGCAAAAGCTTCTTATCTTGATGAAGTCCCAATAGTTCATTTTTGCTTTTGTTTCTTTTGCCTTCGTGGATGTATCTTGCAAGAAGTTACTATGGCCGAGTTCAAAAAGGGTGTTGCCTGTGTTCTTCTCTAGGATTTTGATGGAATCTTGTCTCACATTTAGATCTTTCATCCATTTTGAGTTTATCTTTGTGTATGGTGAAAGAGAGTGGTCTAGTTTCATTCTTCTGCATGTGGATGTCCAATTTTCCCAGCACCATTTATTGAAGAGACTGTCTTTCTTCCAATGGATAGTCTTTCCTCCTTTATCGAATATTAGTTGCCCATAAAGTTCAGGGTCCACTTCTGGATTCTCTATTCTGTTCCACTGATCTATGTGTCTGTTTTTGTGCCAGTACCACACTGTCTTGATGACCACAGCTTTGTAGTACAACCTGAAATCTGGCATTGTGATGCCCCCAGATATGGTTTTCTTTTTTAAAATTCCCCTGGCTATTCGGGGTCTTTTCTGATTCCACACAAATCTTAAAATAATTTGTTCTAACTCTCTGAAGAAAGTCCATGGTATTTTGATAGGGATTGCATTAAACGTGTATATTGCCCTGGGTAACATTGACATTTTCACAATATTAATTCTGCCAATCTATGAGCATGGAATATTTTTCCATCTCTTTGTGTCTTCCTCAATTTCTTTCAGAAGTGTTCTATAGTTTTGAGGGTATAGATCCTTTACCTCTTTGGTTAGGTTTATTCCTAGGTATCTTATGCTTTTGGGTGCAATTGTAAATGGGATTGACTCCTTAATTTCTCTTTCTTCAGTCTCATTGTTAGTGTATAGAAATGCCACTGACTTCTGGGCATTGATTTTGTATCCTGCCATGCTACCGAATTGCTGTATGAGTTCTAGCAATCTTGGGGTGGAGACTTTTGGGTTTTCTATGTAGAGTATCATGTCATCGGCGAAGAGGGAGAGTTTGACTTCTTCTTTGCCCATTTGAATGCCTTTAATGTCTTTTTGTTGTCTGATTGCTGAGGCTAGGACTTCCAGTACTATGTTGAACAGCAGTGGTGAGAGTGGACATCCCTGTCTTGTTCCTGATCTTAGGGGAAAGGCTCCCAGTGCTTCCCCATTGAGAATGATATTTGCTGTAGGCTTTTCGTAGATGGCTTTTAAGATGTCGAGGAATGTTCCCTCTATCCCTACACTCTGAAGAGTTTTGATCAGGAATGGATGCTGTATTTTGTCAAATGCTTTCTCTGCATCCAATGAGAGGATCATATGGTTCTTGGTTTTTCTCTTGCTGATATGATGAATCACATTGATTGTTTTACGGGTGTTGAACCAGCCTTGTGTCCCAGGGATAAATCCTACTTGGTCATGGTGAATAATTTTCTTAATGTCCTGTTGGATCCTATTGGCCAGTATCTTGTTGAGAATTTTTGCATCCATGTTCATCAGGGATATTGGTCTGTAATTCTCCTTTTTGGTGGGGTCTTTGTCTGGTTTTGGAATTAAGGTGATGCTGGCCTCATAGAACGAATTTGGAAGTACTCCATCTCTTTCTATCTTTCCAAACAGCTTTAGGAGAATAGGTATGGTTTCTTCTTTAAACGTTTGATAAAATTCCCCTGGGAAGCCATCTGGCCCTGGACTCTTGTGTCTTGGGAGGTTTTTGATGACTGCTTCAATTTCCTCCCCGGTTATTGGCCTGTTCAGGTTTTCTATTTCTTCCTGTTCCAGTTTTGGTAGTTTGTGGCTTTCCAGGAATGCGTCCATTTCTTCTAGATTGCCTAATTTATTAGCGTATAGCTGTTCATAATATGTTTTTAAAATCGTTTGTATTTCCTTGGTGTTGGTAGTGATCTCTCCTTTCTCATTCATGATTTTATTAATTTGAGTCTTCTCTCTCTTCTTTTTAATAAGGCTGGCTAATGGTTTATCTATCTTATTAATTCTTTCAAAGAACCAACTCCTGGTTCTGTTGATCTGTTCCACAGTTCTTCTGGTCTCGATTTCGTTGAGTTCTGCTCGAATCTTTATTAACTCCCTTCTTCTCTTGGGTGTAGGATCTATTTGCTGTTTTTTCTCTAGCTCCTTTATGTGTAAGGTTAGCTTTTGTATTTGAGTTCTTTCCAGTTTTTGAATGGATGCTTGTATTGCAATGTATTTCCCCCTTAGGACTGCTTTTGCTGCATCCCAAAGATTTTGAACGGTTGTATCTTCATTCTCATTAGTTTCCATGAATCTTTTTAATTCTTCCTTAATTTCCTGGTTGACCCTTTTATCTTTTAGCAGGATGGTCCTCAACCTCCACGTGTTTGAGGTCCTTCCAAACTTCTTGTTGTGATTTAGTTCTAATTTCAAGGCATTATGGTCTGAGAATATGCAGGGGACAATCCCAATCTTTTGGTATCGGTTCAGACCCGATTTGTGACCCAATATGTGGTCTATTCTGGAGAAAGTTCCATGTGCGCTTGAGAAGAATGTGTATTCAGTTGAGTTTGGATGTAAAGTTCTGTAGATATCTGTGAAATCCATCTGGTCCAGTGTATCATTTAAAGCTCTCGTTTCTTTGGAGATGTTGTGCTTAGAAGACCTATCGAGTATAGAAAGAGCTAGATTGAAGTCACCGAGTATAAGTGTATTATTATCTAAGTATTTCTTCACTTTGGTTAATAATTGATTTATATATTTGGCAGCTCCCACATTCGGGGCATATATATTGAGGATTGTTAAGTCCTCTTGTTGAATAAATCCTTTAAGTATGATATAGTGTCCCTCTTCATCTCTCACTACAGTCTTTGGGGTAAATTTTAGTTTATCTGATATAAGGATGGCTACCCCTGCTTTCTTTTGAGGACCATTCGAATGGTAAATGGTTCTCCAACCTTTTATTTTCAGGCTGTAGGTGTCCTTCTGTCTAAAATGAGTCTCTTGTAGACAGCAAATAGATGGGTCCTGCTTTTTTATCCAGTCTGAAACCCTGCGCCTTTTGATGGGGTCATTAAGCCCGTTCACATTCAGAGTTACTATTGAGAGATATGAGTTTAGTGTCATCATGATATCTATTCAGTCCTTGTTTTTGTGGACTGTTCCACTGAACTTCTTCTTAAAGGGGAATTTTAAGAGTCCCCCTTAAAATTTCTTGCAGAGCTGGTTTGGAGGTCACATATTCTTTTAGTTGCTGCCTGTCTTGGAAGCTCTTTATCTCTCCTTCCATTTTGAATGAGAGCCTTGCTGGATAAAGTATTCTTGGTTGCATGTTCTTCTCATTTAGGACCCTGAATATATCCTGCCAGCCCTTTCTGGCCTGCCAGGTCTCTGTGGAGAGGTCTGCTGTTACCCTAATACTCCTCCCCATAAAAGTCAGGGATTTCTTGTCTCTTGCTGCTTTAAGGATCTTCTCTTTATCTTTGGAATTTGCAAGCTTCACTATTAAATGTCGAGGTGTTGAATGGTTTTTATTGGTTTTAGGGGGGGATCTCTCTATTTCCTGGATCTGAATGCCTGTTTCCCTTCCCAGATTAGGAAAGTTTTCAGCTATGATTTGTTCAAATACATATTCTGGCCCTCTGTCCCTTTCGGCGCTCTCGGGAACCCCAATTAAACGTAGGTTTTTCTTTCTCAGGCTGTCATTTATTTCCCTTACTCTATCTTCATGGTCTTTTAATTGTTTGTCTCTTTTTTCCTCAGTTTCCCTCTTTGCTATCAACTTGTCTTCTATGTCACTCACTCGTTCTTCCACCTCGTTAACCCTCGTCGTTAGGACTTCTAGTTTGGATTGCATCTCATTCAATTGATTTTTAATTTCTGCCTGATTAGCTCTAAATACTGCAGTCATGAAGTCTCTTGAGTCCTTTATACTTTTTTCTAGAGCCACCAGTAGCTGTATAATAGTGCTTCTGAATTGGCTTTCTGACATTGAATTGTAATCCAGATTTTGTAACTCTGTGGGAGAGAGGACTGTTTCTGATTCTTTCTTTTGAGGTGAGGTTTTCCTTCTAGTCATTTTGCTCAGTGCAGAGTGGCCAAAAGCAAGTTGTATTGGGAAAAGGAGAAAAAGAGAGGAGAGAAAGAAGGAAAGAAAAGAGAAAGAGAAAAAAAAGGGAAGAAAAAAAAAAGAAAAAAAAAGAAGAAAAAGAGAAAGAAAAAGAAAGGAGAAAAAAAGGGGGTGGGGGAAGGAAACAAATAAAAAAGCAAAAAAAAAAAAAAAAAAAAAAAGAACCACGGGGCAGTATCTTCTGATTCTGTGTACTTTAAGTCCCTTGGCTTCTCCTGGAAGTTGTCAGTCAGTCTAGCTGGTCTTCTGGGGGAGGGGCCTGTTGTGCTGATTTTCAGGTGTTAGCAGTTGGGGGAGCTGCTGTGCCCCTGCCTGGTGCAGGGCTCAGTGGGGGTTGTTTAGGGGTTGTTTACCCCGTGAGGCCGCAGGAGGAACAGCCCCAGTGGCGGGGCCAGCTCTGGAAACCTGGATTCAGCTCCGGCAGGAACTCCGTCTGCAGGGCCTGGAGGCTCCGGGCGGGGCCGCTGATGTGCTCAGCTGGGGCAGGAGCGTCCTCGCTGTCCTGGGCCCTCCCGGCCTCTGCCTGTCCCGGGGGAGGCGGGATCCTGGGCTGTGTCCCGGCGCCCTGTGCTCCGGAGCCTGCGCTGGTGGATTCGCGCTCCCGGCCCACAGCCCCCTCTGCGGAGCCGCCGCCTGAGCCCCCCGAGCTGCTCCTGGAACCGCGCAGGCCCCTCTGCACGGAGCCTCTTCCTCTGCCCGAGCCCCTCCTGGCTGCTCCGGGTCCCGCCGGGTCCCGCTGTGCGCGCTGCAGCCCTTAGGGAGCTCGGCGCACTCTCCTGGGGCGCAGTTGCTTTGTTACTGTCCCAGGGAACCCGAGGGCATCCTCGCCCTCCTGGGTCCTGCTCCAACTCCCCGCGAGCCCTTTCCGCCCGGGAAGGTTGGTGCAGCTCCTGCGTCTCCGGGACGGGGCTCTCCTGTCCTGGGGACCCTCGCCCCGGCCTCAGCCCGGCTCCTCGCGGGGCCCCTCCCCCTTGGAGGCCTTTGTTTCTTTATTTCTTTTTCCCCCGTCTTCCTACCTTGATAGAAGCGCGAACTCTTCTCACTGTTGCATTCCAGCTGGTCTCTCTTTAAATCTCAGGCCGAATTGATAGATTTTCAGGATAATTTGAAGGTTTTCTAGGTAATTTGGTGGAGACAGGTGATTTGGGGACCCTGCTCTTCCGGCATCTTGCTCCTCCCCCAGATTACAGACATTTTGTCCTGAGCTGCTTCCAAGGATTTACTCTTTATCTCTGAGATTTACAAGTTTCACTATTATGTGTTGGGATGGTGACATATTTTTATTGATTTTGAGAGGGATTCTCTGTGCCTCCTGGACTTGGATGCCTGTTTCCTTCCCCAGATTAGGTGCATTGTCTGCTATAATTTGCTCCAATATACTTTCTTCTCTCTCTTTCCGCTTATCCTGGGATCCCAATTTGTCTAGTATTGTTTTGCTTTATGGTTTCACTTATCTCTTGAATTCTCCCCTCCTGATCCAGTAGTTGTTTATCTTTCTTTTTCTCAACTTTTTTATTCTCCAACATTTTGTCTTCTAAATCACGAATCCTCTCTTCTGCCTCACTTATCCTAGCAGTTAGAGCCTCCATTTTTAAATTGTAGTTCATTAATAGCCTTTTTGTTTTCCAGTTGATTAGATTTTAGTTCTTTTATTTTTCCAGAAAGGGATTCTCTTGAGTCTTCTATGCTTTTATCAAGCCCAGCTAGTATGTTTAGTCATTATTCTGAACTCTAGACCTTACTTATGTCCATACTGATTAGGTCCTTGGCAGTCAATACTCTTGTTCTCCTTTTTGAGGTGAGTTTTTCTATATTGTCAGATTTGCAGAAAGTAGTTGCTTTTCTATTTGTACACTTGTAGCTATTCTTTTCTTAGACCTCCAGTTGAGTTCACAGGCAATCAGAATGATTTGGTAGCTATCTAGCTGAATTTTGGGGGCCAGATGAAACTAAGTTCTCCTACTCCTCCACCGTCTTGGACTTTCTTATTTTTTAATAAGTGGAAAATGGTTATACTGCCTTTTTGTAGACTTAGAATTTCAGATAACTATTTACCTGTCTACAGACATGGGAAACTTAAGGTTTAAGTGTTTCTGTCCTCTTCCAATTTTGCAATCTACAACACCTCTTTCTCTTCTCTGTCAACAAGTTTATGATATATCAACATCTCTTTTGAATTAGAGTAACTACTCCCTCCAATTTACTTTCTGCAAATTTTAATTTCCAAGTGAAAGTTTGTCTTAAAGTCGGAGCATACTTATAAATATCTTTATTTTGCCATCATAAGGCAATAGGAAATGAATTTCAAATGTACACAATGACTCAAATTTTAAAACCTTAAAGTTAGTGATTAACAACGTATCAATCCTAAGAAAATAAAAGATGGAAATTTTGGATAAAATCTCTTAAATGTAACAAAAAACCATGTTACATTTGTGACACAAAGCAAGGTATCTATTTTCACTTGGCACACAAAATATGTATTGGCGGGCTAGCAATGGTTGTAATTATGTGGTAGACAATAAAGGGTCCGCAGATGCCAAAAACAGAAAAATGGGTGAACCAGACCAGAAATCATGCATTTGGTAAACAGCTTCCTAGACAAATGAATTTAGCTGATTTTAAGACAGCAATATCTTTTATTTTCAGTTTTATGAGATTTATGGATGGATCCAAACTTTATTTTTAAAAAAAGTGGTCCAGTTTCATCCTTTTTTATGTAGCTGAGTTTACCCAATACAATTTGTTAAAGAGAGTCTTTTTCTTACTGAATACTCTCTCCTGTTTTGTATGAAGATAATTAATCATATAGTTGTGAGTTTATTTCTGAGTTTTCTATTCTATGTGTCTGTTTTTGTGCCAATCCCATACTGTTCTGATTAGTGCAGCTCTGTAGCATGACTTGAAGTCCAGAATTGTGATGTCTCCCACTTTCCTTTTCTTTTTCAAGATTGCTTTGGCTACTCAGGATCTTTTGTGGTTCCAGAAAAATTTTAGGATGGTTTGCTCTCATTCTGTGAAAAATGCTGTTGGTGTTTTCATAGGGATTGCATTAAATGTGTAGATTGCTTTGAGGAATATAGACATCTTAACACTATTTGTTCTTTGAATGCATGAGCATGGAATGTTTTTCCATTTCTTTGTGTCATCTTCAATTTCTTTCATCAATGTTTAATAGTTTTCAGGGTACAGATCTTTCACCTCTTTAGGTTTATTCTCTAGGTACCTTATTATTTTTGGTGTAATCATAAATAGGGCTCTTTTCTTTTCTTTTTTTTTTAGGGCTCTTTTCTTAATTTCTCTTTCTGCTGCTTCCCTATTACTGTACAGAAATGCAATAGATTTCTGTACACTGACTTTGTATCCTGTGACTTTCATGAATTCACTTATCAGTTCTAGGAGTTTTCTCAGGGAGTCTTTTGGGTTTTCTATATATAGCATCATGTCATCCGAACATAGTGAAAATTTTTCTTCTTTCTTACAATTTGGATGTTTTTATTTCTTTTTTGTTGTTGGATTGCTGTGGCTAGGACTTCCAGTAATATGTTGAATAAAAGTGGTGAGAGTGGACATCCTTGTCTTGTTTCTGACCTTAGGGGGAAAGCTCTCCATTTTCTCTCTCTCTTTTTTTTTTAAGATTTTATTTATTTATTCATGAGAAACACAGAGAGAAAGAGAGGCAGAGACACAGGCAGAGGGAGAAGCAGGCTTCATGCAGGGAGCCCGATGCGGACTCAATCCTGGGTCTCCAGGATCACACCCTGAGCCACCCAGGCTGCCCTCTCAATTTTCCCTACTTGAGTAAAATTTTCACTGTGGGATTTTTTGATATATGGCCTTTATTATGTTGAGGTATGCTACCTCTAAACCTACTTTGTTGAGGGTTTTTATCATCAGTGGATGTTGTACTTTATCAAATGCCTTTTCTGCATCTATTGAAAAGATCATATGATTTTTATCCTTTCTCTTATGGATGTAATGCATCATGATGATTGATTTGCAAGTATTGAGCCACATTTGCATGCTGGGGACTAATTCTACTTGACTGTAGTGAATAATTTTTTAATGTATTGTTGGATTTGGTTTGCTAGTATTTTGTTGAAGATTCTTGCATTTATGTTAATCAGGGATATTGACCTGTAATTCTCTTTTTTTTTGTGGTGTCTTTATCTGGTTTGGTATCAGGGTGATACCCTCATGAAATAAACTTGGAAGTTTTCCTTCTTCTTCTGTTTTTTGGAATAGTTTGTGAAGAATAGGTATTAACTCTTCTTTAAATGTTTGGCAGATTTGTCTGTGAAGCCATCTGGCTCTGAACTTTTGTTTGTTGGGAGTTTTTGATTACTGGTTTAGTCTCCTTGTTGGTAGTCAGTCTGTTCAAACTTTCTACTTTTTCTTATTTCAGTTTTGGTAGGTTATATGTTTCCAGGTATTTATGCATTTCTTTTAGGTTATCCAATTTGTTGGCATATAGTTATTCATAATATTCTCTTACAGTTTGTATTTCTGTGGTATTGGTTATTATTTGTCCTCTTTCATTTGTGATTTATTTGGATCCTTCCTCTTTCCTTTGATGAGTCTGGCTAGAGGTTTATCTAGTTCCTTGATCTTTTCAAAGAACCATCTCCTGGTTTCAATGATCTGTTCTATTATTTCTTTAGTTTGTATGTAATTTATTTCTGTTCTAATTTTTATTATTTCCCCCCTTCTGCTGGTTTTGGGTTTTGTTTGTTTTTCTTTATCTAGCTCCTTTAGGTGTAAGGTTAGGTTGTTGATTCAAGATTTTTCTTGCTTCTTGAGGTAAGCCTATATTGGTATAAACTTCCCTCTTAGAACTACTTTTGCTGTGTCCCAAAGGTTTTGAGCTATTATATTTTCTTTTTCATTTGTTTCCACTTACTTTTTTCTTAGATTTCTTGGTTGACTCATTCATTGCTTGGTAGCATGTTATTTAACCTGCATGCATTTGTGGTTCTTCCAGATTTTTTCTTGTGGTTGACTTCTAGTTTCATAGGGTTATGGTCAGAAAAGGTGCCTGGTGTGACTTTGATCTCATTGAATTTGTTGAGGCATGTTTTGTGGCTTACTATGTGATCTATTCTGGAGAATGTTCCACGTGCACTTGAAAAGAATATGTATTCTTATGTTTTAGGATGGAATGTTCTGAATGTATCTGTTAAGTCCATCTGGTCCAGTGTGTCATTCAAAGCCATTTTATCCTTGTTGATTTTCTATTTAGATGATTATTAATGTGAGTGTTAAAGTCCCCTACTATTATTGCTTACTATCAAATAGTCCCTTTATATTTGTTACTAAATGTTTTATGTATTTGGGTGCTTCCATGCTAGGTGAGTAAATACAATTGTTATATCTTTTTGTTGGATTGTCTCCTTTACTATTATATAGTGTCTTTCCATATCCTTTTAACACACTTTGTTATAAAGTCTATTTTGTCCAAAATAAGTATTGCTACCCTAGCTTTCTTTTGACATACATTTACATGATAAATGTTTGTCCATCCCCTCACTTTCAATCTGCAAGAGTCTTTAGGTCTGGCATGAGTCTCTTGTAGGGAGCATATAGATGCATCCTGTTTTTTTGTTTTTTGTTTTGTTTTTATCCACTCTGTCACCCTATGCCTTTTGAATGGAGCAGTTAGCCCATTTACATTCAATTTTTGATAGATATGTAGTTATTGCCATTTTGTTACTTGCTTTGTGGTGTTTTTGTAGTTTTTCTTTGATGCTTTCTTTTTTTCTCTTTTCCATAATTTGTTAGTTTTCTTTTGTGATATACTTGGATTCTTTACTCTGTTTTTTTTTTTCATATCTATTACTGTTTCTTGATTTGTGGTTACCATTTGGTTTATATATACCATCTTCTGCACAGATAACAGTCTATATTAAGCTGATGGTCACTTAATTTTGAACTCATTTTTACTCCTTTTCCCTTCATATTTCAGATATTTCATGTATCATATTTTACATCCTTTTATTTTGTGCTTCTCTTGACTTATTTTTTATTACTTCATTTTATACTTAATGAAGCATATTTGTATTTATACTTCATGAAGACATACATCATTTTTCTTTTGTTTTTGTCTTTTCTGCATTTAGTTGTAGAATTTGTTCTGCCAGTGTTCCAATTGATCTCTGGTTTATTTACTCAGATGTGAGCAATATCTAGTTTTAAATGTTGGACAGGGTGAACTTAGAGTCCTTCTACTCTGCCATCTTCACAAGCTCCCCATAGCATATATTTATAACATAATCTCATAAATGTGATTCCTAAAGCTGTTTTTTTAAACTAGCAGTATATAGCATAGATGTGTTTCCATGCCACTGTTGTGGAATTTTGATATTTCGTATTTATGTAAAGGACCCAGCAAGTCAAGAAATATTAATGGCTCTGTAACTTACTGTAAACATCCAAATAAGGCTTGTAAACATCCTTAGCAGATGAGGAAGCACTTATTTATAAGTATGACCCCCATTTATATCACAATCTGCTGAAGGGGGACCAGATATCCTTGATTCCTTATGTATGAAATATACATTCACAACTGCAATTAAACAAAACATCAGAGCCCAGTCAAGAAAACAAAAAACACACTAGTTATTTTTAACAGAGTATTTAATAAAGAAGATTGATTAACAGTATCAGATTTAAGCAAAAAGGGAACATTAAAGTAAAGCAAGTAAATACTTGCAGGTAGCAACTGTGAGCCCTGTGGCTAGGGGAACTGAGAGAAGAGTTAAAATTAGCAAAACCTGCCAGCTTGGAAGGTCCCTGAGGGGCTGGGAATGAGACTTCCACAGAAGGGATGCCAGTATTTGCTGGTGGTAAATCTGAGTATGAAGCTGGTTCCAGCAGTGATGTAAGAAACTCAAAACTAGTACTATACTTTGCTGTTGGGGCAAAAGAGCATTGCTGGGGGTAGCAATGATAGGAATAAGGGGCACTAGGGAAGGAGTCTTCTCTTCTTTCTCCAGGCTTCTCATCTCCCTCTATTGCTTCCATTTGCAGAATATAACAGAAAACACTCTCTAAAAAAGAGAATGAATGGCATTTGCAGAGGCAGCTTCCTGGAGTAGAATAGAAAAAGGTAGGTTTGTAGCTGAGAGATAATAGGTTAATCCAGCACAGAAAGTGCTTGGATATAAATGTGACTCCCATTTTGTAGTTACAGGGTACTAAAGTAGATCTGGACATTCCTGTTTCTCTGGTTATGAGTTACTTATAACCAGAAGCAAAGAAGCCTATGAAACAAAGTTGTCTAAGTAAGTAAACATAAATTCATGGTAATAGAGTTCTCTATTAATCTATGCTTGGTAAGTAAATCTAATTGATTTGTCAATAAACCCCAATAGTAGTAGTTTCCAAAATTATTTTAAGAACATTTTTGATAGAAAAACTTAGTGAATAAATTCATATATCAATTATTTTTTTATTTTTTAAAGAATTTTTAAAAAAATATTTTATTTATTTATTCATGAGGGACACAGAGAGGCGGAGATATAAGCAGAGAGAGAAGCAGGCTCTCCACAGGGAGCCTGATGTGGGACTCGATCCCAGGACCCTGGGATCATGACCTGAACTAAAGGCAGATGCTCAATCACCAAACCACCCAGGCACCCCTATATTTTAAAGAATTTATTTATTTATTTGACAAAGAGAGAGAAGGGGAGAGAGCATGAGCCAGGGGAGAGGTAGGGGAAGAAGCAGACTCCCTGCTGAACACAGAGCCCAATGTGGGGCTCCATCCAGAGCCCTGTGATCATGACATGAACTGAAGGCAGATGTTTAACTGAGCCACCCAGGAGCCCCTCAATTTATTATTTTAAAATAAATTGGGGGATAATTTGCATTATTTTAAGAATTTGAAGATTTAACCCAAGTCTGCATTCTACCACACATATTTAAAACCAGTAAGCTGGTAGTAAATGGCCATAAAGTGTAAATAGGCACTGTATACCAAAAAACTATTATTTTTTTTCCTACTTGTGTTATTTAATTCCTTTCTTGAAGCAGCTCTCCTTTTAAAGTTCATGAAAACAGGGGTGGTTGGGTTACTCATTCGGTTGAGTGCTGGACTCTTGATTTCTGCTCTGGTTATGATCTTAGGGTTGTGGGATCCAGCCCCATTCTGGGCTCCCCACTCAGCTTGAGCTTCTCTCCCACTCTCTCTTCCTCTGCCCCTCACCCTGCTTGGCCACAGGTGCATACACTCTCTCTATCTAAAATAAATAAATAAATAAAATATATATTTAAAAAAGTACACGAAAACAGCCAGCCCCTTGAGAAATAAGGCAAGAAAGAAATCCTATTGGTTACTTTGTGCTTAAGCAGAATTCTTGGTTATTTTATCCTTTTTACTTTTTATTCAGTTTTACTGGAAAGGAAAACATTAATTCACTCACTTTATTTAATGCTTTCAGTGTGCCTACACTGGGGATATAAATGGTGGGGATATAAAGATATCTTTATCTACCTGCACTTAAGGGACTTGTGATCTAATAGAGGAAGATGGGTATGTATGCTATGCTGCAACTGATTTATCAGAGATACCCTGATACAATCAGATAGATGATGCCATGAGGACATTAGAAGAGTGGTCAATTCTGTCTTTGGGATGGGGGTGTTTAGGAAAGTGTACAGTGAGAAAGTAATTTTTTGAGAATATTTCCATCAAGTAGTGACCATAGGTAAATAGCCTCCATTGATCCTTCTTTTTACTTTGTGGATCAGATATTGTATGTGGAAATGTCAGAAATACTGTACCAGGGAAAGAGTAAGAACAAAACCACAGTGGTATCAGGGCCAAAAAGAAGAAGAAAGAATTCAGAAATATAAAAATCTTTGCCAAGAAGAGCAAATTTTTTCAATTGTTCATTTGTGAAATTTCTGAATTACATTTGTTGGCATTGAAAAAATTAGCCAAAGATAGGCTAAGCTTTTGTATGTCTGACCTTGAACTTTTGTAATACACTATATTTCATTTTTATCTAGCTAATCACGTTCCCTTTGAATGTTACTTTAGCCATTTTGTCTTTGAAGCCTTATAAAATGCAAATGATATTGTACAAAAGCATTTTTAATATAAGAATTACAGACTCCATTTGTCTTCACAAAGTATGTGCTATAATCAGAGAATATTGAGGTGTACAATTGATGGTAGAATTTAGCTTGGAGTAAAAATATGGCAGCAAGTGAAGCATATTTGAGGGAGGAATTTAGTCACAAATACATGGGGTTTGGGTAGTTTGGATTTTTGAACAGTGTATTTGAGCATGGATTAAAGGATAGGTCTGGGAGTTTTCCTAGTGATTTTTAAGAGGAAAAGTATCATCAAAGGGTTTAATTTCTCTTTTTATTAAAAAAAGGAATATATAATTGCATACCTTATTACTTCAGTGAAAGACATATTGCAGGTACTGACTACATTCCATCGCAATTTGAACTCCAGCTAACCAGATGTGTCTTTAGAGGCGGGGATTATACCTGTACACAGAGATTATGTTTTGCTGGAGTAAGATTTTAGAACAGTGATTTTTCAAATGGCTTCTATGACTTTTGGAAAACATGTTAATGTGTAGATTTTCAAGAACTCTCCCTCCTCCATCTCCCACTGTGAGATTCAGATTCAGCTGGTTTAGGGAAAGTTTCACAAATTTGCATTTTTTAATAAGCATGCCAAGTAGTTCTAATATAGATGGCCTTGGACTATCCTTGAAGTAAGACCACAGAAATTTCTTCCTTTTGAAATTTTTTATATCTAAAATTTCTTTTCTTTTCTTTTCTTTTTTTTTTTTTTAAAGATTTTATATATTTATTTGACAGAGAGAGAGAGACAGCACAAGTAGGAGGAGTGGCTGAGGGAGAGGGAGAAGCAGGCTCCCTGTGGAGCAGAAAGCCTGTTGCAGGCTCATCCCAGAACCCTGAGATTATGACCTGAGCCAAAGGCAGATGCCTAACAGAGTGAGCCACCCAGGCACCCCTAAAATTTCTTTTTCATAGTGTAGAATACGGAGTTATTGGAGGGTAGGAGGCTTAGAGCAATTTTTAGAGATATTTTTATCAGTGATTTCTGCTAAAGAAAGATGACTTTCCTAACTAATACCTGCAAACATGAGAGTGATGATTGTGTATGATCTGATTAGTGGTTTGTTCCCTTTCTTTTTCTTTCTTTTTTTTTCTTCAGGTTTTTCTATTTTTCATACACTCTCCTTGATCCTTCCCCCATTCTATTGATTGTACTGTATCTACATTGTCAGTATGTACAGACATTACATAGTACAGTATCCCCTTTATAACTAGCATCATTTAGGCTTAGCTCCACAGCTCCACTTAATGTTCAGTCCTTATGTTGGATATTTCAAATCATTTTGTGTGATGAAAGATTAAGTAGATTCTTTAGAAGATCCTGTAAGAAGGGTTCATGGGAGCAATCACTATTTCCTAAGTATATTCATAACAGTTTATCTGTAATCTTTTTATACTAATAAACAAAGTTAGCTGGATATAAAATCCCTGATGTAGAAGTTTCTCTATTTTTTTTTCCTGGAACGTCTTAATTTTTCTCTTCTTGAATACTTTAAAGATATTATTCCATTGTTGTTGGAAAGACCAATGGCAATTATATTTTTTCCTTATAAATGATTTGTTCTTTGTGTCTGGTAGTTCAAAGAATTTTTTCTTTTCACTTAAAATCTAATACTTTTTTCCAGAATATATTTCTGAGTTGGCTATTCTAGGTTGATTTTTTTAAGTTCAAGAAATTTCCTTGAAATATGATTTATGTTATCCTTAATTTCATAAAAGTTTTCTTAAATTACAGTTTTTGGTGTTTGTTCTGTCCCATTGTTTTGATTTTCTCCTTCAGAGATTCCTTTTATATAGAAGTCCCCCTCCTTATACTCTATCTCTCTCACTTTCTCTAAAATCCCTTTTAAAAATATTTCTAAAAATTTATTTTTGCCGTAAAATATTTTTATCCTTCTAATTTCCGTATCTTTTCAGGTATTTTTCACCATGTTTGATTGCACCTTAGTTTCTTCTAATGTAATGTTGACTACTTAATTTAAACTTGTTTAATTCTCTCCTGAGTTTATTCTCTTTTTCAAATCTCCTCTTTGGCCTTCATAGTAAAGTTTTTTCAAATTCTGTGTTACAATGTTCATAACAGCAATGTCCACAATAGCCAACAATGTCCTCTAACAGATGAATAGATAAAGAAGATGTGGTCTATATACAAAATGGAATATTACTCAGCCATCAGAAAAGACAAATAAAAAAAAAAAAAAAAGAAAAGACAAATACCTACCATTTGCTTCGATGTGGATGAAACTGGAGGATATTATGCTGAGTGAAGTAAGTCAATCGGAGAAAGACAATTATCATATGGTTTCACTCATATGTGGAATATAAGAAATAGTGAAAAGGATTATAAGGGAAAGGAGGGAGACTGAGTGGGGAAAAATTAGAGAGAAGACAAACCATGAGAGACTCCTAACTCTGGGAAACAAACAAAGGGTTGCAGAAGGAGAAGAGGGTGGGGGGATGGGGTGATTGGGTGACAGGCACTGAGGAGGACACTTGATGGGATGAACACTGGGTGTTATACTATATGTTGGCAAATTGAATTTAAATAAATTATTAAAAATAAAAAAATTCTGGGTTATTTCTTCTTTTATAGCTTCTATTATTTAAAACAATTATTTTTGCTTGTACTAAAATTTTAAGTTGGAGTGCATGTCTTTCTGGCCTGTTTTCATAATCTCTAGTTATCTTCTACATTATTTGACTTCTTTCCTTTTTTCCCCCCCATAATTCAACCTCAATCCATTTCTGTTGCTTCCTTTTAAGTGCAGGTGGATTTCCTTAGCAGAGATAAAAATATATGACCCCATACTTCTAAGGTTTGCCTCCACCATTTCCTTTTTACTTATATCCTGACCTTCTTTTTCCTTGGCCACTATTTTTCTATCCTACTTAATCCGATCCTATATATGGGAGTTTCTACTCAATATAGGAATTTGACTTAGGAGAGAGCTTTGGTTTTTTTAGTTTGAGAGTTCACAGGGTCGGGACTGGTTAAGCACCAGCTATCCCTCTGCCCTGACCTACACATTGGATCCTGCAGGGCTCCCACCTCATCTCAGCTACTTTCAGATTAGCTTTTTGTGCTTTCTAAGGAGTACTTGATGACAGTTCTGAAGTTCTTCTGATACTGTCTCCACTTGCCTCTCTTCTGAGGCTTGTGGGAATATGTAGTCATCTACTTTTTTTTGTGTCCATTCTTGGTGGAGTTTTGATTTTGCTAACTTGTTATGTCTGGAGTGTTTTTGGAGGGGAAGGATTCAGAGAGTTTCAGAACATACACTTACCTCAATTTTCATTTATTTATCTTTTTCAGGTATATGAGTATGTTTTCTCTACTCAAGGAGGTTTCTCAATTTCTCTAGTTATACATAAAACAATTAAAAAATAATATCCATCATTTGTTGAGTGTTAACTACATTCCAGGTGGTAAATGAATGAAATGCTTTATAACATGTTCATAATCTTTATAATAATCTTTGGATGTAGCTACTTTATGTCCATTTTAAATAAAGAATTACAGGTGTAAAAAGTTAAAATTGTTGGTCCAAGGTTGGGGTAGGCAGCTTCTAAAATGTCACTAATGATCTCTCCCTTTTGATAATTGTGTCCTTGTATAATCCCTTCCCCTCATATGTGGGCTGGACCAAGTGACTTGCTTCTAATGAATAGAGTGTGGAAAATGTGATGGTATGTCACATCTGAGATTAGCCCACAAAAAGATTATGGTTTGGGCACTCTCTTGCTTCCTTGCTTGTTCATTCTGATAGAAGCCAGCTGTCATGTCCTGTGTTGCCCTAGGAGAGGCTCATGTGGAAGGAATTGAGGGAGACCCTCAGCCAATAGCCAGCAAAGAACTGAGGTCCTTTGCCAATAGCCCTTGAGGAACTGGATCCTGCTAGCAGCCATGTGAATGACTTGGAAGAGGATCATCTCTCAAGTGAGTCTTTGAATGAGACCACAAATGCAGCTGACACCCTGATTGTAGTACTGTGAGAGATTTTGAGCCAGAGGCACCCAGATCATCTATATTTGGATTCCTGATGCACAGAAATCCACAGATAATGTTTATTGTCTTAAACTGTTAACTTTGGAGTAACTTGTTACACAGCAAGAGGTAACTAATACACAGGCCATAAAAGTGATAAGTGTCCCTGATGGCTTGGAACTCAAGAGATCTGATTTCAATGTCTGTATTCTTCACCTGTATTGACACTGACTTTGATTAACCTATACCTTTATGAACTATTATTTCTACCAATTGAATTTGACAATCTTCCAGTTCTTTGATTCTATTATTCTTCTTTGAAAAAAATTTTTCTATCTAGAAATTGTCAGTTCCTGAACTGAGTAATAAGTGAGTACTTTCTTTAAGTCATGGAAATTTAGAGTTAGAAGGAACCTGAAAATTTGTATAATCCAAATTAATCTGTTCCCAGATTTTACGGATGAAGAAATTAGGCCCAGAAAAATTAAGAGACTTGCTTAAAGCTATAGAATTAGTGAAATAATGAGGAGTAGAGCCCAAGTCTCTTAAAGTCCTATAAGCAGGTACATACTGATAGTTCTACAGGGTCATAGCTCACTACCACATTCTGAATGTGGAGTGGATTCAATATGATTCTTCTTCATTTTTGCTGTACCAAAACACAGGGATCCCCTAGGGAACAACTGACAAATAATGAGTAGGATATTTATTTCCTTTGCTCTTAGGCTCACATCCCCTGAAAGAGGGATCAATAGCCCGTATCCAACTGAATGACTATCCATCTTCCAATCCCTTAACCACAGCACTGAATCCAACATAGCAATGAAATTTCATATTGAGAGCCAACTCCAAATGATTTGTCTTGGCTCTTTATACTGCTCATTGAGAAGCATTTCCTGAGCTGGAGTGGAAGGAGGCTGCTGTGTTCAACCAGTAATGTCAGCCATGAGAGGAGGTTGAGGGTGTGGTGGAGTGTGTGCCATGTATTTTCCCATTGACATCTCTGCACATTTAGCAGCCTGGCCCTTCCTTTGATGTCCCAGTCATTTCCCACTATGAGCCCTTCTTGCCACAGAAGCTGCCCAGGAAGGGTCACTTACAATGTGCCATTGGCCTTCATTTCTGGACTCTTTTTCTTCTCCTTTGATGATGAGCATATAAGTGGCATTGGTGGAATTTACCTTGTAACTGAGTGTAGTGTTAGAAGCAGAGCCAGTTCTCACATCCCTGAGGTTGGATGCTTTTACGGCTTCATAGGCTTCATTTCTGGCTGGATCTAAAAGTCACACTGCCGGCAGACTTTCAGCCCATCAGAAAAAAAATGCAGGAAGATACAATTTTACACATGCTTATTCTATTGTCTTTTGCAAAATACTCCGTTTTCCCCAGTCCCAGGGGGTCATGGGAATAAATTTACAGGTGAGTGTTAGTCCAGGTATCCTGGATGACAGGGTAAAACACTGGTCTCATAGATCAAAAGCACAATTAACATGTGCCTTGGAACTTGGACAACTGCAGGAGCTGGGAGGCTGGGGCTTAAATATCTCCATGGGTGGTAGTATCAACATAGTACTGCCAGCTTTCTTTTTCTTTTTTCTTTTTTTTCATTTCGGTGAAGTTGAGAGTTGGGCAATGTTAGAATGCAGGTAAATGCCTGGCTGGGAAAGTTCGTTTCCTTCTATTCTACCTGCTACTTAACTTTCTTCTTCCATTTCAATTCAGTCTATTCTCATTTCAATAACCCATGTTTTCTTTATTATTTTTCACCATTGGGGTAGTATTAAAACCTCAGTGAAAGATTTTCACTTTTCAGAATATTTTTAATCAGAAGCCTATATTATCGAAATAGTAAAAGAATACTAGGATGCCTTCTGGCAACTAGATATACTCTGCTCTTGACTTCTGGAAAACACCAAACCCCTCCTCTTTTGAATTAGTGAAAGAATGAGGAGTAGAGCCCAAGTCTCTTAAAGTCCTATAAGCAGGTACATACTGATAGTTCTACAGGGTCATAGCTCACTACCACATGAAAGCAATAAAAGCCTGAACATGACTTGATGCTTTGAGTTGTGGAACTTAGGCAAGTCACTTTGGATCTATATGCTTCATTTGTTCCTAGGTATAAATGTGTGTGTTCTGGGGGAGAGAGACAGAGAGATATAATGAGATCAGTAGTCTTCTGAGCCTTAGGAACCCTGAGATTATGGAAGAAAAAGTTTGAGCTGGTGAGAATCCTGTCCTTCCTCAACTTGAACAATTCTGCTGTTAGTTTTCTGTTAGGGATTTTTTGAAAGATGGTTTTTATTGTTTTAAATGTGAAAACTACCAGATGAGCGTTAGGTTCTTTCTACTTCTAGTATTTTAGATTTACCTACATATTATCAGTTAGTCCCAGATTGAGGAGAAAGCTCCATGTAATGGTTAAGAACATCATCTCTGGGGGCACCTGGGTGGCTCAGTCAGTTAAGCAGCTGCCTTCACTTAGGTCATGGATGTCAGTGTTCTGGGACCAAGCCCTGCATTGGGCTCCCTGATCAGCAGGGGTCTGCTTCTTCCTCTCCCTCTGTGCCTACCCCCTGCTTATGCTCTCACTCTCTGTCAAATGAATAAATTAATAAATACATTAATTAATTAAATTAAAAAAATTACCTCCGTCAGATGTCTCTGTCTTTGGATCACAACCACATCCCACTGAGGCTCTCCAAGCATGTTATCCTTTAAGGCCTTAGTTCTTATCTTCTTTAAAGTGGAGATAATAGTTGAATCAGCCTCATAGGATTGTGGTGAGAACCAAATGAGCTAGTTCACAATGTTTAGCAAATCATAAATACTCAATAAGCGATAGGCATTATTAATCAATCTGAAAAAAAATATTGGCATTATACATGGTATGCACATCTTCCTTTATTACATCATTTATGTTTATTTCAAATAAGTTTCTTCTAGAACCAATTCTAAAAGCATTGAAATATTAAAATAGAACATGTAGCACTCTGCCACTCTTTTAGCTTGACATTGCAAGGAGATTTATATGATTTTAAAATGTTCACTTAAGTGCAAACTAATCTGAAAATATATTGTACCATAACTGGCTATGTAAGTTTTCAGCCAAAAGGTTTCAGTGGAAAGTTCAAATGAAAATAATTTAAGATGAAGTGAATTTGTGGATGATGCTTTACTGAAAATCAGCTTTTTCATAAAATTTAAGCATATATTTGCAGAACTTTATTTTTCTTTGAGTTTTTGGGTTTCAATTAATTTATCTGCAAAGTAAAGGGACTGGACCTGATAATTTTTCAGATTTAATATCAATGATTCTGTTTCTTGTCATAGGATGTGGCATTCCAATCAGTTTGTCTCAATTCTCCAGGCATCCATTTCTTCAGCTGCAAATTGAGAAAAGAATGTTTGCTACCCTTAATTCTAGCAATAGAGTTGGACTTATCTTTTTATGCTTGTCTTCATTACTCTTTGGTTGCATAATCATCTAAAGTGTATCACAAAATAATTTCTAGTCATGTATTTTTAGGTGCATGGTTAAGAGCTTATCAACCTATATTTCTGAGTGCTCCCTGGGACACAATGGTGAAAAGACACATTTTCTGCCTCAGACATTAGATCCATGATGATGATGGTGATAAATGATGAAGAAAATAAAGATAGTAAATGCGAACATGATTGCTTTAAGTGGAATAAGCACAACATTTACTGGAAACAAAAGTTAAGAAAACCCAGATCAGCCTAGTAGTAGGGTGTATGTGAAGGCCAAGGCAACAGAATGTCAGACAGTGTTCCAGGCCAGAGGAATACTGATTGCAAACACAGAGCTCTAGATGGGAGAGCAGGACAGGTCAGGAATTACAAATCCTTCAGTATTGTTGGAGTGTGAAATGTAAAAAGAGAATGAGGGGGGATTGCTAAATAGGAGCCTGCTCATTTAATTGAGTAGTATCTGGCCATACGTTGAAATTATTCAAGAATCACTGAAATGTCAAGGTTTTAAATTAAAATAGGAAAGTAGTTTTAACATAAATTTCTGAAACTCTTACAAAAATATAGGAGTTCAAGATCAATAGTTTCATATTTTGCTTTAGAAGAAACTAGTCCAGGGAAACTAATTAAGAGCACCTAGAACATAACACCAAATTCATTTTACTTTAAAATGTTTCCTGAAATGGGATGCCTGGGTGGCTCAGTGGTGGAGTGTCTGCTTTTGGCTCAGGACATGATCCTGGGGTCCCAGGATCGAGTCCCATATTGGGCTCCTTGCATAGAGCCTGCTTCTCCTGTCTCTGCCTTTCTCTGTATCTCTCATGAATAAGTAAATAAAATCTTTAAAAAAGAAAAAAAAAATTCCTGAAGGGGTGCCTGAGTGGTTCAGTTGGTTAAGCATCTGCCTTCAGCTTAGGTCATGATCTCAGGGTCCTGGGATGAAACCCCACATTGGATTCCCTGCTCAGTGGGGATCCTGCTTCTTCCCTTCCCTCTGATGCTCCCCCCTGCTTGTGTACATACACTCTCCCTGTCTTTCTGTCAAATAAATAAATAAAATTAAAAAATAAAATGTCTCATAAGTTTTTTTCATTAGATGAGCACTAATAAGTTAGACATGAATTTCTAAGGTAAATGTAAGATAATGCTCCTTTAAAAAATCTCTTATGGGTTTTCATAATTTGTGAACTTGAAGATTTTATATAAAATTTTCCAGTGATTTTTTTTCTTGATTGCATTACTCCATTAGAAAAAAATCTACACAATTGATTATCTGGCATCTGATCTATTCTTATACTTTGAGTAAGACAAACAAAACAAACATGCTCTATAAAAACAAAAAGACAAAGAAAAACAAAAACAACAACAACAAAAAAAACAAAAAGACTATCAGTTATTCTAACTCTGGTTCAGTTTTTGTAGAAAGAGCATAGGACTCAGAAGTTGTAAATTCAAGATTCTGCTATTTATTTATCATTTCAATCATAGTATTATAAGCATATGCTACTTGATTAGATTTTCTAAATTTAAAGCCATACATCCATATGGTTTAAAGAATCAAATTGTTCTAGAAGACTTGTAGACTTGTATAAAAACCAGAAGTACCATATGCCTTCCTCCCATTTCCTATTTTCCACAGGCAACCACTTCCAACATTTTTAGTTTGATTCTATTTTTATTTCCATGTCTCCAGATGACATGCTTGTATTGCCACTTCTTAATTTTCAAAAGCTTATCATTACCTATTGATGTTCTCCTAAAGCACTTTTTCACCACTGCCCTCCTCAAAGCCCCCACTGTTCCTGTGAATATGTTCATATTATTCAAACATTCTATTTAATCTAGAAGAAATCTCAACCCTGAGATTTATGACCTACTCCAATTTGAGCTCTCCTTTCACTATTATCCTGAGGACCCCCTTTGCCTCTATCCTGTGCTAGATCTCTGGTTCCCCATGTTCCATGTTTTTCTCTTCATCTTGATTTACTCTCTTGCTTTGGTGACACACAATCTTCAGTAGCTTACTCAGAAACAATATAAGGAAAATAATCTCTTTTGAGAGATCTCATACCTAAGAATGAATTTGTCATGTATGACTGATATTTTTGTGATTATAAACTTCTACCTTGGAAATTATTTTCCATCAGTCACTGATCCATTGCTTTTTAGCTCCTGGTGTTTCATCCATTTGGCTCCTATGTTTTCTCTGAACTTGCACACAAGAAGCTTAGCACTGGTGGATATAGTTAGGAGAAGCAGGCAGATCCTATTATACATTTGTGACTACCAACATCAACTGGACTCTCAACAGTACCAATTCATTTTCTTACAGAAGCAAAAAGCTATTTTAAAACTCTGTATACAGGGCAGCTGGTGGCTCAGCGGTTTAGCGTAGCCTTCAGCCCAGGGCCTGATCCTGGATGGAGTCCCATATCAGGCTCCCTGCCTGGAGCCTGTTTCTCCCTCTGCCTATGTCTCTGCCTCTCTCTCTCTTTCTGTGTCTCTCAGGAATAAATAAAGAAAATCTTTAAAGAAAAAAACTCTGTAAACAAACTAACATGAAAACCTCTAGTTTCCTCAAACCTCTAATCGCAGCTCTCCTTCCCCCACATCCTCAGCAGGTGATTTTGACTTTTACTCTTGGTAAAATAAAAGCCATCAGGTAACAATTCCCTTGAGTTCTAGAAATGAAACCTGCAAACGGACCCACATTTATACCTACCTGTTCATCTTCAGTTTTGCTTCTACTTGTGTCTTGGAGTCTATTCTATTTATGCTTGCAAAGTCTTTATAATATCGATTCCTCCTCTTTTTTTTTCTTTTCTCGTATTTTCAATTTTTGTCAAATGGATCATTCTTAGTGGTTTTTTCAATTCTCAAACCTCACCTATCAAATTAGTCATTCAACTTACCAGCCAACCAACCTAATAAGCAACAAACAGCCCTTCTTCTACCTACATTATCCTTCTCTCTCCTTCTCTTTTCTCTCTCCTTCTCTTTTCAGCCAAACCTTTTCCAAAGAGTTGTCTTTACTCCTCACTTCATTAGCTATATTCACTCTATCACCATTTCATTCTGATTTTCTTGCTTAGGTCCCAGTGACCTCCATCAAAAAATTTTGACCTCCCTACAATACAAAGATCATCACACTTCCTTTTTTAGAAGTAGTCTTTTCCTGGGCTTATAAGACAAAACTTTGTTTTGTTTTTCCTTCCTCTCTTATTATCCCTTATATCTCCTTTCCATTGTCATCTTCTTGATCACTAAATGTTAGAATTTGTGAAAGGCTCTTTCCTTGGTTCCCCCTTCTAATTCTCTTCTCTTTCCCCATACAGTTTTACTCCTTGTATATGGCTAATTATTGTCTATAAACAAATAACACATTTTTGTCTCCAGTCAGTCAAAATCTCTTTTCTGAACTCTGGACCCATATGTCCAATTGCTTATATGACATATCTTCTTGGGGTCTCAATGGCACCTGAAACTCAGTATGCCCAATTCAAATTCATCTTTCTTCTAGTGAAGTCAGTCCTCTTCCAGTGTTTCTATTTTAGTTAATGGTACCTATTTTTCTCTAGTTATGTTAGCCGGAACTCTAGAGTCATTCCTCACATTTATCTCTCCATCACCCCATATCCAATCCATCACCAATCTAGTTGATAACACTTGCAATCACAATATTTTTCAAGTCCTCTCACATTTCTCAATCTTCACCACTCTAGGTAAGCAACCAATAGCTAATATCTAAACTTCCTGGATAGTCTCTTAATTGGTCTACTTCTACCCTTGTCCCACAATCTACTCCCCATACTATAGCCATAGTCATCTTTTATTTTATTTATTTATTTATTTATTTATTTATTTATTTATTTATTTATTTATTTATTTTTTCATAGTCATCTTTTAAAATGCAAATCTAAGTACATTATCCTTTACTTAAAGCCTCTATATAGCTTCTTTCTGTTCTAAGGATAAAGACAAAAACTCCTAACTTGTCCTACAGGGCTTACATACTCTTTACCTCTCTTCTCTCAGCTAGCACCATCTCATTCCTTGCTTTCTTGTACCAGCTTTGCTGACTTTTCTTTTAGGTCTTCTGATGGAGGAACGTACATTGTTTCCTCCAGCCATGGGATCTTTGCTTATGCTGATACTATTAAGAGCCAATATAGCTTAGCGGCTAAGCACAGAGCACTTGAAGTCTAATTTTCAAGGGAGACTTCCTGGGTTCAAATCCTGATTTTATAATTTACTTAGTTGTGTAAACTTGGATTATTTATTTTGCCTCCTATGCCTCAGTTTCCTCAACTGAAAAATAAGGATAATCACAATATCTACCTTCAGGGATGATAGAATGATCAAATAGTCATTTGTAGGGAAGGCCCACTCTCCTCTTTCTTGCCCCGTTAAATTCTGCTCAAACTTCTGTTCAGCCCGAGTCACTTTCCTTGAGACTCTTCCACTGACATCTCTGATTGAATCCAATTACTCCATTACAGATTTTCCCCTATCTTGAGTCTCTTATTTGTAATGCTTAATATAGGTGCAATTTTATATTTTTCTGAATGATTAATGTATTTAGATCAACATTCTATCTTTCTCATTAGAATGTCAGCTCCAGGAGCTTAAGGATGCTACTTGTTTTTGATAACTCTTCTTTGGGCCTAACACAGTCTCCTGCATATATCAGGGTCCCCTCAAATATTTCTTGACAGAAAAAGATGGTAAGCATCCCTAATGGAAGGCTCCTTGATGACCCGTTTTGGTGTTTAAGTTAGTGCTTTGTACAATAAGTTCACAGAAGGGACACATGGTAGTCAATTAAGCAGTTAGACTGTATATCTGCTCCCAGTTTTTCTCTGAGCAGGAAACTTTTCTGTTTAATAAGGTAGGGGTTTTGTGGAAATTATGTGTCAGGTACATGGACCTGGGTTTGATTCTTGACTCCATTTTCTGATGCTATGTGACCTTAGTCATGTCACTTGACTTCCCAGAGTCTTAGTTACGTCACCTGTCAGCACACCACAGTACACAGCACAGTCAATTCTTGTTAATCAGGCAACTGAACCTATACGAGTTTCTGTTCACCCTAAGTATAGCTTGCCCCTTGCGTAAGCCAGTAAGCCTCCCTCTGCGGCACAGTAACAGCTTTCTCATTCAACCCCCACCCCCCTAAAATGAGATTTTTTTTTTTTTTTTTTGCTTTTGGTCACAAAACAAACCGGGATGAATCAGTGTGAATGCAACGTAGAGTTCTGAGGGCATTACTGGTGCAAGCAACTTTCTTTTTCCCTGCTGCTTCAAGTCCAAGTTTACAAGTGGCAATGGGTGGCCTGGCCTGGGCAGTTAGGATCAATCATATGGTCATTTGCTGGTCCTCATCTATGAGGCTGACCTTGAAAACAGAGAAGAGCCCTCGGTCCCTGACAAGACAGGCTGCCCAGATGCCAAATGGATTCAGCTAACCACCATTTCCATCTCAGGGGTCTTTTCTCTCCCCCCACCCCCCACCCCCCACCCCGCCGCCTCTTTAAAATCAGCTGAATCCATTCCTTTAGAATCACATGGAAAATGACTCCCTCCACACCTCATTCAAGAAAAAAAAATCTTCCCTCACAATAAAGAGTAAGCCTCTTGTGCATTTCTTGGGCAGCTTGACCACTTCGCTGTGGAAAGAGGAGTGAGCTGGGAATGAACTGGGCGAAAGCAGCGACCGCCGCGATGCTGCAGGGGACGGACATTGTTTCTTCCGCTAGTCACCTCCCTTCTCCCTCCTCCTGTCTCCAGCTCGAGCGGCCGACCGAGGCTGCGAGTTCGGCGTAGTGAGCCTCTGTACCGAGGGGGGCTGCGTGTGCATCTGTGTGCGTCCCGGGGCGCTGTGCCTAAACCCGCCGAGTGCGTTTGAGGAGCCGCGAAACCACGCGCGGGGGGCAAGCTTCGTGGTGCGTACGTGGTGAGTGTGCGCGCGCGAGGGTGTCCGAGCGCCGGGGGCGGCCCGCCCGCCGCGGCTCCCCGTGGGCCGGCGGGGCCAATGAGCGCGCGGCGGCCGGGGCGGCGGGCGGGGAGGGGGCGCCGGGGCCCTGCGGATGGAGGCGCTGGCGGCGCGGCGCGCTCATTCCGCGCGGGCGTTGCTGGCCGGGGGAGGCGCAGTCCCCGGCCCGGGATCGCGGCCGGCACTCGGGGCGGCGGGCGGCTCGCGGGGCTGGGATGCGCCAGGGGCTCCGTGGCGGCGGCGGCGGCGGCGTCGGCGGCGGCCCGGGGACGAGCTAGCGCCGCGGCGCGGGGAGCCAGTCGCGCCCGGCCGGCGAGCGGAGGCGGCGGCGCAGGCGGAGCGGCGGCCGCGGTCGGAGCCGGAGCCGGAGCCGGAGCCCGAGCGCCGCGCGCCCACCATGGCCGCCCAGGGCGAGCCCGGCTACCTGGCGGCGCAGTCGGACCCGGGCTCCAACAGCGAACGCAGTACTGACTCGCCCATGCCGGGCTCCGAGGACGACCTGGTCGCCGGGGCGCCCCTGCACAGCCCCGAGTGGAGCGAGGAGCGCTTCCGCGTGGACAGGAAGAAACTTGAGGCCATGTTACAAGGTAGGCATCCCCCGCGTTCTCGGGCTCCCGGCCGGAGTCCCCTCTCCTTCCCGGACCTCCCGGCCCCGCGCCCCGCGCCCCGCTCCAGCCCACGGCCGGCTTGGGCTCCCCGGCCCGCTCCCCCGCGAGGCCGCGGGACTCTCCGCCCTCACGCGCCTCGCGGGTCTCAGGGCCGGGAACCTTGGGCCCCTGACTTGACCCGCTTCAGAAAAGCCAAAGGCCGAGTTTGCGCCGGCGCGCCCCGGCTGTGTTCCCGGCTACCTTGGAGCTGCCGCCTTACTCCGGACACCCCGGCTTCGCCCCGGGACCCGCTGAGTCCGCGCGGGGTGTGCGTGACAGTGACTCTCTCCCCACTCCCTCAGAGCCTTGAATTCTAGCTGTGTCCCTGTGTCTCCTCTGGTCAGTGTCCACTTCCTCCGGCCGAGGGGCCTTGTCTAGCTGTTGGGAAACACTGCAGATGTCAGGGCTTAAGATAGGAGTGTCCCCGCGAGGGAGAGGGGCCTGGATGGGGGTAGCAGCCAGAGCGTGGGGACTGTGTCGGGGTCGTGCTGCTGGGTTGGAGGACCTGTGTGTTCATCTCCTGATAGGCTTGTAACACATCTTGAGTCACAGATCATAAAGATCTTCCTGTGCTGTGAGTTTCTGTCTTACACAATTGTGTGTGTGTGTGTGTGTGTTTTGTTTTGTTTTGTTTTTTAATTCCCTCGTTTCTCTGGGACTTTCCCAGGCACAACAGCTTTAGGACTGGAGACAAGTTCTGAGTTTTATAATGGGGGGATGGGAGTTTTCAGAGTGAACGCTCAAATGTCCAAGGTCATTTTGGCCTTCCTTAAAAATGTTAATTACTAGTTTATCTGTAAGCCACCAGTCTGGTCATTTCCCTCATCTAGGAAAATAGCGGTAGTTTGAACGACTGTCATTCTTAAAATACTGTAGAGGACCAGACATTAATTTGACTCAGGATGTATGGTGGATTCATTCAGTAGGTAGCGTCCTTATTATCAAGAGAAGTTTGGAGCTTTCCAACTTTCTTTTGTGGCTTGATGCCTCAAAAAGTCAACTAACTTTGACTTTATCAGTCAGTGCATCACAACATGGGAGCTATTTAGCCCTCCGTGGAAATGCAGTGGCTTTGAAAGACAATTTAGCAGGTTATTTTAAGAGAGAACAACATGTTTTCCAAGACAATAACTTGGTAGAAACAAATAGCAGGAGTGTTTGGCTGGCGTTTTTTGGATGAGCTACAAACTCATCTGCCTTGTTGCTTATTTTTATTGATAAACATCCCTAGGGCTTATCGTGTCTCTTTTTTTTTTTTCCACCCTTAAATTATATAATTTTCTAAGAGAGTTACTTCTGTGGTAAATTGTTCAAATAAGAATATTGTATAGTGGATTTAGAAATTAGAGTGGTTTTGGAAATTAAAGTTGTATTTCAATAATCCATTTTAGTTTCATTTGTTCCATGGTTCTTTTTGCCTAGTTTCTGATTCTAAATAAAATATTAAGTTTATTCAGAAAAATACTGTGAGATTGTTTCCCACATGAGTTTGGGATAATGTAAAGGGTGGATCTTCTAATAATACTATGTCTTCCTTACCTGTTCCATCTATGCACATACAGATAGTGATAAGCATTTAGTTTCTAGGCAGCCCTCCTGTATAACTTGAGTTTTGGAAGTGGATTTATTTTTTCAATTAATTGATTTTTGTTTAGAATAAAATGAAATATGGGTGGTGTATTTTTTAAATTTGAAGGTATGCTACTCTGACATGAGGTGGTTTGAAATTGCTGCAGTGAAAAAGTTTTGTTTCACAGGAAGTCCTAACAGTTAACGTTTCTTCAACAATCTACGTATAATGAAATATTTACATTTCAGCCCCAAAGAATTCTTTAATGATTGAACATAGTGCTTTGATTAACTTTCCAGAAATCACCAATAAATGAATTATGCCTTCTGAGAAGGTAAATTTTGAACTCATTTGACAATAGAATGGTGCATAGTGTACTAAGACATTTTGTGATGTGTGCTTCCTAGTGTCAATTATGTAAAACAACTATGTTTGAAGGAATGAGACAAGTTTTCTGAACCAAATGTAATTCTGGGTCTCATTGTTTTAAACCAGGTGATTATAGCAAGAGTGGGCACTGGAATCAAACCTAGATTCACGTCCCACAGATGTTGGGACAGTTCCTGGGCTCTCAGTCTCACTCTGCCTGTCTCTAAATGGTGGATTAGTATTTCTCTAATACTAATAGTTGATTAGTATTAGTATTAGCAAATGATAATTGTATTTCTCTTGGGGTTTTGGAAGAATTAAGAGATAATTCCTGATAAGCTATGCTATGCTGTTTGACAATAAGAGCTTAATGTCTATTATATGCTTTTATTGTTGTTAATAATAAATATTACAGCATGGATTCAAAAGATTTCCTGTGCCTACTATAATTTCTGACGTATAGGGTATACTTTAAATTTGGAGAAACAAAAACTTTTGCAATCTCATATTGGGAAAGTAAAATAGAGACTAAGGAGGTTTGCAAGTATTCTAACATTGTTAGATAATCTTGGGTGTAAAACTTTTCATTTGCAAAGTGTCAAGTAGGTAAAGTATTTGTCTAGTTGGATTTCTGATTATGTGAATCTGGTTTGCCATTTTTCTTTTCATAATTGCCTTAAAATATGTGCAGATTTCCAGTTTAAAGCAGAATAAATAAGATTATCTGTCCTGAAGCCTACATAGTGCAAATTAGTGATTATAATGCTTGGAATTTGTTTCTAGAGAGACTGTCCTGGGGGCGAGTTAATCTTTAATGGGTTGTATTTTTATTAGTAGAGAATTTCTTCTATGCAATGGACCAAAAATTCAGTGAGGTTAAAATATGGGCAGTAGGGCACTGATCAAAGAAATGAAATACCATTCTTGGATGATCAATGAATCCCAAAAGAATTTCTATGCATAAAAACACCAGACTGAAAATGTAGGGAAAAAATTGTTAGTTTTTCTTTTCTTTCTTTTCTTTCTTTCCTTTGTGTGTGTGTGTGTGTGTGTGTGTGTGAGAGAGAGAGAGAGAGTGCTAACCACTTTGGAACCGCCTTGCAGAGTATCTGTCATTTTTGTTTGAGTCTAAATGAAGATTACCACTTTGGTTAGTTACTGGTTTTAAAAATGGGAATTATTTTCAAGTTTATTGAGGTTTATGGTCAGCCTGGAATGGACACCATGGACAGCACTGTTTAATAATAAAGAAAAATTGTTTTTAATTAATTTAATACTGATTTTCAAAATTTAGATTTCATGCCTTGTGTGAGATAATAGTATTGATTCATTTAAGTCAAATATGAGTTATGGTATGTAGAGAGAGGGAGGAGAATAGTATAGAAAAAGTCTGGGAGAAAGTAGGAAATAAATAAGTCAGAAGAGTCAGAAATAGTCTTGGTGTTTGGTAGGGACCCAAGAGGCAAACATGGAATATGTATATTTCTGTCTCTCTCTCTCTCTCTCTCTCTCTCTGGTTGTTTTACATCTTACTGTTATACTTTTCTTCTTAAGTTAAAAATCATACAAAAAAATTCCTGCATACATGTAGAAGCAAAGGCATTTTCCAAATTCCCAATCCCTTGTGTCATCATAGAAAGAAGAGTTACAAGGTGGGAAATGGCCTGTTTTTACGAACTGAGGTTGACATCTGGTGGGCTTTTAGGATATTGCTGTGAAAGACTTTAAAAACCATGTTGCATTTTTACAATAATAGGCACAATGGGGATCACTTACTTCTGCTTACTTGAGTAGAAGAAGCAGCCACTAAGGTTATCAACACATCATTGATTAAAAGTAAGAGTAACAAGTATGTTATCTCTTCCAATTTAGCAAGTGAAGTGAATCTTTAGGGACGATGGTCTTATTTTTTAGATGATTTATGGGAAAAATGTGAAGCAAAGTGTCTGGAAATTGAGGTGTACTGAAAGTGAAGATAAGAGCTAAGCTGAGTATAGTTTTATAGCTAATGTTGGACTAAGGCTAATACAACAGGAATAAATCAAATAACTTGATGAAGCTTAGTGGTTAAAAGCACAGGGCTCTGGGCCAGATATGGATTCAAATCTTAATGCTACCTTCTAATAGGGAACCGGGGAAAATTCTTCACCTGTGGCCCTCTTTCTGAAAGGGGGTTTTAGGGCATCTGGGTAGTTCAGTGACTTAAGCATCCAATTGATTTTGGCTCAGGTCATGATATCAGGATTGTGAGATTGAGCCCCGCATTGGGCTCCGTGCAAGGTATAGAGCCTGCTTGAGATTTTCTCTCCCTCTGCCCCCCATCCCCAATAAATAAATACATAAAATAAAAAGGGGTATAATAGTTCTTGCATCTTGACTGCTTGTGATGATTAAGAGAAAAAGATGTAGGTAAGCATCACAGTGCTGGCCTTATAGCTTCCTGAAGCTCATTTATTATTGCTGAATAAATGAATAATAACTATAGTCATTATAAATCATAGTTCATAAAATGCACATTCTTATATTGCAAATGAAAATCAAGTGTATTGGAAAATGAATTAAATGGTCTTACGATAAGTAAATATTCATAGCTATCTAAATATTCTTGGCCTTACTGGCAGCTCATAGTGTGATGAGTATATTAGCTTCTTGTAAAGGTGGTTGAGTATATACTGAATAAAGCTATATTAGAGATGAGTATGCAATTCTAGATTTTGCTCAGACTGAAAGGGCTTTACACCTTTGTTAGTTGTCTAGTTGTCCTTGCCTGGAGTATTTTTCATTCTTTAAAGGGTCCTAAATAAATTACTTCTGACATTTTTACTAAAGACTAGCAGCAAAATCAGTCTCCTTTCTAGTTTTATGTTGCTTTGAACTTGTCATTCATTGGTGTCTAGAAAGAGACTTTTTTTCAAAATCTGTGCACAGGCTTACATGTTGTATTTGTTCACTTGTAAAATGGGGACAGTAGTCCTGTCTTGGATGTTGTGAGCACTGAATGAGATGATGCATGTGAAATGTGTAGCCCAGTGCCAGGCACATGGCACTTTGTGGATGTTAATGTAGCAGCAGCCCTGTGCCATGTGACGGATAAAGATTTTGGAACACTAGAGAGCAAATGCTTGCTTTTATTTTATTTATTTATTTATTTATTTATTTATTTATTTAGATTTTATTTATTTATTCATGAGAGACACAGAGGCACAGACACAGGCAGAGTGAGAAGCAGGCTCCATGCAGGGAGCCCGATGTGGGACTCGATCCAGGGTCTCCAGGATCACACCCTGGGCTGAAGGCGGCGCTAACCTCCTGAGCCACCTGGGCTGCCCAAATGCTTACTTTTAAAACAACTACATGTCAATCCATTTTGTTTAGTGGAAGGGATGATTTATTTTTGAGAAGTCTTTCTCCTGTCAGAGAATCCATTGGGACAATGGTAGTTGAGTGTGAAAGCAGAATTGAAGGATAAGATCATGTTATAAACAATGAAAAAGTGCATTGAAAATTGTGTAGCTTGGCAGTATGAAGCCCAGGTTCTGCCGTCAGAATTGGCTGGATCGGGGTCTTAGTGTCACTTCAGCAGGGCCCTATAAGGGTAGCATGAGACGGGCATTATGTCCCTGTCCTCGGGACATCGAGTAAGCACTCTCAGTACATGCATGTTCTCTCAGTAAGTCTGATCTTTGCGAAGACTTGTGCGGTGTTGGTGGAGTTGATCATTGATAAGTTAAAACAGAAAGGTTTGTCATATGGCTGATTTTAATAGGCAGGTATATATTTGGCTGTGACTAACAGAAAACCGAACAGAGTGGCTTAAACCAGCCAGGAGTTTATTTTCCTCACCTAATACAAAATCTGGAGCTCAGGGGTCCACCCCTGAATAGTTGCCCCAGGGGCATCAAGGAGCCCAGTGACTACCTTCCTCACCTCTGCCATTCCCAGTCTGTGGCTTTTGGCCTCATTGTTATAGAAACTAGCTGTCTGTGCCTGGAGGTGCATCTTCGGTCAGGGGAGGGGAAAAGAGGAGAATAAACATTGTTTTCTGCTCAAAATTTTGAAGAATAACCTAAACATTTTGTGGATGTTACATATTTATAAATCCATTTCCTACCTACTAAGCTACTAATAACTATAGGTGATGAAAACATTATTTGTAATAAGTATTATTATTATTTTAATTTATTTATGATAGTCACACACACAGAGAGAGACAGAGAGGCAGAGACACAGGCAGAGGGAGAAGCAGGCTCCATGCAGGGAGCCCGACGTGAGATTCGATCCCGGGTCTCCAGGATCGCGCCCTGGGCCAAAGGCAGGCGCTAAACCGCTGCGCCACCCAGGGATCCCTGTAATAAGTATTAAATCCCACTGGCATTTATGATGCTGGCATATACAAACGTAATGCTCACTTTCTAGCTATAAAGTAGTTTCTCTGTTACATTAAATAAGATAAACCACACATTAGTGTATATATTGAGTTTATCTGAAGCTTAATTGCATCTCTTCTATAGGAAGATGCTCAAACATAGGATTTGAAAATTAGCCATTGAAGTTATTTTTCTTATTATGAAGGTAATATGAACTTATTTTTTAAAGATTTTATTTATTTATTCATGAGAGACAGACAGAGAGAGGTAGAGACATAAGCAGAGGGAGAAGCGGGCTCTCTGAGGGGAGCCTATGTGGGACTTGATCCCAGGACCCTGGGATCACGTCCTGAGCTGAAGGCAGATGCTTAAGCACTGAGCGACCTAGGTGCCCTGGTAATATGAACTTATATAGAATACTTGAAACAGATGTAAAATAGAAGACCCAAAAGTCATCCCTAATCTAGCAATAATCACTGTAAGTGTTTTGGGAATCTAGCAAGAACCACTTGTAGGATTTTTGGGAATTATTTCCGGGTCTTTAAACAATATACGCACATATAATTTATTTTTACGACAGATTTTGAGTTCCTACTGTATCACAGGTACAGTGTTAGTGTTAGGCTTTGGGGATGCAATCAAAACCAAGATAGATTTGGTTTCGTGTCTTGTGTTCCTTACATTCTAAACTGGGATCACACCCAGTTTTTCACTTACCATTGTGTCATGAGGATTTTCCATCTCATTAAAGATTTTTGAACAGCATGGTTTTATTTTATTATTATTTTTTAAAAGATTTTATATACTTACTCATGAGAGACACAGAGAGAGGCAGAGACATAGGCAGAGGGAGAAGCAGGCTTCTGTGGGTAGTCTGATGCGGGACTTCCTCCCAGGACCCCAGGATTACGACCTGAGCCAAAGGCAGACGCTCAACCACTGAGCCACCCAGATGTTCCTGAGCATGGTTTAAAATGAATATAAACTATCCCCTTGACATATCATACTTTGCTTAAACCTTATGACATAAGCATTTATGATAAAACTTTTCCCAGGAGGGGAAAGAGCCTAGGGTTTTTACTCAAACTGACTGGGATTCAGATCTTGGGCAGGTTGATAACTCGTGCTTGGGTAAGTAAATAACTTCTCTGAGCCTCAGTCTTTTTATCTCTGCAGTGAGGATAAAAGTATTGAGGATTAGAAATACTGTGTATAAGCCAGATGCAGTGCCAGATGCAGTGCATATACTCAAAAAATGGTAGATGGTGAATATTAATATTGCTGTCCCAAACACTCTTGCCTAAAAGCATGGCTTGCATCCTGAATATTCTCTTATGAAAAATTCTTACTAGTGAAATTTTGGGGGCAAAGGGCATGGATATTTTAAGACTCTTGATAAAGTTTGCAAAATTATTTTCGAAAGTTTCATAGGTTAGGCAGAAGAGACAACAGATTTGCAGGATGTCTGCTCCTTTTGCCTTTGATCTTACAACCTGGCTTGTTTGGGCTAGTAAGTGTGAGAAATTAGGATGTAATTGAATTACCTATCCAGATTTAGAGTTCTATATGTTTCTTTCACTAAAAATTTTGAATGGTGTTTATTTTACCTGATTAACATGTCAGATTCTTAAAGTCTGTGTGCATTAAAATTACCTGAGAAGATTGTACAGAAACTCTGGACTTGTGTTGGAGATACTGATTGTGTTGGTTTGATAATTTCAGTAGTGGTTGGAATCTGCATTTTGAAAAGAATCTCATGTGAATCCAATGTAGGTGATCTAGGGCTACTACACTTTGAGAAGTGTTGCTATGTGGTTAGATAATGATGGCTAAAATTAAGAAGATTCAGATCCTTTTCTTTCTTTAATTTTCTTTACTTTTGAAGCTTATACTTTCTCCATGTTAAACCATCTTGAAGCATTTTAGTCTAGGAGCATAATTTATAACTGGCACAGCGTTGTTTAGAGTGGCTTGTTGTATGGGACCTGGGAAGAGCCTAAACCTGTGGGAGGATATATTCCTGCGGGAGGATATATTGTTTTTATTATGGCACAGCAGGCTCAGAATAAATTTAATTTTCCTACAGATTCCCATTAAATTAGTTGTAATAGATATCTATTCAATATATTATGAAATAATTTAAAAGGACACATTTGTTGTTACAGAAATTTAAAAGGCAGTGTGAAGGGAACTTTTAAGAATAAAAACAGTCATCAGTAACCCCAGTATACTGAAGCTATTTTCATTTTTCTGCCTTGAAATGTAGTTTTGACATACATAATAGTTTTGACTATTTGCATAGTTTATGTAGTTCATGCTATAGTATTAACTACTACTTTGTATTTAGTATTTTAATTTAATATATTAAATGTTTTTGTATTTCCTTTTTTTTAAGATTTTATTTATTCATGAGAGACAGAGAGAGAGAGAGGGGCAGAGATACAGGCTGCTGTTGAGATCTGTGTTTTACAGATAGGGAAGCTAAAAAACCCTTTAAACTTGGGGCATCGGTTTCTTTTTGGAATTCTTCGTGGGACTAGACACTAGTTTTCTTCTTAGGGTTGTTGCAGAGTTGAAACTCTTATGCAGTATAGAGATACACCAAATCTCGATCTAAGATGCTAACCTGTCCTCCAGAATAGGGTAGTGTTTCCCCTAGTTCCCTGCTGAAACGCAGAGGAATGTGGTAGTAGGTGCACAGTTGGGTTAGAATTCTTGGTGAGATTGCACATATTCCAAAGCTCTGCCTTGTACTAGCTTTGGTTAACTTTTCTGTTTTCTTCACGAAACAGAGATAATAACATCTCTCTCCCAGGGCTGCAGTGAAGATTACATGATAATTTGTGTAAAGTTGGCTCACAGTTGATTCTCTGTACATGATCTGTATGTTTCAAATTCATCTCTTATTCCTCTTCAGCACCTAGTCCAGTGCAGTGTTTATGACCCATGAATAAATGACCCATGGTGGAATTGGACTAAAAACTGCTCATTTTGGGCTATGGACTTGACATTGACCTCCTGGAATGGAACTTTAAAGGTAGGGCATGTACTTAGCCTTAAGATATATCCCAGTTCTGCCTTACATAAATAAGGCATAGTAATTGTCCACATGCAAGGTGGTCTTTCTTTACTTTTAGTCCAGGAGCTATGTAGAATGTTGTACTATTAGTGATATATTAGTGCAGAGATTTGAATTGAGGATATGGAAAATAATTCAAGTGAGGTTAATGCTGAGTAATTTGTCTCTGTTTCTGATCTGAATTAGTTTTATACATTGAAATTTGTCAAGGTAAGTATAGTTATTTATTTAGATGTAGATACTGCATTATCTCTTTCTTACAAGAATACATCTCCAGATACTTGTTTAAATATGATTTTAAAGCATTTCAGATAAGAGCTAATCTTTTTTGAAATAACTGTTCTTTTATGTTAATTGCTCATTGTACTAGGATAGTCACCGACATATTTTTAGTTAGAAGAAAGTAAACCATTCCTCTCAGAAGAGTGGGTAACCAGGAGTCAGGTGATTTGAGTTCATTATCCAGTCTTGCCATTGACATTTTACAAGTCATTTAACTTCTCAGGGTTTTGGATTAGATTTCCCTAAAATCCTTTCCAGTTTTAGTGTTCCGAGTATTTTGCATAGAATACAATAAAAACCCAATAGTGTTTGGCATGTGGTGATAGAAGCTCACTGAGTTTACATACATAAGTCGTTTGGGTAGGAATTTGCCTTTATGAGTACTATACACATGAGCCTTCACAACCAGTGGGGGAAGAGGGTGGAATGAAGACAGTTGGAGTATCCTGGTTTGGAGGAGCAAGTATTCATAAGACAGCTGACTGTGAGCTCTGTTGATGTCTTGGCAGTTTTCAGTGTCCTGTGGGCTAGGTTCCCTAATTTAAGATTTTCTACTGACCAGGATGGCAGTGCTAACCATAGTTGAAACTTGTTGGTGTTGACTTAACTGATTTAGATGAACAAAGGAGATCATGTGCTTCCCCATGTAGCATCTTTTTGTTACATTTTCCTTCTTCTGTAACATGTCCAGTTTTCAAGCTTCATGTGCCAAGATTTAAACATGTCATATAGGGATCCCTGGGTGGCGCAGCGGTTTGGCGCCTGCCTTTGGCCCAGGGCGTGATCCTGGAGACCCCGGATCGAATCCCACGTCGGGCTCCCGGTGCATGGATCCTGCTTCTCCCTCTGCCTGTGTCTCTGCCTCTCTCTCTCTCTCTCTCTCTCTCTGTGTGTGTGTGTGACTATCATAAACAAAACAAAAAAAAAAAAATAAAAAATAAACATGTCATATAAAACACTACAGAATCATGGTAGGGAAATGTAATAATGTTCATTAGAGTAAAATCTCAATTAAAAAATATGTCCAAATTTAAAGTATTTTCAGAATTATTTTAATTCCTTCTTCATTATTGAGCTCTAACACACTATTTATCTTTAGAGGACCATTAAAGCTTGTATTATATATTTTTTGAATTGGTCCCTTTATCATATTCTGAGCTTTTGAAGTACCATTTAAGCAAAAATCAATATTTTGGTAAGAAATGGCTGTCTTTTAAATTGCTTGATTATAATGGTCTAATTTAAAAAGCCAGAAAAGTGTTTAGCATGAGTATTACAGGACGACTCATATAAAGAAATGCTTATTTTAATCCAGGGGATTGTTTTTCTTCATTTATTTTTTACATTGGTAAAGGAAACCCAAGATTAGCATAAATCTATAGGGTTTTTATTATTTTTGTTACAGGGGTCTATAATTTAGTAAAACATTGCTGGCAGTCATACTGTCACCAAAACAGAAAGATTGCCTTCAAAAATATATTTGCTGTCAGTGAATGGACATCTGAGATACATTATCTATGGAAAGTGTATTTGACTACATCAAAACATCTAGGCTTGAGCAACAAAATATAAAAGTATATTTGAATTTGAAGGAAGTTCTGCATAAATGATTAGCTTTAAAGCTTGTGAAAATTGTTTTATTATAAATCATTAGAAGTAGTGAGGCCATCTGAAAAACCCAATGGGCAATTGCTGTGTTTAAAAAGAATCATGAGGTGATGTTAAGGGACTTCACAAATGAATAAAGCTTTTTACCTATAAGAGGAATACAGTCTAGGGGCAGCCCTGGTGGCTTAGTGGTTTGGCGCCGCCTTTGGCCTGGGGTGTGATCCTGGAGACCTGGGATCGAGTCCCACGTTGGGCTCCCTGCATGGGGCCTGCTTCTCCCTCTGCCTGTGTCTCTGTATCTCTCATGAATAAATAAATAAAATCTTTTTTTTTTTTTTTTAAAAAGAGGAATACAGTCTAGTAGAAGAGAGGAAACCCTCCTATACACAATAACAGAAAAGAAAGGGAGATCCCATGGAGTAAGGTCCTGCTTAAATAATGTGGTTCTTAGCCTGGGGTTGCCTACCTCTGTCCCTTAAGATTAGGGCTTGCAACAGCTAGCTTATTTGGGAAATCCTCTCAAGAAGAGGCTAGGAGAGTCAAATGGGGAAGAAAAAGCCAAAGCCAATACAGTGATGCGTTATTAACTTGGTTACTTCTAAGGGTGACTACGTTTAGTAGTCTCAGAGTCTACATCCCTAAATCATTCATCTAAGGCACTAAAAGGAGAAGTACTTGTCTATAAGCTTGTATACATCTTTCGAGAGGATTGGGGGTTGACCTATGAGGTTTGCCTTTTTTGCACTTCTGGGTTACATATGTGTGACACCTCTTGAGCCTGCATGCATCCAACCAGCTCCCATAGCAGGAAGTGAGAAGTCTGGCTGGTATAAGCTTGAGATGAGGTCTCTTAACAAAGAATGAGTTGACACCTGCACACAGTCATTACTTTTAGCTTGGAAAGAGAGTGGAAGAGATGAAGTGTAATGGAGGTGAGATAATGTATAATATGGTCTGTACAATACAAAAGCTGTATGTATTTTAAATGCAAAAAAAAATTTAGAAAGTGGGAGATAGAAGTGAAGGTCAGTACCTTTTATTTTAAACCAAAGAGTAGTCTTTACTGTGAATTTTTGGTGACTGCTGTTGTGTATGTTTCTGTTGAGTTTTTAATAATGTGAGAATATAGAAATAGACTGGTCTGTGGTCAGAAACATGGTAGAATAGAAAACTCCAGAACTCACTCCCCTGTAGAAACACTGACTTAGTATTCAGTCCAAAAAGCCATTATGACCCTGCCCAGGCCTACTCAGAGGCAAGAATAGCTGCAATGAAATGGGTCAGAAAGATAGTTTCATTTTATTCATATCAGTCTCTCTTGCAGGCTAGTAAAGCTAGTGATTAAAAGGAAAAGCCCAATATGCTGCTTGTCCCTTGGAAGGGAAAGAGAATAGTGGAACAAATATCCAGTGTTTTCTTGGAGTGGGTGACTACTTGAGGGGTTGGTTTATATTTTGTTGCTTGACTTGGAGTGCTGATGAGGAACTGGTATACTTTGGATGCCTGAGGCATCTTAAAACGAAAGAGAGCTCAGCAGCTTATGATCCTGCTAGAGAAACTGCAGTACTGTAGACAAACAACAGAGGGAGAAAGAGACTAATGCCTCATGAAAAAGAAACTGGAAAATCTCTCAAATTGGAAAATTACATTAGCCCAGAGAACATGTGTCCTTGTAAAATGTTTGAGAGGCCCCCAAAATCTCTAGCCAGGCTGACTGATAGTAGTCTTCCAATATACAAAGCCAGTCTATAAAATTTGGGGGAGGTGGCTGCTTTTTTAAAATGCAAAAATCACAACAAAAAAATATGGCAAATAACAAGGCACATAAAAAAAGTGGGGAAATGTGGCTCAATAAAAACAAAAACAAAAACAAAAACAAAATAAATCTTCAGCAACTGAGCGTAAAGAAATGGAGATCTATGAATTACCTGACAAAGATTTAAAAATAATTGTCTTAAACTCAGTGTGCTTCAATAGTTTAATTGAGAAATTCAGTAGAGGGGATCAACAGCAGACTTGATAAAACAGAAGAAAGAATCAGTGAATTTGAAGACAGTTCATTTGAAATGATCAAATCAAAGGAATGAAAGGAAAAACAAATGAAGAAATCTGAAAAAAGCCTAAGGGACAGATGGGACACTGTCAAATGGACCAATTTATACAATATGGGAGTCTCTGAAGAGAAGAAGAGAGATGAGTTTCTCTGAAGACACAATGACAGAAAACTTCCCAAATAAGGAAGGAAATGAACATTCAAATTCAAGAAACTTAAAATATTCCAACTAAGACGAATCTGAAGAAGTCCACACTGAGACACATTATAGAAAACCCAAAAATGGATTCTCAACTTATGGTCAACTAATCTTTGACAAAGCAGGAAAGAATATCCAATGGAAAAAAGATAGTCTCTTCAACAAATGCTGTTGGGAAAATTGGACAGCCACATGCAGAAGATTGAAACTAGACCATTCTCTTACATCATACACAAAAATAAAATGGATGAAAGACCTAACTGTGATATAGGAATTGAACAAAATCCTGGAGGAGAACACAGGCAGCAACCTCTTCTACCTTGGCTGCAGCAACTTCTTGCTAGATATATCTTCAAAGGCAAGAGAAATAAAAGTAAAAAATGAAGTATTGCAACTTCATTGAGATAAAAAGCTTTTGCACAGCAAAGTAAACAGTTGGCAAAACAAAAAGACAACCAACAGAATGGGAGAAGATATTTGCAAATGACTTATCAGATAAAGGGCTAGTACCCAAAATCTGTAAAAAACTTATCAAACTCAACACCCCAAAAATGAAAAAATCCAGTCAAGAAATGGCAGAAGACATGAACAGACATTTCTCAAAAGAAGACATACAAATGGCCAACAAATACATGAAAGAATGCTCATCATCATTTAGCATCAAGGAAATACAAGTCAAAACCACAATGAGATACCACTTCACACCAGTCAGAATGGCGAAAATTAACAAGTCAGGAAATGACAGATGTTGGTGAGGATGCAGAGAAAGGGGAATGCTCTCATTGTTGGTGGGAATGTAAGCTGGTACAGCCAGTGTGAAAAATATTATGGAGGTTCCTCAAGAAGTTAAAAATAGAGCTACCTTACAACCCAGTAATTGCATTACTAGTTTACCCAGAAGATAAAATGTAGTGATCCAAAGGGGCAATTGCACCCTAGTGTTTATAACAGCAATGTCCATAATAACCAAACTATGGAAAGAGCCATCGACTGATGAATGGATTAAGAAGATCTGGTGTGGGAATCCCTGGGTGGCTCAGTGGTTTAGCGCTTGCCTTTGGCCCAGGGCGCGATCCTGGGGTCCTGGGATCGAGTCCCATGTCGGGCTCCTGGCATGGAACCTGCTTCTCCCTCCTCCTGTGTCTCTGCCTCTCTTTCTCTCTCTATGTCTATCATAAATGAATAAATAAATCTTTAAAAAAATAATAAGACAAGCCTCATAGGGAGAAGGGGGCAAAAAAAAAAAAGATCTGGTGTGTGTGTGTGTGTGTATGTATGTATATATGTATGTATGTATGTATGTATGTATGTATCTATCTATCTAATGGGATATTACCCAGCCATCAAAAAATTGAAATCTTACCATTTGCAATGATGTGGATTGAACTAGAGGTTATTATGCTAAGCAAAATAAATTAATTAGAGAAAGACAATTATCATATGATTTCACTCATATGTGGAATTAAGCAGCAAAATAGAGGATCATAGGGGAAGAGAGGAAAAAATAAAACAAGATGCAATCAGAGAGGGAGACAAACTATAAGAGATTCTTAATTATAGGAAACAAACTGAGGGTTGTTGGAGGGGTGGTGGGTGGGGGGATGGGGTAACTGGGTGATGGGCATAAAAGAGGGCACTTGATATAATGAGCACTGGATGTTATATGCAACTGATGAATCGCTGAATTCTACTTCTGAAACTAATAATACACTGTTAATTAATTGAATTTAAATTAAAAAAGACATTATAATCAAACTCTTAAAAGTCAGGACAATCTTGAGAGCAGCCAGAAAAAAACAGCTTATATACAAGGATGCTCCCTTATGAGTATCTGCAGATTTCTCAGCAGAAACATTATAGGCCAGAGGGAGTGGGATAATATACACAAAGTGCTAAAAGAAAAAAAAAAACTGTCAAACAAGAATGCTATATCTGGCAAAACTGTCTTTCAGAAGTGAAGGAGAAATATAGATCATCCTGGATAAATAAATGCTGAGGAAGTTCATCACAACTAGATGTGCCTAATAAGAATTGTTAAATGAAGTCCTTTAAGTTGAAATGAAAGGACACTAGATAGCAACACAAAGCATATATAAATATAAAGATCTTCAGTAAAGAAAATACCTATAGGACATGTCCCTATAAAAAAAGATCAATGAAACACGAAGGTAGCAGGAGAGGAAAAGAGGGATAAAATATCTGTAAGATATATAAAAATCAATTAACAAAATTAAAAAAGTAAGTCCTTCCCTATCAGCAATTATTTTAAGTATAAACAGAGTAAACTTCCCCAGTCAAAAGATGTAGAGTGGCTGAATGGATTTAAAAAATGGGCAACTCTGTATTGTTTATAAGAGACTCACTTTAGGTATAAAGAGTACCCAGGCTGAAGGTGAAAGAAAGAGCAAAGATATGTCATAGTGAATAGAAACCGAAAGAGAGCAGGGGTGATACTTATACCAGACAAAATAAACTTTAAGTTAAAAACTGCTACAAGACACAAAGAAGGTGACTATCTAATGATGAAAGGCTCAGTTTACTAAGAAGATGTAACAGTTGTATGCACCTAATAGCAGAGTGCCTAGTTGTGTGAAGTAAACATTACATTGACAGAAGTGAAGGGAGAAATAGACAGTAACATAGTAATAGTGGGATATTTCAACACCTCACTTTCAGTAAGGGGATAGGAGAACCAGACAGAAAGCTAGCAAGGGAACAGGACTTGAACAACCTGATAGACTAGTTGGAACACTCCACTCAACAACAGCAGAGTGCACATTTTTTCTTAAGTGTACGTTGAATATTCTCTAGGATCACATGTTAGGCCATAAAACTATTCTTAAATTTAAGAAGATTAAGATCATAGTGGCTATCTCTTTTGACCACAGTGGAATGAAACTAAAGATCAATAGCAAAGGAAAACTGGAAAATTCACTAATATGTAAAACAAACAAACAAAAACACACACTCCTGAACAGTCAGTAGGTCAAAGGAGAAAACACAGGGGAATTTAGAAAATATCTTGAGACAAGTGAAAATGAAGACAAAAGATAAAATGTGGGATGCAGCAAAAGCAGTAGTACTGAGAGGGAAGGTTATATTGGTAAATGCCTATATTAAAAAAAGAACAAATTTCAAAGTGATAGTCTAACAACTTAGAACTAGAAAAAGGAGAAAGGAGCTAAACCCAAGTTTAGCAGAAGGAAGGAAATAGTAAACATTGGTAGGGGAAATCAATGATATAGAGAATAGAAAAACAACAGTAGAAAAACCAATGACATTAAGAGTTGGTTCTTTGGAAAGATTAATGAAATTGAAAAGTTCTTTGCTGGTCTACGAATAAAATGAGACTCAAATAACAAAAATCAATCATTAAAGTGGAGATATTACAAATGATGCCACAGAAATAAAAAAGATCATACAGGACAACTGTGAACAATTATATGCCAACAAATTGGATAGCCTGGAAGAATTGGTTAAATTTAGAAAAATATATGACCTACCAAGACTGAATCATGAAGAGTTAAAAAATCTGGACAGAGCTAGAATTGTTACGGAGATTGAATCAGCAGTAATCTTCCAATAATGAAAATCTCAGAACCAGATGGCTTCCCTGGAGAATGATACCAAACATTTAAAGAAGAATTGAATCCAGTTCTTTTCCAACTCTTCCTAAAATATGAGGAGGAGGGAACACTTCCAAACTCATGCTGTGGGACCCCCTGATGTCAAAGTCAAAGATACTGTAAGAAAACTACAGATTAATATCCCTAATGAACATTGATGCAAAGATCCTCAAAATATTAGGAAACTAAATTCAACAGCACATTAAAAGGATTCTACAGGGATCCCTGGGTGGCGCAGCGGTTTAGCGCCTGCCTTTGGCCCAGGGCGTGATCCTGGAGACCCGGGATCGAATCCCACGTCGGGCTCCTGGTGCATGGAGCCTGCTTCTCCCTCTGCCTAAGTCTCTGCCTCTCTCTCTCTCTCTGTGTGACTATCATAAATAAATAAAAATTAAAAAAAAAAATAAAAGGATTCTACATCATGTCCAAGTGAGATTATTTCTGGAATGCAGAAATGGTTTAACATGTGAGAATCAATCAGTATAATTTACCACATGAACAGAATTAAAGGACAAAACCCACATGATCTCAAGTGGGTAGTAAAAAGCATTTGACAGTATTCATCATCCTTTCATGATAAAAACATTCAATAAACTAAGAATAGAAGGAGATTACCTCAATGTAAGGAAGAGCAAATATGAAAAGCCACAGCTGATATCACTCAGTGGTGAAAAACTGAAAGCTTTTCCTCCAAGTCAGGATGCCCATTCTAACCACTTCTATTCAGTAAAGTACCAAAAGTCCTAGTCAGAACAATCAAGCAGGGAAAAAGAAGTAAGGCATCCACATGGAAAAAGACGAGGTAAAATTATTTCTGTTTGCTGGTGGCATGATCTTGTATGTAGAAAACCCTAAAGATGCCATACACACAAAAACTTAGAGTAAACTAATTTAGCAAGGTTGTAGGATACAGAATGAAGACACAAAAGTAAATTGCATTTCTATACAAGGACCAATCTGAAAATAAGAAAATAATCCCAAATATAATAGCATCAAAAAGATAAAATACTTAGGAAATAAACTTAACTGAGGAGGTAAAAGGTTTGCATATTGAGAATTACAAAATATTGCTGAAAGAAATTAAAGAAGATGCAAATAAATGGAAAGACATATATGTAGTTGAAAGGTTTAGTATTGTTAAAATGCCCTGCCACCTCAGGTGATTTGCTGCAAATGCTATAAAAATCTTAATCTCATGTTTTGCAGAAATAGAAAAAAATTTTAAAACTCTTATGGAATCTTAAAGTGCCCCAAATAGTAAAGTCAGTCTTGAGAAAGACAAAGTTGGAGGCCTCACACTTTCTGACTTCAAAACATATTATAAAACTACAGTAATCAAACAGTATGGCACAGAGACAGACATACTGACCAAAAGAACACAACAGAGAACCCAGAAATAATCTTTCCCTTATTTAGTCAGAAGATATTTGACAAAGGTGGTAAGGCCACATGATAGGAAAGGATAGTCTCTTCAGCAAGCAGTGTTAGGAAAACTGGAGGTCTGCAGGCAAAAGAATGGACCCTTACTTTACACCATATACAAACATTAACTAAAATGGTTCAAAGACCTAAATGTAAGACCTGAAACTGTAAAACTCCTGGAAGAAAACCTAAAGGATGGGCTTTGTGTCGCCGGATTTGGCAGTTATTTTTGGATATAACACCAAAAGCGTAGATACAACAAGCAGTAATAGACAAAAGGTATGATATTAAACTTAAAAACTTCTGTGCAGCAAAGGAAACAATCAACAGAATGAAAAGGCTACCAACAGAATGGAGAAAATATTTGGAAACTATGTATCTGATAAAGGATTAATATCCATATTATAGAATTCCTACAACTCAGAACAAAACACAAAATTATCAAAAAATTGATAAAGGTTTTGAATAGCCATTGCTCCAAAGAGGATGCACAAATGACCAACAAACATAAAAAGATGCTCAACATCAAGTAATCATTAAGAAATGCAAGTTTTTAAAACCACAATGAGATATCACCTCCCAGGCGTTAGGATGGCCATTATTCAAAAAAACAAAAACAAAAAAAACAAAAAACAAAAAAACAGAAAATAAGTGTAGGCAAGTATACGGAGAAATTGGAACCCTTGTGCACTGTTGGTGGGAATGTAAAATGGTGCAGCTGCTATGGAAGATAGTATGATGCTTCCTTGACAAATTAAAAATGGAGTTATATATGATCTAGCAACCCTACTTCTCAATAGATATCCAAAAGAATTGAAAACATCCATTCAAAGAGATAACTGCACACTCATGTTCAATGGAGCATTATCCACAGTAGCCAAGAGATGGGAACAACCTAAAGTCCATCAGTCGATAAATGGAGAAAGAAAACGTGTGTGCACGTACACACACAATGGAATCTTACATTGCCTTAAGAAGAAGAAAATCTTGTTACATGATACAACATGCTACAACATGAATGAACCTTGAGAACATTATTGCTAAGAGAAAAGTAAAATAAGCTAGTCACAGAAGGACAAATACTACCTGATTACACATATATGAGGTATCTAAAATAGTAAAAACTCTCAGAAACAGAAAGTAAAATGGTGGTGCCAGGGGCTGGAGGAGTAGAAAAGAGGAGTCTGCTCAGTTGTTACAGTTTCCATTTTGGAGATGAAAAACTTCTAGAGATCTGTTGCACAGCAATGTGCATATAGTTAACACTATTGTACTGTTCACTTAAAAATGGTTAAGATAGTAAATGTTACATATTTTTGACTAAAATAAAAACCAAAAAAGGAAAAAAAAAACCCTGTATGTTGTCCTCTTACTTTTTTACCCGATAAGACAGATTTTTGCCTTAGGTAAACCTTTATGAACAGTCACGATCTTTTAAAAACTTTAAAAGTTGGAAAAGAGAAAGCAAAAGGCACTTGAAAAATCATAGTAATTCTTTATCTTTTGTTAATAGTTTAAAAAGAAGAGAACTTTCTGTATTTCATAAGGGTGAAAGCACTCCTCCATTGAAACCTGAACCATGAGTATTTCCTTCTGAGAAATGCATGAAAATAAATCGGTATGAAGGCAGAGTCCTGCAGTAACTGGAACCTTGTAATAGCATTTACATTTGGTATTAACATGGTCATACAGGAAAAAAGATTCAGTTATTTTCAAGCTCTCAAATCCCAAATGTGCTGGATAGATATTTCTTTTAAAAAATAAACATACAATATGGATTTGTGTGACTTGAAGTTTAAAATAAATGTTCTTGTCTTCCATAGTTAACAATTGTAAGAATATCACTTTCTCAAGTTCCTATATTTTTAAAGTGGAATAGCATGGTTTGGCTCCGCTACTAAGTTAAGTTGTTGCTGGCTTGCACATAATTGTAACATTGGTTACACTATAATCTTTATCTCCATTGGAAAATATGCCCTATTTTCAGTGTTTGTTTCAGGGTTCTTGGCTTGAAATTTCTGTTTAGCAACAAAGCATTGATTTGTATGTGTAATCTGTATTATGCATCCAGAAAGAAAAGAAATAGAAATGTGTTACACTGTGTTACAAATACACATTCAGAAGTCTGAAAAACATTTAGTGCAATATTTTCTTAATTGATAATGTTTCTAGTTATATACATAATGTATATACATAACATGCAACAAACACATATGTATGTGTTTATATGTTATGAATTGAATTGTGTCCACTCAAAATTCATGTTGGAATTCTAACCCCTGCTATCTTAGAGAGTGACCTTGTTTAGAAATAGGGCCTTTATATAGGTAATCAAATTAAAGTGAAGTCATTAGGGTAGACCCTAATCCAGTGTAACTGGTGTACTATGAAAAAAGGAGAAATTTGGACACACACAGATTAGAGGGACGATATTGTGAAGAGCTATGAGGAGAACCTGGCCATCCCTCATACCTCTCAGAAGAAACCAACCTAACAGCACATTAATTTTGGACTTCTAATCTCTAGAACTGGGGACGGAAAATTTCTGGTGTTTAAGCCACCCAGTGTGTGATTACTTAGCATATGGAAGTATTAAGAAATGAATGTGATGTATTTCTCTGTAGTACAAATCAGAATTTACTCATTTAGCTGAAGCATGTAATCTTAAAACAGTTTAACATTTTTTACTTAGTATCTCATAAGCACACTCAAGAAATTAAAGTTGTCCATGATAATGAAGCAGTTAGATTTGGAAAGTGAATCCAGGACTTCTGACCCTACTTTGCAGGAATATAAATTAGATCTTTTCTTATTCAGGAGTGTATGAGTTTGTGCAATTTGTAGCAGTGCCAGAGTCCACCAGAGACCTAATAGTTTAGAGAGGCAGAATCAGAAACAAATTTACTCTCATACATCATCAAACAACAAAAACAGAAAAATCAAAACCAAATCCCAAAACAAAACCCTCAAAATTACATATATTAGAATAAAATTTTCTGGAGATTAGAAATAGATATCTTCAAATGATCAACTTTCCTACTGCCCCAGCTGTTAGTGTCTTTTTATTGGGCTCATGTTGTCATGAGCGAGTGGAGAATTCAATACTTGGAAAACTGGAAGAAGCAGCATTCTCTCAGCTATCTGCCTTTATATTCCCTGGCAAAACCCAGGTATCCTGTGCCACATATCTGAATAAACCCACACCTGAGGTTACTACGCCTGTCCAATGCAGGAACACATCAGGGTTCCCCAAACCTTTCGGAAAAATTAGATATAGTGATTGAGAAGAAGAAAGCTATCTTAAATGTTAGGTATTTTTGTTGTCGCTGTTGGAGGTTGGGAGAGGTTAATTTTTGGATGAAAAAGTTCTATACCAGGCAGCCCAGGTGGCTCAGTGGTTTAGCGCCACCTTCCCCCCAGGGCGTGATCCTGGAGAGCCGGGATCGAGTCCCACGTCGGACTCCCTGCATGGAGCCTGCTTCTCCCTCTGCCTGTGTCTCTGCCTCTCTCTCTGTGTCTCTCATGAATACATAAATAAAATCTTAAAAAAAAAAAGTTCTACAGCTACTTGAATTTTGTAGGCTAAGATAGTGAAGTCTGTTAAACTGGCTTGACCAATGATTTTCACAGTAATTTTTAATTAAAAGAACAAAAGAAACTGTATTATACAAAGCTGACATTCTTTAAATCCTGCTGCTTCAGTTGTCTGGGATGAAGAACCCAAACCTTTTTGGAAAATATGATGCATATATTGGTAAAATTTTGTTATCTATTCCAAACAGTGAATTTTATATTTAGAAAACAACTAATCAAGTGACATTATATGTTTTATTGTGTTCTTGAATTTGAGAATTTGTAACAGTTAATTTTTGGGATAGAATTAGTCTGTGTGTTATCACTATGAATGCCCTTTTCAAAAACATATGCTTTTTGTGTTTCTATTGTAACTATTTCCATTCTAACATTTTCAAACCCACAGTTTTTAGTGATGAAATAATTGAGTCAGTTCAGAGTAATTTTCTATTTTTTGTTTTTAACATTTTAAATTGTGAAGTATAACCCAGATATAACAAAGTAGCGGAAATGAATGATGAATTATTTACACCACTAAGGTCAAGAAAGAAAATACTGTTGCACCCTAAAAGCACTCTCTTCATGCCCATCCCTCACCTTTGAAGGTCACAGCTCTCCTCATTTCTATAGTAATATTTGTCTGAGTTTGCTGTGTAGCTTACCACTTATGTATTTGAATCTCTATATACCTTAGGTTATACCTTCTTTTAAACTTTATGTAATTATACCATATAGAACTTGTTAGGTCTGGCTTTTCTCCCTCAAAATTGAAATCCATCCATATTGTATATAAGTATAGTTTTCATTGATGAATGTTTTCTGTGGTATGAACATACCATAATTTATCCTTTCCACTCTGATAATCTTTGCCTTCTAACTGGACTGTTTAGTTTTACAAATATTTAATGTAATTATTGATATAGTTGGATTTATATCTATAACTTTATGTGTTTTTGTCTCATCTTTTTATTTTTATCTTATTTTAATTTCGATTGAATTTTATTATTTTTAAAAAAGATTTTATTTACTTGAGAAAGAGAAAGCAAATGAGAGAGAGAGAGCATGAGCAGGGAGAGGGGCAAAGGGAGAAGTAGACTCCCTGCTGAGCAGGGAGCCCCACACTAGGCTCAGTTCCAGGACCCTGAGATCATGACCTGAGCTGATGGCAGGTGCTTAACTGGATGAGCCACTGATGCACCCCAGATTTTTATGTTTTAGAGCAGTTTTAGTTTTATAGCACAGTTGAGCAGAAGGCAGAGAAATTTCTCATATATTTCCTGTCCCCATACATAATATTATCAGCATTTCCCGCCAGAATGATACATTGGTTCAAGTTACTGAATCTGTATTAACACATCACAGCTTCCCAAAGTATGTAGTCTACATTAGGGTTCACTCCTGGTGTTACACATTCTGTGAGTTTGGACAAATATGGAATGGCATGTTCTTTGCTTTTTTCTGTCCAGTCTTAATTTGGGTTAATAGATAATTTATAAAATTTCTACCTAACTTATCTCATAGCTTTTTAGCAATAACTTTAAAAATTTTTTTAAATGGTTGCCATAGTATACTATACATCCTCCTTGTCACAATCTGTTTAGAATTGTTATTATATTACTTTATGTGGAAGGAAAGTCCTTGCAACCATACAGATTCATTTACCACCTTCCTTCATCCTTTATGATATGGTTAACATGTGTGTTACATCTACTTAACATTATAACCCCACATAACCATATAACCATAATGGTACAGTTTTTTGTTTGTTAAAGTTTTTATTTTAATTCAAGTTGGTTAACATACAGTATTATATTAGTTTCAGATGTATAATATAGTGATTCAGCAGTTCCATACAGCACCTATATAGCATCATGACAAGTATACTCCTTAATCCCCATCACTAATTTTACCTCCCTTTCCCATCATCTATCTCTCTGGTAACCATTAGTTTGTTCTCTGTAGTTAAGAATCTGTTTCCTTGTTTCTCTCTCTCTTTCTCTTTGCTTGTTTGTTTTGTTTCTACAGTTCCACATATGAGTGAAATCATATGGCATTTGTCTTTTTCTGACCCAACTTATTTCATTCAGCATTATACTCTCTAGCTCTATCCATGTCATTGCAAATGGCAAGATTTCATTCTTCTTTATGACTGAGTAATACTCCCTTGCATGTATATTCCGCATCTTTAACCATTCATCAATCGATGGACACTTGAGCTGCTTCCATATGTTAGCTATTATAAATAATGCTGCTATAAACATTGATATGTATATGTCCCTTTAAATCAGTATTTTTGTATCTTTGGGTACATATGTAGTAGTGCAATTGCTGGATTGTAGAGTAGTTCTATTTTTAACTTTTTGAGGAATCTCCATACTGTTTTCCTGGCTGCACCAGTGTGCATTCCTGCCGACAGTGCAAGAGAATTCCTTTTTTCTCCACATCCTCGCCAACACCTATTGTTTCTTGTTGTTGATTTTAACCATTCTGACAGGTGTGAGGAGATATTGTAGTTTTTATTTGCATTTCCCTGATGGTGAGTGATGATGAACATTTTCATGTGTCTGTTGGCCATCTGGATGTCTTTGGAGAGTTGTCTGTTTGTGTCTTCTGCCCGTTTTTTAATTGGGTTATTCGAGTTTTGGGTGCTGAGTTTTATAAGTTTTTTATATACTTTGGTTACTAACCCTTTATCAGGTATATCATTTACAAATATCTTTTCCCATTGAATAGTTTGTCTTTGAGTTTTGTTGATTGTTTCCTTTGCTGTGCTGATGCTATTTTAATGTAGTCCAAATAGTTTATTTTTGCTTTTGTTTCCCTTGCCTCAGGGGACTTGTCTAGAAAAAAGTTGCTATAGCCAGTGTTAAAGAAATTATTACCTGTGTTTTCCTGTGGAATTTTGGGATTTTAATAGTTTTGTGTCTCACGTTTAGGTCTTTAATCTCTTTTGAGGATTTTTTTTTTTTTTTAATGTATGGGGTAGGAAAGTGGTCCAATTTCATTCTTTTGCTTATTGCTGTCCCATTTTCCCAACATCATTTGTTGAAGAGGTTATCTTTTTCCCATTGGATATTCTTTTCTGCTTTGTCAAAGATTAATTGACTGTATAGTTGTGGGTCCATTTCTGGATTTTCTGTTCTGTTCCATTGATCTCTGTGTATATTTTTGTGTCGGTAACATACTGTTTTGATTACTGCAGCTTTGTAATATATCTTGAAGTCCAGAATTGTGGTGCCTCCAGCTTTGCTTTTTTTTTTTTTTTTTGTTAAGGTGGCTTTGGCTATTCGGGGTGTTTTGTGGTTCCATACAATTTTTAGGATTGTTTTAGTATGTTAACTGGAATTAAAATAAAAACTTAAGTAAAATAAAAGAAGAAAATTTCTGACTTATCTTAGAATACATACTACCATGGCTATGAATTGTTTGGATATCTTGTGACTCATTTATTAGATATAAAAGTATAAGATTTGACATTACTTGTTCTGCTGTTTTTCGGAATCTTAGATTTGCTTACCATCCTGCCTCTTGGATCAAATAGATGTGACTAGCTTGAACTAGGTTGACTTCAGATTTTTTCTAACACTTATTAGAGATGTATAATGGACATAGAGAATGTCTAGATAAGTGGGTGCTCCATATAACATTGGTTCATATTCTTTACCTATTAGTTAGATAAACATTGCTTGGATATGTGAGGCACTGTATGAAGTTAGCCTTCTAATGACAGTTCCAGGATTTTTTTCATGTTTCAAGAAATTTTGCTGCTGTCCAAACTAGTATACACCACCTAACAAAACAAACCCACCTAATCATGTAACTAGTTGTATTCTCCCTAGAAGCTTCTTTATGGAGCTCACTTTCTATTCCTAACTGTAAGTAAGTAATAAGTGAAGTGGACTGGACTGCTTAAAATAGGGAAGCGGTGGTGGTTAAGTCATGCTGGAGAGGCTGTTTCACCTCTGCTCTGCTACATCATGTGTTGCCTGTGGGAATACAAACAAAGTATGGCCAGATCTGCCTGTTGTTCCAATGAAAAGGTAGAAATTTATATTTTTATATGCAGTCTCTCAGTTTTTATTATGGGTAAGAAGTTCAGATAAGAAAACTATGACCAAATTAAATACCAGTGTAGAGTATATGTTTTCGGCTTCCAGTGTAGAGTATATGAAGCCAGATTATTACTCCTCCAGGTAGCAGGTGAGACTCAGAGAACATTGCCTCCACTGGGACAGCATGGTGACCAGTACTGTAGGCGTCAGCTCTGGGGCTTTTAGAATTGAATGGCTCTTGTAGTTGCAGGAAAAATCCGGGTTCAAATGATATCCATGGTTGACATGTTATCTAAAGTGAGCCCTTTATTGTTGTAATTGACCTAACATGAACTCTTAACTGCTGTAATTTATTTTGTTCTCTTATCAGCAGTTTCAGATGCTTAAGAAAAAATCGATATTGAAGTATCAGTTTTGCAATCCAGAGGATGTTTGTATTTTTAAAAAATTAATAGACTTAAAAAATGGTAACATTGGCCTCTTGCCTTATAAATGTATCAGCTTTTATATTTAATGTTTAAGGAATGAATCAGACTTTCAGATGTGCTAACTTAAATTTGGCGAAAATAATGGAGGATTATTTTCTTCACTGGTAAGAATTTGTAATTTAGCCTAGTAGAATTTTTAAAAAATATTTTAGTTTAGAGTAGTTCTGATTTACAGAGTAGTTGCAAGTAGTACAGAGTTCCCATATGTCCCACACCCAGTTTCTTCTTGTTATTAATATCTGACATTAGTATGCTATATTTGCAGAGTTAATGAACCATTAATGATGCATTATTATGACCCAAAGTCCATATTTTATTCAGATTTCCTAGTTTTTACCTACTGTCCTTTTGCTGTTCTAGGACCCCAATCAGGATATCGTATTACATTACTTGTCATGTTTCTTTAGGCTTTTATGGGCTGACCGTTTCTCAGACTTCCCTTGTTTTTGGAGCTTTTCAGTTTTGAGGAGTAGTGGTTAGGTATTTTGTAGAATGTTCCCCAGTTGGCATTGTCTGATGTTCTTCTCACAGTTCAACTGGGGTCATGTATTGGGGGCGGGGTGTGATGATTAGAGAGGTGAAGTACTGTTCTCCTCACAACATATCAGAGGTATGTTGTGTCTGATGACCGATTACCTGACTGATTACATGTTTGTCTGGTTTCTGCACTGGGATGTTATTTTTAAAATTTTGCTTTTGCATACTGGACTCTTTAGAGGAAGCCATTTTGTGTAGTCCACACTTGAGTAAGGAGTTATGCTGCACCTCTCTGAGTGAGAGGAGAGAACCTACGCCATATAATGGAATCCTGTGTAGGGGATTGCTCTCTTCTCTCCCTTTTCTTTTTCTTTCTTTTTTGTTTTTTAAAGATTTCATTTATTTATTGGATAGCATAAGCAGGGAGAGAGGCAGGTAGAGGGAAAGGGAGAGGGAGAAATAGGCTCCCTTCTGAGAAATAGAGCTCCCTAGGCTTGATCCTAGGACTCTGACCTGAGCAGAAGGCAGGTGCTTAACCAGCTGAGCCACCCCGGCACCCCCCCCTTTTTCTTTTTATATTCAGTCATTTATTTATATTAGTATGGACCATGGATATTCATTTTATACTTTGTGTCATAATGTAATAATTCTTTATTTTATTGCTCAGATTATACTGGCTTTGGGCATTGGGAGCTCTTTCATTGACTCCTGTGTCACTTTGATGCGGGCACAATGATGGGCGCCACCCAGGCATCCCCCTCCTCCCAAGCCCCCCCACTCCCACCCTGAACACTTTTGTGCTTTGTAGCAATGCAAGATACTCATGCTAATCCTTTATGTTCCCTGTCCCAGTTCTGGAATCAGCCATTTCTCTATTTCTCCAAAGTGTGCTGGTTTGTTTCTTTCTTTTTAAAAGATTTTATTTATTTGACAGAGAGAGAGAGAGAGAGAGAGAGAAAGAGAGAGCAGAGGGAGCAAGCAGCAGAGGGAGAAGGAGAAGCAGGGACCCCAATGTGGGGCTTGATCCCAGGACCCTGGAATCATAACCTGAGCAGAAGGCAGACTGAGCCATGCAGGCATCCCCTCACCCTTTTAAAAAGATTTATTTGTTTGAGGGAGAGCATATATGCATGTGTGTGTGTGCAAGCCAGAGGGAGGGACAAAAGAGACAGAGAGAGAGAGAGAGAATCCTGAAGCAGGCTCCCCGCTGAGCATGGAGCCCAACGCGGGGCTCAATCCCAGGACCTTGAGATCATGACCTGAGCTGAAAGTAAAGAGTTGGCCACTCAACTCACTGGGGCACCCAGGTGCTCCAAATGCTGGTTTCTTTCATTGGGGAATGGTAGTAGAAACCAAGATCTGGTATACTCAGGGCCACTGAAATGTGTTGCTCGTAGGCCCTTTAAAGTGATAGAGCAAGGAGCTATATCCTGCATGGTAACCCAGTGTATACACATATTTATAAATGTTTCTACACCTATCTGTCTGTATCTATATTAACCTAAATTCCCTCCAACCCTAATATATCCCTACTTGGATCATTAGAACTTTATCCCCTTACTTCTTTGTAAATCCCCATTCCAACAGTGAGAAAAATTGTTCAACTTTAGCATATAGCATGTAGTGGTTTTATAATTGTTTCCTAATACCCTGTGTGAAATAATTTTTACCAACAGAGCTTATGTGCAGTTCTTTTGCTTTTAGTCTTATATATTACACTTCTTTCTTTCTTTTTTTTTTTTTAAAGGTTGTCTTTTATTTTTTTAATTTTTATTTATGATAGAGAGAGAGAGAGGCAGAGACACAGGCAGAGGGAGAAGCAGGCTCCATGCACCGGGAGCCCAACGTGGGATTCGATCCAGAGTCTCCAGGATCACGCCCTGGGCCAAAGGCAGGCGCCAAACCGCTGCGCCACCCAGGGATCCCTATTACACTTATTTCTAAGGATACTTAGGTTAACACCTTTCTCCTTTGCTCGTCAGTGAGTTTATTTTGTACATTTGTTAGATTCCTTTGTCACAGTCTGTATTCCATCCTGGAATTCTTTTTTTTTTTTTTAATTTCTATTTATTTATGATAGTCACACACACAGAGAGAGAGAGAGAGAGAGAGAGAGAGAGAGAGAGATTGGCAGAGACACAGGCAGAGGGAGAAGCAGGCTCCATGCACCGGGAGCCCGACGTGGGATTCGATCCTGGGTCTCCAGGATCACGCCCTGGGCCAAAGGCAGGCGCCAAACCACTGCGCCACCCAGGGATCCTCCATCCTGAAATTCTTCAACCTTTCAAATAATTTAAAATGTAAATACATTAAGATTTGCTGTGAAAGTTTCATAGGTTTGACAGATGCACATGTCATGTATCCGTCATTATTCTATTATACAGAATAGTTTCACTATCCTAAAAATTCCACATACTTTTATTTGTTCAACCCTTACCTCTTCCCAACCCTCTGGCCATAGTTTTTGCCTTTTTCAGTGTCACATAAAGTAATGGTATAGTAAGCATGTAGCTTATTCAGACTGACTTCTTAGCTGTTGCATCTGAGAATCATCGTTTTTTAAAAGATTCTATTTATTCATGGGAGACACAGAGAGAGAGAGAGAGAGAGAGAGAGAGAGAGAGGGAGGCAGAGACACAGGCAGAAGGAGAAGCAGGCTTCATGTAGGGAGCCCAATGTGGGACTCGATCCTGGGATTCCAGGATCATGCCCTGGGCTGAAGGCAGACTCTCAACTGCTGAGCCCCACCCAGGCATCCTGCTCATCCTGTTTTTTGCATGGCTTTATATAGGTCACTACCCTTTCCCCCTAGAATAGTATTCTATCATATGCAAGACTACAATTTGTTTATACATTCACTTATTGAGATTATTACCGTGTTTCAGCCATTATGAGTGAAGCTTCTATAAATATTCTCATGCAGGTGTTTGTGTGGACATAAATTTTCAAGTGAATTATGAACACAATTGCTGAATTGTGGAATAAGGCTATTTACCAGTGTGCCAAACTGTATTCCAAAGTGGCTGTACCTTTGCCTTCCCACCAGAAATTAATGAAGAGTTCTATTGCTATACATTTTTGTCAACATTTGGTATTGTCTGTGTTTTGGATTTTAGCCATTCTAATAGATGTGTAGTGGTATCTTCTGGGTTTTTTTTTATTTTTTTATTTTTTTATTTTTTTTGTATCTTCTGGTTTTAATTTACTTTGGAAAGATAAAGATGGAGTACTTCCAAATTCGTTCTATGAGGCCAGCATCACCTTAATTCCAAAACCAGACAAAGACCCCACCAAAAAGGAGAATTAAAGACCAATATCCCTGATGAACATGGATGCAAAAATTCTCAACAAGATACTAGCCAATATGATCCAACAGTACATTAAGAAAATTATTCACCATGACCAAGTAGGATTTATCCCTGGGACACAAGGCTGGTTCAACACTCGTAAAACAATCAATGTGATTCATCATATCAGCAAGAGAAAAACCAAGAACCATATGATCCTCTCATTAGATGCAGAGAAAGCATGTAGACAAAATACAGCATCCATTCCTGATCAAAACTCTTCAGAGTGTAGGGATAGAGGGAACATTCCTCAACATCTTAAAAGCCATCTATGAAAAGCCCACAGCAAATATCATACTCAATGGGGAAGCACTGGGAGCCTTTCCCCTAAGATCAGGAACAAGACAGATGTCCACTCTCACCACTGCTATTCAACATAGTACTGGAAGTCCTAGCCTCAGCAATCAGACAACAAAAAGACATTAAAGGCATTCAAATGGGCAAAGAAGTCAAACTCTCCCTCTTTGCTGATGACATGATACTCTACATAGAAAACCCAAAAGTCTCCACCCCAAGATTGCTAGAACTCATACAGCAATTTGGTAGCGTGGCAGGATACAAAATCAGTGCCCAGAAATCAGTGGCATTTCTATACACTAACAATGAGACTGAAGAAAGAGAAAAAAAAAAAGAGTCCATCCCATTTACAATTGCTCCCTGTTGAGCATTTTTTTGTATGTTTATTTACCATCTATGTAATAGATCTTTGGTGAAGTGTTTGTTCAGAATTTTTGCCCCTTTTTACAGGATATTTTCTTATTGTTGAGTTTTAGAAATTCATTGTATATTTTAGGTACAACTCCTTTATTAGATATGTATTTTGCAATTATTTTCTTTCAGTCTTTGTCTCTGTTCTCTTAATAATGTCTTACAGTAAAGTTTTAAATTTTACAGATATTACCATTTGCATCGATATGGATGGAACTGGAGGGTATTATGCTGAGTGAAATAAGTCAATTAGAGAAAAACGATTATATGGTTTCACTCATGTGGAATATAGGAAACAGCACAGAAGATTATAGGAGAAGGGAGAGAAAACTGAATGGAAGTCATCAGAGAGGAGACAAACCATAAGAGATGCTTAATTATAGAAACAAACTGAGGGTTGCTGGAGGGGAAAGGGGGATGATGAGATGATTGGGCATTAAGGAGGGCACATGATGTGATGAGCACTGGGTGTTCTATACAATTGATAAGTTGTTTAACTACATCTGAGACTAATGATGTACTTACTATATGTTGGCTAATTGAATTTAAATAAAATTTTTTTCAAGTCCAACATCTGTATTCTTTTGTAGATAGTGCTTTTGGTATTATATTGGTAGATAGTGTTTTGGTATTAAAAGTCCAATGTCATATAGATTTTTTTCTATGTTTTCTTCTGGAAATTTTATAGTTTTATTACATTTTACATGTAGGTCTATGATCCATTTTGTGCTAAGTATTTTTAGGGTGTAAGGTCTAAGTCTAGGTTCTTTTTTTTTTTTTCGTTGTATGGATATCCAGTAATAGCACTATTTGTTGAAAACACAATCCTTTTTGCGTTGACTCACCTTTGTGTCTTTTTAAAAAATCATTTACCTATATTTGTGTGGGGTTCTTTCTGGGCTTTCCGTTTTTTTTTTGTTTTGTTTTTTTTTTGCCAACTTCACTGTCTTGACTGAGTTTGACTTTAATTGGTATTAACTTTTAGTTAGGAGTTGAGAAAAGAGTTCTCATTGAATTTTACAACAGTGCTTATATGTTTGGGTTTCCTGAGGCATTAGCTATTTAATCTCCTTCATCCATCATAAACTCTTAACATTCTGCATCATGGTTGCTTGCAAGAGTCATGGAGAATGAACATCTCTAGTCTTCCTTCATATCCCTGTGATAGTAAATATAAGCTCTTCCTGATATATGATGTCCATACTTATTTGTTTTTCATATGTTTCACGATCCTTCACTAGAATTGAAGATCTGTAAGAGCAGGATTTTCGTTGTTGTTCACTAATGTGGCCCTTTCTTTTAGGACTTACCTGGCATATAAGATCTCAATGATATAATGTGAACCAGATGAATGAAATACAGTGTCTTATATTTGTAACATCCTTGAGCAATATGGAATTGCACAAAGGTGAATTTGCCAAATAGCTAAGCATTATTTAAAATTGGAGAAATCTGCAGGTAATAGTTTCAAAGTGTGATTGCATGTTACTCTTTTTTCTTAAACACACTGTACTGAACTTTAATTTGTTTTTCATGCTATCTCATATGTATTTTTTTCACCAGAAATCAAGAAATTGGGTTAAAGGTTTATTTCCGAAAATACCTAGATGAGTTATCTTAGAAAAGTAATACTTTCTCTGGGTCTTTAGTTTCAGTGACTAGATGATCTCCTAAAATCCCAATAGTCTCTAAAATTGTGATTGGCAAACTATGATGTCTCATTCCTTGTAGCTTATCATACCAAGTGCTTTTCCTCAGGATGGTATTCATGTGTTGAATTATTATCTTTAACAGTGTGTGGCTTCAGACAGTGTTTTTAAAAAGATTTGTTTATTTTGAGAGTGCACGCATGTGCACATGAGCGGGGGGAAGGGAGACTCTCAAGCAGGCTCCCTGCTGAGCACAGAGCTTGATTTGGGGCTCTCACAACCTTTAGATCACGACCTGAGCCAAAAGCAAAAGTCAGACGCTCATCCAACTGAGCCACCCAGGGGCCCCCCTTCAGACAGTATTTTTAGTTATTTAAAAAAAAGGGTGCCTGGCTGGTTCAGTAGAGTGTGTGACTCTTGATCTTGGGGTTATGAGTTTGGGCCCCATGTTGGGTGTAGAGATTGCTAAAAAAATAAAAAGAAATCATCTGTACATCTGCCTTTTGTTGCTAAGTATCCCTATGTTTATCTCTATATATTTTCCTCTGCATTGTAGTTTTATATATTTATTATTTATTATATTTTTTGTCATCCCCATTAAATTGACTTCCTTCCATACAGCTTGTCCATCTCTGTACTCCATTAGTAGGCACTCTCAATAAATATATAACAGATTTTGTGGTAGGTGGAGTAATGGCCTGCTAAAGTTACCCACCTCCTAATCCCCAAAACCTGTGAATATAATACATTGGCAGGAGGGTGGGGGGAGCTGCTTAAGTTTGCAGATGGAATTAAATTTGTTGATCAGCTGACCTTAAAATAGGGAGATGATCCAGGTGAGCTCAGTGTAATCATAGGGTGATAAGTGAGAGAGGGAGGCAAGAGAGTTAGAGTTAGAGGGATACAAGGTTAAAAAAAACTCTCCTGACCCTTGTTGACTTTAAAGGTGGAAGGGGCCCTGAGCTAAGGAATGTGGGTGGCCTCTAAAGCTGGAAAGGCAAGGAAACTTGTTCTACACTGGAGCTTCTAGAAGGAATGCAGGCCTGCCAACATCTTGATGTTAGCCCAGTAAAACCCATTTTGGGTTTCTGACCTCAAAAACTATAGGATAATAAATTTGTATTGTTTTACACCTTTAAGTTTGTGGTAGTTTGTCATAGCAGCAATAGGAAACTAATACAAACAGATTTCTAGGGCAAATAACACTGTAATTTCAGAAATTAATGTTCTGAAAACATATAAATATATCAAAACAAATATTATGAGGAAGACGGGGCTCCCAGTTTTTAGCTTTCTTTAAAGAACATCAGGATTTTAACACTTTTTGTATGCCAAAACTTCTTGTTTCATTTTCAAGTTAGCTTTTTAGAAGTTTTGCCAGTAAAGTTCAAAACTTGTGAGAAATTTGAGCATATCCATCTACTGGGTCTGAATGAGAGGGAGTTCACTCATGTGATAATGGTTTTAGCTTCCGGGTTACCTATAGTATTTGAGGGGAATGGTGACCTATACAATTAAAAATGCTGAATAATTTATATTTGCATTTGGACTTTATTGGATAGTGTAGAAGGAGAGCTTTATTTTTAAAATAATTTTAATTTTTATTTGTATTTAAAAAGTAGCTAATATTAAAATAAATTATAGTTTTTTGACATTTTAAATGGACAGATTTCTTACTGGGTGGCAAGTGGAAGGCAGGATTTGATTAATCAGAGTTGCTAATCCCTTATTTGAGTCAGAAGGAACTCTAAAGATTTGTAGGTGTCCCACTAATTCCATGGTTGAGGAATGCTGCATTGCAGAGAGGATGGCTTATCCTTTCTGAATATAGGTCAGAGCAGAATATAGGTCTAGCTCTAAATCCAGTCTTTTCCTGTCTTATTGCACACAAAAGTGAGGTAAAAATGGGAAAGTTTTAAACCTGTAAAGTTGAACTTCATTGATTCACTCAATTCTGTAGTTATGTCTCTGCACCTCTCTCTCTCTCTCACTTTAATGGATAAATAAAATCTATAAATAGATAAATAAATAAATAAATAATCAATCAATCAACCAACCTGATATCCTGTTAATTATGACTAAAGGGAACAGGAAGAACCATTTCCCAGCCTGTGTGAGCTTTGAAAATTATTCCCTCTAATCCTTTCAGGTGGTTCTTAGCTAGTTTCCTTACACACATGGGTTGATCAGGGAATACTGGAGGGAGAACCCCAGCATGTCTTCAGAGTTCTTCACCTTCATAGCTTTCTCCTCTCTTGTACTCTGCCTTGCAAACTCTCAACATCTTGGTCTCCTTGTACTCCCAGACTCATCTCCCTCAGATCAGGGAAGACCATCAGGCTCTTTCTGGCTCCAGGCTTTTTGTGCTATAGTCTGAAAATTCTGTCCAGGCAATAAGCTGTTTCAATTGTATGGTTACCTTGTTTGTTTCCTGTCTCTCACTATCCTTTGTTGCTCAGTGTCCAGTGTTTTAAAATTTGTTCAAAATAATTTGTCAAGGGTGTACATAAATCTGGTGCCTGCTTCTCTGTCTTGGCTGGGAGAAGATGTCTCCAGTCTGTGAGGTCTTAATCATCTCCAAGCAACATTCTTAAGACTGCCATTTTGTTCGTAACTTCAAGATCTCAGGATCCTGGGACCAAGCCCTGCCTCAGGCTCTCTGCTCACTGAGGAGTCTGCTTCTCCCTCTTACTCTGTGATTTCTCTCTCTCTCTCTCTCTCTCTCTCTCACTCACTGTGTGTGTGTGTGTGTGTGTGTGTGTGTCTTTCAAAAATAAAATTAAAAAGAAAATCTACTGGGGAAAAATGGACAGAGCATCAGTGAGCTGTGGAACTACTTCAAGCAAACTAATACACATATAAATCAAATCACCAAAGGAAAGGGAACAGAAAAAATAATTAACTAATGGTTGAAAATTTCAATTCTGATGAAAACTATAAATCCATAAATTCAAAAAGCTTAATGAACTCTAAGTATAAGAAACATGAATAAGGGATCCCTGGGTGGCGCAGCAGTTTGGCGCCTGCCTTTGGCCCAGGGCGCGATCCTGGAGACCCGGGATCGAATCCCACATCAGGCTCCTGGTGCATGGAGCCTGCTTCTCCCTCTGCCTATGTCTCTGCCTCTCTCTCTCTCTCTCTCTCTCTCTCTCTGTGACTATCATAAATAAATAAAAATTAAAAAAAAAAAAGAAACATGAATAAAACACTGATACATATATCATCATCGCAGTGTTTAAACCAGCATTAAAGAAAATATCTCTAAGAACAGCTAGAGAAAAAATACACATTGTTTACAGAGCAAATTTAGTTTACAGATGATGACCAATTTCTCATTAAAAATAACACAAGCCAGAAGACAGTGGAACATCTTTAAAATGATGAAAGAGAAAGACTGTCAACCTAGAATTAGTGAAAATTTCTTTCAAAAATAAAAGCAAAATAGGAATGTTAAAGGATGGGACACCTGGGTGGCTCAGCAGTTGAGTGTCTGCCTTCGGCTCAGGGTGTTATCCCCGGATCTGGGATCAAGTTCCAATCAGGCTCCCTGTGAGGAGCCTGCTTCTCCTTCTGCCTATAACTGCCTCTCTCTGTGTGTCTCTCATGAATAAATAAATAAAATCTTTATAAAAAATGTTAAAGTATAACAAATACTAAAGAAGATTCTTCAGAGAAAAAATAATTACCTAGCATGGTCTCCTAATCCTTAATTTAATCACATCTGTAAAGTCCCTTTTACTGTGTAACATTACCATGTTCCAGGAATGAGGACAGGGATATCTTTGGGAGGCTACTCTTCCTATCAGGTACCTCATATGAAGAAATTACTCAAAAAGACTCTCCACTAACAAAAACTAATAATCATGCAAGAAAATACATAATTTAAAAAACAGAAGCTGAGTATAACTGAGAAGAAAGAAACATGAAAAAAGTTAAAGTGGGACTCCTTTGGACTTTGATGCCTGGATAGTCTCCTTTGACCTGAAAATTTAATAATTTGTTTTCCTCTTAACCATTCCAAGTATACTCCTTGATTCTGCAAATACTATCTACATAATTGTAATATTGCAAATGCTGTTTTTAAAAAAAATTCAAAAGCAGTCAGAAAAATGATATGGGAAAGAAACAACAACAACTTCCTGTGTTAGTGCCCTATCAATCAAATTACTCTTAATTTTAAGGACAAAATTTGGCACTAGAGGGATTGAAATTATGCTAACTTAACTCTATGTCAATATTCTGTAAGTCATATTTCTTGATAAAGTTTCTTTTGCCCTTCATACTATCAACCAAGTTGCAAAGTTTTATGCTAAGTGAATTTATGGCCCATCAAGTATTCCAGTAACTCTAACATTCTTTCCTTACATGAAATGCTTCAATGCATCACCACATTGACCTGTTACAATATTTATTTTAGATCTAGTAATGCAATTTCAGAATATGAGAAGCTGCAAATGAGTACAATTAATTTTTTTCTACCTGGCATACATACATTTATACCACTAAAATTAGAACCAAGACTTTCCATTCAGCAATAAGAGATACATTTTGAACACAACCTAGGAGGTATAACTTTCATTCCAAGGTAGTAGTTTGTCATAATATTAACCACCCCTCAACACATCTATATAGAAGTTCCACAGACTTACAAATAGACTTTCTCATTCTATCATTTATAAAGTATCTAAATTACCATAATTAAATAAATGGAAGAAATTTTTTAAAACACTCAATTTATTATTAGTTCTCTATCCAAATACTACCTAACTGGGAACGACAGTTTTGATCCTCAATGTAGATCATCATGTTTAGAGAAACTAGCACCATTTACTGAACTGATTCTCTTTAATGATAACTCCAGTGGTGAAATATTTTACTTGATTCTTCTCCAGCTAAAGTCAGGAGCTATTTAAAAAACAAACCAGGGCTTTGAAGTCACTGTATTTGTTCACTAATTTTATCCATTTCCATTTAATGATTAAAACTCTTTTTAACAGAGGCCAGACCCATTTGGCCATTGTTTGAGTTCCAGAGATGCCAGGCCAATGTTGAGTTTCACATGAGAGACCTCACTGACCCACATTTTTCAAGCACTCACTGAAACTTCCCTTAACAAGAGTTGCTAATCATTACCGTAAGAGATGAAAAACTGATCTACTCAATGAAAATTAACTTCACATACAGAGAACCTCATTACCTAGATCTCAGCTTCCTTTTTCAATTTTCTCAGATGAGAAAATTGGCCTATTTATACTGGTGTTTCTAGGATTCTTGCCAGGATTATTGGCAGTTATAACTATAGTTAGTTATAAAATACTACTACCTGGGTGGTCACTCCTGTCCTGACACTATACAAAAGCAATGCTGCAGCAATTGCTTCAATCAAATAGGTGGTGACATGTCTAGCATCACACATTGCAACTTTTAGTATGATATTCATGTCCTAAAGCCACCACTTGAAAAAAAGTCCAGTGGCCTCCATTCTCTTTAGCTATAAAACAGAGTCCTGACATCCGTTATGTTGTCTCAACAGGAATCAAGAAAGTGCATTGCTTTCTTAAACTATACACAAAAATAAATTCAAAATGAATTAAAACCCTAAATGTGAGACATGAAGCCATTAAAATCCCACAGGAGAACACAGGTAATAACTTCTTTGACACTGGCTATAGTGACTTTTTTTCTAGATAAGTCCCCTGAGGCAAGGGAAACAAAAGCAATAATAAACTGTCTGGACTACATCAAAATAAAAAGCTTCTTTCAGCAAAGGAAAGAATCAACAAAACTCAAAGACAAATGACTCAACAAAAGATATTTGTGAATGGTGTATGGGTTTTAACCAAAGTATGTAAAGAACTTATAAAACTCAACACCCCAAAACTGAATAATCCAATTAAAAAATGGACAGAAGACACAAACAGACATCTCTAAAGATGACATCCAGATGGTCAACAGACACATGAGAAGATGCTCATCCTTACTCTCCAGCAGGGGAAATGCAAATTAAAACTACAATGAGATATCACCTCACACCTGTCAGAATGGCTAAAATCAACAACACAAGAAACACCAGATGTTGGCAAGGATGTGGAGAAAAAGGAAACCTCTTGGACTGTTGGTGGGAATGCAAACTGGAGCATCCACTGTGGAAAACAGTATGGAACTACCCTACAATCCAGCAATTGCACTACTAGGTATTTACCTAAAGAATGCAAAAACACTAGTTCAAAGGGATACACACCCCGAAGCATACACCAGCATTATCTATAATAGCCAATATCCAGAAGCCACCGAAGTCTCCATCGATTGGTGAATGGTTAAAGATGATGTGTAATATATATGCAAGGGAAGTTTACTCAGCCATAAAAAGAATGAAATCTTGCCATTTGCAATAACATGGATGGGGCTAGAGTATAATGCTGAGTGAAAGAGCCAGAGAAAAACAATTACTATATGATTTCACTCATATGTGGAATTTAAGAAACAAAACAAGTGAAGAAAGGGGCTGGGGAACAGCAAATCAAAAAACAGACTCAACTATAGAGAACAGAGGGCTGCCAGAGGGGAGGTGGGTGCGGGAATGGGTGAAATAGGTGATGGGGGATTAAGGAGTGCGCTTGTGTTGAACACTGGGTAATGTATAGAATTGTTGAATCTCACTATATTGTACACCTGAAACTAATATTACACTCTGTTAACTAACTGGAATTTAAATAAAAACCTAAAGGAATAAAAATTTAAAAAATAAAAAGCCCCTACAACCTAAAAGAGAGAGGGAGAGAGAAAAGAAAAAAGTGAAAAGAAAAAATGCATTATACCAAGTTTCAGGACTTTGCACTACCTGATGGCAATTCAAGCAAAAATCTCAAAAAGGCACTTTTCCCCAAAGTAATTATCATTTACCTAATCAATACAAACTAAAATAATAATTTTACTCTCCCCTCCCCCCATGTAGTAGTTACTTACTAGTTCTTTTTACTTTGGTAAGAGACTTCCAAGTTTCTATCACAAAATCTGAACAAACATACAAACTGAAAATAATTCAGAGTTTACATATTCTGTTATGTTCTTGATCAGACACAAAGCGAAGAAAGAAACAAATGTAACTGAATTAAGCTTATGAAGAAATACAGTAATATGATAGTAATATGCATTATAGAAAAAGAGGTATACATGGCATTCATACCATAACTAAATATAATTCTACCAAAGCTGGGAAGCAAAAAATCCATACATAATTCATGTAAGAACTTTAAAAATCAGATAATTAAACTAACAATATTACATTTAAAAAATTAGGTCCTTCATTTTAGCCGTATCAAATATCCATATTTTATGGGTCTGAAACAGAAAATACTTCTTATGTATGTTGTCCCAGCAAACAAACCAGCATTTTGTCTGATTCTTGCCCTTTCTTTGTACTTCCAAAATTACTGCTATTTAGGATTGTGTCACAAAACAAAAAAAAGTAGGGAATTCGAAAACTGAACAACACAATAAAAATGCCTGTTTAAGATGTTTATAATGACTCTTGTATTTTTTGAAAAGATTTTATTTATTTATTCATGAGAGACAGAGAGGCAGAGACACAGGCAGAGGGAGAAGCAGGCTCCATGCAGGGAGCCTGACATGGGACTCAATCCCAGGACTCCAGGATCAGGCCCTGGGCTGAAGGTGGCGCTGAACCGCTGAGCCACCCGGGCCTCTAGATTATTTAAAAAGGATTTTGCCTCAATAGAAGGTAAAACTAGTCTTAGACTAAATGGTAATCTGGCCCTAAGAGAGCTTAAAAACAAGACATGAAAGGGTCAAATCCTTTCTGAGTGACTTAACTATATTCCAGTAACGAAGCTCAAGAATACAGAAATATCCAACATTCAGGGATGCCTGGGTGGCTCAGCAGTTGAGTGTCTGCCTTTGTCTCAGGGCTAGATCTCAGAGTTCTGGGATTGAGTCCCACATTGGGCTGCCTGCAGGGAGCCTGTTTCTCCCTCTACCTGTCTTTCTGCCTCTCTGTGTCTCTCATGAAATGAATAAATCTTTAAAAAATAATTCGGCATTCAACAAGGTAAAAATCACAATGTCTGGCATGTAAAAAATTTACTAGGCATGTAAGGAACCAGGAAAATAGGGGCATCTGAGTGACTCAGTCGGTTAAGCAGCTGCTTTCAGCTCAGGTCATAATCTCCAGGTCCTGGGATGGAGCCACTTGGCAGGCTTCCTGCTCAGCAGGGAGTCAGTCTGCTTCTCTCTCTTTGTCTCTCTCTCTCTCTCCTACCTCTCTTCACCGCTCATTCTCTCTCTCTAAAATAAATAAAACCTTTTTTAAAACAGGAAAAGACAGTCTATAATAAGGACATAAATCATTAAAGTAGAGCCAACCCAGAACTGTCATATATTAGAATTAGCAGACAAGAACATTAAAAAAGGTTACTATGTGATTTAAAAAAAAAAAAAAAAGCACAAAGAAAATTTGAAAATTTAAAGATATTTAAAAGATCCTAACTGAACTGAAAGATAAAAACTACAGTGTCTGTGAGGATCTGAGTGGCCCAGTGGTTGAGCATCTGCCTTTGCCTTGGGTGTGATCCTGGGGTCCTAGGATCAAGTCCCACATCAGGCTCCCTGCAGGGAGCCTGCTTCTCCTTCTGCCTGTCTCTGCCTCTCTCTGTGTCTCTTATGAATAAATAAATTAAAATCTTAAAAAACAAACCAAAACTACAATGTCTAGGATTAAAAGCACATTAAGCTTTCTAAAAAAAAGAGATAAGTTGAAGTCATAGTAATAGAGACTACCTAAAGTGAATCACAATGATAAAAAAAAAAGTACTACGGGGTGGAGGCACCTGGGTGGCTCAGTTGGTTAAGTGTCTGCCTTCAACTCAGGTAATTTCATCCTCAGTTTGTTTAGTAAAATGCCCAGACTTTTAGTTTTACTTGGGACCTGAAAAATAATCTTTGTGTATATTTGTGATGATTTGTGATAATTTATCTGAAGGCCTATATAATACAGTAAAAATCTTTATTTAGAGTTCAATTATAATGATGAAATATATTAAACTTTGAGTTCTAAGTGGCCTGCAAAACTGAAAAAATGGTAGTATACTAACATTTGTGTATGTGTGTATGTTTTAATATTGAAATGCAGCCATTAGATGTGTTGATATATCTGTTTCCTGGAATAAATTAAATTTTAAGTTCAGAAACAATGGAGTATTTTAAACTTTGGTGTCAGTTTTCTTTGGATTGCATTTTATAATTGATAAAATTTTTAGTGATGCAGTGAGGTTATTGAAATTTCTTGAAAAAATTGCCCACATTTTTCCTGTTTGCTATAAGAAACACATTGCATTTGGAAGCATGCATTTAATTACTAGTAGAACCCTGTGCTACATTTTATTATGTACAGCTTTTTCTTTTGGTTTTCAAGTGAAAAAAAATAAAAGGTCTGTGTTTTGTGATAACTATGTGATCAAAGTTTGAGGTGAGTGAAAGCTGATGACATATTTTAAGCTGATTTCAATTAAAAATTCTTTTGTTTTAGCTTTATTTTTATTACATATCTAGGCCTAGCATAGTGATTTAGGGTCGTTTTTAGTCTTCCTTTTCTCTTTCTCTTTGTGGGCTATTTGAAAAATTAAATGGTTTTGAAGCAAAGTCTTTCACAAAGTGCTTTGCTCTCAGTTATTGTTTATTTGCCATGGCTCTAAATCAAGTCCATAAATGAGAAAATGGTTTTGACTCCCCGAGCTAGGCCAGAAGTGCTGATTGACGTGTCTGAATCAGTGGGGCTCTCCTTGACTTTGCAGGCAGCAGGCATTTTATATGGATCATCTCTGAAGCACTGTGGGACGTGCAGCAGTCTCCCACGTTATAGATGAGGGACGTGATCTTCAGTGAGGTCACAGTAAACTGCCTCTCAAGTCATTTGGCTAACAGAGGGCTAACTTCGTACCACCCACAGCATTATGCTGTCTCCTCCTGTTTCCCTTGGACACAGGCAGAGGCAGCTACTGGCTGATCTAGTGTCCCTTGTCCGCATTGTCCTCGAGCCCATAGTTCCATCCAGGGGAGCAGTAACTAGGCTGTCAGTTACAGTCCTGAACTAGTCAGTAGGAAGCCCGCTCCTTTATTTAAAAGGGGCTTTAAAAACCATGGTATATGATTTTAGTAAATGTGCATATGAATGTTTTTGTCTGTTTAGGAAAAAAATCTATGAAATGTAATTTATCCCTAAAAAGGAATAATTAAAGAATATCCATAAAATGATGTAATTTTATGTACAGTTTTGTCTTTACTATTTTAAAAAGAGAATAGGAAAGAAAAAATTACTTAAGAGTTTGGGTACCAGTCACTTCAGATACCATCTTCTTTTTTTGATTATTATATTTACCTATGTACAATTTTTGCTTCATCTCACCTAGCTATTGTAGAAACTTATCATAACCCAGATCTTCTTGGTATAATGTGAATATTCTATTTGTGTCTTTGATGTAGAAGGTGATATAATTTGCAAATTGATGCATTTTACGTTCAGGATTTTATGGGCTCTTTATGCTTAATAAATGGCATTCAGGAGGTAGGTACATGTGAAGGATTTATAGCAATCAGTCATTGGATCATTATTTCATGTTTGTGCATCCATGTGCTTAGGGACATTGAACAAGGCAGACCTAGGCTCTCATCTCCAAAGGCTTGTAGTCAAGGATTGCAAGAGTTTGAAACTTTGAACAGATGCTGAGCAGAGCCTCTTTTTATCCTGTCTGCAGGGGAGCTGGTCATTTAAGTGGGCCAACCTGCTCTTGCCTCTGTGCAGTCTGTCCCTTGAGGGCTTAGGAAAAAGGGCAAGCCCCTGAATGAGAAAACAGACCACCCCTCATCTTCATAGCAGCTGGACACTACTGTCCCCCCACCACTCACTGCCTACCCTGGGAGGTTGCAGAATTGTAATGGAAAAACAAAATAACTGGGAACCCTTTGTCATATTAAGTAGATCTCTCTGCTTTAGGCTCTAAAATTGATTAATATTCTGAAAGTCCTTGAGAAGTCTGTGCTAGCTTTTTTGACTAATCTAGAAACAGAAGGGGAAGGTGGTATTTTAAAAACAAGGGATTGCAGTGTTAGGCTGGTCCATAGAAGTGTCTTCTGTCTTCTTCCTCTTTCATTTTTCTTCTCCTTGTTTCTTCTTTCTCTCCCTCCTTTTTTTTTGTCATAAAACAAGATGAATAAGAAATGCATGAGTAAATGTATCGTTTGTTCAGTATTCCCCATTTCTGAATGGAAGATGCATATACAAATGAAAGTTCAGTGAGTATATAAAGATAGGGTACTATATCTTTTGAGGGTTTGAATACACTAATGATCAGCTTACCAGCATTGTTCTCGTTTGGTCCATATCTATCAATTGACTTAGTGATTTACATGCATGTAACTATTGAATTGTGCATATATACACATATATATGTGTGCATAAGTCTGATTATAACCATATTAAAATGCATTTTTCATTTATAAATGGTCAGTGATTAAGATACTGAGACATCAGTATTTTACTGATGTTTTTACCTTCTCTAAGATCAATTAATAATCAGAATGTTGCCTGGTAATATTACAGAGCAGATCTTTAATTTATAAAATAGGAATAGTTAATAAACTAATATGGTCTTATTGCAGAAAGGGATATTTTGATTTAATTGAATATTTCAGAGAACTGAGGCCTATACTTTTAACTACCATATTATTAAAAATTATATTTCAGCATGCATTTTCCTGATTCTCAAGATAATGCTTGTTTATTATAGAAAAAACTAGAAAGGGTAAGAAAAAAACAAAAGTACCTCTATTTTAAATATTTGGAAATACTCTTTATTAATATCACTGTTAATCTTTGGTTTTATCTTTATAGTCTTTATACTTTTTTCTGTGACTATATTCATATGCTCAGGTACTTGAAAAATCATTCATATTGTAAAACATTTAAAATTTTTATTTTAGGTGCTTCTAAAATTCTTTATATACTTCTCTGTTTTTTTTTTTTTTTTTTTGAATACACCACTTTCTTGGTATTTTAAGATAACTATTTTATACTGTAGGGTGTCTTGTCATTTTATTTTTGTTTCCTGTTCTGATGTTAATCTGTCTCCTAAAGTTATGACCCTAACCTGTCCTCTATTCTTTTACTTTGCAGTTCACTGGTGCTGTGACTTGGTTTAGCAGGTAACTGAACTTTTTAGGAACTTTGTTAAAAGATAATGAGATTCAGAGAGAGAACTTTAAAGAGTGGAATTCTTGCTTAAATTTGTGGTTTTATTTCAATCAGTCTCCTGTGGAAGGCTGATTAATGCTCCTCCCACCCCCCCCCAAGATGTCTGTATCCTAATTTGCAAAACTGTGAATATGTTACATGGCAAAGGGACTTTGCATATATGATTACATTAAGGATCTGCAGTTTGGGAAATTGTTTTGGATTATCCGGTAGGCCCAGTGTAATCATTAGGGTCCTTATAAGAAGAAAGGCCATAGTAAGAGAGGAGTTGGAGGACAGAGGCAGAAGATGGGATGTTACAGCTTTGAAGATGGAGGAAGAGGCCACAAGCCAAGGAATGTGTATGACCCCTCCAGTAATTGGAAAAGACCAGAAGGAACATAGACCTGCCAAACATTATTTTAGCCTGTAAGACTCATTTATGATTTCTGAAGTCCAGGACACTAAACAGAAAATTTGTGTTGTTTTAAGCCTCTGAGTTTATGATAATTTGTTATAGTAGCACTAGGAAACTAATATACCCCCAAAGCAGTGAGATGTTTGGAGGGTAAAACTGTAGATTTTTAAATCTAATACAGGATATAATACATGTCAACTAAAGGTATAATAAAAAGAATAGGTGAATAAATAAATGAATACTGACCTTAACTCTTGACTTTGTAAACTTACAGTCTGGACATTGTCAAAATTCACAAGAATAAAAATGGGAAATAGTGGGTTTTAAAAAAAATAAACCTTCCTAAATTTAGGGGAATTAGTAATAGATATCTGTTAATGAATTAAAGTTCAGCTGTGCTCAGGGATGTGATTTCCCTGTTTAATTAAAAAATGCTTTTGTATGAGGCAAAGTCAAAACTTTTTTTTTTTTTTTTAAAGATTTTATTTATTTACTCATGAGAGATAGAGAGAGAGAGGCAGGCTCCATGCAGAGAGCCTGATGTGGGTCTCGATCCCGGGTCTCCAGGATCACACTGTGGGCCAAAGGCAGGTGCCAAATCTTTGAGCCATCCAGGCATCCCAGCAAAGTCAAATCTTATGAAATTGACAATATCAACTATTTTTGAATGAAAAGAAGAAAGAAGGACAGATAGGCAAGCTTCAAGAAGCCAGAGCTGGAATTTGGTAGCTATTCTATTCTGCTCTTTAATAAGAATTATACTTGATTGAATGCTTCTTCTGTACCAGTGAATAGAGCAAAGTTTTACATATTTTATTCAATGATCACAACTATATGAAGTCTCTCCCCACTATTATCCCATTAAACTATTCCCATTTTTTTCTCTTTGAGATTTAAAAATTTCAGTTAACATACAGTGTAATATTAGTTTCAGGTGTACAACATGGTGATTGATCACTTCAATATGTCACCCAGTACCCATCACAAAAAGTGCATGCCTTAATCCCCATCACGTATTTAACCGCCGCCCCCCGCCCCCCCCCCCCCCCCCCCCGCCCCTCAGCTTCCCTCTGGTAACCATCAGTTTGTTCTCTATAGTTAAGAGTCTGTTTCCTGGATTGCCTCTTGGTTTTTTCTACCCCATGTTCATTTGTTTTGATTCTTAAATTCCACATATGAGTGAAATCATATGGCATTGATTTTTCTCTGACTTTACTTAGCATAATACTCTCTAGCTCTGTCCACATCATTGCAAATGGCAAGACTTCATTCTTTTTTATGGCTGAGTAATATTCCTGTTTTTGTGTGTGTGTGCGCGCGCATATATATATATATATATATTTATATATACACACTGTATTTTCTTTATCCATCCCATAGTTGATGGACAGTTGGGCTGTTTCCAAAATTTGGTTCTTATTGACAGTGCTGCTATAAATAAACATTGAGATGTACATATCCCTTTAAATCAGTAGTTTTGTAACTTTGGGTAAATATGTAGTAGTGCAATTGCTGAATTGTAGAGTAGTTCTATTTTTAACTTTTTGAGGAACCTCCATACTGTTTTCCTGGCTGCACCAGTGTGCATTCCCACCAACAGTCCAAGAGGGTTCCTTTTTCTCCACATTCTTACCAATACCTGGTGTTTCTTGTGTTGTTGATTTCAGCCATTCTGACAGGTGTGAGGTGATATCTCATTGTAGTTTTGATTTGCATTTCCCTGGTGGTGAGTGATGATGAGCATCTTATGTGTCTGTTGGCCATCTGGATGTCTTCTTTGGAGAGATGTCTGTTTGTGTCTTCTGCCCATTTTTAATTGGATTATTCAGTTTTTGGGTGTTGAGTTTCATAAGTTCTTTATATACTTTGGTTACTAACCCTTTATCAGCTATGTTATTTGCAAATATCTTCTCCCATTCCCTACTCCCTCCCGTTTTAAGGATGCAAAAACTAAGGGTAAGTTTTGTCTAGAGACTTGCTCAAATTCCTTTAACATTTGGCCACAGGAACCCAGCCTCGTTTGCTATATATGAGAGGAAAGGGATACAAATCGTTAGCATCAACAACTTGACCATCTTTTTGTAGTGTTGTATTTTTGTGAATATTAGAGTAATATTATTCATGCAGGAAATTTGAAAAATGTAGAATGTATGATAGAAAAAAATGACATCAAACCAAAGATAAATTCTCTTTGAAAGATGCTTATGTGTTTTACAACACTCTAGTAGCACAAAAAGTAAAACACATTTTTCAAGGGAGAAACTCTTTTTAACACTGAATTTTCTCAAGTCTTAATCAAGAAGTGGCTAGGGGCATCAAGAACAGAACTTACTTTCCATTGCCAGTGGTGCATAATCACTAAGAATATCTTTATCTGGAAAGATAACTCTCATCACATTCTCCTATTTCATAAGTCAATTGAATTATTTAAGTGAGAAGTTCTGTGTCTGTAGCCACCATCTATAGTCTGTGAGATTTTGACTTCTGTGAGAAGTGATTGATGGGCAGATGGTGTCAGTGGGCATGGCCATTCTTACTGGCAGCCATCAACTTGTCTTTTTGGCCCGTAACCCTGTCTTATCTGTGTATTTGTGGAAAAGGTACTTACTTGCAATTTGTGTGTATTCTTCTGTCATTTAGTTTCAATGAGTTTGTATATCTGGAATTTAGGTCCATAACCAACTACAAGCAGTCTTAGAAGCTTGGAGAGGTGATACTTGGGCCAGCAACTGACATCATCAGTATGAAGTACAATTGAAAACTTGCGGGGAAAATCATATAAAGGTGTAAAAACTGATAGTAGTCTGAGGCTACTGATGCTCATATCTCTGGAGGCTGCATGGCATTGTAATTAATGTCCATGATGATGTCCTGGATTAGACCGTATGTCTTGCACCTTATGAAAAACGTAGAAAAAGCGTTTAACATGTTTCTAGAACATTGTACATTCTTAATGGTTACCTTAAATGTTGCTGTTATTTTGTGTAAGGGTATAAACTACTTTTCTACGATGACACATTCCCTAGAAGTCCCCCAAAGCTGAGGTTTTAGTGCATATCTCATGAATCAGCCTTTACCATAAACTTTTAAAAATGATTTGAACTCTTTCCTCCCTTTGGGAGAGCTGTGAAGAGGAAGAAAAATGATTTGTCATCCCTTCGAAAATATATATTTATATATTTTCACTTTCACCTCATAATTGGTTTATTTGACTTTGATGCTTCAAAATGTGGTTGATCTTTTAAAAGTTTTATTTGATTTTTTTAAAGCTCTTGCTGAATACTGTGACCAGAGTTGCATAGCCAATTAAGAGTTAAGATAGCCACTTGCAATTTAAAGCTGAGATTTAAATGAATTGCTTTTTTTTTTTTTTTAATGAATTGCTTATAGTTAAGTAGATTACTTAAAATAGCATTTCTGAAATACCTGGTCTCTGGGGATCCCCTGATCCCAGAGAGGTGGTGAAGGCTCACAGGAGAGGAGAGAAAATCATCTGATTCTGAAGAAGGCTTCTTAAGGATATTCAGGTGGAAGAACTTTCACATACAAGGGTTGGAATTTGGAAAGGGCATGGTCTGTTTGGAGAATACTAAGATATGTGATCAAAATCCTGCAGGGATGGAATCTGAGGGGAAAAAAAGAAAGAAAATTTTCTCTACCAGAATGGGGATTTTGCAGCTAGTGGCATTCTAATCCCAACAACTTTCTGGCCACATAAGTTTAGGTATTTACCTGTGTCTTTACCTTGATTTCCTCACCTGCACAATGAGTGCTGCTAAATAGTGTCTGTCTCTAGGAGAATTTCTGTAAGGACTAGCTGACAAGACACAAAAGCCTCTAGTGAGTTCCCTGGAATTAAGTGCTCTATATGTGGGTTATTCCTCTTTTTATTTTTATTTTTATTTTTTAATTCTACTCAGGATCCCCAGTGACTATCCCTGGTTCTTTCAGGAGGCCAGATCAGACTGCCAGACTGGCAGGTGTCAAACAGTACTTCAGGTCTTTGATGGAAAATATATGACTTGGAAATGCCTTTTTATAAGCAACATTTGGTTTGTTCCTTCAAGAAGGAGTTCTCCTTGAGAGCATCACACACTGAACCCAGGTCAGATTTGCCCCAAGGCCTTCTAAAGCTAATTCTGTATTATGTAGCACTTTTTAAAATGTTCTAGTGGGTTATCTCTTCACCCCAAAGTTTAAACTGAGAAATCCTTCTGGCAAGGATGAAAGGAAAGGAAGAAAGGTTGCTGGCCAGTAAAAACAGAGAGGAGAAACTTGTGCACAGATCGCCCACATCAGCACACCACATCCACTCCAAGGAGGCAGGAGGTTTCTCAATCCTAAAAAATCCAGCCAGGGTTTTTTTAGGTAAGGATGGGTCTTTGTGTTTGATGTTTATCTTGGACCTATGAAGAGGTCCTTTTTCCTACTCCTGGTGCAAAGTCGTCTTCTTCCCATCTCCCCTGCTTTCTCTCTTCTCAGTGAATTATCAGAAGAGAAGATAAGAATCAAATATGAACAGCCTTTGTAAGAACTACATGAAAATACCAAGGCCTTTCTAAGGACTTTTCCCCAAAGCTGCTGGGGCTGTTGGCTCCCAGGCAGTGAAGTGCAGAGACTGCACAGGTTCCCTTACTTTACATTTTGTGTTCTTAAGAGGTTTTGCAGAAAGACAAATCAAGAGGCTTCACTTCTTAGGTTATGCTTAAGAATTTTCAGTTTGGGGGATCCCTGGGTGGCGCAGCGGTTTGGCGCCTGCCTTTGGCCCAGGGCGCGATCCTGGAGACCCGGGATCGAATCCCACATCGGGCTCCCGGTGCATGGAGCCTGCTTCTCCCTCTGCCTGTGTCTCTGCCTCTCTCTCTCTCACTGTGTGCCTATCATAAATAAATAAAAAAAAAATTAAAAAAAAAGAATTTTCAGTTTGGGCTTTAATTTTTTTTTTTTCTTCTCCAAATAGCGCTGGTAGGGAAATGAATGTGGATAGGTTTGGTAGAAGTGCTGTGCAAGTACTATTTGGGTGTGTTTTCAAGTTACACTAAGAGAAAGAAGAACATCATAAGTAAGTTTCATGTTGATATGGCCAATAACATTCATTTGGGGATGGTGTAACTGGTGTCTGTCTGCACAGAGTTTCCTTGGGGGTTCTCCAGTGTCAAACCTTTTAATTATACAGTGTTGCATTTATTTTTTGTTGCTGTTCCCCTCACCACAAGGAATATGTGTCCCTGTCATATTTTAATGTCTTGAGGGCTCTATACTGCAGTTGAAATGGAATGTTAAGAACCTTTTAGTGGAAATATTTGTCTTTAGGAATTTCCTTCAAACTTGCAGCTTTGGGAATTATAACTTAAGGTGAAGCTGCAGTAAGTAGGCAGTAAGGAAGAAGCATGACTGCCTAGCTGGAGAGCAATAGTAAGATGAATGTCTAAGTATTTCTTGGTTGAGGGAAGCTCAGAACATGTTCATAGGAAAATTTACTTAAAAACAATAGAAACAATGTCTAGTTCTGATGTCAGGGTTAGAGAAATTATCTTTGGCTAAGGTTATCTTCCATCTTGCCTTGTAGCATTGAAATGCATGCTGTAGCGTGATGCCCACATGTGCTTTTCCTGGCTTGCTGCTCTTCTAGGTTTGGCCCTCATAGACTTAAAGGTTCTCCAAGTTGGCCAACCCTCATGGTGAACTCTTTGAGCTTGATAGGTTGGTTGCAAAGGCAGGAGCAGCCAACATGACTGGAGCTATGACTCTGGTGTTGAAAGAGGATGAGGTGGAGCTATTCGGAACAGATGCAGACTTACTTATTTCAATTGATCCCATCTTTGTAGGCTTCTTTTCAACTTTTAGAACTGCTTCTTACTTTGGCTTTGTATGTTTATCTTTCCCTTAACTTTCTAGCCATAATATATTTGAGCCAGCGGAACTTGGAATTTGTGCTTAATTTGTGCAAATACAGTTTGGAAACTTAAAGGTTAGGAAAGCTATGTGTAAATAGGATATTTAACTTAAACCAGAACTGTGTGTGTGTATCTCCCAGACCTGAACCCATTTAACCTGGAATTACTAAGCCAACTGCTAATTTAGCGTTGAAACAGCCTAAAGAAAAACAAATGGGTAGCAAGTGTAGTTTTGGTCAGATTTTTCCAGATGCTTTTATACATTACATAAAATAGTATCTTAATTACCTACCTTATTGAAATGTTTCATAACATCATTTTTGTTTTGGGTTTGTAAAGGTAGTGCTGGTGATCTTCATTTTTTGTTCTTATGTAGAAATGTCTGCTTGACTTTGGTCCTTTTCAGTACCTGGTGGAGGTATCCATTTCACTAATTTCTTGTTTACTTTATCTTCATCTGTTATTGCTATGTATCCAGTGCATCCTAGACATTGAACAATTTGAATTGTAAATCTGACTTCTCAGTTTTCTTATTTCTGCTGTCTAGGCTGCAAGTTTTTAGAAAGACACTCTAACCAAATTCAGTTTGGCCATTGTGAATGGAGTAATGAGAATTCAGAGACTTGCTTGATTTTGTTGGGAAGAACCTTTGTTATTCCACTGGGCCTATCAAAGTAGCCACCTAATGGAAGATGCTTGGTTAAATACTTGTTAAATGGGTATGGTCAAATGGTGCATTCTTTTTCTAGATGGTCATGTTGGAGCCCAGACTTACTGAGGTTACCTGGAAGCTAAGAATATATTATTTCCCTGGGGATTCCATTATTAATCTAATGCAAAACATTGTTGCTTTGAACAAATTTCATTAAAAATATTGTTATAATTCTTAATATATGCATAGAACTGAAAAATGTAGAAGTCTCCCTTAAACATCTCTCATATCTCTATTCCTATCTGTACATCTGTGTCTATATATATATATGCACATATATCTGTATTTAAGTATGTGGAGGAAAAATCTTAGTGGGACAAAAATATCAACAGGGATTATCTCTGGTATTAGGAAGTGAGACAAATAGCCAGCCAGAGAAGGAGCACCATGTTGTGCGTAGCTGGTGTGCACTCTGACTTCTTGGTGGAATATGAAATATGGTGAATATTTTTCGTTGTCATTAGTTTTTTTTGGTAGCCTGATTTTTGGTTATTTGGTATTTCATTATTATAGATGCCTTGCTTATTTTGGTTACTTAGGAGATGGGAGAGAAGATTTGGTGCTTACTATTGATAGTTTTTTCATCAGTATTTATGGGAGGAAGCCAAAGTTGCTAATTCATATTTGACTATGGATTCTATGCCATCTGAGGTTTTTACCCCAAACAAAATGATGGTACAACACCCTGAATTTTGGAAGCTGCAAACTTTTCCCTTTTGGGACGTAGGGCTGTCTCAATGGTTGTGAATGATGTCTTGAGCTGAATTGTCTTCTGTGGCACTGGGTCACTTAAAAATATTTTAATGAGGGTATATCTCAGTGTTGGCATGTTAGAGAATTCATTGAATATTCTTTCCCTTAACTCTTAACTACTTTTCTTGGAAGAAGAAGTAGTTAGATTCCTCAGAAAAGGCTGATAATTAGGTTCTGTATTTCATTCAGTGGAAGATAAAATTTGACCTTTGTTGTTACTGAAGATACTGGCTTTGTAAGGCAGAATCTTAGAGCTTTTGAGCCATCCTAGGAGTTCTTAGCAGTTAAATGATAGTCCTGGTGAAGAAGGAATGAGCATTTTTGAGGCTTAGATGGTCTGAAAGACATTTTGCTAATGTTCTGAAACTAATTCGATGGTTTATAATGTTTGTGATAGTTACCCATAGCCTAATAACATAGGTGAGGGTGTAGATTTCATCCCAAACAGCCTTATTACTGGGTTGTCTGTAACTACTAAGACAGATTGCACATGGAATCTTGCCTTATGTGCAATCCTTATCAATGAGCAAGGCCCAGTATGTTTATTTCATAAGCTCAGTGAGGTCTGAGCTTCCTCCTTTTAGTGCTCCTACAGTTCTTGTAGGAAACATTGACTCAGGACAGAAGGGAAGTTGCATGATTATCTTCTGGTCTTCCCTCAGAGTGGAAATATTGTGCCTAGGCTGCCAATTAAAAGGGCTTGGGTCATTGGACTTTCTCAGTTCATATGCCCTGTTTACTCAGGAGCAGGAGTACCCTACAGTATTTCTAGTCGACATTTTTTAAATGTTACTATTTGACCCATGTTCATTTTGCTAATTAACAAAACCTCTGGTACTTAAGAAAGTTAAAGAAAAATTCAGACTCATCACTAACTGCTGCAGTGTGGCCTGAGTAGAGACTTTCAGCTGCTAATACTCCTGGGGTATGTTCTCAGCTGGAGTAACCAACCATTCTGGGGTGTGGATCAGAATCAACCAACAGGCATTTGTCACGTGAACTGTGCTGAAGTATTTTAGATATAATTACAGACAACATAATAGAAAGATGTTTTGTGATTATTCTTGTATGTAAGAACCAGATTGGGAGATGCATTTGGACACAAAAATGTTGAAATATAAAGAGCATTTTTGTGGTTGATGGGAAAAATTGGAAACACATTTGATGTTCAGACTGGCCTGGAAACCTGGGACACATGGTTGCCAGAGAAGAACAGGCCCTTTCAGTGTTTTTTCCTGGGCATTGGCAACTTGGAAGTGAGATAAAAATGGAGAAGACAGTCTAACAAACTTCTTTAAGTAAATATAAATGCATTCTAAAGTAATACATATTAACAAATACAAACTTAGTTATATTTACTGGTAGCATATGAAAGTGTGCACTGCTCTTTTTGCTTCAGCAACAATTCCAAACATTTTGGCTTCCTGACCCTTTGCCATTTTAAAAGTTATTAAGGACATCCAAAGATATTTCATTTATGTAGGGTATAGCTATTGATATTGACTTATTAGAAATTAAAATAGAAAAATTTTAATATAGTCACATATTTAAATATAACACTAAACCCATTGCTAGTTAATGAAAATTATTTTTTTAATAAAAATTCTATATTTTCCAAAACAAATTCAATGAGACAAACAACTCTATTTTTCTATTTTTATACATCTCTTCAGAATCTGGTGGTCTAGAAGACAGTGGAACCTTGTGCCTTTCTGCTGCAGGCAGTCTTTTGCACTGTCACCCTGCATGTGGTGTCTGGGAAACTCCAGTGTACACTCATGATGAAATGAGACTGAAAATGGCAAAGGGTGTAGCATCATGAAAACCAGTCTGATCCTGCAAATTCTCCTGAGAGGTATCCGAGAACACCAGGGGTCCTGGATGGCACTCTGAAAACCACTGCTCCCTAGTTTGAGAAACTGCGCTACCACCCATTATTTGCTTTGGTCCTTTAGCTAGTCCTGAGGAGTAAGTGTTATCTCCATTCTGCCATTGAGAAGAACTTGAGATACCAAGCAGGCTTACCCTTGAGTACTATGCAAGTTCCTCATGATTAGGGGCAGCCAGTTTTCTTTTGATGGTTCTGCTTATGTGATTGGTTTTTTTCCAGTGTATGTCTTTGCTGTAGCTTGTACCACCTGAAGCTGAGAATTCAGGGAGGGGATATGTCATTACTGATGCACCTTCATGATATGAAATTAGTTCTTTGCAAAGAATTACAGCTTTGGAGGTGATATTTCAAACTTATGAAATAGGGTATTTGAGGGCAGTTGTTTTTATTTTCTCACCTTATGTGGATTGTATTTTACACCTTAGAAAAGAGAGTAGATTTGGTGGAGTATCGCTAGTCCTGAATTACTTATATTCTCTACAAACTTTTGTTCTCTCTGAAGGTCAAAACGAGACTTTTCCCCAAGTCTTTCAGGAACAGATCTATTGTGTAGGATCTGTGTTTTGAAATTTTGCCATTGACAGATGCTCACTGTTCAGTGTACTTTCCCTTTAATATTCAGTGAAAATGGATTAGAAAAATAAAAATTACTAGAAAAATAACAAAGACAAGCCGCAATTTTTAAAATTTTATTCCATATACTTATGGCTACTCTTTAAAGTTACTATAAAAGTTTCTAGATGCTTCCCCTCAATTTTTCTATTATCTGAATTATTCTATATTATCTTCTTGCTCTCTGGGGACACACAGTTCACACTGGCAGCAGACCACACTTTGAGTAGCACCGATGTCATTATAGCCAGTGTGCCTTCTCATGTAATTCAGACCTGGAATTTTTAGCCATTTTACTTCCTGCCTCCTATCTTCAACTTCAGTTTAAACTAGGGAATACTTCTTTATTCTTCTCTGATTTCTTAAATAATATTTAAATAGTGTTGTACATTGGAAACTATGTTACAAAAGTAAGGTATGTATATTCAAAGTATAATATTAGAAAAGGTCATTACTATTAGAAAAATACATTCAAATGTAAGTTCAAATAACATTGTCCTGAACATTATTTTCTAACACGATGATGAGCTCTGGTTTATTTGTTTGAGAGGGATAAAATAACATGTTAGAGAGAAAGAGAAGGTTATCCCAGATGGCTTGGGGATAAGGAAAGAATGAGTGGTTGCTTAGTCTTTCTTTATGGGGTCTTTACAAGTCATTTCACTGAAGACTTATGCGTCGGGGGGAGGATCAGAGCTACAGCTGACTGGAAGGGGTAGCAGCTGAGAAGGAGAGGGAAAACAAAAAAGCAGATCTGCCGGGGTAGAGGACGTTCTAGTAGACTGTGAGCCACTTTACAACAGAAGAGGTTGGTTTCCATCCTGTCCAAAGGTCAGCAGGACTTGTGGTTATCACCGTCAGTTTCTCTGGGCACTTACCATTTATTGGGTGCCTACCATGTGCCAGTCAGAGGCTAGTTCCTTTTCCTATAACCTCACTTCTCACAACAGACCCAGGAAGAAGGACAGGAGCACAGTGAGGCTCAGTTGGAGGTAAAATATTTCTTCAGGGGCATACTGCTAGTCCATAGTGAGGCTGGAGCGGAACATCAGTGAAATGCCAAAGCCTCTTGCTTTTTCCAGATCTGCTGCAGATTTGAAAGACTGGCAAGACTAAAAGGGGGCCATATGGGGGCTGTAGCATGTCCCCTACTTACTTGCTGCAGTATAGTTTCCTACCATTTCTTACCGTAGTTCTCCAGATAAAGAAGATGGAAGATGGTGAAGTATCTGTTTCCAGAAACATTTTTAAGGAAATCAGAGAGAGGCCAAAAGGGACTTAAATTTCTCCAGAGAGGAAGTTGAGAAACTCAAGTATAGCAAACCTCTAATGCCAGATGTTATTTATCCAAAGGTTTTTGGCTACATTGCAGTACTTTCTGGATCTCTGCTAGTTCTCTGCAGTCTTTCTGAAGCTGCTTTGAGTTTTAAAAATATACGTACCTGAATTTGAAACCATAGTTATTTAATTTAAAATATGCTCTTAAACCCTAAACTCTTTGCAATAACAATGTTGGAAGCACAGAAGGAATCACTCCAAATGATTATTTGAAGTATTATTTTATTCCAAGTGGAAAAAATATTTCTGAACTGGCAACTATTTCAGCTAGAGTAAGCTGTGTTTTTGCTTTAAAAAAAAATCACATTTAGCACTCTCTTACTCCATACACATGGAATGTTTCCTACTTAAATTTTTAATTATTATTCCTTAATAGAAGACGAAAAGGAGATTTCACTGTGGCTGTCTTTGACTTTTCTACCTAAATGGTAGCAAAAACTTTTATATTTGGTCCTAGGGCAAAAAAATACTTATTACCCTATAGAGGGTGTGATGACATGGATGGGAATAAGGGCAATTAAAATTTTCTCATATGATGAGGACCATTGATTTGTGGTCTCAAATCCCTAATTATCCTTCTTTTCCTGAACAATAAGGAAAATGTCAATCCTGACATTTTCAGAAACATTCCAACTTTGATATTTTTGCTTTTGATCATCTTTTTCTCTTTATTATTTTCTTTTTGAGTATGAGTATTTTCAAGTTACTATTTTTTTGTTCCTAGACTTACGTCAGTCTCTTCTGATTGCTTATTTATTTATCTCTTAGTATGTTGTGCAGCCTGCTTCTCTGTTCCCCAGTAAAGTCATACAGCCCCTGGTCTAGGCCTACATTGTATTTTAGTCACCTCCTTAATTGATAGAAAACTTAGGGGAATGCATTGTTCCAGTTAATCTATTTTTCTTAATAAAGAGTGATGCAGAGAAGTTTTTTTTTTTTTTTTGACTCTGGTTGTTGAATATGTTCCTAAAATAATAGCCCACATTCCTTCCTTAGTAAGCACAGTGGAAATGATTGTCTCCTGATGGCTGAAAACCTTGTAGTGTTTGAGAGCAACTTTTCCAGATACCACTTTTCCCTAAATGTGTGGTAAATGGAGATTCAAAAGCATTGGAGATAAATAGCTTCTGGCATAATTTCCAGAGAGGCAAGGAATCTGGTTGCTGTGTCGTGTCCCCCCCCCCCCCCCCCCCCGCCCCCCGCATCAGAAAACAGCTCAGGAATCCATGTCTGAGCCATGCTGTCCTCCCACCTGGGTGCACGGGAGTTAACCTCCCTTGACTTGCACACATGCAAAATTCTCTCTGCTCATTCGTGAAAGCTAGCTTTCTCTCTTTACTTGTGAATAAGGAGAAGCTTATCTTGGCAGTGCCCTTTAAGACATTGAATGGTCAGGAAGTGGCGATTTTGAAATCCTCATGATACCAGATTTCTTATGAGTTGATTCCTCATGACAGTTTGGACTGATGAAGAGCCCAGAGCTCCCCCCACATGGTACCGCTGATGGTCAACCACATGGAAGTCCCGTCATGCTCCTCTTGGGGCCTAAGGTCTTAATTCCTGGTGAGTTCACACTTTAACCCTGCTGCCCTGGCTCAGTCTGGCCTCTGGCCTTATCAGGACTTTACTTACAGCTTGTTTGAAACCAAAGCTCAGTGGGTGTCTGCATGGGAATGGTCCATCCCATCCTGGGGAAGAGGCACTTTTGTCTTTTTTCTCAGGTTATGCTGCTTGCTCTTTAGTTCCTGCTAGTGCTGAGGTGGTCTTGCAGCCAAAGTAAATGAATTTTCCCTACTAAAGAAGTAGTTTGTGCATTGGTGGCAAGCTCCTGAACACTAAGGTCATAACCTTACTAAACATGTGGTCATATTGTAGAGCCTGGCCTGGTGTGGGATGGTGTTTTCTAATTGTACAGTTTATCCCTGGACAGAGAAGTTCAGGGCTCTTGCTGGCTGTCATCTTATCACTACCCGGTTATTATCTCCCTTCTTTAAGGAAAGAGGCTGGGGAGTGCTCATTTTAATCCTTCCTGATTTTTGAGGTAATGGGATTTTTTTTCTTCTCATCTTCTGAGCCAGTTGTGAAGTGTAAAGAACTTCCCCTTCTTCCTTCTCGAGTTGGCCCAGTTGGTTGAGTTGTGTTTTCAGAGGGAATCAGGCTAATTTAGCTCACAGAAGATATGCTTAGAAAGGCAAATCTACAGGGCAAAGAAAGCCCTGGATGTTTTCCAAAGTATAAAAGAACAGCTTTTTGGATTAGCCGTTATTTTGAATAATAGGATGTATACACTATTAGTCATTCTGAGCACTCCATGGAACCAGTTTAGTTGCATGGTTGTGTGAGAAGTGACTTTATTTTTCCCTTTGTCTTACGCTTTGCAGTTTTGGTCTCTTCTTGCCACCAGCTCCCCCTTCCCAATATCGAGCAACATTTCCATGAAATTTGAAAACCTCAGTTACCAATGGAGTACAAACAAGAGAAATGAAACTCAGTGTATAACAGAGCTAGTAGTAGACAGTATCAGAGGAATTTTGTGTTAGATAAGTCTGTTTACAATGTCTTACTGATGGGACTGAAGGACAGAAAAGTTTATTATGTGACAACTGTAAGATTTTAGGAAAAGTTTTAATCAGGAGGAGAGAGGTGATTTTCAAATTTTGAAGGTGCTTACATGCAAATGGTTGCTAGAAATATCTAAGACTTGTTTTCCTTTAAATGGCAGCTTTATTTCCTGGGGTTTTGAAAGCAGTAAAAATCTTTCTACTGTCTATATACTCAGTTAAGGAACTAATAAGAATATCTGTTTAGTCTTGTTATAAGAATGGTATGAAGTCTCAGATAATGTAGCCTAATTGTGGAGGTTTATGTGTTGGAGCATCTTTTTAAGTGTTAAGTGAACTATTTTTAATAGTGCTTTTCTAAATAGTACTAAAGAGCCCCCCAAAATTAAGTGGTAATGATAACATTTATATTTAAAATATTTATTAGTTTATTATGATATTAAGTTAATCATGATCAACATCTTTATAACCATACATATACGTGCTTAGTACTGTTTTTAAGTGTTTTATTTTTCTTAATCCACAGATGTAGATGGATATGGTCTTTGAAAGAATATAATAAAAATACTCCCAAGTTTTTTAAAGAGGGCATTTCAACCTTTCATGTGCCTGTTTTGTGGTTCTTAAAAAAGAAAAAAAGTAAACACAAAACAAACACAAGCAGATATTTGGTTCCATTTTGGGAGGGAGAAGCAAATGGATATGAGGTGGAAATATTCAGGTTTTGACATCAAATGATGGATTTTGGCTGTTGACCATACTGTATTTAGAAGCAAAAAAGGAGGGGAAAGTGCTGAGGGCTCCTCCCACACCATTTGGGAGAAATGAAAAAAGTGTATCTATTTGCTTTGAATGTGTAGTATATACATATGCCAGATTTCAAAAGACAAAAAATATATACATTAAAAATTATAACTGTTTTACTTACATTCCTTTAATCATTAAATTACTCCCCCGCCCCTTTTGAGGTAACTACTTTTACCTGGTTTATGTGATATTTCTCCCAGAAGTCATCTGTGCATATATAAACAAATGTTTGTATATCCTGTTTTATTTGCAGACAAAAAATATAGTGTTCTTTACACATTTGACCTAGCTTTTTATTTTTCACCTAATATCTTGAAGTGTACTTAATTGTTTTCAGGGTCTGGATGGGTAGACTAGTATTATTTGGGTAATGCTCTATTAGTGGACATTTCTGTTTTCAATCTATTTAGGCTATATGCATATTGATTTCAAATATTACAAAATTGCTGTCCATAAACTCTTCATTTTATATTACAGAAAGGACAGAGATTGCCTAGTTTTCTACATTCTCACTAGGATCACAGAGTCTGACTTTGTGACCTTTGTTAACCTGACAAATGCAAAATGGTATTTCACTGCAAAAACGTAAAAATATTTTTGACTGCCAAGGTAATAGATTTGATTGCCAACCTCTGGGGCCCCTTTCTTTCCAGTTTATATTCCCTGTCTTAGATGATGTTCTATATTCCTACTCAATTGCTATCCACTTAGATATCTCAAAGGCCACTTGTATTTGTTTCCTGTGGTAATAAATCACCACAAAGAGGCTTAAAACAACACAAATTTATTATCTTACAATTTTGGAGGTCAGAAGTCCAAAGGGATCTCAGTGAGATAAAATCAGGGTGTGGGCAGGGCTGTGTTTCCTTCTAAGAGCTTAGGGGAGAATCCACTTACTTGCTTTTCTAGCTTCTGGAGTGCACCTGCTATTTCTTGACTTGTGGCCTCTTCTTCCATCTTTAAAGCCTCTTGAAATCTTTCTCTGACTCTTCCATCTTTGAGGACACTTGTGATGATATTGGAGCCACTCAAGAATCTAGAATAATCACTTTATTTTAAGGTTAGCTGTTAGGAATCTTAATTTCATTTGCCAGGCTTATTCTCCCTCACCATATAACCTAACATACTGAAGGGTCTCAGGGATTAGGATATGGGGGCCATAGGAACTTCCTAATTGGTCTCCTAGGATATTCTTCTTCTTCTTCTTCTTTTTTTTTTTTTTTTTTTTTTTTTTTTTAGCTTTACTGCAGTATTATTCAGACATAAAAATTGCATTTATTTAGGTGGTACAATGTGATTTTTTAAAAAGGTGCACAACATATGTTCTTTTAACCTCCTTCAGTTGTTTTCCATACATTAGCTACAATGATCTTTTAAAAATGCACATATACTAGTGTCACTTCTTTTCCTAAAAGCTTATGGATAAAAAAAAAAAAAATCCCTGGTGGGGCCTCAGGGTTCTACCCCTTATAGCTTATCTTTGCCTTTCTTCTAGTTGCCACGCTGTCTCAGGGGCTTTGTATGGGCTCTCCTTCTGCCAAGGAGTCCTCTCATTTCCCCACCCTTTGCTGTCTGTACTTATACTCATTCTTCATGTTTTGATCAATACACTTCTTCAGAGAGACCTTCCTTTTGCTAGTTGGCCTGCAAAAGGACCCCAGTTGATAATGGTTTTATGGAGCAGCTGAGCATCTCTGCTCTGAATGTGAAGGTGAAACTTTCCTATTCATAACCATACACATGTGCTCACACACACGTGCTTTTTCAGTAATTGTTCTTTATTGGGCTATGTTGAAGTGCCCTTTTCTGTGACTTGGGATACACCATATTCTTTTTTTTTTTCTCATTAAACTTTTGTTTTAATGGGTCTCAAAATTCTGTGACAGATTTTTTGGTCAAGTTGTTTCCATTAAAAAGAACTGATTTTAAAAACTAATAACTGGATCCCTGGGTGGCGCAGCAGTTTAGCGCCTGCCTTTGGCCCAGGGCGCGATCCTGGAGACCCAGGATCGAATCCCACATTGGGCTCCCGGTGCATGGAGCCTGCTTCTCCCTCTGCCTATGTCTCTGCCTCTCTCTCTCTTTCTCTGTGACTATCATAAATAAATAAAAATTAAAAAAAAACTAATAACTTAAAACTGACACACACGCACAAAAAAACCCAAATGGTCCACAAAACATTCTTCTTTCCTTCTGAATGTTCTATGATGCATTGTTATCATTAACCAGTCTTTTACTGTTAAATGGCCAATTGACACAAACAGTTCTGAGACCGTTCTTCCACCACTGATTAAGACTGGGGTGGCAGGTGTTGGGGGATAATACTCATTTAGCCTTCTGAACTTTCTGGGCAGACTTGATGACTTTTCCAGCTCCAGCTGCCTTCTTGTCCACTGCTTTGATGACACCCACGGCAACCGACTGTCTCATGTCACGAACAGCAAAACTGCCCAGAGGAGGATAGTCAGAGAAGCTCTCAACACACATAGGTTTGCCAGGAACCATATCAACAATGGCAGCATCCCCAGATTTCAAGAACTTGGGACCATCTTCCAGCTTTTTTTCCAGAACGACGATCTATCTTCTCCTTCAGCTCAGCAAACTTGCAAGCAATGTGAGCTGTGTGACAGTCCAGCACAGGTGCATATTCAGCACTGATTTGGCCTGGATGGTTCAGGATAATCACCTGAGCTGTGAAGCCAGCTGCTTCCATTGGTGGGTCATTTTTGCTGTCACCAGCCACGTTCCCACGATGAACATCTTTGACAGATATGTTCTTGACATTGAAGCCCACATTGCCCCCGGGAAGAGCCTCACTCAAAGCTTCATGGTGCATTTCAACAGACTTTACATCAGTTGTAACATTGACTGGAGCAAAGGTGACCACCATGCCAGGCTTAAGAACACCAGTCTCCACTCGACCCACTGGGGGACAGTACCAATACCACCAATTTTGTAGACGTCCTGGAGAGGCAGACGCAAGGGCTTATCAGTTGGACGAGTTGGTGGCAGAGTTGGTGGCAGAATGCGATCCAGAGCTTCAAGCAGTGTGGTTCCACTGGCATTCCTATCTTTATGGGTGATTTTCCATCCGTTGAACCAAGGCATGTTAACACCTGGCTCCAGCATGTTGTCACCATTCCAACCGGAAATTGGCACAAATGCTACTGTGTTCGGGGTTGTAGCCAATTTTCTTAATGTAGGTGCTGACTTACTTAACGATTTCCTTGTATCTCTTCTGGCAGCAGGGTGGTTCAGTGGAATCCATTTTGTTAACACCAACAATTAGTTGTTTTACACCCAGTGTGTAAGCCAGAAGGGCATGCTCCCGGGTCTGCCCATTCTTGGAGATACCTGCTTCAAATTCACCAACACCAGTGGCAACAATCAGGACAGCACGGTCAGCCTGAGATGTGCCTGTAATCATGTTTTTGATAAAGTCTTTGTGTCCTGGGGCATCAATGATGGTCACATAATACTTGCTGGTCTCGAATTTCCACAGGGAGATATCAACGGTGATACCACGTTCACGTTCAGCTTTCAGTTTATCCAAGACCCAGGCATACTTGAAGGAGCCTTTTCCCATCTCAGCAGCCTCCTTCTCAAATTTTTCGATAGTTCTTTTGTCGATCCCACCACATTTGTAGATCAGATGGCCAGTAGTGGTGGACTTGCCCGAATCTATGTGTCCAATGACGACGATGTTGATGTGAGTCTTTTCCTTTCCCATTTTGGTTTAGGTTTAACGGTGGTTTTCATGACATCTGTGTTCTGGCGGCAAACCCGTTGCGACAAAGCAGGATATACCATATTCCTTAATGATAAGTCAACTGAATTTTATAACTTTTTCCATTTCAGTATTTAAGGGTCAGTCCTATTCATTTTACCTTCTTCAGAGCAGGAAGAGGAAGAAATAACATCTTCCCCCATGAATTCTATTCTTCTCAAAAGATGTCCGTCCTCTGTGTCAGTCCCATTTTTTATTGACTAGAGTTTGGGTTGGATAATAGGTGGTGGACTTAGGGCCAGGCTGGTATTTCTTAATAACTCCAGGAGGAGATGGCTTCCCCATACCTGTGCTCCTTGGCTTACTCTATGAACATGGATTGTGGTGTGCTTAGCTCTGGGCTGTAGTCAAAATTCTAGGATATGAGGATCATTGCTGGGATGCTATTCTATGATTTCTCTTTGTGATTGCTAATTAATTTCTTTTTCCATTTTTGGGCAGTAAGTTCATGAATATAAGGACCATACCTACTTATTTTTCCCTCTTCATTTCTTTTTTTCTTTTAAAGATTTTATTTTATTTCTTCATGAGAGACACAGAGAGAGAGGCAGACACATAGGCAGAGCGAGAAGCAGGCTTAGCAGGCTTGCGGGACTTGATCCCAGATCTCAGGATTACACCCTGAACTGAAGGCAGACGATCAATCGCTGAGCCACCCAGCCGTCCCTCTTTATTTCTCAGTGTAGGGTGACCAGCTGTTCCCAGTTTATTTAGGAGTGGGGGGATTCTGAGGACATGGAACGTTAAGTGCTAAAGCTGGGAAACTCCTGGGCAAATTGGATTGTTAGCTAGGCTGCTTCAGTTTTAGTATGGTGACTAACAAAGTGGGTATAAAACTTTTTTTTTTTTAAATAAACGAGCACAGAATAGTTTGACAAAGGCTAACAAAGTAGGCTATAAACTTATTAATGATTGTGTTTTTGTTCTTCATTAATAAAAATTAGAATAAATAAAACTAGTCATTGTGCAGCCTCACATGATAGGTATTAATTTCTTTTTAGATCTCTAATTTACAGTTGTACTTAGGAAATGGTAATGGGAAATTACAGAGGTAGAGTATGAAAGTGGGATTTGGTTAACTTAATGCTGTGTGCCCCAGGTCAGTAATTTGTGATATTTAAAAAATTGGAGTAATGGTGATAACATTGTAGTATTGCTATTTTTTCCTATAGTTTTGTTATTTTTATTTTTTTAAATTTTATTTACTTATTCATGAGAGACAGGACATTGAGTGACTGCTCTGTGTGTCCAGTGCCTTCCCCATCTGATCTGGGGCTTCAAAGGATGCCACACCCAGAAGCAAGCAACTGAAGCAGAGAGGACAGACAGACGAGAGAGAGAGAGGCACAGACACAGGCAGAGGGAGAAGCAGGCTCCATGCAGGGAGCCTGACATGGGACTCAATCCTGGGTCTCCAGGATCACACTCTGGGCTGAAACGGTGCTAAACCGCTGAGCCACCCGGGCTGTCCAAAAGCCTACAGCACCCGGTATTCCCAGGCGATCTCCCATCCAAGTACTAACCAGGCCAGACCCTGCTTAGCTTCCGAGATCAGACGAGATCGGGTACGTTCAGGGTGGTATGGCCATAGACTTCCTTTGGTTTTGAGGAGTGTTTTTCATTGACAAGTAAGGATTAGATAGTCTGTATGGTCTGTTCCTATCCAGGATGAAGACCAATTTTTTTTTTTTGGCCATTTTAAAAATAAATTTAAAAAAAATCAGCTATGATTAATTTTTCTTAGTAATTAACTCAGTAATTCATTTAATTACAAAAACTCTAGATAGTGTAGGTATTATTCTCCAATGTGACAGATAATGATGTACTTTCAGAGAAGTGGTTAAGATGGGTTGTTACTGCATATTAATAAACACACAACTTTTATTCTGAAAGGTAGGGATTGATAAGCTACACACAAAATACACAGTATTGCTAATACTAATTTTGCTTGTTTTCTTCTAGTTAAACTTTATCATTTAATAGATATCCTCACCTTATTAAATTTTTGTACAACTGGATAATGATAGTTTCTACATGCTAGTAGTAAAAAGGTTGACATATACAGTTTTCTCTGAGGATTATAAATCCATTATAACTAGAAAAAATAGAATGCTACTTAGTTGATTCTTCATTTCTTAACCCATTTATTCATCCATCCATTCATCCATCCATCCATTTAATGTGTACTGTATGTCTGCTACATTTCAGATATTATCATAGATTGGAGGATAGATGGGTAAAAAATAAAGATCCAGTTCCCATCTGGCAGTTGAATGTTCTTAGTGACCCCTTATTTTTTTTTTTATTTTTTTTTTATTTTTATTTTTTTTTAGTGACCCCTTATTGACAAGCAGTTAATACTGTAAATATTTGCTAAGTCCTTTCTTTGTGTCAGATACTATTGTTAAGTGCCCAGAATACAATGCCAATAAGACCTGCATAGGTCTTATCCTCATATGGTGTATAGTAGGTCTAAGCACACACATACAATACACGTGTGCTATAACATGCACCACACTCTATGTACACACATGCAAGCACATGTACAACAATAAGCATATAAACATTGTATATCATTTGGATATACATATATTTGTGTGGGTGTATGTGTATAAATCAATGAGCTCGCTGAATTGAGGTAACCTCAGGAGTTAGGCATCAGCCACTATCATTAACTAGCAAACAGGGTCTTCTCTGGTCTGGTTTGCCCACTTGTTCTCTCTGGGAGAGTCGCAGCGGTCTGCCAGTTAGTCTCTCTACAGCTGTGGGTTTTATTTGTGTGTGTGTGCAGAGGAAAAGAGTGGATATTACCCCGGGTGGCCTAATTAAGACCTCATGAATATTGATTGCCACATGGCTCATGTATAATTTGTGAATCATGAATATTTAGTTACAGGTGTCTCATGCATATTTATTGCCTTATGAATATTAGGTGCCTCTTGTATATTTAGTGCCTCATGAATTTTATGTACCTTTTGGTTCTTTCATGCCTTTCTGGGTTCACGCTTTATCTGTCACATCTCATTACTTATCTATGTTAAACACACCTGATGAGTTTCATCTATTCATTTGTTTTCCTTTGTTATTGAGCAGAATTTCCTTATTGAACAGAATTGAATTTTCTCAGACAATATAGCAAATGTACATTACAGCTATCCAGTTGTAAAGTTTCATGAGCCTAGCGCCCAGGAGCTTCAGGAAAAAGAAAAATAGTTTTCATTTTCAAAATTTCAAGTCAGTAATACACAGGTACATATTTTCTAATGTAGGAATTTTCATAAAAATTTGAGTAAAGGTCAAAAATAAATTGAAATTCTTATGAAGAAGACTATTTGTTAGCAATTTATTTGTATTAGCTTATGGTTTTGCTTAAAGCTTATATCGTGAAGTTAGTGGAAAGAGATGGCAGTTAATTTATTATTCCTTACTGCCTTGTGGGTTTTGAACTTTCACTTGCCAGTTTTACTCCTGTGTGTCATAAACATTTTTGGTATGGTTCTGATTCAAGGTTATAGTGTATGGAAATGTTATTTTGTAGGATAAATCGTCAGACTAATATAAATGAATTTTAGGTGGCTAAGAAGCTCTAGTTCATGCTGACCAAGAGCCAGATCCTCATTAAGCTCCTGGCTTTTGAGTAATCTGGAGGTGTGTTTAAGGTTAGCAGTAATTGATAGGATGGCTTGTATTTTCTGTGTATCATGGAAAGTAGTTCTTTCCAATTCATTAATAACTAGTCAGGAAGGGACCTAGGGTTTGGTGTTTTCTCTGCCATCTTCAGAAAGGGTCTCACATAGATTGTTTGAGAAGATATCTTAGAACAGACATACCAGCTATCCCATATGCACTGCGGAAGTGGTTATGTAAAGTACTTTTCTAATGTGATTGAAACCAAATAAACTAGGATAAACTGGGGAGTTAAACAAATACTATAGATATTTTGTTATACCTTTAAAATACAAATATATATTTTCTATTTCTGTTATAGAGCCAAAGCCTTTTCTGAATACGAGGGGCTGATGAGAAACATTGATATTTTGGGGGATAATTTAACAGATGTATGTGGGAATAGATGCAGCTGGCTCTTGACACAGATGGTGGGAGCCAAGGGTCCCAGGAGACATGAGTTTACTTGTAGCCTCAATGGTTTAGGGTCCTCTTGTGCATCAATCACTTCCTTTTGCAGGAGAGGGAAGGGACTGTTGATGATGTGGAGGTTGACTAGGAAATCCATTTCTCCTGGTTTTAGCATCTTCAGTTTTCTTATATCTGACTTGAAATTTCAAGCTGAGAGTCTGCTCTGTGTCAGTGACAGAGCAGGTAAGAAAGGCATTTCTTTTATCCGAAGCTGTAATTTGTGGCATTCTGGAGCTATTTAAGCAGGCGGGGCTGGGTAGCTGAATCCTCCAGTGGACCCAGGCTCCAGAGGGCATGATACCTGTCTGGCATAGTGTGGAATAAGGCCCTGTGTGTTTCCTGTGGGTTAAGAGCAGATCCCGTGATTCTTAAGTTGCTTGGAATATACCAGAAGAGCTAACATCCATTATTGACTGAGTGCTATATACCAGGCTAAGTGCTCTGCAAGGGCTCATCTGATCCTCACAACATCAAGTGGCAGAGCAGAAGCTGGCCCTGACTGCACCCCTTGCCACCACCACCCTTTTTTTGTTAGGGTATAAAAATTTATTGCAGGTACAGAATATGACCAGTAACGAATGCAGACAGGCTAGGACACAATAATACTGGATGGAAGATGGCTAGCTCTTTGGAAAGTTAACAGGTTTGGGTGGCTCAGAGCCTCATGCCACACGGAATGGTCATTCAGAAGGGAGAGCTCATGCCAAACACTGCAGGAGGTCAGGACATTGAGTGACTGCTCTGTGTGTCCAATGCCTTCCCCATCTGATCTGGGGCTTCAAAGGATGCCACACCCAGAAGCAAGCAACTGAAGCAGAGAGGATTCCTAAGGTGGCCCAGCTTGTCTCTGACGTCACGGCAACACCATTTTAAGCAGTATGTTTAATTGGATGATTTCCAAACTATACACGAAGTTTCTAACCATCACAGTTCAGTGAAGTACAAAGCATTAAGTTACAGGCTCTGGCAAGAGAAGGCAACACCAGTGGTGGCACCTTCCAATCCTGGTTGGTCTAGGAGTAGGGAGTGGGGAAGGTTTCGTTTTAAACTGAGCCCTTCATTTCAATGTACAAAATAATTACTCTGATAAGCGCTGGATAGGATGACCAACTTTCCTGGTTTGCTTGGGACTGAGGGTTTTCTGGGAGGCTGGACTCTCAGTGCTACAAGTTTATGTGTTACACCCCTAGCGCCCATGACTCCTGTCCAAGAGTATCTATAGCCAAGGCCCTCCCTCACAGCGGATGCTACCCACAAACAGTGATGTGTTGGAATTGGTGGATGAATACCCGCCTCTGAGCCCCTCAAGGGGGCAGCTCTGACGATCTCTCCATGGTCTCTGAGGGATCACACAAAGGGATCCCACTCAGACATCTGTACAAACTTTCCTCTTTGCTGTCTTTCCCTAGCAGCAACCCTTGGGATCAACTTCCAAATAAATTATTTTTACTCTGGAACCTATTACAGAGTCAACCTTTGGGGGAATCCAATAAAAAACATGGGCAAGAACTATTTTTACCCTCATTTCACAAAAAAAGGAAAATGAGGGACAGAGAAGTTAAGTCACTTTGCTCAGTTCAGCTAACAGAATAAATACTAGTTACTACTTCATATACAGCTTTTGTTCCCATCCACCCATTTGTAATTATTTCCAGAAAACCTAAAGGTGTCTTTATTCATATGGAATTAACAATAGGCAGCCATCAGTCCATGGGATTATGGGTGATATGTTATTCTGTTCCTGTTAACTTTATGGTCAGAGAATTGAATATAGAGCAGAAAACATGTCTTAGAGGATTCGGGCTTTTTTTTTTTTTTTTTTTTTTTAACCAAGGAGAAATCCATCTTTTATGGATTCACAGAATTTCCAAAACCAGCAGAGCTACTGACTAAGCATGAAATGCTGATCTCTTGCCCTGGTGATGATCAGTCTGGCCTTGGCTGGAAGCAGGACTGTGACATCTCTAACTGGATGGGATGTAAATGGCCTGCTTGTGCTAAGAAATGTCTTTTGGTTCTGGCTATCATCCTAAAGGTCTCTATCTATGAAATGACTCATTATAAGGAAGTCTATTAAAAACAAATCTCTCCCTGTTTTAGAGCATTTCTTAAAATTTCTGCTTAAAGAATTTTGGTGTTTTCAGTTACAGTTATGCCAAGAAATGGAGTATGCATTGAGGAAGTACAGTACTTGAATTTCTTGTAAAGATGGATGCTTTGGGAAGTGAGTGCGCTTCTCTCTTCTTTGAAAGCAAGAATCTTGGGAATTATAATAGAATTAAAAAAAAGTCTTTCACTGTAAAACCCCACAGCTTAACCAAAAGTACTCCAGGTTTCTCTAGTAAAAGTGATTCCACTTATCTGACCTTTTAGGATTATTTTCCATTGTTCTCAATCCCTTGTTGTCATCTTAAAGGTTCTTTATATATTAAAAAAAAAAAAAAAGACAGCTGCCTGGCAAATGATCCACAAAAATAAAAGAAGATGTTGCAGAAGGGCAGAATAACCATATGTCCTTGTTTAGGAATGAGTGGGAAGTATTTTTGCTTTAGAGAAACTGATCTTTGACCACAGATGCTCGCTCTCATTTAAAATGGGCTTGCCTTTTCTGACTACTTGGCCCTTCTACTAGGGCATTTGTTCCTTTCCTAGAAGATTTAAACAGATACTCCTCAGTGAGGGGATTCACACATGGCTTTGCATTTTTTGGCTCCACATTTGCTTCCTATCCTGTACTCTGAAGGTGCCACACACACATACGCTCTTTCACATTGCTTCGTGCTGTTGGGTTGTACGATAAGAATTGCTACAAAGGACCAAGTCCAGTGTGGCCATGACTTGGGGCATCTTCTCTTGGTTGCCACTGAAAAACAGATTCATTTTACCAGGTGCAAAGTGAAAAGTGTGGGGTGTGGCTTCACTGGTGGGAAAGTTATAAGATGTGCAGGAAAACTCTTTCCCAGGTGCTCTGAATATTAGGCTTCAGAAGTTGTTTTAGAAAGACTGCTCTGTTCTCAGGAATTTAGGTGGGTGCTCTTGGACCCCATAGATAGCCACTTTTTCCTAACACACTGCCGCTGTGGATCGTGGAGTGAATGAATTGGTCTGAAATCTTGAGCTCAGTTCTGTTTCGAGTGCCTCTGCCTCTGAATTTCATAGGTTTACGTACCACATATAAAGTAAAGGTTAATAATGTTTCTCAGTGTGGGGTGATATTATTTTTCTAGAATATATTTCCCAGAATATTACAGTCCTTTGTACTCTCCTCATACCCTTTATAATTTTAAGTGTAATTTTATAATGTCTTCAACTTCTCTTTCCTAGAATGAAATTTTTCACAGAAAATTTTGCCAAAGGAAAAATACCCTCTAATAAATATCTCATTATATTCATTGCTCTTGTCTGGATATAGTCCTTCTTAGGTGTTGTGATGGTAAATGCATGCAATATTACATGTGTGGCTGAATATTAGTTTCAGTTGAAATTGGGATAATATTCTTTGCCCTTGTCAGTTTTTCTTTTTTCCTGTTGTGTGAGGAGGGGATGTGGAGAATTTGGAGACAGATTCTGAGTTAATACCTTTAGAGAATAGTCCACCATGATGTTGATTTTCTTCTTAACTGTAAGTCCTTCAAATAATTTAAAAAAAAAACTTCTGAATTTTCTTTTCTTTTTTTTTTTAGAGAAGAGCAAGAGATTGGGTGGAGGACAGAGGGAGAGAGAGAGAATCTTAAGCAGGCTCCATGCTTAGTGTGGAGCCTGACACAGGGCTTGAACTCACCACCCTGAAATCTAGACCTGAGCTGAAATCAAGAGTTGGATGCTTAAACGACTGAGCCACCCAAGTACCCCTGAATTTTTTGTAGTTACTTGTCCTTTCCTTTCCCTTTCCCTCATTCCCATTTGGAAAAGGGTTGGACACAGTATCAGATCCTTGTTGATTGCTTATTTGAGGAGCAGCATTTCTGTTTAAAAATTGAGACCAGGGGAATCGGGTGGCTCAGCGGTTTAGCGCCTGCCTTTGGCCCAAGGCACGATCCTGGAGTCCTGGGATCAAATCCCACATCAGGCTCCCTGCATGGAGCCTGCTTCTCCCTCCTTCTGTCTCTGCCTGTCTCTCTCTCTCTCTCTCTCTCTGTGTCTCTCTCATGAATAAAGAAATAAAATCTTAAAAAAAATGAGATTGGTTTCTACCCATTTCTGGGACAGGAGGGTGACGGAGTAGGGATACTTTTTTTTTTCTTACAGGAATATTTCTTCATAACCTGCAGTCACGAAATAACACTCTTGTTCTAACCAGTGCAATTTAGGTTGTCTTTCACAAGATCTAATATTAGAGGAATGGGAGAGAATGCCGCACTGCACTGTATTTTGTGGTTTATTACATTTTTGAAGTTATTTGTGCAAAGATTGCTCAAGAATTGCTTTAAGGTGCATCCGTAAAGTTCAAGTTATTCTTTCCTAATTGCTGGCAGTGAACTTTTTGCTGTTCCCTTTGTATTCTCCTCTGCATATGTATGTGAGGGGGATTTTTCATGGTTCACGTAGCAGCACTTACTTTGAGTAGTTGACTCCCAGCCCTTGATGTTATAACAAGCATGTAACATAGCACCCCATTTTTCAAAATCATTTTTGTTGGCTTGTGATTGTGCTTGTAAAAGGTGCTTATTTGGAAGTTCCCCCTCCCCCCGCAGCTGTAGTGTTCTGTTTATAACCATTGAGTAGGTACAGTTAAGCTGACTGCATTGTACACAGGGAAAGTTTGTGTGGATTCAGGGCCAGGGAATGAGGATAGAGGCTGCCTGTCAGATAGCATAGTGGGAGAAGCTTGGCAGGACCTACAAGAAGGCAAGCATTCTAGCTTGGATAGATAATTGAAGAATTTAGGCAAGAAGTGTTATTTTTATTTTGTACATTCATTTTGACTTTGTTAATCTTAAAATATCCTTTGGAAATCAGAACTTACTGAGTTTAATTAGATATATGAGTAAACATAGATTCATAGAGTATTTTCTCCCAAATAGATACTTTAAGAAATGATTTGGCTTAGCGTAAAAATTCTTAAATGCTCTTTTGCTCTTTACTTTTACATATGTATGTGTCTACACTTTTGGGGGCTCATTTTCAGAGTATTATGGCCATGCCCCAAGAAAATTTGGGAAATAAAGATAATATAAGATATAATCTAATAATACTCCTTCCTACCATATATACATTTTGGCCTTTTGATGAATGTCCCTAGTTTTATTTAGTTGTATTGAAAGGATAATACTTACAATCATATCACACATAGAATTTTATGACCTACTTCTTTCTTTTAACTGCACAGTTTATCATAATCATTTTCATACCACATCAAAGCTTTTACAAATCAGCAAACCTAACTTTTAAAATAACCTTGAAATGTTTGAATAAGTCCCTATATTTAAATTCTTTTGATTCTCATACTGCTTTTTCCATGTTTTTACTTATTGTAAATATTATGAGAATGAATATGAAAATGAACATGTTTGTGCCAGTAGTTTGGGCTATATTCTTGGGACCTAGTCTCCTAGAAATAGAATTATTGGAAAGTACATGGAAATGATAGCTACTCTTTATATAAACCAAATTATTTTTTAAAATGTTTGCATGAATTTACACCTCCACCACTGTATAGTCACAACATTCTTATTGGTACTTATGGTATTACTGATTTTCAGAGTTATTATGGTATAATTATGTTAATTATATAAAACCTTTAGCTGAGATAAAAATCTTTATATTCTCTGAAAGAATACGTCATTTTATTTTTTTTAAAGATTATTTATTTATTCATGAGAGACAAAGAGAGAGAGAGAGAGAGAGAGAAGCAGGGACACAGGCAGAGAGAGAAGCAGGCTCCATGCACGGAGCCCGATGCGGGACTTGATCCTGGGTCTCCAGGACCATGCCCTGGGCCGAAGACAGGCACTAAACTGGTGAGCCATCCAGGGATCCCCAGAATACATCATTTTAAAAAGGATGGATTCACATATTGTATCTGACCCATTAAAGAGCAGGAGTTTTTCTTCAAACCTTTCTGAAATTAACCTAAACCTGTTTGGCAAAATTAGAAGGGTATTCTAGAGGATTTTCACATTGTATATTTCAGGATAGGTGCCTCAAGCCTGCACATTCAGAACCTTGATAGAGCATCGCCAACTCTCATTACCTTTTTAGAAAGACTTAAGTATTTTGAGAGTGGCGAATAACTTAGGTCTAAGACACTTCAGTTTCTTGAACTTAAAATGAGTTTAAACTTCCAAAGTAAATGAAGTGCAAAAAAGCAGCTGAGAAGATAGAATTGTTTAAAAAAATGAATACATACAGGCCCACTATGCTGTTATAGCCTATTTATTTTAATTGAGATAGAATGTAATTCTTTAACCAAAGCTAAAATTCTGGGAATAAGAATAAAGCTATGGCTTAGAATATGACCACTGTGTTTGCATCATAAATATACACACATATTTTATGAAAGGAAATTGAGGTAATAGTATCTGTTACACTTTTATCCTGGGCCAAAGACTATTACCTTAAAATTACTCTTCAAGCATTGTTTGAGATGAAAACCACATTTAAAGGTGGGTTCTGCCTACTGATGAAAAACGAATTCATGTTAACAACCAAGGACTTTAAATGGAATAAATTATAATCAGATGTTAGATTTTGATCAGCTTTAACAAAAACAAATGATTCTTTTTGGAGATGAGAATTGATGTTTTAGCCCTCAGAGAATATATCTTCCTTTCAAACTAAATGTCTTGAGAGGAGGGGATTTGCTTTAATTTCATAAAAGTAGACTTGTGATTTATCAGCAGCAGACTGCTGAGTTTAAGAAATAAGAGCTCCCTTAAATGTTTCCTAGACCTTTGGAATGAGAATGCCTTGATTTGTAGTAACTTAATTATGCAAAGCCACATTGTACAGAAGGTTGAATCGTGCAGATAGCTAAGGAATAGGACCTATTGGGATTGTAGGTCAGATCCCCTGTGAGTGAGTACCTTTGCTGCCTTTCTTTTGCATATTAGAACTCATTCCTTAAACCTGTATATCACAGACTTAGTCCTCTTGTGTGGAGAATTAAGTCTTTCAGGACCACTGGGCATCTGCTGATTGTCTTAGCACTTCACACCTCTTCTAATGAGATGCAGTATGAGGCAGTCTTGGCTCAGCAGACCCTGAGTAGAGCAAGCTTATAAAGGGATGGAAACAGTTTTAATAATAAAAAGTGAGTCAGTTACTGCTTCTGTCATCCTTTAGTTAGGTCTGAAAAACAGCTTTTATAGGTTGTAATGAGTTATGCAACATATCCAGAGCACAGGCATGATTTTAAAGTCTACAGTGATTTATGTTGTCATATTTATGTATGTATGTATGTATGTACAGCTGACACACAATGTTACATTAGTTATGTTGTCATATTTAAACATTTTACTTGCTTCAAAGTAATTGTATTTCTCTGTGGTTCTGGGGTGAAAGTGAAATGTGCAATGGGTGTCTTTGGGCAACTGACTAGGGGTCTAGAAAGCCAACTTGACTGAGATTTTTGGAAATAAAAAGCAGCAGTGTCATCAGTGATTCCAGTGATCTCATAGTGCTTGAGACTTAACTTTGTGTAAGAATTATCTCATATGTTTACAAGAATGCAGATTCCTGGGCTCCCTCAAAGATTAAGATTTGGTGGGATATGTGGGTGAGCTCACGAATATGATTTGTTTCATGGGCATTCTTTTCCCCCCACCCCCAGTGTATCTTCAAAGTGGTATGGGTACAGTTCCCTAGAATATTAGAGAACTCTTATCCAGTTGGTATGTTTATTTATGCAGACCTGTCTTATTTGAGCTACTGGAAGTGTCCAGTGAAAAAAAATAAATTTTATGATCTAGTTAAATTTATTGACAACCTGAAAGAGTCTGGAAAGATCATGCGAAGTGTCCATTTGGTAGCACTGACAGTGTAGAAAGAAGTGGCATAGATATGTATTATTTGGAATATCATTGCATGAAGAAAGGATATTCCTAAAAGAAATAGTGTACCAGTAATGCTTAACTAGTGATATTGGCATGATGGATGGGGCAGTTCTTCATTGAGTTAGACTCTGTGACTGCCCCAGCTCTACATTGTAAATGTCTGTGCCATTGTCCCCAACCCCCATCCTGTGACAACATCATCACCTGACATATTTCCAAATATTCCTCTGAGGAGTGGTGCTTCTCCTGGTAAAGAATCAGTGTGAGCCAACTTCAGGTATTTGTACCCCGGTCACTGGAGAGCTCCCCTTTCTCTCTGCTCTGTCCTGACCTGTGGCCCCTTGTAGGAACAGATACTATGTAAGTGCTTTGAGGCATATAAAGGGAAATCTGGTTGACAAACCCATGTGGACATTCACAGCATTCTTTCTGCCCAGAATTCACTTTCCCTGTCTCCCATTCTTGGTCCTTTCCCATGGTAAGGGATCAGCTCAGACACTCCCTACCATGTTTTTTATCTGAGTTCCTTTCATCTGTGACTCTTATATGATGTTTAACCTTTTAGAGTCTTGTCATTTTTATTACTGCCTTAGAACTTACAGTTAAGACTGTAAGTTCTTTGAGGTCAAGATTTGATGGCTTCCATTTATTAAATGCTTATAGAGTACTTATTTACATATTTTTGAGGTGAAAACAGAGCCATAGGGAGGCTAAATCACATACTCAGGATTACACTGTTAGTAAATTGGCAAACCTAGAGTTGAACCCCAGTTTCTCTGACTCTACAATTTTTATCGCCTCTTTATATGCCTCAGGTGCTAAATAAGTTTTGTTTAAATGAATCAATAAATGGGTCTTTTAGCCTTAAGAAGAATTTGAGTAGCCTTGATGAAAGCAAGCATATCTGTGTGCCCTCATGCCCCCTTACACATTTGATGAAGAGAATAGTGGAACAGACTACCCTTTCATAGATTTTTGCACATAATCTGAATTGTAAGCCTGCCTGGAACACATTTGGTTCTGATTTAAAATGAGTTGGCTTGCCCCATTGCCATGTTATTACAAACACAAAAGAAATATAAACTTCATTCCATTAAATAACCATCTACATAAACTCTTAAAGAGTTTCATGGTTTTGGGTTGGACCAAAGCTAGATATTAAGGAAATGGTTATTAATGTTATATATTTTATTCAAACTACTCTAATTCTTTAACCCTCTCACCACCCCCCTAACACACTAACCACCTTCCTCCCTCCCTCCCTCCCTTCCTCCCTCCCTCCTTTCCTTTCCTTTCCTTTCCTTTCCCTCCCTCCCTCCCTCCCTCCCTCCCTCCCTCCCTCCCTCCCTTCCTTCCTTCCTTCCTTCCTTCCTTCCTTCCTTCCTCAAAATGTTGCCAGGAGGTGAAGACAGGTACAGCCTGGATTTCAAACTGCTAATGCCCACTATTTGGAAATGCTCCTTGCTTTGCTTTGTAGTCTTTCGCTATGCTCTCTACTTGAATATTTTTCAGTCTCCTTTGGGTAACAGTTAAGTAAGTTATTAGAGTAGCATTGTATAATGGAAATATAATGTGAACCACAAATGTAACTTAGAATTTTATAACTTTATGAAAAAGAAAACAGTCGAGATCAATATTAATAGTACTTTTCTTTAACCCTGTATGTAAAAATGGTATTGTTTCAACATATAATCCAAACATTACTAAGATTTTTACTTTTTTCTGCACTAAGTCTTTGAAATCCAGTGTGGTTTTTACTTTTACAATACATCTGGATTCAGACTAGCCACGCTTGAAGTGCTCAATAGCCATAAATTGTTGGTGGCTATTGTTTTGGACAGTGTAGTTCTCTGGGAAGACCAATAGAAGCTCACTATGGTGTACTAGGTATTCATATTTCAATTAAACTGTATAAGGGCCATGAACATACTTTAGCTTTTGATAAAGCTAGAGGAGTGTTGTGTTAAAAAAACCCACTAATGTAAATACTCAAAGTTGTCAAATAGTGTTTATGACCCAGGCCAGACTAAATGGTGCTTTAGGAATTGCTTATGTAAGAAGAAATAGGCCCTAAAAGCTAAACATTTGACATAAGCAAAGTTTCTGTTAATCAGTTGGACTGAGAGTACACTGATATATGTTTAGGGTCATCAGTCCACAAGGAAGTCTTCACTGTCAGGTCAATGAATTTGAAGTTTGAGTAAACTCGTAGCCAGAGTTGCTTGAAGAGTTCAAATTAAAAGTTGTTTGAAGCAATGAACAATGTAATTTAGATGTTCTCAGATTTTTGTGAATATTTGTTTTCCTACAGTTGATAGCAGCAGATGCCTTCTGAAACTAAAAGCCTGTAGACTAGAGAACATTGGCCTTTGCTTGGAACTGCTGCTATGCCCTAGTGTGGCAGGGCCACCACAGTCTTAGGTTGCCCCCAGCACTGGAATAATGGCAGAGCTTTATTGCCCTGAGAAGATTCAACATGTAAAAAAAAAATCCCCTGCAATCTGCAGTTTGAGTAGTGTAATTCTGCGGAGGACTTAATTGTTGGATTTATAGATATAAACCTTAAACAGGCAGAGTAGTCTCCATTGTTAGAAAAATTAGGACTGCTCCCCTACCGCCAGCATAATTTTTGTCATGCCTGTTAGTTTGGTTGAAAATTTGGTGGGAAATGTAATTTTTAAAAAAAAGTCTCACAGGATGTCTTGGAATTGCTGTAGTTCAGTTAATGGCTCATGCTCTTGGCCCAAATTGTTATAGATGATCCATCTCTTTGCTCTCATACTCTTAGCTATTGAGCCAGTTTAGAATGTGGTAAATTAATAAGGTGTTACCTGTTTTATTTTATGTTTCATTTGATGTGACCTTCCAGTGAAGTGGCCTTCTTTTAAGCAGTCTATAATTAGAAATATATACATAAAATTTTCTCTTTTTGGTTCATGCATTTTAGAGAATGTCTTTCTGTCTTGGGGCTAGCTGCAATAGTTTGATGTGAATCACAGAGGTTTTCCAAATATTGGATTTTGTGTTTTCAGCTCTGAAGTTTCCTACTGTAGGCCTAAGTTAAAACTCCTTCATGAGAGTTATACAGAATCAGTATTTCAGTCTAGAGGGTGCTAGATTAATTAAGGCCTATGATATTCTGTGTTTGGTATGATTTCATTGTCCAGTATTCATCTCTGATATTGCTGTAGTCATTCTGTCCCTTGGGTAGCTTATATCCACATTTGACCTTCAGACTTTTGCCAGATTGCTTTATACCTTGTGTGCTGAAAATGCTGTGACAAACCAGTCCAACCTTGGTTCACTCTCAAACAGGAAGGATTTCAAATATGTTACCTGATTCCTTTTCATAGTTAAAAAAAGTTCAGGCTATTTAAACACATTCTGAAAAATACAAAGGAGAAAGTGATGAATTATCCAGTAATTCCACTACTCGAATAATGATTGTTAATATTTTGTTTACTTTATCCTTTGTCTTTACTTATCCTTTGTACATTTTTATATACAGAAGTGAGATAATTCTATATATCATGTCTTATAGTCTCCTTAAAAAATAATTTATTTCATTTTTGAACATGGGGTTTTTTTTGGTAAGTTTTTAATTCCGGTTAGTTAACATACAGTATTATATTAGTTTCAGTTGTACTACAATATAGTGATTCAGTAATTTCATACAATACCCAGTGCTCATCACAAATGCACTCTTTAATCCCCATCACCTATTTAACCTGTTCCCCCACCCAGCTCCCCTTTAGTTACCATCAGTTTGTTTTCTGTAATTAAGAATCTTTTTCTTGGTTTGTCTCTTTTTTCCTCCTTTGCTTGTTTGTTTCTTAAATTCCACATATGAATGAAATCATATAGTATTTGTCTTTCTCTGACTGATTTGTTTCACTTAGCATAATACACTCTAGTTCCATGCATATTGTTGCAAATGGCCAAGATTTCATTCTTTTTAATGAATTCATTCTTTTTAATGACCGAATAATATTTCCTTGTGTATATATTCCACATCTTCTTTACCCCATTCATCAATTGTTGGACACCTGGGCTCCTTCCATAATTTTGCTTATAGCATAAATAATGCTATAAGCATTGGGGGGCATGTATCCCTTTGAATTAGTGTGTTTATATTCTTTGGGTAAATATCCCATAATGCAATTGCTGGATTGTAGGGTAGTTCTATTTTTAACGTTTTGAGGAACTTCCATATTGTTTTCTGGAGTGGCTGCATCAGTTTGCATTCCCACTAAGAGTGCAAGAAGGTTCCTTTTTCTCCACATCCTCACTAACACCTGTTTCTTGTGTTGTTGATTTTAACTTAACCATTCTGACAAGTGTGAGGTGGTATCTCATTATAGTTTTGGTTTGCATTTCCCTGATAATAGGTGATGATGAACATCTTTTCACGTGTCTATTAGCATCTGGATGCCTTCCTTGGAGAAATGTCTGTTCATGTGTTCTGATCATTTTAAAATTGGATTATTTGTTTTTTTGTGTTGAGTTGTATAAGTTTTTTTTATATATTTTGAATACTAACCCTTTATCAGGTATGTTGTTTGCAAATAAGTTCTTTTGTTCCATAGTTTGCCTTTTAGTTTTGTTGATTATTTCTTTCATTATGCAGAAGAAGCTTTGTATTTTGATGTAGTCCCAGTAGTTCATTTTTGCTATTTTCCCCCTTGCCTCAGGGGATCTATCTAGAAAAAAGTTGCTACAGCTGATGTCAAAGAAATTACTGCCTATGCTTTCTTCCAGGTTTTTATGGTTTATATTTAGATCTTTCATCCATTTTGAATTTATTTTTGTGTGTGGTATAAAAAAATGCTCCAATTTCATTCTTTTGCATATTGCTGTCTGGTTTTCCCAGCACCATTTGTTGAAGAGGTTGTCTTTTTCCCATTGGTTATTCTTTTCTGCTTTTTCAGAGATTAATTGACCATATAGTTGTGGGTTTATTTCTGGGTTTTCTGTTCTGTTCCGTTGATCTGTGTATTTACTTTTGTGCCAGTACCATACTCTTTTGATTACTACAACTTTTTAATACATCTTGAAGTCCAGAATTGCTATGCCTCCAACTTTCCTTTTCTTTTTCAAGATTGCTTTGTTTGGGATCTTTTGCAGTTCCATACAAATTTTAGGGTTGTTTTAGTTTAATGAAAAATGCTGTTGGTATTTTGAAAAGGATTGCATTAAATGTGTGGATTGCTTTGGGTAGTATAGACATTTTAACAATGTTTGTTCTTCCAGTGCATGAGCATAGAACATCTTTCCTTTCTTTATGTCATTTTCAGTTTCTCTCATAAGTGTTCTATAGTTTTCAGAGTATAGGTCTTTCACCTCTTTGGTTAGGTTTATCTTAAAATTAAGATATCTTAGGTATCTTAAAATCTTTTGTGCAATTATAAATGAGATTGTTTTAATATCTTTTTCTGCTGTTTCATTATTAGTGTACACAAAAGTAGCAGATTTCTGTACATTGATTTTGTATCCTGTGATTTTACTGAATTCATTTATCAGTTCTAGCAGGGGTTTTTTTTGGTGGAATCTTTCAGGTTTTCATATATAGTCTCATGTCATTTACAAATAGTGAAAGTTTTACTTCTTCCTTACTGATTTAGATGCCTTTTGTTTCTTTTTGTTGTCTGGTTGCTGTGGCTAGTACTCCCAGTAACTATGTTGAATAGAAGTGAGATTGAATCAAGTGAGAGTTGGACATCCCTGTCTTGTTCCTGACCTTAGGGGGAAAGGATATTTTTACCAAAGAATCAGCTTCTAGTTTCATTGATCTTTTCTATTGTTTTTTAAGTTTGTATACTGTGTATTTCTGCTCTAGTCTTCCTTTTTAATTTTTAAGATTTTATTTGAGAGAGAGAAAGAACATGAACAAGGGAGAGAGGCAGAGGGAGACAGAGAAGCAGGAGCCTGATGTGAGGCTCAATTCCAGGACCCCGAGATCATGACCTGAACCCAAGGCAGATGCTTAACCGACTGAGCCATCCAGGTGCCCCACCTGCTCTAGTCTTATTTTCTTTCTTCTGCTGGTTTTAGGTTTTGTTTGTTCTTCTTTTCTAGATTGTTTAGGTGTAAGGTTGGATTGTTTGAGATTTTTCTTGCTTCTTGAAGTAGACCTGTATTGCTATAAACTTCCATTTTAGGACCAGTTTTGCTGCATCCCAGAAGTTTTGAACCATTGTTTCATTTTCATTTGTCTCCATGTACTTTAAAATTTTTTCTTTTATTTTCTGATTGACTCATTCATTAGTTAGTAGCATGTTATTTACCATCCATATATTTGTGGTCTTTCCATATTTTTCTTATGGTTGACTTCTATTTTCATAGCCTTGTGGTCAGAAAAGATGCATGATATGACTTTAGTCATTTTGAATTTGTTGAGTTTGGTTTTATGGTCTGCTTGGTGTGGATCTGCTTTTGTTAATTTGGTTGAGTGTTCTCCCTGCCTCCTGGATCTGGGTATCTGTTTCCTTCCCCAGACTTGGGAAGCTTTCTGCTATTATTTTTTCAAATAAATTTTCTGCCCTCTTTTTGCTCTCGTTTTCTCTAGGACTCCTATAATAAGAATGTTATTAGGTTTGATGGAGTCACTGAGTTTCTTATGTATATTTTTCATTGTGTCATTCTTTTTCCCTCTTTCCTCTCTTTTGTTCAGATTGATTACTTTCCATTACTCTGTCTTCTTCTAGGTCATTGATTTCTTCCTCTGCTTTCTCTAGCCTGCTGTTTATTCTATCAAGCATGTTTCTGGTTTTGTTTATTGAACCCTTTATCTCTCCTTTGTTATTCCTTATCTCTGTATTAAGGATCCCACTCATGTCTTCCACTCTTTTCTCAGTCCATTGAGTGTCTTTATGATTATTACTTTAAATTCTTTATCAGGCATGTTAGTTATATCTGTTTAATCTTGATCTCTGGCTGTGGCCCTGTCTTGTTCTTTCGTTTGGGAAAATTCCTATGTCTTCTCATTTTGTCTAAGTCTCCGTGCCTGCCTCTGTGTGTTAGACAAGTCATTTGATATTACCGCTTCTCTACCTTTAGTTGTGGAGTTTGTTCTGACAGTCCTTTTTTTTTTTTTTTTTTTTTAAGATTATTTATTTATTTAAGAGAATGCAGAGCTTGTGAGAACACAAGTGGGGGCAGAGGGAGAGAGAGAAACAGGGTCCCATCTGAGCAAGGAGCCTGATGTGGGGCTCTATCCTAGAACCCTGGGATGATGACCTCAGCTGAAGGAGACACTTAACTGACTGAACCACCTAAGCACTCCTGTCTGACAGTCTTCAGGTCAATTCCTGGGGTATTTAGATTGATTTGATAGTTATCTAGTTGTTTCTCTGGAATGAGGCAAGCCTAGGGACCGATCCCCACCACCATCTTCCTCCAGTCTCTCCTGAACTTGGGGAATTTTAACTGCAAAACAACAAAAAAATTATTTTAGGAAAAGCATTAAACTGAAGAAAACCATCCTCAAATTACCAATCACTATTTTAAGAAAAAAAATTTTGCCTGTTTTTCCTTGATTTTTCTCTGTGAGCTTTCTTTCTTTGTTTAAATTTTCAAAAGCAGGTGAGTTTTATTTGTTCATTGTGGACTTTGAAAGCACACAAACTTTTAGAAAAGATGAGTTCTGAAAATCCTCACGCTTATTACTGTGATGTACAATGTACAGAAGCCGCTGTTCACTACTGATGTTTAAACCTGGGTGTTTTTCAGTTCACTAGAGTATTTGAATGACTTTGAGAATTGAAGAAACTTTAAAAATAGACTTAACATCAATCATTCAGTCAATTCTCAGAACTTTGAATGCCACTCTCAAGTGTTAGATATGATTCATGAACATAAAAAGGTCTCAGAGTATATAGTAACTGCATCTTCTACATCTTTTTGTGATTCCTCTTTCAGTGAAATTGGCACAATTGTCATGGAAGTTTGTTGAAGACAGTAATATACAGAATAAAATACTTTGCATAGCTCTTTTAGCATATTGATTAAATTGATCTGATAAGTGAATGTTTTAAAATTTTAGTAAAGTATTTTTGCAGAGAATTAGGCTACCTAAATGGTCACATTTATCTTTAGGTGACCTTCACATACAGCAGCCTTCTTAGTTGCAAATGTGCTGCAGTTGGGTTATGTTAAGAAAAAGGGGAAAATGCCTGTATCTTTATAGATTTGAAGAATTATTTCTCATTTTTCTATTCGGCTGTGTGTGTGTGTGTGTGTGTGTGTGTGTGTGTGTGTGTGTTTTGGCTCAGATTCCACAGGATTGCGGAAAAACCCCACTGCCTATCAAGGGAGTATTTAAAGATAGTCCGTACTGTGTTTTAAATATGAATACATAATCCTTGTGTTTTTAGATCTGACTCCAGAAAGCATCAGTTGTTATAATGGAAAAGCATTTTAGAGTGAAAGGGATATTTAAACAAGTTTCCATATGCCCCACAAAGAATTTAAAATTGAAATTTTTTCCCCCTTTAATTCAGTAATTAACTAGATTTGCCTTATAGTTTGGGGGAATATAATAGTTTACACCTGTTTCAACTTTTGCTGTTTTTATTGGCTATGGATTTTGCCATTCCATATTTCTTGTGAAGCAAAAATATCAAAATATGGTGAAGCATTGGAGAAATTACAATAAACATAAAAATGAATTGTTTAGCTTAAATTATGAAATGCTTTACCTGTGCAATCTTATGAAGCCATGTTTCAGTAATATTGAAGTAATTTATTCCTGCTGTTCTATGTCGTGAAAATAAAGACAGTTGTGTTCATTGGTAAGAATAATCCAGGGTTTTTACAATCAAATGACTAAATTTTGGAACATCAGACAGAAGTCATGTTATAAAGACAGAAAAAGCCTGCAAAATTGTTGTGTGTGTGTTCATGTTACCGTGGAATAAAAAAAAAATGAGAGTCTATTGGTGTATAAGAATGTAAAGACTCAGTTGTAATTGTTATACCACAGAATATAGTCAGACTCCAAGGGTCAAGGAGGGCCACAACATAAGGATGACTTGGCTCATTTCACAGGCAACATTTGCCCCTCCAACCATAATGAAAAGACAACCATTGAGTCAAGATGTTATCATCTCTCTCTCTCTCTCTTTTAATCCAACTCTTAGATGATCTTCTAGAAGCACCCTTTATTCTTCAGGCATGACAGGAGCTGCCCAGCGGTCATGTTGGGTTAAAAGTGAAATGAGTAGCTTTTTAGCACATTGTTCTAAATGAGAATAGCTAAATTAAATTTCTAATAAGTTTAGTTTGGGTGGATTGTGACCATGAAAAGATCTTTGGGAAGTTGTCACTAAAATTAAATTTTGATTTTGGCTTCATCTTACTAGTGGTGGCTGTGAATATATAGGCCATGATTTTTAATTAAATAGGTCAGAGCCTTGCCAATTTTGATTGATCACCATAGGACTTAAATATTCATGGAATGAAAGAGTGAACTTCTTTTTGTTTTCTGTATCTATAAAATGAACATATTAAATACTTAAGTTTATATCGAGAAGTAAATATTCTACAAACCTCCTCTGCACAATCTCTCATTTCTTCAGAGGAGTTTGGACTGTATTTGAGAATCGAGCTCTCAAATTTGAGCACAGAAGATCCCCCATTGGGATGGGGTGGCTTGGAGATACTTTGGGTGTTATGTTGTTCTCGCTTGATGTGGTGACTTCTGTGGCCTTGACAGCTTTGCTTGCATGGGGTCAGTAGAAGTCCTGCAGGAGACCCAGCAACTTGGGAATGAGATAAGGAATGGTTATTATAAAGTGCCCATGACTTGGACCAACCATGATTTTTTTTTTTTTTTTTTTATTACCAACCATGGTTTGTATCTGAGGCAGTGGTCTACGTATCTGGTCAGAATCTTTTACTAGGGTACTTGGTGGGCTTGAGGAATGTACAGTACTTAGGATTTGAGGGAAAACCAGGCAGATTTGGAGCTTCTTATACATAAACACTTGGAATGAAAACAGCAAAAGAATTTCAGGATGAGTATTTTTGGTTTCAGTGAGCATCCCTGCCTCCTCTTCCCCTTGACCTCCTAAGGTTGCTAAAGTTGCATGTTTCTTTTAAATTTTAGATGTTTCTCTGAAAATAGTTAATTGTAATTTGAGTCTGTGGAACCCCTCCCCCCCTTTTTTATTGATCCAGGGATTAAAAGGCCATTCTGTGAAGTCTGTTTAGCTGGACTTGGAATGAAGGGACATTTCAAGGTTGTGACATAATGAGTTTATCATGAGCAAAATAAGTGTCCTAAAGGAAATGTCTGTAATAAAATGTATTATGAAATTTAAAATGATGAATTCTAAGTTGTGAAGAAGTTCCCTGTAGGTGGAAGGGCTCTTGATAGGTCTGTCTTGCTTGATAGGCCTTTGAAAATATCTTTGTTTCTAAAATTTCTTTTCAAAGTAGAGTTTCCTCAGCGTCACTAGAATTTTTTCAAATCTTTGTGCCGTGCTCTGCAGTTTTTATCTCCAGGCAGGGCCCCTTCAAACTATTTTTTGCTGTAGAGATAAAGCCCAAGAAGTGGCTGAGTTGAAGTGCCTTCAAGGCACTTGATATTAGTTTTATGTCATTAGGTTTGGGCATTGTCCTTTTGTCTTGCCTAGGTGGCTGCTCTAGCTAGAATAATCCATATTTTCCAGTTTATTTAGAAAGTATGAGCTTTGTTTTATGGGTCAAATTTGCTACCTACCTACCTACCTACCTACCTATCTATCTAGTTAGTTAGCTAGTTACTTAGTTAGTTAGTAGTCTCCATGCCCAGCGTGGAGCTCAATGTGCAGCCTGAAGTCATGACCCCAAGAGCAAGACCTGAACTGAGATTAAGAACTGTGTGTTTAACCGACTGAGCCACCCAGGCACCTCTGCTTTTTGTTTTTTTTTTTAAGTTTTAATATTGACATATTTCCAAATTAGAGAGTGAAAAATCATAATTTGTAGAGTTAACTACCAGGAACCTATTTGTGGGAATGTGTGATTCAGATGCTCACATGTCTTTGCTCAGTTTCTATGCTAAGCTCATACTGTTGAAGGTATAGTATTTTTGCAGAAAGTGAAGTTAAAATGGTTTGGGATTATGTATTAATTTTTTTTTGTGTTTTGTTTTTTGCTGTTGTAACAAAGTACAAGCATAATTGTTTACAACAACATAAATTTATTCTGCAGTTTCAGAGTTCAAAAGTCTGAAATGGATTTCATTGGCATATATCCATGTGTTGGCAGGGCCATGCTCCCTCCAGAGGTCCCAGGGGAGAGTCCATTTCCTCGCCTTTCCCAGCTTCTAGAGGCCACTTATGTTCTTTCCTTGTGCTCCTCTTTGTCCATCTTCAAAGCCAGCAGTGTAGCATCTCTAATATCTTTCTCCTCTGACTTCTTTCTTTGTTCTATGTCTTGCTCTCCCTCTGCTTCTATTGTCACATTACCTTCTTGGATTCTGGCCTTCCTGCTACTCTCTTATAAGAACATTGGGCCTACCTGGGTAATTCAGGATTCTCTTCCTGTCTCAGGAATCTTAATAACACCTACCAAAAATCCCTTTTGCCACGTAAAGTATAGGTTTCAGGAATTAGGACATGAACATCTTTGAGGGGCTGTTGTTCAGCCTGCCATTAGAATTTAAATTTTTTGTTTCTTTTTAGCTCTTGTTTCATACATTTCCTCAGATCATTTTTGGGAATCACAGAAACATGTATTCTGTGTTCTGTTCTGGTTTTGGATGAAAATATGTTGATAAAAATACACGATTTTATAAGATTGTAGAAGGTGTCTGTTTTTTTTTTTTTAATTTATTTTTTATTGGTGTTCAATTTACTAACATACAGAATAACACCCAGTGCCCGTCACCCATTCACTCCCACCCCCCGCCCTCCTCCCCTTCTACCACCCCTAGTTCGTTTCCCAGAGTTAGCAGTCTTTACGTTCTGTCTCCCTTTCTGATATTTCCCACACATTTCTTCTCCCTTCCCTTATATTCCCTTTCACTATTATTTATATTCCCCAAATGAATGAGAACATATAATGTTTGTCCTTCTCCGACTGACTTACTTCACTCAGCATAATACCCTCTCAGCATAATACCCTCTGTGGAAGGTGTCTTATATTTAACTGTGAAATTAAAGTTGGTGAAAAAAAATGAAATTTCAATACTTGCTATTTCTTTGAGGGCAGAGAGAAGTTTAGTTTTGAGTCTTCTACCTAAAAGAATGACCTGCCACATTTCTTGGGTCATTAATAATTTTTTAAAATTGAGGTATAAGGATCCCTGGGTGGTGCAGCGGTTTGGCGCCTGCCTTTGGCCCAGGGCGCGATCCTGGAGACCCGGGATCGAATCCCACATCAGGCTCCTGGTGCATGGAGCCTGCTTCTCCCTCTGCCTTTGTCTCTGCCTCTCTCTCTCTCTGTGACTATCATAAATAAATAAATAAAAATTAAAAAAAATTTTAAAATTGAGGTATAGTTGACACACAAGAGTCTAATAATTTTAATAAATGTCTTGGACACACACATGCATATATATGCATGTATATATAGTGTTCCTTGACTGTATTAACCAGTAGGTGTTTGGGGTACTATGGTTTTCCAGATTTCATTGTCTAGGAGTTCTTGCTCAGCACATTTCCTTGTCTTGGTCGGGGGTGGGGTGGGGGGTGACTTCTCCAGTTAACCACTCATCACCTTGCACCTGAATTTGAGACCTGTTTGGTGTTTGCTTTCTTTCTTTCCTTTTTTATTTATTTAATTTTTTTAGAGCATGAGTTGAGAGTGGGCATCAGGAGGGAGGATAGGGGGAGAGGGAGAGAGAGGATCTTAAGCAGGCTTCACACTCAGTGCAGAACCCGACATGGGGCTTGATCTCATGACTCTGATACCATGACCTGAACCAGAATCTAGTGCCTAACCAGCTGAGCCCCCCAGGCGCCCCTGGTGTTTGCATCTAAAAGATGTAATTTGAGGCTCTTGGCAAGCAGTTTGCTATTGGCCATGTGTCCTCTGTCTCCTCTCAGTCAAATTGCTTCCTCTTCTCCACAAATTAAAAAGAAAGTTCATGGAGTTGTAAGATTTTTGAATGTAGAGACTTGGGTTTCTCCTATATTTATAGGCTGCCAATTAGATATAAAAACAGTTGTTCGGGGATCCCTGGGTGGCGCAGCAGTTTGGCGCCTGCCTTTGGCCCAGGGCGCGATCCTGGAGACCCGGGATCGAATCCCACGTCGGGCTCCCGGTGCATGGAGCCTCCTTCTCCCTCTGCCTGTGTCTCTGCCTCATTCTCTCTCTCTCTCTGTGACTATCACAAATAAATAAAAATTTAAGAAAAAAAAATAAAAAAAAACAGTTGTTCGAATGTAATGACCTTTTAATTAATCTGTGAAGTTTTATTGTTACCTGTGATCTTCACTATTACTATTTCATCCTCATGTTGTTTTGTCTCTCTTTTATGTGAATTAAGTGAATTAAAGTGGTATGATGCCAGCTGAAACCTAAGTAGATTATAGAGTCTGCAAAGCATAGAACAAATAGCTCAGAGTGTAGGCTTTGTGGGATGAGCCACCAATTGAGAAGGCAACATCAATGCCTGGGATTGGTTATAGATAGAGCATTGATTATATTGATAGTTGCACTTGTTCGTGTTGTTCCTTAATTATGAAAGGATGAGATTATTTCATCTATGTGTGAAAAGAGAGACCCGAGTCTTTCATACAAAAAAAAGGTGTGAAATTATCTAAAGATGTATATTTGATTGGATTAGTGTTCTATTTTTTTAGTGACTTTGCATCAAAGATGAGGCCTGTTCAGGCAGGCACTGAGCTTTGGGAGAGCAAGAATGGCATCTTTCTTACTTTTTTATTCATTCTCATACCTAATACTTGAGAGGTTTGAATACATAGGTTGAAAAAAGAAACTATTTTAAATATATACATTTTTATTTACAGCTGCTGCTGAAGGAAAAGGCAAAAGTGGGGAAGACTTTTTTCAGAAGGTAAGTTGCTTTGTACTCCTGTCTTGGTGATAATTAAGGAGAAATCAGCGTGTCTTAGTTGCTACACTGGAGGCCCCTGAAAAGCTACCCTCCCATATGAAGGAGAAAAGGTTTTGATGAGATAGCTGGAAATGCTCAGGGCAAAGAAAGCGTGAGATACTGTTTGGGAGGTAAGCATTCTCAACTTCTGGCTCCTCCTGAGGAAACTGTAAGACATTTTTGTTTGGAGACAAAGAGGCAATGAAGGCTGTATGCTGTCCTGATTAACTTCTTTCACTGCTCTCCCTGTTGTTTCTTTACTCATTTACATACCTGACCTGGACATGGAGTGGAATTCCTTACAGTTTTCCTCATTTCCGGTAAGCATGACCATGAGTGGGAAAATATAATCAATGAAAGATGCACCTTTAGACCTGTTTGCTCATTGTTGGTGACTATGTCCCTGACTGTCCTCTGAGAGTTCTGAACTTCATTGGAGCCAGTCTGGTTAGTCATATATAGTAAAGGGAAAGAGGAGTGGACCTGATTGAAAAATGAGTATGAGAAGCTATGATTAGCAATTGATTATTTCTAGTCGGCTCTATTTTAAAATAAGTGTTTTGTATAAGGGAAGATGCCTATCCTTTAAAAAAAATTGACTCAAGTTCATGTTCTTCTTTATTTATTTGGATTTATTATATTTGTGTCTTTGTTGTTGGGAGCCAAAAAACATGTGTAACAACAAATATACAGGTGTCCTGAAGTGAAATAAAGCAGCAGCTATAGATGAGGTTAAATAATGCCATGTGGGTCTTCAGCCTTTGGAAATCACCTGTGTGTAACCAGATATGGCATTTACAGCCTCTTTATTTTCTTGCTCTGTGTGATCCACATTTTTTTCTTTTTTGTCAACTTCATCATTTTCTGCATTCTCTTCCAAGAATATGGAAGCAAATATTTTCAGCTGACATTTGTATTGCTGTTTAGTAATTCTGAAAGTATTTATTTACCACTTGCTATATTCTTCACACTAGAGAGACTAAACGGCATAGTCCTTGCCCTGAAGGAATTAGCCTGATGTCTGACAATATAGTCATAGAAATAGCAGGAGAGTCAGAGCCATGGAGGATTAAGCACTTGACTGGAGCTTTGGGAGGTAAGAAAGGACTTCTGGAGTACTTAAGATGAGTAGTAGTTAAGTGAAGAGGTAGGCTTGGGTGGGTTGGGAGAGTATTCTAGGCAAAGAAACAAACTATATGAAGGCTAAACAGGTTGGAAGAATTCCTGTGGCACTCACACTTCAGACATTTGATTTGCACACATGACATCTGAGGCATTCATAGTTCATGTTGAGGTGAACTTCTGTGAAGTGCAGTTTATGTGAAGTACCTTATTTGTATGGAGGGCCTTTCCTAAAGGTGCTTAAGTTTTAAAAGTTTAAAAATGCTATGCTGGCCAAGTAGAACATGTCAGACCACAGTTTTCTACCTCTCTTTAGGCTCATGCTGTTGAAGTTTCTGTACTATACCTGAAGCCCCTTACTTGGCATTACCTGGTAAATGGTTCATATCCAACTTCTCATTACATGGGCATTTCAGAATCCCCTGCCTCTACCTAAGGCAGGCTTACCATGAAGGAAGAGAAGACAAATAGCAGAAATCACAGATCTGCCTTGGGTTGGCTGTGAAAGTACAGATAGATGTAATTCATGGGAGGATTTTATTTCATTGTTCTTTAACTTGTGGATAGATGTAAAAAGCAGATTGTTCAGCTTTGTGTGACTGACACATTTGAAAAACTGAATCAAAACATGGTGTATGTGGTCATAAAGGACCTTCATTCTTAGAAGATTTGCTAATATTTATCGCTCTTTGTGGAGCCATATATACATTCCAACAGTTTAAATAGAAACACATGTTTGAATCCAGGAACATGTGTGTGTCCAACAAACCATGAGTTGGAATCATAGATTCCATTCTTGGTCACAGGTTAATTAAGTCCCTGAATAACTAAATAGGGGTAGTTTTTATTTATTAATTTTCTTCTTTAGTTTAGTAGAGTATCTTCCTGATAAGTGTCCATGCAGGATTTGGATAGTCACCCTGGAAAGAACCTGTGACTTAATAAAAAGCAAACATTCCAAATTCCAGAAGAGTAATTTTCAGTGTTTTGACCAGACGGGAGTAGACATTATGGTTCATCTACAGTAGAATGAAGTAATGGAGAAGTATTGAATTGTTCTCCAGGAACTTTCTTTTAGTTTCACACGTATTCCAGTTTCACATAATGACATTTTGGGAAGCATTTAAGAACAAGAAATAGGCCACAATGCTGATCATTAGCATCTATGAGAAAAATAAATTTCTTTTCTCAGAGTTAGGCAAATGTGAAGGCTCTTATATGCTTTTTTTTTTTTTTAATTTATTTATGCAAGAGAGACAAAGAGAGCGAGGCAGAGGGAGAAGCAGCCTCCCTGTGGGGAGCCTGATGCAGGACTTGATCCCAGGACCCCAGGATCACAATCTGAGCCAAAGGCAGATACTCAATCACTGAGCCACCCAGGTGCCCCTTATATGCTTATTATTAGAATATGTTTTGGTTTTGACTCTAGGTATCACAAAAACTAAAACTTCTCTCTCTCTCTTTTTTTTTTTTTAAACTTCTCTTGAGTTGACTTTAAAATTAAAATTTGATCACCTTTGTTATTTTATAACATTTAAGTCTGGAAGGATACCTTCCCAGCTTCATACTGGCTTTCTCTAGAGAGGAGATTGGAGGAGTGTGAGACATATGTGTTACTTTGTTTTTGTACCATTAAAATGTATATAAAATCATAACAATATGATTATACTAAATTTAATTATTTTCATGAAAAATTAGAAGATAAATTTAAAAATCCTTATGAATAAAAAAAAATCTTTAAGAATTAGATTTCTAATTAGATTTGGTAGATTCCCGCAAAGGGTTTAAATTGTAATTTAACAACTACTAAGGTCATCAAATATATTGTTTCAGATTTGGAGCTGTAATAGTAGTTGCTTAGTTTACACTTAAACTTCTCCTGTAGAATCACATTTCTTGTTTCAGATATTTACCTGGTTTTCTGCATACTGTGTTATTCAATGTATTTGAAATGTTTTTTTTTTTTCCCCTGGTACCCTATTAGACTATTAGACCAAAGGCTAACCTGTTCTAGCAAAGAAACCCAATGATTTAGTGGCTTAAAAAAGTTATTTCTTTTACTTTCTTGTAACATGATAAGGAGAATATTCCCCCTTGATGGGTGGCTCTGTCCCATGCTGTCAGTTAAAGACCCAGATTTCTTCTAAGAAGTAGCTGTGCTACTTTACTTCATGTGGGTGAGCACATGTCCAAATGTGAGCTGGTAAAAAAAAGGAAGAGTATGGAGGAAGTATGCCCCAGTCTTAAGGTCCAGGCCTGGATGTGGCATATGTCACTTCTCATATTCCATTGGAGAAAAATTAGTTATGTAGCCTTACCTGTCATCATGGGTGGTGGTAGAAGGAGCATATGGAAGGAGGATTGATTTTGCAAGCATTGTCTACCAAAAGATGGATAGTTATGAAAAATGTATGTGGTCGGAGTATAAGGTCTTCCTGTGGTATGCTTTGAAACCTTTTATGTTAGTTTGTTAGGGCTACTAAACACTGTACCACGAACTGGGTGGCAACAGAAATTGGCTACCTTACAGTTCTGGAGATAGGAGTCCAAGAGCAAGGTAGCAACAGGATTGGTTCCTTCTGAGCTGTGAGGGAGAATCTGTTCCATTCCTCTCTGAGGTTTTGGTGATTTGCTTACCATCTTTGGTGTTCCTTGGCTTGTAGAAGCGTCTTCCCCAACTCTGCCTTTGTCTTCACAGGCATCCTCCTTGTGTGTGTCTCTATCCAAATTTTCTCTTTTTATAAGGACATTGGTCATACTGATTAGGGCTCACTCCAGTGATCTCAGCTTACTAATTACATCAGCAATGACCGTATTTCCAAATAAGGTCGCATTCTGAGGTACTGGGAATTAGGATTTCAACATAGGAATTTTTTTTTTTTTTGTGGGACAGAATTCAACCTATAAACACTTCTAAATGGGGGAAATCATTCTGTAGAAAAATTTACTATAATTAGAAAAATTTCCTAAAACTGTAAACTGTATTTATCATGTATTAATGTATACATTTTAACTGCCTAGTCATTTGTACTAAATTTGTTTTTTTTCCTTATTATGAGTCATTTCTAAATTGTCTAGAACAAATATATAAGTAACAGAAGAAAGGGAAAAAATGTAATCTGTCATCCCATCTTTGAAGGAGAACTATTTATATACCCTTCACATTTTTTTCTGTGTATATTAAAAATGCATGTAGAGTGCTTTTTAAAAATATTCTCTGATTGGCTGATGGAATTATAAATCAGACTGTTTGCATTGGATACATTCCAAGTGTTTTTATGCTTTGCAAGATCTCCAGTAGTTGTACTTTTTATTCTTCGGCTCTAAATACTCACAAAAGGGAGGGAATGTATACAACTTTATCAGTATTCTCTGTAGTTCGTTGTCCACCTCTTATGGCAACCTTAATTGAAACACATGGAAATGATCTGCCAGGAGTTTTACAGTTCTTTGGGCAGTTGTTCGTGGCTTACTCACTGTCTGTCCTGTTTCCTTTTAATCAGTTCTTTTTTTTTTTTTTTCCCTTTTTTTCTTGTGAAATGGCCAGCTTGGAGGGAAAATGTGTTCCAGTATATTAGGTGGGGATGAGTATAGGGATTGTGCTACAAGTGTGACTCATCAAAGCACAGTGCTTTATTTAGGAATCCTGAATCCCAGTGGTTGAAGAAGACAAAATCCAGTCAACATCATAATTGATGAAAGCCATGTTTTCCATTGCATCAGGTTATATACATTATTTCTCCCCAAAGTACACATGACACATTTTTAATATAGGGACATTTTATAGCCTTAAAATGTGTCAGTTTGGAAAACTGACCCATAAACTATGGATTTCCATGAAAGCTAACAGTAAGACTAACATAAATAAGATACTGTTTGGTGACTTATGTGGCATATTTTTAGTACCCTCAAACCCATCCTTTTAAGGCAAACAGATTACTTTTGTCATTTTAAGCCTGGAAAGTAGCAAGTGTTGTCTTCTGGGGAAAGTTGTGGATAGAGTATTTGTTTCCCTCTGTACCACAAAATGAGTGTTTCAGGTGATCTTAGATGAGGACTTCTTTAATCTTTTTACAGGGCAAGGGCTAAGGCATAAAATTGCTTTTAATTTTTCTACTTTCATTGTTTGTGTGTGTTGAATAGATCATAGTCCTCTGGTAATAGAGATAAGTTTTGTTTTAATTATTTAAAAATGAATTCAATTAACTATAGCCCATGATATAGTTTCTCTAACACTGAGAATTTATGTTTAGACATTTTAAATTCTATTTAAATAAAATTAGGATATTTTAAAGTTTTGATCTTTGTTTCAATAAGTAATGTATTCACATGGTTCACAATTCAAACATTACAAAAACATGTACATAAAGTGAAGAGTATTTGGTGTCACAGTACTGAAGATGTGTGGAGAAGGCTATGCAGATTATAGTGTTGATTTTAATCTTATGCAAGAATAATCACCAATGGGTGTCTCCACTAATGGGCAGTTAAGTCTTGAAGCTAACATTCAGAGATGCTGACTTTTTATTCCTGATTATAACAGTATGGCCCTGAAAGTAAGTTTCAGTGAGAAACTTTGTCCTCATGGTTTTCTCCTATTCCTGGCTAAATAGGGATAACTGACCATATATAAGACTTAGAAAAATAGAACAACCCCCTGAAATAGGTTGTCTGGTCATGTTTTTGAAAGTTGTTAAAGGTAAGAATTGATCTTATTTTTTTTTTTTTTAGAGATTTATTTATTTATTTGAGTGAGGAAAAGAAAAAGTATGGGGGAGGGGCGGAGGGAGAAGGAGAGACTCCTCAAGCAGACTCACTGCTGAGTGCAGAGGCAGACTTGGGGCTCCATACCAGGACCCTGAGGTTATGACCTGAGCTGAAATCAAGAGTCAGACACAACTGACTGAGCCATCCATGCACCCCGTGATCCTGTTTTTATGCCTTATAATTTGTTCTTTATTATCTGACAGATAAGGGTGAATGAGAAAAGATAAGAAAAAGGCCATCTAAGTAACATGTTCATCATTCTTCTAGTCTTCTAAGTTCTGTTTTGATACTTTATCTGACATGAGAAGCCTAGGTTTTAGGCCCATGTTTGTAGTATGCTGTATAAATACATGTAGAGTTCTATATCATGTTATATTTTGGCTCTATTTCTGGCAGCCATTTCACACAATTACTTTATGAAAATCCATTTTGTTTTTTATTCCTCTCTCTGCAACCATGGAGTAGGGGATGTCATTAAGATTCCTGTAAAATATATGTTGATGGTAGTCAATAATACCCTAATTACTACTATGATTTTTTAAAGTAAGTAATAATAATTTTAAGTCAGTATCGGGTGAAGTTTAGTTTTTTTCCAGTTAAAATATTCTTTCTTCTTGAAACCAAACTCAAAGCATTGGGTCATGTGGAAAATCAAGTGGAATTTGATTTGAAATAGGTTTTTAAAGAAGGGTCACTAAGTAGGACTCTGGATTAGTGGCATGCAGTATACCTGGGATAGAATGACAATTGAAAGGTCCATTTAAGTGATTTATTGATCTGAGTTTAAAAAGGCTTTTATATTATATTGTAAAATGTTCTACCTGAATGGATTAAAGTGTTTAATTCCTATAATTGTCAGCATTTCTCTTAATTGAAAAATATTGAGATACAAACTGCTTTATTTATGGGTGGTATTAAGATTTCAGAACAATTTTCACATTACACAGGTAAACAAGAATTACATTAATAAACTGATAACATGGGATCCCTGGGTGGTTCAGTGATTGAGCATCTGCCTTCGGATCAACGTGTGATTTCAGGATTGAGCCTGCATAGGGCTCCCTGCAGGGAGCCTGCTTCTCCCTCTGCCTGTGTCTCTTTCTGCCTCTCTCTCTTTTATTTATTTAAGATAAATAAAAATCTTAAAAAAAATAAACTGACAGCATGCGAATATAAATGTATTTGTGGTGTTTAGAAGCAATTTCTCAAGATAGTGGCATTAATTATTTCTGAAGGATTAAGTTTGACTAGTTCTAAAAAAAGTTTGATTAGTTCTTTGTTTTTTTTTAAAGATTTAATTTATTTATTCATGAGAGACACAGAGAGAAGACAGAGACATAGGCAGAGGGAGAAGCAGAATGCCCACAGGGAGCCCATGTGGGACTCGATCCCAGAACTCCAGGATCATGCTCTGAGCCAAAGGCAGACGCTCAACCACTGAGCCACCCAGGCATCCCAGGTTTGATTAGTTCTAGTCACAGGGGCCTTGCATTTGCTTTGGTAGTCTGTATACGTATGTATATTTAATTATGTCCTTTGATTGTCATATGATTTAAATTGTTTTTAAATCTAAGACAAATTCAGTCTTGTATATACATAGGACACCATCAGATGTGTCTGAAAATCATTGTAAAAGGATATTCATTGTGGTAATATGTATAATAATTAAAATTAAATTAAAAGTAACCTAATTGCTTAATTTAATGCTTGAAATATGCTATCTCCAAACTTTATATTCTTAGGTAGGCATTAAAAATAATACTTTTTTGGTAAATATTTAATGACTTGAGAGAATGATTATCATATAAATGCAAAAATCAGGACAAAAGGTATATAAACAGCTTGATTCAAATTTTCTTGCCATATATTTATGCCTTGAAAAATGAATGGGGTTGGAATTATGCCAAATGATAACAGTGATTGTCTTGGAAGTGAGATTATTCTTTCATTTGTATTCTTTCTCTATACTTTCCTATAGTGGGTATCTAAAACTTATAAAACCAAGATTAACAACCACTACCACCTCATGGAGAAAAGCAGGTCATCATGGTTAATAGTTTGAGGTTGCTCATGTATGCATAAATTGTTGTCAGTTTATAGCATATATAATATTTTGTTGAAAGGAATCTGAGAGGTCTTAGTGCTAATATTTTAGAAAGGCTCTCCCCATTTGCCCTTGTTTTGCCATTTTGAGGTGTAACAATTTTTGAAGATGGTTTTTACAACATTCCATGTCTTCTTCACACTAAAGTTACTTAGTTTCTGATTTATCATATGACTTAATTTTCAGACCTCTCAAACAATTCTATTCACTTTCAGGAGCAGGGTCAGTGTCCCATCTTCTATCTGGCAACAAAATCTGGGTACAGTATTTTGTCTGTACAATTATAGTGAGGCCATAATATCTGTGATATGGATGTGATTCAAAAGTAGATAAAGATTTCATATCCGTCAGACACTGTGTGCAATGATACAGACATGTAGAATTGATATTTCTTGCCATTCTTCACCCAACTGAAGAAGGAAGGCTAGCCCTGATTCATTGCTAGGCATATGACATAAAATGGTGATACTTGATTTCAGACTGGCAGTTCACACTCACTTAGATACAGTTCACATGCTCTATCTCTCACTCTAAGCCCTCCACCTCACATTTGGCTTGGAGATGACGTGGTCATTATTGTGACCAGCATAGCAAAGCATAGAAAGCATGTCTCTGAAAGATCTTACCTGGTTCTGAGACTCATTAGTCAAAATTCCTGTGTGATTTTCTTTCTTCATTATGGATTCCATAAGGTTATCCTATAGGGTAAAAGACTCAGCCGAAGGATTATAGTCCGTAAAATGATGGGGTCAGTCTAGTGCCATTTAGTGTGACTCAAGTGAATACTGTGATATTTAGTAAAGAGTTTAAGCTTTATTGATTTAAAATAGGTCCACAGAAGAATTAGTACATTTTAAAGTTGGATATGGTGATATTTTTCTCTTCTAGACAGTGCTCTGAATAGTCTTGGGTTGAATTTTTTCAAGATCAGACAGCTAGCTGGTGGCAGACGGCTAGCTGGTGGCCGCCGACTTGAAGAGTACTTTTCTATGACTATGTTTGACTCTTTTTTTTTTTTTTTTTTACTGTTAATAAAACATAAGTGATTTTCCTTAAATCATCAATTATCATCCCCTCTTGGGTGGTCTGTGCTTCTTTAGTTAAGAGGATGTCTATCTTTTTTTTTTTTTTCCAAACTGTATCCAGCTTTATTAAAGATACTTTTCATAAACAATCATGGTATTTCAGGCAGGACATGGGCGGACAGTCATTAACAGTATACAACAACTTTCAAACTCCCTTCTTCAATGGACTACCAAAATCAGAAAGCCACTATAAAACCCAATGAAGTCTTCATGTAATGCTCTGAACAGGGAAAAGTTTAGAGTGAGGGTTGACAGTTCACATTTAGCATGTTATTTAACAACTTTTCACAAGCCGACCCTGACTTTCAGGAAGTGAAATGAAAATGTCAGAATTATCAATCTGAAGATCCACAAGCTAAAAGGAATTCTTTTGAGGGACACCATCTGATTGGTGGCACTGTAAAGTCCAGATTGCCTGACATACTGGGAACCATTTCATGGGGTCAGGTTCCAATAGGTCTCTGGGTTTAAGGAAGTCAAGTCTATGTTGAAGGCAGAGAGGGAGAAGAGGACATAAAAAAAATGAATTTTAGTTTTTCCACGCCACCAAGGTGGCTCATGTGTGTCAACATCAAGGAATCCCTCCTCCTGGGAGCCAAGAGGAAGTTTCTCAAAACTAGAAGGGAAAGCTGTTCTTCCCCTTGCTATCAATCTAGCTTCAGAAATATTCTATTATGCCCTTCCCCCAAAACTACAATGAAGTCTTCCGTGTGCTAACAACATAGCTTAAAAAAAAAAAGTAAAACAAAATTCTGCATTTTTATAAAACTTGATAAAAAATAGTATTTCAAATTGTACAGTCACCAGAAGTACACAGTTATCAAAATGCACACACTTCACTTGGCATCTCCAGCACCTTCAGCTTTCTGTGCCTGGTCTGTTTTGGCTTCTCCATTTTCTGCAGGGTTATTTTCATCCTTGCCAGCATCAGCTTTCCCTTTTTTCCCTTTGGGTACCTTCTCTCCCTTCTTTGCAGGGGCCTTTTTAGGCTTGGGCTCTGGCTTTGGAGGAGCAGGTTTAGCAGATAACCTTGCAGATCTTCTCTGTGGCTTATCCTTCACCTTGGCTTTATCTCCTTTAGTATCCCCTTCAGCCTTTCTCTTGGGCATGGTGGTTACTGCGGCAGGATGTAAGTGCTGGACGTGGGAATTCAGCAGCACGCGGGCTTTGGCCCGTCTGGGGGTCGTTCTCGCCTCTTCTTCACACTGCTCCAAGAGAATGTCTATCTATAAAGCTACAAGTTATGCTAAGAGTAGGGCTCTGAAGTAAGGTTGTTATAGTGCATGAGAGGGATGACTACGAGAATGGAGGCAAATTAACATGGTAAAATAAATGGTATGGATTTTGTAGTCCTTTATATCTTGTTGTAACAGGTTTCAAAATCGCATTGAGGTTGGTTGTTTTGAAGTTTCTACCTCTGATATCTTATTCTATCTAGAAGACTTAAAATAATGGTTTGTTGTAATCTCATGAACCAGTCTTTCCTTGAATTTCGGGACCCCCCCCTTTTTTTTTTGAGAACAACCTTTTTCTTGATTTGCTTAGTATTTTGCATGTTTTAAAGACAAGATAGATTATTTTGGAATTTATTCTTTTGGTAATTCAAGTCTTACTTTGTGTCTCTGAATAGTACTTTTACATATATGTGCTTCATTGTATGCCTGCCTTCCCACAGACCCACTGCAAAAAAGGAGAGGAACAAGCTATATTTTGCACTACCTCACTCTGTTGCCTAGCTCATCCAGCCACAGCCAATGGGTCTAGCTGTGGGTACCAGAGCTGCTGATAAACTTTCTGTAGGCAGCGGCCATGCCCAGTGTGATGGGCTTCGAAAACTCACGGAATGATACTCATCTCTAACAGATTGGGAAGCTAAGACCTTGAGAGGTAGTGGGAATGGAATGGGAAAGGTCTTGATGTAGGATGGGGTGAGGGAGAAATCAGGGGGACGGAATTGTCCAAGGAAAAGCTGGACTTATAAGGAGAAGCAGCTGTCAGTAAGCAGAAGCAGCCCATCCGCAGAAGGGAACGTGGAGCAAAAGAGAGAGGTAAGCAGACAGAGCAGAAGTGAGCTACACCCCTGCAGAGAGCTGGCAGTTTGTGTTGCTTCTCAAAGTTTGATCTGTAGGCATCCTTGTAGTCCTTTCTCCCTTTCTTGTGTAGTTGAGAAATCATGAGGCCTTGTAGTCAAGATGCAGACTAAAACATATAAAAGGCATCCAATTACTTGAATACTTATATAATTGCCTTCTCTTTAAAATGCTTATGCATTATGTGTAGTTTAACTCCTCATTGGTTCAAATTAAATTTTATCCTTAAAGGAGCAGTGCTCTTTAGATGAAACATAAGGATATTTTCTTAAAACCTGTCATTGGAATATATATATAGCAACAATACCACAGTGTGTTTAAAACATGAAAAAAAACACTATACTAGTGTATGATGAACACTTTATATATATATATATATACATACACACACACACTATATGTGAATACTATTCTTATTCAGGGTGTGTTTCTTTTTGCTAGTCAGTTGCCAGCATTATTCAAGGAATAGTAAGGTCATTGCTATTAATATCCTAGGTGGAAAAAGCTGGTGCTGTCCTTATTTTCCAAAAAGATTTTGTTGTGGGATTTCCTTCTTCTTTTTGGCCGTTGACATTAATGTTGTTTTAGTCAATATTATACCTTTTGTGGGAAGTTTGTAGTCAGCCAACATGCAGAGGGATTAGTACAGCATGAAACATTTTCTGTTTTTCTTAATTGTGGTTAAGGAGAACTCTTTGTTACTCTATGCCTCTTTATGTAACATGATCCTTGAATTAAGTTATTAAATATTCTGAATGTTATTCTCTTATTTTGTACATTTAACAATTGTGGCTTGTCGCAAACTAGTTCTTTTGCAGTTTTTTTTATTTCTTCGGGCATAAATTCCTTCTTGAAAGAGTTGCCATTTGACACTTTAAGTGATGAAAAAATAGATCTTATTACCTTTCTTTTTTCTTTCCTTTGGTGAAATCAAAATGCTAGGAGAAGTGTGTAAGTATGTGTTTCCTTCCTTAGCATTTACTGCTTTTAGTACTGTGGTCACCCTAGATTATCATTCAGATTTTCTGCTTTTTAATGGTTAAAGTGATGATAGGTGAGGAATGAAGGAATTTAGCCAGAGATGAAACTAACTACTGGCAAATATATGGAAGATTCTGTATTTCTTTCTTAGTTTTTTCTTGTGTTCACCATCAGTTACTTTTTTGAGAGAATAAAACCACCCCAGCTTCAATTCCCATGTGCCTGTTTACTTTGGAGTTACCAGGAAACCTTAATCCCCTGTGAATGAGCAAACGTTTAACTTAGTTTGAAGTTGTTTTCTTAAATTGACTTCTTGTTAATTTTCCTGTGGGATCTTTGAAGACAATGGTCATCAGTCAATAGGAGTTGCTGTTTGAGGAGCTCTGTGGCATGTTCCCTAGGTTTGCAGGTTTGGAGAGCCTGTTTTCCTTGTCATTCATTCATTCATTCATTCATTCATCTATTCACTCATTTTTAAAGATTTATTTATTTATTCATGAGAGACACACAGAGAAGAGAGGCAGAGACACAGGCAGAGGGAGAAGCAGGCTCTACGCAGGGAACCTGACATGGGACTCGGTTCCAGGTCTCTAGGATCACACCCTGGGCCGAAGGTGGTGCTAAACCGCTGAGCCACTCAGGCTGCCCTTTCTTGTCTTTTAGCTAGTACCTTGAGAGGGAGGTATTCACAAAATCGAGGACATAATATATTTCAGTACTTAATTGGAACACGGATATGTATTTCCTCTCATTTGAGTATCCCTCATATATACTTTAGTATCCCTCTCATACATTAAAAATATGATGAGACCTCATAATCTGTGAATCTAAAAACTCCAGTTTCTTCTAGGGTCCATGGGACTGTTAAAGAAGAAATAATTTCTACTTTCAAGGAGTTCTCAAGCAAAGGGAGAAAATGCTTATAGAAGGGGCTAGGGTAAATGATTATGTATTGGCTTTACAATAGGATGCCCCTCATGAGATAATTACTGTCCTCCCTGGGAGCTAGACACTGTTCAGATACAAGACTGTAGAGGGAAAAGGTGGCTCTGTGGCCTCTGTCCTCAAGAAGGTCACACTCTAGAGTAGAAAGTGAGTAGGGATATGAGGGGTATATGAAATGAGTATGATTACCATGTTGGGTAAGATTAGGTAAGATTTTATGGAAAAGTTTCTAGCAAAGAGCAGGGATTAGATTAGATTAAGATTTCTCCCAATCTGTGATTTCATGACTAGTACCTTAAGGCAAAGTGGAATGGCATTCCTTGCAAAAAGAACCAACTAAGTGCCTTTGCAAAGGTAAAACAAGGGATGGGGAGACTGTTTCTCTTTCATAATGGTTCAGAAAACAAATGAGTTGAAAGTGATATATATCATATTTTTATCTAAGTTAATTATGCACAGATTCAAGTGAAAAGTTGAGAGAATGAGTAGGATTTGAAATACAGATTAAATTTAGGAGATCCTGTTGTCTGTATTTATTATCTCCTGAAATATGATGAATTTTAAGAAGCTAACCATACATTTTGCAATATAATTTGTTTTGCAATCTTTGACCTCTTTGTAAGTGCTGGGTTTAGGGATGTATTATTACTTTCTTCTTCCCACACTTTACTTGGATGATAAATGCATTCTCCTATACTTTGAAACATGGGTTTTCAACTACTGTAATGCCTTCATTGCATTTTGCATGATAAGATTTCCAAGTTTGGAATGATGGCTATAAAATAAATAGCATTGTTTAGTAAGTCTGAACCTTCCATGTATATTTTTTAAAAAACGTCTTTTTCAGAAAGAGTTGAAAGTTTTGTCTTTACAGTTTACTTCTAGCTGTGTTTTATGGAAATCAGACTAAAACTTCTGAGGCCAATGGTTCAGATTTGGCAAATAATAGAAAATTTGGTTCTATTTGTATAAAATTAAAGATACCCTTAAATAAATCTTTGGCTACCAATTTAGCATACTGTAGTACTTGTGTGAAATCACCAGTATAATGAGTACAGAGAAGAGAAAGCCAAGAATATTTGAGATCTAGTATCATATATAGAATAAATATAGGCAATTCTCAATTTTTCAGGGACAGATATTCTGGCTGAATTAACTGGAGTTCATATAGCCATTCTCATTTCCCAAACACTACAATTAACCATTTCATTGTTGGTAAAATCTTAATCCACAGCAGTGTTCTTAGGTGTCCTTGGTGTGGTGTGTCTTTTCCTAAGGACCTTTTAAAAACAACTGATGCTGAAACTTAGAGATTCTGATCTAATTGTTCTGGAATTGAATCTAGGGCATTAGTAATATATTGTATTGTATTGTATATTTTTTATTGGAGTTTGATTTGTCAACATATAGTATAACACCCAGTGCTCATCACGTCAAGTGCCCCCCTCAGTGCCTGTCACTCAGTCACCCAGTAATATATTTTAAAGCTGCCCATAACTTCAGTTAAGTAGCCAAAGCTGGGAACCACTGATGTGGAGAATGAGCAAGGGCTAACAAATTTTAAGTTCATGTTAGTCTCTAATGCTGATAAAAGGGAACAAATTGTGTATATTTTGCATGTGTTTGTGTCAGTTGCTAATGGATTTCAATTTCTGTCTCATTCTCTTAGAACTAAATGTTCATGGTATTAGTTTGAAAGGGGTGTACTATGAAGCACTAGTTCTGCATTATGTTAATAAATATCATATTTAAAAGTTCCATGATTAGGTAAGTTTGAGGAATACTGTCATATACAGTGAAAAAGATTCTTTCCTTCAAACTGCCTGTGGACTGTCATGTGGTAGTTATTTGCATTTCATGAATTTGCTAGGAAAATTTGTAATATGCAGCACTTCACAATATCATTTGATGAAAAAAAAACCTTTTTTGGTGAAAAACTAGTCTACAGAATTTAACAATGTATCATTTGGAAATCCCCTCCCCCTCTCTTTTAAAACAACCACCACCAGCATCACCAAGATTTGTGCTGGGGCTGGATGTGTTGGTTGTTATACAAAGGAGGCTTTAAAAAAAATATTTTTCCTCAGTGAGCCTCATGATAGGAATGAGAGTGTAAATCATTTCAGAGTATATGATTCTTTCCTAAAATACAACTATTATCATTTTATATCTGTGCTCTGAATTTCTTTAACATTTCTTCATTGCCTTCAAGATAAAATTAAATGTTTTATCTTTGGCTTTGAATGTTAATTGCATTGGTTCCTTCTTGCTTATTTGTCTCCCATTGCTCCTCAAACCATTCCCTAGGCATCAATCAGTGGCAACCCTAAGCCATGATCATTCTTAACTCTAATGGCTGTGGATAAAAATATCTACCCACCTAGAAAGTAATTTTCTTATCTTGATCTCTGATCGTTTCAGTTATATAGCTAAAAGCCTCATCATTTTGTGGCATATTCTGGACTATCCCATCCCACATTGACAGTTTTCATTTGTTTATGTGTTGCATCTACTTTGGATTTTATTAAAAACTTAATTTGCTTACCTTGTTGTTCTGTACTTTTGAGTTAATATGCTAATGGTCCAACTAGTTTCTGAACTCTCACAACTAGTATTTTGGGGCCTCACATATTGCTCTGTGTGCATGGTTGGGACTAAGTAACTTCTTAGAATCATGATATTGTAGGATTGAAAGGGACCATAGAGATTTCCTAGTTTAGCATACAAATGCAGAAAGTTCTAGAGAATTTTTAAGGGATTTGTTCAAGTCCTGTAACTATCTACTTATTGAAGCTGGGGAGGAAACTCAATTCACCATTTTTCTTTCCATTTTCCTTTTTTAAAAAAATTACACTGACAGTTCACATGTTTTAAAAATTTCTATGCTCTTTCAGGAAAAGTAAAAATCTCATCTTTGTTGCTAGTGGAAAAAACACAGTAAATTAAATATTGTTACCTAAAACAGATCAAAGCAATAAGAGATAAAGCTGTCTTATTCCTCACCCTGCAAACACACACAAAAAAGATGCTTTGGAGGTTCTTAGGGAGCACTTGTCTGATATGGGAAGCTAAGTCTTTAAAACTTTGATTTTTCCAGAGGTGATTATAATGTGTATGTCTTCATACTGTTTCCTCTTTATCCCTTCTTCTTTCCCCTGATTCAATGCCATGCCCTTATTTTGAAGCTAACCAGCAAATGAAACAAGTAAGAGATGTCAGTATTAGAACACTAAGCCAGGAGGCATGAGAATTGTTGAATCCCAGCCCATTAACCAACTGTGAAACCTTGGTCAAGTCATTTGTCATTTGAGACTCCATTCTTCTATTTGTAAAATGAGGATAATTCCACATAGATTTGGTGTTGAAATCAGTTGATATTGAAGAGATTCGGATCAGTTGAAATTGAAAAGCTTTGATCAAAGGTTGAGAGGTTATTTGATTCTTCAGAGAGACTCTCCCAAGTCAGGGCTTATGGGAAGGCTGCAGGGCCTTATGGTTTTAGGATAGGACTTCATGTTTTTCATTGTTTGGAAAAAGCACAAACAGTTCTATAATATTGTTGGCAACTCTTCCTAGTTTAGAATTGAATGACCGTAATATTTATTTGGGGAGACTACTTTATGGATTCTTATGTTGAGAAAAGATTCCATTTGTTATTTATTATTGAAACATGTTTATATTTTTTGCATTTTATAGTAAAATGTTTTCTTCTTTAGTGGAGTTTTTTTTCTCTCTTTAATTTTTTCTTGAGGTGGTGTTGATGGTGTTAAGTTCTCATGCAATAAGATAGTTCATCACTACTAGAAATACTGTTAATCCTTTCTTATGAAGTGGAAAATTGTCAGGGAATGATAGGTTGTGGCTGAATGAGATTTGCTATCAATAAAGAATTATTAGGGGCAGCCCAGGTGGTTCAGTGGTTTAGGGCCGCCTTCAGCCTAGGGCCTGATCCTGGAGACCCGGGATTGAGTCCCACATCAGGTTCCCTGCATAGGGCCTGCTTCTCCCTCGGCCTGTGTCTCTGCCTCCTCTCTCTGTTTTTCATGAATAAATAAATAAAATATTTAAAGAAAAATAAAGAATTATCAGGGCATGCTGAACTTTCATTTTGGATGCAAAAATATTTTAGTTTTACTTGGCAGAAGAGGATAAAAAGAAAATCAAGCAACTTCTTGATTCAGGAGCAACCAGTTCTCTCTGTGGTTCAAGGAATATTTCATGTCTCAGCCACAAGAATCTGTCGTTTTGGTTATGATGTACATTGTCTTCCCTCTGCACTCGGGCTTTGCTTCCAGCTGTGGCTTCAGAGCCCTTTGCTCTGAGGCATGAGAGCCTTTTTTTTTTTTTCTTTTTTTTAATTTATTTATGATAGGCACAGAGAGAGAGAGAGAGAGAGGCAGAGACACAGGCAGAGGGAGAAGCAGGCTCCATGCACCGGGAGCCCAACGTGGGACTCGATCCTGGGTCTCCAGGATCACGCCCTGGGCCAAAGGCAGGCGCTAAACTGCTGCGCCACCCAGGGATCCCGGCACGAGAGCCTTTTGAAGACTACTTATGAACTTCTCTTTCTACAGCCCTTTTGGCCTGCTGGGATGGGTAATGGGAGCCATGCACCATTATTGGTGAGAAAGCTTTTAGTGAATATGGAATGCAGGGCACTCTTTGGTCTCTACAACAACATAAGACAGCAGATTCTGTTAGTTGCTGACTGTGAGTAGTGGTACTTTTTGGGGATCGATATAGGTGTGGATGTGGTAACTGACAATTAAATTAGTTACAGGTACAATGGGCCATATGGGGGTCAGGTAACAGTGTTGGGGTGCTGGGGAAGCCACTTAAATAGTGCCTGTGAGGTGAGGACCTGGGAACTTTGGGGGAGGTATGAGACAAGACAGGAAGATAAAGGGATGTATGTAAGGAAATAGGAATGATTATTTCTTTTTAATTCTTATTTTTTAATTAATTTGTTTTCTAATTGAAATATAGTTGACACAATGTTGCATTAGTTTTAGGTGGACAACAAAGTGATCCAACAACTCTATATGTTCTGTGCAAGTGTAGCTACCATCTGTCCCTATACAGTGCTTTTACAACACCATTGACTATATTCCCATCTGTTCTGGGGAAAAATGTTGACTCAAAGTCAAGATGGATATGTACGTAGAGTGCTCAGGAGAGAATTCAGGGCTGGAAATAGTGACTTACTAGGAATCCCTTGCATTTTAGAAATAGTGAGGTGGTTCATGTAAAATTGCCTATAAGGAGTTTTTTTTTATTCATTTCCGTAACATTACAGAAAATAACAGTTGTGTTTTATGGTAAGTAATTATGGCAAGTTTTTCTTAAAGACCATTTGAAAAAAATGCTTAGAAAATATCCAGTAGGGAATGTGGGTCTGAATTTGGAATAACTCAGGCTACAGTTAAAGAAGAACAATTGATTTATTGGGCTCTTGCCTTCTTTGCTTTCTTCTTGTCTCTGGCTCCTCTTTTCCAACTCTCCTGCCCATTTTCTTTTTTATCTCAGAGCTTCCAAAGTATAGAACAGTGTCCCACTGCCACATATGCATCAACCACTCAGAGTTCTTAGACTTGAAAATTCCTTCCTCCCAGAGCCATGCGTGTCACATCAGCCTCCCCAGTGGTTTTGTGGCATTGGTGGTAATGAGTAAGGAGGCCCAAGACTCATGTACCTGTTTACTAACAGCTAGTTGTTGTAAAAAGAGCACTGGATGAAGAGAAAGAAGAGGGCAATAATCTCAGTACCATATATCTTTTCTAGGTCCCTGGTTCCCTAATTGATTAAGCGATGGCCAGAACTATCCAGTCTCTAAAGCTCTGATACTGTTTTTTTAGTGCATGGAAGTAAGATCCATATCCATATTGTAAGTGCTCCCAATAAATCAAAGTAGGGTTCAAGTAGCAGCTCACAGAGCCTATTTGTTCTTCATGTGAGGTTTATGTAGCACTCTTAGTTTTGCCAAGGCTTTTATTTTCCTAAACTTCCCAGTAGGATAGGGCAGCAGGAAGGCCTTCGACTCTCAAAGCAATTTTGATGAGCAAGCCCACTGTTGAAATTAATCCAGGTTAATCATCCTGGAAACCATGGAGGTAATGAGAAATGGGGTCAAGTACAAAAAGGAATTCAAGATTTGCCCTTAGCCTCACAATTAGCTCTTGTTAACTAAATTTTAGACAGAAATAGTAATTTCTCATTAAGCATAAGAAAACATTATTGTGTATTTCACTTTCTAGTGGAGGCAATACATAGTAAGTTAAGCAATATAAGTGTCTCAGAAAGGATTGTGAAAAAAAATCCATAATAGAGTTTTCATTGTAAGCTCCTGTGATATGGCCTTTGTTCAGTGACAACATTCCTTGCAGATTTTGTTTACTATTTGAGTGCTGATAAGTGTTGTTTTTGTAGAAGGAATCGTTATTGTAAAGTGTTTGTACTATGTTTACCTGTAACAGGTAGGGCTATCATGAAATACAATATCTAGTCTTTCTTCATATTGAAGAAAGCCATATTGTGGCTTCTTTATATGTAAAATTTTAAAGTGTTTTACGTCATTAGATTCTAAAGAAATTATAGCCTACCCTTCTCTCCTTTCTCTGAGTTCTTAAATCCCAGAGACCAGAATGCAGTTTGTAGACATGTGCTAAGTCTTCAGATGGTTGTTGTAGCTGTGGAATAAAGTTACTCAATATATAACTGTTGGTCAAGTGAATGAAATGATGAATTTACTCATTAAAAAGATTTTTTTGAGCCTTTTTGTGTGTGCCAGGCACTGTGTTGGGCCTTAGGAAAACAATGGTGAACAATCTGACATAAGTTCTGCCATTATAGAACAAATAGAAATTTTACTGAAGGATATAGACAAAATACAAGAAAATATGATACATCTGTAAAAGGAACAGGTACAGAAGTGAGGAAAGATTTATTAAATGATGAACACATCAAATAGAAAAGAATTCACTTTTTAAAAACTAATTTCAGGAGACAGCTAAATTTTAATAATTTGCCTTGAATAGACAAGAATCTTTCTTAAATATTTACTTCAACTTTCAAAAACAATTCTTTACCCTCCCACTTAGACCAACACATGTGAGGAATCCTACCCATTAAGGATATAATTATATTTTCTTTCATTTGTCTTTATTGGAATTCCTTTACAGTTCTTCCAAACAATAATACATTCTTTAGAGCTAAACCTCAGCAGGAATAATGAAGCATCTCATTTGATATATTATTCCATTACCTATGATGTCAAGACAGTTAGTAAATAATTTTTTTTTACAGAGTAACCAAAATGGGGGGAAGGGAGGGAGAGAAAGATTTAGCTAAATCTAAACAGTCTTACTCCTGGAAAATAATTTGGAGAGTAGCTCTGTCATGTGATCGCTGCTATTCATTACCAGGGTTTTATATGCCTTTTAAATTGGGGCAGCACTAGGATTGTGGTTTTGCTGTCCTGCCCTTTCTTCATGTTGGAATTTTTCTAGGGCTTTTTGCAAATCCAGAGGCAGATGTTTGTCTTTCTGATGTTAGGGGATGATTTGGCGCCATCTAGGTTGATTTTTTGCTTTCTCTGAAGGAACAGTTTCTGAATAGTTTCAAGCAATGACAGTTGCTGAAAGGAAATGTTATGATGGTCCTTTCATGCCCTCACTAGTCAAATATTGATTAGTCTTACAGAGACTAATCAATTATAATTTTAAGTTCTAATAGAGTAAAGGTTATCACTTGTATTTTAGGAAACCAATTGCTTTTACACTTTTCAGTGAAGAATGAATTGACCACATGGTTAATAATGTGGTTACAGAGAGAACCTCACACAAGGGATTTTGTGTGTGTATATGTGTGGTAAAATACACATAGTGTAACATTTTAACCATGTTTAAGTGTACAATTCAGTGGCATTAAGTACATTCACGTATTTGTCCTACTTTGAGATTCTTGTTGTGAAATAGCATCCTACCTGAATTGATATTTTGACATTGAGAAGGCCAAGATTTATAAAAAATTCAGGGAAAAATATCTAAAATTGAATAATGGCTATAAAGATAAAATTTGAAATCCTAATAGTCTTGTTGCAAATTTACAGTAAAACTGGAATAGCCAGGGCTCTTAGAGGCCAGCATTACACATTTAAATGAATAGTAAACGGCTACTTTACAGCTGGCATTTAGAATTAAGAAGTTGGTAGACACTTGAGTGCCTAGAAAGAAGTACAAGGAGGTCTCTGCATTTTGTGAGGGGTGGGATAGGCACTGCATTTCAAGGGTGCATAAACATACATGGCGCTGCTCCCTGTCACTTCTTAGTCTCTCACGTTGTGCAAGATGCTGGTGGGCAGGAGCAGAGTACTGTCACGTGGAGAACTTAGCCTGTCTTCCCTGAAATGTTTATTACATAGTGTGTTCTGTGCTCCGGGATGGAGCATAGTGACTCTGGTAGGGCAGAGGGGGAGGTCAGAGAGATGAGTTCTAGGCTGGCGTTATTCCTGGAACTTTGTGGAACTTTTTCTGTAATGAGTTCCTGATGACTTGAGAACATCTTGAAGCCTTGCCTTCATGTCTGGGCTGTACAGTCATCATTTCAGTTCCACTTGTCTGTCTTACTGTCCTCTGTACAATGACTGTGATTGTTCAGGAAAATGTGGTTGAGTGAACAATCCAACATTTAATTGGACAAATCAGCAAAATACCCCTGCTTCTAAAAATATGGACCATTCATTTATATTATTCTATTTTAAAAAATATTTATTTATTTAATTTAGAGAGAGAGCATGGGGAGCAGGAGCTGAGGAAGTGAGGGGGAGAGAGTGAGAGGGAGAGAAGCAGACAACTTGCTGAGCACAGAGCTCGTTGTGGGGCTTGATCCCAGGATTCTGAGATCACCACCTGAGCTGAAACCAAGAATCAGACACTCAACCAACTGCACCACCCAAGTTGACCCTATTTGTATCAGCTTTATACCTTAATGTCTCCCAAGAATTATTTACTAATGGGACTTGTAAACCAGGTCTCTCTTCTCTTGGACACCATTGAATGAAATTTTATTTCCTGGCTTTCTCACCTAATCATAATTTAAAGGGAAGCCCAAGCTGGCTTCCTCAGCTTAAAGCTAGAGAGTTGAAACCTCTATAATTGGTCAGTCTTTTGAAGGCTTTGTGATGGTGTCACTCTCAGATCATCGGGGCATGAGCATTTGAGGGACAGATAATATTGTCACTCAAGGGACACCTGCATGCATCCAAGAGCATTGGGCTACATTCAGAGATTTGAAGCATCCTCCTTTGATTGCAGAGCTCTTTGCTGGCTTCTTCCTTTGCATCCAGTTTTGTCAAGCTTCCCAGATATTTCCTGTAGTACTTTGCTTCCTTGTCGTCTGTCATCATATGTCCATTGGAGAAACCTTTTATTACTGCCAAACCTGAGTTTGGCTGGACTGGATTGAATTCTTGTATTTTTAGTGTGGATTCTGAATGGCAGAGTGGGAAACTTAAAGATACATGATGTTATCCCTTGTTTCAAAGACAGAATTGAAGTGGCTTACTGATCTATATTAGTCATACAGACTGAAAAATAAATGCAAGAGGAAATTGTTGTGAAGGGAAAATGAGTTGGAAAGTAATGTGATGTGAGGGACAATAAGGTTTGTATACAATGCATCAGAATGTCAGCATCCCGCATGGCCAAAGCTGACCTGTTATAAGAATCACAAGGTCTGTAACAGATCACATGCTTACTTGCTACAGGAGCCTGGGAAGATCTGTGAATTTTCTAAAGGAGGCACTGCTGCATGTGTCTGCTGGAATGTGTTGTCAGTAGCAGCTACCCCAGCTGCAATATGATTCTTTCTTGTTATGTCTTAGTATAGGAAAAATTTTCTTCTTGTGAGCTGAAGCAATTCTACAAAGGTTAGAAATTAGGAATATCAAGGATGATCTATACAACTATGAATATATAAATATTATGTGAATAGTATTTCTCCCAGTGGAGTTAGGTAAAGTGGTTATCTAGCTTTTCTTATTGCTTGTTAATTTTTATTACTAATAATTCTAATAATAGCACCACTTATAACACATAGCTACCCTTTTCCAAGTACTTCTGATATGTCAGACATTGTACTAAGGTACTTGCTACAGAAGAGAGCTCCTAATCCTCACAGAAACCCTATAGCTTTATTCTTTCTTATTTTAGAGAAAGGAAATTGGCTCAGAGAATTTGGCTGACTTGGCCAGGTTTGACGGCTGTCGCTGCCTGTGTGCTTTGCACTGACTGATTCCATCACCTGAGACTAAGACGTCGTTGTGCAGGGGAGACAGTTGAGCAATTTTGAGCCAAATCTCAGTCCAGAGAGCAGCCTTTTCTCGCATTAGCCCAAGGAGCACAGAAATAGACCCCTGGCCACTGAGCGCCTGGGATGTCTCTGTTTTCTGTTCAACTCCATGTGTGTTGCATACGTGCTTGTGGCATTCCACAGCTGGCTCTCTTTAAGACTCCTTAGAGTTGTGCATCCAGAGCCATGTTACATTGATGGGAATTAGATAAGAACAGTATTTTGACTTTTAAATATTCTTTAGCTTTGAATATATAATTGAATTTCATTTGGCTAATGTCAAGAAGGGCAATCTTATAAAAAGGAAAAAATTGCATTCCATGTAAAGATACTTGAAATCTGATATATCTACCATGTCCTCTTGATTAAAAATTTAAATTAAAAACAATGTAGAGATTATCTCCTTCCATTATTTTGACAGTATAGTGTATGTTCAAAAGTATCTTTAGCAGGCCCATATGTATTTTAAGCCAGAGGCAAGATTACTTTTATTTTATTATTTTTTATTTTTTAAGATTACTTTTAAATGTCAACTCCTAATAACAAAGGTTTCATCTGTGTTTAAGCAAAGCATTTGCCGTATATGGACAGAAAGGCAGTGTTCCGCTCGGCACCTCCCCCCAACACACACAACTTGTGGTACCTTTGGTCCAGGTAGGGAAGCTGATGATAAGTTTTTCAGAGGGAAAAGGTATGTAGTGAGAACCATATTGGCATTTTGGCAGTTATTTATTTTTCCAGCATGAACGTGCTTTCAGAAATTGCCAGGAGTTGCTAGGCAGGCTTCAACAAACACAAAGGACATTACCCAAGTGTCTAATCTGGCTGGTTTCTCAATTTAAATTTTGTGATCCTGGCTCAAAATGTAGTAAACTCTATTACTTGAACTTGGAATACAGAATTGTGCCAGCAGTCCCATTGGCATTCTGAGGCAGTAGTGAAGTTAAATTTTCTTCCCCAGAAGGCCAGTTGACTGACTTGAAGCAAGGGCACACTGTCCAAAATCCAGGGCCAGGTCATTTGAACTGCTTCAAAGGTGAATGGAAACTACATAAAGAAAACAACTCCATCTTGCCAGGAGCACTTGCCTTTTCATTTGGTGCTTTCCTTTCTGATTACTAGATTTTCCTGCTGAGTATATGCTGGCCTTTTGTATCTTTCTCTTCTGGCACATGTACAAAATTTTCACACACTCAGTTATACTCAGACCTTTGCTTAAGTAACTTTTCTAGATTGATTTGGAGTAATGCAGTGAAACTAAAGAAATACATGTTACTCTGGAATAGCAATGAGATGGGCAAAATTTTTAAATATAATTGTTTAACTATAGATGTGTCCATTTACTTATCTTTGTTTTCTTTTGTTTTGCGCTGCTTCTCTAGGCCAACTTTTCCTAAGAATAGAACTGTGCCATGTACTATCAGAGGAGAAACGCAGACTAATTATGAGGTCTTAAAGTTTATAAGATAGCACCTTTTAAATGTGTCAATCATACTAAGAACAAAAAGCTGATAAATACAACTTTCAGCTTTCCCAAATGGAATAAAGATGCAGAGTTGGGAAAATAATAAGAATGTAAGATATGAAGTTTATATTGATCTGTCATGGGAATCAATAACCTATTATTTATCTAGGCTAAAATTCTTTATAATACACTAGCAGAATTAGCTTTACCATGTTTCCTAGTGAGGTGTGCATATCATACATCCTTCTAAATAGGCTTAGGGTCTTGCAGGCGCCTGTATTATCTGTTTGAATATCATTACTTATAAATGAGGCTGTGATGATTATTGTAAAGATGGATTTCCTTTTCCATGTGTAAACTCTCATTGCTAGTAAATCTTTTTCTTTAGCCTTCTATATTTGGAACATTTTGACTGGGGCTAGCATGGTATCTGTATGTCTCTTGCATAGAACCTTTTAGGAAACTCATAGTACAAATAATGGAAGAAACAGTGTTATCTTAGGCCATGAGTAGATCTCTTACGAAAAATGCAACAGGTTGCATTTGAGAGACATAGTCTTTCTTGCAAGTTCCTGAATTAATACTAACTACTGTCTGTTTTAGGGAGTTTGCTTGCTAGTTTTAAATATAACAGAAAGTGTTTCTTTTCATAAGTTTATTTTCTATTTGGAAAAAATAGCTTTTTTTCCATTTATAAAAATAGCTTTTTTTTTCATTTTGTAAAAATGGTATGCATTCATTTAAAAAAGTACAGAAAAGTACATAGCAGAAACTAAATAAAGAACAGCCAAATTCCTCCTCAAAGATAGTGTGTACATTTTGGAAGCATCTTTCTAATTCTCTTCCTATGATAGATATACCTATATGTAGCTTTGTCATTTATAAACTAGTCTATATTCTACTTTTTCTAGCTAGCCATCAACTTTTCTTGTTCATAAATAAAGATTCACGCTCTATTTGGGGATCATGGAATTACTTAAACATTTTCCCAATAAAAATATGAAAATGTTTCATTTCATTAGAAGACAATATTAAGACATTGAATATTTGCCTGTGGTGACCATTGGAAAAAGAAGATGTCAAATTTTTGCTGAAAGAAATCCCTAATAAAGCATTGAAATTACATTGTTTTAGGAAATAACAGGAATGTCAAAATCTCTTTGCTGTTTTAGAGAATCAAATCCTTGGCTTTAGCTTAATTCAGAAATTTGAAAGAAATTAAGGTAACTCATGAATTTAAGAAGTGTTTTAATATACTATAACTAGTTACCTGGAATCCAGAAGAATGAATCATAGTGGTTATATTATCTAAGACTGAAGGAGTGATTTTTCCCAAGATGATTTTCCACACTCCTGAAAAACCATCATCTTCATCATAATCTATGTCTTTTGGTTTGTCACCACTTTGAAAGATAAGATTTTTCCAAGTCAACAAAACCTTTGGCTACTCACAACTACTTTTTGTCTTGTTGATGGGGTAAAAAGGACTATCCTCACCATTACCAGAAGGTGTACTTAAGGGATTCAAGAAGAGCGTTCTCAAAAAAGAAAAGAAAAGAAAAAATTGTGTGCGTGTGTATGGTGTGTAATCATGAGAGAGTAGCATAGCTCTGTAAATATGAAACTAGTTAAAGTTTTTCAGATCCCTTTGGTGTCTAGCTTTGACTAGAATTACAGAGAAAAATTGAAAAGCAATGCCATGATCGACTGGTTTTCTAAGTGTTGTAAAGTGTTCAGAGGATACGCTACAGTCAACAATGTATTTTCCAGAAATCACAGTATTTTTTTCCAGGAAGCTTTAAGACACAGTGAGTTCTTTTTTCGACTTGATCTAGTGTTTTCATGCCTTATTTTAATTTGAAAAGGTTTTCAGAAATAAGCATGACACACTCAACTGCATTAAAAACAAACTACTTTGCTCTTTCAGTGAGCATTAGCCCATTTCTAAGAGCAGTATTGGCACTTAGGACTGAGACCTTCTCCTACATTGGAGTATGGCTGAAGTCATCTACTTTAGGAGCTTGTGGTACTTATCAGCTTTAGATGCTCACAATATATAAAAATATTCCCAGCAACTGTCCTTTCCTGAGCTGTGCTCTCATCACAATATTCTTGGAGTCAGTGTCCCAACATTGTACCGATCCTTCAATTTTTTTTGTGCTCACCCATTGGAAATGCTATTTTCTCCTGCCCTTTGCCAGAGAAGCCTTTGAATCCGAGTCCCAAAAGGCATCTATTGTACAGAGTTTTGTTCTGTAGTGTGTACAGCACTCTTGTGTGCTAGCTACCCTGCCATGACTTAGGTTATTTACTGTAAAGATGTCCTATGATTTCAAAGGTTATGGTATGGAGAGAACAGTACCATGTTCAGTCTCTCTGTTCTCTCTCTCTCTCTCTCTCTCTCTCTCTCTCACACACACCCTATATCTTTAAGTGCTAGAGCACTAAGGTAGAGAATTCCTCTCCATTGTCAGAAATCCTTTCCATGGCCTGAGCATAGGGCTACTGGTACTTCTGTCTCTCTTGATTATGATCACTACTGATCACTTGCCTCTCTCTTTCCTTTCTGCTTTTCTTCTTTTTCTTGGTAGTTCCTCTACATAGGATGTAGGTAGGACCGTTTCCTTTTACCCCGTAATTGGTAACTAGGGTACAGATCGAAGGTCCTATGGCTCTGGCATTTTGAAGAGAGGTTGGAAAAACTGCCAACTGCTTACTTTTTCACATTTATAAGCGAGTGGCAGAAACTGCTCTGATACCCACAGCCACCACTACAAACCACCCCACTTCCCTGCAAACCCCCTCCCTGATAAAATTGAAGTGGGAAGAAAGAGGTAGAATATCCTGAGAGAGGTTGAGCTGGTGGGAAATGAGTGGTCTTTTTAAGAGGTTAGGAGATTATCTCTTGGGAGAAGAGACTTTGCAAGGAAATCTCTCAAAGATTGGGCACACTTCAAAAAGAGGAGACCAGTGTTTTATTACCTGGTCGCATAGCTGCTTAAGTAACAGTCTTGCTGATGTGCCCTGGTGCCTTTGTGAGACTGGACAAGACAACTAGGGAGAAACTCCTCCATCATTTAGTGTGAGCCACATCAGTAACACTGAAAGTAGCTGGGCTTGAGCTGACTCTCCATTATGCCATCCATGAAGCCTGACTGCTAGGTGAGTAGAGCCCAGCGTCTGGAGACCATTAGATATTCTGCTGGTGTCAGAGGGCAAAGAGACATGGAACCAATTTTCCTGGTTCTTTTGTGGCAGGGAAATGTACAGTGGGAGCCCTCACAGATGCCTCTCAAAAACTCATACAGACTCTCCATAGGAGAGCTACTTGCAGACCTTCCCTGTGGAGGCTGTCAGTAGCCAGTTAGTGTTAGAGAAGCACTAGAAGGCAGTGGAGAGAGGATTGCTGATGCACCCAGGTAAGTAAGGAGGAATTTGCTTTTTTTTTTTTCCTCCCCATTCTTTCTCCCTGCCAAATAGCTGATTTCCACAGGTGTATTTGATAGACTTTCATGTGTTAACTCTTCTAATCCTCCAAACAAGTAAACGATATAGTTCTATTATTGTTCTCATTTTACATAGACAGGAAACTAGAGCATGGTGAAATTTAGTACTGGGAATTTGGATCCATATAGTCTGGCTCCCAAGACCAACTTATAACAACCTTATTGTATTGTCCCAGGATCTGAGATGAAAGGAAATGATTTCAGTTTTTTTTTACTGCAACCAGCATGAGAAATAGATACACTTTATATCCTGACTCACTACACATCTACCTGAAAATAAATAAATGAAAAAAGTTTAATGAGGTAACACATGTAATACAACCTGATTTTATTTTTCTGTTTTGTTTCATTAAAAAATATGCTAGTGACCACCTGCTATAATATAGATGATCTGGAGCTCAGAAGATGTTTGAAAGGAGGAAAGAACAGCCCCCCTTTCCCAGAGTTACCTTCTTTCTCTGCCCTGCTCTGTCTTCTCCCCCTCCTCCCATGCCTTTCTGAGTTTCCTGAGCTATAAATCTAGCTGCTCATGGAGAGGGAGATTAACTCTGAATTGATTGTCAGAGTGGAGTGTTACACTGCACTAGATTGAGTTTCTAATACTGAAAGTGACCAAATCTTTATGGACTCTTACCTTCATGATAAAACATGAGGAAGAGGGATTCCAGAGAGCACAGTTAAAAATAGTAATGGTAGGGTTCATGTTACTATCTCCACTGAATAGTGATTCCATTGTGGGTTGGTGATATCAGGCTTCAGCTGTTTGGACTATGCGGATTGCAGTCTAGCTAGGACAACCCTGTCTTCCATTGGTCATGCCTACCATCCGTGTTAGAGTGGAGCTGTTGGGTTCTGATTTGAGATCTCAAGCTGTTTTGTGTTATTAGCCCAGAGCAGGTTTTATTGAAATGGCTTATTTTGCTAATCCAGATTTATTTATTACTCTGTTACTTATAGTATATCATATTTGTTCATTCCTCCTTGGTTTAGAATTATTTTTCAATAAAACTCAGCCTCTTTAATGAGCTTTTATAGTCAACCTGGAGCTCCCTTTGTTAAAAATAAAAAATAAGTCAGGATGAAAAGATGTCTTAGCAGGAAAAGATGAAACCAACTGCAGTTAGTCTTTGAAAATTTACAAGAAGTACAAATATTAATGGCAAAACTTCTGTTAGAATTTTTTGAATCATGCTTTCTAGAGACCACAAAATTTCTGGGCTCCCTCTTAACTATATCCCCAACATAAAAATGACTTTTGTAGGCAATGAGGAATGCCTACCTTGAACATTTTCCAGACTGAAATGATGATGACCAGGCTCTAAGCTTTGTGACCTTATTCACCCATTTGTCTGGGGTTGGAATGAAGCCAGACTGTTCTCCAAGGGAAATTTTGGTCTTCCTTGCATATATTTCTGCAGCCCAGTGAATTGGGTTGTCTTTCTCTTTTATTTGGCCCTACGCCATCAGCCTGTATTGGGAGAAACTGTGAGCAGAAAGTCCCACCACATGCCAGTATTGTGGAGGCTTCCACTCTATCACAGACTGGACTTTTATGAGGAACCACTGGGGAAGTTGCCTGCAGATCTTATAACCAGCAGCCTCTGTGCTTCCACCATAAAAAACTGGCTTACTTTTTAGCTTATGGACATTGTGAATCCTGTACAGATGTACTTTTCTCCTTGTGTCAGGGAGGCAGGAATCAAATTTGCAGCCTAAAATAGTGACCATTCAAGCCCTGATGTATGACATTCAGTGTTCCAATCTTCCGTTTGGCTTTATTATTCTCTTTTCCTAATAATCCTTCTGGGATTCTCTCAGTTTTTCATTTGATGCTTTTGTTTCCTATGTGCTTTTTAATATACCTCCAGTCCTCATGGTAAAGTACTTGTATTCAGAGTGCTTTTGCCAAGTAAATATAACATGTGTTTTTAAAAGCTTTAGCCTTTTAAAAAAATCTACTGCCTTAAATTGGTTCTGATTGAAAATAAATTATAGTCCCAAATTTATAGAAGAGCAGGACTGTAGTTTTTTCTTTTCTTTTTTTTTTTTCCTCTCAAGATTTTGTTTATTTATTCATGAGAGACAGAGGGAGAGAGAGGCAGAGATCTAGACAGAGGGAGAAACAGGCTCCATGCAGAGAGCCCGATGTGGGACTTTATCCCGGGACTCCAGGATCACACCCTGGGTCCAGGGCAGGTGCTAAACCACTGAGCAACCAGGGATCCCCCAAGGACTATAGCTTTTCTACACACCTTGCAGTCTTGTTCTAGGTTTGGCAGAGTGGGCATACTAAAGGAAGAATGAGTTTTTCTTGAGATAAAGAGATTAAGATAATTGAAAAGTCATGTTAATTACTCAGTAGAATCAGCTGATATTAAGTTGTAAGGAACCACCCAGAGGGGCATTCCAAATTCAGTAATGAATTGCGACAGAAAGTGTATTTAAAATTCATACTTAACAGTTCAGAAAAGAAAGATGGAATAAAAAGTGTACTGAGAATCAAGGGAACCATTAATTAGCTGTATTACTTTGAGAAGCCATTTTCCCTTTTATAAATTGGTGTCTCATCTATTAAATGAAGGAATTAGATTAAGTGAACATAACAGTTCTGCCAACTCTAACGTTTTCTGATTTTTTAAATGTAGTTAAAATAGAACCTTGAAAAGAGACCATCGATACTTGTATAAATGGAAATTTGAGAGTCCTGAGTTTTGAGACGCTTACTGGTAGCTGAATTAACATATTAATCCACAGACCTTCACTCCTGTCACATGCCACAATGTTTGGAGAATAAGGTGTTTTTCTCATAAACTTGAGTGTATAATGTAATTTATAGTAAAGCAAATGAAGGTAATGCTGTATGCACACGCCTATGGGCATGTGTGATTGTACTGCTTGCCAGAAAGTTTACCAACTCCTAGTCAATTGGTACTGTCTGGCAGGATATGGCTTGTTTTTACTTATTTATATGATTACAGAACTTTTAAACATTCTGTATGTGTAGTAAAAGAAAATAAGCATAGTAGGAGCTTAGTGTTCTTCCTTTTCTCTAGTGTTTACTATTAGTGGAAGGCTTCATAATTTGAAATTTGTATACATGGAGGCTGAGCATAGTTCCTTGATAGCCTGTTGCATATACTAGAACATTTTGGCCATGCCAATAAAGATTTTAACCACTAATACAAGAGACATGCAGAAAACAGATTAATATACTAAGTTACACAGTAGTGCATAGTTATTGCCTTTAGAGCCTAATCATTGACTACTTTTAATAAAATGAATGAGAATATTGTATTGAAAAGGCAAGTTATTACCTAAAATGTGAAATATATTTAGTCAAGATGAGTGAATTTTGAGGTTTCGTCCTGCTAAACAGTAGCTGCCATATTTCACAAAAGAGAATGTATTTTCACTGAGATGGGCAGACACAAACACTGCCCTGAGTTTGGCCAAGTAGCCAGAAATAGTTTTAGGATTCGTGGAGTTGTCTCCAAAATTCCAGGGATATTGCATCATCTTCATGGGTCTGGTTTGTTTTCAGTTCCTTTTGAAACTGAGCCCTGCTGGTGGAATAAATACTCAATAAATTATACTCACACTAAGGCTCTGCACACCAAAGACAGTAGCAGAAATTTAAAGCCCCTTTCAGAAGCATCAAACTTCTCTTCTGAAGCGTGGCTTTTTTTCCCCCTTGAAAATGTAGTTTAGCATTTCTTCAAAGTATGCAATGTTTGAACTCAAAATAGCCCAGCGTGGAAAGTTGACAGTCTGGTCTTCATTTGCCCTCTGTTCAACAGTCCGCAGGTCTGTCTGAATCAGGGTACTGTGTATCCTTTATCAAGTGTCATTGCTCTTGCTTTGTTCCAGCAAATATATACTTAGCATGTACAGATTTTGACCTCAGTAAGAAAACATCATTGTTTAAATCATAGAATTTCTAATAAGTTTAGTCCTACAGAATTTTTATTCCTTAAGTTCCTTGATCTGAGAACAACTCTATTAATTTTATTTTCATAAGCAGCTGAAAGAATTAAAATAAATGACATCTTTACATACTGTCAGGTCTGTTTCCAACCTTCAGTAAATTGTAGATGGTTAATTGCATGTGGACATACAATTTACAGTCTTGACAATGTCTCCATGACTTACAATGTTAAATATTTATTGAACATCTATTATGAGCTAGGTAGGCACTGACCAGGACCTGAGGTTTGCCTGAAAAATTAAGTACTTCTGCGTTTTGCAACTAGCCTCACTTTCCAACTTTTCTTTCTCAGCATCTTTATACTAACCACATGCTGGTGCCATATGGGCTGCCAGCTATTTTCTGAATGCATGTAATCATGTCATTCCATCCATCTTGAATGTTTTTCTATCTCAACTCTTGCCCGTTAATGTGTTATTTTTGAAAGGCCAACTTAAATGCCATCTTTTTCATAAAACCATCCCTAATTACTGGGAACTAGAAATGATCCTTTATATGCTCTATGTCATGCACTATCTATCCCTCATTGGAGTTTTCATTTGCATGAGACATTTCATTATATTATAATAGAGGTGCAGATAAAGGCAGGAATTGCTGTTTTGTATTTTTTGTATGTTCTAAAGGAAAGTACCCCTGTGGTAATTTTTGTGTCTTGGTAGGACTCAGTATCATCGAATGAATGAACATTCCTGTGATGTAAGGACACCTACTTAAAATACACAGTGATTTTGGAGAAGAGGGGGAGTAGTCTGGAGCCACTGAAATAACCTTAGTGTAGGAAGATTTCTCCAGTGTACAAATGGTCCCTAAATTACAATGGTTTGACATAGATTTTTTTGCCTTTCAGTGGTGCAAAAGTGATATGCATTCAGTGGAAACCATATTCAAATTTTGAATTTGGATCTTTGCCCCAGGCTGGCGTTTTGTGGCACAATGCTCTCTTGTGATTCTGGGCAACAGCAGTGAGCTGCAGTGCCCAATCAGCCAAGTAGTTTGGAGGGTAAACAGCAGATACACTTGCAATCATTCTGTACCCATTCATCCATCCTGTTTCACTTTCAATACAATGTTCAATAAATTATATGAGGTGCTCAACACTTTATTATAAAATAGGCTTTGTGCTAGATGATTTTGGCCAACTCTAGGCTAATGTAAACATTCTGAGCATGTTCAAGGTAGGCTAGGCTCACCTGTGATTTTGGTAGGTTATGTGCATTAAATACATTCTCAACTTAGGATATTTTCAACTTACAATGGGTCTCTTGGGTTGTAACAATACGTTCTCAACTTAGGATATTTTCAACTTACAATGGGTCTCTTGGGTTGTAACCCCGCTGTAAGTCGAGGAAGAGCTGCAAAATTGTTTTATGTATCTTAATTTAAATTTTTGCTTAGTTACTATGCTTATAGGATTCAGAATTCAAAATGTATAACAGTGTACATATAAAGTTAAAACATCTTCAGTCTCTTTTCCCTTTCCCACATTCTAGTTGCAACTTGCTTTATGGTTAACTTTAACTATATCTGGGAATCTATACAATTGGATATAAACATTGCCTTCAGTTTTTTTTTCCTGCTGCATATTACATGTTACATTGTATGGATGCAGTTTAAATTATTCAACTGGTCCCCCACTGGGGAGCCTTTTAGCTGTTTACAACTGTTTATTGTTACAGAAATGAATTTTCAACCATTTACCAAAGGGGAGAACAAAAACTAGAAGAGGCGTAAAATCTTGAACAAAGAGAATATTCTCTGAACAGAGACAATTTTAATAAGGTCCAATTTGTTTTATATGAATTCTTTTTTAGGAAAAACGTAAACAAACTAAAATTTAAGTTTTAAAGAGCCACTTAAAAACCTATTTGGCAGTTATATTTGCTCATTTATATTTGCCCATTTTGTTTCCTATTTGAATTGATATCTTATTTGTAATTTCTGAGGATTCTGCAGGTAAATGTAATAATTTATATCCTTGTTTGAGATCAAACTCAGTAATTGTTTTGTGGTACTAATAGGCATTTGAGAGATTAAAGACTTGCTTTCCCATCATTATTATTATTATTTTTTTTTAATTTTTATTTATTTATGACAGTCACAGAGAGAGAGAGAGAGAGAGGCAGAGACACAGGCAGAGGGAGAAGCAGGCTCCATGCACCGGGAGCCCGATGTGGGATTCGATCCCGGGTCTCCAGGATTGCGCCCTGGGCCAAAGGCAGGCGCTAAACCGCTGCGCCACCCAGGGATCCCTCCCATCATTATTAATATTTTACTTACAATCTTTTTAGTGTTGTTTCTGGTAACAGTATCATCAACCTCATCACATGTAGGTGGATCTTTGCAGCTTAAGATAGATCACAATTATTCAAGATTGCCTTCTTAAAAAATTTTCAGTATGAAGAGTTATGTTCTGCATATAGACATGTAAAGTTATGTTAAATAATTTTAGTGGCAGTATCAACCATTTATTGAGCAACTACTGTGTATTATAGAGTGCAAATTCGATGGATTCTCCCAGGTGCATTAAACATTAACCTGATTTCCATTCCACAGAGATTTAATTGAAGTAGTTTGAGTGTTGGGATTTTTAGCACACTCTTCCCCAGTGATTGTTTATTAATAAGTTGTTTTTATTTTAAAATAGTTTTGGACTCCCCAAAATGTTGCAAAGACCTCTTGCACTCCTACGACTCAGATTCCCAATTATTAACATTTTACTGAATTTTCTCCCTTTTCTGTTGATCTGTGTAGTCTTTCTTACATGATGCTCCATCACCCCTAAATGAGGTTGGTACTGTTACCAAAGACAGCAGTCAGGATGAGAAAGTGTGGAAAATTTTCTATCACCAGGAAATCAACGTTACACAAAACCACCATGTAATCCACACATTCCATTCCAGTTTTACCAAGTGCCCCCAGTAGTGTCTCTTTTTCCCTTCCTGGTCCAGAATTATATAAAAGAATATGTGTTGAACTTAGTTGTCATGTCTGTCCTCCTTCTTCAGTGTAGAACCCATTCCTCATTCTGTACAACCCTCGATTGGGACCATTCAGTGTTTTTTAACAACCAGACTCAGGTTGTGCTTTCCTGGAAGGAGTGGTGCCATGCTCTTTCCAGCATATCACCACGGGAAACATATCATGTCAATCTGTTTCACCACTATAATGTTAAATATGATCACCTGCTTAAGTTGGTAAACTCTGGCTTTCTTCATTGTCACCCTCATCCCCTCTGTATTTAACTATTATTTTGTGAGGTGATGTTCTCATATTATGCCAGTATTCTGTTCTTTTTTTTTTTTTTTTTTAAATATTTTATTTATTTATTTAGGATAGTCACAGAGAGAGAGAGAGGCAGAGACACAGGCAGAGGGAGAAGCAGGCTCCATGCACCGGGAGCCTGACGTGGGATTCGATCCCGGGTCTCCAGGATCACGCCCTGGGCCAAAGGCAGGCGCCAAACCGCTGCGCCACCCAGGGATCCCCAGTATTCTGTTCTTCATCAGATCTCCACCTACAGGTCCTAGCATTCATTGATTGCTTTTGTTTTAAGACTACTGTGATAGTTGCTGAATGGTAATTATTTTCATTATTCCATCCACATCTGTTAGTTGATATTCTATAAGAAAGGGCTTTCTTTGCTATTTATCAATTTATTTATTCATTTATGTATTATATCAGTATGGGTTTATGGATGCCCCTTTTACTCAATGGATTATAATTTGATAATCTCATGATTTTGATTCTCCAATTGTCCCAGATTGGAACCCTTCCAGGTTGACTCCTGTATTTGTTTGTTTTTGATACATTCTTGTCATTCTTTGAGCATTTTCCTAGGACAAGATGTTCCAGGCTTATCTTGTACTTCCCTCCCCTGACCCTTGTTCTTTTGACTAGAGGATGGTAACTAGAGTCATGATCTGGGTCTCAGTGCTGTCATTCCTAGTAGGTCCTCTCAGCCGACAGAACTAGGAAATGTATATGTGTATACATAATACACATATGTATATCAATGTCTGTTTCTGTACCTGTGCCCATACAGCTTTAGAAAAATGTGTTTATTCTTTCAAATTCAAACCATTACCCCCCGTGCTTTTTCTAGCCTTCACCTCTTCCAGAAATTTAAAATGAGCTCTCATTCTCCTCAATATATTACTTTTGTGCCCAATTAATTAGTTCTGCTTAATGTAACCAATATTCCAACTATACAGGAATCCTCCTTATTCCACCAACTTTGTGCTCCCCTCACTCAGCCCCTTTCTGTAGCTGCCAGACATGATGCCTCTGCATGGTACCCCCTCCTCATTGTGGTCCCACTTCCTTGGTCTTTAGCACATTCATGTCAGGAAGGAGGAGAGGGAAGGTAAAGAGTGTTCCCCTAAGTGATTTAATGTGCTGCCAAGTTGAAAGTCACAGTATTTAACATGCATTGTATTTTAAAATATTTCAAACAATAAATAAATAAATAAATAAATAAATAAATAAATAAATAAATAAATAAATAATTTATACCATATATTCCTTCCACATAAAATTTGAGATTTAAGAAATATATATCTTTTTTATCTGCTTCTCTTTTTATAATTTGTTCATTTTTCTCATACATGGAATAGAGGTAAATTTTTGTTAATTCTGAGATGAGTGGGGTGTTGGTACCTGGATTTTTATTTTAATGTTTAAAATTTTCTTGATGGTAATAGGACAGGGTTTCTAAAATGACATGATCTAGGGGGTACCTGGGTGGTTCAGTCAGCTAAGCGTCTGACTCATGGTTTTGATTCAGGTCATAGTCTTATGGGTCCTGAGATCTAGCCCCATGTTAGGCTCTGTACTTAGTGGGGAGTCTACTTGAAGATTCTCTCCCTCTGCCTCTCCCCTACTCATGCCTGTGTGATTTCTCTCAGATAAATCAATCAATCAATCTTTAAAAGAATTTTAAATGACATGATCTGGTATATTGGTGGCAACCTGGTGCTGTCAGGTCTTTTAAGGAGTGGATTCTTTTCTTTAAATTCATGACATTAAAAGGGCTCACATATGAAACTTGAATTTTTCTTGTCACTTCTGAAATCTCTCATGCTTCTCTGTGCTTCTTCACTAAATTCAGAAGCATTAATATCAAGAGGTTCCATGTTCTTTCTCCCTGGAGTTTAGAAATGGCATTTTAAAGAGCTCAGGCACCCCCTACCCCAAATATACCCCCTTCAGGAAATCTGAAGGGAGAAATGGTCTGGAGCCACTAGCCTAGATATAAATATCAAAGTCCAAACCCCATTATAGTTAGAAAAATGCTAGGAGTGATCTAAAGCTAAATTCCATTGCTGTGTGATTCATGATGATCTAAGACTTTTCATCTGTTTTTCATTTTCTGAAGATTGTTAAGTTGGTTGCTATTATCGACAATGTTTAGGTTTAAACAATTAAAATTAAGGTATAGAGTTACCTTTGTATGTCATGTTCAGGTTTTGCTCATTTGTTGGCACAAGTTCATTATGCAAAGATTATGTGGCACAAGTTTACCTTAGATAATCTCTTACATAGTGGAAAATATGTGATGTCAGTTGGAGGGTAACTGAGTACTTTGGGTAAAATTTCACTTACTTAAAAAAAATTGGATTAAGTATTATTGAATTTATACAGATTTAAAATCTGATATAATTTGGATTTTTAAATATGAAGCTTTGTGGTATTATTCATTTGACCAAAGATTAAATTATATAACTTTGATTTGTTAGAGTTTTGAAAGATGAAATCAAGAACACAAATTTTTGTTAATTCTGAGATGAGTGGGGTGTTGGTACCTGGATTTTTATTTTAATGTTTTAAATTTCCTTGATGGTAATAGGACAGGGTTTCTAAAATGACATGATCTCGGACTTCTAACTAAAAATGGGAATAATTTTGTTGTCCTTTAGTTCTTAGATTAGAAATATGAAACCAGAAGTCAGTTAAGTCTCTGTAGCAATCATCTCAGTTTACAAGATGAATAACACATTTCAATCTGGATGTTAGGAAAGTTCTTAAGTAAAAAACAAAAGAAAACACTCCTTCTCCCCAAATACCAGGTATTTTGACTAGAAATTCAGCCATTATTTTGCATTACAATGAGAAGGTGTGACATTACCACTGATTACTTCCACAGCTTGCCTCTGACTTCCTTGTGGGAATATAGAAAGAATTATTTTGTTGATTACCTTGCAGTTTCATATGGTTCACCCTGATAAATATGTAATAAAACATTATGAGAAAATATAGAATATTTTGTATCATTCTGGTAAGAAGATAGAGTATTGTGTTCTAATAACATTCCGTTAGCATGTAGAAAACTTGTATTTTTGCTGTGTTCCCATCACTTTTCTGAAAATTCATACTTGTGCAACTAAAAGAAACTTGTTTTGTACAGTGTCTGTAATAGTGCCTGCTACCTTGTAGGCACTCAGTAAATATTTGTTGAATAAATAAATGAAATATTTTTATTTGTATTGGTTTTGAAAATTCAAATTTATTAGTTTTTATTAAAAGAACAGAAAAAAAAAAAGAACAGTTTCCTTTCCCTCAACTTCCAGTACCTGACAGTCACTGATCTGTTTCTCTCCTTGCAGTGTTTCAGAGTGTCATATAAGTAGAGTCACACAATGTTTAGTCTTTTATGTCTTTTTAAACTTAGATTAAATCTTTTGAGATTTATCTAGGTTGTTGAGAATATCAGTGGTTTTTTGCTTGGTTCTGAGTAGTGGTCTATTGTATAGATATGCTGGTATTTCTTGTTCATTCATCAGTGGATGAGCATTTGAATTGTTTGCATTTTATGGCTATTATAAATGAATGTGCTGTAAAACCCACATAGCAGGTCTCTTGAGTGAATGCCTTGGAATGGACTTGGCTAGCTTCTATGGGAAGAGTATGTTTTACTCTGTAGGAAGGTGGCTCTATAATTTTGGATTCCTACCAGTGACATGTGAGAATTGCCATTTGTTTACAGTCTTTCCAGCACTTGGTGATGTCTGTCTTTTTAAGGTTAGCCAGTCTAGTGAATATGTAGCAGTTTTTCATTGTGGAGTTTTGTACATTTTTTTGAGGACTCAGGTTAAGCAGTTTATGTGCCTGTTGGCCATTCATATCTGGTTTCTTTTGTTCAGTCCTCCAAAGTTTGCTAATAGTTTTGAGTTATTTACTGAGTAGTAAGAGTTTGGGATGCAGGTCCTTTATTGGGTATATAATTTGTAAGTATTTTTTTCTAGTCTTTTTTCTATGACTTTGTTCTGTATGTTAAGCATTTTTCTTTGACTCTTTACACAGTTTTCATCTCTCTGGTAAATACCCCTCCCCTCCATTAGCATACATTGAGCTTTTTTTTTTTTTTCTTCAATTAGATCCTTATTATATTTTTAACTATTTTAAATGTCCCGTATGATATTTATAATATCTGGACTACATTGGAGTCTGGTCCTGTTCACCATGTTATCTGTTAACACTAGCTTAATTTTTCCATTTTTTGTTTAGTAATTTTTTGATTGAATATAAAGTATTGTGTGCTAAAGAACAATAGAGACTGAGTAATAATACCTATAAATGGTCACTTCTCTCCTTCAGGCTATAAACATAGGCAGTTTGGGTTATATCAATATTGTCAGTAGTTGAGCTAGGTTTAAATTTTGCTGTTGCTATAGTTACTGTGAGTCCATCACAAACTTCACACTTCTCCAATGTTGAGCAACGGCTACATTGAGCTTAGGAGGAGGTCTGGAGTGCAGGAGTGTTTTCACCATGTTCCTAATCTATGCCAGGTTCAGTACACACGGTACACCAGGGCCCCAGGGCTCTCTCTGTGTTTGTGTCTCTCCCCCAGCAGGGGGCCTCTGCTGCTTGGTACTTGGTGCAAGGTTCTTGGTGGGGTGAAAAGTGCATTGGTACCCTTTTTCTCCCCCAGCCTCAGTGTTAGGCAAGTCTTGTAAGCCTGAGCTTCAGTGTTCCTGCCCCTCTCATAACTGTTTTTAAAATCTGCATGATGAGTTTTGATAGTATCTTGTTCCTTCAACATAGTTGCGATGAATTCTTTTATATCTTTAAGCATAAATTTTTTAAAAGATTTATTTATTTATTCATGAGAGACACAGAGAGAGAGAGGGGCAGAGACATAGTCAGAGGGAGAAGCAGGCTCCCTGCAGGGAGCCCGATGTAGTACTCGATCCCAGGATCAGGACCTGAGCCAAAGGCAGATGCTCAACCACTGAGCCACCCTGGTGCCCAAGCATAAATATTCTTTGTTGTATTGTAATATCTGCATTATTTTGGTGGTCTTTTTTTGTAGTTTGTTGTTTCTACTGACTCACCACTCATGGCTTTTCCCTTGTATCTGTAGTGATTTTTGAGTATAAGCTGATGTTCATTGGCATTTTATCCATGAAACTTATTTGAAAACTACTTTTAAGTTAAACTTTAAAAAAAATTCTGTCACCAAGAGTACATGAATATAGACTTGTATTTAGGAATTCTCAGGCCTTTTCCTCATTCCACAAGGCAAAGCCAGACACTGTTGATCACTAACTGGGAATTTTTATTTCAACCTCTAGGGCTTTATGTGTTTCTGTTGTGAACTTTATTTTCTGTTCACTGAACATGCTTTATTAAAATTCAGGATATAGGCCAGCAGGTATTGACATTTCTATAGCAAATGTAGACTCCAGCCTTTGCTTCTTATCATTTCTGATCTAAGGAATTTTCTTTGCAAAATATTTTTATATCTTACTTAGCATTTTTTTAGGAAGATTGAATTATCTTTTTTTTATACATACCAAATTCGTTGTTATGTGAAGAGATGATCAAAGAATATGCAGCCAAAAGTGAAAGAAAAGCATTACAGAGGTGTCAGGGAGTTTATTAAGTAAGAGTCTTCTGTATTATTTTCTGCATTTTGTAATGTTTGCAGTATTTTTCAGATTTTAGGATTTGATCTTACTGTGATTTTTCTCATTCTATTTTAAATTTTTTTTTTTAAATTCAATTTGCCAACATATAGTATAACACCCAATGCTCATCTCATCATGTGCCCTCCTTAGTGCCCATCATGCAGTTACCCCATCCCCCAACCAACTCCCCTTCTGCAACCCTTTGTTTGTTTCCCAAAGTTAGGAGTCTCTTATGGTTTGTCTTCCTCTCTAATTTTTCCCCACTCTTTTCTCAGCATTTTAAGGTGTCTTTTTTTTTTTTACTTAAGTAGCTTTATCTGAATATCCAGTTTACCCTGTTCCTAGAAGTGCAACTTGTGCATGCTATTTTCTCATACTTCTGGTAGCAGTTGATACCATTATCATGTGTCTTTTTTTCCTCTTCAGCCAACACTAGTATTTTAATAGGTTGTTGAATATGACTTTTTAGTTTTTGAATTCTTGACCAAGCACAGTGAAGGTAGGAGGAGGTTGTATAAAGAGCTTAGACTTTTCATTTAAGTAGACATTCAAATATATTTGAACTGTAAATACATCAGCATTTATTAGTTGTGTGACCTTGGGCAAATTACCAATTTTTAAAAAAGATTTATTTATTTTAGCGAGAGTAGTGGCAGAGGGAGAAGGAGAGAGAGAATCTCAAGCAGGTTGCCTGCCAAGTGTGGGGCTCAATCCCATTACCCCAAGATCACGACCTGAGCTGAAACCAAGACTCAGCTGCTCAACCAACTGAACCACCCGAGTGCCCCATAAATTACTTAGTTTTTGAGTTTCTTTCTTCACTTGTTCAATGGGATAGTGATGCCTACCCTTTTGAGGACTAAATTAGACTGTGATTATTGTATATCTGAAACTAATATAACACTGTTAACTATACTGGATTTAAAAAAAAAGACTGTGATTAAAGCAATCTACATAAAGCCTCCCTGTCATGTCACATAGTAGGCATTCAAATGTTAATATCATCATCTTCTTCCCTTAAATACCTGATGAATTTTCCCTGTATTTTCCCCCTTGAGTTCTCCCCTGCAAGGAATTTTAGATAAGATAGTAAAAATATCTCAGCTATTTGCTCCTCGTTAATCTGTTTTGTCAATTTAATATTTAAACTATTTTGACAAATATATTGGACGTGATGACTTTTTCTGACTTTTAAGTATTGAAGTAGGTAAGAGAGTTTCACGATTAGGACGGGTGGACAATTCTCAATTCAGTTCAACTTGTCAGTTACAAGGAAGGTACAGATAATTACTTACCAAACTAGAATTTTATTTTCTAATTAATTGCTATGAGTTTTGTACCTCTGTGGATTATGAACAAGATAGAGAAAAAATTACTTATTCTCTTTGGCCTTTTAGTCCTTTAAAAGCTAATTTGTAAAGTGGTGTTATTTAATAGGGTTGTATGGTGACAGATGGTAGCTACACTTGTGCTGAGCATAGCATAAACATATAGACTATGGAACCACTATTTGTGGAATCACTGTGTCGTATACCTGAAACTAATATAACATTATGTGTCAGCTCTACTTCAGTTTTAAAAAAAAGCCAATTTGTTAAGAATGGCTTTTAAATATAGTCTAGATACAGTTTCTTACTGGCTATTGTGATGTTTCTTTACCAAACTTGAGATTACAGTAATAATTTATTTATATCTCTATTTTTAGCTAACATGTCAAGTATTTGAGTGAATTTATAAAATTATTTCTCATTTGTTCACTGTAATTATGAAAAAATATAGCATAAAGGGCAAGTCTCTAATACTTCAATTTTAGGAAGGAGTTTTAACTTCTCTGTTCAAGATTTTTCTGTTTTAAAAATCAGATGTGTTACCAAATACCTAAAACAAAACTTTTAAGTACTCTTTTTTTGGGCAAGAGGAGGGCAGCTCCTGTCCCCTACCTTCTTGTGGAATCGGTGAAATTGGGTAAAGGCAAGGAAGACAGGGTAGAGGTGGAAGGAAAGTCACACGTCTAACCATCTCTCATCTGTCTCTAAAAGATCAAACTCACTTTTTAATGTAATTAAAATGTTCAGTTGAGTCTTTTTATGTTGCATATGAGGGAATAGAATGTCAAGAGAGGCAACTTACACTCATAGGAACATACAGCTAGTTAATTTCAGAGCCAGAACTGAAGGCCACTCCTGACTCAGCTGTGTGATCCTAAGCAAATTCTTTAATCTCTCCAGACTTGCTTTTCAAGTGTCAGATGAGGGTCATGCCTGCTTTGTAAGGTTATATGAAGGAAGTAGAGATCATGTATATTTGTATTTATGAAGTGCTGATGTGTACCAGGTGCCCAATAAATGTTTGTCATCTGGGCTTACTGTAAATTACCTTTTTTGTAAACATAATAAGTAAAAAATTTGGCAATAAACACAGAATTGAATACTTTATGGTCTTTGACTTTTTAACAAAATGCATGGGGTGCAGACTAGAAGTAAACCTTGTTTTGGAAGATTCCCTGAATCATCTTAGCTTGAAAAAAAGGGGAGTTTTCCATCATCTTTAGATGCTCTGATTTTGGTCAGTGCATTATTGCCTTGGGTCAGATACACCAATTTATACTAAAAGCATTTTTGAAGACTTTTCTCTGCTCTTTCTTTTGTGAATTGTTCTTATGTGAGCTTTGATCCTCACTAAACAACCTTATAAAGAAAGGGAAATATCAGTGAAGTTTAAAGCTTATGCTTTCCACTCAATTTTTTTCCAGATAAATTTACAGCGTTCTGAATCTCATCTTTATGCCTGATCCTCCTGGTTGAAGAACTCAGAATTTTTCTTTAGCACAACAGCCTGTATCACACTAGTTGCATTTAAGCTTTATGCTACTTCCTTTGCCCTTTTAACAAACACATGTTCCAAGGATTGCATCATTTTAAATGGATGGAATAAGTCGAAATTCTCTTATTTGGGAAAACTTGGTTTTATTGACGACATGGAGTTTGTTTAGCACATTTATGGAAAGCATTTTGCTTTAGGTTAGTAATAATGTATAAACCAAAACCCAGAAACTTAGAAAACAAGTTTTATCTTTACTCTCTAAAACTTGTGGATGTACTTAGTTCAGTATTTTTCTTGATCAGACTAGTGAAGAATTTAAAAACTGAGGACTTAGAATTCAAAAGGATATGTGCACCCCTGCATTTATAGCAGCATTATTTACAATGGCCAAATTATGGAAGTAGCCTGTGCCCATTGATAGATAAATGGATAAAGAAGATTGGTGTATACACACACACACACACACACACACACACACACACACGTACGCGCACACACAGGAATATTAGTCATAAAAAAGAATGAAATATTGCCATTTGCAAGGCTTTGAATGGAGCTAGAGAGTATAATGCTAAGTGAAATAAGTCAGTCAGAGAAAGACAAATGTTACATGATTTCACTCATATGTGGAATTTAAGAAGCAAAATAAATGAGTAAAGGAAAAAATAAGACCAAAAAACAAACTCTTAACTATAGAGAACAAACTGTTGGGTCACAAGAGGGGAGGTTGGAGGATGGGTAAAATAGATGATGGGAAATATCAGAAAGGGAGACAGAACATGAAAGCCTCCTAACTCTGGGAAATGAACTAGGGGTGGTGGAAGGGGAGGTGGACAGGGGGTAGGGGTGAATGGGTGACGGGCACTGAGGGGGGCACTTGACAGGATAAGCACTGGGTGGTATTCTGTATGTTGACAAATTGAACACCAATAAAAATAAATGTATTAAAAATAAAAAAATAAAATAGATAATGGGGATTAAGGAACGCATTTGTCGTGATAAGCACGAGGTGATATATGTATGTGATATATGGAATTGTTGAATTATTATATTGTACACCTGAAACTAAGATAATACTGTATATTAACTCTACGGGAATTAATTGAAAAAAAAAAAAAACCTGGAGGACTTGGGACCAGTCTTAGGCTCATTTAGTTATTTTCTTTTCCTTTACTTTAACAGTGGAGCTCTTAAGAAGTCATAGTGTCTAGATGTTTACTTGAGAGATTAATATTCCTTTCTTCTGAAGTTTAAAAGGATTTTAAAAAGTTTTGTACAGTGAAAGTCCAACTGATAGCATGTACATTAAGGAAAGCTACTTATCTTAGAATATTCTCCAGACTATATGTTAAAAGCTTAATCTGCTGAAAATGAGCAATAAAATATCTCAGGCAGTGTATATGAATATGTAATTAAAATACTTATGCTACTAAGTGAAAACTCTCTTCCAGTGTAGTATCTACAGTTATGTTTGCCACTTCATAAACTCTAAGTATTGGCTGAATGAATAAATAAATGCAAGTTGATATTGAGCTTTGGATTGGTAGTTGGTTTTGAAAAATCAGTTTATAAGTTTTAATTAAAAGGACAGTTTGAGCTAGGGCTCAAGCTGTGGCCTGTGTGTCTGTAAGATCCCTAAGTCTCCAGAGAAGAGCAAGAGGAAAATGGAAAGAGGTTGGCTGCATGGGGAGGGATTCCTCCGTTCCTCCTCGGACTTATTCTCCACTGGCTGCTTCAAGGAAGAGGAGATAGCTTTACTACCCATCATTTAGGCTTTGACCAGCATGCCTTCCAAGTAGTGTTTAACAGAAAAGTTTCCATCTAGCCATCAGGTACAGTATCTTCACTCGTGTCCACATCACTATTACTCTGTGTGGCATCTTAGAAATGGGTGATGCACAGCTTCAACTGATGACATCATTCTTGTGGCTGACTTATGATCTGGTATAATTCATTCGTCTGTGGAATCCAGAGGAATATTAGGACAGGAAGCCTAGCATGGCAACTAAGAACCATTGGCTTCCAGCTATCTTCACTGAGGAGTTCACGAATGTGGATCAGGCACCTAAAGGTCACATGGCTTATGTCACCTATGAAGGTTGTATCAGATACGATAAAGCCAGTGTGAGTCAGCAAATGTAACCTGGACCTCTTCTGTGTACCCTTTGATGAACAGAACTGTGTTCTCACCTTCAGCTCTTTCATCCTAGCAGGTGGCCATGAGGCACAGACTCAGCCTCTATGTGATGAGCTTTCTGGTGTCTGGTGGCTTTCTGGTTGTCATCAATGCTTTTAGCTTCTTCCTGCCAGCAGAATGTGAGAGTCGTGCCCCATTCAAGATAGTACATCCACTGCAGTACACTGTCTTTCTGCTCATGATGAATGACCTATTCCAAGTCACTGGCACCCCTTGCATTGGAGTTTCCTTTGCCCTGTGTCTGTCTCTGATGGTGTAGGTCAGCTTATTGGGGACTGTTTTCATCACCTCCCTGCTGTACCTGACTATAACCCCGCTGCCACCTTGTTTCTACATTGTACTTGCACAAAAAAATGCTGCCTCACTGCAACCCAGAAGGGAACTAAGGGCCTGGGTCTCACTCCTACCCACTGCCTAGCCTGAAGGAGCCAGAGGAGTTGTGAGGAGGGTGCCTAGATGTCCTGTGTCAACAAGGGCCAGTAGGAACACAAGGCACAAAGCAGCACTTGCTGGACCTGTGAGTGCAGTTCAGCCACACAATGGAGACTGTACTCTTCTACCTCTATCTGCTCTTTAGGGCCTCTTCCATCATGGAAGATGGAAGACCTCTGGAAGACCTTGGCAGATGCCCACCTATAAACCCTAATCTGGAGCTTCTTTTGCCTCTAGAAATCAGCCTGGCTTTCATGCCCATCCAATCCCAGCCCCACAGCCTTGGCAACAACCTTGTTTTTAACCCCACCCTTCTACACAGTTTCAGACTAGACCCAGGTAATTCCCTCTGCCCTCCAGCAGTTAAATTCTTGTTCCTGCTTGCTTCTCAGGCTTCCCAAGAGTCCTGCCTAGCTCCTCTGGACTCAGTTTCCTGGAATACTCCCTTGGTTGAATCACCCTCAATAAGCCTCTTTGCAGGAAAAAGAACAATTTGATCTTATTTTTTGAATATAACTTTATTAAACTTCAACCATGTCCGTAATAATTTTAATAATTTTAGTCGCTATTTTTTGCTAAGATATACCTAGGGATTTTCTTTAAGTAAAAAATTTGTGTTTGATGGTGGAAATTAAGGATGTAAACAATATCCCTAGGGAAAAAATAGTTAGGTTTAGTTAACGCTTTTGGGACGCCTGGGTGGCTCAGTGGTTGAGCGTCTGCCTTCGGCCCAGGGTGTGATCCCGTGGTCCTGGGATCGAGTCCCACATCGGACTCCCTGCTTGGAGCCTGCCTCTCCCTCTGCCTGTGTCTCTGCCTCTTTCTCTGTGTCTCTCATGAATAAATAAATAAAATCTTTAAACAACAACAACAAAGTTAATGCTTTTAAAGAAATTAGTAACTTAAAGCTTTTCTAACACTTTATTATAAAAAATACAAAAAAATTGTAAGAATTATGCAGAGAATACCATATACCCACTAATTAAATTTTTACAATTACTTCTTTATATTTGCTTTATCACATATGGATCTATCCTTCTGTTTATTCATCATTCCATTTTTTCCTGCATTTCAGACTAGGAGGCCTACATCAGCACACTTCAGCTCTTCACCATGCATACCAACAGTCAGCATTTAATATTTGTAGTGTTTTGTCATTGCTAAATGTAGATAAGTACATGTAGTATTCATTGTGTTTTGACAAATGCATACACCCTTGTAACCCAAACTCTTATGAAGATATAGACCATTACCATGACTTGAAGCAGTTTCCTCCTACCTCCTCTCCCACAAACCACCCCCCCTTACTGTGGCAACCACTTTTCTGAAATTTTTCACTAAAGATTAGTTTTGTTTGTTTTAGAATATTATTTAAATGGGAACATCAGTATGTACTTTATGATATAAGGCTTCTCTCTCTGAGCATAATGTTTTTGGGTTCGATTCATATTGTTGCATATTATCAGTAGTTGGTACCTTTTGATTGATGAGTTGTATTACATTGTGTACCGCAGTTAATCTGTTGCCTTGTTTATGGATACCTGGCTATTTCCTGTTTTTCAGTATTATAAATAAGCTGCTGAGAACAAGTCTTTTACTTGCTGGGTATTTACATCTTGGTTGTCTCAAGAATTTATAAAATAGAGTGTTAAAATCGAGCTTACTCAAGTGTGTGTCTTTTCCACAAGTCCATATTTCAGTGAATGACACCAACTTTCACAGTGTTGTTCAAGCCATAACCTTGAGTATCGTCCTTGACTGCTTGCTGTCCCTGATCTGTCATGCATAACCACATATAAAGTGCTACCAGTACTGTCATCTTCACATTTATTCACTTTGCCATAGGTCTGTAATCATTGTTCTACTTGAAGCCATCCCCATCTTTGAGCTGGATTGTCAAAACAACTTCCTAAGTGATCTCCTTGCCACCTCACTTGACCCCCACTCCATTCCTTTCTTCAAACTGTTGTCAGTGATTGTTGAAAAAATACACATTAGATCACATTACTTACCTATTAAAAAATGTCTAGTTTCCCAATGCTCTTAGGATAAAAAAAGTAAAATCCTTATTCTACTTTGCAAGTCTCTGTGTGATTTGACTCCTACATCTTCCTTGGTCTCCTCTTTCTAGCCACACTGGGTTTACATGTCTGGCATACTTCTCACTTTGGGCCTTGTCCTCCTCTGCTGTGGGTCGGCTCTCTAATTAGATCATTATCATTTCCACACAGTTGTGCCTTACTGTTTCCCATGCTAAAGGAAAACAAAAGCTGCCTGTATTTGTTGAGATTAGAATTGTCTGTGGAAACAGAAAATTAGAGCCAAACAAATAAATTGGAAGATTACTTCTCATAAAAAAGAGTATAGGTTTGGAGTGGTGACAGTGTTCCCTAGATACCTAGTAAAGCAAAGTACTTCTACCTTTGCAGTTCCCCACTCTTAGGATATGGCCCTTATCTTCATAATCCAAGTTGGAGCTTCAGACACCACAGTCTAAGCAGCATGGAAGAAGGGACAAAAGACATTGAATCATGAGATTTCCTAGAATCTCCCAGCATTTCCCCAGGCAGAACTTAGTTTCCTGGCCATACCTATTTTCAGGGAAGTCAGAGTAGTTATTTTAGGTGTCCAAGCACCCAGCTAAAAATTGAGGATTCTAATTGGGAGAAAGGGGACATTGGGGTATGCACTTTGCAACTGCCATATCTCCCTTGACATCATATCCTCTCTAGCTACTGTCTTGTTTTTCTGCATCATATTGGAATCAAAATTTCTTCAAAGAGTCTAATCATATTCTACTTCTCAACTCAAACCAACTCCAGCACTCACACTTCTACTTATGTGATTGTATTAGGGTTACTCATGATTCCAGTGTTTTAAAAATCCAAGGAATACTTTGAAGTCTTCATCTGACTTGATTTCTTAGTAGCTTTCAGTTCTTTTCTTTTTTCCTGAGGAATTCCTGTATGGGGATTAGCCTGGAGTTTTTACTCTGTCTTCTATGACTTTATCATCACCTACCACCATTCTGGAACCTTATTCCCTCTCTGATGTTTTCAACATCTCCTATTCTACCCAATGTCCAAGTGTTGGAATTTCTCAAGGTTTAGTTTTTTAAAGTAAAGTAACAGATAAGATTCATAATTTTAACCATTTTTAAGTATTTTTAAACCATTTTTGAATATCGTTAAGTATATTCACATTGTCTCACAACCATCACCACCATCTATGTTTAGAACTTTTTTGCCTAGCCAAAGTGAAACTTTGTGACCAGGAAACAAGACCCATTCCCTATTCACCCTGTCTCTCTCTTACATTCTACTTGGTAAATTTTCAAGGTTACTTTCATGTCTAAATTGGAAGGATCTTTGTTTCTTCTTCATGTCCTTCAAAGGTGAAAGCCTCAGATTCCATGATCTTAAATATCATCCAATCCCAAATTTATATTTCCAATTAAATTTTTTTCCTTCTGATCACTAGGTTATCACCTTAGCCTGATATTTCCACTTGGCTGGAAATCCACTTCAATGGCTTATTGACTTTAAAAAGTGTGACTTAACTAAAACTTATGTGTTCTTAGTCTCATTTGGTCTCCTTCTTATTTACAGTCTCAGTGATGACACTAGCCATCCAGTTATTTGACCCAGAAGCCTGATTGGTGACTTGATAGCTCCTCTTCCTCACTCCTCCCCAATCAAATCAATCAGTAGTCTTGGCAGTTCCACACTTAATATATGATGATTTGCTTCATTTTTCTTTATCTCTACCATCCTGACCCTTCTCCATGCTCCATCATCTCTTGCTTGATAATTGCAGTGCCCTCTTAGCTCATTTCTGTACTCTTTCCTGCCTCCAATGTGATCTGTAAAAACACAAATAGGGTCATGTTTCTCCAAGGCTTAAAGCCCTTCACGGCCTTCCTAGTGCTGTTAGAATGAGACCCAGTCCCCTTACCCATGGCTCTCTAGGCTTTATCTGAATTGGCCCATGTGCCCCTCTCCACCTCACTGTTGCCCTTTTCTCTACCTGCTGGTTGTCTTTCATTTCCTTTAACATGAGTTCCCTCCTGCTTCAGGGACTCTGCTTGCTACTTTCTTTATGTTTTCTTGGCATCTTTCAGGTCTTAAGTGACATCCTCAGAGAGATCCCTCTCACCTAATACAAAGTGCGACCCCTCTTATTGTTCTGATTCAGGGCATCATGTTCTTTTTTAAACCCTCCCCCACTTAAAAAATGATTTATTCCCTCTGCCTTTATTTCATTTCTCCCAGCAGATTTATTTTATTGTGTTTGTTCATTTCTCCCAGTAGATTATAAGTGTGATTAGGGATTGGTTTTTTTTTTTTTTTTTTTTTTTTTTTTTTTTTGATTAGGGACTGTTTAAATTCTATTCGCTATTTATGCCTAATGTTTAATGCAATGACTGGCACATATCTGGCTTGCAGTAAATATTTAGAAATGAGTGAATCTTTCTCCCTTTTCCTGACATGATTTGCATTGCCCTTGTTGATGTAATTGTGCTTCATATAATGGCATCTCTGTTAGGTGATATCATTGCAACTTGTAAGTTTCTTTCATGAAACTTCTTGTACCTTGTAATTAAAGTAAGGGTTGTTTGATTGTTGGTTCCTGACTATACTATCAGCGTTGTGAGAGTACTGGCCACAGCTCTTTTGGACTATCATTGTTGCTCTTTGGTTAAGCATAGTGTCTTATACTCATCTTGTTATATAAATGAATGCATGGTGGTAAAAATATACTTCACCAACTGGTTCATATTTCATAATAGAGGATAGTTATTGCCATTTTATCAGCTGTGAATAAGTATTAGAAATTGAGGATGTACTGAGAGAATCTTAATTTCTTGAAACCACCATTTGGAAAGTTTAGTGGGTTTTTATTGTTGGATTCCTCTTAGATGTTAAGAACCTACAAATTCACAAAGGAAAAAAATGTTATGAAATTTTACTCTAAGAATCATATGAAGATGCCTGAAATTTTGCCAAATGTAATTTTGCACTTTTTTAGATTAGTGAAATTTTAGTACATCTGCATGTTTGTCTTTCCAGGTCTCCCTTGTGACATCATTAGTACATTTAAGCCTCTTGAGTTGCTTCTTTGGAAATTTTCATAATCAATTAAATTCATTTTTGAAATGTATAAATTCTTCGAGTATTACTCATAACTTTTTATGGGTTCCACACTTTTTTTCTATATCAGAAAGATTTAAAATTACTTTTGCAGAAAAATACATTTATAGTAGATACTTTCTATCATACTGTACCAAATTTAGTAGGGTAATACTTTAATTTTCTGGCATCCTCTTAAATGTGGTAATTTGCAACATTAATTCAGGAAAATTTAGTGGTTTTAAAATTTCTGGCATGTGCAAGGGGATCCAATATAACTTTATGTTAGGCTTCATTGGACTCAGCTTCCCAGCAGCCTTTATCCGAGGGCCTTCCCACCAAATGCTCTAGACCCAGAGACGTGCTTGCCTATAAAGCTTTTGTTCCTTCTTCCTAAGATCAAAGTCCAGCTCATTATAAAATGCCTGGGGCACAGGATTTTCTGATCTTGGTAGAAGCACCATCTACTCACTTTTTTTGAGTATTACTACGTTCCTGTTGTTTCTCTTTTAACCCATCTCAGGAAAACAAAAAACGAGTGAATGGCTTGCTGGTTACATTTGGTATACACATGTTTAGTTAAGGGCATATTGTATTTATCTAAATAGTGATTTTGAAATAAATTATTTAGCTGCCAACATTATAAAATTAGGAGATTTTATATCCCAGTCTGGTTTGGTAGCTTTTCTTAGAAAATCTGAAAGTCTGGTTACTTTGGGCCAGCTTCTACACATGCTAGTTGGAACTACTGATGTGCTCCTGTTTGCCTCACCCTCTACCAGTCCCTCTAATTCCCTGACCCGGAAGTCTGGTGTCTGTTACCATTTATCCTTGTTGTCATACTGTTGGTTTTCTCATGGTGGAGTAAATAATCCTTGTACCACATCTGTAGGTCAAGAGGAACTATGAATGAGATAGCGGTGAATTCCAAGAAAATGAGAAAACATGTACTTGTTTGGGGGCAATGAATACTTTTTGTCTATTTTTTCATCTGTGTAATGTATATTTGAATTAAATATATATTTAATTCATATAAATTTCATATATATTTAATGTATATTTAAATACATTACATTACACAATGCATTGTGCCCATTCCTAACTGTTCCTCGCCTGTCTCCAATCAACATTGGAGCCAAGGATTCTTGATTAATATATATGATCCTATCAAAATAAGTGATTCCACCTTTGGTTCCCTCAGAGGATGGTAGATTGTTCTAGATACTTACAGCTCTCTTGCAAATGAAATGTCTAGGTATCCTCTTTGTGACTTGTCAGGAGGGTAGCTCATGTTGGTTTTACCAATAATTAGGCCTTGAAAGACCTGACAAGTTCACTGTAAGTAAAACAGACTTTGTCCTCAAAGATAATTTATCTTCGGAGGGGGTTTGAGCCTGTTTAAAATAGAAATATAAGTGGCATAAGAAAGACAATATAGCAGCTTGAAGGAGGGAAAGATTATATTGAATTGAGATCTTGAAGTTGCTTTTATGCTTTGTGATGAATAACAGGTAGAAATTGAGTGCAGGAGACAGTGGGATAATAGAACTGCTTATAGAAAGCAAAAAAAAAAAAAAAAAGAAAAAAGAAAAAAGAAAAAAAAAGATGGGGATGGGGTCTGGGCAAGATAGTGGATGGTGGTGGTATTGAAAGTAGAGGGGACTGAGGAAAACTAAGATCAGAGGTGGGTTGTGGCCTGGTTGTGGATATCCTTAATATTAACCAAGAAATTTGTGCCCAATTTAAGAGATGGTGAATAAGCCCTGGCAGACACAAGTTACAGGAGGGAAATACCAGAGCTCATGAATTGAAAGGGGGAAAACTAGAAGTGCTGTCATCAAGTTTTGTGATGTCCTCCAGGACTCAGAGGTTCTCCAGCTCAGCTCTCCCTTCCACCCTGATGGCCTTATCCCAAAGCTGATTCTTCTATAGCAGCAGGACTCCATGTGGCATTGTTTCACATCTAGAAGGAGAGAACCTTTATAGAAATTCTCTTGAAAAAGCCAAAAAGCTTCATTCTCAAAAATATCTATCAAACTAACCTCTTCTCATTTGTCTTTGGCCCATATTGGACCATATTGGATCACATGCCTATTCTTTCTTTTTTAAATTGTGGTAAAACCCACATACATGAAATTTACCATCTTAACCATTTTTAAGTGTCCAGTTCAGTGATAACAGAAAACATTCATATTAGTTGAATCACCAGCCATCACCAGCAGCCATCTGTATAGCTTTTTCCATCTTGTAAAACTGAAACTCTATTAAACAGTAACTCCTCATTGCCACTCCTGGCAGCCCCGAAAACAAGTCACCATTCCACTTTTTGTCTCTATGATTATTTTGACAACTTGAGGTAAGTTTCTCATATAAATGGAATCATAGAGTATTTGTATTTTTGTGACTGGCTGATTTTACTTAGCATAATGTTGTAACATATGTTAGAATTTCTTCCATTCTAAGACATTATGTATATATAGCACATTTTGCTTATCTTTTTATCCATTGGTGGATACTTGTGGTGTTTCCACATTTTAACCATAATGAACTGTGCGATTATAAATGTGGATATATAAACATCTCTTTGTGACCCTGATTTCAGTTATTTTGGGTATATAACCAGAAGTGAAATTGGTAGATGATGTGCTAATCCTATTTTTAATTTTTTAAGGAACTGCCATTGGTGTTCCACATTGCTGTTTTCCACAGCAGCTTGTACCATGTCTACCAGCCATGTGTAAGGGTTCTGCTTTATCCATATCTTTGCTAGCACTTACTTTCTGCTTTTTTTTTTTTTTATAGTAGCTGTCCTAATGAGCATTTTTTTTTTTTACGTGCTTATTAGCCATTTGTATGTCTTCATTGGAGAAAAGTCTATTCAAGTCTGCCCATTTGGGGATCAAGTTGCTTTTTTTTTTTTTTTTTTTTTTGTCATTAAGCTTTAAACGTGGCTACTCTTAAACCAGCCCCTGGCAGTGGAGTGGCATCATTCTATTAGATCCAGGTTGATTCCTGGATCCTGGGTAGACAGCTTATATTGCCTAGTTATGTATAGAAGATTGTGTTCAGTTTCAACACATGTAAGGAGATGGTGGGATATCATGGTGGAGATATGATTAGAAGGTTACATGTCTGAGTCTGGATCCTGAAAGGAGCAAGGAGAGATTTTACTAACTGATGTTGAAGCTTTTAAAGAACCATCTGGCAGAGTTAGTAATGCCTAACAAATACTGTAATGCCCACCAGCATGTCCCACCTCCCTTTGAATTGGCAGAATTATGTGTGTAGTTGGCCAATGGAATATGAAGGAAGTAGTATGTTTTTCTTTGAGGCCAAGGGTAGTAAAAGATCCATGCAGGATTCTTCCTATTTTTCTCCCAAAGGGAGACAGAAGGCCATGGATTCCAGATGGGCAGCTGTAAAATGGAAGGGTCCCCAAACCTTGGGTCCCTGAATGTTTGTTTAGAACCAAGTTCTTTACTGATTTATGCAGTCCATTTAACAGGAGAGAGAAGCTTTTGTTGTAATAGTAGCATAACCAGTACATACCTCATCATTATTTTTTTTTTGAAGCAAACTTTTCTTGAATCCAGTATTCACTTCTTTGCCTACTTATCTAGTACAGCTTGCATAGAATTTTATCTTATTCATATGTGAGGGATACCCCTACAGATCTGCCATTGTGCTGATCTGCCATTACCAGGATCAGTGCCACTGGGGCTTACTGAGCTAAGTAGGATTATTTGCTTGAAGAAGATCAAGGAAGGTAATGTGGATGTGGTAAAATGTGTTGCTTAAAAAAGCATATAATGTGAATTCATGTAACGGGGTTAATGGGCCTATGAAAAGTCAGAGACTCGAAAATTACAATCAAGGTTTGATAACTTGATTTTGTTAAGATATCGATACTATTATATTTTTTCCCAAGTTACATACTGTTAAACCATTATATTCAAGTCATATACAAGTTATAACTGATAGTTCAGATTTAATCTTTTTATAACTACCCATGATAGCAGATATGATAGAGATACGGTTCATCCTTCTGAGGAATTATAATAAAGTGATAATTGGAGAATGAAATAGAATCATAGATCCTTATGTCCCAAGGGAACCAAGAAACTGGTTCTTCACTAACACTATAGGTCATCACAAATAACCTATCCATACCCCATGAAAACTCTCCTTGATTTGGAGTACAGGTCAGAAGGTGGGATCCATGCTTTCTTTCACCCACAGTGTTTTTAACAATTATAACCAAAATAGGTAACATAGAAATCAGGAGATGGAACACAAAAACCTAGCTCATTTTTAAAAATGGGCAGGTATAGTCTTCTGAGCTAGTGCTAGCTAGTGATGGAACTTTGGCATCCCACTCTACAAAGCCTATACTTGTCCCAACTTGCCACTCACATACTTACGCCACCACTTCACACATTTTAGTTGAAGAGTTTCTCATTATTATGCACATATACCTTGGGAGAATAAATTCTGTCAGTGATTTAGAGTTTATGTTCATTTAAAGAATATCACTCAGTTCATTTATTCTGATAAGCAGATTCCTCAAGATACCATTTTTTGAATGAGTTATGGGAGACTGTGTAGATGGAGCGGCTGTACTTAAGATACACCAAGTGCCGAGTAATTGGAAAGTCTTAGGTGATTGTTGCCTCTTTCTCCTTGGTTTATCTCCTTCATCACTGTTAATTACTTTAACGGATGCTTCTTAGATCCTAAGTGCTAGATTCAAATGTTTAAAAGTGAACAAGATACAGTTTGTTGGCTATCAGGAGACCACCTCATTGGTGGGATTGGTAAATTGAGCAAATAAATAAGCATTATAATGTTACCACAACACAGAATGGGAGGGGAGAGGCAGGTGACTTCTGACTGAGAGGGCTGGGAAAGTTTTCATAGTGGGGGGGGGCGGCGCATCTGAACTAGATTTTGGTCAATAAGTAGGAGATCACTGAACTTTTTGAAATAAATTAGTTAAGCCTGCGTATCACGTGGAACGGTTTGCAGCTCCCTATCAATGATTCTCAGTGGGGCATAAAAGAGTCTTCACCTTGCACAGCAGTGTGGGACCATAAAAATAACTGGGCAAGATGAAACTGCAAACTGCTTTCAGTAATCAATGAGGAAATTGAATGATGTGCAGCTTCGAAGACTTTTTGTGAAAACATTAAAAATTTCCCTGTCAGTGATAGATATATAGGAATATGAAAAAGGTATTAAAACTACTATTTAATGCACTGTATTTAAATGGTAAAAATATAGGAATCATGTGTTTCATTTCTTTTGAAAAAATCGTCAATAGTTGGAACTGTGGCTTTTTTGTTGCACAGTTTGTAATATGGAGAGAGAGTATTTTCTCTGCCTCAGTGAATTGTCATGACCGTAAGTCTAGATCAAATTGCAACATGTCATCCTTTGTACTTTCAAGGTTGTGAAATATCTCCCAGAGTGTCTTTAATGTGAAGTGTTTTGCCAGTTTCAGTTTCTCCTTGTCACAACCACTTTCATCATTTACATCCCCGAATTTCTCTTCAGTAAGTCTCCTCTGGCCTCATATCATCAACCCCTACCTACTAGTGGCAGCATCAACATTCCCATCCTCCCCTATGGATTCTATAACCCTGATGTTTGACTCAAGTTTCACTTCCAGCAATGTCACTGTTTGTTTGTTTGCTGTGCTTTCATCTTGATTGGCCAGTTTCCACTTTTGATTATCCATTTTTATAAAATCTCACTTGGTTTTGGTCCTGGGAGACAAGAAGTCAGGAATTGTAATTCCTTGCTTTGCTATCTGTCCATGAACTAAATACAGATGTGCAGTGAGTAATCCCCAAGAGACCTTGAAAGAAGCAGCATGATTAGTCACTGATCAAGATGCATGTTATATATGTATGTGTGTGTGTATATGTGTGTGTATATGTGTGTGTGTATATATATATATATATATATATATATATATATATTATACTGAAGAGCTGGCAGTGGAATGTGTATTTGATGCAACTACTCATAATTAATGTACTTTGGTAACTGGAACGTAAACTTGTCTTGTTGGGGGATTGGTGGTGTTTCCCTAAGCATGGTAACTAAAATTTGTGCATCTTTCAACTGTGCAAAGCCAGGACTGTCTATATGGACTTCTTGAGTGGGTTCATCCTGCCCTTTGGTGGAAGTTCAGCATCTGTAGCCCTGGCCACTGGATGCCAGTGTGGCCCACTGTTGTGTCACTGTGACAACCAAATGCTTCTGACATTCTCTGTCTGTGCCTGAGGGTGGTGATCCTTCGCTGGATTGAACTATTTGGGGCTGTCTCTGGGTTACTCTGTCATTAATGAATCAGAGTGTTGAGGGGCAGCCACTCTGCTGCTAGTTGAGCTTTCAGATGAACTCCCCATAAGTATATGGTGCTTTCCACTTACTTCATAAGCCAAGTGGGTCAGAAATTACTCTTGCCAGAGGCATGTGACTTCAGGACTAGCTGGACTTTGCTACATACCTATCTGCTGCCTGACTTCTTTGAATCATCATTTCTTCATCTGCAAAATATGTGAAACATATCTGATTTACAAGATTATTGCGTGGAATACATGGGAAATATATATGAATATTAGACAAATATGAAGAATTGTTCTGGAGATGATGAATAACTCAATCAGTAAGATGCATTTCTTAGATTTAAAATGAAATGCAACAGAGCCTTCTAATGTCTCCGCAAAGTAAACATCCTCAGCTTTTAGACACCCCCTCATGTGAGAAGTTCACTACTTTCCCATCTCCACTTTTCAGAGTTTTCTAGTTGGCTCTTTTCTCATGTAGCTCTCTTCATGGTGAAATGCAGCAAATTGACTCACAATCCATTAGTACGTGAAGTAACTTTAGACAGCCTTCTCCATGAGGATAGACCTTATTTCTCTATTGATATAAGGAAGATAGAGCACAAATGAGCTGTGTTTTTTTTTTTTTTTTTTTTTTTTGTGAAGCAGGCTGCAGATGGCTCCCAGCTGGTAGCCATTTTGAATGACGAATTTTCAATCGTTTAGAGTATAAATGTCAAGTTAGAGTGTTCAGTGTTCTTTTCCTGGTCCAAGAATAAATATTTCGAGTAAAGTCAGCATAAATAGACATCTCGTTGGTTGATCTGAGATACTGTTTACTTACCTGTGGATTTTTAACTTAATGTCTGGATTGAAGAATTTGGTGAAATAAGCACGTTAGTAGAAATGTTGGCTTGGCAAGGGTTTCCATCATCTGTAAGATATTATCCTATAATTGCTGCAAACTTGCAAAATCTGTAGTATAGTGAACATTGGTAGATATGTTCTCTTTCCACATGGTGTACTAATCTGGAATTTGTTTGGAGATGGAAAAACATTATCATTTGAGCATTGAAGAATATAAGTAGAAATTTTTTTATTGTAGATGAAGCTACATGTAGAATTTGATTGGATTTTATTTGTTTTATTCTAATTTTGACAAGTTATTTTGGTTAAGTGAAATTATTTAAATGATTCCTTGTAAATCTGTGATGAAATGTTTTTCAATAGCTGATAGAACTTTTTTTCCAATTAAAAATTTTCCAAATTCCAGCACATGTAAGCATTATTCTCCCTTGCCATCTCTTCCTTTTTTACTCCACATAGAAACTCAAACCAAACTGGAACATAGGATTCTATGTTTATTAAGTATCTTTTTAATATAAAAAAGCAGTGTTACTACTCTTTGATTAGGGTACATTATGGCCTGTTTACAAAATACAAATATGAAAAAGTTAAGATGACTCATTAGCTCCTAAGGTATTACATATCCACAGTATGCTATCATCATCAGACTTTTATTTATGAGAAAATAACTTTTAACTGTAGATGAACTACAAAAATACATATTCTGATATAAACAATCTTAATTGCTTCATATGTTTCAAAATTGATATTCTTGGCTCAGATACTTTTGTTACTATAAATATTTCCTGTCCGCCAAATCTGAGATTAGCATAAGAATGAAGTTACATTTCCATTATTATGTTAAGTAATGGGTATAGCAATCTAACAATGGGAACTTAAAATAGTTATTTTTCAAATAGTTTCATCTTTAGATGACCAACTCCAAAATCTCCTCCCCTCCCATGACATATAGGATTGCTGCTTATAATAGAAGAACTAAAGAGACCTAGCAGAAATTGGTAGAATTGAGAAGACATTTTCTTGACAATGAAGATGTCCAGAGGTTGAAACTGACCTATTTGGTTTTGTTTGATTGATTGATTGATTGATTGATTTATCACACACACACACAGAGAGAGAGAGAGAGAGAGAGAGGCGGAGACACAGGCAGAGGGAGAAACAGGCTCCATGCAGGGAGCCGACATGGGACTTGATCCTGAGTCTCCAGGATCACGTCCTGGGCCAAAGGCAGCGCTAAACTGCTGAGCCACCCAGGCTGCCCGAAACTGACCTATTTGAAGTGGCATAAACATATGCATCCAGAATTCTGAGTTAGACCAAGTCTTTAGAATATTTAAGGTGTCATTTAGTGTTTATTGAAAATGATTCAGTAAACATTGAGCTTTGATTTTTATGAAGGTAGAAACCAGGACAATAATATTAAAGAAACAACACCCAAAAAACTAGCTAGAACTCACCTTAGGATTTTTCTCCCTGAGACAGAAGATAGTTATTTTCTTCCTGGAGATTTTGTGGTTTGCTCACTGAGGCATTGCTTCACCTAATTGGCATCATGATACCTGGACTCCTTGTTTCACCAGGAAGCACTAGCCATTTTAAGCATGTTTCCCAGTTTTCAGTTCAAATTTCACACATCTTATGTTTTGCAGAGGGGTTGGTCAGAGTTAGCCACTTAGACACTTAATTGAATTATTCCTTGAATGCAAATTGCACATTTGGACAGTATCCTGGCTTGCTTAAGAATTGGGGCATAACATTGATTTCTGGAAAGTAGTTTTCTTGTAGGAATTGGTTGGATTGTGGAAAATGTATAATATTCTTTTGAAAAGCTGTCAGTGTTTTTATCCATTATGAGATCCTCAAAATTAACTACTTTAGTGGTCCCAGTTCTGTGATTTTTAAAAACATCACTTTAATACTTAAAATCCAAACAAGTTTTAAATAAAACTTGTGAAGATGCCAAGAGATTGCCAGCACCTCCTATTCTAGTTTGCCCGTGATTATCTCTGTTGATGTGCTGATCCTGCAAAGGAGAGTAAGCACTTAAGTAAGGGTTGTCTGGAAGCCTTGGGACATCTTTTTAAGACTATAACTCATCTATCTGTAAGCTTTCTAGCCACCCCTCCCCCCCTTTTTTGCCTCAGGAGAAATCCCAGCTTTATCTCTTGACTTCCTATAGCTGTTTTATTAATGTACAGCTTCTAGAATAATGGGTTAAAATAAGTGTTTAAAGTAGTTAAGGTCTGATTTAATGTTTATAGAAAATTAATCAAAATTAGTAGTTTGTTCTTTGAGCTTTGGTTTTGCAAAGGTAGAAACAGCCATAATAAGATTAAAAAAAAAAAAAACCTAGCTGGAACTCAGTTTGTTTTTTTGTTTTGTTTTGTTTTAGACATAAGAGAGTCATTTTCTTCTCAGAGGTTTTTGTGGAGTCTTTGATTTCAGCCCAGCTCTGGACCTCACCTTTTCTAGCTCCTCTATTTACCTTGAGTTACCTTTCTGTTGTCTTCATGACCATTTAGGACATTTTCTTAAACATAGCTTGTTGGATACAGAGCTTCTGACTTGCTTAGTTAGTGCCCTAGGTTCTATGTCTGCACCTCACGATCTGCATCCTCATCCCACTTCTGCTAGGGCTCATGCTTCAGCTCCCTTTTCAGTAATCAACTTCAGCAACTTTAGTCCTAGGGTTCCTGGACTGACGTTGCCCTGTACTCCCAGCAAAGAACTGTATTTCCTCCTCCTCCTGATCACTCTACTGCTCCATAACTGGTTGAGACTAAAACCAGCTATTCGTGTGCAATGTCCTTGCTGTAGGTACTGGCTTGGAGTCATTGGAGGTGATGGTTTGAAAAGTTTCATTGATTACTTCCTAAGGGAATTTTCACTTCTAAAAGTGAAGTAAATATGGCCTCTTCATATTTGTAGTTACTTTCCCAGTTTTTAGAGTTGGTTTGTGCTGAATGATAACCAACCACACATGCTGGATGGCTTTGATTTGTGTCATGTCTTCAAGTCCCTATGAACATGTCCATATGCAGATCCATAGGCAGGTAGAGAAGACATGAGACCTACTTGCTGTCCCGGATGTGTGAAATGAGCCTTGAAGCACCTTAGACTGTCTGGAGTACCTGCCCTCCCTCCTCCTAGACTCCTAGACCTTTCTACATGTACACCTCTCCTATATGGGACACGTTCTCCACCTTTTCTCCAGCTAGCTGTTTCTCTTCCTTTAGTCACAGCATTAATAGGCATTTCCTTGATATAACTTTCCTTTCTTTCCATGTCTGGGTTAGGACTCCCTCTATACTCTCATTATCACCCTGCCCCATTCTGAAACTTGATACATAGTACATAATGGTGGATTAACCTGTCCTCTCTCTTGTTAAACCATGACCTCCTGGAGGGAGGCACCATGTTATTTCCTGTTGTATCAGGTGTTTCCAGGACAGTGCCTGACCAAAAGTAATCAATATGTAATTAACTCAAGGGTCAATATTATCTAACAATCACTATAGACCATGTTCTTTGGGGTTTTCCATGTTTTTTGTTTTTTTAAGATTTTATTTATTCATGAGAGACACAGAGAGAGAGGCAGAGACATAGGCAGAGGGAGAAGCAGGCTCCATGCAGGAGGCCTGATGTAAGACTCCATCCCAGAACCCTGGGATCATGCCCTGAGCCAAAGGCAGACGCTACCCAGGATTCCCTTCCACATATTTTCTTACCAAAACCTCCCAACAATTCTATGAGTAGGTACTGTAATTAATTATACAGAGGATAAAAAGCTGACAAAAGTAATCTACCCATCATGATAGCTAGAAAGCGGCAGAGGTAGTACTTGACCCTAGAGCCACCCGTGCTTAATGGCTGGATTAACAACAAATAGAGGGATGTCTCAGAAGGTATCCAGTTGGAGCTCTGTATGGTGATTGCAGCCTAGTGAGTGACTTGTATGCTTGGCATGGACTGGCCACAGATCACGGAATCACTTTTTTCTAATCATAGACAGCAGGTCAGTTACAGGTGTCAGATTCTAGTAACTAGTAATTTGTTTTCTCTAAAAGGTTTGACATTTACTGTAGCTCATAAAACTTTGGGGATCATGAAATTTGAAAGGTAAAACTCTGGTTTTAGAGTTAGGGATACTAAGCTTGGCATAGTCTCCCTTCCCCACAGATAGTGTCAATGTGGGTAGTTTGAAAGTGAGTGTTTCTGAGTCCCACCACTTCACTACACAGTGGAGACCCTGGACTGGTTGGGAGGCTTAAAGAGAGTATGTGTAAAGTAGCATTTTGACTTGATGGCTCTTATCCACTATGAGGCTGTTTTCTGTGGCATATTATTTTCTGTCATGGAGCAACTGTTCGTGTTTAATATGGGGAAACCATATATATGCAGGGTGATTTCTAAGAAGTTCTGCAAATGATTAAGATTTTAGAAAGTTATGTCTTGCCACCATATATTGTCAAAGAAGCTTCTCTATTTATAGTATTCTAATTATGGCACCCAACATTATTTACTGGATTAAATGGCCAAATTATTTAATTTAGGAAAAGTATACAGATTATTTTCTTACTACTTCCCCACCAGCAGCATTATAGTAAAATCTCATTTTTCCATTTTATCTCTTTGGGTACCTTAGCCAACATAGAGGAAAATTCTGAATCAATTTTTAGTCACTTTGAAGATACATGTATGAATAGTAGCTCGAACTATAGGTAATAAATGTGACCAATGAGGGATGCCTGGGTGGCGTAGTGGTTGAGCATCTGCCTTCGGCTAAGGGTGTGATCCCGGGATCTGGGATCGAGTCCCACATTGGGCTCCCTGCATGGAGCCTGCTTCTCCCTCTGCCTATATCTCTCCTCTCTGTGTCTCTCATGAATGAATAAATAAAACTTTAAAAAAAAAAAACCGTGACCAATGAGAAGTCCCTCCTCGTTGGAGCTTCCTGCCCTTATTCAGTGACTTTTGAACTTACTCATAAATTTACTTTTCTTGGCTTTCAGGACTTGAATGATTTTGAAGATTGTATTTTAGAAAACCTTTACTAACCACCTCCCTTAACTCGACCTTTTAAGACAATGGCTGTGAGCCATCTTTATGAACAGATCTTGTGCTAGCACTCAGTCCACCGTCAGACAGTTGGCTTTTTTCTTTGTGTCTCTGACTGGACTGTAAACTTGTGGACACCAGGAATTGTGTCTTATTCATAGCACTTGTGGTACCTAGGTAGGCTCTTGATAAATACTTGTAGGATGTTAAAGTCATGTGTTATGCACAAATCCTAAAGCATATTTTCAAATTTGTATATACATGTTTTAAAAAGAGGTCCTATGTTCCAAATAGTTTGGTTGTTAAAAGTGTGGTCTTTGCAAGAAGTCTGGTGCTTTTATCCACACTCTGCTGCTTCTTAGCTGTTTGAGGAATAAAGAAATCTACTTCATAAGCATGCTATGAAGATTCATTTACCCAAAGGTATCCTATACTTGCTGTGTGCAAGGTAGAGAGCTTACTTTTATTTTGCAAACAAGTAGACAAAGAAATAGGAGAATTTCTTGTAAAGGGTAAGAAGGAAATGTGTAAAGGGATTGTGTAAAGGGTAGGAAGGAAATGAACATAGTAAGGTGGGAAGAATTAGGGTTGGGGTCATACAAGAGTAGAAGGGGCTGTGGCAGCTGGGCGAGTGAGTGTGGACACAAAGGCCCTATAGGGAGCCCTGCTGGGCATGGACTTGGGGCACAGAAGAAGCTGAAGAGGATGGTGTTTATTTATTTTATTTTAAAATGTGGATTTAGAGTTAACAATATAGTGGTGAAGACAACTAAATACATTAAGAAGGGTAGCATGAGATAGGCCAGGAGTTACAGGGTTGAGATGAACAAGTTCACCTACCTATAGGGCCAGGCCAGTACCTTGACTTAGTGAGAACAGGATGACCTCACTTATGTTTTTCAATGTTTAATAGATACACAGGTGTAGAGAAATATTTCTCTGAGAAAAACAGCAGTGCAAACACCATGATAAATGGCAAATGAGTAATATGAACATGATGATAATAGCAAGTGGCTCTTGACCTCTGTGTGAGAGACCTAGTGAGGGTTTGGGGAGCAGCCCAGAGCCTCCTGGGCATCTGGTCCTCAGTGTCAGCCAAGTGTTGCCATGTGGGAATGTGGGATCCAAGTGCTAAATCTGTCAGGTTTTCCAGAGAACTAGAAATCTTAATTTCTATGTGAAATTCCCAGAGTTAGAAATGTTGGCTCATGTTTTAAAAACCTTATGATGGGTAGACAAAATGCATCTGTGAGCTGCCAGTTTGAAACATCTGCTGAAAGTTCTTTTATGCTATGAAAAGGGGGATTATGTGAAGTACGATGCATGTTACGTGTTAACTGTGTAGACTTACGCCCAATACATAGCCAGTACTGAAGGGATGAAGGTACTTTTTATTAATTGCACTGTTTAGTTGTCTTCACCTTTAATTTGTTTAGTTAACTCTAAATCCATATTAAAAATCATATATTATCCTACTCTCACTGAAGTGATTAATGTGTGCTAGTTTTATTCACCTATTAATTTGTTTTGTTTTGTTTTTTCTGTCAGTTTGGTTAATTCTGTATTCATGGTACAAACATAAACATTAATCTAGTCTTACTCATGTGGTAAAAGTAGAGAAGAACAAAGGATGAACTTTTTTTGGTTACTCTTTCTTACTTACCATCTACTGCTTTTGCTCTTGGTGGTAGTTTCCCTCACTTATTCTTGTACCATTTTGCACATTTGGGTCCTAATCACCCTGGCCTGCGTTAGCCGCATAGAAGTGGAAAAGAACTGTGGCAAAGATGCCATTTTGCACCAGGCAAAGGATGATGGGAATGCAACCTTACGACATGATGTCGTGTTTAGAGAGATTTTTCATCAGATTTTAATGAAATACAAATGTGCCCAAAGCAAGTTATTAATTTTTTTCTCAGAAAAAAAAGTCTTCATTTAGTATGGCCTAACCCACGTAGTTTTGTATTACAAGGATTATGTTTGGTGTGTTGCAATCTGTTGGCAATGGTCTTGGGGAATTTTATTCAGCACAAGCATCTCTGACAGTTCTGGCGTCAAGTGGGGTCAATTACTTGTTCATGTACTTTTGGTCTTGTTGTCTCTATGTTAAAACTCTGAAGCATAACAGAGAGGAACACTGGGAGTAACAAAATATACTTGAATATTTCTAATAGATTAAAGGCTTATAAAAATGAATCTCTCTTTTCAGCAAGTTTTTTTTTGCGTTGTTTCAAAATGAGATCATTTTATCAGCATGAGACTAAAGACTTGAAAATAAATTTTTTAAGAAGAATTTTATCTGTAAATACAAGTTCTTAATTGAATCAATATTTTTCTCTCTTAATTTTTGTTACAGATCATGGAGGAAACAAATACGCAGATTGCTTGGCCATCAAAACTGAAGATTGGAGCCAAATCCAAGAAAGGTAAAATCATGAAAGATGGAGAAATTGGTGGCTTTAATAATGGAGACTGGAATTACTGGAGGTTTGCTGGTAGAAAATTAACCTTTATTCTTATCATGTATGTCCCCAAATAGTTGTGAAATAGCAATATTCTGGAAGGTTTATCGTAATTAAAAATTGTGCCTTTTATCCAACATAGCAAATACGATTTCAGTGATGTCTTTTCATTTGATGGCCATGAGTCATGGTGACTCTCTACATGTAATAACATGTTTTCAACACATAAACTCCCAGTGTTTATTCTTTAGGCTTCTTCTTTTGTGCCACACGAATTTAATAGCTATTTTCTTTTCCCTATACAGGAAACCTTAGGTTTCCTTTCTTGCATGATTCTTCTTTTCATCTGTCAAACAGTAATGAACCCAGTACATTTCTCTTTTAGGCTGAGCATTTCCCTTGTGTGGCCTTTCTTTCACTTTATCCTAGAACACCCCACCCAGTGCATGGTTGGTCAGGAATACAAATACGGGCACCTTTATTTTCTTCCCAGGTTACATAGTATTTTTAAGTGACCTGCCAGTGTATATTTATGGATAGTTGTTCAAAGTATGACCTTAGTCTCAATAAACTTTGTTGTGTATACTTCATTAAAAGATACATGTCATTAGGAGATAATGAGAGATACCATCAAATAGTTCAGAAACAGTGTTTGTGCAAGCCAGACATTATCTGTTGTGATCCAGCTTTTTTGTTGTTGCTCTTTAGTTTCATACTTGCTTCTCCTTCTATCTATGACTTTTATTGCTAAATAATACTAAACAGTGAAAGATTTCTCTGCTTCTTTTCTTGGTTTAGTTCAGATTCCCATCTTTTAATCTCACTATTAGTTATTCATCACATGGAATGTAAATTATTTTACAGTTATTGTGAGGATGAGCTGGACTCCATGGACTGGGATTTCTGCAGAAACTCTGCTCTTGTTACTTTCTTGTTTCTGATTGTAGTGGCAAGAAAGGGGAAGCCTGTGGGCTAAACAGTCATAGGAAGACATGTGAATTTCCAAGTGTGATTATGTAACTTCGTACATGCCTTGCACTTGCCAAGGGTTATAGGATATAATCCAATCTTCAGTGTGTTGAGAGGTTTTACACTTATTATGCTGAAGAAGGAATTACTTATTAGTGGGTTATCTACCTGTTTGGTTGTTTGTAGCCAGTTTAAAAATCCCTGGCCTACTACTTGAATAAATTGGAACTTGAACATGAATTGGATTCTTTTCCCTATTGTCAGGTAGTTTTACATAAAGAATGAAATGAACTTCATTACAATTCTATTAAAAATGTAATTTGATCAGTCTCCAAAGAAAACCCGCAAGGAAACATGAATGTTTAAATGATTCCAAATAATTTTGGATGGCTTATTCTCTTGCACTACCCACGCTATGTTTTTCCCCCTACTATCATAAGAAACTGGGAATTGATTAATTTTTTATTCAAAATGTGGTTATAACTTTAGAGATTTTAGATAATAGGGAGATAAATAGATGAAGTTAATGTTTTAGTTTCCAGTCATTGACACACTTAACCATTCACAATGACCAACTATATTGACCACATTTTGATTATATACGTTTTGTTTTGAAAATAAAGATATTTCAGCAGTACATTTTGAGGACATTTAGCATAATTTGCCCATGGTTAAAGTCAACTTTTGGAATTATGCCTAAGAATTGATCCCTCCAGGCCTATGTCTACAGACATCATTTTATTTTCCTATTATTTATGAAGTGCTATGAATGTATACAGTATTGTATGATGAGCAGAATGTGCCAAAAGAGAAAGACTGAGCCCAAGGAAGGGAGAAAAAAAATCAAGTTTTCCTCAGAGGAATTTATGGTTCAGAATTTATTTGAGCTGCTCTTACTACTTAAACACACAGCTGCTGAATCAGTTTTTGGCTAACATCCCTGATATGTGTATTCGTATATTAATTTTAAAATGGTTAAATTCAGAGATGAAATTTGTTTGATTATAATTTATAATAAGTAGAAATAAAATGAAAATGACAGAAGGATCTTCAGAAGGTAATTCTTTAATTTGATGTGGATATCTACCTCAGAATGTTGTATGGAAAACAGTCTTTATTTTAAACCTTCTTCATTCTGGGATCCCTGGGTGGCACAGCTGTTTAGCGCCTGCCTTTGGCCCAGGGCGCAATCCTGGAGACCCGGGATCGAATCCCACGTCGGGATCCCGGTACATGAAGCCTGCTTCTCCCTCTGCCTATGTCTCTGCCTCTCTCTGTCTCTCTCTCTCTGTGACTATCATAAATAAATAGAAATTAAAAAAAAATAAACCTTCTTCATTCTAAATTAGTATTATTCAGGAGACCAAGAATATAAATGTGTCTGGGGATTTGTGCCATGTTTTGGATGGTTATTAAATTCGAAATCCCATGGTGATATGAAGATTTGGAATATATAGATAATCCTCAGATGATGCTAGAGAGACATGTAGGCCTGGGTTTGTGTTGTATTTTACTCTTTAGACTTTTGATCCTATTGGTTGAATTTTATAAACCTAGAGAGACATTTTTTATGGCTGCTGTTACTGGTCTGTCCCCTTCTTCCCTATTGGAATTTAGTCCTGTGCTTTATTTTTCAAGCCATCAGCCCTGTATCAGAGTGGCTGTGTGGCTGGTTTGATTGAAGCACTGGTAGCATGCTGCCCAGCAGAAAGACAGAAAGCCAAAGACCTAAATTTGCCATCACTTAAAAAATCAGATTCTTCTCTGGAGATTCTGGTTCATTAGGTCTGTGGTGGGACTAGGAAATATATACTTAATTTAATACAAGTTCCTTTTATGGTTAAGCCAAGTTTCAGAAACAAAAATCTCCCCCTGTGACATAAAAATAGCATGACTTAGCTACAGAGGAGACGTGTTCAGAGGCAGTGGATGATAATCACTGTAGAAAAACAGATGCAGGCCCTTCAATAGACCCTTCTCTGGGGTAATGTCCATCTTCGTTTCCAAAAACTGCACTTTTATAGATTCATTAATTTTAAGTTTCTGTCTTCTTTGCAGTCAGTATGAATAAGCTTAGAATGATTACTATTGTTCTATGCTTGTGTGAAATACAGTTTTGGGTAAAAAATCCACCTGGTACTTGTCCTTCTCTCTACCCCTTTTTCTACTCCTCCATTCCTCTTTAACCATGTAAAACACAGTGAAAAGATGTAATAGAAATATTTCCATTTAGTAAGCATGGCATTTTGGGAAAAGGCATATTTTGTCATATAAAGCTCAGGGACTGTATAATTTTTTTAAATTGACAAGTATTTGAAATTATTGGAATATCGAGTTCTGATTAGAACCAGAAAGAACTAAGAATTTAAGATTCAATATAATGGACATTTAAATAACCAACTCTAGTGTTATCCTAGTGGGCAGAGGTCATGATTAAGAAAAATAAAGCAAAGTTTAGTCTTCTGTATAACATATTTATTTTGTGTGGAAGAAAACTCTTTCCAACTCTTAGATTCAAAATGCTAGAATATTCTACCTTAAATAGACAAATCAGAGGTTTATATCCACAAGGACAGTACTTAAGGACTAAGATGTTTAATACTGTAAAGCCTTACTAACAGAATCACTTAGGCACTCATTAAAATTTTGAAAATGCTATTCTGAATAATGGCCTACTTTAAAGTAAATGCAGCTTCATTAAAATACAGATAGCATTTTGAGCAAGTTTCACTGTTTGGCCAAACAGTGCCACACCCACCTTAAATAGATAAAAGTGATTTGTAATGAGAATTTATCACACTGGTGCAATTGTGCCACGTGTGATGCTAGAGAGTTTGTTCTCTTAAATATGGTAAACATTTTTCTTACATTCTTCCTTTTGCCCTTAATTTGCTCATCAGTCTCTTTCTTCTTAGACTGGTAGAGTTGTGAATGTGGGTGAAAATTGTTTAAAGTTTTTATGCCAAATTCCAAATAAATGTAGTCAGCATTGATGAAGCTTTATTGCCTTTCATTCTGGGAAGGAGTTGTCCTACAGAATTTAAGTGATAGAAACTGTTCTATGCAACTGTTTCTTTTATGACAGTTCAGGATGCCTCAGGATGATCAGGAATGAAAGGTGTGGCTGAATTGCTCCATGTATCCTGGGTTTGGAGGCGATTTGGCACCAACTTTGGCCATTCTCTTCCTCCGGAATAAACAAGAGGGTCATTAAAACGAGGCTTTATTATTTTTGGTTGCATTCCATTAAAACAAGTGGTATCTAATAGGAAATCTTAGCTTCAGAAAAACTGTAGACTGTTCACTTTATTTTTTTTCCAGAGGAAAATGTTTTGTTGAACATACTTACACTTTTGTTGGGTATTCACATTGAACTGTTTGAGGCCTGTAACAAGTATTGTGCAGAGGGCAGAGAAGAGGCATGGCACAGTAAGCTGTGTCACAGTTTCTGATGGTGAGCTGTGACCTATTAGTACCTCGAAAATTATTTTAGTTGTAGTAACCAGCATGTAAAAAAAAAAGAAAAACTAGATTAGGAAAGAAAACATTAGAGTGTAAAAATATTGTTTTCTGTCATATTACATGTCACTATTTACATATGTATATAAACATGTGTATACACATTTACATGTGTATAAGTATTGCTAGGTCATGTTGTATAAGTATTACTAGGTCATGGTGTAAAATGATGACAAAGACAGATTGGAAAACGCTGTTCTAGGTAATCAGTTCCCCAAAGGGTAAAAATTTTGTTCATCACTGTGTCTTTAGCACTGTAACCAGTGCATAGTTGGCACTCAGTAAATATTTGCAGATTTCTGATACCTCAGCTCAACTCAATCATGGTTATAGTGAGACCACTGATACAGATGGAGATATAAACCACTGAGGCATGTTGTGTAGTAGAAAGATTTAAAATCATGGCCTTCACGCAGGAGTGGCGTTTACTATTATGAAAAACACTGACCAATGATGTCTTTCCTGGAGACCTTTTAAGTGAATGAATGTACAACATGATTTGTAACTGATGCCAGTGTGGCTAAAGCGCCTTTCAGTGGTTCTGAGTAGTGGAAGGAAACTTAGTGGAAATGACTTCATCTCTGTCATTCATGGGATGCCTGAGAGAGTGAAGCTCTCTGCCTTCCCTAGTAAGCTTGTAAATGAAACTTCATAAGATGCAGCCTCTTCTATTCCAGAGTTGTTGTTGTGGCTGTTTTAATTAGTGTTTGTTACATAATTGACACATCACCAGTCTTACTGAATACCACTGTTTGCTGAGACCCAGCTGGTTCCACACACTATGCTAAATATTTTACATACATTACCTTCTTTAATGACCAGAGAAACCTATGAGTTACGTGGTGATGTTTTCAGTTTACAGGAAACAAACTAAGGCTTGAAGGACAATAACTTGCCCAAGTTTTATATTTAGTAAGTAGCAACCCCAAGCTTGAACTCAGGTCTATTTTCAGAGCCCCAAATACACCTGGGTGAGATAGTACCTTTCTTTTTTTTTCTTTTAATAGTTTATTTAAATTCAATTTGCCAACATATAGTACAATACCCAGTATGTTTCTTAACGCTTTTCCTTGTACCAGCGTGTTCTCAGATGTGACGTCCCTTCAGTGGCCATAGCCACCCATGTACAGCTGATTACAATCACTACTAGTAATAATCAGTTTCATAATGCCTCAGTGCTTGGGACTTACAGTGATTTGAAAGTAGGCTATATTTAGCATAGCCTTACGCTTGTAGGTAACACCTCTTTTTTTTTCGGGGGTAGATTTAAGAAAAGCATGAAACCATACATAAATGTATATCATTTTAATATGCCTGTTTCCGAACTTTAACTTTGTGTTTCGTATCTTCATGTGCTATTTCCTTAGGAAGAGACTTTTTTATTTGTCATTAAACTAAACTTCTAAAATTAAGAGGAAAATAATCTCAGAACGTCTTATGAATTTTGCTTGCTTTTCTGCTTTTCAGTCTTTGAAAGCAGTTTCTTTGACCTTCTTAGGAGCCATTGTATTTCTTCTGGGGAGAAATATTTTTTATTTAACATATTTGTATATATTGTTAATGATGAGTGCTAATTGGGAACCAAGAGTAGGAATTCAGCCAAAAAACTTGATAACTTGTATGCAGGGTACTAAAAGTTACTCTGGTTAGAGAGAACCAGACCTCTCAGAGGAGGATGGAGACCTGGGATATTTCTAGTTCCTGAAGTTCCCAGTATAATTAATAAAAAGCTTATAAAATTAGTGTGTATTTTAAATATAAAATTGATTATACATCTCTTTGTACATGAATGACTTCATTTGTATACAGTGCTAAACATGTAAATTTGAGACCTTTTCTGAATACGATGTGTACTCTCACACACGGACACCCGCGTGTACATGCAGTCTTACAGTGAGGTGATTTATGCTATTTGATATACTAGCAGAGCTAAGGACCTGAGCTTGGAAAGCTGGCCCCCCTGTCTTCCCTCCTGGAGCCCCCAGGCGTTGGCTTATATGTTCATCTAACTGCTACAGGCTAGCCATTCCTTCCAGTCTGTCCTCTTTCTCCTCTACCAGGTCCACAGAAGATGGTTTTAGTTTTTCCATTAAGCCTGAAATAAGTAAACATATCTGTCAGTTAAAAAAAAAATGATTTTCAATTAACTTAATTAGAAAACAAATTTAGAGTGGAATAGAGGGGTGAGAAAATGAATGGAAAAAGTGAAAGCATCAAGAGAGTGAGAAGACATGCTAGAGATGGGAAAGAACATTTGCATAGGCTAGATCTGAAAAAGACTGTTACCCAGAATATACAAAAAAACTCTTAAAATTCAATAGTAAGGAAATGAACAACCCAATTTAAAAAACGCCCAAAAGACCTGAACAAACACCACACCAGAGAAGATATACACATGGCAAATAAGCATATGAAAAGATACTCAACATTGTGTGTTACTGGAGAATTGCAAATTGAAACAGTGTGGTACCACTATGCAATGTATCAGAATGGCCTAAATCTAAAACGCTAACACTACCCCATGCTGGTGAGGGTATGGAGCAACAGGAACTCTCATTTATTGCTGGTAGAAATGCAAAACGGCACAGCCACTTTGGAAGACAGTTTGACAATTTCTTATAAAACTAAGCATATTCTTACTATACAATCCAGCAGTTGCATTCTTTTGGTATTTCCCTAAATGAAAATTATGTTCACACAAAAATGTACACACAGGTATTTATAGCAGCTTTATTCATAGTCACCAAACTTGAAAGCAACCATGATGTCCTTCAGTAGGTGAATGGATGAGTAAACTGTGGCCCATCCAGACAAAGGAATATTACTCAACACTAACGTGATGAACTATCAAGCCATGAAAAGACATGGAGAAACCTTAAATACGTATTACTAAGTGAAAGAAGCCAATGCTCATACTGTATGATTCCAACTATATGACATTCTGGAAAAAGCAAAACTATGGAGAGAACACAAAGATTAGTGGTTAGTGATCATTAGAGATTTGGGGGAAAGGAAGGGTGAATAGGCAGAGCACAGATTTTTTTAGAGCAGTGAACTTCTTCTGTGTCATCTAAAATGGTACATATATGTCATTATGTATTTGTTAAAACCCTTAGACTATGGGGCAGCCCGGGTGGCTCAATGGTTTAGCGCCGCCTTCAGCTCGGCCTGATCCTGGGGACCCGGGATCGAGTCCCAAATGAGGCTCCCTGCATGGAGCCTGCTTCTCTCTCTCTCTCTCTCTCATTCTATCTCTCTCATGTGAATAAATAAAATCTTTAAAAAAAAAAAAAAACTTAGACTAGGTTTTGATGTTGATGTGATACTGACAGTGGTGAAGGTGGTACCTGTGTATGGGAAGGAGCATGTATTGAAACTCTGTACTTTCCACTGAGTTCTGCTCTGCACCTGAAACTGCTCTAAAACTTAAAGTATATTTGACAAAATAAGGTCCTAGGTTCTGAGCACAACATTTTAATCAGCATTTTAAGGTATATTACATGAAAAAGATAAAGTTATATGATCCCTACTAACTCCTTAGTATGTAATTTTAAAAGAACCATAAAATCTCTGAAGAACCCGATCAAGTTTTGTGAAATTAAGAATGAAAGAAATACGGTTCAGCAGCAAATCACGCTGATATTCCCAAAAGGTGACTAGAGCCAAGTCTTACTGCTTCATCACTCACCTGCCTCTATGGCCACTGCCTTTCTTTTTGAGAGAGAGCTCTCTCTTGGTCTTCTTGTTTCTTGAACAGAGGTTTTTAAGTCCCTTTCCTTTAGTGAAGAAAGTGCCATCCCAGGACTCCTTCCACCTGCAGTTCTTTCCTCTGTTAACTCCTGTGAGGAGGAAGGATGAAAAGATTTATTTGCCTACCTTATAATAGGATTGTGCTAGGAGTGTTACTTCTGTTCTCTCTTAATCCTTGTACTAACCCCCATGAAAAGCTATTATCATTTCCATTATACACATTAGTATGTGATATGGAGAGAAGATACAACTTCTTCAAGGTCATAGAGTTTGAAGTGATGGAATTAGAATATAAACTTTGATTTCAAAGATCAAGGTATTTGGGGTGCCTGGGTGGTGTAGTCGGTTAAGCATCTGACTCTTGGTTTTGGCTCAAGTCATGATCTCAGGGTCATGAGATTGAGTTCCGTGTTGGCCCTCTTCCTCTGCCCCCTCTCCCAAATAAATAAATCTTAAAAAAAAAAAAAATCAAGGTATTTCCTTCCAGTCCATAAGCATGCACATAGGTGGTAAATAAGGTGTGTTTGGTCACCAAAGGAATGATATTCCACACATTCACTTAAGAAAACTCAGAATATGTTTAATTATCTTCAAGAGGAAGGGCAATCCTAACTCCTTATCCACATTTAGAAGCATACTGGATGCTGCATCCAGTAACCTGCTGCTGATTTTTTTAAAATATATTATTTATTTATTAATGAGAGACACAAAGAGAGAGAGACAGAGACATAGGCAGAGGGAGCAGCAGGGGAGCCTGATGCAGGACTCCATCCCAGGACCCCAGGATCACGCCCTAAGCCAAAGGCAGATGCTCAACCACTGAGCCACCCAGGTGCCCCAGTAAGCTTCTTTTAATGCATCTTTTTAAAACTTTCAACCTAGGTTTATTTTAATCATTTTTATGCTTTTTTTGCAGTATATTTCTTTCTTCTTCTCTTCTTTTGAACCCCACTAATGGTTTTACTGGAATTTATATACTTTAGGGAGTAGTAGTTATCAACGTAGCATAATTTTTTAAAAAAGATTTTATTTACTTATTTGAGAGAGCAAGAGAACACAAGCAGAGAGGAGGGGCAGAGGGAGCAGCAGACTCCCCAATAAGCCGGGAGTCCGACACCAGTCTCCATCCCAGGACCCTGAGATCACGACCTGTGCTAAAAGCAGACACTTAACTGACTGAGCCACCTAGGCCCCCCTAGCATAGTTTTTATTTTTATTTATTTATTTATTTATTTTTTAAAGATTTATTTATCTGAGACAGAGAGCATGGGGGAGATACAGAGAGGAAGAAAGAGAATCTCAAGGTGACCCCTGAGTGTAGAGCCAGCCTTAGGCCTCTATCTGCCAACCCTGAGATCATCACCTGAGGTGAAATCAAGAGTTGGATGCTTAACCAACTGAGCCACCCAGGCTCCCCAACCTAATTTGGGGAGCATAATTTTTCCCCCAGGATACATTTAGCAATGTCTAGAGATATTTCTGGTGTCACTACTGGGAGGTGGTGCTATTGGCATCTGGTTGGTGGAACCAAGGTTGATGCTAAACATCCTACAGAGCACCGGACAGCCCTCCCAACAAGAATCCTCTGATGCAAAATGTCAGCATGTGAGGTTGAGAAATACTAGGCTGGAAGAGCAGGCGTGACATAAGGAGACTGCTCTGTGCATATAACTGGATCCTTCTTGGACCATTTCATGAAACTCAGTGTATGTGTAACTGGCTTCCTTTTACAGCCTTAGAGATAGGATAGTAGTGACTCCTGAAGGAAGAATGTCCAGTGTAATAGGTTGAATGGACAGAATTCCAGTGCAAAATAAACATGGTAGGATGGCAGGTCTACACATTTTAAAAGCCACTTGACTGTCAGTTTTAAATTGTAGTTTGTACGTCTTTAACTACTGCTTGTTTTTTTCCGTGAGTGTTTCAAACAGGGTCCCCAGTTGTGTCTTGTGGTTCCAATGCTAGGAAATGGACCAGCTACCCTCCAATTCCTGCTGTCTCTGTCTCTCATTCCTCTTTTCTGGAATATGTAGTTGTGATAACTGTGACAGTTTCTGAGGTTTGTGACCATATTTAAACACCATGATGGTGTAGTTGGAAACATCACTGAGCTAATCATGTGGCATTTTTTCACTGACTAAAGAAAATAACTTAAATCACAATGGCATTTATCATCATTTCTTCAAATGGTCTTTTTTATGCTACTAAAGCATGGCTTGAAGCTTATTATAACATTTTTATACAAACCTGTTTTATACAAATGTACTAGCAGATATTTTTATCAAAAGATACGGGAGAGATTTCAAGAATGAGGAGTTACATTCTCTGTATATGTTGTTGCCAGAAATTACTCTTAAAGCAAAATAAGTCCTACCTGACATAAAAATAAAATGAAATAAAAATAAAATGAAAACACAGCATATGTATGGGGGTTTTTTTGTATGGTTTTTGATCTATGCAAATAGTGATTTATTATTACTTTATGAAAATGGGTTCATTTTATACACATAGACATTTCTGCAATTGGATTTTTGGGTTCATTTTATACACATACACATTTCTGCAATTGGATTTTTGCTCCTAAAATGTATTAAGAGAACATCTTCCATATAAAGCACATAAGTAATGTAAGAAACGCCATTGTATATGTGTGGGTAAAGATATATCAATAATATATTTTAACAGATCTGTTTTGATGGACATTGGGTTGTGTTTTTTTTTTTTTTCCTACAGTGGTTCTCAAGTGTATTTTCTACTTTTACAAGCTTTTCTGTTGCAAAAATTCTTACAAGTAGAATTCTCAGGCCACAGGTAATGAGCAACTTTAATATTTTTTATGGTTGCCACCTTGTTCTCCAAAATGACTGTTGAACTCCTACCAGGAAGGGACTGGATTCTGGAAAAGACTCTTCCTTCCATCTTTGTCAACTGTGTGCTTTCCTATCCTTGGCCATCGTAAATAGTGTAAAATATGGTGTCTCATGCATGTCCTTACTTAATAGAAAGGCTGAGCATTTTTCATCTGTTCATGGAACACTTATTTGTATTACTCTGTGGATTGTTTTTCTTAACTTTGTGTTGATTTATTCATATCCTTTCCCTGTTCTAGTTAGTTGTTCATCTGTTTTTCTAATGAAATAGTTTTTTATTTTGAAATTTTTTCTTTAAATATTGCTTTCCTACTCTGAAGTTTAAGATTACTAATACTTCTCTTTAATTGTAGTATCGAAACCCCTCATTTTTTTACCATTAATTTTTAGATCATTTCAATTTCAAACTAGAAATAAATGAATTGGTCCTAAATAGTGATAATATATTAATTTTTGAAGGACTGTGGAAAAGTGCATTAACTTTTAGGGCATTGTATTTACAAAGTAAACTTTAATATTAGATTTTCAGTATTAACAGTAGGTAAATTTTATATGCACATAGACACATGTATGTATATGTGTATTTTATGTGGCAAGGGATGAGAAATTTAAAAATTCAGTGACTCTTATATAATGTTATAATTTGTTTGCCTTTATTTCCATGATTTGGGCTTTGGATTTTGTATATTAGTAGGAAAAGTTTCTGAAAATTTTTCCAGTCTTTCATAGTCAAGGGAAGGACACTTAAATACATTACTTTGGGTTAACTTGCATTCTGTTTCTATGCTATCTACACCATTTCCAGAGTAGGATCCATAATTAAGAATATTTATGTTTTGGAATAATTTACTTCCTCTTCTCAAAACTCAGCTTACATGAGAAAACATGTTTGCATTGCTGTATTTCAGAAGTACCCTTTTCCTTTCTTTGGGTGATCCAAGCTCTTTCTCAAATCACATACAACACCAGGGAGTCCTGATTGATATCATTTAGTTTGGAAGTACATGTGAATTTAGGAAAGTGAGGCAGAAGAAAGGAAAGAGGACTTTCTGCCACCAGGGAGAAAAATATTTCAAATCAAGTGGCGTATGTCCCTATTTCCTTTGCTTTCACCATCAAATATGTGTATTCTAACCTAATCCCCTTGGGTTTTCTCCTTAGGTCAATGCCCAATAGATTTTTACGTCATAGGTCATGTAACACTCTCTCTTTCCATACCAGCAAAATGTAATAACAACATAGTCTAGGTTTGAAAATTCATTAAATTCCATTGCAAAATATTTTTTAGTTTTAAGTAAAGTTTGTTTCATCAGCATTGACGTATGTTCTGCTTCCCAAGCCCTAGGCCATCTCATACCTTTATATATGGTGTGTCTGCTGCTGAAGGGCATCCTCCACCCTTCATTTTCCAGGTGATCAACTCCAAGTCATTCTACATCCATCACAGATGACATGTCTCCCTGAAAACCTTCACCCACCCTCCATCCAGATGGAGTTTAATGCTCTGGAGTTTAATACTCTTTAATGCAATAACTCAGTACCTTATCCATACTTAGTTTTTGGCACTTTTCATGCTTGTGTTATGTCAGCCTAGACATTTGCCTTTCCTTCTGGACTGTGAGCTCATGGACCTATGTCCAAAGCCAAGATGTGTTACTCCCTTCCATGTGCATGATGCCTGCCAGGAAGGTGGAGTTATGCATTATAAGTTAAAGTTTATATTAGCATTTAAGTTTAGAATAAATTTGAAATTACTTCAACAATGATTTAAGTCATTCTGGTATCTTTCAAATAACTTTTGAGAAAGTGAAAAATGGCTCAGGCAGTTAGCCCGCAGTTCCAAGTTGAACATAAATACTTCTCACAGAATATAAATAATCATACAAGGCTACTCCTTGAGTATGTATGAAGCAAGATGGAGACAAGGAAACTGCAACCACAGAAGTAATTAAACACCCTTCTCTAGTGACTGACATGAGTGATTGTTGCTGCTTTACCAATGATCACTCCAAGTCAGCTTTAGTCTTCTGCCTTCCAGGTTAAATTTGCTAGGATCATGAATTGCCCCCACTTCCTGAAAGCTTCTATTCCAAATCTGGCCTCTACTTTCCTAGGCCCTCCATGGAATCACTTAGAACAGATATTAAGTTCTATAATAAACGTATTGTAATTTCCTCTTAGGATGCCCAAGTTCCTTTAGTGAACTTTTCCTCTTGCGACAGCTAAAGATAGCTTGCTTTATTTACTACAAATGTGTTCCTGGTGGGATTTGGCTAGTGGGCACTCTAGTGAATGTTGGAGGAACTTAAGAAAGAAGCACTGATCTCAGTTTCTGCCCCTTGGATACAGGAGTTTGGCCAGGGCTTCCTGCCCTACCACTTTAAATGTGTTTTTGTTTGTTTGTTTGTTTTGTTTTTCTTTTAACCTCATTATTTGCCATCAGGACTAGAATAGTTCAGAAGAGGAGGAGAGTGGAAGCCACAACCAAAGAAACTCTTTAGAAAGAGTTGATAGTTCCTATGTGGATCTCAAAAGGACCAGCAGGGGTGCAGCATTCTGTATAGGAAAGGCTCAAAGCTGAGAGGGATCATTGCTGGGGGAAGAAAACAGGCGGTTTGATGAAAGGGAGAGTTGGAAGAGTTAGTGATTAGTAAGATGGAACTGGTAGGGCAAGTCAGTGAAGGCTATGACTTTACGAGAAGAGAGCCTCATCCACGATGCGGACAGTGGGGAGGTTGGGATGGGGTGGTCACAGAAGATAATTGATAGCTATTGTAGGAGTGGGATAAAGACTAGAAGATGAGTATAGTAGATTGTATTTGATGATGGTGAGATCAAGGAGACTTCTTAAAAGGTGAATCAGCAGAACATGGTGGTTTGACAAAAGCGAGGAGTTGGCTGCCATGGCAGATGATGTTGATATGCTTTTAGTGCACCCCTGAGTTTACCTGTGGTGGGCATTTCCCATTCACACTGACAGCTCCCCGTGTTAAGTGCTGGATTCCTGAGCTCCTTTACCAGAGCACTTTGTTCAGCACTATGGAAGCTTACTCTTCTGGTTCAGAGCAGCCTAGAAATGCTAGTGCTAGCAAGTGAAGTCTGGGGCAGTCTTCAGCCAGTGAAGGATTAGGATCAGAAACAAATATCCATTTTCCCTTTCTGTCTGTGGGACAGGTCTGAAGTACATTATTATTCATGTCTCCTTAGAATACCCAGGGGGACTGATTCCCAGCAGTGACTGTTCTGTCCCACTCCCTTCACTGGCTTTCTTCTCTTTTCGGTCATATTTTTCCTTACTCCCTAACAGGTGCTCCTTGGAATCACCACCCGAATGAACTATCTCAGGTAACACACAGTAACCCAAGTCCTTGTCTCAGTGTCTTTTGCAGGGAAACTCAAACTAAGATAGGTATCCTGGATGGTTGGGATAGTCATTATGCTTTGACAAATGGAGTTGGTATACTTTCTGTTGTTAATTAACGACACTGTTGTCTCGTTGAAAAAATGGCTTCAGTCATCCCAGGTGTATTTTATATGTCAGTGCAGAAATCCAGCAAAAATGATTTAGAGTTCACAGCTCATTTTGTGGAAAAAAAAATAATGCTTCAAACCATCTGCAAAAGTATTAAAATGATCCCAAGTGGAGCATAGGTACTTGAAGCCATTTCCAGGCACATCAGTTTGTTGTCAACAAAAAGAAAAATATATACCAACGGGAGAAGCAAGAAGAGAGAAGAATCTGAGAACCCATGATTTTGGCAGGATAGGGAAAAGAATGTCAGTGGGTCAGCAGGGCAGGAGCTCTGTGCTCCCTCACCTGGGTATCATCCAGGTAGTTTAGGAATCCCAGGCCATTGGCAGCGATACTGTGACTCCTCTGGTTAGGGAGCATTGATTATCGATCTCAGGGGAAAGGACCCAGCCATAGGATCATTTCTGTCCACTTGTTGTACTCTCTAAAACTAATGGTTAGTGATTTGAGCCAAGTTAGGAAAAATATTTCCATTACTAACAATATAGTTGTTAAGTGTGCTCTGTGGGGATTCTGAAATATTTACTTGACAGTAATAAGCATTAGAATTTTACTCTTTTCCTATTTTTCCTCATGATCACATTAGCATCCAAATATTTTGAAAGTCAGCCCTTGATGGAGTTTTATAGATAAATGGCACAAAAATTGCTCTAACTAAAGGAAGCTGTGTATCCATCTGGTTTCCATGAATAATCATACCTGTGTTCTTCAGAGTTTGGAACATCATGATGCCTGACTGAAACCACACAGGGGTGGTCCTGTCCATTACGTTCTCTGAGAAATGAAGCCTTGGCTTTCCTGAGATTTGTGTTCCATGTGAAACTTTAGAAGGGAAGGAATAGCATTTATTGGGGTTTATTCTCCTAAAATCTATTAGAGATACTTAATTCTATTGAAAAAAGTTTAAATCATTGTCACATTAGTGACCTTTGAGAGAAGCAACAGAATCTAGAAAGGGACAGACAGCAACTGATATTTAGGGGTGTCTACCTAAGAAAGAAATAATAGGTGGAGTGGTTACTTGACACAATCATGAAATGAGTTTACTGTTTCATTTTTTTCTCTTTTCTGGAAGGATAACAGTTACTTAAGTGAATTAAGCTGGGAAAATACAGAGATGAGCTTGACACTAGAGAAAATAGGGTGGAGCTATTTTCTAGCGTAGGATGAAGCTACCTCTGGCAGGGATAGGTACAGGTGTCAGTAGGTGTTGGGGCTGGGTTAATTAGCTTCGGACTGTTGACCTCACTTTGTGACTCTTTCCACTGACACTGTGCTCATTTTAATGAAATAACTTCAATTTCTGGTTTCTTTAGTCCCCATTAGACTCTGTCAGATATGGTCATGGATTTAAAAACTTAAGTTATTGATTCTGCTAGGTACATGTTCAGTAGAATTCTTGGCTTATATAGTATGTTCTCAATAAAATATTTATTAAACTGGTTTGAATATATATTCCTGAGTTTGGTGAGAAGGAAGAGAGGAGAGTAATGATTGTGATAGATTTAAAGTAAAGGGGAAAAAATTGAGTGTTAATTTCCTTACTTTGATTAGTCTGTTTGGAGGTAAAGTCATTTCCTATGAATATAGGGGGATGATTTGAAGACTTGAAACCATGGAAGATTTAGAACAGCTTCTTATGGAAAATGCAATTGAGATGAATAAAAAAACCTGCCAAACCAAATTAGTATCCAGCTAAGGCTGCATAATATAGCTTTGTAGTTAGGTTGTTTAGGACACTTATATGCTTTTTTCCAGTTCTTTGACTACTCAGCCGTGGAAAATGTAGAGGGACCTGTGGTGGAAGATAGGTAGGGCAGAAAGGCAGAGATGAAGAATTTTAGGGTGTGTGATGAGAGGGCAAAATGGTCCACCTTGGGGTGTGATAGCTCAGGGAAATGTGAAGCCAGCAGGGAAGCTGGAAGGAGGCAGGGAACTGAGTATCGTAATAACCTAGAGAACTTATAGGGTTGAGAGTAGTCAAGAGTTGCATTAGTAGGAGGTTGTAGCCACAGAAGTTAAGTGTCAAGTTAGAAGTATTAAAAATGAAAAAATGAATGGTCGGGATTATAGCAAGGTCCATTTCATGGCTGGGTTTGTGGGTTACTAACGCATAAGCAGTTTTACAATTTAGTAATTCTCGGCACCTTTAGGATAGTTTAGCAAAATTAAATAGGATTCTTTAAAAAAGCAGTAAGAAATTTGTCAATGAGTTAAGACCAAGCAAGATGGAAACAGTTAGTGTCAATATGACTCTAGTTTACTAAATTCTATGTGATTTTAAAGCTGAGTAGCCAAGCTAATATTCCTTTAGTAATTGACTTTCATGTATGGAAGAATGACTTATGTAACAGTGAGCTGTGCTTTTGCTAGCCAGTTTTAAAATGTTACATGTGCAAACACCTCATAACTTATGCATGTTTTCCAGTGAGGATTACATCATAGGTCGAAAGAAAATAAATGCATCCATGGTTCTTAAATGTTACATAATCTAGGAACTTCATAACTTCCTAGTTACATAATCTGAAGTCATTATGTAATCTCATGACTCCTTACAAGGGGAAAAAGTTATATTTCATATAGAAATTCAATAAAATGATTGGATAAAGAACTGTGTGTGTGTGTGTGTGTGTGTGTGTGATTTTGCAAATACACAAATAGAATTGCTCTGACGTCTCTGGCTGCTTCTCTTATAGCATCCCAGTGAACATGTAGGTCTCCTTTTATTTCTAGAACATCAAAAGCTTTGACCTATGCCACCCAAAGCTAGGCACATGATTCCTTAGGGTCACAGAGAGTGTTCTTTACAATCTCAGCATTTCATTTTATTCCTGGCTTTTGACACTGCCTCAGTGGCCATTTATGCTCATCCTCTGATTTGGTTGCTTGAAGAGGCAGAGAGTCCGTTGACAGCTTCCAAGGTGTGTAGGGTTTGGCTTTCAGACTGGCAGTCCTTGGAAATGTCTGCCGAAGCCATGGCTGCCTCTGTCCTAATGCGGCAGACAGGTACTTTGAAGTTTTTGATTCTTCTTGTACTTCTGATTACTCATTGTGAGATCCAGCCTCCCTTGTGGAGAAAGTAGTTCAAGAGATGAGGGTAGATCAGAGTTTCTGAGGATCTTATTGCCAGCCCTGACTGTCTCTTTCTTTACTGCCTAGTGTCTCATCTGAACTCAGAAACCTGTCTGATGCAGGTGTAAGCTGATGTATACTGACTCTTCTTGAAATACAAGGGCAGTTTGCTTACATCCCTCCCCATTTGCAGTGTGAATTGAAGTCCTTTATAGCAATTTGGTGGGGGTGGGTTTTGGGAAACTTTAATCTAGTCATTTTTGTCTTTTTTAAAGTGTGACATGGGGAGCCTAGGTGGCTCAATCAGTTAAGCATCCAACTCTTAATTTTGGTTCAGATCATGATCTCAGGGGACATGAGATTGAGCCCCACGTTGGGTTCTCCACTCAGCATGGAATCTGCTTGAGATTCTCTCTCCCTCTGCCTCTCCCCCCATGTGTACACTCTCTCTCTTTTTCTATCTCTTTCAAAATAAATAAATCTTAAAAAAAATTAAGTGTGACTTGTTTTCTTCCTGTGCCTGTTATTAGGTATTAAAGGCAAGGACACAAACTTTTCTTTTAGATTTTCTTCTTGCAAAAGTCGACCATACAAGACATGTGCTTTTGTGGCAGACTTAAATATGTGGGGCAGCAAGAGATTTTGCATAGCCTGCTCTTTTCTGTCTGAGACTTTGCTCTTTCTGGCAGTCCCCACCCTACTGCAGTCCCCTGACTCCAGGCTCTGCCCAAGTGTAATTCAGCAAACATTTAAAAACATCAAATTATCTCTCTACCTTCATTTTGTTTCAGGTTTCCATTTGGGCTTCTTTGAAGTACGGTTCATTGATTCTAGGTCCTAGCTTGTGAAGTTATCTTCTCTTTCATCTGCCAGTCTTTAAGAGGAGCAAAGTGGAAATATATTTTACTACTGGTATGAGCACATCATATAAAAAGGCATAAAGGGGTTACTTTGGGAATTAAGTAACATGTGTTTTTGTGTGTTTTCTTGTCTTGCCTTTACAAGTCGAATGATTCTTGAATCTTTCAGATTATGGGCCCCTGTCTGATACAAGGTACCTCCTGGTTGCCTCAGGTTTGGTAGTGTGGATGGCTAGTCCTAATGCTATAAATGTGGCACCATCTGAGGAAACATTCTCTATAAGTTCTTTGTTTCCCAGAAACATGTTTTTAGGGAAAAGTTAGCAAAAAACACTTTATGCTGAAAGTTACTGAAGACTTGCCTTATTATTGTTCTTTATTGCTGTTTTTTTATTTTTTTAAATATTTCATTTATTTGAGAGAACATGCATGAGAGAGAGAGAGAGAGAGAGAGAGAGAATGAATGAGTGAATGAATGAATGAATGAATGAGCAGGGGAGGGCCAGAGGGCAATCAGACCCCCAGTTGAGCAGGGAGCCCGACATGGGGCTCATCCCAGGACTCTGGGATCATGACCTGAGCCAAAGGCAGATGCTTCGCCCACTGAGTCACCCAGGTGTCCCTGTTTTTATTGATGTTTCTTAATGTTGTGGGGAATGCTTACACACTCAATGCATTTAAAATGCCCTTTATAATTGGAAATGCCAAGACCAACTTTAATGTAGGTGTTAGTATTGTTTCTACTTATAAAATTTAATTATTCAAAAAATTTCTGGGCGGCCCGGGTGGCTCAGTGGTTTAGTGCTGTCTTCAGCCCAGGGCCTGATCCTGGAGACCCGAGATCAAGTCCCATGTCGGGCTCCCTGCATGGAGCCTGCTTCTCCCTCTGCCTGTGCCTCTGCCTCTCTCTGTGTGTCTCTCTCATGAATAAATAAAATCTTTAAAAAAAAGTAAAAAAATAAAAAATTTGTGTTTTTTCATATTGATTAGAATCTGGTCCTTGCAAAATAAGATTTTCATTAGACTGAAAATTTTCTAGTTTAACCAACTTTAGAAAAATCAGTCTTTGCAGCCTTCAGTGGGATGAATTAGAAGTAAAATGAGATCAGATGACAAGCATGTCTATTTTCATCCAGGTAAGACTATATTAATGAGTTTAATCTTTTAACCTGTTTCAGTAATATTAATAATAAAGTAAAAATAATAATTTCTGTCACTGATTGGACTAAGTAAGCATTGGATTGTGTTTTATAAATTATCTCACTCTTAGAAATAACAATTCTGCCGGGTGAGCATCTCACCTCAGCTGCAGAAATAGAGGCTCAGGCAACTTTATATGGTTACATAATGTCAGGTTCCCTGACTGATATACCTCTCCACTTCATTTGGTTCATCTTATTTACAATGCTTACAGTTTCTAGACTAGGGCCCTGGACCCTCTCTGTTGTATGCTCAGACGACACATGCATATGCTGAGCACTTTCTGATTTAGCAGATAATATCATATTCACGTGTGTAGCCCCCATCCATCCTGTGTCTAATACTTATACACTGAAATGAAAGTAATAGATTGTTTTCTTTGGAACAATTGGAATTGGCCCCCTTCTCACCTTTTTTTTTTGGCGGGGGGCATCATCTTGAAAATACACAGTACCAGGGAATGTACTACAGTTACTTCTTCAGGTTAAATAACTCAATTGATGGTAAATATATTTTCATCTGTGTACAAAGCAATAAGTTTACCCCAGGGTAAATCAGATCTTCAGGCTGTTGGTATGTAAAGTGAAACTTTTTCTTCCTAGAATTTGGCAGAGTTGAGTCTAGGAGGAAAAGAGTATGTGTGTGGGTGGGAGATGGAGGAAAGGAGAAGCAGCTAGCTGAGAAATGTAAGCAGTTGTTTAAAAAACCAAGCGTAAATGCTAATCTTGCAGAGCTTTACAACTGTATCTCACTAATGTTAATGTTGGCTTTTAAAAGATGATAGAATTTGGTATTCTTTTCATTACAAAACTCCATTGAATTTTACTGAGAGAAAATGGAACTTCCCATGGGATAGTAATAAAATATATACTTAATTAAAATGCCAGATTTTGCCTATATTTTATGCATTCTCTTCTTGAAGAAGCTGAATGTGTTAAGTGTGCAACCAGGTAGTTAACATGGCTTTCATACTTTCGAATTGCAAGAAGGATTCATAGCAAAATTTAATTAAAAAGTGGATCCCTTTTCATACTGAAAATATAGTCTTTTTTTTAAGATTTATTTATTTATTTGTGATAGACATAGAGAGAAGAGAGAGAGAGAGGCAGAGACACAGGAGGAGGGAGAAGCAGGCTCCATGCCGGGAGCCTGATGTGGGACTCGATCCCAGGACTCCAGGATCACGACCTGGGCCAAAGGCAGGTGCTAAACCGCTGAGCCACCCAGAGATCCCCTGAAAATAGTCTTTAGAAACTGGATTTATATTTATTTAGCAGCATATCTGAATAATATCATTTAAGAACTTCTTAACAAACTATAGGGAGATTGGATGGGCAATCATGATGTAGCTAAAATAAGCATAACCCTTAATTCTCAATATATGAATCACTGAAAATAAGACTTTGTGAAACAGTCACCAGCCCTTGAAGCAGTGTTTTGTGCAGAGTAGATGTTCAAAATGTTTGTGAGAGCACGTGTGAATGAATGGGAGCATGTGTGATTGATGCCTAGATCAATGAGTAGATGTGTGAATCCATGAGCTTAACACCTCCTTTTGCTGCCATGCAGTTATTCTGCTTCTCTTCCTTGTGTCCTTACTCTGGTATATTTAGATTCGTGCTCAGAAAACATGTAGGCTTCAAACTAGAATAATAATCCCAGGCACAAAATGCAAACAAATTTTGGTGGAGATTTATATTATGGGAAGTGGTGTTGGTAGAATGAAATTCACCTGGAATAGCTTCAGCTCACTGGACAGTCTGATGCCATGCAATCTAGCTTGTTGCAGTGGCTTGTTGCCCAAATAGTTATTACTGCTATTCTCTTGGTGACCTCTTACCTACCTTTTGAGATTCAGTTAAAGCTAAATAAGTCAAAATGGCTAATGGGCCACTGAGGTTGATGCAGGGTCAGTCATCCTGGCTTTGGGAATACGTGTCTGGCTGGCCTTGACTGTCCGGGAAAGACTTTTTCTTGCCGTAAAGATCTTTTACTGTAGTACAGGTAATGGTCAGGAGCCTGGTATCTTGATCCAGCATTGCATATATTGGGTTCGTGGCTTAGTTATTATCAGCAATGAAACAGTGGGCAGTAGGCTCATTGTAAATCTCTCGATTCCTCATCTGTAAAACAGAAATTTAAGTAGTAGTTACTTTTTAGAGGATTTGTATTGATGTCTGCCTTAGATAGGAGAAGCTATGCTTCCATCAATGGGAAAAGTCTTTGAGTATTGTCGCTACTCTGCACAGGGGTCTGAACAAAAATGAGGAAGATTTTAACACATAGCCAGGGTCATATTTAATTATTCATCTGTCACTGCCCTTCATCATCTGCAACTATTAAGGAGCCTTTCTTTTTGACTTGCCAACCTGGCAGGGACTTTTTAAGTCACTATTTCCATCCAGGTGCCAGTGTTTAATTAAACTCTTCAGAGTCTATGATCATTAAGATAAAAATGTTCATTCTGGAAAAGTTTGAAAATGCTCTCTGGTTAGAATGAGATTTTTGGCATGCTTTGACTGTGGTCTTTGGCTATAAATTCCTGAAATGCTGACATAGTTGAATTTATTTTGTTTAAACACAATTGCTAACATTTCCAAGTATCCATATGGATTCGATAAATACTTTGCTTCTCCTTACTCTATATATGAACTGGGCAAAGAGGAATGATTATGATTCTGGGAATTCTGAACATTTTTCATTTAGCTTGATGCTGAAGTGAGTTGGAAATATTTCTGTGTCATCATAATTTTGTGGTTTCAAAACTGTTTGGATTTTCAGGAAATCAGTGGTAACTTTATAATAGCTGAGAAAAGTGAATTTTAAAATTCTCAGTGAAGAGGCAAGTGATCCGTTTTTCATAGGAAAAACTTTTTCAAGGGAATTTGCTGCCAAGTTGTCTGCAGTGGCTTCAGGCATTACTTGACCTTCTGGCACATCAAGAAATTGTTTTCTTTGTCTAAATATTAAATCAATATTTTAGGAAGACTGGGTAGTATATGGTATGTAGTGCAAGGGCACAAAAACATTTGGCCGTGTGTATTTCCACATCTGCAAGCAGATTTGGTTTCTGTAACCGCATCAGTCAAGCAGATCTTATGGAATGTATTTTCATTCCCTCATGGTTGCATACAAATTCTAGTTCTCTAGTAAATAAATTGCAGTGGCCTTTCTGACAAAGGTAGACAGTGAAAAATAGTATGAGGATATAGTACTTGCACCCTTAAGCAGAAGTAAATTGCTTTTTTGTTTCTTTGTGCTATGAAAAAGAAAAAAAATTTAGTAAGAGTTTCTTCTAAGTAAGTATTATCTATGATGTGATAGACTGTGTTCTTTTCATGGCTGTTTTTATTTCTGACTGCAGTAGATACTACTTGGAACTTGTAGTCTCCTGTTCAGATGCCCTGGTGGGGAGGTGTTTTCTTCTTTTTGCTTTTGTTACTGGAAATACTTACCCTCTCTGCCTTAGCTGCTCTATAAGTGGAGACACCTTCAATTATGACATGCTACACACTGTTAAGGCATTTTGGTGCCAGCCAAGCTTTACAGGGCACAGTCCTTACATGTGCATTTAGGGCTATCTAATGAAGGGTTAGTATTATTTGTGCTTAACAAGCATGTTCATTGAGATAGGAAAAGAAAATAAACTTTTTTTTTAAATTGCCTGTTGTATCTCTGCCAGTGTGCTGGGTCACAGCCACCCTGTCAGATAGGAATTACCATTCCCATTTATGATTGGGAAACTCTTCCACTAATTGGTGCTGGTCTTCAAACCTGTGTATTTTAGAATTTAAAGCCCATATACCACATCAGCCACCTCACTGGAATTCATAGTGAAGTGAAATACTCAAAAGTCACTAGTGAATATTATCAAGCTGGAAAGAAATTCACAGAATTCCAGTCTGTTGTCCCAAACTGTACCCTTTGTACAGTTAAGTCAGTGGATAAAAATGGATTTCTCCAAGGTACCTCATTCTTAGCCTGACTCAGGGTGGACCTAATATCTCCCTACCTGTATATCCCTTATCTCAGTTGCACAAAGATTTGTTCTTGACCTCTCTTTCTCTCACTGCCCACATTTCATCAGGACTAATGTTGATTCATCACTGTGTTGAGAGGAATGCCCTCAGTTCAGATCTGACTCCTGTGAAAGGAAACATGGTGGGAGAGGGGTTGGGTTAGGATAGGGTTGAGCCAAGACCCTCAGACTATGATGGATCTTACAACACCTCAGCTGGTCCAGCAGGAACGCTGGAGCAGAAGTCGCCTTTACAAAATTCCTGTTTTGAGCAGAAATGACAAGATCCTGATACACTGCTATGCTGGGGAGCTACTGGGGAAGAATGTGACGTGGGCTTAAAAGCTGAGGTGCATCCGAGGCCCTGCAGCTGAAGACAGTCCACTAGCTGCCATCTTGCAGCTGCTCTGAAACAGTGCCCCTGAGCAGCTGCCACCACTGTTCCAGTCTGTTCATCCACAGCCAGTATGGTGGGTCCCTGTTTATGTTCCACTCTAGTTCATCCATTATGCTACAGCCCTTTGTTTTCTTTTAAGATTCTGGCTTTAGGGCAGCCCGGGTGGCTCAGCGGTTTAGTGCCGCCTTCAGCCCAGGGCATGATCCTGGAGACCTGGGATCAAGTCCCACGTCGGGCTCCCTGCATGGAGCCTGCTTCTCCCTCTGCCTGTGTCACTGCCTCTCTCTTTCTGTGTGTCTCTCCTGAATAAATAAATTAAAAAATCTTAAAAAAAAAAAAAAAAAGATGCTGGCTTTATTTAACAAATGCAAATAAATCAAAAAGTTGCTTCTTGGTAGCAAGAAGCTAGAGGTAAGGTTGTATTTAAAATGGATTTGTACAGGTCATATTAATAAATTATCCTTGGCAGAATTATGGTTTATTTGCTGACACATTTTAGGTAACTTGTACGCCAAGAAGTTGAGCCTCCAAAGGAGTTCTTACAATACTAATTGATGGCAACAGGGAGAAATTTTCAATGTTCTCTGGTGTGGGTTTTACATTGCTACATTGCATAAGATATTAAAATTCCAAAGTCTTATTTAAGGATTTGTTTCTTTGTTCTTCTTTTCTTTTATCTTCTTCTTTTCTGTCATAGTGTTTCACAAGAAAATACATGCTATGACACATGAATGGAATCTGTTTTATCCTCATGTAATTCCATATAAGAATTTTTTAATGAATACTGTCTTATACTTCTAGTATTTACTATCTAAAGCCTAGGAGCATCATAATACCTGTATGACAGCCAGGGATGGATGCATAGTACACAAACTAACGTATTGTCTCATTACATCAGAATTTCAAGGTAATTTCCTTTCCATAAAAGGCTTCAGGTATGTCCACTACAATGATCAGTAGGCCTCAAGGTTTATGAGTATATATACCACTATGGAGTGGGTGATAGGTTTTTTTTTGCCTCATATTGCTCTTTGTATTCTCTTGTCTAATACTGTAATTAATAATCTTGTCATACCTTTATTTTAAACCCTTGAGAAAAAAATTTAAATATAAACTCTTGGGCTGAATTCCAGATGGGGTCCTAACTGAGTTGTTCTCAGTCTGCCTTTTAGCATCTCATCCCAGCTCACATTAGATCCCAGAGTTGGAGAACAGACTCTGAGAGGGAGTTTCTTGTGTAAGAATTTGAGGAGTGCCCTTGAGGTCAACACCTTTGGGAAGGAAGGGTGGAGAAGAAACCCTAGGGAGAAGTCGAGCTCAGGATAGTCCTAGTGCTATTCTCCCCTTCCCCTAGTGGAGGCTTTGGAGTTGGGAGGCCCTTCAGAGCTGTTCCAAGTGGCCAGGATTTTATACTGCATGGGATACTCCCTAAATGCCACTAGAAAGAGACACAAGCAGGCAGGGTAGCTTTCTAAAGTTGAGGGTTGTTGGCCCGCAGCACTCCCAGCATCTTGGGGGAAAGAGCCATTCAGTCCTACAGGGAGATCTGTTTGGCTCACCACTTGTGCTCTTCTCCAGCCACACTTGACTTCTCCCTAAAACCTCTGGGCCTGCTTGTCTGTTATTTCTTTCACTTAAACTTCGTGTTCACTAATTTTTTTTAAAGATTTCATTTATTTATTCATGAGAAACAGAGAGAGAGAGGCAGAGACATAGGCAGTGAGAGAAGCAGGCTCCATGCAGGGAGCCCGATGCAGGGCTCCATCCGGTGACTCCAGGATCACGCTCTGGGCTGAAGGCAGGTGCTCAATCACTGAGCCACCCAGGCATCCCTCAGGTTCACTGTTTCCCTCTACTTTGTTTACTTAACTCCTGTTCATTCTTCAGATCTTATCCTATAGGTCTCTCCATAGAAAAGCTCTTACCAATCTAGACTCTGGTGATGCAAACCCAAAGCATGCTATATTTCTCTCCCATTTTAGCATCCATCACATTTTCAATTATTTGTTTGCTGTCTTTATTTCCTGTGTGAATAGCCTGAGTAGCATGATGGTAACATATCCATCCTACTGCATCCCTAAGGGGGAGTGGTATGTTGGCACATACTAGGCACTCAGTAAACAGATATTGATTCGCTAAAATGGAAATAGTATTAATATTTTTTGAAATTTTTCTTGCTTATCAAATATTCTATCATCAAAAAACTAAGCAATATGCAGAATTCTGTGGTTACTTTTCGTTCTTGCTTTATTCAGCACTCCATCGGGTGTAGCATGCTGTGTTTTTCTTGCATTTTTATTTTTATGAAAAATCAAGTGCCGTATAAATTAAATGAGCCATCACAGAGGTGAAAATACTGGTTGGTTTGGAGTATTTATGACTGACTAAATTTCCATAAGATTTGACAAACACTACAATGCCATCTTTCCATTGGATATCTCTGTGATTTATTGTGGCTTTAGGAAGTATAAACAAGCAGATGTATCTTAAAATTACCTCCATTCTTATTCAAGACCATATGAAAATAAATATGTATTTACAAAATAGTTAAATACAAGGTCCTTGTTATGGTATAGAATTCTTGGGTTACCAGAAGATTTGTTAGAAGGTGGGGGTGGACAATAGAATATCCCCCAAACTGAGAAAGCACTTTGAGACTGGAAGCAGGCCATTCTGTATAGTTTGTATAGTTTTACTCAGGGTAACTTACTGACAGGAGGGATTGGGCAGGTGACAATACAGCTGTGCATTTATTCTCTGCAATGTCCAGACCTTAGTCCATAGATTTTATAGAGCTAGAGGACACATAGAAGTTCTCATTGTAGTGAGATCAAAGGGCTCACTTGCACCTCAGAGGGTTTTCATCCACCTAATTGATAACTTTTAGTTCTCATGGCACCACCTGTTTGTCAGCAAGGGGATAGGCTATGTTATCTCTAACAAAGTCATCGGAGGCCAAAACAAGCCATTCCCCATCCCAGCCTTGGTTGGCATATTTAAGTTCTGTATATTAATCTCTAAGGGATGCAGAACACTAGTCTCAAGCCAGATTATCAGGTGAACAGAACAAGATGGAAGGCCAAAGATGGAGCCAGTATTGTCAGCATTCTTGCACTTATTAAATCATAGGAGTCTTTGTTTTCCATTATCCAGTGCTTGACAAAGAGAAGGGAGCTGAGTAGTACAAGGAAAATGTAAATCAAAATTGCTATGTTGATGCAGAATGAGAAACACTGAGATCATTGAAGAAGTAAAGAAAATAAACCTGGATTACAAAACCTTGAATTAATATTTTCTATACTTTATTTACAAATTCAGTTGTTGTCCAGCAATTCTTACATGAAGAGCAAGATTCCCCCCTATTGTTTGTTTTTTTGAGATATTATAAATTTTAGCTTAACAGACTCCTGTGTCCTTAGAATTAATCTTCCAGAAATTGAGTTTATAGGTCTGTCAAAATAAGTAGAAAATAGACATATAGACATATATCCCTTTTAAGGTAGTTCTTTACTTTCTCCCTTTTTATATTTATTGTATAAAAATACAATAGTTTCTTTCAGTGCTGTAAGAGATTAGTATATAACTCTGAGGTGAATAGATCCTATTAAATCCCCCTGGTTAAAGAAGGCTACCCTCTCGAAGTTCACAGTCTGAGCAAATCTTTGGTTGTTTGTTCTGTAGAGAAGTTATCCAATTGGCCTAGCTTTTTGATACTCTCTTGTAGCTTATAGAATATGCAGGTCGGCCAGGGAGTCAGATCCGGATTTAGGTCCTCACTAAACAGTGTCTAGCTGAGTTCACTTTTTTCATCAAATTCCTTGTCTATAAGAATAATGACTTCTCCTTCATTGGGTAGCTGTAGGATTTAAATGTAGGAATCTGCAGGGAGTGCCCTGAGGAGTTCTGGCACTAGGCCCCCAGCGCATGGTAGCTATTATTATTATGACCAGTGCCTGGAAATAGCATATGTTTTTATTTCCCAATTTCAAAGTTAATTTTTGAAATGAAGGTTTATTTCCCCATTGAATTCTAAAAATTTTGCACATGTATAAAGAAAACAGTTATAATTTAGAAATTATATTTTGGAAACTTATGAAAGTCTTAAAATTTTTTGGCTGTTCCTAAAACTCCTTTGACATTTAGAAGTTGTCAAGACACCATCAGGTATTTCAAAATGAGATCAGATCTGATTCATTTGAATGACTCTGATGGTTTCTGAATTTATTTGATTATGATGAGGCTTTTTGTTCCTGTATTTCCCTGAATCATGTGTGTGTGCATGTGCATATGAGCAAAATCAAGAACAGTATGTAGTGGGTAGGATTTGGGTGAAAAAAACTCTTTAGGAATTAACAATTTCTAAATCACTGTTTACATCTTTTAACTTTTGTTCCTGAGTTTTAATAGCTCTCCAGGACAGAGTTGAGAACAAAGTGCCACAGGAGTCCACAAAAGGAGTGACTAACTCATTGGAAGACCTCATAGAAGTGACATTTGGGTTGGCTTTGAAGGATGAATTATTTGCCAGATGGAGAAAGGGACGGGTGTGGGGTGGCTTTTACAGACCAACAAAGTAACATGTGAAAAGACAGAGCCTTGAAAGCACACATATTTCATTAACAGAGAAATTAGCTGCCTAACATCCCTAAGATATTGCAATGTAAGTGCTGCCCCCAGAACTAGGCAGGAGTGTCCCTAAATGGGAGAGGTATGAGAAGACACTGAGAAAGCCTTTGGGGCCAAGTTGAGAAGGGTTCTTTACTGAAAGACAGTGCTCAGATTTGCACTTCATAAAGGTTTTCTGGGGGGAGAATGAGCTGAAGAGGTGAGAGAATGGATGAGTTGTTGGAAGGTGTTGGCATGAAATGTGGTGACAGGAGTAGGAACAAAAGAGGTCAGAAGTGGGACACAGGCGATAGGATGGATTTGTAAGAGAAAGGATTACAATTAATATGTATGGGATACATGTGACATATAATGAGCTTAACCTCATGACAGCCCCACTAAATAGGTTAGTATTCTGCAACTAATTTTTTAAAACAAAATGTTACTATATTTCTTGAAAAAGAATACTATATTAATGGACACTTGGTTTGCTTCCATATCTTGGCTATTGTAAATAATACTGTGATGAACATAGAAGTGCATGTATCCTTTCAAATTAGTGTTTTTGTATTCTTTGGGTACATACCCAGTAGCAATTATTGATCATAGGGTAGTTCTACTTTTAATCTTTTGAGGAATCTCCATACTGTTTTCCACAGTGGCTGCACCAGTTTGCATCCTCACCAACAGTGCAAGAGGGTTCCTTTTTCTCCATATCCTTGCCAATACCTGTTATTTCTTGAGCTTTTGATTTTATCCATTCTCACAGGTATGAGATGATATTTCATTGTGGTTTTGATGCATAGGTAAAGAAGATGTGTATATGTATATACACATCGAAATATGTTTCAGCCATAAAAAGAATGAACTCTTCCTATTTGAAGCAACATAGATGGAACTGGAGAGTATAATGCTAAATGAAATAAGTCAGTCAGACTTATAATTTCACTAGTGCAGAATTTAAGAAAACAAGCAAACAAACGGGAAAAAAAATGACAAACCAAAAATCAGACTCAACTATAGAGAACAGAGAGAGGGCTTACAAGAGGGTGGATGAGTGAAATAGGTGAAAAGGAAAAAAAAAGAAATAGGTGAAAAGGATTAAAAATACACTCATGATGAGCACTGAATAATATATGGAGTTGTTGAATCACTATATCGTACACTCAAAACTAATACAACACTATAAACTACACTGGAATTAAAATTTAAAAAAATTTAAAAAGGAATACTGAGGTCAAATAAATTTGGAAGAGAGTAAAGAAAGAGTTTTTGCTCTAATAATGTTATTTCTTATAACCTTAGTCTGATATGCTTTGTGAATTCCAAGAGAAAAATGTAGAATAATTAAAATATATCTCAAAACCTATTTATTTGATTTTAAAGAAGTTTCTTTTAGGACTCATATTGAGAGAAGTCTTATTATATTCTCACTTTACAAACTGGGAAACTGAGACTAAAGATTACGTATCTTGTTCAAGGATTTTACAGTTCATAAGAAGCCCTGTCTGTCTATTTTTAAAAGATTTTATTTATTTATTCATGACACACATACACACAGAGAAAGAGAGGCACAGGCACAGGCAGAGGGAGAAGCAGGCTCCACGCAAGGAGCCCGATGCAGGACTCAATCCTGGGACTCCGGGATCATGCCCTGAGCTGAATGAAGGCAGCTACTCAACTGCTGAGCCACCCAGGCTTCCCAAGAAGCCCTTTATATTTAAATCCATGCTGTTTGTTTTAAATGATGCAGTTCTCCTATTGAAATTGTTGGGATTTAAGGTTTGAGGCTAGGAAACAAGTCAAGACTAACTTAGAGGCTTCTGGTTTGAGTGACCACAGTTGTCAGTATGTTTAACTAAAATAGGAAATGAGTGAAGGAGCAGTTTTGTTTTTATGTGGGGGGGAATGGAATGGATAATCATTTCAGCTTTGGACTTGTTGCATTTGAGTACATGGTGGAGATGTCTAGTAAATAATTGGGATACCAAAAAAATGAAAGGTATATTTTTGGACTTGAAGAACTGTAACATTTTTTTGTTATAAAATGAGCCATTAAAATTTAAGTATTCAGTTTCATGATGTCTTTAAATAAAAGTTTCTAAGGTGATGTCCAGAACTGCCAAAGTAGACACTTTGAAGACTTTTGTTGTTTTCTAGACACAGTTATTATTTCATAGCCAAGTATCATATTTCATTTTGTGTGTGTACATTTTGCCAGAAAGTGCTCTGTAGAAAACTTTAGGAGAAAAATCTTCAATAATTTTCTTTAGAGTAAATTATACTTGGTAGCCCTTTTGGGGTAATTTAAAGATTTCTTGACACCAGTTAGTGTCCATTTGAATGAATTGTATTTCAGGGGTAGTCTCAAGAGTTGTTCACCTCTGCCATGAGATTGTCTATATGATTTTCAAAAAGACTTTTTTGCTAATAGTGTATCTCATACAGCTTTGGTTTGGTCTGCTTAAAGGTTTATACTTCAACATTACTAGATATTAGTTGATTGAAATTAATATTCTTAATTTTCTGCCGTCCTTTCCATTATTATTAGTGTCACCACGTTACTGGAAAACTGGCTATTAGATTAAGATCTTTAATCCTCTCTCCCCTAGAATGGTCAATGTTAAGAAGTGAGGTGACCTCTGCACCCTGTGGGAGGCATACAGTAAATGTCAGTAAGCAGTATAAATGAAACAGTTTGCCAGTTTAGAAGGCACTTTTGCTAAGTGGGCATTGGTCATGGTTTTACAGATCATTTGTTTCTTGCTGGATGAGGGCTCAAAGGGCATTCAAGTGGTTTGTATGGTGAGGGAGTCAGAAGGACACACAGCAAACGTACGGAACAGTAAGCAGGAAAATGAGGCTGGAATGCAGAGTTCATGGAATAGGTAGGTGGAGACAGGCTTAAAATAAGGTGGTTTTGGGACCCCTGGGTGGCTCAGCAGTTGGGCACGCCTGCGTAGTTCTGGGGTCCTAGAATCGAATTCCACATCAGGCTCCCTACGTGGAGCCTGCTTCTCTCTCTGCCTGTGTCTGTGCCTCTCTCTGTGTCTCTCGTGAATAAGTAAATAAAATAAAAAAAAAGTAGGTGGTTTGGAACTAGATTAAGGAGGATTTTGTGATGTGTGATTTCTTAAGAAAATACAGTTTCCAGGTGTCTTAGTCAGTACTGATCTGGCTATCACCCTTCTGTGGACAAGTGAATTTACTAGGCCAAGTGAAATGGGAGCTGATAAAATGTGCACATATGCTTCCAACTAATTGGGAACCAGGTCTTCTTCCCTTCTTGCCACTTGAATTTTTATTTCTAATACCATTTGATTTTATTGTTTGGGCAAATTTTCTATTTTGATGGTGATTTTCTAATAAGCTTAAAGGAAAAGATGAAGTTAGCTGAATTTCTTTTCAAATACAAACAGAAATAAAACAAGGAGACAGCAGATGTAAAAAACATATGCTAAACTTCTCAGTTATGGTCTTATCATGCTAGCTTTAGTGTAGGCTCCTGATGTGTGCTTCTGTTTCCATGGCTACCTGCTAGGCAGCAGAATCCCCCCCAGGCTGCTATACTCTAGCCTCAATTTTTCATGGAAAGGAAATTCAATACCTTTTAAAGGGTGAAGTCAATACTATTTTTTTTTTGAAGCAGATGGATTATGCATTTTTAAAAATAAAAATGGTTGCTACAGTTTTGATTTCCAAGTTATAAGTGAAGCCAGACTTGAAGGCAGTGTTTTAGGGAGTTTGAAATTCTGGCATTTAAATGGTTTCTCCCAGGATGGTCCCCATGACAACAAAACTCAGTGCAGGTATTGAGTATCATCTTTGCTGTGAAACAGTCATGCCACAAGAATGCCTTTGATCCTTAATGCTACTCTAATAAACAAAGGCAGAAAAATTTAGCTTATTCAAGGTGTTACATGGATGAATATTTCAAAATTATTTTTAAGAGCTTAATCAAATTATAATTATAAGTGAACAGTTAAACAACTGAGTGATGATATGATATATTGTATTCTTACATTGATGTTTTGTTCACCTAAAAAACAAGGAAATATTTCAGTTGCCAATTGGAAAGAATAATACTGTTTTCTGATAGAAAAATTTAAATTTCTTAAACCCAGCTAAAGATTGCTGTTTTAATATTGCTTATTTTGTGGTGTAATAAGTAAACTCAATACTTTGGCATAACCGCCCCCTCCCCAGTTTTTCTGTCAAAGAAAAGTTTCATTTTCAAGCAAATACCTTATGGAGTCATACATTTGTTAAATATACAATTTTTAAAAAAAGTTTTAGTGTCTTAGTTCAATGGCCATTGTAATATGTACTTTTTAAAGCTTTGCAAAGGACTAAACTGATAGAGACATGATGAAGGAGGTACCATCTAAGGAATAAGCTGTTTACTCATTAACCAGTATCACTTGAATTTTAATGGGCTCTTTTTTTTTTTTCTAAAACTGAGAATTAGTTTTCTTGTATTTGTTTGTTATTAAATTTTCTCTTATATCCAATTGGCCATTGAGAAAAAAGCATAAAATCTTCAATTCCAGATGGACTTCTTCTGATTTGACATCTTTATCCTTATCTTCAGTAAGAAATCATTTTTTACAGAATCACCCTTGTTAAATCTAAATCTCTCTCTCTGTCTGGTGTTCAGTACAGCATCCACTTGCGGACCATGGCTCAAGGAATAGATGCAGAAAGTCATGGCCAAGATATTGGGGGGTTGGTTAAAGACACTTGAGGATGAGCAGGGCTAACTATAGGAACTGAACCATGGGACAGAAGTTAATTATAGCAAATGGATAGGATTGATGGCCTGGAAGAAATTAGATTGACTAGTGTTAGGAGATCTTACAAGGGTGTTTTGTTTTTTGGGTTGTTGGTTTTTGTTTTGTTTTGGTCTATTTTTATAGTTTCATTCAAGCCTTAATTAGATTTCTCTTGTCCTCTCTTCTGACACTATTCTGCTACATCCATATTCCTGATTAGATGTTATAACAAACCAGTTGATCTCCTTTAACCACATGATATCTTTAATCTTTAATCTTTTGTTTACTCTCCACAAAACTTCACATTCTAACCACAGGATATTGTTGTCTTTAAGGTGTTCTCTGCAATATTGTATCTTTTGTAGTGCAAAGTACTGGCTAAGGATGTAGGCACAAGCTAGACTACCTGGGTTTGAATCGTGGTTCTCCCACCTGTTAGCTCTGTGTGTGATCTTAGACAAGTTGTTAACTTCTCTTGTTACAGTGTCTATATCTGTGAAATGGGAAGATAATGATACCTACTTCATAGGATTATATAAGAATTAATATGATCAAAAAAAAAAAGAATTAATATGATCAGAAATGTGTATGGGGCACCTGAGTAGCTCAGTCAGTTGAGTGTCCAACTCTGGATTACAGCTCAGGTCATGATCTCGGGGCCATGAGATTGAGCCCCGAGTTGGGCTCTGTGCTCAGCAAGGAGTCTGCTTGGGATTCTTTCTCTCCCTTCCTTCCTCTGCCCCCCACCCCCCCCCCCCCCCGCCACTGTGTATGCACCAGCTTTCTCTCAAAAATCAATAAATCTTTAAAAAAATATCTACTGTGTTTTCTGTTATAACAAATTACCATGAGTTTATTGGCTTAAAACAAGACAGATTTATTGTCTTACGGTTTTCTAGGTCAGAATTCCAACACAAGTCTCACTGGGCTAAAATCAAGGTGTCAGTAGGACTATGTTCCCATTAGGAGGCTCAAAAATTTATTTCTTGCCTTTTCTAGCACCCACAGGCCACCCACATCCCTTGGCTCATGGCCCCATTTCTGTATTCTCAAAAGCTTTCTTTTCTGTAGTCACATGTCTCTCTGACTTTACTATTCTGCCTCCCTCTTCTACTTTTAAGGACCTCTGTGGTTATACTGAGCCCCCTTAAGATGTGTGGTTATACTGAGCCCCCTTACATAATCTAGGATAATTTCCCTATCTGAAGGTCAGCTGATTACCAACCTTAATTCTATCTTCAGCCTTAAGTATCCTTTGCCTTGTAACCTAACATATTCACCAGATCTAGGAAGTAAGGATGTGGAAGTCTTTGGAGGTGCCATCATTCTGTCTCCTTTCCCTTTTTACCTCTTCTGTCCTAGTGTTGTAGGGTAGGTGTTTGTATTTTCCCATACTTCCATTTTAGAGCAGATGTGTTACCACAAGCAGATGAGCGGGCCCAAGAGAGGGAGCAGTGGCAAGAATTATGTGCTGATGCTATTTTTTGCAGCCAGAGAGACTGTAGATAATTCCTTTGTCATATTTTTATAGACCTCCAAATTGGTCTCCCCTTTGGTCATTCATTGCCTCTGAAGGTTTGCTAACAGTTAAGATATGGACATTTAGTCTGTTTATCAGTGAGAGGTCATTTTCCTGCTGAAACCTATTTTCTTTTATACCTATAGAATGTGAACTAATACATCAAATATTATGATTTAGAGTGGGCAAAGACTCAAACTCTGAAATAAAATATGTTAGCATTGTGAGGTGTCTCACAGGTTACAAATGTTTTTATAAAAATTATTTTATGGAGCCTGTCAACAGTTTGAGAAGTGAACAGCTCAAATCTTCTAGACAACACTCATTTCCAGAGATTTGCTTGCTCATTTCTTCTGCCAAAGAGGACAGGGAGAAGAAAACACCTACCTCTCCCTTAATTAGAATTTGGCAGAAGTGTGATTACTAGGAAGGGGGAAAAATGAATGAGTAAATGAGTTCCCAGTTTTGCAGCCAGAGAAACTAAAAAGAAACGTGATGGCTGCCCATTGGTTGTATCTATGTTTCTATCTCAGCCTGGTTCTGTTCCTTGGTGTGAATTGATTTGCAAGAACATGTTGGGGGAGGGAGACATTCCTTTCCTTTTGTAAAGTGGGCCATGAATATATTAAGACATTGTTTTTTAGTGCAATGTATATTAACCAGCACACTCAATGATTGCATTTAATAAGAAGGGGGTAGAGGGAGAAATCTGTTCTGAGTTCATAAAACTCCAAAGAAAAAAAATTTAAAGTCACTTGATATGTCAACAGCAGGGAAATAATTCATTCTCTCTTGAAGAAGTGAATGCCAATAACAATAGCTGTGATTCTGGCAATGGAATAGCGGTTGAGAGCGTCACTTTCAACTTTTGGCTCTCTCCTTTCCTTCCATTTCCAAAGGACATTCTCCCCAACAACAGAACCACGTGATTTATCCTTGCTCTTGTCAGCTGTAGAGGTTCATGGGACCACACAGTGTGATTGGAGGGCCAGGTCTGTCTTCCTGTGGCTATAATCACAAAGAAAGTATTCTTTTTTTAAAAAGAAAAATATAAAGTGATATATCTGTTTGTTATTAAAACCTTTTTCTATGCTATGGAGAAGATTAGCTTTAGCCTTGGGGTGCCAGAGTAAACTTGGATTTAATAAACTATGGCCATTTTACTACTATCTTCATTGCCCCTGAATTGTATAGGTCAGTAAAATTAAGAAGGCAATGTTTCCATCATATCCTCTTTGATTATAGTTCTGTCTTAAAAAAACAAAAAGATGTAGGAATGAACTTTTATACTAATTTAAAGAAAACTAGTAAGCAAATAAGTAATTGATATAAGAAGTAAGTCTTCACAACTTTTTTTTTTTCATTTTCTTAGGGTGTATGGTATAGATTTTAAATAACATAAACATTAATGTGCTCTCTCTAAAAATAGGTATTTGAAAGTTCCTTACAGTCTTTTGTTTGTATCTGTCCAAGTTAATCATATTTTAAAATGTAAAACTAGTAATAGTTGTTACTTCTGTTGCTTTGACATCCTGCATTCCACAGGTCAAATTTGGCCCACTGCCTGTTTTTGTATATAAAATTTTATTGGAATACAGCCACATCCATCATTTACATATTATCTATGGTTGCTTTCATGCTATAGAGGCAGAGTGGAATAGTGGAAATAGAGTCCTGCAAAGCCTAAGATATCTACTATCTGGCTTTTTGCACATATGAAAATTGCCAACTATTAGACAGGAAAGGTATATCACACCATACTGGGTGATGTGGGTTTAAAAATTATTCAAGCCTGAGTCTCTAATAATTTATGGTATTAGTTGGAGAAGAGATATCCTAGAGCTCAAGTGATAGTACAAATCACATTTAATTTACTCATTGACTCCAATTAAGTGGTTTTGAGTGCCTCCTGTGTGCCAGACAATGTTCTAAGCATTTGAGGATATAGAAGTAAACAAAAAAGACAAAATTTCTGCCCTTATAGAGCTTACAGCCTAGAAAAGCAGGCAGATAATAAAGAGATGAACATATATCATATAGTGCCTGGTGTGCTATATTATGTACAGAGGGATTCACACTACTGGTGTTGTCTTTAGCAATAAATTAATTTTCTTAAGTATCTTCATCTCTGTTGAGATTCACATTTTTTTAAGAGGGAGCAAAAGGAGAAAGGAAATAGTTCAAGCTAATAATTCTTTCTCTGAGCTTTCACACATGGCTGAAAATTATACTTTGATATAGGGTGACAGTGTATATTATATTGTGTTCTGCTATGGTAGAAGGGTAACTGGGCAACAGGAAAGCTATGTCTCTTTTTGGCTGAATGGCCTTGTAAAGATTTTTAACTTTTCTGCAACATGTCAAGGGTTGTTCTCTATCAGTGCTTCTCAAATTTGAGTGTGCATTGGAATCACCTGGAGGGTTTCTTAAAACAAATTGCTACCCCACCCCCTGAGTTTCTGATTCAGTGAGTCTGGGTGGGGCCTGAAAATTTTCACTTCTAGCAAGTTGAGGTCGGCTCTACTGCTGGCCTGGGAACCACACTTAAAGAACCACTGCCCTACATGATTCTAGTTCCTACCAGTTCCTCCAGTATTCTTAAACTCCCTGAAAAAGTATTATAGCTCTTTGAATTAGACTAGGAAAATCCCACTAAGTAATAGTTTGGTCATAATGGCCACTTAATATATAGAGCTATTTACTGAAGAAGAGCTTCCAAAGAAAGATTTTTTAAACTTGCTTTGATCACATGGATTGATTTCCATTTAATAGATTTATATTTTAATGGTTTCTTTAGAAGAATTACACTAAATTCCAAGGGTGGAAGCCATAATTGTTCATGATTTCTTCCTTTTCATGTCCCAAGTCCACCATATGGAGGTGTGCAGTAAGTGCTTAATACTGATTTGTTTAATTGAGCTAAACTTAGAGAAGGACAGATGCTTCTTAAGTTCCTCTTCCTGAGTTGCTATTGGTTTTCTGTTAAATTCCATTTTGTATTAAGTATTAATTCCACTGGTGGTCAAAACTCTAAAACTATAACATGTACTCATGACAATATGTAGTGTTGTTTCTATAGAAATTAAAAAAAAAAAACCCTTCATTGATGGTTTGTTTCCTTCCTTGAGTCTAAATGTACAGCAAAATAAGTAAATACTAAATAACTCACATAATAAAGTAGACAAAAATTCATTGTGTTCCATTACATAAAATAACTTATGCACTTAATTCAGTATAATTCAAGACATTTTTGTTAAATACGACTTTTATTGAGCATTCCCCCAAAGGCCTAACATTAATTTTTAAAGTAAATATGCATTTCAACTTCTGTTCATAAAATACCTGCTATGGGTCGAGAAAAATATGTAAGAATTTCTACCATTAAGAGATTTTCACACCCTTAGATGGATAAGGCAAGGACTGCAAAACTCAAATATCTAAGGAACTGGGCACCCAGTACTTAAAAGTTTGAATTTTTGTGAGTTTTTTAAAAATGTTGCTTAAGTTAAAAATAAAACATGATATGGACCAACAAAACCTATGTTCACCAGCTGAATTCCAACATCCAGCCTTCAGTTTATAATTCTCAAGTACATACAGTGTCTGGAGTGTTTCACAGGATAGGGGGTGAGAACAAATTCAGATGCAAAGATTAGGAACAATTGTTCAGATAAGTTGGTATTTGATATGGACTTTGAAGATACATAAAGGTTCAAAATCTAGAACAGTGTTAGGATAGTGGGTTTTGCCAAGTGAGCACATGAGAAAATACTGAATGCAGGTGGATGGAACAGATATTTCAGGCATCTCAAGCAGTTTCTTCCCAACAGCAAGACAGCAAGAAGAGTAGCTAGTGAGAGAAAAGCCTAGTAAATGTGTTTGGGATTCTGTTGTGTGGGGCCATGATGGCTAGTGGAAAAGCTTTATTATACTTAGTTTGTTAGACAACTTGAAATACCAGCCATGGACAAATATAACGTATCTGGGTTATATTCATGCCCTATTACACTTAATCTACAATGCCATTGGATGTTAGAAACATAGAATACTAAGAAAGAAAAAAAATGCTACCATTTAAGCTATGACACCAGTGCTTTATTATCATTTGTAATTATTTTAAACTTACAAGAGCTCTTTTAAATATGTTTTGACACAAGAAATGTGAAAATATGAACCTTTATGTCCTAGTTTATGTATGCACAGGCATTGGAACGATTGTCATAGGACCAAGAGCTATTATAGCTGTCAGTTTGAAGATGCATCACTTCTTCATTGGTGTTGAAATGTGCATCTTAGAACCAATGAAAATACAATTGGTAAAAAATTCTACATGCTGGATATTATGCTTCTGCCTGTAAACTGGATTCAGTAAAAGATATTTGAAGCTGAACTGCTAGATCATAGCTACCATTACCATCCAGCTGTTCTCATTTGCAAATGAAAAGTTTTGTTAAGACCTAAGTATTAGAAATCCAAAGGGCACCAGCCTTTTTGTTGTTGTTGTTAAAGATTTATTTTAGAGACAGCATGAATAGGAGAGGAGGCAGAGGGAGAGAGGGAAGCCACAAGCAGATTCCCCAATGAATACAGAGCCTGACTTGGGGCTCAATCCCAGGACCCTGAGACCGTGACCCAAACCAAAATGAAGAGTCAGACGCTTAACTGACTGAGCCACTCAGGCACCCCTAATGCATCAGCTTTTTAATTGGAGTTTTTACTCTTTTGAAGCCACAAATATTTTCTTACATGAAGGATTTTCATTGAACACAGCTGATTCCTATTTCATGTTTGTGATGTTCTTGAAAAAGTCTTTTGCTTTTCCAATTTTTTTCCTCCAAAAAAGTGTTGAGACTTTATGAAGAAGAAACACAACCCTAGAGAATAAACTATTAATCATAGGGCTGACTGAAGGGGTTTGAAATGGAAGATGTGCCTACCCAAATCAGCAATGGCAGTGTAGAGGGCTGTGGGTTTCCAGAAACCATCATTAATTCAGGAAAATCATTAAGGGCCACAGGCTCCCAATGATCAAGTTTGTTCTTTGCTCTTATTTTTTTATCACCATATCTGAAATCTCCTTATTTCTCTATTAATAAAGTGATTCTGGCATAAATGGTATAGTTGAAAACATTGATCACAGCCATTTCTTACTGTCTCCACTGGGGTGATTTTAACTGAAGTCACCCTAGTGTGCTGCCAGTTTTGTGGTAATTACTGGTAATATTTTTAATAAAAATAGAGATGTAAAGAAACTATGTCAACCATAGATTTCCTTAAAGTTTAACTAAGTCTTACATTAATAATACCTGGGATGTATTTGTATTTAGGTAGTAACATGCCTAGTAGGAACTATTTCATCTTTTTCTCTCTGTGTGTATGAGATACAATACTTAATCAGTTAAGATGCAAAATATTTCATTAGATCAGTACTGCTGGAGAAAAATAATTCAAGGCCCAGGAAATAATATAGCCCAGAATATAATTGGGGTTTAGCTAGTCATGTTGCATATTCTTATGTTTTATTTTTCCTTATTTGGATCATATTTCAAATTTTGTTTCTAAGAGGCAAGTGAGATGCAGTTTTATTTTTAAAGTGTCTGAAGCACTTATTCATTCACATGTAGGTTTGGAACCAAAAATCCACAGGCTCAGTATTTTTAGGTGATCTAATTCATTTGGGAATTAAGACTGTACTTGTAACATGCCTACAGGGTGCATTTTATTTTTTCCAGGAAATCAAGTAAAAAGAAGATGTTAAAATGGAAACAAGCCACTCTTGCTGTTATAACCTTCTCTGCAGCATACCTCATGATGATTTAGCATGAGCAATTAAACTTTCTCAGTTTTGCTTATTTTTAGACCTAGAATTGAATTTTGTGTGCATTTTTTCTTTTTAATACCTCTTCAAGTAAAGGGAAAATAGCAAAGACAAAAAGCAATTTGGTATATAGTTCTGAATCTAGGGCATTTCTCAACTGTACAAAAAAGTCTGAAAGAGCTTATCTGACGCATGGATGGGTCCACTGTGTAGCATTTGGGCTATCGTGGAGTTGTTGAGGAAAACATATAAACCAAAGTTTTTGTTGGCATTTGTAGTGTATTGATTATGTAACTTTCTGAAACCAGAAGTGCCCAGGGGCAGAGTTTGAATATCTACTTGCAAAAGATCCCAGTTAGACAGTGTGGGCCTGATTCTGTCACACAAATGCAAGATTCAGACTTTCCCCTACCATCTCCCGTCCTTCCAAAGCTTGATCCCACCTGGAATACCAGCAGACCCTGGCTTAGCAGCAGTGGAATCAGGCCTCAGCAAGGGGCAGTAAAGGAACATGTTACCTCTAATGCCCCTAGCTTGTTGGGCTGCTAGGCCACTCTTTCATGAGTCTCTTCCTCTGATAGTCAGATCCTCTGTTAAATATTTTATGGGCACTGTTGATTGTAGAATAAGTTTTGATTATTTTCAAGAGCACATCTGTCCCTTATATCAGGAGACATTTCCAGAAATATAGCGATAGACATTGTCTTATTACCATGAGTACACAACATTTACTAGATCCAGCACTTCCACTCATGGCTGCAAAGAACAGAAGCATCAGTCAGCATTAATTTCCAAATGCAGAGGTTGCTTTTTAATCACATCACAAAAGATCTGGAGATCAGCTCAGAGCTGGTTCTACTGATCAAGACATTGGTGACCAGGGACCCAGGTGCTTGCATTCTCTCTGTAATGTGCTTATTTTATTTATGCTTGTAATATGTGGTTGCAGGATGATAGCTGCCACTTTAAGCAGTCAGGAAGAAGTGGGGAGGGTGAAGAGCTGCATAGTCCTATCATTCCTTCCTCTGCTATTAGAAATTTAGACTGCTTTTGGTGGTCTCCTACCAGCCTAATAGTTCAGTTTGTTGAGGGGGTTTTCTGTTTGTTTTTTATGTGTTGGTCTGCAGTGTGGTTTGTATGTGATGTAAGTTCGGGATCTAATTTTATTTACATAAAAGGAGGCAGTTTTCTCAGCACCAGTTTCTTGATGATCTTTTCCTAGTAATTTGTGATGTTGTTTTTCGCATTAACAAAGTTGTACACACACATTCTCTCTCACTTGCTTTGTCTCCTCCTTCTTCATATTTTCTGGGAATTTGTTTCTTTTGTGCCTTGGACATTGTAATATATCTTAATATATGGTTGTCAAGGACCTTTTTCTTCTTTTCTGCCCTTATCTATCTTTTTATTCCATTTTTCTATTCTGTTCTAGCCTAGTTTTTTCTTTTCCTTTTTTTCTTCTCTTTCCTATCTTAACACTGACAGGTCAGGAGTAGATGGGGTCTCTGCACACTCACTATGTGATAGGGCTTGACTGTTGGGTTTCTTTTTCATTGATCACCAATTTAAAAACCAGTGGTATTTGTAATTAGTGTATCAGATGCGTAGGAAGCCTAGATTCAACAATAATGCCTTAACCACAGCAATGTGAAAATCACAATGGACTGGCCACACTAGAAGCTTTTGGTTGGGGTTGGTTTTACTTTATTGCCAGATGGGAGCAGAGTGCGCACCTGCAGCTGTAACAGCTCTGTACAATGTTGCTGTTTTCTGCTCTTGTCTCCTCACGGTCCTTATCAGACTGAAAAGTGGTGTGTTGGGAATTCAGAGTGAGTGACCCAACAAGAGCCTATTTTCTTTTCTTTCAAGTAGAAAGTAACTTTTTTGTTCAGGTGAATACTACTAGGAAGACTGAATAAATGTAGTAAACTCCATTAACAAACTGGATAATCCTGAAACCAAAAATGTGGGGATCTGCAAAAAACGGTCACAGAGGAGTAAAAGCACTTTTGGTCTCAAGTTGTTAGGGGGAAAAAAGCCTGCAGCTGTTTTAAAATGGGCTTTTCCTCTTGGAGAGAAGTCCAGAGTCTCTTGCACTTCTATTCTAATTTCTTTATAACTTGCCAAAGGTTGGAACTTCTAGGCAGTTGATGTCCCACGCTGGAAGGAGCCGAGGAATGTCTCCTCTGAGTCTAGAGTGGGTGGTCCCCCTGGGGGAGCCCCTCCGGCATGGCTGGGAAATGTTCTTTCTGTGGCCGTCTTACAGTACGGGCTTGAGGGACAGACCTCTGCATGCGTGTGTGTGCGCATGCGTGCACACTCAACACTCCACTGGAGTTCTGATTTCCAAGCTGAAATTGTTTACCTTCCAAATACTTGGACAGAAAAAAAAAAAAAAAAAAAAAAAAAAAGGAAGCTGGGAAACTACTCCAAACGTGAAACTGTTTCTCTTTTAGAAGATCAAAATTGCAAATGGGTCCCCTACAGACCTGAGGTTTATTGCTTGCAATACCAGACGAATTACAGTATGTATTGCAGTCATTGTATTTTAGGTTACATCTGCTTTCTCTTAAAGTTCCTTGGTAAACCGAAACTGTGAGTAAAAGCCTGACTCTGAAAATTTTGAAAAGCAACTGGGTCCAGATCACAGGATTTTTCTTTTGTTTTCATGGAGGAGTTGTTCTGCATTTGGTGACTCTTATTTAAACCAGTACAAATGCAGGGAATAGACACCCTTATTTTAGCCTTATAAAATTTGGTTTGATTCCCCTTTCTTCTTCTTTTTCTCCCCTCTATCAAGGCACACATTTTTGTGTCTACCCTCTTTCTTTCTCTAGCTCTAATGTTTGCTTTTGGTCATCTTGGGGATAGATGGAGTCCTTATTACCTTCGTAGTGTGTTCAGCCTTATAGTTCCATACACCATGGTCCCAAAGTCAGTGGGGTTGTTAAATTTAAAAACTGAAAGAAGCTAGTTCCTTGGTGGACAGCTGAGACTCTTCATGTGATTTTGGTTTACATTTGGTTGGTTTTCACATTCACATAGTTCAGTGCATTCGGTGAATTATTTCTTAGGCTCTGGCAACTCTGTACCGCTTTCTCTATGTCAGGGATTTTCCATCTAACATCTTAAAGAGAAATTGCAAAAAGTCTATGGAAACCTCAGAATTCTAAATGGACAAATGAAGAAACACCTCAGGTTTGAAAGGGCATTTTAAAATTACATCCTTGCATTTTTATTTTAATTAATTAATTAATTAATTTGTTATCTTCTTTTTTCCCCCCATTTGTATTAAGTGACATTTGGGAAAGTGATTTAAATTGGGTTTTGGGAAAATCTTTCTAGCAGTGGCTGAGTCTGAATGGAAGCTTCTCTACACTGTGCACACCTGCTGTTGAGCTACTGGAGAGGCAGCGTGTGGATATTTTCCACTTCTTGGTGACGAGTCACCCCTCAGTTCTGTTGTCACCGTGAGATAATTTGACATTGCTTTTTCATCTTCCTCCATATTTGCTTCCCCCACATTTCTTTGTACCTTTGCCTCGTCCTACCCTTTGAGCGTCATGTTTCTGCCTATTCCATTTTCCCTTGGGCCTTGAAGTTTTGCATGTTTCCCTTTGAAAGATGTTCCTTCTTTCTCATGTGACCTATTCTAGCGTCATCAGGATGGAGACCTTTCCCTGTTCCCTTGCACATCTTTGAAACTAGCTTTTCTTCCTTTAGGACCAGCTGGGAAGGCTGCTTTTTTGCTTTTTCTAAGTAGACTGGATTGCCACTTCTCTGAGAAACCACAAACATTCCTGTGTGGAATTAAATTCTCTGTTTTGTGATTCTGTGTGTGGGTGGATGTGGGGGGCATGGTAATATTTAGAGTCACTGGCCTTCGCCTCCCACAGGCTTTCCATTAATGTTTTGTTGATTTTAAACTATTCCTACATTTAGGACTAGTTTGTTAAGTTCACCTCTCATTCCCTTCCTGGAAGGACACTCAGGGAACTTGTTTGCTTGCTTCATCTTGTTCTGGTCCCACCCTAAAGGCTTTCCATGTGATCACAACCCTTCTCACAGAGGTTCTTGGTCTTCAGGACTGTTTAGCACCTATTAGCAGTCTTTTTGCCAGAAGGTTCTCCGTAGTAACTGTAATGGCATATTAAGTTAGCAGTTAATTCCTTTGTGAGGACAATTTTATGTATAAAATTGTATTTGAACAATTATTTCTGATTTAATATTTTAACAACATTGAGATGCCTTTAAAAATGGAACCATCTCACAAACAAAAGAAAAGAAATAACTTACTAGTCTTTGTACTGTGTCATGCAAACCATGCTATCAAAACTGATACTGTCTGAAACTCAGGGACCTAATAGATTCAGATAACAGAATATCCTTTATAGTTGGGTTTCAGCAACATCATAGACTTCGATAGTGAGGAATGCTTATATTTGTAAAGAATTTTCATTAGGTGCTAACATTAAAATTTCCAGCTTTTTTTCATGTTGCTTTAATTCTTGATACTACACGTATGTTATGTTCTGTGAATTTTTATTTGCTCATGAGTAAGTGGACATTTCTCAGTGGAGAAGTATGGGTTCTTTGAAATCATAGCACATTTCTTACACTCTTCTGTAGGAAGAGTATTTGACATTACCGTTAAGTGTACTATCAACTCATCTGCCCAGCTATTACATTGCTATTTCTACAGGAAAATGTGCCCCTAGTTGAGATGTGAGAGGTCAAAAGTACAACAAATAGTAAAGTACCTTATGTGAGCATCATGTTATGCATTAAAGATGCAAAAGTAAATATCAGAGTCTATGCCAAAGAGTAGCTTATGATCAATAAATGGATGTTATAGAGGATGTATATATTCAGAGTCTCTGACTAGTGTTTCAGATCCTTCAAGCGATCGTGTACTTAAAGAGGAATAAGAAGGGCATAGGCCTTTTCTTAACTGCCTGTACCTGTGTAACTTCTGCCCCATCAGAAGAGCTAGAACTTCATCCAGATCAGTCATTCCAGGTATTCTGAGTTACAGAGGGTAAAGGACATGGGAGGACTGGAACCAAGATACAATTTCCATCAGTGACTCATTCTTTCTTTTTGGTTGGCTATTTATTATTTATTTGAGAGAGAGAGACAGAGATAGAGCAGGAACAGGAAGGAGAGGGAGAAACAGGCTTCCTGCTGAGAGAGCCTGACCTGAGCCAAAGGCAGTCTTAGCTGACTGAGCCACCCAGGTGCCTCTCCATCAGTAATTATTTATTTGTATGTTTAGGTTGCTTGTGAATAAAGCCTGTGAGAACAAGAGATGCCATAAATATCAATGCAGTCTGTCTTTAAGCCTGAAACCTCCAACTCAGATTAGATGTGGGCAACTGGCCTTCACATCAAAGGCTTCTCTTTTCACTATCATAGCAAAATGTCTGAAGTTCTTGGAGGTTGGCAACACTGAGAAGCTGCACTCCTAGCTCAGAGTCTGCATGCAGCAGACATTATAAATGGTGCTTGGTTTCTAAAGTTATTATGAAGAACACAAAATGTGCTGATATGCACTTGCAATATGTTTTCTCTATCTTAAAAATATGTATCTAGTTTTTTAGTCACTCCATGGATTATTAGGCCTTTGGGAGATCTAGGATCAGAGCCATCATGTAAACGATTTTTTTGGGGGGGGATCTGGGAAAAACATTGTGTATTTCATGCAGTCACTCACAAAACACCTATAGAATGTAACCTGTTCATAAATCTGTGGTCCCCAAATGTGTGTTGAGTGTATGCCACATGTACTCACAGATAGAAGCTCTCACTATAGTACTGAATGGCTGCTAGGTGATTTCTGATGCCCACTTCCCCTACGAAAACTGACAATTCTATTCATTCTACCAAATAAAAATGGCTTTCCTGGTGGATTCTGGTAGAGACAATTATATTGTACCATGAGTATGATGGTAACAAAGCAATTCATGGCACATAGTTTGTCTAGTTTTTCTCCCCTTCCTACTAGGGCTATGACAAAAAAGAAGCCCATTATTCCTTCTTATCCCCCATCTGGTAAAGATGAGGTTAATTCTAGTAACCAAACTGCCAGACTAGGTAGTAGTTCCATTTGGACCCTATAGATCATTACCATAAACTGTCAAGTGTCAGAAATATTTTACCAGCCATCTCTTCTCCTCATTTGTAGGTCCAAGATAATGGAACAAATGGTACCAGCTTTTATTTCTTGTTAAAAAAATTTCTGTTGCTCTTCTGCAAATTGTGATCAGAAAAAGGAAACTGAAAATAAAAATTGAGCATTCATTCCAATGATTTTTTTTTTTTTTTAAAGCTGGCCACTTGGCGAAAGCCCGTTTTAGATTCCAAGGACAACAGCATCAGTCATTAAAATATTTTAAGAACTGTAAACATACTTCAGTAAAAATGAAAAAAAAAATCTGTAAAACCTAAAATCTTTGCAAACTTTTCTAGATAAAGAACACCAGGCTAAATATCTGGAATGTAGGCATTTTAAGCCCTTTGCTGGTACATTGGAAGAATTAATTGATATGAACAGCTTTGGGTACTTACCGTATGTATTTGTATAGTACCATAAGGCATTCTTCATTAAATTACAAATGAGAGTAGGGAAGAAATGTCAACTGCTAAATTGTTCTTTTATTTTAAGACAATACTTTCTGCTTACTCTTTTTCTATGGTGTAAAAGAGACTCAATGTTGACCTTCTGCTTTGTGAATCCTAAAAATAGAATTACATTAAGAAGAAGGGCAAAGGAGTGAGAAAACTTCGGTCACTTTGGAGGGAGTTGTGGTCATTTGAAAAATGACGTAGTGTTAGCTGCTTTCCATAGACACATTTTAAGCAAATGTGTTCTCAGCTCTGTTTTTTGGTTTTAATAAGTCCACTGTGAATTTGTATATTGTGGAAAGAGCGAATGGTGTGAAAAGGAGCCTGGTTCTTGCCAGGTCTGAGAATGGGAATGGTTTTCTCAAGATACCCTTATTCCATCAAGGGTGTTAAATTACTGTAAATTACATTCATGCAGCAGATTGCTGAGTCCCAAATGACAGTTTCTACTATATCCTAGCTCCTCAGTGTATATCTATACCTAATAGTTATGCTTTTTATTAAACTATAGAACTCATATATTATGTTCTCTTCCACAGTGAAGCTCCCATGTTCATTGCAGGTGAAATCTCACCACAACAAATACATCACCACCAAACACCAGAGAATAGATTTTCTAAGCCATTTATTTAAACTAATATTCAATGCAGGGAAGTTTTTGTTAACCAGAAAAGGCTTTTTGGAATCTATAGCAGTGGGATTTAAACTATCTTTATTAACGGTTTTGGAAATTGTTTTAGTGTTGAAGGATGATTTTCAAAAAAAGGAAAATCATGATTCTTGCATAGATAAAAAAGAACACGTTAAGGATTTTATTTACCTCGTTATTAATGAGAATGATGAAAGCGGAAATGAGGGTCAATTGAACTACCAAGGGAAAGAATTTATTTGCATGTCTGTTTGCAACACTTACTTTGCTTTGCTCCCAGTTATATAAAATTTAAAGAGTTATAAAATAATTCAAAGGAAGGAATCAGAGAAACTGGAACTATACATATTTTCCAAATGATGTGTAGTTTTCTCTTACTGATATTCAGTAATCCTTTGCTTATTTTCTTATATTAGCTATGAATGATATAAACGAACATTTAGAGGTACCAGAAGAAATGGTTGAAAAGTAACACATAGGCTTCTTTTCATTATTTCCTGAAAAGCAAAGGTTATTTTAATTCCTTTCAGACAAAGACTTCTTCATTCTCTTTTATAGAATGTGTAATCATACCTTTAAGAGTATGATTTAAGATTTCGTAAAATAAGAGACAAGAAATTTATGGAAAGATGATGAGTTTGTGTGAAGCTAGATAATGCTGAGATAGAGATGAGGTCCTCTATCTTTATAGTAGCTGTCTACAGAGGAGGAGGGTGGTGCCAGGAAGAAAGTTCATTCCTTTCTAATTGAAAGAAGAAGTATACCAATCCTAGGGGCAGGGGGCAGTGACAAGATTTAAAATTTACAAGAGAGAAACACTAAGAAATGTGTCAATGAAAGACAGTAAGCTCCTTGAGGCCTAAATCAATTTCCTTTTAAAGGAACTGTCAGAGGTGACCATCAATATAGAGTTTTACAGATGGTTTATTGTGATTTCCCTTGTGTTAATTATGTTTGTCTTTATTTATTTTGTTAAAGTGCTTAGGAAAATGTAGAAGTGTTTGTAATTCAATATTATAATACAGCTGGAAAAAGGAGATATGCTCCTCTAGGTAAAAGTTGTTGAGAATGAAACAACTATTAGCTCAGGCTGCTGATTCCTTAAGTCTGTGTGAGAGAAAAAAATAAATGAAGGAGGTGATTTGGGCTTCTCTTCTAGAGATTGCAAAGCAAGCATTGGCATGGGAATCTTTGATTCTTGGGAATGTGCCATCATCTTCCAGGAATCTAGAGTAACTGCCTATATAATCAGTTTTGTTGTGTGTGTGTGTGTGTGTGTGTGTGTGTGTGTGTGTGTGTGTGTTTAAGTATCCATTGACATGTAATGTTACATTAGTTTCAGGTGTACAACAGTGATTTGGCAAGTTTATTCATTATGCTTTGCTCACCACAAGTGTAGCTGCCATTTGTCCCTATACATTGCTATGTCTCTATCATTGACTCTCCTTGCTGTACCTTTAATTTCTGTGACTTATTCATTCCATAGCTGAAAGCCTCTATCTATATAATCTTTGTCATGAACACATTTTAAATATTGATGGGTTTAAAGTTCCTGTCAGTCACTAATAAAAGCAACCACTTCCACAATGATTTTTGTAGGAAAAAATTTCTTATGAAACAAGAAATGGGAGCCTAAGTCAGATGAAAATAGGTCGCATTGTAGAAGTTAACTTTGTTTTGTAGGTGTGAGTCTGGGTTTCAGTTGGAAACCAAACTCCTTTTCAAATAATCATTTTAACTTGGCACCACTTTACCTCATGATACTAGTTTCCCAAAACGTCTTTGTTGTTGATTTATATCGGAAAGAGCCTGCACATGCTACACACCCAACCTTGTATGGGCCAGTTCCTTCTCATTCTAACAGAAACTTGTGGCCGGGAGACTCACAGAGCTGATCAAATTCAAGGCCAATGAAGTGAAAGCTGATGAATGTACAAACATAGAAAAACAAAAATCATGGAAACTTGAAGAGAACAAAACAAAGGAATGTGAGAGGTGCCACTGATGTGAGGAAATATGGTCAGACATTGAGATTTGATTTGCAGCCAAGCTTGACGGGGATGTCTGTGGCATATTAGAGAATGTAGTTGTCAGGTTTGCTGAATACAGAAAAAAAAAAAAAAAGGCATGCAGTGGAAGTGCCAAAATCAAGATCCATAAGGTTTTACGTGATACATTATATAGTAGTATCTGGCCAGAAATGCAGTTAACTTTGTTTTCTTTTTCTACATTATATAGTAAAAGAGGAATAGATGATAAAGTGGCCAGCATTTCTCTTTATAAACTCTGGGTTCTGAGTCAGCCTTGGTCCAGGAAAGGCCCACAAATGAGTGGATTGGTTGTTGTAAAGGGCCATTTTCAATTACACATGACATTAAGCTTCTGCATGTTCTCTTTTCAAAAATTTCTTTATGTGGCAATTGACATAGCTTTTTTTGTGAAATGGAACTTAATAGGCATTGGTCACACTTGCAGGTGTACTTTGGAAACCTTAAAAACCAAAGAGTTTTAATCTCTTTCCAGATTAGCCTTATAGGTATGTGATAGTACTTGGGCAATTTCTTCCTAAAAGACACTCAGCACATTCTTCATGGCTACAGCAAATCTTAGATTCGTCAGGCTCAATGGAATAGAGAATGTATTAGAATTTTATAGGTTCTAGGGGCACCTGGGTGTCTCAGTGGTTGAGCATTTGTCTTCAGCTCAGGTCATGATCCTGGGGTCCTGAGATGGAGTCCCGCATGGAGCTCCCCGTGAGGAGTCTGCCTCTCCCTCTACTTATGTCTCTGCTTCTGTCTCTCCTGAATAAATAAATAAAATCTTAAAAAAAAAAGAATTTTATAAGTTCTAAATGTAAAGACATTTAGATACATACAGACAGCTGTATTTATGTTTGTTTCAAGATCCTGTGATCTTTTACCTTTGTGAATGAGGAAAAGATCAGGGAAGCCATTGAGTATCGAATTGTTAATGTGACATGATTTTCCTCTTAATACCTAGATGTAGTTCTGTCAAATCCTCAAACTTTTACAATATTGACCATCTCTACCAGGATAAAAATAATAGTCTTTCAATAATGAATAGACCCTGAAAAGATATAGTAGTTACTTTAAAAATATTGGAGACTTTGGGAAAAGTTATTGCCTAAAATATGTGAATATATGTAACCTTTCTGTTCCTTTTCCTTTCCTTTTTCCTTTCCTTTCCTTTCCTCATCCTTTTCCTTTTCCTTTCCTTTCTTTTTTCTTTTTAAAAATATTTGTTAGGCACCAGCCAATATAGCTGATACCTTGGGTTGGTTAACCTTCAAAGATGATTTAAAAATTTTGAGAATATAACCTTGAGCGTTTCTCAAGACACCATCCCGAATGACAAGTTAAATCAGGGTTACATGGAGGAAGAAAATGTTTTCAAATATAAGTGAACCCATTAATTTTGGAATTTTTCAAAGGAAAAAAAAAAAGCATGATGATTCCTAATAATGGACAGTGTCTCCCTGGCCAGTACTGCTAAAGTTGAATTACTCACATAGGAGAGAGTCAGGAGGGGTTTAGTTCTGAGCACAGATCAGTGTTTGCATTAGAGTAAGACAAGATCACATGTTTCCTGTCTAAACTGTGAATATCCCCATTTCTGCCAAGAGGACAGAGGACAGTAATGGATTTGGGGCCTGCCATGTTGAAATTGGAGATTATGAGGATAAAGAGAAGTTTACTGGGTGGCTGAAACTATAGAGAGGCCAAGGGTGGGAAATTGGAATTAGAAAACATCAGCATTTGGATAAAGCTACATGAGTTGATGGATTATTCACATAAATGACATATAAGAGTGCCAAAGAAGTACCCCAGGAACAGAGGAAGAGAAGCAGGAAAAGAGACTGGAAGGAATGCCAAGTGAAAACTCAAAGCTAATGTTAGTGCTGTTTTGGGGCACTCAGGAGACACAGGTGCAGTAACACATGCTAATGTTCACTAAGCACTTACTATGAAATAGTATTATCAAAACTATGTTATGAGTGAGGAAATAGAATTCATATTAGCAGAACCAGGACTCATACCTGATAATAACCAGTTGCCTACATCCAGCTTTTGAATATTTAATTAGACAAATGATCAAACTAAAAGAGCTAGAAATTACTGAAAATTGCCAGAAGCACAGTTCCATCAAGGATCTATAATAATTCACTTTACATACCCAGAGACCTTAGACTGAGCCACAGAAGTGGAAAAAATCTGGTTTATATGATTACAGAGAAAATTCTCTATATGGAATGCTGTATCGTTTCCGGACACCTTATTGGCAAAGAGACCCATTAACTTGGAAGGGACCTGGAATTCACTTGTGGTTAAAAGGGAAAGAAATAAATGCTTAAGGCTGTAAAAGCATATAGAAAGTGAAGAAGGTGATATATGCATATATGCTGATACAGCAGAAGGGCAAAAACTCTGAGTAAGCATAAAACCCACTCCTGGCTCAGGGAAGAGAAACATACAGCTTTGAAGTTGGTCAGTAATTTCCATTTTTTGTTCCAGGTTGGGCATTTCCCACTTTTTTCGTCTTAAAACAGGAAAAGGAGTTGGTTTTAAATTGTATGCCTTTAATTTTCTTCAATCTTTGCCTGATGTAGATAAAAGCATAAAATCGGTGGGATAAAATTGAGGAACACCGAGGAAATGAAAATGGAGTACTAAACTTGGGCAAGTTCAACATTCGGCCTCACAATAACCAGAAGATTATATGAGAACAAACATTTCAGTCAATCATCACCAACCTGGAATAATCCAAGATTATTATAATGTGTCAATTAAGGAAAATCTGAATGCAAAGGCTGTTATTAGAAGAAAGTTTTCTTTCCCTCCCCTGGATTACATAACCAAATTATGGACTAACATTCCTAGGGAGACCAGTTCATGGTTAGTTATTATGATTTTATAGGTACTATGTGGTTTAAAATGTACAAATTTGGCTTCTAAAGGACCTTATGGAGTTTGAATAGCCCAGACGTTTTTATTTACATTCATTTACTATCAGGCACTTTCTTCATTTCCAAAGAAAAGGTAACTCCTAGCCTAACTCAAAACTTTCATGTTGTAAATTAGTGACATTTATGTTAATGAGGCTGCACATAATAAACTCCAATGTGAATCCTAAAACATGTTCTCTACCAAGGACATGAGAATCCCATTAATATCGAAAATGTGAAAACTTAAACTTATCTAAGCAACAGTTCAAATGATCAGGGCACAAACAAAGCATTTTGATTTTTGTCCAACTAAAATTTTGGATTCTAAGATAAGGTCCCAGAAGGGGAAAATACTTTTTCTCCTGCTCTAGAAGGATATTTTTGTACTTAATAATAATCATGTCAGAAAAGCTGGTACCAATTGTATCTCTCCTCTCACTCTATTAAGAACTGAACCTATTAAGAGAAAAGGCTTGTTAAAATTTAATCAATAAAAGCAGGTGTTACAGGGAAGGGTAGATCTGTTGAAATCTGCCAGTGAATCCAAGTACTTTTTCTTTTCCAGGCACACAATAAAGTTAGTCCACAGGGCATATGAAATCTTTCCAGTCTATAATAACATTAGACTATGCATTGTGTTATTGGATGCAACACAGAAATATTCCCTTTTGACTCAGTACAGTTCTTAGTCACCCCATCAGCTCCACCTCCAAAACTGCCTCCTGCTGGTTTGAAAGTCTGGATCATTTCTGGCAGGATAGCGGTAGTTCTCTCCAATTATATTACCACTTAGTGTCTGGTAGTTGCAGAAGTGGTTCATGTTGAGTTATATTCCAAGAAAAATCAGTCTGCGAATCAGATTAAAGCCACACCTGGTCTTGGACACAGAGCCGTGGAGTGGGAGTCCAGGGCAATGGCAGGGGCACTGCCTGGCCAGAATAATGCAGTAGAAGAATGACCCCATGTGCATAGTGTTTTGATTTATTGTTCCCTTGAAAATGGAGTGGGGAGAATAAATGGGTGTGAGGGCAAGAAAATGTCACTGACTCAGCATACATATTTTCATTTCTTTAGTGATGTAAATCATAGTAAAATTTGGATCATCCCAAAAATATCAAGACTGGTAAGATACATTTTCAACAATGAAAGCATATCATTTTCAAAGCAACCCCACCTTCCTATCCACATTTTGTTAAGGAAAGATTTTACACCATTCTAAATATAAGTAGCATGTCCCAAATGTATATTCTTTTATATTAACTAGTATTCTCTGAACTGCTGTTGGCTCAGCTTTGCTCATGTGATCAGTACTAAACTCAAGGATTCAGTAATTGTTATTTTTATTTGGAAGACATTTTTGTGAATGTTCGTGGCAATTTAATTGGACGTTCTCCTGTCATGCACTGTACTTCACTAACTTATACCCTGTTTATATCTTAACAGCGAGGGAGCTAAAGATTCCAAGATATTCAGTATTTAGGGCCTCAATTCCTTTTTTAAAAAATTTTTAATAAATTTATTTTTTATTGGTGTTCAATTTACCTACATACAGAATAACACCCAGTGCTCATCCCATCAAGTGCCCCCCCCCTCAGTGCCCGTCACCCATTCCCCCCCACCCCCCGCCCTCCTCCCCTTCCACCACCCCTAGTTCCTTTCCCAGAGTTAGGAGTCTTTATGTTCTGTCTCCCTTTCCGATATTTCCCACACATTTCTTCTCCCTTCCCTTATATTCCCTTTCACTATTATTTATATTCCCCAAATGAATGAGAACATACACTGTTTGTCCTTCTCCCATTGACTTACTTCACTCAGCATAATACCCTCCAGTTCCATCCATGTTGAAGCAAATGGTGGGTATTTGTCGTTTCTAATTAGGGCCTCAATTCCTAAATGTGGGAAGTAAAATACGAAGTATTTAAGTAGCTGGGGCTGAGGACCTGCGTACTGAATTGAGTGAACTTTTGAATAAATGTCTGAAAGCTGGCCTACAAAGTGTTTCAGGTTTACGTGTCTTTATTATATGTTAATTCAAAGCTATCTAAATCAGTTCTTAAATTTTAAATTAAAATTGCAAAATGAAAACTCCTTAAAATTATCTAAGTAATCTTTTATAATATTTAGCAGATATGACCTGGTTTAATTTTTTTTAGAAACCTTAAAATGGTGATCCCTGGGTGGTGCAGCGGTTTAGCGCCTGCCTTTGGCCCAGGGTGCGATCCTGGAGACCCGGGATCGAATCCCACATCGGGCTCCCAGTGCATGGAGCCTGCTTCTCCCTCTGCCTGTGTCTCTACCTCTCTCTCTCTCTCTCTCTCTGTGTGTGACTATCATTAATAAATAAAAATTTTAAAAAACCTTAAAAAAAATCTTAAAATACTTTTACTGTAGTTTCTAATATGGAGGTATCATTGATATGCTGTGCTGTGAAAATGCATGTTGTAGAGATGTTATAGATTTATGCTAGTGCTTGCTTTGGCAGCACATAAACTAAAATAAAAAAGATTTATGCTAAATTAGTTACATAACTTTTCAGATTTTAGAATTCTTATTGTGGCCTTAACCTAATATTTTTCTTCTTCTCCTTCTCCTTCTCCTTCTTTTGAGAGTAACATTGAAGTGATGGCAAAGTGAAAAAGTAAATACATTCCATTTTTATTCTTGCCTTTTTTTTTTCTCTTTTCAAATATTTTCCTCTCACAAGCTACAGAGAAAACCTATCTTCATCAAGGAGTTACCATGCTGATATGCTGAACATTCCTAATACTCCTTAAAAAGTGAGGGAAAGTAAAACATATCAAATGTCAAATAGCATATAAAAAATTTCGCTAAAAAACAGAAATAACAGCAATATCATATTCTGGCTTATCATGTGTCTCTATGAGCATACTAATAGTCCGGTAAGAGTTTCCCATTAAAAAAAAAAAACAAAAACAAAAAAAACAAAAAAAAACAAAGACACTAACAGAATAAGGCTAATCTGAGACATTTTAATATAAGTTATACTAAAACCATAGTTAAAAAGAAGATAAGTTGTTTGCACTTGATAGTCCAGGGAGGGGAAATGCAGGGCTAAACACCAGTTGACGTAAGAAGGCTCTGAAGGTTTGGTTGCTCAGTCAGTGTGCACCAGCTGGAGTGTCTGTGATGCTGTCACAAGGGCTGTCTTAGCTTTATCCAGGGAGATCTAGAGGTTATGTAGACCTGTTGGACTCTAAATCAGAGCACATCTCTAAAAGAAGTAAGAACAAAGAATATATCTAGAGAAGAGCTAGAATGGTAACCACTCATTAATAATAGCTGACTTTTATGGAGGACTCTCATAAGGACACTATGCTAAGCCCCTTAAGCTATCCCACTTACTGTTGTTCTCACAACTGTGTGTGTGGACACCTACTTTAACTTCATAACCTATGCCAGAGATTGAGGATACAGAAAATTAGAGTTGCTTCACTTAAAATCAGTTCATAGAAAGAAGAGCTGAGGCAAGTGGGGGTGATTGCCCGGAGATAAAATGATCCAGGAGCATAGTTGATGGCTGTGCCAGAGTTGGAAGGCAGTCGTGGTTGTGCTAGGGGGGTGGGCACTTGAGTGCAGAAGAGGAAGGGATAAATGCATAGAAAGATCAAGAAGCAGATATCAGTGACTCTGGGGAAATCCATATATTATCTAATTTGAAGGTATAGTAAAAGATATAAAAGCTGGACATGGTGGCTACCATAAATCAAGAAGGCTGCAGAGTTAACAGTAGGTGTGTGGACAATAGGGTAACACATAATAGGGAACTGAGGACTGACTTGATACTTGTCTTCTGTTTGAGGACTGGGCAGTGATAAGAGAAGCCAACAGAGATTTACATTGCCCTGGAGGGACCTCGAGAAATAGGACATTTGTGTTAACTGCAAGGTGGTGAGGATTGGACAGATGTAGCTAAAAGTAGGAACAGTGCAGTGTTGGATAGCTTCAGGCAAAGAAGACATTCTGTTGCAACGGGGAGCATTTAGATTTGGCTGTAGAGCAGGTTGTCTGAAGGGAACGAAGAGAAGTGAAAGCTGAACAGTTGGGTGCAGTCCTGATCGGGAGGGCTTCGAAGACCACAACAAAGAATTTGAACTTTTAGTTCTAGAAGGTTGGGAAATCATGGAAGGTTTATGATGAGAAAGATGGTTTTAAGAAATTATGGTTAACAGCTAACTTTTGCTTTTTTGTGAAATGGCACACTTTCTCTCACTAAAAATGCAGCAGTCTTAGATGACATTTGGAGAAAGGCATGCTGGGAGTAGAGAGGTTTTAAAATCTATGGTCACCTACATGGCTTGAACTGAGGTGTCCTCACTTCAGTGACTGGACTTTGTGGGATGTGCCTGGCCCATTCTGATGAACAATCCATGAACCTTGATGAAGAAAGGAAGGAAGACTAGAACTTTGTTCCATTCCAGCTCTGAAGTTCTTTGGTATAACTGTAGGGGATGTTCCGAAACAAGATTTTGTATCATTTATTGAATAAAGATCTATTTCTGTAGCAGAATGATAAAAGTTCTAGGATTTTTACTCTAAAAAAATATGTAGGATTTTTTTAAAGGACTTGAATTGATATAGTTGTTTCTCTAACAGACCTTCCATTCTTTCTGTTACTACTTTCTCCCGTGTCTCTTAGAATAACTGAAAGAAAGTGATGATAAACACAAATTTGGTGACATCTTTTTAGTTAGCTTTTATGTTTTAAATATAACTGCTGAAATTATGTCCCAAAATGTAATGGTTGAACATTTCTAAATAGAAGACAAATATCACTTTGCAGTAATGCCAAACCAAAATTGAATCCTTAAAGTATTTTAAAATATGCTCTCTTAATGTCTTTATAAAATTTCTTCTGCTTAGATGAAGACTTCTCAACTCTTTCAGCCTTTTTGAGAATCTGTAGATCCATTCAGAAAAACTAAAAATGTGCATGTACACAGTCTTTGAATGTAGTTAGAGGCAGGTTCACCAGCCCCACAAAGATGATCCATAGACCTCCCCTGCTTCAGTAAGAAACTCTGACTTTAGAATCATTTAATTGTTTGCAAAAATCCCACTTCCAAAGATTTGAGGTTGGCACCAAAAATGTATGTATATAGTCAAAACAGTATTTTTTTTTGGGGGGGGGGATGGGTGGAACATACAAACAAGTGCCTTTCGAGGTAAAAAGTTGTATGGAAGCCAAGGAAATATTAAAGAAAATTTTAAATGCTGCTGAATCTACGCATATTTCTCAAAGATCCTATGAACATTACAACACATTTATCAACGAATATCTGAAGGTGCCAGGATACTTCCAGTTAATGTGCCAGAATACACATGACCATGTGATAAAAATACATTTGTATAATAGCTTCTGGGGTCAGGAGATAAAAGAGGGGAGAAGAACAAACAGGAGAGAGGAAGAGAGAGAAAACCATGTCATAGTTCTCTGCTATAGTTATGAAGTTGACTTGTGTTGAACAATAAGAAATCAGTATTTTCAAAAAAGTATCTGCTGAGACCTAAGGAATCTTAACCTATATAAGGCATGGAGTCTACCCTGTAAAGTTTGTGCCTTTACAAAGAAAGGAGACAGCACAAATATGGAATGTGAACTTCTCTACTTCACCGCCTCCAACATTCTGTACGTTTTTTCATCAAGAGAAGAAAAGGGATTGGTGGAAAACGTGTTAGCAGTCTTGGTTTGACAGAAAATAGAATTAACTCCAAAAGATTTAAATAAACTCTAATGAAGGACAGAGTAAAAGGACAAGCAAATAGTTATTAACAACAGGTGATGAGGCACAAAAACTGGCAACAGCTAGAAGCCATGACCCCCATGGGCTGTAAGGCAAGGAGAAGACAGAGTATTATGGGACCCCCATGGAAGGGGACCATGGCAAGGGCGTGTTCAGTGGTGTTGCGCTTAGGGAACTGCACAGCTGCTGCCAGAGATGCTGGTTCAGCTTCTAGGCACAAAGAAGGGCAGGACCAAGGATGGAGAATGGCCCTGGGCAGCAGCTAATGGAGTGTAACCAGGTATGTTCTCAATTCTTGGACTTCTCTATTGAGAAGACGAAGAAATTCTGGTGAAACTGTTACAGGGGCACTATCCTTTAAGATTATTTAGTTGTATTAATGGGTGGTTTAATCACACCCTGAGAATGATACGTAAATGATGCTTTTCTAAATGTCCTTGCTTGTGGGGACATTGGAGAATTCTTTTAAGAAAGAGCACTGAACTCCCATTACCAGGATTATTCTTGTTTCCATTTATTTTGGAAACAGTTGCTGAAGAAAGAAAGAGATGTGACCATAAATGTTTAAAAGAATTCCATGTATAGTTAGTGGTGGCCATAAACATATGGCCTTCGCCAACTATTTGGACTTTGTTCCAAACATGTCTTTCAACTGCTGTTAACCCTGTCATTATATATTCCTGCTCCATTTTCACTTGGGAAGTCTGTTTTCAGAGCCAGAAAGCACGTTGATAAAATATCAAGGATAATGGCCCAACAAATAGAGGTAAAGTTCAGAAACTGCATGGCAAAAAGCCTGTCACAGAACTGTAGATGAGAAAGAAGGAATTTTTCAAATTGAGAAAATACTTGTCACTATCATTAACATTTTTAAAGGTCTAAATTTTCAAGAAAATTCTTAAAACACTGTGCTTGGAAAACAAGGAGTTTTGACAAGATTTAAAGTATAAGAATGTGATTTGATTTCAGGACTTTACTGATAATCTTCATTTAAAGTTAATGAGTTTTTTTTTTTTTTCACATTGTAAATATATACTTTTTCATGATAGAAAATACAGAAGAACTTAAAGCATAAAATAAAATAAAAATTACCTGAAACCTTATTACTTAGAAGTAATCCCTGCTTCTAAGCTTGTTTTCCTTTTTATTCTGCTCAATATATGTGTATCCTTAAAATAAAATGACAGTACCTGATTCTTTCTGAATGTCTCCAGTACTTCATTACTCTCCAGGCATTTTGCACCAAGTCTTATTTTCATCAAAAGTATGTTAGTTGGGGGATCCCTGGGTGGCGCAGCGGTTTGGCGCCTGCCTTTGGCCCAGGGCCCGATCCTGGAGACCCGGGATCGAATCCCACATCAGGCTCCCGGTGCATGGAGCCTGCTTCTCCCTCTGCCTGTGTCTCTGCCTCTCTCTCTCTCTCTCTGTGACTATCATAAATAAATAAAAATTAAAAAAAAAAAAAAAAAAAAAAAAAAAGTATGTTAGTTGGCTTAACTATACCCTTGTTAGCCTTACAATTTAAAGTTTCCCCTCCAGTTTTATAAATAAAAATTATTTAGTAAGGTTGAAGTTTATTCAAGTTTATATATTTATTGACCATTTTTCTGTTGAATCATTTATCTGTGCCTTTTGCCTAGTTTTCTGTGGGTCCATTAGTGTATGTTCAATTTTGTTTTTAATTTACAGGAGTCGTAGTACTTGGAATCTTAAAGGGAGTAAGGAGAATGGTAGTTGCTGTGGGCTGGGGCAAAGGAGTATTACCTTTGGATAAACGTCTGATAAATTGTAATTTAGAAATTGTTAGGGTTCAAGGTAACTTTAGATATTAAGAAAAATAAAGGACCATTTTGAAGTTATTTAATAATTTAATTTTTAATTTTTTGCCCCAGAAGATATAAATCTCTTTGGACTGAGAGATTAAGACCCTTGGTTCCAAAAAAAGAAAAAAAGACCCTTGGGTCCCACTTACTCAAGAGTTATCAAAAAAAATATGAAGTAAATAAATAATATACCGAATAATGTTATAGTGAAAGAGATATGACAATTGTATTCATTATGTGTGATGCATAAAAAAAACTATGAACAGATTTTCAGCTAGTCTGTAGAAAGTGGGAATAAGAAGAAAGGATTGTCAGATTTTCTCAATAATTTAAGGCTCATGTACTTAACATTAGGTACTTTTAATTTTTGTGAAAATTACTAACTTACTTGATATCATGAGCAAGCTTGACACAATCTTCAGTACCCGGAGTCATATGGAACCTTAATTAACTGCTCTTCAGTACAATCTGTGAAACTTTCTCAGTAGATCTTACAACAAAGATGAGAAAGGTGGAGAATTTTTTTGCCAGTCTTGAGCTGCCAAGTTACTTTTAGAACTGAATTCCTAAGAGTTTTGCTCTTTCTTACATACATCCTTAGCTGTGCCTCATGTATCTTCAAAAAACAGAATTTCTAGTTTTTTAAATTTCTTCTCTTTTTTTAAATAAAACAGATTGTATATGTGGTATGATGTGGTCAAGTCTTCATTTACGGTACTTTCCTTGTCTAATGCATGTGAACCCTTAAATGCATGGTTGCTTTTTGGTAACAGCAGCCAGCAGTTTTGTGTTAGGATTTTTCACGATTAGTCCCAGCTGTTGTAAAAAGGAACAGTCTACCCTGGCCATAGATAACAGCACTTTGGGTTTAGACCACAGGCAATACCACTGGGACCTTCCATGAACACTGTGAACATCAGTATTCCTTGGAGAGAGAATGACCATTAGTCACTTCTGGCTCCTCAAGTTGTTGCGTAACTTGCTGTTATCTCAGTACAGTCTCCTGGGGAGGCTTTATCTTGGCACATGCCTCCATCCCCATTGCAATGCTCCCCCCTTCATCAGATGGACCACTGAGTATGGGAGTGGGACTCCTGTTCCATTCATTTTGGGTTCTCCTTCCTCATCCTGGGTCCCTGCAGTGTAGTTTCTGTCATGCCTTGTGTCTTGGGCTTTGTTCCCACTGTGACAAGAGTGTCTGTATCTCACTCATATGTACATTCCCATCCTCCTTTGTGGTAACCTAGCACTGCGGATGCTTTCAGTAGAGTGTTACAGACAAATCATTCAGACTATTCCAGATTTCCTCCTGGCACTTAAGTTTCCTTTCCTTCCCCTTGCCAGAATCCTTGTCCTTATCTCTGGAATATAAGGCTTGGATGCCAAAAGGCTTCAGAAACTAATTGAGTTAAGCTTTGTGTTTTTAACTTTCTTTTTCCACACTCTGTGTTCCAGAGCTAGATTTCTCTTGTACTTTGGATTTTTCTTGCCCTCTTTCTCTCTGAACAGCAACTCTGTAGTTATGCTTGAAGTTTAGCTTACACTCCATAAGATAAGGTGGTTTGTGAGATAAAGTAGTTTACTCTTTCCTAATTCTCACACTTCTTAAATCTATCTTTTTTTTATTATTTTACCTGTTATGCCTTGATTTTGCTTTATACTTTGTTTGCATTTCGTGTTCTTTGAAATTATTCCTAGGTTTTTACAGAGTACATATACTTGTTTCAAATGACATAAACATCATTGATAAAGTAAGCAGGGATCTTAACAGAGAAAAGACATGTGCCCAATTTACCCCTTCCCTCTCTCATGCCTTATTTCCTTCTAAAGTTGAAAAACACAACAATTAAAAGAGCGTATTGTTACTATATTTGAATGCTTTTATTGCTGATTATGTTGGAGATTTGGCATTCTATCAATAAAGGTCCTTTTTTTATAATAAATTTATTTTTTATTGGTGTTCAATTTACCAACATACAGAATAACACCCAGTGCTCATCCCGTCAAGTGACCCCCTCAGTTCCCGTCAGCCATTCACCCCCACCCATGTCCTCCTCCCCTTCCACCACCCCTAGTTCGTTTCCCAGTTAGGAGTCTTTATGTTCTGTCTCCCTTTCTGATATTTCCCACACATTTCTTCTCCCTTCCCTTATATTCCCTTTCACTATTATTTATATTCCCCACATGAATGAGAACATATATGGTTTGTCCTTCTCCGACTGACTTACTTCACTCAGCATAATACCCTCCGGTTCCATCCACGTTGAAGCAAATGGTGGGTATTTGTCGTTTCTAATGGCTGAGTAATATTCCATTGTATACAGAGACCACATCTTCTTTATCCATTCATCTTTTGATGGACACCGAGGCTCCTTCCACAGTTTGGCTATTGTGGACATTGCTGCTAGAAACATTGGGGTGCAGGTGTCCCAGCATTTCATTGCATCTGTATCTTTGGGGTAAATCCCCAACAGTGCAATTGCTGGGTCGTAGGGCAGGTCTATTTTTAACTCTTTGAGGAACCTCCACACAGTTTTCCAGAGTAGCTGCACCAGTTCACATTCCCACCAACAGTGTAAGAGGGTTCCCTTTTCTCCACATCCTCTCCAACATTTGTTGTTTCCTGGCTTGTTAATTTTCCCCATTCTCACTGGTGTGAGGTGGTATCTCCTTGTGGTTTTGATTTGTATTTCCCTGATGGCAAGTGATGCAGAGCATTTTCTCATATGCATGTTGGACATGTCTATGTCTTCCTCTGTGAGATTTCTGTTCATGTCTTTTGCCCATTTCATGATTGGATTGCTTGTTTCTTTGGTGTTGAGTTTAATAAGTTCTTTATAGATCTTGGAAACTAGCCCTTTATCTGATATGTCATTTGCAAATATCTTCTCCCATTCTGTAGGTTGTCTTTTAGTTTTGTTGACTATTATTTGCTGTGCAAAAGCTTCTTATCTTGATGAAGTCCCAATAGTTCATTTTTGCTTTTGTTTCTTTTCCCTTCGTGGATGTATCTTGCAAGAAGTTACTGTGGCTGAGTTCAAAAAGGGTGTAGCCTGTGTTCTCCTCTAGGATTTTGATGGAATCTTGTCTCACATTTAGATCTTTCATCCATTTTGAGTTTATCTTTGTGTATGTTGAAAGAGAGTGGTCTAGTTTCATTCTTCTGCATGTGGATGTCCAATTTTCCCAGCACATTTATTGAAGAGACTGTCTTTCTTCCAATGGATAGTCTTTCCTCCTTTATCGAATATTAGTTGACCATAAAGTTCAGGGTCCACTTCTGGGTTCTCTATTCTGTTCCATTGATCTATGTGTCTGTTTTTGTGCCAGTACCACACTGTCTTGATGACCACAGCTTTGTAGTACAACCTGAAGTCTGGCATTGTGATGCCCCCAGATATGGTTTTCTTTTTTAAAATTCCCCTGGCTATTCGGGGTCTTTTCTGATTCCACACAAATCTTAAAATAATTTGTTCTAACTCTCTGAAGAAAGTCCATGACATTTTGATAGGGATTGCATTAAACGTGTAAATTGCCCTGGGTAACATTGACATTTTCACAATATTATTTCTGCCAATCCATGAGCATGAATATTTTTCCATCTCTTTGTGTCTTCCTCAGTTTCTTTCAGAAGTGTTCTATAGTTTTGAGGGTATAGATCCTTTACCTCTTTGGTTAGGTTTATTCCTAGGTATCTTATGCTTTTGGGTGCAATTGTAAATGGGATTGACTCCTTAATTTCTCTTTCTTCAGTCTCATTGTTAGTGTATAGAAATGCCACTGACTTCTGGGCATTGATTTTGTATCCTGCCACACTGCCAAATTGCTGTATGAGTTCTAGCAATCTTGGGGTGGAGGCTTTTGGGTTTTCTATGTTGAGTATCATGTCATCAGCGAAGAGGGAGAGTTTGACTTCTTCTTTTAAATTTGAATGCCTTTAATGTCTTTTTGTTGTCTGATTGCTGAGGCTAGGACTTCCAGTACTATGTTGAATTGCAGCGGTGAGAGTGGACATCCCTGTCTTCGTCCTGATCTTAGGGGAAAGGCTCCCAGTGCTTCCCCATTGAGAATGATATTTGCTGTGGGCTTTTCATAGATGGCTTTTAAGATGTTGAGGAATGTTCCCTCTATCCCTACACTCTGAAGAGTTTTGATCAGAAATGGATGCTGTATTTTGTCAAATGCTTGCATCTAATGAGAGGATCTAATGAGAGGATCATATGGTTCTTGGTTTTTCTCTTGCTGATATGATGAATCACATTGATTGTTTTACGAGTGTTGAACCAGCCTTGTGTCCTGGGGATAAATCCCACTTGGTCATGGTGACTAATTTTCTTAATGTCCTGTTGGATCCTATTGGCTAGTATCTTGTTGAGAATTTTTGCATCTGTGTTCATCAGGGATATTGGTCTGTAATTCTCCTTTTTGGTGGGGTCTTTGGTTTTGGAATTAAGGTGATGCTGGCCTCATAGAACGAATTTGTAAGTACTCCATCTCTTTCTATCTTTCCAAATATATTTAGTAGAATAGGTATGGTTTCTTCTTTAAACGTTTGATAGAATTCCCCTGGGAAGCCATCTGGCCCTGGACTTTTGTGTCTTGGGAGGTTTTTGATGACTGCTTCAATTTCCTCCCTGGTTATTGGCCTGTTAAGGTTTTCTGTTTCTTCCTGTTCCAGTTTTGGTAGTTTGTGGCTTTCCAGGAATGCGTCCATTTCTTCTAGATTACCTAATTTATTGGCGTATAGCTGTTCATAATATGTTTTTAAAATCGTTTGTATTTCCTTGGTGTTGGTAGTGATCTCTCCTTTCTCATTCATGATTTTATTAATTTGAGTCTTCTCTCTCTTCTTTTTAATAAGGCTGGCTAACGGTTTATCTATCTTATTAATTCTTTCAAAGAACCAACTCCTGGTTCTGTTGATCTGTTCCACAGTTCTTCTGGTCTCGATTTCGTTGAGTTCTGCTCGAATCTTTATTATAAACTCTCTTCTTCTGCTGGGTGTAGGATCTATTTGCTATTTTTTCTCCAGCTCCTTTAGGTGTAAGGTTAGCTTTTGTATTTGAGTTCTTTCCAGTTTTTGAATGGATGCTTGTATTGCGATGCATTTCCCCCTCAGGACTGCTTTTGCTGCATCCCAAAGATTTTGAACGGTTGTATCTTCATTCTCATTAGTTTCCATGAATCTTTTTAATTCTTCCTTAATTTCCTGGTTGACCCTTTCATCTTTTAGCAGGATGGTCCTTAACCTCCATGTGTTTGAGGTCTTTCAAAACTTCTTGTTGTATTTAGTTCTAATTTCAAGGCATTATGGTCTGAGAATATGCAGGGGACGATCCCAATCTTATGGTATCGGTTCAGACCCGATTTGTGACCCAGTATGTGGTCTATTCTGGAGAAAGTTCCATGTACACTTGAGAAGAATGTGTATTCAGTTGAGTTTGGATGTAAAGTTCTGTAGATATCTGTGAAATCCATCTGGTCCAGTGTATCATTTAAAGCTCTCGTTTCTTTGGAGATGTTGTGCTTCGAAGACCTATCGAGTATAGAAAGAGCTAGATTGAACTCACCAAGTATAAGTGTATTATTATCTAAGTATTTCTTCACTTTGGTTATTAATTGTTTGATATATTTGGCAGCTCCCATATCCGCGGCATATATATTGATGATTGATAAGTCCTCTTGTTGGATAGATCCTTTAAGTATGATATAGTGTCCCTCTTCATCCCTCACTATAGTCTTTGGTGTAAATTTTAGTTTATCTGATATAAGGATGGCTACCCCTGCTTTCTTTTGAGGACCATTTGAATGGTAAATGGTTCTCCAACCTTTTATTTTCAGGCTGTAGGTGTCCTTCTGTCTAAAATGTGTCTCTTGTAGACAGCAAATAGATGGGTCCTGCTTTTTTATTCAGTCTGAAACCCTGCGCCTTCTGATGGGGTCATTAAGCCTGTTCACATTCAGAGTTACTATTGACAGATATGAGTTTAGTGTCATCATGATATCTATTCAGTCCTTGTTTTTGTGGACTGTTCCACTGAACTTCTTCTTAAAGGGGAATTTTAAGAGTCCCCCTTAAAATTTCTTGCAGAGCTGGTTTGGAGGTCACATATTCTTTTAGTTGCTGCCTGTCTTGGAAGCTCTTTATCTCTCCTTCCATTTTGAATGAGAGCCTTGCTGGATAAAGTATTCTTGGTTGCATGTTCTTCTCATTTAGGACCCTGAGTATATCCTGCCAGCCCTTTCTGCCCTGCCAGGTCTCTGTGGAAAGGTCTGCTGTTACCCTAAAACTCCTCCCCATAAAAGTCAGGGATTTCTTGTCTCTTGCTGCTTTAAGGATCTTCTCTTTATCTTTGGAATTTGCAAGGTTAACTATTAAATGTCGAGGTGTTGAACAGTTTTTATTGATTTTAGGGGGGGATCTCTCTATTTCCTGGATCTGAATGCCTGTTTCCCTTCCCAGATTAGGAAAGTTTTCAGCTATGATTTGTTCAAATACATATTCTGGCCCTCTGGCCCTTTCGGCACCCTCGGGAACCCCAATTAAACGTAGGTTTTTCTTCCTCAGGCTGTCGTTTATTTCCCTTAATCTATCTTCATGGTCTTTTAATTGTTTGTCTCTTTTTTCCTCAGTTTCCCTCTTTGCCATCAACTTGTCTTCTGTGTCACTCACTCGTTCTTCCACCTCATTAACCCTCGTGGTTAGGACTTCTAGTTTGGATTGCATCTCATTCAATTGATTTTTAATTTCTGCCTGATTAGATCTAAATTCTGCAGTCATGAAGTCTCTTGAGTCCTTTATGCTTTTTTCTAGAGCCACCAGTGGCTGTATAATAGTACTTCTGAATTGGCTTTCTGACATTGAATTGTAATCCAAATTTTGTAACTCTGTGGGAGAGAGGACTGTTTCTGATTCTTTGTTTTGAGGTGAGGTTTTCCTTCTAGTCATTTTGCTCAGTGCAGAGTGGCCAAAAGCAAGTTGTATTGGGAAAAGGAGAAAAAGGAGAGAAAGAAGGAAAGAAAAGAGAAAAAGAAAAAAGGAAGAAAAAAAGAAAAAAAAGAAGAAGAAGGAAAAAAGGGTGGGGGAAGCAAACAGAAATCAAAAAGCAAAACAAAACAAAACAAAACACAGGGGAGTATCTTCTGATTCTGTGTACTTTAAGTCCCTTGACTTCCCCTGGAACTTGTCCGTCTAGCTGGTCTTCTGGGGGAGGGGCCTGTTGTGCTGATTTTCAGGTGTTAGCACTTGGGGGAGCTGCTCTGCCCCTGCCTGCTGCAGGGCTCAGTGGGGGTTGTTTACCCCGTGAGGCCACAGGAGGAATAACCGCAGTGGCAGCGGCCAGCTCTGGAGCCCTGGAGTCAGCCCCCGCAGTGACTACAGAGCTCTGGGTCTGCAGGGGCCTGGAGGCTCCGGGGCGGGCCGCTGATCTGCTCAGCGTCCTCGCTGTCCTGGGCCCTCCTGGACTCTGCCTGTCCCGGGGGAGGCCGGATCCTGAGCTGTGTCCCTGCGCCCTGTGCTCCCGGTGCCCTGTGCTCCCGGTCTGCGCTGTTGGATTTGCGCTCCCGCCCCGCAGCCCCTTTCGCGGAGCCGCCGCCCGAGCCCCTCGGAGCTGCTCCCGGGTCAATGCGCCGCAGCCCTTAGGGAGCTCGGCGCACTCTCCCGGGGCGCAGGTGTCTGTTAGTGTCCCCGGGAGCCCGAGGGCATCCCCTCCCTCCTGGGGTCCTGCTCCAACTCCCTGCGAGCCCCTTTCCGCCCGGGAAGGTTGGTGCAGCTCCTGCTCCTCCGGGACGGGGCTCTCCTGTCCTGGGGACACTCGCCCCGGCCTCAGCCCGGCTCCCCGCGGGGCCCCTCCCCCCTTGGAGGCCTTTTGTGTCTTTATTTCTTTTTCCCCGTCTTCCTACCTGATAGAAGCGCGAACTCTTCTCACTGTAGCATTCCAGCTGTTCTCTCTTTAAATCTCAGGCCGAATTCGTAGATTTTCAGGATGATTTGAAGGTTATCTAGGTAATTTGGTGGGGACAGGTGATTTGGGGACCCTACTCTTCAGCCATATTGCCCCTCCTCCTCAATAAAAGTTCTTGTGTATCTTCTAGTTGGCTGTGCATTTTCTCATGCTAATAGCTCTTTTCTACCTAGTGGATAAAGGGTCCATTGGCTCCATCTTAGTATGTGAACACACCCTTTTATTCACCAAAAACCTGCCTGAAAGTGCTTATCATAGTGGTGAGGGCACCTCATCTCCAATCATTGCCAAATAGTTGAACTGAGAAAGGTCTTAAAGAACTTGTCATACTTTTATCTTTTGATTTGTTCATGTCATTTATGCCAGTGTCATGTCAAGAACACACTTCCTTTGTTGAGTATTAAGTTTTATTCTGCCAAGTGGAGTTTTGATAGGAAGTTATCCTGGGGCATCATGGTGCATAAAGTGGTCATAGATACCAATGGAAACGTCTTTTTCTCATGAAAACTAGGTTTTTTATTTTAAAACTCATTTGCTTTGCATTTCTCTCTTCTCGCTCCCCCTCTAATTAACTAGGAAGGAGATTTTCTTCTGTTTTAAAATAAGATAAATAAGGATTATTTTATGCCTTATGCTAAAGCAACATAGTTGGTTTGGGGAATATCTGCAACAGGGAGATTTGTCCTTTGTTTTGTTTTGTTTTTAGGTCTGTGTTTTTTAAATCCTACCTGTAATATCTGATGTGTTTAGCTGCTCACCAACATTTTGCTGGGATTCTTCTACCTACTCTCCCAATGTTCCCTTTACCTTTTTATTCTAACTCAGTTTATTAGGATTCTTGTCATCAAAGAGCATTTTTGAAATAATCTGGAGTCTGTATTTCTGGCTACAAAATCAGCCTAAAGTGTATTGACTTCCTATCATTCTGTTCCATTTCCTTTGAAATAATTTCCAGTCAAATTTAATGAATCAGTTAAGGTTTTCTTTATCTCTTGGCTGGTATATATGTTCACCTAAAAATGTGATATTGGTGTGTTATTTGTCCTGTACATAACATTTTTGCTTAAAAAGGAAAGTGTATTTCTCAAGAGATCAGAAGGAAACTTTTATTTCACAGAAAAATATGGGCCGTGGCCACAAGACCCATGAGTCAGATTCACTTTTGTTGATCATCAGTGACTTGCCAGCTTAAAGGAATGGTGATCAAAGTAGCACATGGATTGAGTGGTATCTAATTTTGAACCGTGACTGGCTCAGATAGGGTTTTAAGGAGACTCCTATCTCTATATGGGTGTTTTCACTGCATTTTTTCGATGCCTACAAGCACATTATTCAGGAAATGCCAGTGGAGAGGAATATTGAATTTCATCTAGTTTTTTGTTTGTTTGTTTGTTTTCGAATTTCATCTATATTGATGCAGAGTTGCAAATTCCTGGAGTATGCAAAATGAGGAAAGCAAGCCCAAGCTGCTGTCTCTGAAGCAAGTTGTGGATCATGGCAAATCACTGTTTCACACGTTTGTTTTTACTGCCTCAGTTTGAGGTTCTAAATGGGGAAACGTTTAGGTTGTGATGTCTTAGGTGAGCTTCTTATAATGAAATACCAGAAACTTGGAAAATAAAGTTGTTTATGAGGTTAGTTTTTTATTTAAGAATGTTGTAGTACTGCTTCACACCAAAGATATTTAGTTTATTTGAAAGTATAATAATGTTCTGACCAAACTCCCTCATTGAAGAAACTCTACTCCAAAGATTCAGTGACTTTTCCAAGGTCACAGATCTTGTTTATGATTTATTTATGATTCAGAATTTATCATAATTGTGGAATCTACGTATTTTCCCCATGATGTGAAAGGAATCTACTACAGAGTCAGTCATTAAAACTTGTAATACATTTTGTGTGGTATCTGCTGCCTTTTCATAGCATTTCCCTGTGTGATCCAAGCCCCAGTGAGATGTCCAGGGCTTTTTCTGAGTCTTGGTTTATATTGCCTATTTGATAAAATCCTTACCTTTCAATCACAGTCTTCCTTATTAAAAAAAAAAAATTGCCAAAAAGTACTTTGAAACTACTTGTTAGCTGTGGATATATTCCCAGTGGTTGTAGGGAATTTCAGAGAAGTTAGAGATATCTCTCTGCCTGTCAACCCTGACTACTTCTAACAGTATTAGATAGACCCAGCTACAGCCCCAGCCAATGTCCTTCTTCTTAGACAGTTTTGAAGGCTAAAACTTTTAAGGAAGAATTTGAAATAAAAGAAAGCTCCAAGCCAAAAGAAAGTAAATTCGGTCCACTGCCCTCTTCTTATGGATTTGAGGCCATTTTGACAGTTTGATATAAATTCATAAAGTGTACCAAAGCCATCTTGATTTCAGGCCATGATACGGAAATTTTCCCCATAAATAAAAGTGCAATTTTAATATGATGCCTTTTATTTTGAGTGTTGTGGGTGGAAGCAGTCAGGTTAGTTAAATAAGCGATTTTCTGTTGTTTTTTCTCTCCAAGAGAACATGCTGAGAATGAAAGCATTGCTTTGAATTTTTGGTGTTGAATCTTTTTGCAACAGCATTCAGTCATGGAGACAGGAAAGGAGCTATAAACAGATCATTGGTGAAATAGTGATGGCTTAAATTCATCATATGTCAATAACACATTACTTTCTGTAGCATAATAAATACAGTGAAATGGCTGACATAAGTCTTTTGTATAGATTTTGCTCTGGTATAGGAGTGAAATGGAAAGGAGGTTTAAGTTTGAGGAGAAAAGGAAAAGGCAATAAAAATTTTTACTCATGTTTCCAGGAATGGGAATATTTCCAAGGATGGGAAACCAGAGGGTACAAGCAGAGTACCAAGAGATAATCTTTTAAAACCATAGCTAAACTTCACTTAAGCTCACATAAACATCCCAACTCTTTTAAATATATATCTTTACTGAAAATATGTTTTTTAGCATGTGTTCTTATAAAAACAAGTGTTGCCTTATCAACTCTGTATTAATTTCCATATGGAAATCATAAAAACCTTTTTTTGCTCAAAAGTTTAGCTCTTTTGCAGTATATACATATAAAATGCCCATTTCTTACCTGTATCCATATCGCTTCATATAACTTATTAAAGGTTGGATCACTTTCTGTCTTCCTTTCTTCCATAGGATTACACTACAGAGATGTGAACAGATTGATGGGGCATGAGTCTAAAAACCAAAAGTCTGGATGGACATCTGAGAGTTCTTTGTATTTTTAAAGTGGTACTGAGATAAAAATATTTAAGGTCAAAACTGTTGTGGGAAGTATAGGACATATAATCAGTCGCCTTAGATATGAAGTTTAGGCTCTTCCCATGGATTTCCATCTCCTCCCTCTGTATAGCCATTTCCAAAAATAAGGGCACCTTCTGTTCATTCACCTACCGCTTAATGAGTATCTACTACTTGTTTGGCACCATGCAAGTTAAAAAAACCAATTAAGAAAATCCTTGTATTTAGAGAGCTCGAAGATTGATTATAAAGCAGTGGTATTATTTTTAAAGCAAATATCTCAGAACTTTCATGACCAAATCAATTATTTTGAGGCAGTGGGAGACACAGTACACTTATTGCCTATGACTCTGCCATCTTCCAAGAGTCTTCATAGCTGTCCATTTTCTTTTATGTTCATTAATAAAGCTAGTACTTTGGCTTTTTTCATCATCTAGTATTTCCAGAATGGGTCTGAATAAAACCCCAGTCCCTTGCAGGACACATTTAAGCTGTGACATTGAGCATTAATTGAATGTAGAGAACTGGATTTCAGGATTGGAAATAAGCATATTAAGTTCAGCCTGGATGGAGTAAGAATTCATATCCCATAGATATCTTTCAAGCAGGGCAATAGAGGAAATGAAGAATATACTAGTATTGGCCACATTAACAATCTAAACCAGACTTTTATCATGATTATTTTTCTCTATACTTATGAGACTTGATTATGTAAAGAATCATTTTCCAAACAAGTGCTGATTTGGGTCCTGGAGTTATATGTTGGTGATTGTGTTGTGTATCTCTACGTCCATTGATAATTTATACTTTTGGGTCACTAGATGGTGCTCTTTCACTTTGAAATAAAATATATTTTCCATTGAGGCTTTTGCTTTTTATTTTATTCTGTTGATACAGAGATGGTGGAAAATCAAATTCTTTCATAAATTGAATCTGATGCTTTCTTGTCCCTTTACAGATGCATAGGAATTTTAATGTGATTATCCAACCTATGCAAGTAACAGGTTTTCAGATTAGCATACCACTCAATACTTAACTGTTAATTTATTTTGTATGAAAATATATTTTTCCCTGTAGAACCATTTTATGTTATATGTACTTGACTGATACATAAAACACTACAATTCTATTTTTTATGTGGTTTCACTTGCTGTGTCCTATACTTGATCGAAGAATGACTTGGGAAACAAACAAAATGCCAATTACTGGATCCTGGAGACCCAGGAATATATATTCTAGCAAGTGCTACAGTTGAGTACAATCAGGTATGTTTTGAGAAGTGCTAGGTTCTAATCCCCTAGGAGTAAGCATTTTCAGTGGAGATTAATGTTCAAGCCAGCGTACAGTAATTGAAACCAAAGTTGAAGACAGCTGGGATCAAAATTATGAATGTAGACAGACTTAATGTAAATATTGCCTAGAGGAGTTATACTGGATGTAATAATTATTGAAGAAAATACTGTGTTTACATAAGTGCATTAAGGTTGGTGAGAATCTTAAAGAGAAAAAGTGGTTCCTGTTAGGATGCAATAAGGAGCAAGCAGTGGTAACATGATGCCATACTGACTTGAAGTTGTTTGACATCTGTTTTGCCCTGCTTTTAGGCCCCTTACTCTATGATACCTGACGCTTAAACATTTTAGAAGGTTTAAAGCAATCTTAAGATCTTTCATCTTCGCAGTGCCCCTGTGACTTGACAAACATAAGAGGAAGGATTAAAGAACAGGGTAAGGAGAAGAGTCTAAGACCAAGGGCAGTTCCCAGGAGACCATCTCGGGACAGAATGGGGGCGGGGGGATTGGAGGTGACAGCACTGACTCAAATTAAGCACAGCTGCTGGGATGTCTCCCCAGGAGGCTAGAGGCATTCCTGAGCTCTGAAGGCTGCTGGTGCTCTGTTGTTGACTCTGATTGTTCTACCTTGATCTTAAGAGCCAGGAGCTTCCCGGTGCATGGAGCCTGCTTCTCCCTCTGCCTGTGTCTCTGCCTCTCTCTCTCTCTCTCTCTGTGTGTTTGTGTGTGACTATCATAAATAAATATTTAAAAAAAAAAAAAGAGCCAGGAGCTTTAGGACAGTGTTTCCTCCCTCCTCTCTCCCTTCCTCTGTCTCTTCAATTGCCTATTTTTACCTTATGAGTATAATATGCTCATCATGGCATGGGTTTTCAAATGGACTGTTGGATGGGGATAGGTAAGTGACAATATCAGGGAAATATGTGTAGTTTGATAAAATTCCCACCAGGTGATTCTCTTTTCTTATCTTAGAGAGTTGGTGGTTTGGAAGGACTGAGTTGGACCTGCTTGTTAATTGTGAAAAGTGTTCAGACAGTTCCTGACCCCATTGCTGATCTGAAGTGTAGTTCAGGATAAGAAGGACTCCGCAGAAAAGATGGTGTGTTGTAGGCAGGCAGTAAGGTTGACATCACCAGTGATGGTGATGACAATGCTCTCTGTTTTTTTTTTTTTTTTTTTTTTCTCTCTGTTTTTCCACTTTATCACTTAAGCTAGTGTTATGGAACATCTGGCTTCCCCCAAATGGTCTTGGTCTCTCAGGCTGACCTGTGGGGTAATAGAACACTCTTTTGTTGGGGAGACTTGGAAACCTGACAAAAGAAAGAACTGAAACGACATCCTTACCCCAAGTTTGGCTGTGAAGATTCCAGCCTGGCGAACTGCTTCAGCTCCTTTAAGCTTTTACTCAGACCTCGTTTTCCCAATGAGGCCTAATGCCCAGACCTTCATCCCACAGCTGGTACTCCTCCTTCTATCTGTTCTCCTTTTCATAAGTTGTGTTCTAATACACTAGGTAATTTGTTTATCTGATTCATTTTTGTTTCCCTGTACAAAATTGTAAGCTCCATGTGGATAAGGGTCTTTTTCTTCACTGATATATCATCCAACCCCTAGAATAGTGACTGGTATATAGTAGAAGTTCAGAAAATACTTGCTAAATGAATTAATGTTTTCCTTTATCACATTCCATGGCAGTAATCATTAATACATGTAGCATATATTAGCCATTTAACAATAATTCTGGATAAATATTAAATATTCCTGAATGAAGATAATATTTTACTCTGTTAACCTTGATGTATAAAGATACCTTCTGAGTTAGGTTATCACATGTTTTTAAAAGTGTGGATCCAGAGGTGGAAGACATTGTATTATAATGAATGAGCCTCTGAGTGGTTTTCTAGGGCAAGTTATTACACTGCTCTATGCCTTAATTTCCTTTGGAAACAACCTTGCAAAGCTGTGGGGTAGATTAAATGAGTTAATGCATTGAAAGCTGTAGATCAGGACTTGGAATGTAGCAAGAATGTAGTAAGTAATAAAATGAATTTATAGATTCTTCACTTGTTTAAAAAATAATTACATTTGATAAACTTATTTTGCAGTTAAATGGTTTAGCTAGCTTTCAGAAGAAAAAAGCTATTCAGAAAAATGTACAACTTGGGGATTTCCATGTTCCTGTTTTAATTACAATGTTAGCATACCTAGAATGAATCAAATACTGAATTTCTTATGGAATCTCTTTTCTTATATTGTAATATCAATTTTAAAACAAAGAGTTTGGGGGTTTCATATAAGCCCTTTGTTTTTATTTTCTTCTAGATCCCCATATTAAGGTTTCTGGAAAGAAAGAAGATGTTAAGGAGGCCAAGGAAATGATCATGTCTGTCTTAGACACAAAAGTAAGTGAATGTTAAGGACATTCAGATGTCAGAACATTGTCTCTGCAAGGGCTACTTCATGCTGTTATGAAAAGAACCATTTGGAGAAGAAAAACCACAAGAAAGTAATGGTGGGTTTTAAAATATGTGTGATTCTACAATGGATGTAAAGTTCTGTTTAAAATTTAAATGAGCTCTCAAGCTGGGTAATTGAGTAATATTATATATACATACTCAAGTGTGTGTGTGTGTGTGTGTGTGTGTGTGTGTATTTACCCACATATGTACGTATGTATGCTATCTTCAGATATAGACATTGACCCTGAGTAGTATAGGGCAATTAATGAAGTTAGGAAGAATTAGTATATTTGCCTTTATGATGCCAGAATGATCTTCTGTATAGTTGTGTGTGATGGCATGAAACTTGATACTTTATCTTCTAAGTTCTTTCTCTCTCTGCAGGTTAGGTTAAAGAGATAATAGGGAAATTTAGATGTGTAAAGATATATACTCATTTGTGAGAATTTATTCTATTAAACATTTCTAAATCACTATATGGCAGGCACTTTGCTAAGCATCTTACAAATATTTGTTAAATTCTCATAACCAACTCAGCACAGAGATATTAGGGAATTTGCCCAAAATCCAATAATAAATGGAGAGGTGGGATTTAAATCCAGGCTGTCTGGTTCTTAACCACTGTATTTTGCCACCTGGTATTTCACTGAAATGTTTTCTGATCTCTTCCTGTTTTTCTCTTGTTTTTTTTTTTTTCCCTAAGAATTATTCACCTTACAATTATTAAATATTCTAGAATCTTTTCCCAAAAAAAGAATATATTTTTCCTGTGTTTTAAATGTTCAACTGAAGAACTAAGTTTAAAAATCACAGTATTTAATGGATATGTTTAAATTTTAAGAAATAAGACTATGTAAAAACCATCAATATCTTTAACATCTTGTTGTATTTTGACTTTTTAATTTCACCTTCTGAGGACTGAAGAATTTTTTATAAATGAGGAAAGGTTTCATATCTTTATAATTTTACAGTACTGAATTTCCCAAAATTAAATACACAGATTCTAATAGGACCACAATTATTCATTATGTCTTAGAATTTTACATTTGCTTTATTATAACTAATCGTATGCTTTGTATTGATTTATGTAAGCCATGTTACTGCTGGAGCTCTCTTCCTGCCACTGAAAATAACAGGTCTGCTGTGTAAAGTTTGACCTACAGTAATAGGCAAGTTGTGAAAATAATGCTTACAAATACTTTTTTTTCCCAAAGACTTTTTAATTCAATTTTGGGTTTTATTTTTACTGTTTCTGTCACAGTTCAACAGTCCTACTAACCTACATATATTCAGTCTTGTAATTATTTTCATCTGATTTTAGTTATTTGAATTAAATGTTTTATGAATAATGTCTGTTAAAAATGAGTAATTTATTTGTAATTATACCTGACTTTATTTAAATGCTGCTTTCCAAAAAGCTATCTTGGTAAAGAGTGTATCTTTTAATTTCTTCTGACAAATTTATCTTAAAATGAGAATTTCTTTTTTATAGCCGAAGAGAAATAGAAAGTATGCATTTATAGATTAAGATGATCTTACCAAAAAAATTGTAAGATTTCCCACCGAGTCTTATTGTCAGTATTGTTCCCTTGGAGAAGAGTTCTAAGGAGTTTTTTCTTCCTTTTTCATGCATCAAGAATTAATACATTATTTCCATATAGAGCAATCGAGTCACCTTGAAGATGGATGTTTCACATACAGAACATTCCCATGTAATTGGCAAAGGTGGCAACAATATTAAAAAAGTGATGGAAGAAACAGGATGTCACATCCACTTTCCAGATTCCAACAGGAATAACCAAGCAGAAAAAAGCAACCAGGTGCTTTGTCTTTTCACATGAACTGTTACGAAAAAAAGTAAAGTTATAATTTTTCATATGCTTATTTTTTGGGGGGAGATGAAAGCAAAAAAATAATCATGGAGATACCATATGATCTTACTAATATGTAGAATCTAAAATAAATAAATAAATGAAACAAAGGAATAAACAAAAAGCAGAAGCAGACCCACAAATGCAGAAAACAAACTGATGGTTCCCAAAGGAGAGGGTGCTTGGGAGATGGGCAGCAGCGGGTGAAGGGGACGGGGAGCTACAGGCTTCCAGTTGTGGAATGAATAAGTCACTGGAGATAAAAGGCCCAGCATAGGGAATATAGTTAGTGGTATTGTAACAGCTATGGTGAGCATAGCATAACTTCTCAATTTGCCAAATCACTAAGGTTGTACACTTAAAACTAATGTAACATTATGTGTCAACTATACTCAAAAATAAAGAATGTATGAGCCTTTTCAAGGAGACCGAGATGCTCTACTTTTTTAAAGAGATGCCTACAGGTAGGCCTTAACTTTTAATCTCTAAGTAGTTGTAGAAGAGAGAGGAGGAACATAAATGTGATGGCAACATGAAATGAAGTCCTTTAGGCAAGGCCCAGAGAGCATTATGTTGGTCCAAGCACTGTCCACTGTGGGGATTCTGTCTGTAACATCACACACGTGGTTCTCCAGGGTAAATCACATCACCTTCTAAGAGGCAGTGCATGAGTGCCCATCTTCCTCATGTTGACTGAATTTTGTCTCTCTTTAGTTTATGCATATTTTCTAGTTCTTGTGTTTGAAAACAAATGAAACTCACTTGTCCATACAAAGCACTTTCAGTATTTGAAGATTATATTATTTGTGTTACTTGGGTTTTTCTCTGTAATCTAATCACAGTAGTAGAAACTGTCAGCTACAAAGATGAATAAGATAACAATCTTTTCTGAATGGGGACTAATGGTGACAGTGACACATTAGGAAGATAGAAAGCAAGGACAGTATTCAAAATATTTGACAATTGGTATAGCATGGGATATGGTCATCAGGAACAGTGTCCTGGAGCCCCATACCCTTACCCTCATGCCAGTATTAATTTTTTAGTTGAAAGATTATGGGAAAGTTCAGGGTATCCCAGGAGAGAGCTGCAGGTAATGTATGCAGTAGTTCAATAATTTTGAGTACTTACTGCAGCAGTATCATTGTATATTGATGTACAGTACAGACTTAATACACAGTATGCAGAGTTTAAACAACAGGTAGAAAATGCAGTGAACAAGAGAAATTAAAAAGTGGGCAGGATGGCATTATGGGAACTGAGAAATTTTAGGTCAGTCCAGCGGTTGATGTAAATTAGTTGACACAAATCAGCTGAGGAACTCATTAAAATGCAAATTGTGATTAAGTAGGATTGGGTTGGTGCCTGAAATTCTTCATTTTAATAAGCTCCCAGATAATGGCAATGCTGTTTTTTTCTGGGATGACATTTTGAGTGGCAAGGGTGTAGATAACTGGAAAAGCAGATGTGGGCTCAATTAAAATCTAACTCTGTATTTTCTTATTTTTGCAGGTATCTATAGCAGGACAACCAGCAGGAGTAGAATCTGCCCGAGTTAGAATTCGGGTAAGTATTACTTTAATACTGTAAATCAATGTCAGTAATGTTTGCATCATAAAGCAATAAAAATATCTTAACGTATCAATTTATAATCAAGTCATATGTTCAGTAGTTAGGAAATAGTGACAGAAGTTGTTTTAGTCTATTAAAAGTGTTTCTTAGAGATATTCCAGATTGTACCTGACTCCATTTCTCTGATGATTTTGAAATGATGAAAAAGAGGCCCAAAGAAGAATGCCACAGACAGTTTAAGTTACAAAACTCTCAGATTTCACAAAAGACTCCTTTCATTTGAGAAACTTTATAAAGGCTACCCAAGCTTATGTCTGTAATAAAAGCAATATATGTTTTAGAATTCCATCCTCAGAAAAGAATGAGCTCTGCACATCTCTGTGCAATGATTCAGCTGTCTGCTTTGGGTTCTCATACTTTCATTTAGGAGCTGCTTCCTTTGGTGCTGATGTTTGAGCTACCAATCGCTGGGATTCTTCAACCAGTTCCTGATCCTAATTCCCCCTCAATTCAGCACATATCACAAACGTACAACATTTCAGTGTCATTTAAACAGCGTTCCCGAATGTATGGTGCTACTGTAATAGTACGAGGGTCTCAGAATAACACCAGTGCTGTGAAGGTAAGCAATTGAGATAATTATGAACATTGTAAGTGTACAATGCAAGATTATGCAAGTTTTATTTTTAAAGGATTTTGAACTAATTTTTCAGAATTTTCCCATGTATTGTCTTGGTTTATAGAATGTGTTGAATTTCCTCATAGCTATTAGAAGTACAGTGGAGTCTTTCCTTGTATGTGGACAGTTATTTAATAGGATTATTCCTTTCCCACCCTTTCTTCATAGGAAGGAACTGCCACACTGTTGGAACATCTCGCTGGGAGCTTGGCATCAGCTATTCCTGTGAGCACGCAACTAGATATTGCAGCTCAGCATCATCTCTTTATGATGGGTCGAAATGGAAGCAACATCAAACATATCATGCAAAGAACAGGTGCTCAGATCCACTTTCCTGACCCCAGTAATCCACAAAAGAAATCCACCGTCTACCTCCAGGGCACCATTGAGTCTGTCTGTCTTGCAAGGCAATATCTCATGGTAGGTTTACTGAAATCAGTGTTATGGTTTCATTTTATTTTATTTACTTCTTTGGGTACAGTATACCTGGCTGCACATACCTTACTACTGTGGTATTTATGAAAATACTTTGGAAGCTTTGTTAAATAAAAAAGTTTCATAGTAAAAGGAAATAAAGTAAGAGTAAGGTGTGTAGTACCTCACAAGCTTAATTTTATTACATAGGTGAGTAATTTCTTTGCAGTATTTTTTTTTTTACTTAAACTAAACACAGAAGAGGATGCAATGAAGTAATTGATTATTTTCATCTGACATGCAGTATTGGTTTGCATTTGACAAAGTCTTCTGTTTAAACAGAAAAGTAAAAATACTTTTTTTATCCTTAAAAATATAAATTTCAGTAGCATGAAACGTGAACATTTCACAGATTTCTGATACAATTTAAAAAAATGGGATTTAAGCTATGAATTTGAGTCGTAATACACTGAAGAAAATAGCAGTTATGTAATTCAACACTGCTCCTGATTTAAAATTTGCAGTATTTCTGTCCTTCCTATATTCATTTAAAAACAGTGTGTAGTTTGATACATAGTAACAAAATGGATTGACATAATGTGAACTTACAAATATTCTTATTTAAAAAAAAAAACACTGTAGTCTTCTCTTCAAGAACTTGACCTTTAATGACATTTGAAATAGTAAGCCTCAGATGTGATCTTTGCTATTAGTAACTCACAGAATTTGTTTTTTTTTTGTTTTTATTTATTTATTTATTTATTTTTTCAGAATTTGTTTTTGAGAAAGTTTCAGAAAATCTAGTTTTTGTTTTTTAGGAGAGAGAGGAGCACAAGCAGGGAGGGGTGGAACGGAGGGAATGGGAGAAAGACAATGATAAACAGGCTCCATGCTCAGCACAGAGTCCAACACGGGGTGGATCCCAAAACCCTGAGATCATGACCTGACCCAAAATCAAGAGTCACATCCTTAACCAACTGAGCCACCCAGATGCCCCAGAAAACCCAAATTTTTATTGTTGATTCCATTCTTCTGACAAAAATTTATCATTAAGGATTATAATATATAATTATTTTGTTGTGAATTATTTTTTTTAGCCAAGCTTAGTTTATAAGGATACTTTTAATATACACCTAGTTAGGTAGCATATTTGTTTCCAAAGGTTATTATGATTACTCTTCATAACTTTCTTTTTTCTTTTTTCTTTAGGTATTATTTTAAGTGAACTTTTTCAGATGTTCGATACAGTTAGGAATTCATATTCATACTTTGATCATAACTATCAAAAATATAATTGTGCAATGAGACATTATTGCACAATATTGAAAGAAGTGAGGAAGAGAGGAATAAATTAAAAGGCTTTAACGTAGGGGTGTCTGGGTGGCTCAGACAGTTTAATGTCTGACTCTTGATTTCAACTTAGGTCAGGATCCTGGGTCATGAAATCAAGCCCTATGTCAGCTCCACACTTAGCACAGACTGTTTGAGTTTCTCTTTCTCTGCCCCTCTCCCCTCCCTCATGCATGTGTGCGTTCTCTCTCTCTCTCTTTCAAATAAATAAATCTTTAAAAGAAATAAAAGGTGGGGCTCCTGGGTGGCTCAGTCAGCTAAGCATCTACCTTCTGCTCAGGTCATGATTTCAGGGTCCAGGGATCAAGCCATGCATCAGCCTCTGTGCTCAGTGGAGAACCTATTTCTCCCTCTCCTGCTTTCCCTGTTTGTGCACTATGTCTGTCAAATAAATAAATAATGTCTTTAAAAAGAAAAGGCTTTAACCTACATTTTAAATGCAAAAATTACCTTTATTCACAAGGAACATAGAACACAGTGATTTCATTTTAATCCCAGTGTATTTGACTGTTACTTCTGATACTTACGTACAGAACCCAGCAATCAGTGGGCTAGTACTGAGTATCCTGAGAATCAGTACAGATATGGGATTCCTATACTTAGTAGATTTGGGGCCAGGAAGAAAGCATCAGAGAAAAAACCCAAGTGCTGACTGCTGCAAAGCTAAAAAGTGAGAAAGCTAAGAGAAGAAACAGTGTAGTGGTTTACTCCAGGAAAGAGGTAAGGCTGGAGAGGTAGGACTTGAGCTGGTGAAGAAGCCTTTTGTAGAGAGCAAACTACAGTATCTGTTTGAAAAATAGTCGGGGGTGCCTGGGTGGCTCAGTCAGTTAAGCATCTGGCTGGGGCCCAGGTCATGATCCCAGGGTCCTGGGATGGAACCCACATAGGGCTTCCTGCTCTGTGGGCAACCTGCTTCTCTCTCTCACTCTGCTGCTCCTCCTGCTTGTGCTCTTTCTCTCTTGTCTCTCAAATGAATAAATAATAATTAAAAAAAAAAAGACAAATAGGAGGCTGGTCTAGCCTGAGGAAGGGGCAGATGTGAGGACATACAGGCGTATGATTGCACAAGCAAAGCTGGGCCAAAATGGGGAGATCTTTAAGTGCTGATTGATACATGTTTAGGTTTCATTCAGAACACAGTAAAAACCTGTGTGGTAAATCTTTGAGCAAAAGCACAAGATCAGTACCCTTGATGTGGTTCAAGATCTAGTTTCTGGCATCACCAACAGAAGTCAGAGAATGGAGGAATTTTCCACGGTGGGACGTGGGTAAAAAATTCAGATCCAATAGGCAATTTCAGACATGTGTAATTTATCATTCAAAAGTAGTTTGTGTTCTCAGCATTATTTCCACCCCAATTCTCCGAGCTTTGGGATTAGCTTTATTACTTTGGTTAACTCTTCCAGTCCATAGAATTTTGTGTTGTTTGTAGGCATGTTAAATTACTAGATGTTTAAATGAGTAATATTTTACCTCCTATATTTTCTATTGTGACACTTCTTAGGGCTGTCTTCCCCTTGTGTTGATGTTTGATATGAAGGAAGAAATTGAAGTTGATCCACAGTTCATTGCTCAGTTGATGGAACAGCTCGATGTCTTCATCAGTATTAAACCAAAGCCGAAACAACCAAGCAAGGTTGGTTCACAATCTGGACCCAGAGAACCACGTATCATATTATGTTCTAGATTTATTTTCATATAAGTGTGTATTTGCATATACATGGAATTAAGTATTCTATATATGTCATTATATATTATACTTAGTTATTTAATACATAAGTTTGTAAAAACATTCATTATTGATCATTTTCTTTATGTCTTGGTTTTGGAGTCCATTTTTATGATTATTTTTTACAAGTGTATGAGAAAGAGAATATGTGTTTTTATTAATTTGCAACCTGGTAACTTTCAGCTTTATTAAGTTATCAGAGTTGATAAGGCTACACATTGTGTTAAGTGTGTATATGTATGTATCCAATGTGATTTAAAAATATTTAGTTTACATGTTTTTTGTGAGCGACTCTGCTAGGCCTGGAGATTTAAATAATAGATGTCCATTTTCTTTAATGAAATAATAAGCTAATAATGATAATCAAAAGTAAATAATGAAGTGTCCCCAGTTCAGCTATCTTGGAACCTCTTCTCTAAGATGTGGCAAAATTTCAATAATTCCATGTATAGTCAAAATTTAATGGGATAAGATAGGGTTGAAACTCAGTGTATCACGTTCACTTAGAATCCTATCTTCTTTTGAAGAGGGCATGATTGTTTTTCTTAAGTTGGACACTGAACACCGTGTTTTTATGTATTTACATATATAAAAATCATTTATATTATGCCATTATACATATGCCATGATACCTATTATTTTATAGAAATTAAAAAATGGAAAGCACAACTGTTTGGGAAAAGATAGGTTTGATTCTAAGTAAACGTGATACACTGAGTTTTAAGTTAGAGAACAGGACATTAATTTTATGTATCTTGAAGCTTCATGCTTAACTAATTTGAGTTGACTGGCGTCACTGTGGATACCAAGACTGGAAGATAAAGACAGGCGAGACAGTGCATATAAGGAGGGTTAGGCACAAGAGGAACCCCCAGATTTCAGTAAGAAATGAGAACAGGTCAGGGGAAGATAGATTGCAAGTGAGAATTCTAGAGCCTTGTAGCATCCCATGGCCATTTAATTCTGCTTAGCTGGCCCCGATGCTGACTACTGCTTTAACTGCTTTTTCAGTCACAAATTTTCTTTATTGCCCATTGGAGGCTCTCCTTCTTGAGTTTACGCGTCCAATTTTCTAGATGAGTCCATTGAGAAAAAAATATATTGTTTAGAAATTTATTTTACCATAAGCTTTGCCATTGATATGCCATCGGTGAAGAATAGTGGTACCTCAAGGTCTTTTAGTTAACTAGCAGACCATAAATGTCAAAACTAAGTGACTGTTATTATGTAGTCTATATATAGTGACAAGTTTGAGTTGTTTTGTAAAGATTAGATAAAGGGGAGAAGGCTTTAATGTAAAAGCAAGAGGATGCAAAGAGAATGGGCTATAGAGGCAGACAGCCTGAGGTCCAGTCCTCTCGCTGCTCCTCCACAGCTAGGCTGTGACCATGAGTAGATCCTTTATCCTCACTGAATATGAATAATAATGCCCATCCAGAAGGTTTCCGACAAGCATCTAGATTTATATACAGCTTCTATCCCAGTGCCTGGAACACAAGGCACACTCAGTAAGTTATAACTAACCTTTCATGATTTTACCACAGGAGTAAATATAAGAAATAAACAGAACTTTTTAGTTGATTTTTAAAACCACTTCAATATATTCCCTGAGTGGAATCTTTATTACCATATTCATTTCTCACCCACTCCCCAGTTCATTGTATACTGCTTGCATGTCACCTTTTTCTTTTCCATTATGTGTTTTCATAGTCTGTGATTGTGAAAAGTGTTGAGCGAAATGCCTTAAATATGTATGAAGCAAGGAAATGTCTCCTCGGACTTGAAAGCAGTGGGGTTACCATAGCAACCAGCCCATCCCCAGCATCATGCCCTGCCGGCCTGGCATGTCCCAGCCTGGACATCTTAGCTTCAGCAGGCCTTGGACTCACTGGACTAGGTATAAAATTTATTATTATAGTGCTTCTCAGTCACTGGGGGATTGCTTAGCTGGTTTGCTTTCTTTCTACCATTTGAGACTACATTTTAAAGGCTGTTTTTTTCTGTTGTCAGGCCCTCAGATTAGATGAAAAAGCAACAAAGCTCACATCAATCCATTTTAGGTTTGTTAGACTCTATAGACTTTTGTTACCCAGATTCTTTTTATTTGACATAAATAATCAAGGTCCGACTGTTTTATTTTCAGTAGCTATGTTTGCTTTCTAAATTAAGAATGCCATGAGAATGAAGTGAGCAGTCTGACTATAATTTATGTGCTTGTTCTCTCTTGCATTTGCAATATTGCCATCCATCCCTAGAGGTAAAGATTATCCAGTTTGCTTTTCAAAAAGTAATTGGAAATCTGTATGAGGGTTAGGGAAGGGGGAGGTGAAAATGAGCTGAACCCCCATTCCCAGTGGTCAGAACTGTGTTGTCCAGGTCCAAAGGAAATCTAGCCTGCAGCTACCAAGAGGAGCAAATGGAGCAAATGGACCTGTATTTATATTTAAGGCAAAGAATAGAAGATGAAAGAGCATCATCCCCTCATTGCTTTAGTTCTTTGAGAAAGTGAGGTGAGGCATTTCATGGTTGTGATATGTACCACCTCACTATGGATTCCTATTTACAGGCTAGAGTTCATTGCGATATTGTAATTATCCTAGATTCACTACTTTTTGCACATTTTTCAGTAGCCTTAATATAAAAAGTGAATGTAATAAATTTAGAAAATAATTTTGCCTCATTCAGTATTGCTCTGAGACAAAAAATACTCTCAGCCTTCTATAATTTTTTTCTAACAGCTATTTCTTGTTTTTTTAAAAATTATAATATGGTTATAATGTGATTAAGATTCCAGATAGCCATGTCTAGAAATCATTACAGTAAAGAGAGTCTCTTTTCCCCTTGGCCCCTAATCTTCCAAAATTGTCTCTTCCACCGGAGATCTGAACAGTCATAACACATGCATGTTAGTTAGGAAGTGCCAGTGAGATAATTTAGCAGGAACCAAGTTCTTCCTTTCTTGAGAGGAAAAAAGTGAGCAAAGATTCAGCTACTCAATTTTTAAAATGTTTTTATATCTGTATCTATCTTGTAATATTTAATACTTTAAATATTTCTGGAAAGTTATATATAATTTCATATTTTACTTTAGAATATATTTAAATACCTGAAGGGAAATTTCATTATTTAAGTCAAACATTAAATCCTTAAAACAAGCAAAAAACAAACAAAAAAAATTGTTTCTCAGAAAAGTTTTCATTCTCATTGAGATGGACCAAAGAGAAGTCATTTGTTTTAACATATGAACAAAAACTGCTCCAGGTAGCTCGGCCTCTCCATAAATGGGCCTAATGTAGTCATTCTACTGTAGGAAAAAAAAAATCCCCTACTCTCTGCTAATTGTACATGGTTTGGAAACAGTTTGTTTGGAAACAGAAAACAAGTGAGTTATGCAGAGAAATAAAAATGAGTTTCCACTTGAGCAGAAATGTGTTCATCCTGGCCAGTTGCAATAGATACAAAACAGCTGGCATTGCTCAGTGACCCTGACCACCTCGCTGGTTTGCATACACCTGTCTTCCATTTTCTTCAGCATCTGTTTGTAGATAGTTTGGTTTCTGTGTTGGAGTTGTATCATGCAATATTTCCTGTGAATATTTGAAGGAAGGTAATCTGCCACTCATTTTGTACTTGGAAAATATCAGACTATATCAGTGTGCATTCCAAATGGCAGTATGGTGCCATCTGTATTTTTAAGTCTTGAATTTATGCATATTGACTTGACATTCATTTATTGCAGGTCTTTTGGGGCCTACCACCTTATCTCTAAACACATCAACAAGCCCAAACTCACTCTTGAATGCTCTTAATAGCTCAGTCAGTCCTTTGCAAAGTCCGAGTTCTGGCACACCCAGCCCCACATTATGGGCACCCCCACTTGCTAACACTTCAAGTGCCACAGGTGAGTATCATTTAAGTACAATCAAAGACATGTTAGATATCAGTTTTTAAATAAAATGTACTAGTGGCTCTCTTCCCCTAGGGAAAAATAATGGTTCAAAGTATACTGCAGCTAAACAGAAATTTCCCAGTGTGTAAATTAAAATGAAGCATGACAAAGCAGTGTGTTTTTCATTAAAAGTAGAATATAATCTTCAGACGTGACAAACAGATCAAGAGAAAGAGTATGATGAGCAGAAAGCAGTGGCAAAGACACTTGAAACTCACTGACCGGGTAATGAAGAAATGTAGTTCCAGTTGGACAAATGTGCTTGGTAGTCATATGGGCATAGTAAATCTAGCTAGTTTCCTCATCAGTACAGTAAAGAGCTTAGATTAAATATTCTTGTTCCATTTAAACATTATTTTGTGTTTTTATAGTAATGTTAAACCTATTTATCGAGAGGTATCAAAATTGAATTCTCTACTGAATTTGTAGCAACAAAAATGAAGTTTTCTGTTTTTACTAAAAATAATAAAGTAGTATTTGTTGAATCTGAGTTTTTTCCTGTCTAATATCTGCCATGAAATGTCGTTGTAGGTTTTTCTGCTATACCACACCTTATGATTCCATCTACTGCCCAAGCCACATTAACTAATATTTTGTTGTCTGGCGTGCCCACCTATGGGCACACAGCTCCATCTCCTCCTCCTGGCTTGACTCCTGTTGATGTCCATATCAACACTATGCAGACAGAAGGCAAAAAAATTTCTGCTTCTTTAAATGGACATGCACAGGTAATGTCATTTGCCAGAGTAGTGTGATCTATGCTGTTTGTAAGAGATAAGCCACTGATAATGTGTATAAACTTTCACCTGAAGTGAATTTTAGAATTGTGACCATATCTGTATGTTATTTTCTATTATCATTTTAGTCTCCAAATATAAAATATGGTGCAATACCCACCTCATCACTTGGAGAAAAAGTGCTGAGTGGGAATCATGGTGATCCATCTAGACAGACAACTGGACCTGAGCAGGCATCTCCCAAATCAAACCCCACAGAAGGTAACTTTCCTTCTGAACTTCATGCTGGTCTGTTACTTGGATAAAGGGGGTTGTAAAGTCTGTGTGGTGATTTCAAGTTGGTTTTGCTAACCAGTTAGGATGCATCCTGCCTCAAGTATGCAGAAAGACATCTTGAATAAAATTCCAAAGAACACAGGGAAAGATAAACTAAAAACACTTCCACAGAAAGAATCACTTCCCATTACATTGGCACTTCCTAAATTAAAGTGGATGTAATTGTGCAAGAGGAAAGCATCAATTTATTAAATGTATACATATAATTTTTTCCAAATATTTCTTTTTTTAAAACCCTGTCACCCCTAATAATCTTTTAAAAATGTGAGGGTCTTCTCCTTAGATTTCATCTTGAATGAAATTTGAGACAGCCTGAATTTAAAGTCTTCTTTGCAGCTGAAAGCTGTTATGCCTGGGTCTCTTTTGAATTTGGTTCTGATCTGTTTCCATCGCAGGTGGTTTGTTGATGATAAGGTGACATTTGGATTTTCACTTTGTCCCTTCTGCAGGTTGTAACGATGCTTTTGTTGAAGTAGGCATGCCTCGAAGCCCTTCCCATTCTGGGAATGCTGGTGACTTGAAACAGATGATGGGTCCCTCCAAAGTTTCCTGTGCCAAGAGGCAGACAGTAGAACTGTTGCAGGGCACAAAAAACTCACACTTACAGTATGTATTTTAATCTTTAAAAGTCCTTGACCCTTTGAAAGAAAATGTGTAACAGGCTGGATTTGTTTTAAACTCAGTAGTTGGTATTCTTTGGTTCAAGTAAGTTTGATCTTCTCCAAGAGTGTTTTTTATTTTTCATTATAACTATCTTTTCTTTTTCCTTTTAAAAATTGTATTAAGGAAGAGCATCTGGTAATTTTCAGTCCTCTCTCTTCTCTGTAGTGGTTGAGTTTATGTCTGGATTCTCTAAACCATCTCTGCTGCTCTGAAAATGCTCTTGAGCAGGGCAGTATTTAGTTTCTGAGTTTTATTGGGGAAATTTTCCCACTGCGAATTCTCCTTTGTTTTGCCCCGACTTTCTAACTTAAACTATGGCTTCCTTGTTCCAAAGTAGTTAATTGCTAACTTTGGTAATAAATACTTGACAGCTTCATGATTTTATGTATTACAAACCACAGTGAGTATAAATACATATATTGTATTAACTATAACTCTCCCTTTCTGTAGCACAGTTACAAATGTGTTATCCTTACTTTATTTTCTTCTATTTATTTTTTTCAAATAAGCAGTCTATTCACAGTTTTTTTAAAAAAGGTGATACAGTGAGTGAAATGCTTCTATGTTGGAAAGTTTTGCTCCCATCCATCTCCATCCACCCAGTTTCCTCTACTGTCTTACTAGTTTTCTTATATATCCTTACAAAGGAGAGTATCTTCAGACAAAAATAGCCTTTCTGTTTTTACTTCCTGTTGTCCTTACCAAATCTGTTTTGCTTTTATAAACTCTTTGGTCAGTTAATTATTCTTGTTCTCATTTCGTACAGATCTGCTTTAATCTGTGTTTTCCTTTACGTGGTACTAGTAGCCACAGTGAACATTATTCAACGTAGGTTGGGGAAGTAAATTTGCCTTGTTCCTTGTATGGAAGCATTTGAAGGGTATGCCTATTCCTTTCATCATTAAATATGTTCTGAACTTACCTCTCATCTGAATTAAGCTGCAGCCTCTAGAGTGGTCTCTCTTGCCCCTTACCCTTTAAGCAGCTCAAACAGTCCTTTATTTTTGTTCCAGCAGTTTTTTTGAACACAAAAGTCTGATTTTGTTACGCTCTGGCTTTAAATACACCAATCATCCACATTGCTTGCTTCCTTTCCTTTGCTTATGCTGTTCTCCTGGCCTTTACACTGGTGAGCCTGCAGAGGCCCTTTAAATTCCAGTTCTGTTGTCCTGTGTGAAGCCACTGCAAACTTTTGTTAAGCAAACAAAGTTCATTGCTCCTCCTCTTATTTTCCAAAAGCCTGTTCTAAATTCCTCTGAATTCCCCTGGAACAATGGGATAGTGAATGATAAAAGAATAAATGAATCTGATCAACTCTTTGACTAATACTGTTTCTTATTTCTCTTTTACTTGAGCTTAACATGCAATTGGATTTGAACTTGAGGTGCATGTATAGGGCATTACTAATCTTATAATTCAGATCATTTTTTTCTCTTTTAAGAGTCATTTTTATGTTCATCCATGCACCCTGAGCGGGTGCTGGAAAATATTTATTTATCTGATACCTGTATCATAGTAGGTTTGTTAGCAATACCATGTGCATTTCACACACAGGAATTGGGTCATCTGCATGCCTGCAGATTGACTTGTTTCTGCTTAGACTGCATATGTGTGAGTCATTGCTATCTCTTTGATACATGCAAATTGGAAATCTTGACGGTATGTCTATTCCATATGTACCATAGACATATGCCATACATACTGCATATAATGTTTGTGAAAGTGTATCATGAAATAGTTTCAACTCCAGCGCTAGAGTCATTTGCATGGGTTAAAATTCCACTTCTACTGTTTACCAGAGGTATAACTTGGGTAAAGTACTTCCCTTATCTGTAAAATGGGAATACTACTACTACCTACTTCAGAGCTGTGTGGTGAAGATTAAATGAAATAATGCATGTAAATAGTTGACAGTGGTAAACATGTAGTAAGTGTGGCACATAGGAAACGTTCAGTACATTGGCATATAAACATGGAGTGTTAAATTCCAAACTGTTTCACAGCAGCACTGACAGGTTGCTCTCAGACCCTGAACTGAGTACCACAGAAAGCCCTTTGGCTGACAAGAAGGCTCCCGGAAGTGAGCGTGCTGCAGAGAGGGCTGCAGCCGCCCAGCAAAATTCTGAAAGAGCTCGCCTGGCCCCACGCCCATCATATGTCAACATGCAGGTAATGATGAGAAATGGGAGACTCATCCAAATGTAGGGTGGTAGGGTTAGGGAATGGAGAATTAGTGAGTATTTAGCAATAGCATAGAAATTTGGTTTTCCTTCTGCACTCTAGTCAAAATTAAATTTAAATATATAGGAATTGGTTTTGCCATAAACATTAAAAATGAAAAGCAGAAGTTAGCTTAAGTGAGAAAAATTATTTAAAGTATTGTATTAAAATTGGCATAAAATGGTCTATGTCACTATGTCTTATGAAATACTATTCCTCTGTTACTTAAAGTTTAGATAAATGTAGAAGGCTGTTATTTTTAAGTATTACTGCCTCATAACATAGTCTTGGATAAATATAATTATCTTTCTACCTACTTAATGGATATAAATTTGGTGTCATTCAGATAGTTCAAAATAACTAATGTAAAACTTTAGGTTTTTGAAAGTAGATGCTAAATATTCCTGATGATTTTAGCCCTAGGATTTCTTTTTTTTTTTTTTTTTTTTTTTAAGATTTTACTTATTTATTCATGAGAGACACAGGCAGAGGGAGAAGCAGGCTCCCCTTGGGGATCCCAATGCAGGACTCGATCCCAGGACTCTGGGATCATACCCTGAGCCAAAGCCAGATGCTCAGCCATCCAGGTGTCCCTACACCTAGGATTTCAAAAACATTGTCAAACTGTGTTATCTAAAAATCTAGCTCTCCTGATTTACCGTCATGATCTTAATCACACATCCTAGTTTGTCTACATCAACCATTAACTTATATAATTCTGGCCTAATTTTTATTTGTAGCACCTTTCACTCTTAGAAATACCCTGTTTCAGACTGTAAATTTTATGTGCACCCTATATATGATGGTATACTCCTCCTAGAAGAATCAAAGAGCTCTCACCAGTTGGTTCTTGGCCCTCCTGGTAGGCCTTTGAGACATTCTTAAATCAAGCCTCAGTTAGTCCCTAATTGGAGAGCTGAGAACACTGGGCTTGAGTTGAGATGTAGCTCTGTCTGCTTTCTTCAAAATGACCTACCTTGGTCCTGGTAGATCTGACTGTCACCGAAATCACTTACTTTCTGTGAACAGAAGAATGAATGGTGGCATTCTGGTCCGGTACAATAAAAAGTAACTAGGTTTAATTTTACTGTATTGCTTAATGTCATTACAGATCAAAGCTAGACATTTGTCATTTATCTCACTTCAAAAGCAAAGACTGTGCCAATTAGGCTTAATAAGTTATCTTAACATCATCCCATTTCAGGCCATGCTTTACTTAAGTGAGAAGGGGATGTGGAGAACCAAGAGGCCAGTACATAACCAGAAAGCATTTTAGTAATGTGTTATTTTGAAATTTAGGCTATTACTAGTTATTCACTCTACTTTAGCATATATTGGTCCTGGTGTGTTAAATACTCACAGTAAATAGGATTTTTTTTTCCCCTTTTGAAGGAAAATTTTTAATTCTTGTCACTTTCATGTCAGAACTAGTTAACTTATTCTAATTAATTAGTTTGAAAACATGTTTATAGTTATCATACTACATTACTGTCACATTATGGTGCATAGTTTAGCATGTGTCCCAGGCAGATTCATGGGCTATAGTCAAAACCTTTGTTCTCTAATTACAGGGTATTGGGAAGACATTTGGATAGACTGGCAATAAACATAATTTCTGTTTTATTTCCAGGCATTTGACTATGAACAAAAGAAGCTATTAGCAACCAAAGGTATGTGCTATGTTAATGATCTATACTTTGATTTTTTTCTAGAACACCCATAAAAGGTTTTCTAGTATTTATGTTGAATTGAGAAATTGGACCTTCATAAAGAGAAACCTAGAATATTTAGGTTCAAGTTGCAGAAATTTAGTTGGGAATGAATGTGTTTTGTTGAATACATTAGCATTAGATCAATTAAGAAATAATGTAGCATTTTTCAGTTTACTATTACTTTGTTATAAGGTGTTTTGTGAATATATTTTAAGGCATTTTGGCATTTCATGTTAAGAAATAATATTCAGTGATAATCTCTTTATTCATACCAAAGAAACAACATTCACCAATATTTTATTTAAGAAAAACTTTAAAAATACCAAACATTTGTTTTATATGCTGTTTCCCAAAGCTATGTTAAAGAAACCAGTGGTGACAGAAGTCAGAACACCCACAAATACCTGGAGTGGCCTGGGGTTTTCTAAATCCATGCCAGCTGAAACTATAAAGGAGCTGAGAAGGGCCAACCATGTGTCCTATAAGCCCACAATGACAACCACTTTTGAGGTTCGTAGAGTCATGCCTTACCCATTCTTCCTGTCTGTTCTCTCAGAAAATGAGAGGTACCATTCTTTATTTACATAAGGAAAAGTTAATTGTGATTTGTTCTAATTTCCGTTCCTATAAACATATTACAATCAAATTAATGCAATCTAATATATTATGGTCTTTATGTAACTTTCCTCAAAGTTGTTGATCAACTGTTAAAGAGATAAAAATTTGGATAAATGTGTTTTTGTTGGGGGGAGAGTGTTACAAATGATAGAGTGTGGCTGAAATTAAGCAAAGGACAGCTGTAATATTCCATAAAAATCTATAAAGAATTCCTTTATTTAAGGGTATCACTAGCAGGCCCACCATAGGGGGGAAGAGGCAAATACTCAACAAAAATAAGTTTTCAGATACGAGTTAAAAAATTTAGCATGTTCAGATGTGCCAGGAACACAGCAGGAAATATCATAAACAAGAGCTCCAAAATTTTATGTTTCCCAGATGTTGGCTGCACTGCTCAGGGTAAGACTGGGAAGCTGGCATCCTTGCTGCATGCGGAAGGGATCCAGTGTTCCATATTTCTCAGCCATGCTGCACGTGACTTGCTAAGCAAGGCCTTTTCAATCTGACAGTGTCAAATTTTGGCTGTAAGCCTTTTCTGAGGTGGGGTGGAATCAGAGCACATGCATGCACACACAGTTCTGGGGAGAATATGCAAACCCAAATGTGAATAAAAATCATGAATCCAAGAATCACAGTGTTCAATTAGAACACTGTATGCTGAAAAACAAATACTGGTTAAGGGTTTCATAATTGTTAGTCTAATAACTAGCAATTGTAGATTGACCTTCTTTTCTCCAGCAATTTTCCTTGCAATAAATTAGACTGTTGATGAAAGGCAAAAGCAAACATCAATTTTTTCCATTGTTTTTAAGTGTAAAAGAAAATACTAAAAAGAACAGTCTCTTGTGAATTTTATTGTCAGACTTATAGGCTGCCAGGTTGCTACTGTATCTAAAGACTGAAGTTACTGTCAGCAGCTAGAATGTAGGAACATTATGAAAAATTTTGAGGCTCTAGGAGGCATACTGCTCTTTCTGCCATTATAGCTCTCAGAGAAAATAAGCCTTCCTTTTGTTGGCAGAGACCTTAAAACTTGCTGTTCTAATTCTTAGGCTTTTAGTTGATGCCCCTGTGGTCATCGTTTCACTCATCCTTGCCTTTGGCAGAATGGAGTATTTAGGTCGTTGATCTGTTTCTGTAGTTTCTGAGATGAAATATTTTACTCTAGAAATGCTAAGTCACTTGTGTTCTCAAAGACCAGCAGTATGACTGGTTGAAATGATGATCATTTTGATAATGTAGTGGTCGAATGAAGGAGCTGTGGTGTCTGACAGCCACCCCTGATAGATGTACAGCTTTGATGAGTGACATCTACTCTCTGAACCTGTTTTCTAATTTGAGTTGTTTTGTGGTTGACATGGAAGAAAGCATCCAGTACGTAACAAGGTATATGGTAAATTCTCAGTAATATTGAGCAGCTACTGCTCTTTCATATGGAGAACTTTACTCTGAAGAAAACCACACACTGGCTGAAAGTTGAGATTATGTATATGAAAGCTTACTGCTGGAAGTATTACTGCACATTCAAACCAGATATTTTTTTTTGATATCCAAAGAAATACCTCAGAGTATTGTATAAACACATAATGATCTAGAAACAATTTTCTTAAATCACATAATTTATTTCTTTGTGATTTATATAGTGCATTTTCATCCACAAGCTTATTTGAAGCCACAAGCTCCCAGTGAGGAAAGAGAGGCCCTGATCAGTTAAGTGTCTTACTTGAGGTCATGGCCGTAGTGTCACAGAAAGGACTTGAGTTTATTTTTCAAAATTTCCTTACAGTTCACGTGGTTAACCCAAGAGGATACATAGCAAAAGTGATAAGCAAATGATCTAGAACCATGTTGCTGTAACTTAACAGGTACAAAATTTACTTTGGAGAGCTTGGTAGACATGCACATACTTCTTCCAGGATCTCGTTTACCAGATAGGGAGCAAGAACTAAGAACCAAGAACCTACATCTTTCAGCAAAAGCTTAGTATGATTCTGATGCAGATACCTTTCTAGAAACACTGCTCTAAAGGGGTGTAACACTAGGAGGATGATCAGAAATTATTTCAGAACCTAAAAGATGCTTCTGCTCCAGCACTTGTCCAAGGATGAATAGACCAGTTTCTGGCAGGAAATGGCAGGAATATGCAAGGTCCCAACTCAGTGGCTGAATACCTTCTGGTGACTTTTCTTGCTTTGGTTATCATGGGCTAGCCTGTTTTACTCTCCTGGTAACATCTAGCAACCTGTTCACACTGGAAGGTAGAGGGGAGGGCAGGACCAGCTAGATCAGGGCATGGGCTTTTACCATGTAACCTGTTTTTATTTATGACCCCTTCAATAGTACTGAAGAAAAGATATAACCAAGCTTTTTTTGGTAATGTTATTCTAGATTTTCCGTGTTGCGTAGGAACTTGAACTTTTCTTCATGCATCCCAAATTCATTGAAAGGGGATGGAAGGGTCCTTTACAAGAGTAAGGTCTAATATTATGCAGCAGTTGCTATCTGCACATGTATGATTTTCCCTTTATTCTGCTATAACTCAGAAGAATTAAAAACTGAGCACTGAGGATTGCTTCTTTGGGTTAGGACATGGGGACAGGGTGGGATAGAGAAAGACTTGGGGAAAAATAGAACTTAAAAACCTTTTATTAAAGGATTGACCACATCTCTGCTTATAGCACTAATATTTTGAAATTAGAAGGTGGCAAGAAATATTTTTTTCCCTTATTCTCTTCCAACAAAACAAAACCAAATGGACAAGTGGAATGCTGATCCATGAAAAGAAGCATGTTTAGTCAGTGGGTTCTGATGGGCATGGGCTGCTCCCTCAGTATGCCAGGGATCAAGGCACACGGAATTTCCTGCCCTAGGAAGTTTTCTTCAGGCAAGAAGTTGATGCTTTGAGCTTTTTATTCAGATTTCTGAGAAGCTAGACTTGAGCAGTTGTTTCCAGTTTTAGGGCAGCTTTGAAAAATTAGCCTATTCCAAAGAGCTCCTTCAGATAAGAAACAGGCAGCTTGAGACATTTTTTGTTTTCTCCAAGACTCGAAAATATGACCCTTGATCATATACTGAGACACAAAAGGTTGAATGAAAGGCTGCTTTGACCTGCAGTATTTCTGTTGCATCAACAGAACTACAAAAGGTCTGGGATTTTCCTTTTCTGCTTGCCACCATCTCTGCTACATATTCTCTGAAGCAAATAAAAATAGGCATTGGGAATCAAAGATGATTTTTAATTTCCTTACAACTAAGAGTAATAAGGTTGTCTGATTATTTAAGGTCTTAAAAATCCAAAACTGGAATTGAACTGTATTTTGTAATACTTTAGTGAGTAGATAACGAACTGGTAGACATCACAAGATTGTATTTTACTTGATGTTTTTAGGGGATCCCTGGGTGGCGCAGCGGTTTGGCGCCTGCCTTTGGCCCAGGGCGCGATCCTGGAGACCCGGGATCGAATCCCACGTCGGGCTCCCGGTGCATGGAGCCTGCTTCTCCCTCTGCCTGTGTCTCTGCTTCTCTCTCTCTCTCTCTGTGAGACTATCATAAATAAATAAAAAAAAAAAAATTTACTTGATGTTTTTAGAAATCACCATGTTTAGCCAGATCTGATATAGCTGTGTACATTAAGTCTGCTTAGATCTTAGGTGAATGTACTTTTATACTCAAAAAGAGTTTAGATGCAGAATTTTAAATATACACATATTTAAAATTTTTATTGGGGTAATGATCTCATTGACTAATTGCCAGTTCTGAGCATGTTCTTATTTCTCTTTGCCACACTGGATTTATCTTGGTTGAAATACAATGTTAAAGATGGTTTTCACTAAAAACACCATTTCTTTGATCTCAGGAGCCTTCCTTCCCTCTGCTTCTTTCCAAAAGTTAGCTAAGGGCATCCCATAGATGTAGGGAAAGTATTCATAGATTCAATAATTCAACAGATATTTATTAAGCACCTTTTGTGTTCTGTACACAATTTTAGGGATACAGTGCTTGAATGCAGGTTCTTGGTTTCATGGAGAGGACTTTGTTTTTGATGGGTACAAAGAGGTACAAAAAAATAAATAAGAAGTCATTAAGTAATAAAAATCCCTGATAAATATGAAATGGAGACTGCTTTAGATTAGGTTGTCATAGCAAGCTTTTATGAGCAGATGACATTTAAGCTAAGATCTAGATGACAAGAGAGGGCCAGCCTTGTGAAGATCTAGGGAAATGGTAATAGGCCTTGATCATCCTGGCATGATCATCCTGAAGTCAGAACCAGCTGGTAAGTTCATGGAGCAGAAGTTGGGTAGGGTGGTAGAGTATTGAAGACAGAGAGAGAGAGAGGCAGAGGATCAGGTAGGGAGCACCTTAGCTCATGGCAAAGTACTGGAAAAGCATTATAAGACCTTACACAGAAGGTATCATTTGTTCTAATTTGCTTTTAAAAAGTCAACCCAGGTACTTGATGGAAAATGGATATTGGTGGCATAGGAGGCAAGAGTAGAATAAAATTTTCATAAGGTGACTCTTGGTGACAGTTGTGGAGCTGGAGAGATGTGGGTAGATTTGAGATATGTTTAGAAATAACATCAATACAATTTGTTGATGGATTTGATGTGGTAGGGGAAGGAGGGACAGGACAGCTCAGAAGCTCTGCTTGAGGAACTGGATGAGATACAGGAATTCTGGGGGAGGAATGTGTGTGGGTGCAGCTGATGGGGATGGGTAATCAACAATTCAATTTCAAGCACTCTTAAGTTTAAATGCCTACAAGACAGTAAAATAGAGTGTCAGATTGGCAGTTCCGTGATTATAAATTTCAATAGGGAAGTCAAATATGAAGGTAAAATTTTGGAAGTCATGGTTGTCATTAAGCTCTGAAAGAGGCTGAGATTCCTTAATGAGAAAGTATAGAGAAAGAAGGAATGCTAGGGCCAAACCCAGGGTAATGTGACTTTTGGAGTGGAAAAGGGGAGGAAGATCCTACAAGGCTACAGGGAGTCAGTGGAATACCTGGGGAGTATGGCTTCATGATAACTTGAAGAAAAAAGTGTAAAAAGGGGAAGGCGTGATTTTGCTGCTGTGAGATTTAGTGTTTATTGAATAGGGAAAGATTCTCTTAGAATTCTCCCACAAATATGCTACTTTGAAAATCTGAGAATCCTGACTTGAATACTGTAGATATAGTATAAAGTGCCAGTGACTGAATAAATAAATGCAAATTCAGTGCAAATGTTGAGATCTTTTAAATTTTTATTGGGGGAGGGGGAAATTAAAAAGGTAAATTTTCCCAGATATTTGTAATTAATTGGAAACATCCTATCATTGTTTGGATGAAGGTAACATGGAAGAGATGACAACCTTCTCTCCACTCTGACTCACTTAGCCTGGGAGCTCTATTCTTGGGAAAGCATTGGGTCTAGCCACATCTCTTCCCATGTGTCCTTTGTAGGTGGCCCAACGCAGAGAATCTCTGCTATACCAGATGGAATATTTGCTTTGTGGTTCCCCAAAATAGAGAGGACTCTTAGTATCCACTGCTCCAAACCTTATAGGAGCAAGTCTTTTATACTGGGGGCTCTCAGAACTCTGTTGAGCACTCTGATAATGAAGGGGAAAGACTTCACTGTGTATATTACCATGTGTCCTTGGTGGCTGGAGGACATAGGCCATATAGACAGGTACCACAGACTCTTCCTGAGAGTCAGCATGTGTGGGTAACGGCGGTGGTTAACAATAGAAGTAATTGGTGATGGTCTAATGTAGATTCTTTTCTTCTCAAGTCTCAGGAAACCTACCTTATTAAATATGTCTTCCTCTGGCTTTGACTGTTTACAGGGCTCATCAATGTCCCTCTCAAGGTCCAACAGTCGTGAACACTTGGGAAGTGGAAGTGAATCTGATAACTGGAGGGACCGAAATGGAATAGGACCCCCGAGTCCTAGTGAATTTGCAGCTTCTGTTGGCAGCCCCAAACGTAAACAAAATAAATCAAGTGAGCTTTGACTTTTCATCATACTTTTAGATATAATCAGCCTGGAATTTGTCTATTTGACTTGGGGTGATGCTCAAATATAAACTCTGGACCCCCTGCCTTCAAGTATTTAGTATAATTATACGCCACCTGCTTTGTGAAGCCTTCCCTGCTTTTCCAGGTTAAGTAGGTGGCATAGTTCTCTGCTTCCACTGCATTTTGTCTGTGCTTTCACTGCTAAGTTATACTTTTATCCTTGTGGAGAATTTGAGCTCCACAAGCTAGGAAACATTTATTCATTCAGCAAGGACTTATTACCTGTGTTTGTGCCCATGTCTGAACATTCTGTTAGGCTGTGCCTTATTTATTTCTTCCAAATGTCTAACAATTCTGACACTTAGTAGCACTCAGTAAATGTTTGTTGAACGAATTATGGATGAGTCATGCTCATGCAAAGGTCCAGATGATGAGGAAAATTAAGGGATATAAAGGAGTTGAGCTGGATTTGATCACATTAGCATCTTGGAACATAGAAATAAGTCTGCCTAGTGGATAGCTACTAAAGGTGAAGAGCAAGATCTGACTTTTTTAAACTGGCAAGATATAGCCAAATTGGCATAAATAGAGAAAAGAGTTTAAAGCAGAGAAGTTTTGGCTTTGAATGAATGTGATTGAGACTCAGAATGAGTCCAGTGGTTTTTCTGTCACAGCACCCATATTTTCTGGGCTGTATAATAAAATAGGTAAGCAGACAAGAATTGACAATAGTAATCACAAACGATCTCTGTTCTGTAGCTCAATATAAACTTGTTTTGTGCCTCTCTTTTTCTGTCTTTAGCTCCTTTCCCTTCACTTAACACTGGATAATTGAAATCGACTATACAGTTTAGCTGCATTGAAGTTCAGGATTAAGGTTAAGAAAAGGAACTCATTAATTAAAAGCAATGATTAAAGAACACAGTTGTTTGGCTTTTGTCAGATGTTTTAAGAACATAAGGAGTTTAAAAGAGGATATAGAAACTACAAATAGCTTAGACAAAGAAAAATATAAAAAGATAAAAAAATATAAAGGAAATTATGTGCCATAATATATACCACTAAGAATATTTTATTTTGACATCTAGTTTTTTTTAACATTCTACTAATGTATTTGCTTAATCCAATATATGTAAAACATTGTCATTTAAGCAAGTAATCAGTATAAAGACATTTTTAAAAGATATTTTACATTCTTTTTTGTACCAAATCTTCAGAATATGGTATGAACAGATTTTATAATATATTTCCCACTACCCACATTTCAGGTGCTCAGTGCTATATTTGGCCAGTAGTTACTGTATTCAACAGCACAGTTTTAGATAATTTTTCTTTAAACCCTTTCCAAAGACACCACTGTCTGGTTTTCCTCAGACATCTCTGGTCATACTAGTTGTTTCAGTGTGATTCTCAGTAACACTCTCTTTTATTCTCAAATAAAGTAAATATATCATTTGGACAGTAAATAATACAGTCATCCTGCCAGTTACCTTCATGTTGTCAACTCCCGTGGTTACTCCTGTTTGCTCTTCACACTCTGCATTGTGTTAGCCTCAAACCAGCATCTCACTGGGTTGATGACTTTAGGTCCTTACCTTTAAGTGGTGGAAGGTCCTCAGGGTTTGCTCATGGGTCTTTTTCTGTACACTTTCTCCCCACAAAAAATAAAACTTCTATTTTTTTCGTATGTATTTTTTAAAATACTTAGGAAGGCTCCATACCTATTGTGCCTCTTGAACTCATGACCCCAAGATCAAGAGTCACGTGCTCCACCAACTGAGCCAGCCAGGTGTCCCTAAAACATCTGTTTTTAAGAGAAAGAGAAACTTGAACAGGAAATTTTTCCACTTGAGATACAAAAAGTATATACACTCTCAGTTGGGAGATGAAAATGGCCAGAGAAGGTGATCAGTGGCACACAGAACAGTGCAGAACAGGATTCTTAGATTTGGAGAATGCATTAACCAAAGGAGATTAGATGTATCTAATTAACTAGGTGTGCATCTTCCACCCTCATCAATCTAGGAATCCTTCCTGAAGCTGCAACTTCGATCTAAGAGGAAGAATTCCCACATGGACCAGAGCCAGTTGTTGGTCAGGGAAGTAGGGATGGCTGCAGAGCTCTGCTAGGTTCTCCAAGCATCTATGGAAGATGTTTGAGTATTTGGTCAAGTACGTGACATGGCTCACGAGTCCATCACCTAGTAATGCGTGTATTGGGTCTGAACCATAGACAATCTGGAGAAATCTTTGCCCACTAAATCAGCCACAGAGTCAACGCAAGTTCAGCAATGCTGTCTTAGAATTTTTCTCAAGAGACAGATTTGTTTCTGTCATCAGTTAAATTCAGAAACTCCAGCACCATTCTTACGCTTCATATTTGCTCTTAATTATAGAAGTGCTCTTTTTTGCAAACTGACTGCCCAATTATATTTTTGTCAGAATTGAGATTTTACATATTGCAATATCCTATAGTTCCTTTGACCACAGGAAAGCACAAGTGTGGATTCAGAGGGCCATCCTGCTTTCCAAAAGGAGCCCAGACTTACAGTAACTCTGCATACCTTTATTGTATCCCAGGGATCTTTCTTCCAATTTCTCATTTAATTCACATCAAATCAATTATAAAGAGCAAATGTTTCTGAATGCTTAGGGAGAAGATGATTAATGATTATTAACTACAGAGGCACTGTTGCTGACTTGCTGCCTCCCAAGTGTAGCTTTTTAATGGCAAGAGCCTCCCTGGAAGCAATAACCAGTGTTTCATTAATGAAAAGCCAATGTTTCAGTAAAGAATTGCTGTATTTCTGCAGCAACTGCTCTGTCCAGCCCAACAATGAAATCTAAAATATTCAAGTGATTAAAATTTTTAATTAAACTATGTTGTCTCTGGGCATTTACACTTCAAGCCTATCTCTCCTTTGCCTTCCAGCGGAGCACTATCTCAGCAGTAGCAATTACATGGACTGCATTTCTTCACTGACAGGAAGCAATGGCTGTAACTTAAACAGCTCTTTCAAAGGCTCTGACCTCCCTGAGCTCTTTAGCAAACTGGGCCTGGGCAAATACACAGATGTCTTCCAGCAACAAGAGGTCAGTCACTATTTGTTTATTATCCCAGGCATCTTCATTGTGGTTGCATGTATGATGGTTTCTAGAATGAAATCACTCATTGACCTGTGGCTGTGCTTTCACTGAGCATTTATTAAAATCTTATAACTTATTTTTGCTGTTAAGAAAAGTATTATCTCATTTCTTATTTATTTAGTGCAACTAGTAACACAGGATAGCAGAAATATAAAATATTGTGTTCCCAAAAACACACCTTCACCAATCTTAGCTAAAAGACCTAATCAGTGTATTGATTCACAAAAACTTTTGTTTCACGGCTCCGTCAGCAACAAAATCTATATTTAAGATAATTTCAGTCTTTAATTTGTATTGTCTTTATTTGTAACACTTAAATGACAGCATCTGAAACAAATATCTATGGTGGGTTTTGACCCTATCCTCGTCATGTTACCGAATCTTTTCCTCCAGAAAATAGAATATGCTTTTTTATGTTAATTTATTCATTAATTTACTGTTTGGGTTTTGCCTGAACTGAGATGGAAACGAGATGTCTTCTGAAACATTACTACTATGGATTTGGGTCAGACTGATCAGCCATGGCCTATTACACACTGACCAGAAGAGAAGAGCGCCTAAAAATGATTCTTTCTCTTATGCTGTCCCATTACTAGGGCACAGCTAACCCAGTGCAACAAAATTAGAGTATTTCAATAAATGTATGTATTTTTCAATTCCAGACATGGTTTAAGTTTCATGCTTGTTTAGCTTAGTTCATGTTAGAGAACATCTGATTAAGTCAGTAATTCCCAAGCACACATACATCATAAAGAATCTAAGATTTTTATTATGCAGTCTATATCATAAATTTAATGTATTACCCATGGTTCAATAACTAATTAAGTTTAATTGGTGAATTTTTTTGTTTTTTAACACCAAAAAAAGGTTGTCATGTGTGTATTGGATTTTGTTTTCTTTTCCCTAAATCTAAATTAGTATTCATTTAAATGAGGATTTTCTAAGTTGAATAACACTTTCCTCATCAATGCATTAAAAAATTGTGTTTACCTATTTAGTTTTGGTGGTTAGACAAGGGTAGTTGATTGAGAAGTACAAGGACAGAAGTATTTTAACTTGTCTAGACAAAGAAGGTTTTGAAGTAAAAGATTAGGTGTTATTCAATTATATTCTGGATTTGTTTTCATCTATATTTATTTCCTACCTAAAGAAGCACGGAAATAAATTGATTAAAGGTACTTCTTACCTAAATACTCGAAGAAGGAAGAAAACATAATATGAAACCAGGCTGCCTTTATCTAATATTATTAACTAGAGCAGGGGTCAGCAGGACTGTCTGATTTTTTAGATAAAGCTTTACTGAAAGACAGTACCTGTTCATTTACATGTTGTTTATGGCTGCTTTCAAGCTAAAATAGCAGAGTTGAATAGTTGTAATGGAGATAATTTGGCCCCTAAGCTTCTTGCCCTTTAAAAAGAGAGGATCCCTGAAATAGAGAATCTCTGTTTAATAGAATTTCTAAAAACATACTTTTAGACATGATAAGTGAAAAAGTTTTCTAAGATCTGGACATACCTTCAAAATGAAAACAGAAAATCTCAAATTAATCTCTATATAATCTGAATGAAAAGTATAAATCTGGATCTGTTTCTTTCATGGAGGATATTTCCTAATACTCAGATATGACTTACAAGAATTTCCAATTAAGTGACCTTGTGAAATTTAGTTTATTCTAAGCAAGTTGAAGATTTATTCAGCCACTTGCACAGATGATATGTCTAAATACATAATTAATAACCACAGCTGCCAGTTATTTTGCCGCTTTGGTGAGCCCAGTGCCTAATCCTCCAGTCATATTCAAAGCCCATCAGAGCCCTGCAAGGTGCCATATTGTCAACTCTAAGTACCCACCACTGGTAATGGCAGAGGCAGAATAGTAAGCCAAATCTCTCTGGCTTCAGAGCCTGTTATCTTTTGTTCTTACACGCTGTCTTCAAAGGAAGGGTGGGATCCTTGAGCTACTTCCCTACACTTTGTTGCTGTTGCCAGAGAGGGCAATTATATTGTCCCTGAAAATACCTCTTGTATGCCACTGTTGGAGATAATTTCCGGGCTGAGCCAAGTGACCCATGGGTCTAATTCTAGGAATTCTGCTATCATTCTTAGGAGAACACAGTGGAAGATACCAGTTATGGTATTATTCAGTTTCTTTTTATAGAGCTACACTTACCCAATTCAGAATCCAAAGCTAAGAAATATTTTCTCTCATCTGGACAGGTAATGTATTCTTCTTTTTATCAGTTCCCCAAAACTGTGGAATTTGTGTTTGCATTTTGCTCTGGCTGCCACAGTGCTGGGACCTAAATATTTCATCTCAGTTGCAGTAAAAAACTGACTTAGCCTAAGTCCTATGCTGAAATCATGAGTTTCATCTCACTGCCATAATTACTTAGCCCTTGTCCCCCTAGATTTCTGACACCACTGTTCCTGTCTGTGAGTAAGCAGGACATAATTAGTAAAGGAAATATGTGTAATAATGAGTTGAACTTTTAGTGAACAAGAAAATAAGTACTTACTGTATTGGTTATTAATTACTTTCTCACCCATAGATCGATCTTCAGACATTCCTCACTCTCACAGATCAGGATCTGAAGGAGCTGGGAATTACGACTTTTGGTGCCAGGAGGAAAATGCTGCTTGCAATCTCAGGTGAATATAAATGCTTATACTCACATATTAAACTCTGAATAACCTCTGCCAGTGGCCTCAGCCAGTGGGGCTGGTTCTGTCCATCAACCACTTGCTTACTATGCTGGCACCTTGTGGTTGTGGTTCTAGAGTATTTTCCACTAACAGTTTAACAAATGCTGAAAACATCCCTACTACTCCTTCATCAAGGCATGGCCTGAAAACCTGCCTTGACAGTGTTCTTTAAAATAGATCTCTTCAGAAAGATCTAACTCAAATTGCCCTTTGCAGAACATAAGAATGGGGTAGAGGTTGATTTCTCCTTTTTGTGGTTGTGTTCAGCAATGATCATTGGGTTAGTGAATAATTATTCTTGATTGGCTGTCATGTTTCAAATGCATGTGTCCTTGTATACCAACTGAGATAACCAGAGAAGAGAATGATCCTTGGTATAGCTGGAATCTGGCAGTGTTGTCTTAATGCTTTTAAATTTTTCCCAAACTTTTAATAGAATTTGTGAGTCACAGATGGGTTATTATCCTGAGTGATTACAGAATGAAAGAAAATAGTGTTGTCTGTCTCCCAGACCACCTTTTTTTGTGCATCTGTTGCATATTCTGTGTATTAGAAAATGCTCTTGGGATATTTCCTGAGTACCTGCCATTTAAGAGGACTTAAGCTGGATGGTGAGTGAAGGAATCTGTAGATACATAACCATGTACCTCAGAAAGGTGTATAGAGAAATATGAGGAAGATATGAGAGGCAAGATAATGAGGTTACTTTTTGAAGAAATTCTGATAAAGTTCACTAATGTCAATTTTATATGTGTGCCAGTTTCTCAAAAAGAGACACCAAGAGCAGAAGGAAGTGTCAGGTGTGGTGGCAAAATAATTTTGCCTTTGCAAAACACTGATTTTCTGGCCTTTATGAGGCCAGAAGTGACACCCAACCAGTGCAAGTTCTTTCCAAACAAGATGTACTAATCAGATCAGCAAATAAAATGAAAACTGCAGTGGTTTTCCACTTCATTTTAGCAGGAGATTGCATCCCCCTTCCAACCCCCTCAGGAAATCTTAGATATGGACCTTATACCCGAAGCAGATATAAGCAGAGCAGCTTTGAAATAAGGGTGGAAATTCAGCCATTGAGCAGCCTGTTAGGCTCCTCCATGGATGGAGTTCTGCATTCATCAGTCTGAGAAGTCTTCTTCCGTCCTGTGTACCCAAATGGTTGCATTAATGAAACTCCACAGGGGAGATGCTTTTTCTTGTTCATTCATAAGATCAGCTTGGTATGATAGCAAGAGCTCTGTATTTACATAAGGAGATCTGGGCTTTGCCTCTGCCAAGTCATTAGTCCTTGGGTGACTTTCCAAACCTCTCTTGGATTTGGCTTCCTAACCATGAAGGTGGGTTGGAATAAATGATTATGTAAGGTTACCTAACATTTCTAAGGTCTCTCCTTCCATGTGCTCTGTCATCAGGTGAAAACAACCAGTAGTGAAAACAACCAACAGTTTTAACAGTGAATTTTATTAGCTGTATACTCTTTTGTTCTTTCTTTTTTTACTACCTGTGTTAATAGGATAATTTTTAGCTTGTTTGCACTGAAGCTCAGCCTTAAGGTGCTATTCCTAGACCCAAATTAACTTTATCATATGTCTATATTCTTTTATTAATTTAAAAAAGAAATTAATATACTACTTGAATTTTTATTAACTCACATAATCACCAAGCCTATAGTGTAACATATGCTTGTGGGCCAGCACATATATACCAGAAAAGTGTATGTTCTAAAATTTGATAATTATTCACTAGAGATTCATGGAATGTCAATGACCATAGAATGAAAATTATGTTCTTTCTTTGTGCACCCAAACTCTGTAAAGCTTTCAGCAACAAACAGATCTCTCTGAATCATTGGGACCTTTATTCTGGAACACATTTGTGTTGTATTCCAGGTGGTTTTGGGGAAGAAGAGTGGGAAACGGGGGTTTTGAATCTTCCCTAATTTTTTTTCTCCAATCATCCTCAGTGTGGTTCTGTTGAGGTTACATACTACTTCTGTAGACCACCTCTCTCAATGGGGTTCACAGGTCTTCTGGCTTTTAAAGGAAATTAGAGGCTTTGAATAGATACTTTATGAATGATCTGCACAGTGTGAAGTATTTGATTATTTTAAGGATGATTTTGTCTTTGTTGAGTGTATTTGTTTGAACCTGGTAAATTGTTTTCTCTGCAAGGAATAAGTTTTTATTGAGAAACCCTTTCTCAAAAAGCTTCTTTTTTCAATTCAACTCATCTGATAACAAAGACATCCATTTCTAGTCTCAGAACATTCCATTTCCAGGAATAGATGCAAGATAGCTGGACAGCTTTTACTCATGTTTGTCTTGTGGTTACATAGTTTGGTTAGATACAGAGTTTGCTCAAAATTCCTTTCTAAAATTTTATAGATTTTTAATTTGTGATCAGGATCGTGCTTTCAGTGTAAGGTTTTACTCTGTTTTTAATCTTGGGCCAGAAAATATCTCTTTTAATGTCCTAGAAGGAGATGAGATTTATCTCTAGAAGAGATGGATCAGAGAGAAAAAATGGTCTTTTTTTTCAAATCTCTGATTTTTTAAAAATTCTTTTATTTCTCTCAGAGTATCTTAGTGAGTAGTTAACTAAACGTACAGGGACAAAGTAAAAGGATCTTTAGCATCCTGTTGACAGACTTCCCACCACGGCCTCAGGTAGATCTAACATTTCCCGACCTATTCTTTTAGTTTGTGACTCTGTTCAGACCCGCAACAAGATCCTGAGAGCTGCCAGGATTGTGTGAACCTTGGAATTTCAAAGAAAAAGGTTGGTATTTTCCCAAACTATCTCTTAGGCTTTCTTGAAAAAAATCAGAAGGGAGTTTGCCTTTTAATGTAAAAGACAACAACAACAAACATTAAAATCTCTTCAGTAGGACTTGATCTTTGATAATCTCTAGAATATATATCTCTGTTTCACATTTAGAAATATATACCTCAGAAATTGTATCTTAGGGAATAGACAAATTCCTTCATGATCATTTTATTCTCTCAAAAATCTAGTTGATGTGACTCTTCAGAATAAAGTTTTCAATGTCTTTTTTAAAAATATGTTTGTCTTTAGTGGCCCAGTTTTTTCATGTGCTCAATTGTACATGTTACGTGTTCTAGGGAAGACTGGTGTTTCACCTCGCTCATTCCTTTTCCTTCTCTATAGTACAAGAATGTTCTCCTGATTCATGGGTTCTCTCATGAGAAAATGGAGGCCAAAGACAACCTTCTAACTAGAAGGTGATAAAACTTTCCCAGACTGTGTACCTAAGGGGATTCATTTATTCTTAACTCTCCTACAGTTGCCTCTAAATATATTAAATTCTGTCTTGATTTCTGAATCTCTGTGTTTGTTTTTTAAACAAGATACATGTGTTCAATTTTTAGTAGGAATATCATTGTTATAGTGTTTCTGCAGGAATTTGATGGTAGCCATTTATGCCTGAATATATCTTGCTTATACAGATACCTTCTTCCTTGCTTCTCCAGAGTTTTAAAGCTGTGTTTTTCTATTTAAAAAAATAAATTTGGTAAAATCTGAAGTATAGCTCTGTTATCTAGCATACCTGAAACCACTGATTTTTCAAATTTGTATTCCTGATGCCTCAGTTGGTCTTCTCTACTCAATGGATGGACCACTGAAGCCCAGGACCCAGGGCACGGACCTTTGTGCAGGCAGGCAGAATGTCAGCCTGTCATTTTAAAGCTGTGTGGACTTTGTTTTTAAAACTCAATTTTCTTATCTAAAATGGAGAATGATAATATCATTTACTCCTTAAGGAGGACTTAAATGGGACAAAACAAATTGTAAAGTGCTTGTCTTATAATAAGCCCTACTAAATCACTGTCATTTCTCTTCTCCCCTAAGATCTAACTGTGAACAAAAGAGAGAGGTAGAGGTCTCCACTCTTGTATCATCCCTATGGAGCAGACATTTACATTCTGGAGGGCAGTAGGGTGAAAAGTTAAGGGTGTTGGTTCATCTTTCAGAACTTGGGAGATAAGTGCACATCTGGCCATATAGCTGTCCTTAGCCACCGTGACCAACCCACTGCAGCTTGAGTCTGTTGTTCTGAGCCCATCGTTAGCCATAAATTGGAAAGAGGATTGTATGTGGGTGGGGTTGAAAAAGCTCTGAATACTATGCAAATGCATGTGCTGGATCACTGGCTCCACTCCCTTCCAAAAAAGAAAAAAAAAAAGACAACTTTAAGCACATCAACTGTATAATTCCATTTTTTGATACTTGGGTTTGGTGGCTTTCAGAACCCTAATTTCCAGAATGTGATGATTCTTTTTACTTGTAGGAGTTCATTAGCAAGACTTACATCATTTGGTTTGAGGATTTGTAAATATATGTGGTGGGGGAAGGGGGCAGTTGCATAGTGATAAACAAGGTGGGATGCTACAATTAAGTTTTTACTTTTCTGGCTAATTTCTGGTTGGCAAAAGACAAAGTAACCTGTGTTTTTCTCAGTACTCTGGTTTCTTCAAAATTAAAATAAAGCATCTTAGTTTTTCCCTGAAAACTTGGATTCAAGTATTAGCTGTTTTTAGTTATATTAATTTCCTAAACTGTTGCTATTTATACTTAGTTGATTTTTTTATTCAAAGGAAACTCCTACTGATACAGTTCTTCATATAACTCTTTCTGACTCAAGGAGCAGAGGCATCATGAATCACTGGAGCCATTGGGCTGTGGTTTAACACTTCATCGTGCTCCTCCATTATTCTCATGTTTCTATTTGGAGTCTTCTTTTCATGTCTGATTTCAATAATATAATGACTGCAGTGTTTGACATGGATGACTTCAGTAGCTATAATAATTTTCTGTGTCATTGGTAATATATCCTCTCATATACCTTTCATCAACTCTGATGGGCCCCCTCCCTTTGCCTCTGAAATGACATTTGGGATCATTCAAACTGTTTAATTTGTATATCCGGAGTATAGAGGGTTCTGAGATTGACCTATCTCCCAGATAGTCTACAAACTGCAATAAAAATGATTTTCTGTCCTTGGTTCTCTTGCTACCAACGTACTCCGTTTAATATCAGACTTTCTAGCATTTCAGAAATGTCTTGACCAGCAACTAAAACTTTTCCTTTTGCTACCAGATTTGACTTTCTCTCCAAACCCTTCTCTGTCACCATTTTCTGAGCTCTACTGCCATGTCCTGTAGATTATTAAACTTTTTCATTGAGCTTCTAACAATTCTCTCTTTCTTTCTCTAGAACTAAATAAAAATCGAAGAAAGCTTTTTGAACCACCAAGTGCACGCACCTCTTTCCTGGAAGGCGGAGCAAGTGGGAGGCTACCCCGTCAGTATCACTCAGACATTGCTAGTGTCAGTGGCCGCTGGTAGCACTACCCTCCAGACATGCACCTGCCAACTCTTTCAAGTTGGACACAGGAGATCTGTGACCAGCCTTCACTGCACACCGTCCTCAGTACTCTGGGTGTCTGGTATCAGGACCAAAGCATCTTATTCACACCTGAACTTTGTGCCAAAAAGGAAGAAAAGAGAGAAGATGATCTTATGTCATCACACAGAATGCCACATTTGGATGACTTTTTTTAAAATGGCAATCGGACAGAACTTGCAATTTGAGGGTAGGGCTTTATTTCCTGTTTTTATTTACCTAAATAACATATGCACTGATTTTTTACTTAAAATGAAGGATTAATTGACATCTGAGATGCCAGAAAACATAGAGGCTCTTTTGTTTGTTTGTTTTGTTTAGGGATTTGGGGATTTTTAAAAATAATCAAAGTGGAATTTTCTGGTACTTCTTTAAAATAATTATTGAGGTCTTTCAGCACTTTACACTTTCTAATTTCTTGTCCTGTGGAAATTATCTTTCTCTCTCTCTCTCTCTTTCTCTTAGTTTTCATGTCACCTGATGTATTGGTACAAATCAGATTTAGTCATACTTTTTTGTCAGATTTTTATTTGAAATGGTACTGGATTATTAGTTTTGTGGAGAATATTCTGACTGGGAAATGTGACTCCACTTGGTTCTCAACCAGTTCTGTTCATTGATGTCAACATCCTAGAAACAATTAGCAATGAACCTATTTCACATAACAGGTGCAAAGAAAGACCAAATGGACTTTGCAATATTAACCCTTTGCAGTCATCATATTTAGCTGCTGCCTATATTGCTAAAATAATTTTAATGGTTGTCTGAAGGCAAAGGGCTATTCTTTAGTATACTGCCACTAAAGGACACTTATTTATAACAAACTTTTATTTTTAGATATTATAAGCATACAGTACATAACTGATTAAATTGATATCTACTAGAGATTTATCGTAGAGAGTGGACGGCATTCAATAACTGGAGCCCTAGATTGTCACTTTATTTAAAAAAGACAAATAATCATCTGACAAGACAGCACTGTTGCCATTAAGAGGAGAAATAGATTACTATCCTTACCATGTACACACTAGCTGTGCTCCATATGGTCACAGGACTTTCAAAAACCGTATCTGTCGGCTTGAAGTCGACTTGTGTTTGTTGAGAACAGAAAGGCTTTATTTAAGTTTCCAGGGTGACAGTTTTATAAAAACAGCTGAGTTCCAAAGGAAGAAAAAAAAAAAAAAGGACTATTTTCTAAGTGGCTAGATTCATTGTTATTATCTTATACTGTGAAAGTCCAAGAAATCAGGCAACATTGTTTCCTAGGTCTTTTCGGACATTTTATTATAGATTTATGAAGGGTTTTAAATCCATGAAGAAAATCACTAAGTGCCTCTCTTTCTTCAAAGCAATATTATTTCCAAGTGTATTAATTTGTTGGAAAACTTTCCCATAGGAAATGTTGTGAAATACCTGTACTGTAATGACTTATTTATGTTCAGTATTCAAGACTTTCTACATGGACATAAACCACTGTCGCATATTCTCAGCAGAAGGCATTACATAAGCATACATAACAATTGGGGACTCTCATGCAAATATGGGATCAGAAAGATTTGCCAGACATTTTTCCATGACTAAGTCTTACCATTAAGGTAAGAAAAAGAGTTGAAGAGAAATTTTACAAACAGAAAACATTTCATTTTAAAAAATAATATTGGTAACCTAGAAGGCATAGACAATGGGCCTGTCATAAAATTATATCAGTTATGACAGCACTAAGGGGATGCCCATTCCTAAACTATATCTCACATGCTTAGGTATGAGAACTACATTGCTCCTTTTGCAAGTACAGCAGACTCCTCCTGTGTGCATGTCAGGTGTACACATACCATCACATGGGGCTCCCTGCCTTACATGGCTGTATGAACACAGCATGCTACACATTCAGTGCAGGGTAAGAATTCGGGTTTGTTTCCTGTTCCACTCAGTGCTGTAAAGTTTATTCCTTTAATAAGACCTTTCCAAATTTAAAACAAAACAATCATTTAGGGCTCTTTACAAATTTAAAACAAAACAATCATTTAGGGCTCTTTCTCAACCATGCAGTTGCAACAGGAGCAAGAGGGAATGAATTTACACTATTAAGTTGATGCAGGTTTTATGAACAGGGCTTTGATACTATCTATGCCAAGGAGAAAACTGTCCCAAGTAAACTAGATTAAATAGGGTGGCTAAAAATAAATAAAAACACTGGAAATTACTTTTCTCACTTTCTCTTAATACAATGAAGGGAATATGACACTACAGTATATGGTGTTGTCAGTGTTATATGATGCACAAAGTATTTGGATTATTTGAATAAATGTTAGTTTTTAATCAATCTGTGCCTTAATAGTGACCGGTTATGTGTAAATAGAGAACAGATACAGATTGTATTTTTTGTGGGGGTTTTTGTCCTTTTAGTGATTTTTTTTTAAATGAGAGATGGAATTAAGCTTTGAAAATGGGAATTTTTCTAAACTAATCAATTGTTATATGAAAAATAAATTTATATAACCCCTTTGTATTGCCCTTACTAGATGAAATGTGTCTTTTTTGGGGGGATGGGAAACACCTTTGTACATAAACCTGTAAACCTGTGCCTGTATTTGTTTTCTAAGAAAACTTTTTTTTTTTTTTTTTTTTTTTGCTATTTTCAGCAGAATTGGAAGATGTCTCTGCAGTAGAAATTGTGCGTGTATTGTCTGTCCTATTGTTTTGCATTGGTCATCCTCATTTTCCGCCAGAAGCTAAGTCACTTTATTTTAGCCAGTGAGTTCAGGATCAGTAATCAATCATTGTTTCTCTGGCCACCCATAGATATATACCAAAAGAGTAAGATCACAGGTTTTATTCTCGTTCTTTCTTTCTTTTATAAAGAATCAAGTGTATGACTACTTTGACAACCTCATCCATCAGCAGAGGAACTCTTTACTGAAGTTATGCTGGGCTTCTTGACCCAAGTTCCTGTTTCAGAGACTGACCATTGTGCCATCACACTGCGCACTGTGCCTTGTGCTGAGGTTCTGTCTGAACTCATTTTCAAATAGTATTAAATAACATATTCCTAATCCTGAGATTTGTTAAATCTCAAATTTAACTTTACACTTACTATGCTTATACTTACTATGCCTCCAGAAATACTTCCACTTGAATTACCTGTGCCAATGGTTCTTTAAAAATATTTCTAGTGCAAGAGTTCTTTTGATAACTGAAATATTACCTATGAACCCAATATTATTCAGTCATTCACTCATTTTTATATAAATACATAGGCTTTAGTATGTGCCAGAGCCTGTTCTAGGAATATCAGTGAATGGAGCATAAACACTTGCCCTCACTAAACTTATGTTAGAAATGGAAAACAGCATGGGGCTCCTGGGTGGCTCAGTAGGTTGAGTGCCTGACTATTGGTTTCAGCTCAGGTCATGATCTCAGAGTTGTGGGATCGAGCCCTGCACTGGGCTCTGTGCTCCATGCACAAAGTCTGCTTAGGTTTCTCAATCCCTCTCCCACTCCCCCTACCCTCTGCTCACTCTTTCTAAAACATAAATAATATTTTTAAAAATGGAAAATGGTGGAGCTGATGAGGAACTAGAGGATGGACTATCCCTGTCCTTCAACACAGGCCTCTATCTGCTTATAGCATCAGGAACTCCTGTGTGCTGTCTAGAAACCCCAGTTTTTCACAAAATTGCCGTTGAAAGTTCTCATCTCATAGAAATGGGTCTATGTTTTCAAATGCAGTATTGCTTTCATCTACCTTTTGTTTTCTAGGTTTTGTAGGTTTGATTAGATTCTCAAAAGGAATGTGGCCAAAAGGGTCATGACCCACAGTTTTATAGTTATACTGTTTGACCCATAACTTCTTAGATTTGACTCCACGTGACTTTGCAATATTTAGAACTCAGGTTTACCTCGAGAGAACATGAGCTTGCTACCACTGAGGATACTGAGAATGTATAATAGAGACTGATGCTAGATGGTGACATAAGTTGTTCCTGACTTTGCTCCCCACCCCCACAAGAACAACTAATAACTATTCATGGACAGGGCACCACTGCGGAGGTCCTAGAACATGAGGGTGAGGCTGAAGTGCCCCTCATGCCACAGAGACCAAGACAGACTGGGTTGGAAGGGTATGAGAAGTAGCCACATACTGATGGCATGCCCCCAACCTGTGCAGCACCATGCCAAAAGGTCTCCCCTGTGTCTATAGTTCCTCCACTGGAAAAAGAGAACCTAGGGGTAGCACCTACTCTGATCTTGCTCCATGGGGATCATGGGAATCTGATTATGATGGAGAAGAGGAAAGAGGCTTCCAACAAGCAGCACTCAAATCTTAGCAGACCACATTTCTACCTGCAGGCCCAAGCAATAGTTCTAACCAGTGGCTTTGTAAATCTTCAGAACCAAATAGGTGATGCAATCTGACCAGGTACATTCACACCACAGCAGGATTTTCAAATGAGTTTTGCCAGCCCTGGAGTCTAGTCCTCCCATATGCAGCTAGGAGAGCTGTGTCATACCCCACCCCATCCTTTATGGAGCATAGCCCCAGCCCCATATGACAGGCAGGGCTGACAGAGCACCTGGAAGTTGCTGTGTTAATCCAGTAACATGCAAGCTGAAGTGAGAGGAAAGTTCTGATTGCCCCGAGAAGAGTGGCCCTGTTTGGCCAGGGAACTTGGGGAATGAGTTGCCTTGCAGCAAGTGGTACATCAAGAGCCTTAGTGGTGTTAGAGCTGCTGCTCCTGCTGTGCCCAGGGAAGGGAAATAAATTCACAGCCCCAATTCTTGAATACAGCCTTCAACCTGCCTGACCAGGGAACCTTATCAGAATTCATGGGCAGTTTTTTATCCCATCCACCAGCCCTGTCTACAGTGTGGCACTTGAGCAGAAAGCATTGCCCATGGCTCTCCCCATTTAGAGCAAAATCAGTGACCTCACCTAACCAGGATATTCGTTGTACACTTTGACTGATTCAGGTGCCCAAACAACAAGCCATGCAGGTCCTGGGTCCTATCCTGCTGCCCTGCCAGGGAAGGGAAGCTCTTTTTACAGCCCAATCTACTAGTATCACTTCTCACCATTAGGGAAGCCTGACCAGGAACAGAGGCAACTATGGAGCCCATCTTACAGTTTTTATTTGGGCAGGGAACTAAATCAGCAGTCCTATTCAACTCTTTTCAGCCAGTTTCATACTACCCCAACGCTGACAGAGCTCAGTTACCTTGCCCCCAAATAGACCCTACTAGCAAGCCCCATTTGTCCAAGAATGTTACCCCAGTAGACATGTCCAGAAACCCAAACTTAGCTGACTGGTGAAGTACTATTTCTGCAAAGTGAACCTGTGAAGTCTGAAAGAGGAGACAACTTACTTAGATACCAATGTAAGGATAAAAATCAGGTAAATATGACACCACAAAAGAAACTGAAAGCTGAAACTAATTGAAGGAAATGGAAATCAATGAACTGTCAGGCAAAGAATTCAGAATAACCCTCTTAAAGAAGTTTAATGAACTAGAATAACAGTTAAAATTAGGAAAATAATGCATGAACAAAATAAGATGTTCAACAAAGAAATAGTAATTATAAAAAACTTTAGAGCTGAAAATAACTGAAGAATTCATAAAGAGACTGAAAGGGAGACTCAAAAAAAAAAAAAAAGAAAGAAAGAAGAAAGGAAGGTGGGAGGGAGACTCACTATATAGAAGAAATAATCAGAGACCTGTAAGATAGGTCATTTGAAATTACCAAGTCAGAGCAGCAAAAAGAAAAGGAAGAAAGCTTACAGGACCTATGGAACAAAATACCAATATTAGCACAATAACAATAAAAACACATGGGAATTCCAGAAGATGGAGAAAAAGAGAAAGGAAGGGAAAGTATATTTAAAAAAATAATAGAGGTGCTGGTGGCTTAGTTAGGCATCTGCCTTCCTCTCTGGTCATGATCTCAGGGTCCTGGAACAAGCCCCACATTGGCCTCTCTGCTCAGTGGGGGGCCTGCTTCTCCCTCTCCCTCTGACTGCTGTTTGGCCTACTTGTGCACTCTCTCTCTCACATACATACATACATACATACATACATACATACATACATAAAACTTTTTAAAAAATAGCTGGAACTTTTCCAGGGAGAGTTGAGAATTAGGCATCCAGACCCAGGAGGCCCCAGACTCCAAATGGGTTGAACTGAGAAATTATAATTACATTGTCAAAAGTCAAAGATGAAGAATTTTAAAAGAAGAGAAAAAAGTTATGTACAGGGAACACCATAAGATTATTGGCAGATTTCTTAAGAGAAGCTTAATAGGCTAGAAAATGGGAGAACATATTCAAAATGTTGAAATTAAAAAAACCTACCAACCAAAAATACTATACTTGGTGAAGCTGTCCATAATAAATGAAGGGGAGATAAAAACTTTCCAGAACAAATAAAAGCTGAAGGAGCTCACTACTAGTCCTGCTAATGGGAGGTCTTTGAGTAGAAATAGAAAGCTAATAATTAACACCTAAAACTATAATAAAGCAGTGTAATTTTACAGTGGCAATGATAGATATACTATCAGAGTTAGATTCTGTACTACAGTAATGGATTCTGTACTATAGTAATGGTGGTGCATAATTCATGAACAACTTTAGTAGTTATAGAATAAAAGTAGTAAAAATCATAATTACAAAAATTTGTTAAGTTATGCAATAAAATATGCAACTTGTAACATCAATAATGTAAAATGTGAGGAGAGGAGAAGTGTAAAAATAAGTAAAAAGTGCTAAGGAATTCTATAAACATTGTTATACTAGTCTTTAAAAAGTGTTAACATTTTAAGATCTTATGTTAGAGAAATATCTATAATAATTACACAAACGATTGTGATAAAGAGTCCAAGGATACTGATACCACACACCACCAAACACACATAAAACAAAAACAGCAGGGTAAGAAACAACAATGAAAAAGAATAAAACAACCAGAAAACAATTAATAAAATGGCAGTAAGTCCTAACTTATTAATAATTCATTAAATATAAATGGATTAAATTCTCCAACTAAAAGACATAGAATGGCTGAATGGATTCTTAAAAATCCAAGGATATTCTGCCTGCAAGAGATTCACTTTAGCCTTAAATACACATATAGTCTGAGAGCAATGGTAAAGAAAAATAATTCAAGCAAATGGTAAACACAGCTATATTTATATCAGAAAAATATACTTTAAAATGCTGAAAAGAGACAAGGTCATTATATTGTAAATACTAATGCACCTGAGTAGGGGCACCTAAATATATAAAGCATAACTAACAGAGCTATAAAGAGAAATATCAATACAAAAATAGTTGGAGACTTTAATACCCCACTCTCAATAATGGATAGATCAGAGAATCAATAAAGAAACCGTCTATTTGAACAATAGACTAAAAGGACCTAATAGATATATCCAGAACATTCTATCTAATGACAGCAGAGAATATATTCTTCTCAAGCACACATGGAAACTTTTCTTAGGATAGATCATATGTCAAGGCACAAAACAAGTCTTAGCAAATTCAAGAAGATTGAAATCATACTAAGTATCTTCACTGATACTATAAAATAAAACTGGAAAATTCATGAATTTGTGGAAATTAAATAATTTCATCTTGAACAACCAATGAGTCAAGAAATTAAAAGGGAAATAACAGTATCTTGAGACAAACAAATATGGAAACACAACATACAAAATTTATGCTATGCAGCAAAAGGAAGTTCTCAGAGAGAAGATCATAGTAATAAGCACCTACATTAAGAAGGAAGAAAGATCCTAAATAAAAAACCTAACTCTATGCTTTAGGAACTAGAAAGTGAAGAAAAAATGGAGCCCATAGTTGTTAGCAGAAGGAAAGAAATATTAAAAGTTAAAGGAGAGATAAAAGAGAGAAACCAGGAAAACAATTGAAAAGATAAAGAGGTCTTTGAAAAGATAGACAAATGGACAAACCTTTAGCTACACTAACCAAGGAAAAACAGAAGGCCCAAATCAACAAAATGATAAATGAAAAAGTAGATATTACAACAAACACTACAGAAATACAATTATAAGAGGCTGTTATGAACAACTATATCCCAGCAAATTGGACATTAGAAAAAAAGGAAAAGTTCTTAGATATATATATAAACTACCATACTGAATCAGGAAGAAATAGAAAATTTGAAGAGACTAATTACCAGTAAGGAGTAGTCAAAAATCCCCCAATGAAGAAAAACCCAGGACCATCAGCTTCACTGGTGAATTTTACCAAATATTTAAAGAATTAATGCCAATCCTTATCCTTAAGCTTTCCAAAAAAAAAAAAAAAAAAAAAAATCAAAGTGGAGGGAACACTCCCAGACTGATTTTACAAGGCCAGCATTTTACCAAAACCAGAAAAGGAAACTCCCTAAAAGAAAAATTCAGTCCAACATTCTGATGAATGTACATGCAAAATTTTTCAGTAAAATGCTACAAACTAAATTAAGCAGCAAAATTGAAGATTCAGTTAACCATGATTGTGATTTATACCTAGGATTCAAGGATAGTTCAAAATATGCAAATCAATCAATATGATACATCACATTAATTGAATGAAGGAAAAAACATATAATCAGTTAAATAGATGCAGAAAAAGCATTTGACAAAATTCAACATTGATTCATGACCAATATTCAACAAGTTACATATGGAAGGAATGTACTTCTAAATAATAAAGGTCATTTATCATAAGCCTACAACTAGCATCATACTCAATGGTGAAAGCTTGAAAGCTTTTCCTCTAGGATCAGGAACAAGACTAGGGTGCCCACTTGCATCAGTCCTATTCAGCAAAGTACTAGAAATCTTTGTCAAGGCAATCAGGGAAGAAAAAAGAAAAAGTATCAGTATTGGAAAGGAAGAAATAAAACTGTATTTGCAGATGAAGTGAATTTATATTTAGAAAATCATAAAGACTTCACCTAAACCTTAGATCTGATCAATGATTGCAGTAAAATAGGATATGGATTTCATATACAAATACAAGTAGTGTTTCTATATACATGCAATAAATTACCAAAAAAAAAAGAAAGAAAGAAAATGACCTTATTTATAATAGTATCAAAAGCAATAAAATACTTAGGAAAAAACTTAACCAAAGAAGTAAAACTTTCTACTCTGAAACTACAGGACATTGATGAAGTCAAAGACACAAAAGGAAAGTATCCTGTGTTCATGACTTGAAAGAATATTGTTAAATGTCAGTACTACCAAAAGACATCTATAGATTCAATGCAATCTTTAGCAAGATTCCAATGGAATTTTTTATAGAAGTAGAAAAAACAAAATTTAAATGGAATAACAACAACAAAAAACCCCGAAAGCCAAAGCAATTCTGAGAAAACAGAATATAGTGGGAGGCATCACACTTTTTGTTTTCTAGCTATACTCTAAAAGCTATAGTAATCAAAACAGCATGGGCCTGGATAAAAGCATAAATATATGTCGATGGAACAGAGCTGAAAGCCCAGAAATAAACTTAAGCATATATGGTCAACTAATATTTATAGGAACCAAAAAAACTCAGTAGAGAATAGATAGTCTGTTTAATAAATAGTGCTTTAAAAAACTAGTTATTCATGGTAAAAGAATGAAACTAGACCCCTTTGTTATACCACTCACAAAACTTAACTCAAAATAGACTACAGACTTAAATGTACAGCCTAAGACCATGAAACTTCCAGAAGGAATCATAGGGAAAAAGTTTGTTGGCATGAGTGTTGGCAATGATTTTTGGGGATATGACACCTGTAAGTGTCAGCACAGCACAGCAGCAAAACCCAAAATAAGCAAGTGGGACTACATTGATAAAGTTTCTGCATAGCAAAAGCAAAATGAAAAGAAACCTACAGAATAGGAAGACTTATTTGTAAACCATATAACTGATGAGGGGTTAATATTCGACACATATAAAGAACTCGTATGACTCAAGAGCAAAGATCACCACCATCATAAAAGAATCCAATTAAAATAGGGCAGAAGCCTGAATAGATATTTTTTCTAAAAAAGATATATAAATGGCCAACAGGTATGCAGCAAGATGCTCAACATCTCTAGTCATTAAGAAATGCAAATCAAAACCACAATGAGCTATCACCTCATCATGTCTATTAAAATGCCATGTTCAAAAAGACAAAAAAAAAAAGTGACTTCCATAAGATGTCAGCATAGGAAGAACTGAACTCAACTCTCTCTATAGACACACCAAATCTATAGTTCATTTCATTCCAAAAGAGCACTGAAAATTAGATGAACTATTCCTCTATAACAAAGGATAAAAATACCACATTGAAATGGGTGGGAGAGGAAGAGACACAATGTCACCAAAAATTCCCACCTCTGGTTTGGTGACACAAAATAGGGTGGGATATCACCAGTCTGGTGCTTCTCTCAGAGAAGCAGGGGGATCAGGGATCTGTATCAAAAAAACAACCACCAAAAACATATGGCTTAGAAAACCAATGGGGATGTTGTCTAAGGAACCCAAAGTGCTATAGGAAACTGAGATTCCCTTTTAAAAGGATCATGTGTAGTCTCACTTGTCCAGACACCCAGTAAAAACAAAACAAAACAAAACCCCCCAGTAGTTCAAAAAGCTCATAGACTATATTTGAAGGATATTAATTTGCTAGTCTAAAAGCATCCATTGGAGGGGCAGGGGTAAATATCTTTCTGGATACAGAGGTCCCAGTTATTATAGAGGTGTTGGTGGATGCCATTTTTGCACTCTTCACCTATCCTGCTAGCATGAACTGGCAAATTCAGACACAATTCTCCTGCTGCTTGCTAAGATAGGCAGGAGTGAGAGGTCATGGCACTATCTTCTTGCTTGGCTAAAGCATAAAAGTGGGCAGTTGCAGCATTCCTTGCATCCAGCTGGGGCAGGGAGGCAAGGTTGTGGCATTCTTCCACTCTCTAGCTAAAGTCTGCAAATACAAGTGGTTGTGACATTCCCACCACTCTCTGGCTTGAGCTGGTGAATATGAGTGGTCATGGCATTCTCCTGCTCCTAGCCTAAAGCTGGCATGTGTTCAGAGACAAGGCACTCTCCTGCTGCATTCTTGAAGCCCACAGATATGTGCAGTATATTTTCCCTTTGCCTTTTGGCAGCCAGCCAGCAAGCCCCTCCCCTAACACTCTCCAACTGCTTAGCTAAAGTCAGTTCATTTGCAAAATCCACACAAAGAGGCCCCATCACTGTCTAGCTCTGGTGGCCAAGGAAGCTGGCATTCCTGAGCTCCACAGGAATGTGACAATCAGAAAGACAGATTTTGGTAGGCCACCCTTCCCTGCCAAAGGCACTGCACACACAGCACACACAGCAGACTGAAACACAACCCCAGTCTACCTGTGAAAAGGATAATTAACTCAGCCTGGAGCTTCGGCATGAAGGACAGACTTCAGGTTTCCCACACATCTAGAGGATATGGAGGTCCTCCCAGAGAATGTAAACAGGTAGACACCATGTACACTCTTGGACTCACTAAAGCTCAGTAAGACCTCCCAGGAATGTTTATACACTAATCTAGGGCCCAGAGTTTTGCAACTATTCCCCAGGAGACAGTTCCTGATCTCCTGGTCTAGAGGCCAGCAGGAATTTCTATTGCAGTCTCCAGGACTGTATATATTTGCATACTTTAAACGTGCTGCCTTGAGGGTCTGGCATCCAATTACCCTGAAACTAGATGCCAAATAAGATTCTGCCCCTTGGGACACTGACAGGTCAAGGCATACCCTCAGTCACAGGGATATATCAAGAATAAATTATACGGTTTAGACAATCGCAAAAGTTAAAAAACAACCAAGAGCAAAGTTGAATGAGAAGCTTCACTCACACAACACCATTCCTTCAAGACAAAGAGAGTTAACTGTTTCATGTAATACATAAAAACAAAAACAGAGTCAAACAAAAATGAGAAAATGGAGAAATATGTTCCAGATGAAAGAACAAGACAAAACCTCAGAAAAAGACCTCAGTGCTATAGAAATAAGTAATGTACCTGATAAAGAGCTCAAAGTAATGGTTATAAAAATGCTCACCAAAATTGGGAGAATAGGTGACCACAGTGAGAACTTTAACAAGAAACAAAAAATATAAATAAAATACCAAACAGAGGTCACAGAGTTGAAGAATAAAATAACTGAACTGAAAAATACACTAGAGGAGTTCAACAGGCTGAATGAAGTAGAACTGATCAGATAGCTAGCAGACCAGGCAATGGAATTTATGCAGATAGAGCAGAAAAAAAGACCTAAAATAATAATATTATCATATGATAATACTGTCATAACAATCATTATAATGATAATAATAAAAACAAATATAACTTAAAGGCCCTATAGGACATCAAGTGGAATAACATTTGCATTACAGGGGTCCCAGAAAAAGAGAGAGATAAAGGTGAAAACTTACATGAAGAAATAACGGCTAAAATTTTCCTAACCGAAGGGAAAAAACATACATCCAGATCCAGGAAGCCCCAAGAGTTCCAAAAGAGATTTACCCAAAGAGATATTATAACTGTCAAAAATTAAAGATAAGGAGAGAATCTTAAAAGCAGTAAGAGAAAAACAAGTTGTTACATACAAAGGAAACCTATAAGGCTATCAGCAGATTTCTAAGATGAGTCTTTGCAGGCCAGAAGAGAGTGGCATGATATAATCAAAGTGCTGAAAGGAAAAAAAACCTTCAAATAAAGAATATTTTATGCATCAAGATTATCACTCACAATTGAGAGAAAGATAAAAGTTTTCCAGATAAGCAAAAGTGAAAGGAGTTTATCACTATTAAACTGGCTTTATAAGGAATGTTAAGGAGGGCATCTGGATGGTTCCGTCAGTTAAGTGTCAGACTCTTAATTTTGGCTCAGGTCATGATCTCAGGGTCATGAGATTGAGTCCTGCATCAGGCTTAATGCTCAGCAGGGGGTCTGTGTAAGATTTTCTCTCTCTCCCTCTGTCCCTACCCACCACCAGCTCTCATGCTCTCTCTCTCTCTCTCTCTCTAAAATATTTTTAAAACATGTTTTAAGGTAACTTCTTTAAGACTGAAAAGTAATAGCACCAATAATAAGGAAACATTTGAAAGTAGAAAATCTCATTGAAAAAGGAAATATATATATATATATATATAATATATTATAATATCATATAATATATAGCAAAGATAGATTAATCACAAATGTACCATGAATATTAAAGGAAAATTCATAAAACGTTTTAAAAAAAAGTAGTAAACTTAACTAAAACTATAATAATTAGTTAAGGCATATATAAAAAAATGTAAACAGTGACATCAAAAACATCAAATGGTGGGAGAATACAAATGTAAAGTTTTAGAATGTATTCAAATTTCATTTACTATAAACTTGAAATTGACTGTTATATACATAGGATGATACAAGTGAACTTTGCAAACCACAAAGCAAAAATTTATATTAAACATATGAAAGAGGGTACCTGGGTGGCTTAGTGGATTAAGCATCTGTCTTTGGTTTGGGTCATGATCCCAGGGTCCTGGGTTGGAGCCCCAAATCAGGCTCCCTGCTCAGTAGGAGCCTGGTTCTCTCTCCCCGCCTGCTTGTACATGCTTGCTCTCTCACAATCAAATAAATAAATAAAATTTATTTATTATTTAAAAAATAAATAAAAACAAAAAAACACATGCAAAAGAAAATGAGAAAAATATCTAAACATAACACTAAAGAAAGTCATCAAGGGATGAGAGAAAGAAAAGTAGAAAGAAGAAACAGAGAAGAACTACAAAAGCAGCCAGAAAACAACAAAATGACAATAAGTACATACCTATCAATAATTACTTTAAATGGACTAAATTTGCCAATCAAAAGACAAAAAGTGGCTAAATGGATAAAATTCAAGAAACATATATATATATACTGCCTATAAGAGACTCATTTCAGAAGTAAGGACACACACAGACTAACAGTGAAGAGATGAAGAAAGATATTCCATGCAAATAGAGATCCAGGGAAGCTGTTGTAGCTATATTCCTACCAGACTAAACAGACCTTAAAACAAGGACCATAATAAAAAAACAAATAGAGACACCACATAATGATAAAAGGGTTGACACAGCAAGAAGATATAGAATATATAAATGTATATGTATCTAACACAGGAGGACCAAAATATACAAAGTAAATATTAACAGACCAAAAGGGAGAAATTGACAGTAATATAATAATAGTAGAGGATTTTTAAAAAGATTTTATTTATTTATTCATGAGAGACAGAGAGAGAGAGAGAGAGAGGCAGAGACACAGGCAGAGGGAAAAGCAGGCTCCATGCAGGGAGCCCGATGTGGGATTCAATCCTGGGACTCCAGGATCATGCCCTGAGCTAAAGGCAGACGCTTAACTGCTGAGCCATCCAGGTGTCCCAACAGTAGGGGATATTAACACCCTACTTACATCAATGGATAGATCATCCAGACAAAATCAGTATGGAAATATCAGTCTTAAACAACATGTTAGACCAGATGGACTTAATATATATATACAGAACATTCCACTCAAAAGCAGCAGAATACACATTCTTAAGTGCACATGGAACATTCTCCAGGGTAAATCACATTAGGCCACAAAACAAGTCTTGATAAATTTAAGAAGACTGAAATCAAATCAAGCTTCTTTCCTAACCACAATGCTATGAAATTAGAAAACAACTACAAGAAAAAACCTGGGGGGAAAAACCCACAAACACATGGAGACTAAACAATATGCTACTAAACAACAAATGGGTCAATAAATAAATCAAAGAGGAAATAAAAATATAACTGGAGATTAGTGAAAATGAAAATATGACATTCCAAAATCTATAGGACACAGCAAAAGGGGTTCTAAGAGGGAAGTTTATAGTGATATAGGCCTAACTCAAGAGACAAGAAAAATCTCAAATTAACAATTTAAGTTTTTACTTAAAGGAACCAGAAAAGGAAAAGCAAACAAAACCTAAAGTTACTAGTAGGAATGGAATAATAAAGATCAAAGTAGAAATAAATTTTATAGAGACTAAACAAAAATAATAAAGATCAACAAAGTTAAGGTCTGATTCTTTGGAAAGAAAAATGAAATTGATAAACCTTTAGCCACATTCATCAAGAAAAAAAGAGGTTACAAAAAATTAGAAATGAAAACGGAGAAGTTAAAACTGACACCACAGAAATATAAAAGATTATAAGTGACTATTATACAAAATTATGCACCAACAAACTGGACAACCTAGAAGAAATGGATGAATACCTGGAAACATACAGTATGCCAGGAATCAGGAAGAAATAGAAAATCTAAACAGACTGATTACTAGTAATGAAGTAGAATCAGTAATTAAAATAGTAACAACTATTAAACAAAAATCTAGGACCAGAAGTCTTTACAGGTGAATTCTACAAAACATTTAAAGAACAGTTAATACCTCCACATGTGTGAAGAGCTAGAATTAGTAGCTAATTCTAGTAATCCTATACTTTGTGTTTGTCATGTTCCCAGAGACTTCTCATTACTTTCAGATGGCATTATCCCCAATAAGATCACCTAAATCCTCACCCTCAGTTCTGCTCAATTTCTTCCACTCTCATTTTTTGTGGGCCCACCACCACCACCACCACCACAGGATTTAATACCACTTTTCTTTTAGTAGGAGTTATTTGCCTGTATTTGTGCTAAGTTTAGTTGTTTTCCACTTTAAAAAGTGAACTGAATTAGATAATATTTGACCATTCTTACAGATGTGGCCAGGACACTTCAAAAACACTTCATCAGAGGATTTCACATTTTTGTTGCTGTTAAAAATACTTTGACTCATTCCAAAAGGAGGCAAGTGGAGCTTAAAGTTCTCTTTCTCGAGGGTTAGGCCACGAATGTGTTTTGGAACAGATTTTGGGAATTGGATTCTGAATCTGACTTTGGAGGCAGAATTTCAGTGTGGGAACCAGAACCTTTAGGAAAAAATTACAGTAACTGAAATGTTTCAGCTTCATAATAGAATATTTGGATGAGTTACAAGAGGGAAAAAAGGAGTAGCTCAATAATTTGGTGTGTGTGGCCCTATTTTTCCCTCCAAGGCCAGGGAAAACAAATGACTCTTCCTTCACAGTGTTCAGTGCTTCTTAATCCCTAATAAAGAGGTTGTGGGAATTAGACATTAAAAGACTTTAGCAAAACATCTAGAAAACAATATATGTTCAAACAAAATTTTCACTGAGGCACAACTGACTCTTTGTCCAGAATGCAATGCAATTTGATACAAAGTAACTATGGATAAAGTTTTCCAGCTTTTTAAGTTTGGTGATGTGGGTGGGTGACACTTCCTTTGTTTTTCCCCTTCTTTGCCAGAATCTTAAGCTGACATTAATAATAGCCACATGAAGTTTTTCTACATAAATTCTTCCTATAAGTTGAAAAAGTCTCCGCAATGAAAAGTTATACCACATTCTGTTTCAGAGAGCTGAATTCAATTCCTTGACGAACAAGGGAAGTCCCATCTTATTATTTTCTTTATATATTTAAAAGCTTTTAAAAACACGTAAAACTAACTTAACTGTTTCCATCATAAAATGTGAGGACAGGGTGGCTTTAAGGCAAGTTACAGCCTTATCTATCATGTCATGAATTTTAAATCAGGCTCTCAAAATATCATGAAGATAGTCTTTAACAAACTGACTTGTAAATATTAGAGGACATAGAATTGACTTAGAAAAGAGGATAATGGGAATGTGAAGGATAATGCTTATCTCCCTTGCATTTTCATAAGCCTAGTATAATGCAAGCTTTTTTGGAATATCTATATATTAGGAAGTGGAAATATGCAAAATAGATCCATTACTTTTTGGTCACACTACTTTCAAGGCAATGACAAGTTAACAAGACTGAGAAAGTAGTTAAAAAATTTAAAGGCAAAACTTTAGTTACATAGTTTTATGTCCTCTTCAAACAGCATTCCTCTATGAATTATTCTGTATTTCTCCCAGTTTGTTAAAAACAAATAAATCTAGGTGATGTAAAAATGGGTGGTATGCCAGTGTTTGTCAAACCATATGTGATGAAAAGCAGTTTTTAAAAATTCACTTGAAAAAATGAATTCATTTGACTAATACATTTGCAAAATATAATAAAAATGTTGTGTCTGTATAGAATTGTTTAAAAAGTTTCTAGATGCTTCTGCTCACTTCGTGTACTTATACAGAGAGCAAACAGTTCTTGAATTCACACGTGTCCATAGACTATTATAGGAGTACTCAATTACAAATTTTTCATAATAGAAGAGCTTAGAAATGTATTTTTAGAAGATACATGAAGTATCAAGTGCCATCACATGTTATATCAGCTGCACTAGCCTAGAAAGAACTTGGTGCTTTCGAGTGTCTTTAAGATATAAGTTGTAGAAATCTCTTGGAGAAATATTGAAATGTGCGTCGCATGTGTGCTTAATGTAAATGTGCTTTTCTTTTGATTTCTGTTTTTTTCGCTAGCCCTGTGGCTACTACAGCTGCTTCCCGTGTGTTTAATGTATCAAATTTTCCCTCTCTTGGTTTCACCATCTCATGCTGTCCCATTTATTTATGCTTTCCCACAATTGAGAGGAAATAGCATATTCAGTCACTTGGAGGAGAGTTTATTTTGTGTGGCAGTACCTCTAGGATCTGGCATGCTCTAGAAGTGGAAAATATTTCCTTTGATCTTCTCGAGATGGTGGTTTGTAGGATTCCAAGGCAGAGCCAGCAGGGCATGCATGTAATATTACAACATTTTGGAGGCAAGCCCGTTGCCATTTTCACCCTTGCAAGGCTAATCCGGGCCACTTAGTTCAGAGCCATTCTTTATTAGCAGACGTTAGAACTTTACCTTTTTAGGATGCTCTTGGAAATTGATTTTAACATTCTACTAAAGCAGAGAAATCATCCATACTCAGAGCAGGCAGTGATAAAGATACAATTTCAGCAGCAAAAAAAGGGAAACCAAATCCTGAACAGTGGCCACTCCAGCCTACAGCCCAGAGAAACGAGTTGACAGCTATGTGAAGAGTATGTCCAAGTCAATGTGCCTGCTGGAACCAAACGGAGCAACCATGTGGAGTGACAGTAACAAACCAACTACAAGCTGCTTGGGGATTGTGAGGACCAACTGTTCACACAGAAGGGAAAGGAACCAAATAAAATACTAAAGAGGAAAAGAGGGAAATTGGGGGAACATGCTACAGTAAGACCTACAGGCCACAACATAAAATGAAACCTTTGGCTTTGTATCTGTGAAGCTTGGATATGTCGTGCTTCCAGATCCTCTAGCAATGCAGTGGGAACTGCTTCCATCCAACAAGGGACTCCTGAGATGATGAGGCTCCAGGAAGTGGCTTCCTTTCCAAGGGTGGCTCAGGCCTTCCAGGATTTCCCCAGTTAGTTGGGGGAGAGAGAGAAGACAGGCTATCCCTTCGATGGGAGGAATGAGGGAGATGCCATGGCAAGTTTGATGATGGGCCATGGTCAGAGCCTGGACACAGTATTTTCCTTTATGATGATAAAATGTGTATCCCACAGGCACAGTTCAGTCTGCTTGCAAGGGCCTCTTCCCGAGAGGAGGGCCTTATATGATGACACTCTTATTCCCAGCCCCCAGCCCCAAGTCAGCCTATGCCTTACAAAGATTAATTCCTACTTTGTGCTTGGCTTTTTCACTTACTGTGTTTTGGCTATATATTTATTAAATTTAAACCATTAAGTTTTATAGAAATACAGATTCCCCCAGCTTCACTCCAAAGACTGAAAAATTTCTGGGAGAAGGTCAAGGCAATGTATAGTGTCCTAAAAGCTTTCCCCATAGTTCTGTTGCATCAGGGCTGGAAACTGAGTCATTAGAACCATTTGACGAAACCACTATGAAATATTCTTTTTCAATTTAACACTTGTCTATGATTCTAAATTTGAACCTGACCCCATCGTTTAGATACTATTTAAAGACTTCAGGCAGGGGATAAATTGCAATTTGCTTTTGTTTGGCAAGTCTATTCTTCAGAGTATAAATAAAAGGGGGTAAATAAAAGCTCTGAATGGGGCAGTCCTGAGGAAAACATACTTTAAGCTCCCTCAAGCTTTACTAACATCTACTATGTCTATGTCAGTTATAAAACAATCCAAAACCAGTAACAGATTCCCTAAAGATTTGTAAAAGGCAGTGGTTTGAAGACCAGCAGGTTGGACACTGTACTTGGAAGAAATAAAATTTCATAATTTAAAAAAATATTTTATTTATTCATGAGAGAGAGAGAGAGAGGCAGAGACACAGGCAGAGGGAGAAGCAGGCTCCATGCAGGTTGCCTGGTGTGGGACTCCATCCCAGGTCTCCAGGATCACACCCTGGGCTGAAGGCAGACGCTTAACCACTGAGCCACCCAGATGTCCCTAAAATTACATAATTAAAATTCTGCCCTTCTCTGGCCTTCAATCCTCCTGAAATTTGAAATCCATGCTACTGAAATTCCTTTTATATGCTAGAGTCTAAACCACCATGTCTCTAAGTTTACCATAGAAATAATGACTTGACATATTTTCTCTACCATAGCCTTATTCTTTCTCTCCTTTGTGTAGACCAAAAATTTTTTCCTGTGAAGGGAGATGTTAGTTGTGACCAATAGCAGAACTGAGCCCTGGGCACTGAACACAGAGAAGGCAGCTCTTATTGTAGATATGGGAGTATACCTGCTGGGACCTAAAACATTTCTCTTTCTGGACTGTCTTGGTACCTGAAGTCCACTATTAAATCTGTCTCTTTGAACTGAGTATGTTCCCAAACATACAAAAACAGGTTGTAGAGATGGGAATTTGAATCATTGTGCCTTCTGTTATCCTTCTTACCTTGCTGGATCCCTTAATTCTGGGCAGGGCCAGTTTCATGAACATGTGACCAATACAGCTGCACAGGGCCCCATACTTCAATGGCCCTTGTACTTGGTTTAATGATCTGCTGTTGCTGTCTTGAAATTCTTAATAATTTTTGGATAAGAGACCTTGCAGTTTCATTTTGCATTCAGCTTAAAAATTATGCAGTTGTTCCTGCCTCTGAGGTTGATCCAGCTTCCTATGAATGATCAGAAACACTTGATGTGTCTAACTTCTGTTCCATTTTTGTGATTGTCACATTAAACTGTGCAGTAAGATGAATGAGGAGAGGTCACCTAACCTGGAAGATTATTCTCATTGGAACAGCAATGGGGAGAATGGCCTTCCTTTGGCCCATTGCCCCTATTGGTAAGACACATAGAGGAGAAGGATCAGATGAAATAGCCTAACAAGTAGGCAGGGCACTGGGGGGCAACTGGGTAGTTGAGTTGGTTAAGTGCCCAACTCTTGGTTTCAGCTCAGGCCATGATCTCACGGTCCTGGGATTGAGCCCCCGTTAGGCTCCATGCTCAGCAGAGAGTCTGCTTAGGGAGTCTCTCTCTCCTGACCCACCCACCCCTGCTTGTGCTCTCTCTCTCTCAAATAAATAAATAAATCTTAAAAAAAAGTCGGCAGGGCATCGGGAAAAATAGTACTGAGCTAAATTCTGAGTTGCAGAGATCAGAAGCCACTCAAAGGAAAAAAGGATGATGTAGGTATTTTGATATTTATTAAGTGCTGAGGATTTCATGGTAGGCATGGCCTGCAGAGGGGGATGTGTCTTCCAGAGAGCTTTGCACTCATCAGGATCTAAAAATGGACCGGCTAGCTTTCAACTATTTTTTGAACTCTTGCCATGTACCATGAATGTACTATGTTAGGTACTTTATGTAGATTATCTCATTTACTCTGCATAATAACCTTAGAGATCATGTATTATCACTTTTCAGGTTGCAAGTAACAAAAACTTATCTTGAACATGCTTAAACAAAAAAGAGAATTCATTGGCTTACATGATTGAAAAGACCAGAGGATGGTTCAGACATTGTTGGATTCCTGTATTTGATGTTCATAAGAATCTGTTTTCTCCAACTCTTGGTTTTGTTTTACTTTCATTAGCTTTATTCATTAGCTCTACCAAAGATGGTTACTAGCAGCTCTAACATTACAGCTTATGGCAAGAATTTACATTTCATAGTATTCTAGCAAAAGTTCTGAAGTAGATTCTTAATGGCTTTTGTTAAATTACATAATGATCCCTGACCAAGTCTTTGACTGATTAGCCAGACTTGGATTACATTTTGGTACCTGAAGCCTAATGATGGGTACAGTTCAAAGAAACATATGGATTGAGTGGGGAGGGGTAGATTTCCAAAGGAAAAAAGGGCTTTTATTGGAAAAAGGTGGAATAAATGATAGTAGGAACAACAAAAACCTTCCATTATAGGGAGGCACTGTTTTCATCCATTTTTACAGATGGTACTACTGATGCAGAGACATGTTACCTAATTTTTGATGGCCACATAGCAGTGAGAGGTTTAGGCACAAGCTCTTTGACTCCAGAAGTGAAACTATTCTCTCCTATGCAGAGCTGCAAAAGATCTGGGGCAATGTGGGCTGATTTGGCTGGTCACAAATTGACTGTTTTTAGAGGGGAATTGTGGTCAAAAGATTAGAAAATTACTTGAAAATAGAATGTCTTTCTGTCTCTGGGAGCAGGCAGATGGGTGGAATTCTGTGCATCATGCCCATTCCAGGCAATACTGAGAAGTATTGATGAGAGCATCTTGTATAGGCAAGGGTCATAGCTTATAACTGCAAACCTTAGAAGTGACTGCGCCTTGGACTGCGTTGAAAACCCTTAGTCAGGGAGGGACATGGGGAGTAAGTGTGGACATGTGCTTTTCTCGCAATTTAGTCTTCTTGAGGGATTCGCATGCTCTGATTTCTCTAATTGTTATGGAACCTAAAGAAGACTTGCAAGAAAAACAATGCAAGGGCTCTGGTTCCTACATGTACTTCCTAACCAATCAAGAAAAGTCTGTAATTATCATAAGAAGGGAAAAGAAGGCAGAGAATGAGCCACATCTCCCTCATCCCACTTCTACCTCTACCCTCCTTTCCCATCCTTTCTTTAGGGTCAGGGGACATGCTCATGTATCTTTGAATTCCTCTAGCATTGTTATGAAAGTGTGTGCACATATTTTGCTATGCTCATTCTAGAGATCTGATGGAATTTAGCTTTGTTACTAATCTTGACTGTTGGATTTATTCCACTTATCAGGTCTTCATTACTTTGAAGAAGTTATTTGGCTTCTCTGACACTCGGCCTCCTCATCTGTAAAATATAATTAACAAATACCCATGGCCCAGGGTTATCCTGAAGATTAAGTAAAGTAATTTGGATTAACAATCTCATCCAGTCTTTCAATTAGCATGTGCTCAATAAGTGTTGATTTCTTCTTCTCTCTTTCTCCAGTACAGTGATCTTTCTAGGGCAACACTTCAAACACTGTTGGAAAAACAATTACTAAAGTAATTTGCATAGACATGATGGTTCCGAATCTGACGTACAGCGTTCCTTGCCTCTCCTGAAGTGAATTTCCACCAAAGGTTGTAGTTGATGCCCTCAAGACGGAGTTTGCTGGGAACACACTTGTAGCTAACAACTTGGATTTATTTCCCACAGCATGGAGAACTGTGACATGCCTCAGTAAGTGAGTGTTAGGAAAGCCTTCTAGGATTTGGGCTAGTAGCAGGTGATTTTGGGGGGAGTTTTGAAGGAAAAGAGATTTTGCTCTGAATTGGATGCAGAGGTAATTCTGATTGGGTTTCTTAATATATCTTACTTAGAGGATATAGAACAGGATAAGACTGAAATGTGTAAAGAAACAACAGGCAGTAATTCATATTATCTGGGAGAGGGGGATATTTGGAATTTGAAAGTTTGGATAATGTTCATGTTTTGTCTGTGTTCACATATGATTATGGAATGATCTTGTTTTTGTGTTGATCCATATCGGTCACAGAGTGGCCTTGTCTGATGTTGATGTTTTGTAAAATTGTTTATGTTCAACAGGAGAACACTAAGTTTAGCTGTGAGTTCTAGTCCAGCTTCTAGATGATAGGGGGGGTTGCCTTTCTCTTTCTTGTGATTTTTTAAAGTTATGTATTTTATTTAATATGTTTATAACATTGATGATTTAGTATATGACAGGGTTTTAAGAGCTTCACAGACATTAGCCCTAATGTAGCCCTAAAAGTTACTACTTTCACTACCCCCATTTTACAAATGAGGGAACTGAGAATCAGATGAAATAATTTGCTCAAAGTCATATACCTCATGGGTGACAAAGCTAGGATTCAACCCCAGGCAATATGGCTACCAAGGAAGGTAGGATGGTGTTTTGTCCTAGAAGGCAGCCATCAGTGTCCTTATGGGTTTTTAAAAACTCTGTTAAAAATATTTTAGTCTTCCTTGAGCCTTCTCATTCCATCACTGATCCCAAATTCTCTTCATTTATTCAAAATTATTGATGGAGTACCTACTATATGTGCAAGGGGTGTGTGTGTCTGTCTGTGTGTGTAACCCAAATGTTTCCAGGCCTCCTGGAAAGTCTCTTTTCTCTGCTGCAACTGTGCTGAAGAATCTGCACCTTGATACCAGTTTGTGCTAAAGCAAGAGACAGGTCATTCTCTTTTGTCAGTGAAGGAGTTGACAGCAAGGAGATAGTGAGTCTTGAGGGCATATCAAGTAACAGACCTGTTGCCAACACTTTTCTGTGTTGCCAATACCTGAACAAGTGGACTGAGATGTTCACGTCCCAGAGAGCGCTACAATAATTCCACGTGTTGCTGGGACAGAGTGGAAGATGGATTACTTATATTGGCAGATGAAATGCTCGTTGATGTTTTGATGTTGAGATTAGAGACAGTGGAAAGAGGCAGAACAGCCTTCCTCTGTGGTCAGTTTATAGATAGACATTTGCTTGATAATTCTCTGGTAGTACATCCTCCAAAGGAATTAAAATTAAGACTCCTCCTGAGGCTATAATGTAAAACCATTAGCAATCTCTTTAGTATTTCTCTAGAACAACAACAACAAAAAAATGCAGACAAAAACCCAAAAGGAAAATGGCAAATGTATGTGGAATAGAAAGGTGAACTCAAAACTGGTAAAGACTCAGGATATTTGCTTCTAAGAGGTCAAATATCTGTGAACAAAAAGCTTACCCTCCTACTAGGGGTCCATCTAGTAGCAACTATAAGGAGGAAGTTCTTTATATTCCCCCTTAACTCTCTCATGCTATAGTTAATTCACATTTTTACATACTTAGTCATAGGACAGAAACAAAGTTATCTATGGGAAAAACTGACAGGTTCTGTGCTCAGCTTTTCCTTAGTCTCCCAGGAGCCTTCAGTTTCCTTCCTAGATTTACTTTCATTGGCTCCTCAACCTAGAACCTCTTCCTCAACAAATTGATTTTGCTTTCAGGCCAAAGAAAGTCACCTGGGGAAGAGAGGGCAAAAAACTCCTGTTTGGATGTGAACTGAAAGAAATGCTTTTAGTTCTCAAAGTGGCTATTAATACCCTGTCCAGAAATAATGACTTAATCCAAAGAGATGAAGGATGCTTTGGAATATCAGGCATCAACTGTTGCTCTTTCTAGAAAAAATTGCCAATCTGATTTTCATAAACCTTTGCATGGTACCAAGGAACTGGATACCTGCTCTATCCTCAGAAGAGGTGTCCTCTGTGGAGGATTGATGATCATCATTAAGTTAAATAATGGATATGTAAAGTGCTTATCATAGATTATATCTCATGGTTAGGGCTTAATGAAAGATAGTCAATCATTTTAACCTATTAAATTGCTTTTCACACATTTTGGTTATTACGGATACAGCACAGTGATCTCAGGTAATCGAATCGCAAACTTGAGGTTATGATCTTGTGTAGTAAGAGATTCATGTGGATGTCTGGAAGTGCCATTTGCCCCTCTTCCATTCCAAGGTATCTTGTTCTCATAGGACAATGAAATGTATGCTTGGTTCTTGTTGTGTGTTCTTTAACCTTCGTTGGTGATCCGAATTACTTTTTATTAGCATATGACTTTTTTACCTTACACTTTTACAATCTAAACTAAAATATTGTGTTACCTTCAGCCAGGACAGAAGTTGACAGATCCCTCAGTATTCACATTGGACACACATCAAAGATGCCTGAAACCAGACACTTTTATAGAGACTTGTGTAGATTTAGGTCAAGTTGTGCCCCAATTCTGACATAATTATGAGGGATGTGAGGTTGCTATTGAATTGCTTTGGGGGAAATGAATCCTCTCTTGTGGCTCTCCTGGTAATTGGAGTCATGATCCTGAATAAGGCTTTCAGGTCAGTGCAGAAGGACAAGATGGGTTTATCTGCAAAATGCAACATAGATGCCTCCTTGGTTAGACTTGATGATATATGGAAAAGGTTCCTTTGGGGTGCTTATGCTCCCTATTTAAGGTCCAACCTGAGGGTAAATTAGAGTAGCCCTAGAGGAAGGATCATTAGGGATGTGGCATGAAGGGACTTCATAATATATTGGTGACTACAGTAAGAATACTGTAAAAATACAAGTAAAAAAGTGCTCAACCTCCAGTGGTTGTTGTGGCCCCTTTCTTAGCTTGGATTCCCTAGAAAACAGGGAAATCTTTTGTGTTAACACTTTACTGGGAGAACATTCACAGGTAAGGAGGAGTGAAGATAAAAGTCAGAGAAGGCAGGATGACAAAGATAAGGTAGTATATTCCCAAGTTGACCACAGCTTTGTAACAAGATACCAAAGGTTCTTGGAGGAAGTCTTTTGAGAGGCCATATAGATCTCCTGCCTCTCTGATCCAGCTGTTATAGATAAGGGGCAAAGAAAGAAAGAGGAGCTCATCTTCATCCTGTATGCTGTTGCTATTTTTGCTCCCCTAATATCAACTCCAATATGCTTCTGGATTGTACATACATGGTTCCAGAAGAGTCTTTTGGTGTTTCATATCTCAGGAGGGATGAGTGACCCCCTAAACAGATGGTATACAGTATGAGAATGAGCAAGACACTATTGTGACATGCTCAAAAGATACTGAAAGATCAGGACCAGCTGATTCAGCAGGACTGAGGTTAGTAGCAGGAGACATGGCAGCAGCAGAGACTTGGCTCCTTGACCACAGTGACAATGCATGTAGATGTTAGGGCTGCTCAAGCTAGAGAGCATGGCAAGGGTATAGTTATAGGGCAATACGTTTCCCATCTTTTCTCTCTCTCTCTCTCTCTCTCTTTTTCCAAAAAAGATCCTTTATTGAGACCTATTTAAAACATTCAGTCCATAATTCAAGTAAACTTCAACTCTGATGAATGGCTGATATCTGACATATGTAAGGGTTTCACAGTGAAAAAATATGCCCTACCTACAAAGACATCAAAATAGATTCCTAAAAAGAATGTGAATGTACTCAGGGTCTCTGTCCCATCTTCTTTAGCATTTGACTGAGCTTCTCAAATTTTATGTATCTGTTGGATGAGGATAAACAAATACCATAGGGCCTAGCGCTCTTGGTATCCGTGATGTAGATCACGTCCTTATCAATATAAAAGCAAACCCCAGAGGCTGACTGAAATTTGCCATCTAAGGTAGAGATGTCCCTGGTTCACATCAGGTTCTTCATTTTGTGTTTGAACACAAGGAGCTGACATGGAATTCCTGTTCTATGAGGTCCAGGAAGCCAGCAGTTTGGGCATAGGCCTGGTAGTGTAGAGCTTGAGGAATATCAGATGGTTGAGAGCTGAGCCTGATCCTGCACTTCATCAGAAAACACCTTCAGTTGCTTCAAGAAGGTTTCCTTGTGTATTTAGGGTGCACACTACCATTGTTGCACACTACAGGTGACAGGAATTTTGGGGAGGAGTGTCTGAAAAGTTCCTCATAGACCTGTGGGTCTGTATTTCTCCCATAGCTGGTGGTGAATGCTCTCGTTAATTTGCATGGAGTACATTGTGAGGATGATTGTCAGCAGCACATACATCTGCTTATTCTACTTGTTAATCCTCTCATACTTTTATGTGGTCATCTGAAACATGCTCATGGGTAATCCGGATATAGAAGAGGATGTTGGCAAAGATCCGGATAGCATCCTGGTAGTGACACGTTATCAAAAATGCAAAATTGATGTTAAAATATGTGGTGACCTGGCACTCGGGCATACACAAAAAACATGCTCTTCTTGTTCACTTTGATATTCTCCATCACCTTGATGATCTGGTAGTAAAATCCCAACAGGGAGTGCAGAGGCAGAAGCCCCACCAAGCTGAAGTAGCCAAGCTTCTTATATAGGGAGTGCTGTCCATATTCACCAGCCACACCCTCAGAGTCACCTCCACTTGTGTACCCCTTCCATTGTCAGTTAATGTTGGATTTGTCTACCAAGGAGTGGAGGACACTGTGAACATTCCAGATTTTGAAATTAGAACAAAGAAAGTCAATTTCTTCCTCTGACTTCTTGTTGGTCGTACAGTGGTACTGACTAAAGGACTGAAACTAATAGATGGATTCATCAGATGTTATCCCAGAACCATAGGTTGGGTAGATCAAGAAGAGCAGGACCACTGGGGGAAAAAAAAGAATGTTTTTGAAGAGATTGCCACAATTGTTAATAGGATTCAGACCTCTGCTCCAAGGAGGGTCCCTCACTAACATTGGCATATATCTGCCTGTAATATAATTCTTTGTACAAAATCAAGAAGACAGTACTGTTGCCAACCTGTATAGCAAGGACTTCCGTCTCTGGCCGAGGTGTATTCTTTTTTTTGTTTTAAGATTTTATTTATTTATTCATTCATGAGAGACACACACAGAGAGAGAGGCAGAGACACAAGCAGAGGGAGAAGCAGGCTCCATGCAGGGAGTCCGATGTGGGACTCGATCCCAGGACTCCAAGATCACACCCTGAGCCAAAGACAAATGCACAACTGCCGAGTCACCAGGCATCCTGCCAAGGTGTATTCTTGAAGAGTCTTTTATTCAGTTTGGTCCAGCTGCTGTCACAGATGTCTTGGATCTCATACATCTTTTGGTCAATGACATTACTGGACACATGACTGGCCCGCAACTCATACACCTCTGGTCAAACAAATCTGAGATGGTTTTGTAGAAACATTGGATGAAGTTTGAGGATCTCCTGCTAGGTCTGCTGTCATACTAATGTTTGTAAGCCAGATCCTGCTTTGGATCTCCTGTGTGCATATCATAACGCCCTGGTAAGCACTGAGACTGTAAGCAGCCTTAGATTCGTAATAGTCAACAGGAAAAGTTATGGCTGCAGTGCTCACAAATACTACCAGAGAGTCCTCTCTTCTCTTCACACTCTGGAGGGTGTTGAAATGAAATGAAAACAAGAAAGTTCACCTTTGAGCTTCAAGGCAACCAAGGATCAAGAAACCTTAAGTTTAGAAGCCCAGTAATTAAAAATACTCTGGGCAATGACAATATGTTCATTATTCAGAACAGTGGGATAAAGAAATGGAAGCTATGGAAGTAAAAAAAAAAATACTGCTTTTGAGGTGGCAGAAAGTTTCTTAAGAAGATGTCACTGTTTGGAAGAGGGATTAGGACAGTTTATATTTTAATTGCTTTAAGAGAGAGATAATTATAGTGGAGTCTTTACAACTGTATTAGCACCATATTACTTTTGCAATGTATAGGAGAGGAAAAAGACAGAAAGAATAGATATCATGAATGGCCCTTCTTGGAGAAAGCTAAGATATTTAGGAAGATAGGGGTTGTTGAGAGGTTGGTATCGATCAGATGTTAATTCTGAGTTGGAAAGGGAAATGTGCCAGTTAATAAGAAGAAATACAATGGGTGAAGTTTGTGAAGACAGAGTAATGCGTAGAGGATTATAAGACATTATGGAAAAAGAAATAAGGAGAGAGGTCTGCATAATTTTTGAATTGTGTAAACACAAAGTAAAGTGAGAACATTATGAAAATTAAGAGTAGAGGTGCTTCTGCATAAGGATGGGACATATCTGACAGTACATTACCAACATTATGATACGAAAAATGCCCAAATGCAAATAAATAGTCATTAAAGGTGTTGTTCAGTGGCAGATTTGAGAGCAGTTTACCCACAGATATGAAGAATGAGGTTAAGGGGAATAATGTGAGTTCTGTGAATAGTTAAATGGAGACTGTTTGATCATAGTGTTCCTGAGTATATCTCATAGCCTGTTAGCTAGTTAGTTAGTTAAATTATTTATTTATTTATTTATTTATTTATTTATCTTGTTTTTGTATTTTTTTTATTGGAGTTCAATTTGCCAACATAACTCCCAGTACTCATCCCGTCAAGTGCCCGCCTCAGTGCTTGTCACCCAGTCACCCCCACCCCCAGCCCACCTCCCCTTCCACCACCCCTAGTTCGTTTCCCAGAATTAGGAGTCTCTCATGTTCTGTCTCCCTCACTGATATTTCCCACTCATTTTCTCTCCTTTCTCCTTTATTACCTTTCATATTTTTTATATTCCCCAAATGAATGAGACCATATAATGTTTGTCCTCTGATTGACTTACTTCACTCAGCATAATGCCCTCTGGTTCTATCCACATCGAAGCAAATGGTGGGTATTTGCCATTTTTAATGGCTGAGTAATATTCCACTGTATGCATAGACCACATCTTTATCCATTCATCTTTCATTGGACACTGAGGCTCCTTCCACAGTTTGGCTATTGTGGACATTGCTGCTATAAACATTGGGGTGCAGGTTTCCTGCTGTTTCACTGCATCTGTATCTTTGGGGTAAATCCCCAGCAGTGCAATTGCTGGGGTGCAAGGTAGCTCTATTTTTAACTCTTTGAGGAACCTCCACACAGTTTTCCAGAGTGGCTGCACCAGTTCACATTCCCACCAAGAGTGCAAGAGGGTTCCCCTTTCTCCACATCCTCTCCAAGTTTTTTGTTTCCTGTTTTGTTAATTTTCCCCATTCTCACAGACGTGAGGTGGTTTCTCATTGTGGTTTTCATTTTATTTCCCTGATGGTCAGTGATGCAGAGCATTTTCTCATGTGCTTCTTGGCCATGTCTATGTCTTCCTCTGTGAAATTTCTGTTCATGTCTTTTGCCCATTTCATGATTGGATTGTTTGTTTCTTTGCTGTTGAGTTTGATAAGTTCTTTATAGATCTTGGATACTAGCCCTTTATCTGATATGTCATTTGCAAATATCTTCTCCCATTCTGTAGGTTGTCTTTTAGTTTTGTTGACTGTTTCTTTTGCTGTGGAGAAGATTTTTATCTTGATTAGGTCCCAATAGTTCATTCTTGCTTTTGTTTCCCTTGCCTTTATGTTCTGTTCTTTATGTATCTTGTAGGAAGTTGCTGTGGCCAAGTTCACAAAGGTTGTTGTCTGTGTTCTCCTCTAGGATTTTGATGGATTCTTGTCTCACATTTAGATCTTTCATCCCTTTTGAGTTTATCTTTGTTTCTGGTATAAGAGAATGGTCTAGTTTCATTCTTCTGCACGTGGCTGTCCAATTTTCCCAGCATCATTTATTGATGAGACTGTCCTTTTTCCAGTGGATAGTCCTTCCTGCTTTGTCAAATATTAGTTGGCCATAGAATTGAGGGCCCATTTCTGGGTTCGCTATTCTGTTCCATTGATCTATGTGTCTGTTTTTGTGCCAGTAGCATACTGTCTTGAGGATCACAGCTTTGTAGTACAACTTGAAATCCGGCATTGTGATGCCCCCAGATAGGGTTTTCTTTTTCAATATTCCCCTGGCTATTCGGGGTCTATTCTGATTCCACACAAATCTTAAGGTGATTTGTTCCAACTCTCTGAAGAAAGTCCCTGGTATCTTGATAGGGATTGCATTAAATGTGTCAATTGCCCTGGGTAGCATTGACATTTTCAGAATATTAATTCTTCCAATCCATGAGCATGGAATATTTTTCCATCTCTTTGTGTCTTCCTCAATTTCTTTCAGAAGGGTTCTGCAGTTTTGAGGGTATAGATCCTTTACCTCTTTGGCTAAGTTTATTCCTAGGTATCTTATGCTTTTGGGTGCTGTTGTAAATAGCTTGATTCCTTAATTTCTATTTCTTCAGTTTCATTGTTAGTGTATAGAAATGCCACTGACTTCTGGGCATTGATTTTGTATCCTGCCACACTGCCAGATTGCTGTATGAGTTCTAGCAATTTTGGGGTGGAGTGTTTTGAGTTTTCTATATACAGTAGCATGTCATCTGCAAAGAGAGAGAGTTTGACTTCTTCTTTGCCAATTTGAATGCCTTTTATTTCTTTTTGTTGCCTGGTTGGTGAGGTTAGGACTTCTAGTACTAGGTGGAATAACAGTGGTGAGAGTGGACATCCCTGTAGTGTTCCTGATCTTAGGGGAAAGGCTCCCAGTGCTTCCCCATTGAGAATGATATTTGCTGTGGGCTTTTCGTAGATGGCTTTTAAGATGTTGAGGAATGTTCCCTCTATCCCTACACTCTGAAGAGTTTTGATCAGGAATAGATGCTGTATTTTCTCAAATGCTTTCTCTGCATCTATTGAGAGGATTATATCGTTCTTGCTTTTTCTCTTGTTGATATGATCCATCACGTTGATAGTTCTATGAGTATTGAACCAGCCTTGCGTCCCGGGGGTAAATCCCACTTGGTCATGGTGAATAATCTTCTTACTGTACTGTTAGATCCTATTAGCTAGTATCTTGTTGAGAATTTTTGCATCTGTGTTCATCAGGGATATTGGTCTATAATTCTCCCTTTTGGTAGGGTTTTTGTCTGGTTTTGGTTATGCTGGCCTCATAAAAAGAGTTTGGAAGTGTTCTTTCAGAACAGCTTTAGTAGAATAGGTATGGTTTCTTCTTTAAGTGTTTGATAGAATTTCCCTGGGAAGAGCTATCTGGCTCTGGACTTTTGTGTCTTGGGAGGTTTTTGATAACTACTTCAATTTCCTCCCTGGTTATTGGCCTGTTCAGGTTTTCTATTTCTTCCTGTTCTGGTTTTGGTAGTTTGTGGTTTTCCAGAAATGCATCAATTTCTTCTAGATTACCTAATTTATTGGCATATGGCTGCTCATAATATGTTTTTAAAATCGTTTGTATTTCCTTGATATTGGTTGTAATATCTCCATTTTCATTCATGATTTTATTAATTTGAGTCTTTTCTCTATTGTTTTTTTATAAGGCTGGCTAATGGTTTATCTATCTTATTAATTCTCTCAAAGAACAAACTCCTGGTTTTGTTGATGTGTTCTTTAATTCTTCTGGTCTCTATTTCATTTTGTTCTGCTCGAATCTTTATTAACTCTCTTCGTCTGCTTGGTGTAGGCTTTATTTGCTGTTCTTTCTCCACTTCCTATAGGTGCAAGGTTAGCTTGTGTATTTGTTTTTCCCCCCAATTTTTTGAGGAATGCTTGTATTGCAATGTATTTCCCTCTTAGGACTGCTTTTGCTGCATCCCAAAGATTTTGAACGGTTGTATCTTCCTTATCATTAGCTTCCATGAATCTTTTTAATTCTTCCTTGATTTCCTGGTTGACCCTTTCATCTTTTAGCAGGATGGTCTTTAATAGAGATGTTGTGCTTAGAAGATCTGTCATTTGCAGAAAGTGCCATGGGGGAAGTCTCCCAGTATTAGTGTATTATTATCTAAGTATGTCTTTACTTTGGTTATTAATTGATCGGTATACTTGGCAACTCCCACATTAGGGGCATAAATATTCATGATTGTTAGGTCCTCTTGTTGGATAGATCCTTTAAGTATGATATAATGTCCCTTTTCATCTCTTACTACAGTCTTTGGGATAAACTTTAATTTATCTGATATGAGGGTTGCTACCCCAGCTTTCTTTTGAGGACCATTTGAATGGTAAATGGTTCTCCAACCTTTCATTTTCAGGCTGGAGGTGTCCTTAGGTCTAAAATGAGTCTCTTGTAGACAGAAAATAGATGGGTCTTGCTTTTTTATCCAGTCTGAAACCCTGCGTCTTTTAATGGGATCATTAAGCCCATTCATGTTCTAGTTACTATTGAAAGATATGAATATAGTTCCATCCTAATACTTTTCAGTCCCTGCTTCTGTGGATTATTTCTTTGGGTTTCCTTTTCTTTTTCAGAGTCCCCCTTAATATTTCTTGCAGAGCTGGTTTGGTGGTCACATATTCTTTCAGTTTCTGCCTATCTTGGAAGCTCTTTATCTCTCCTTCTATTCTGAATGAGAGCCTTGCTGGATAAAGTATTCTTTGCTGCATGGTCTTCTTATTTAGGACTCTGAATATATTCTGCCTGCCCTTTCTGGCCTGCCAGGTCTCTGTGGAGAGGTCTGCTGTAAATCTAATACTTCTCCCCATATTAGTTAGGGATCTCTTGTCTCTTGCTGCTTTAAGGATCTTCTCTTTATCTTTGGAATTTGCAAGTTTCACTATATATTTTTTTTAAGTTTCACTATTAAATGTTGAAACATTGAGCGGTTTTTATTGATTTTAGGGGGGATCTCCCTATCTCCTGGATCTGAATGCCTGTTTCCCACCCCAAATTAGGGACGTTCTCAGCTATGATTTGTTCAAATATGCTTTCTGGCCCTCTCTCCCTCTTGGTGAACCTCTGGAACCCCAATTATATGTAGATTTTTCTTTTTGAGGCTATCATTTGTTTCCCTTAACCTTTTCTCATGGTCTTTTAATTGTTTTTCTCTTTTTTCCTCAGCTTCCTTCCTTGCCATCAACTTATCTTCTATGTCACTCACTCTTTTTTCTACCTCATTAACCATCATTGTTAGGACTACCAGTTTGGATTGCATCTCATTTAACTGATTTTTAATTTCGGCCTGATTAGATCTAAATTCTGCAGTCATGAAGTCTCTTGATTCCTTTATGCTTTTTTCCAGACCCACCAGGAGCTTTGTAATTGTACTTCTGAATTGGGTTCTGACATCGAATTGTAATCCAAATTATGTAACTCTGTGGCAGAGAGTACTGTTTCTGATTCTTTATTTTGTGGTGAGCTCTTCTTTCTAGTCATTTTGCTCAGTGCTGAGTGGCTAAAAATGAGTTGTACTGGGTAGAAGTGCAAACTCTTCTCTCTGTAGCATTCCAGCTGCTCTCTCTTTAAATCTCAGGTTGAATTTGTAGGTTTTCAGGATGATTTGAAAGTGATCTAGGTAAGTTGGTGGGGACAGGTGACTTGGGGACCCTACTCTTCTGCCATCTTGCCCCGTCACCTCATTTATTTATCTTTTACTACGTTCAAAGAAATCAGGGTAGACTTTAAAAATTTTGTGCAGTTGCATACCCATATTGCTTCCCATGTCTACTTAATAGCATTGCTGCCTGAAGCAACCACAGAAGGTAGCAATAGACACCTTCTCTTCTGGTGTAGAGAAAGAACAATGGGAGTTACAGAAGCTGGTGCATTAAGTTTTCTCTTGGGATAATGGTTTGGTCCACCCAAAAGGGAAAGTAAGAGCAGTAAAGGAAGGCCTCACAGAATAGTATCTGAATAGGAAATGAAGTGCTTCTTATTAGTATCTGGGTGCATGTCTATTATTAACCCAGTTTCCTTTCCCAAAGAGGGTTTCTCATGTAAAACTGAGTTTGGGAATATGGTTGAACAAATACACAGAATGAGACATCTTTTCTCTCCCCCTTGACACTGGATGCTTGGGTTGAGCCAGTCTAGGTTGGAGTCAGACCGGGTTGGAGCACAGTCTAAGTTCATTCTTAGGAACTGGGGTCTGGGTGCTTTTCATATGGACACAGGAAGTAGGAAGAGGAAGTGGAAAGAAGGTCCAAAGATTGGGCAGGGACAAGAAATGAATGATAAGAGAGAGTCTGAGGCTTAGATTCTGTCTCTGAGGCTCAGCTAGCCCACTAGGAAAAGCAGATCAGTTGAATGCTGTAAGCAATACCAATTAAAATTAAATTTTCTCTTGTTGGGAAGAACAAGCAATCACTTTTCCACTAGATGTGAGCCTGTCTAGAAATATGAGGTGACAGACAGGAAAACTGTCCCCACCTCAACACTCCCCACTTCTAAAGATCAAGTCTTCTATAATTTTCAACATCCTCTGCAGTCCATTTTCAGTCTCAACTTCGAAGACACATGACATACACCCTCTGTCCAGGCTAATTAAGTAGCTAGACCTTCTTTGAGCATGTTCTCCACATCAACGATTTGTTCATGCTATTCCCTCAGCCTGGAATGTTCTCCCTAACACTCTCTGGTTGTAGAAATCTTATCTATCTCTGCAGATCCAATTTAAATGGCAGCTCCACCATGCAGTTTCATGGTTAAGTGGAAGTATCTCATTCTTCCTTTGAAATCCTGTACCTCTGCTCCTCTCTCAAATGGTCGATCAAATGTTACCTTGTAATACAGTTAAAGGATAGATTCTGGCTTGTTTTATTCTTTCTATTGTCTAATTGGCATCTAGGATGGTGTCTAAGGTAATGACTCTGGAATAGTAAGAGTTCAGCAAATATTTGCCAGCATGAATTAAATTCCAGGGTACTTGATGGAAAATGAGGAGAGGTTACAGATAGAGAAATGAAAGTGAACAGTATCTCTCTTCTGCTGCTGCTTAATATGTTTCACTTTATACACAGGCATAGTGGAGAAGGTCATAGAGATGACTAAATTAAGGCAGAAAGTGGAAGGATAGAAGACATATGAGATCCAATTATGTTTTTTTTTTTTTTCCAAATGTGGAATTTGTTGTTCTTGAAATGGGCAAAAAGTATGCTCTGCTTCAGCTCAGTGTCATTTCACAGCATGACCCTTCTGCTATAATTGCTTTGTGCACATTTGTTCTGATATTTGGCTTGACATGTGTGTCAAAGACTAAATGATAAAACCGATATGGATTAGTGAGAATAGCCTCAAAATGAAAGGGGGAAATGGCACTTAGAACAAAAATGAAACATAAGTAGGAGCAATTGGGAAACTAGCTGACAGTTGAAGATAATTCTGGAGTGTATTGGGAGTCAGATCTGCTAAATAACACACTTAGCAATAAGGATTTTTTTGGCCTGAGAAGAGGTTGCTTCTAGACACCAGGAAATATAAGTTCTTTGCATAGCCCTAATCTTCTTTAGCAGTTAGCTTCTATTGGCTTCCATTTTTCCATTTATGAAGTTTTTCCATTTTTCCATTTATGAAGTTTCCATTTATGAATATGTGAGATATTTCACAAAAGACATTCTCTTCTAATTCATGTCATAAGAACCCCTGGCCTTTAATTCTATTAGAACAATGGCTCATCCAGAACAATATTTGTGTTCATTCATTGCCAAGTTATTTTCTAAGGTGCAACTGTATGCCAGGCTCTGCAGTATGTTCTGGGAATGGAAAAATGAATAAGATAGACACCTTTGAGGCCAAATAGTATTTGATATGGTTCTAGCTAAGTCTGCTTTAGGTATGTGACCTTGGCTACCATGATTTCCATCTCTAAGCCTATTTCCTCATTTGTAAATGGGATGAAAATAGAATATAAGTCAAAGAATTATTGTTTCATGTAGCATAAAAGTATGCAAATCTCTCAGCAGAATGTTAGGCCCAGAGGAGGCCATTAACAAATGTAAGCAGTGATGGTCATTAATAGTTTGATTGTATCAGAGTGACAGATCAGCTGGGAGTTGGAGGGAGACATATAGAACAATCTGAATCAATCACATGACAACTTCAAAATTTTTCAGATAAATTGGTATATTCAGACAATGGAATATTATTTAGTGCTAAAATAAATAAGCTGAAGAATATCATCAAGGGGGTGACATAGGCCATTCATGACTTTGCTTTATCTCACAAAAAGAACTGACAACTAGTCATGGATAAGACAAAACTAGACAATGGAGGTGAAGCTGAAACCCCTTCTGCATCACAAAGATCAAGACAGACTGAATTGGAAAGGTAAGAGAAATGGCTATAGGCTGATGGCATTGCCCCACCCCTAGGCCAGCACATCACCATGTGGAGAGATCTCTCCTGAGCCTATGGTTCCTCCAGTGGAAAAAGGGGGAGAGGCATTCCAGCACCCCCCTCAGTGTTTTGGGTCACTTCATGGGAGCTCCTATACTCTGGTTTCATCTACAAGGAGTGCTAGGGAGTCAATGGGGGCTCAATTAGGGAAAATCTGATTATGACAGAGAAGGGGAAGGAGTTTCCAACAACCAATCTGTAGAACCAAGTTGGTGCATAGTGACAAAGGACTCAGTGGGGTGCAGGTATTCCTTATTTGGGTCCTCAAATAACAGGTTTTGCTGGCTCTAGAACATGGCTTACCCATGCCAAGGCCCCATGTACTGCTGTGTAACATGATTCTTAGCCCCATATGAGCAGAAGGGCTGGTGAGAAAACCTGGAAGCTATGTAATATAGCAATGCTTAAGCCAAGACTCATGCAGGCAGAGCTGATGGTATGCAGTACAAAGCCAGTGATCCTGGTCAGCCAGATAACTTGCGGCATGGATTGGTTTAAGACCAGATAGAACCTCACTGGCTTTAAAGCTCCTTATTCTTCTGTACCAAGGCCCGGAAACTAATTCATAGCACCACTTATTGCTGAATACAACCTTCAGACAACCTGACCAGGGAACCTAAGCAGGACACATGGGAAGCTATATAGCCTCTTCAACAACTCTCATTATAGTGATACTTGAACAGAGAGCATAGCCATGGCTTTCTCCATCTGCAGAGCAAAACTGGTGGCCTCATCTGACCAGGAAATTTAGTATACATTTTTGCTTAATTCTAACCCCCAAGGAAGCCCTCATGCTGGCTCTGGATCTTCTGTTGCCCTGCCAAGACAAGGAAGCTAATTCCTAGCTTCACCTAATACGAGTATAGTAACCAGTCAGGATTGTTTAGTAAGTCTGACCACAGTCTCCAGGCAACTGCAGAGTCCTTTTTACAGACTTACTTGGGCAGAGAAAAAGCCAATAGCCCTGCCTACCTGTTCTTAACCAGTAGCACACTCCTCAACCCCTGATCACAAGCTCAAATAATCGCCTTGTCCAAAAATAGACCTTAATAGCAGGCCCTGCCTGCCAAAGACTCTTTCCAACAGATATGCCCCCAAACCCAAACTGAGTTGAATGGTAATGTCTCTGCCAAAGAGAACTTGTAATGTCTAGAAGAAGAGCCCACTTACTCAAATACCCAGATATCCAGGGAAATAACAAGAACCACAAAAAAATCAGGTAAATATAACAACTAAAGAAAATAAATAAAACTCCAATAACGGACCTTAAAGAAATGAAGATCTATGGCCTTTCAAAGAATTCAGAATAATTTTCTTAAAGATTAGTGAACTACAAGAACATGCAACTAAATGAAAATAGGGAAACAATGCATGAACAAAAAATTTCAACAAAAAAGTAGAAACCATCAAAATAAATAAAAATTCAAGTTGAAAAATATGATTAAGAAATTCAGTAAAGAGTTACAGAGACATACAGAAACATAATTGACCACGCAGAAAAAAGAAGCAATGACCTGAAAGGGCATTTGAAATGATCCAGTCAGAGGAGAAAAAGAAAAATAAAAAAGAGCAAAGAGAGTTTAAAGGACCTTTGTAATACAATGAAAACAAACAACATTTACATTATGGGGATTCCAGAAGAAGAGGAAAGAAAGGGAAGTATGTTCAATCTCAAATCAGTTGAACCTAAATAGGCTTCACAGAGTCACATTATGATTAAATTGTCAAAAGCCAAAGCCAAAGAAGGAATTCTAAGCGCACACAAAACATACAAAGGAAAACCATAAGGTGATCAGTGGATTTCTTAACAAAAACGTTTAGGTTAGGACAGAATGAGATGGCATATTCAAAATATTGAAAGAAAAAAACGTCCACCAAAGATTCTATACCTGGTAAAGCTTTCCTTCAGAAGTGAAGGAAAGATAAAGACTTTCCTGAACAAACAAAAGCTAAGGGAGTTCATCACCAGTAGATCTGCCTTACAAAAAATTCTAAAGGAAGTTTGTTGAGTGAAACTAAAAGGACATTAATTAACATCATAAAAACATAAGAAGGTAGGAGGGAACTCATGGAAAATGGTAAATATGCAAAGTTAGATTTTTTTTAATGTGGTAATGATGATGCATAATTCACTTACAATTCTAGTTTAAAGGTTAAAAAACAAACATATCTATAACTATAATGTTATTGGTTACACAATAAAAATATGTAAATTGTAATCTCAATAATCTAAAATGCAAGGGAGAGGAGAAGTAAAACTGTAAAGTTTAGGAATTAAAGTTTTTTTTTTTTTTTTTTTTTTTATTGGTGTTCAATTTACTAACATACAGAATAACACCCAGTGCCCGTCACCCATTCACTCCCACCCCCCGCCCTCCTCCCCTTCCACCACCCCCAGTTCGTTTCCCAGAGTTAGCAGTCTTTACATTCTGTCTCCCTTTCTGATATTTCCCACACATTTCTTCTCCCTTCCCTTATTTTCCCTTTCACTATTATTTATATTCCCCAAATGAATGAGAACATATAATGTTTGTCCTTCTCCGACTGACTTACTTCACTCAGCATAATACCCTCCAGTTCCATCCACGTTGAAGCAAATGGTGGGTATTTGTCATTTCTAATAGCTGAGTAATATTCCATTGTATACATAAACCACATCTTCTTTATCCATTCATCTTTCGATGGACACCGAGGCTCCTTCCACAGTTTGGCTATCGTGGCCATTGCTGCTAGAAACATCGGGGTGCAGGTGTCCCGGCGTTTCATTGCATTTGTATCTTTGGGGTAAATCCCCAACAGTGCAATTGCTGGGTCGTAGGGCAGGTATATTTTTAACTGTTTGAGGAACCTCCACACAGTTTTCCAGAGTGGCTGCACCAGTTCACATTCCCACCAACAGTGTAGGAGGGTTCCCTTTTCTCCGCATCCTCTCCAACATTTGTTGTTTCCTGCCTTGTTAATTTTCCCCATTCTCACTGGTGTGAGGTGGTATCTCATTGTAGTTTTGATTTGTATTTCCCTGATGGCAAGTGATGCAGAGCATTTTCTCATATGCATGTTGGCCATGTCTATGTCTTCCTCTGTGAGATTTCTGTTCATGTCTTTTGCCCATTTCATGATTGGATTGTTTGTTTCTTTGGTGTTGAGTTTAATAAGTTCTTTATAGATCTTGGAAACTAGCCCTTTATCTGATATGTCATTTGCAAATATCTTCTCCCATTCTGTAGGTTGTCTTTGAGTTTTGTTGACTGTATCCTTTGCTGTGCAAAAGCTTCTTATCTTGATGAAGTCCCAATAGTTCATTTTTGCTTTTGTTTCTTTTGCCTTCGTGGATGTATCTTGCAAGAAGTTACTATGGCCGAGTTCAAAAAGGGTGTTGCCTGTGTTCTTCTCTAGGATTTTGATGGAATCTTGTCTCACATTTAGATCTTTCATCCATTTTGAGTTTATCTTTGTATATGGTGAAAGAGAGTGGTCTAGTTTCATTCTTCTGCATGTGGATGTCCAATTTTCCCAGCACCATTTATTGAAGAGACTGTCTTTCTTCCAATGGATAGTCTTTCCTCCTTTATCGAATATTAGTTGCCCATAAAGTTCAGGGTCCACTTCTGGATTCTCTATTCTGTTCCACTGATCTATGTGTCTGTTTTTGTGCCAGTACCACACTGTCTTGATGACCACAGCTTTGTAGTACAACCTGAAATCTGGCATTGTGATGCCCCCAGATATGGTTTTCTTTTTTAAAATTCCCCTGGCTATTCGGGGTCTTTTCTGATTCCACACAAATCTTAAAATAATTTGTTCTAACTCTCTGAAGAAAGTCCATGGTATTTTGATAGGGATTGCATTAAACGTGTATATTGCCCTGGGTAACATTGACATTTTCACAATATTAATTCTGCCAATCCATGAGCATGGAATATTTTTCCATCTCTTTGTGTCTTCCTCAATTTCTTTCAGAAGTGTTCTATAGTTTTGAGGGTATAGATCCTTTACATCTTTGGTGAGGTTTATTCCTAGGTATCTTATGCTTTTGGGTGCAATTGTAAATGGGATTGACTCCTTAATTTCTCTTTCTTCAGTCTCATTGTTAGTGTATAGAAATGCCACTGACTTCTGGGCATTGATTTTGTATCCTGCCACGCTACCGAATTGCTGTATGAGTTCTAGCAATCTTGGGGTGGAGACTTTTGGGTTTTCTATGTAGAGTATCATGTCATCGGCGAAGAGAGAGAGTTTGACTTCTTCTTTGCCAATTTGAATGCCTTTAATGTCTTTTTGTTGTCTGATTGCTGAGGCTAGGACTTCCAGTACTATGTTGAATAGCAGCGGTGAGAGTGGACATCCCTGTCTTGTTCCTGATCTTAGGGGAAAGGCTCCCAGTGCTTCCCCATTGAGAATGATATTTGCTGTGGGCTTTTCATAGATGGCTTTTAAGATGTCGAGGAATGTTCCCTCTATCCCTACACTCTGAAGAGTTTTAATCAGGAATGGATGCTGTATTTTGTCAAATGCTTTCTCTGCATCCAATGAGAGGATCATATGGTTCTTGGTTTTTCTCTTGCTGATATGATGAATCACATTGATTGTTTTACGGGTGTTGAACCAGCCTTGTGTCCCAGGGATAAATCCTACTTGGTCATGGTGAATAATTTTCTTAATGTACTGTTGGATCCTATTGGCCAGTATCTTGTTGAGAATTTTTGCATCCATGTTCATCAGGGATATTGGTCTGTAATTCTCCTTTTTGGCGGGGTCTTTGTCTGGCTTTGGAATTAAGGTGATGCTGGCTTCATAGAACGAATTTGGAAGTACTCCATCTCTTTCTATCTTTCCAAACAGCTTTAGGAGAATAGGTATGATTTCTTCTTTAAACGTTTGATAAAATTCTCCTGGGAAGCCATCTGGCCCTGGACTCTTGTGTCTTGGGAGGTTTTTGATGACTGCTTCAATTTCCTCCCTGGTTATTGGCCTGTTCAGGTTTTCTATTTCTTCCTGTTCCAGTTTTGGTAGTTTGTGGCTTTCCAGGAATGCATCCATTTCTTCTAGATTGCCTAATTTATTGGCGTATAGCTGTTCATAATATGTTTTTAAAATCGTTTGTATTTCCTTGGTGTTGGTAGTGATCTCTCCTTTCTCATTCATGATTTTATTAATTTGAGTCTTCTCTGTCTTCTTTTTAATAAGGCTGGCTAATGGTTTATCTATCTTATTAATTCTTTCAAAGAACCAACTCCTGGTTCTGTTGATCTGTTCCACAGTTCTTCTGGTCTCGATTTCGTTGAGTTCTGCTCGAATCTTTATTAACTCCCTTCTTCTCTTGGGTGTAGGATCTATTTGCTGTTTTTTCTCTAGCTCCTTTATGTGTAAGGTTAGTTTTTGTATTTGAATTCTTTCCAGTTTTTGAATGGATGCTTGTATTGCGATGTATTTCCCCCTTAGGACTGCTTTTGCTGCATCCCAAAGATTTTGAACGGTTGTATCTTCATTCTCATTAGTTTCCATGAATCTTTTTAATTCTTCCTTAATTTCCTGGTTGACCCTTTTATCTTTTAGCAGGATGGTCCTTAACCTCCATGTGTTTGAGGTCCTTCCAAACTTCTTGTTGTGATTTAGTTCTAATTTCAGGGCATTATGGTCCGAGAATATGCAGGGGACAATCCCAGTCTTTTGGTATCGGTTCAGACCCGATTTGTGACCCAATATGTGGTCTATTCTGGAGAAAGTTCCATGTGCGCTTGAGAAGAATGTGTATTCAGTTGAGTTTGGATGTAAAGTTCTGTAGATATCTGTGAAATCCATCTGGTCCAGTGTATCATTTAAAGCTCTCGTTTCTTTGGAGATGTTTTGCTTAGAAGACCTATCGAGTATAGAAAGAGCTAGATTGAAGTCACCAAGTATAAGTGTATTATTATCTAAGTATTTCTTCACTTTGGTTAATAATTGATTTATATATTTGGCAGCTCCCACATTCGGAGCATATATATTGAGGATTGTTAAGTCCTCTTGTTGAATAGATCCTTTAAGTATGATATAGTGTCCCTCTTCATCTCTCACTACAGTCTTTGGGGTAAATTTTAGTTTATCTGATATAAGGATGGCTACCCCTGCTTTCTTTTGAGGACCATTCGAATGGTAAATGGTTCTCCAACCTTTTATTTTCAGGCTGTAGGTGTCCTTCTGTCTAAAATGAGTCTCTTGTAGACAGCAAATAGATGGGTCCTGCTTTTTTATCCAGTCTGAAACCCTGCGCCTTTTGATGGGGTCATTAAGCCCGTTCACATTCAGAGTTACTATTGAGAGATATGAGTTTAGTGTCATCATGATATCTATTCAGTCTTTGTTTTTGTGGACTGTTCCACTGAACTTCTTCTTAAAGGGGAATTTTAAGAGGCCCCCTTAAAATTTCTTGCAGAGCTGGTTTGGAGGTCACATATTCTTTTAGTTGCTGCCTGTCTTGGAAGCTCTTTATCTCTCCTTCCATTTTGAATGAGAGCCTTGCTGGATAAAGTATTCTTGGTTGCATGTTCTTCTCATTTAGGACCCTGAATATATCCTGCCAGCCCTTTCTGGCCTGCCAGGTCTCTGTGGAGAGGTCTGCTGTTACCCTAATACTCCTCCCCATAAAAGTCAGGGATTTCTTGTCTCTTGCTGCTTTAAGGATCTTCTCCTTATCTTTGGAATTTGCAAGCTTCACAATTAAATGTCGAGGTGTTGAACGGTTTTTATTGATTTTAGGGGGGGATCTCTCTATTTCCTGGATCTGAATGCCTGTTTCCCTTCCCAGATTAGGAAAGTTTTCAGCTAGAATTTGTTCAAATACATATTCTGGCCCTCTGTCCCTTTCGGCGCCCTCGGGAACCCCAATTAAACGTAGGTTTTTCTTCCTCAGGCTGTCGTTTATTTCCCTTAATCTATCTTCATGGTCTTTTAATTGTTTGTCTCTTTTTTCCTCAGTTTCCCTCTTTGCTATCAACTTGTCTTCTAGGTCACTCACTCGTTCTTCCACCTCGTTAACCCTCGTCGTTAGGACTTCTAGTTTGGATTGCATCTCATTCAATTGATTTTTAATTTCTGCCTGATTAGCTCTAAATTCTGCAGTCATGAAGTCTCTTGAGTCCTTTATACTTTTTTCTAGAGCCACCAGTAGCTGTATAATAGTGCTTCTGAATTGGCTTTCTGACATTGAATTGTAATCCAGATTTTGTAACTCTGTGGGAGAGAGGACTGTTTCTGATTCTTTCTTTTGAGGTGAGGTTTTCCTTCTAGTCATTTTGCTCAGTGCAGAGTGGCCAAAAGCAAGTTGTATTGGGAAAAAGAGAAAAAGAGAGGAGAGAAAGAAGGAAAGAAAAGAGAAAGAGAAAAAAAAAGGGAAGAAAAAGAAAAAAAAAACGAAAAAAAAAAAAAAAGAAGAAAAAGAGAAAGAAAAAGAAAGGAGAAAAAAAGGGGGTGGGGGAAGGAAACAAATCAAAAAGCAAAACAAAACAAAAACAAAAACAAAAACAAACAAACAAACAAAAGAACCACCGGGGAGTATCTTCTGATTCTGTGTACTTTAAGTCCCTTGGCTTCTCCTGGAAGTTGTCCGTCTAGCTGGTGTTCTGGGGGAGGGGCCTGCTGTGCTGATTTTCAGGTGTTAGCAGTTGGGGGAGCTGCTGTGCCCCTGCCTGGTGCAGGGCTCGGTGGGGGTTGTTTACCCGGTGAGGCCGCAGGAGGAACAGCCCCACTGGCGGGGCAGCTCTGGAGCCCTGGATTCAGCTCCGGCAGGAACTCCGTCTGCAGGGCCTGGAGGCTCCGGGCGGGGCCGCTGATCTGCTCAGCTGGGGCAGGAGCGTCCTCGCTGTCCTGGGCCCTCCCGGCCTCTGCCTGTCCCGGGGGAGGCGGGATCCTGGGCTGTGTCCCGGCGCCCTGTGCTCCGGAGCCTGCGCTGGTGGATTCGCGCTCCCGGGCCGCGCAGCCCCCTCCGCGGAGCCGCCGCCCGAGCCCCTCCGAGCTGCTCCTGGAACCGCGCAGCCCCCTCCGCACGGAGCCTCTTCCTCTGCCGGAGCCCCTCCGAGCTGCTCCCGGGGCCGCGCAGCCCCCTCCGCGGAGCCGCCGCCCGAGCCCCTCCAGCTGCTCCGGGTCCCGCCGGGTCCCGCCGTGCGCGCTGCAGCCCTTAGGGAGCTCGGCGCACTCTCCTGGGTGCGCAGTTGCTGTTACTGACCCGGGGAGCCCGAGGGCATCCCCTTCCTTCTGGGTCCTGCTCCAACTCCCTGCGAGCCCCTTTCCCCCGGGAAGGTCGGTGCAGCTCCTGCTCCTCCGGGACGGGGCTCTCCTGACCTGGGGACACTCGCCCCGGCCTCAGCCCGGCTCCTCGCGGGGCCCCTCCCCCTTGGAGGCCTTTGTTCCTTTATTTCTTTTTCCCCGTCTTCCTACCTTGATAGAAGCGCGAACTCTTCTCACTGTAGCATTCCAGCTGGTCTCTCTTTAAATCTCAGGCCGAATTCATAGATTTTCAGGATAATTTGAAGGTTTTCTAGGTAGTTTGGTGGAGACAGGTGATTTGGAGACCCTACTCCTCCGCCATCTTGCTCCTCCCTCCGGAATTAAAGTTTTTAATAGCTTAAAATAGGTTGTTATATTTTCTGATATTTTATGAAATTATCATAATATTTAATATAATATTAAATATAATATTTTCCCATAAGGGAAAAACATAACAATTACACAAAAGAATGTGGTAAATAAGTCAAAGCATACTGGTACCAAAAGATATTAAAACATATACACAAAGACAGCGGGATAAGAGACAAGGAATAATGGATCTATAAAACAATCAGAAAACAATGAACAAAATAGCAGTTGTTAATCCTTACTAATAATTACATTAAACATAAGCATATTCAATTCTCCAAAAGGTACAGAATGGTTGAATTGATTAAAAAACAATATCCAGTGATATACTGCCTATGAGAGACTCACTTTAGTCTTATATACACACATAATCTGAGAGTGAAAGGGTATAAAAAGATATTTGAAGAAAATGGTAACTGAAAACTAAAAAAAAAAAAAAAAAGAAAGAAAGAAAGAAGGAAGGAAGGTGGGAAGCTGGGAAGGAAGAAAGGAGAGAGGGAAGAAAGAAAGGAAGATTTTAAAAAAGCCTGGGTGCTAGTCTTATTTCAGACAAAATAAACTTTCAACTAAAAATGATAAAAAGATACAAAGAAGGTCACCATGTAATGATAAAGGGGCCAACTCATGTAGAAGATAAAAACAATTGTAAATATTTATGTGTCCAAATCAGAGTAGCTAAATATATAAAACAAAAACTAACAGAGGTAAAAGGAGAAATAAACAGCAATAAAATAATAGTTGACTTTATTTTTTTATTTATTTTTTAAATATTTTATTTATTTATTCATGAGACACACACACACACACACACACACACACACACACACACAGAGAGGCAGAGACACAAGCAGAGGGAGAAGCAGGCCCCATGTAGGAAGCCCGACATGGGACTCGATCCCAGGTCTCCTGGATCAAGCCCTGGGCGGAAGTCGGCGCTAAACAGCTGAGCCACCTAGGCTACCCAAGTTGAGACTTTAATACCCTAACACTCAATATTGAATAGATCATCCAGACTGAAAATTAAGAAGAAAACAGTGGATTGAACAACACTGTAGGCTAAATGATCCTATCAGTTATATGTAGAACATTCTAGCCAACAAAAGAAAAACATTCTTCTCAAGCACAAATGGAATATTTTTTAGGATAGACCATATATTAAGCCACAAAACAAGTCCTAGAAAATTCAAGAAGATTGAAATCCTACCAAGTATCTTTTCTGACCACAATAGTTTGACTCTAGAAATCTAAAAGAAGAGAAAAACTGGAAAATTCATGAATTTGTGGAAATTAAACAACACATGAATCAAAGAAGAAATTAAAGGGAAATAAAAAAGTATACTGAGAAACAAAAATGGAAACAGAACATACCAAAACATATGGGATGAGCAAAAGCCATTCTAAGAAGGAAGTACATAGCAGTAAATGCATAAAGAAGAAGGATGCCAAATTAAAAACCTTACTCTATGTTAGAATCAGAAACAAAGAACAAATTAAGTGTATAGATAGAAGAAGGAAAAAAAATAAATATTGAAGGAGAAATAAATGAAATGGAGAACAGAAAACAATTAGAAGATCTACCAAACTAAGAGTTGTTTCCTTGAAAAGATAGACGAAATTGACAAATGTTTGGCTAGACTAACCAAGGAAAAAAGAGAAGGACCAAATCAACAAAACCATGTAAAAAAGGAGACATTACAACTGATACCACAGAAAGACAAACAATCATAAGAGGCTACTATGAAGAACTATACACCAACAAACCAGACAACCTATAAGAAATGGGAAAAAAACTTAAAACATACAATCTACAAACACTAAATCAGGAGTAGAAAATCTGAACAGACCATTTAAGCAAAAGTAAAATTCTCTATTTGTAGATGACTTAATTTTATATAAAGAAAATCCTAAATAGATGGGTCCTGCTTTTTTATCCAGTCTGAAAATAGACCTGCCCTACGACCCAGCAATTGCACTGTTGGGGATTTACCCCAAAGATACAAATGCAATGAAACACCAGGACACCTGCACCCCGATGTTTATAGCAGCAATGGCCACGATAGCCAAACTGTGGAAGGAGCCTCGGTGTCCAACGAAAGATGAATGGATAAAGAAGATGTGGTTTATGTATACAATGGAATATTACTCAGCTATTAGAAATGACAAATACCCATCATTTGCTTCAACGTGGATGGAACTGGAGGGTATTATGCTGAGTGAAGTAAGTCAGTCGGAGAAGGACAAACATTATATGTTCTCATTCACTTGGGGAATATAAATAATAGTGAAAGGGAATATAAGGGAAGGGAGAAGAAATGTGTGGGAAATATCAGAAAGGGAGACAGAACGTAAAGACTGCTAACTCTGGGAAACGAACTAGGGGTGGTAGAAGGGGAGAAGGGCGGGGGGTGGGAGTGAATGGGTGACGGGCACTGGGGATTATTCTGTATGTTAGTAAATTGAACACCAATAAAAAATAAATTAAAAAAAAAAGAAAATCCTAGATTTCATTTAAAAACTTGCTAGATCTAATCAATAAATTCATTAAAGTTGCAAGATATAAAATTAAGGAACAAAAACCAGTAGCATTTCTATACATTAACAATGAATTATTTGATTAAATAAATGAAGGAATCAATCCCATTTACAATAGCATAAAAAAACCAATAATATTTAGGAATAAATTTAACAAAGAAGTAAAAGAACTCTACCCTGAAAACTATAAGATATATTTTTTTAAAATTTCATTTGTTTATTTATAAGAGGTACACAGAGAGAGGCAGAGACACAGACAGAGGGAGAAGCAGGCTCCCTGTGGGGAGCCTGATGTGGGACTCAATCCTAGGATCATGACCTGAGCCAAAGGTAAGATGCTCAACCATTGAGCCACCCAGGTGTCCCTGAAAACTATAAGATATTGATGAAAACAATAGAAGAAAACACAAATAAATGGACAGGTATCCTCTATTCATGGATTGGAAGAATTACTCTTGTTAAAATGTCAATACTATCAAAAGCCATCAATAGATTTAATGAAATCCCTGTCAAGCTTCCAATAGTAATTTGTACAGAAGTAGCACAAACAATTCTAAAATTTATATGGAAGCACAAAAGATCCTGAAAGGCCAAAGCATTTCTGAGAAAAAGCAAAATAGGAGGCATCATGCTTCACACTTATTTTCAAGTTACACTACAGAGCTATAGTAATCAAAACAGTATGGTCCTGGCAAGAAACAGAAAAAAATAGACCAATGGAACAGAATTGAGAGCCCAGAAACAAACCCGCATTCAGATCTTCCTCAACTTATGATGGGGATTCATCCCAACAAACTCATCGAAAGTTGAAAATAATCATAAATCGAAAATGCATTTAATATGCCCAACCCGCTTAGCCTAATTTCTCTCAAACATTCTCTGAACACTTATGTTCACCTACAATTGGGCAAAACCATTTAACACAAAGGCTATTTCACAATAAAGTGTTGAATATCTCATGTAATTTATTGAATACTGTACCAATAGTGAAAAACAGAATGTCATATGAGCACATAATGATTTTAAGTGTATCAGATGTTTATTCTCATAATCATATGGCTATTGGGAGCTGAAGCTCATGGCCACTTCCCGGCATCACAAGACAATATCTTACTGCATATCATTAGCCCAGGAAAAAAAAATCAAAATTCAAAATTCAAAGTATGGTTTCTATGGAATATGTATCACTTTTGCACCAACAAAAAGTCCAAAAATTGTAAGCTAAACCTTTGTAAGTTGAAGTCCAACTGTATGAATGGTCAACTAATATTTGATGAGGGAGCCAAGGATATTCAATGGTGAAAAGATAGTCTTTTTCATAAATGATGCCTGCAATTTGGTATTCACATGTAAATAGCCTGCTATTTTCTACCACTCACAATAATTAACTTAAAACTTACATATACTTAAGGCCATGAAACTTCTAGGAGAAAATATAGGAAAAAAAATCTCTTCAACATGGGTATTGGCAGTAAGTTTTTTTCATATGATACCTAAAGCACAAGGAACAAAAGCACAAACAAGTGTGACTATATCAAACTAAAAAGTTTCTACATAGCAAAAGAAACAATCAACAGAGTGAAAAGACAACCTTTGGAATGGGAAAAAAATATTTGCAAACCATATATCTGATAAGGTTTTCACGTCCAAAATGTATTAAAAATTATACAACTCAATAGCAAAAAAACAAAAAACCTCAAATAGCCTAATTTAAAAACTAGTATGGACTTGAATAGACAGCTTACCAAAGATGATATGAATGGCCCATAAGTATATAAAAAGATGCTCAATATCACTACTCATTAGAGAAATGCAAGTCAAAACCATAATGAGATACTACCTCATGCCTGTTAGAATGGTCATAATAAAAAAGATAAGAGATAACAAATGTGGCAAGGATATGGGTGAAAGGGAACATTTGTGTATTGTTGGTGGGATTATAAAATGGTGCAGCCATTATAGAACAAGGTATGAAGCCTTTTCAAACAATTAAAAAATAGAACTACCATATCATCCAAAAATCTACTTCTGAGAATATATCCAAAGAAAATGAAAAATACTCATTTGAAAAGATATATGCATACCCATGGTGATAGCAGCACCATTTACAATATCCAAGATATGGAAACAACCTGAGTGTCCATTAATGAATGAATGGATAAAGAAGTTGTGGGGTATATACCGATGGGTAGGTATATATAAATAAAAAATATAATAAATACTGTACATACAGAGTGGGATAACATTTACCCATGTGAGAGAAGGAAATCCTGCAACTTGAGACAACTCGGATGGACCTTGAGCACATTATGCTAATTAAAATAAGTCAGAGAAAGACAAATACTATATGATTTCACTCGCGTGCAAATCCAAAACAAACAAAACAAAATATATCCACAAAAATACTCACCAAAATCATGAAAAAGAAATCATATTTGTGACTGCTAGACCTGGGATGGGATATGGGGAGGTGGAATTGGAGGAAAGTGGTCAAAAGTTACAAACTTCCACTTACAAGATAAATAGGTACTTAGGATATAATGTACAACATAACTATAGTTGCCACTGCTGTATGATCTATGTGAATTCTGTTGAGAATAAATCCTAAAAGTCTTCATTTTTTAAGAAAAAAAAAAAAAGAGCTAGCAAGTTATGAATAGGCATGGAGAAACCTGAAATGCATATTACTAAGTGAAAGAGGCCAATCTGAAAAGGCTGCATGCTGTATGATTCCAACTATGTGACTTTCTGGAAAAGGCAAAATGAAGAAGAAGATAAAAAGGTCAGTGGTTGGGACCCCTGGGTGGCTCAGTGGTTTGGTGCCTGCCTTTGGCCAAGGGCATGATCCTGGAGTTCTGGGATCAAGCCCCGTGTCCAGCTCCCTGCATGGAGCCTGCTTCTCCGTCTGCCTGTGTCTCTGCCTCTCTCTCTCTCTCTCTCTGTCTCTCTTTCTCCCCCTCCCTCTGTGTCTCTCATGAGTAAATAAATAAAATCTTTACAAAAAAAAAAAAGTCAGGGCAGCCTGGGTGGCGCAGCAGTTTAGTGCTGCCTTTGGCCCAGGGCCTGATCCTGGAGATCCAGGATCGAGTCCCATGTCGGGCTCCCTGCGTGGAGCCTGCTTCTCCCTCTGCCTGTGTCTCTGCCTCTCTGTGTCTCTCATGAATAAATAAATAAAATCTATATATAAAAAAAAAAGTCAGTAGTTGCCAGGGGTTGGGAGGAGGGGAGAGGAATAATAAAAAGAGCACAGAGGAATTTTAAGATGGTAAAAATACTTGCATGATATAACAATGGATATTTGTTGTTATACATTTATCCAAACCCACAAAATGTACACCAGGAGTTATTCTTAAGATAAACTATGGACCTTGGGTGATTATGACTGTTAAGGCAGGTTCATCCTTGGTAAATGAACGTACCATTCTGGTGAATGGTACTGATAATGGAGGAAGTTATTTACATGTCTGGGCAGAGGGTGTATAGTAAATCTCTCTACTTTTCTCTCAATTTGTGAACTTAAAACAACTTGAAAAAATAAAATTTTGAAAAAGATACTAATGTCTTGAATATAATCCTTTTCTTGGGTTTAGGGAAGGGAAACTTTAAGGGAGATTTAAACTAAAAAAAAAAATGTACTTAAAGACTTAAGAGAGTATGTGAGGTTGGTGAAAGCAACCTTTTGGCTGCTTTTAAGTATTGAAACTTGGCATGATCTCTTAAAACCATTTGATTAGGAAAAGAGCTAAAGACAGGAAAGACCTCTATGTTTCAAACGTAGAGGTGGCTTAGACATCCCAAACATTTCTAATCTTGGCAGGCCCTTACAGCTGCTCTGTACAATGTCCCTGAATTCCAGGATTCAGTGCTTCAATGTTAATTATGTCTTCAGCTTCTGCTATTGGGACTCAGAAACTCTAAGTAGACATGACCATGGTTTGTGACAGCTTCCCATCCTAGGGAAGGTGAAGGAAGTGGAGAGAAAGAAGTGGGGGAAGCCCATGGAGAACACTTGTTTTCAGCTTCCAGCTCCTCCAAGGTGTCATTTTCTGTATGTAAAATAATAAATTGCCAGGAGCAACAGAAATTGAGATTCAGAGAGAATAAGTTACTTGCTAAAGGTTATTCCTTAGTGCCAAGATTAGGACTCAAACCTGTTTGCTGTCTCCATTACAGGGTCTTTTACTGAGTTAGTTGCATGGTGAACAATGGAAAGGAGCAAGGAAAGTTTGATGACCTTAAATCTCTCTCTCTCTCTCTCGATGTGTTCTTGTCATCAAATTCAAATAAATTCTGGGTTTTACTCTGCATAGTATCCAAGATGGTATGGTCCTACTCTTCATTCTACAAGATCAGCTCCAGTCTCCTTCTGTGAAAACATCTGTGCTTTTCTTTAATGGAACAGCAGTGTGTTAAGATGGGCCCTTCCTCCAGGCCCAAGGAATTATCCATGATATGACAAAAGCCAATCACAATAATCTTGATAACTGTCTTAGTTGTGACCAATAAAATATAAAGATATATCTGCTGGAGAGTTGTGGGAAAGAACTTCCTTTATGACAAAAAAAGAAAGTCTTCTAATAAAATTCTTTTTTATATCACAAGCAATGGAGATTCAAGGAAACTCTTTGACTTCCTGATTTGGATATTTTCATGATGATGATATGCTGTAGCCATGAGACATCTTGTGACCATGAGACAATAACCAAGAGAATTGGAGAGGAGTCACTGAGCTATTGAATTGCTCAACTCTGGAACTTTCTACTTTAGACTTCTTTTTCATGAAGTAGTAAGAGTAGTAATTGTTCAAAGAATTCCACCACTTATAGCCAAAAAGCATCTAGCTCATTTGAAAGCTTCCTGTAGAAGACAACAAGGCCTTAAAAGATAGTAAGATTTAGGTAGGCAGAAAGGAGGTGGAGGGAATCTTATATTGGAGGATAAGTAAAGGCAAATGGATGGGAACTACCCGGGGGAGGGGGGGGCGGGGAGTGCAGTGGGGGGAGAAGTCTCCAGGCTGCTGTGAAGAATATGAGCTCATACTATTTACTCTTCTGTGTATATGGATTTGCAAATGTTTACTTGCAGATTTTTGTCAATAGGAGGAGAAAAGTTCTTATGAATGCTATTGAGAATAAATCCTAGAAGTCTTCATTTTTTTAAAAGATTTTATTTATTTATTCATGATAGACATGGAGAGAGAGAGACAGAGACAGAGACAGAGACACAGGCAGAGGGAGAAGCAGGCTCCATGCCAGGAGCCTGACGCGGGACTGGATCCCGGGACTCCAGGGTCGCGCCCTGGGCCAAAGGCAGGTGCCAAACCGCTGAGCCACCTAGGGATCCCAGTCTTATTTTTTAAGACAAAAAAAAAAAAGAGCTAGCAAGCTATGAATAGACATGGAGAAACCTGAAATGCATATTACTAAGTGAAAGAATGCTGCTTGCATGTTCAATCTCAAAAAAATGTCAAAAATATGAGCGGACAGCACAGTCTTTTCTCAGCTCTTGTATTGGAGTCTTCTGGACAATGTCTGCAGGGAGAAGCCAAAGAAACTTCTCACAGACTATTCCCTGAGACCAGCCAACAGCACTGCTAAGGTTTCCAGGTACTAGACTCTGTAGCACTTGAGGCAATGTTGAGCCTGTGAAGGACAGCATTAGCCAGCTCTAGGGCATCAGGCAGCATTCTAGGCCCCATCAACTCCCTCTGGGGGGCATGGACAGCTATGAAGGGTGAGGTGCTGCTCCCAAGGAACTTCTGAGCTGCCCAGCATAGACAGAAGCAAAGGGAGAGAGCCTACACCAACCATAAATGAACATTCCCTTGAGACAGTCCTTGAGACACAGTAGGAGATTCAGAGGGAAATAAAATCCTTCACTAATCAGGGGACCTAATTCTATCAAATGGCAGTCATTATAGTTAATGTGGTTATTAGAATCCCCTGGCAAGTGAGGCTTCTCATGATTCAGTACTATTGATTCTTTGGTCTGGATGATTTTTTCTTATAAGAGCTATCTTGTGCATTGTGGAATGTTTAGCAATATACTCCTGGCCTCTACCTTTTAGATGCCAGTTATATACCTTTTCCCTGAGCTGTGACCATTAAAAATGTCTCCAGACATTTTAAGAACCACTGGTCTAGAGAAACATGGGAAAAGTTGTGTATAGTAGAGAGAAAGTATATATCTGTCATTAACATTTGTATTTATCGATCATTTAGAGTTCTACCTTTTTACTTTAAAAGAATCTTCAGTGACCATTTCCTTAGTCTTTATTAATATCTTTATTTTCTTGGAATAAATTCCTAGACTTAATGTTGCTTGGTGAAAGATTAGCAGCTTTAAAGTTACTCTAAGGACTAAATAGCTTCCAGAAAGACTTTTTCCATTTAGGATTCATATCAAATTTGACACTTCATTTTAATCTTTACAGAGTTTAATACCTAGTTTTGCACATAGTCGTTGCTTAATAATACTTGGTAGTTGATTGACTGTTGCTTGTGAGTTTCCATTCCTCTTTTTTCCAGCAAATATCTGGAGACAGTATATGTCACTACACAACAATTCCTATATGGGCTAGATCTGCAGAGGGTACTTGTTATTATATAAAAATATAGAATTGTATTTGTTATATAGGATTATTTCCTACAGACCCAAAGTATGGTACCTGAATCTGTGATCTCCACCTGGAAACTTGTTCGATATTCAAATTCTCTGGTGGTACCTGGACATATTCTGTGCTTAAAAATCTTTCTGCACGATCCCCTGAAAGCTAAAATTTGAGAACCACTCAATAGACAATAAAAATGAACAAAGACTATTCTCATCAGCATATAAATTGCTATTCCCTTCACATTTCCTCTTATAATGGCTTCTCCCTGATGGGAGTTGGCCAGCCTGCCCTTTGTTCATCAGAGATTTTGAGCCTTCACAATCTAAGAGTGCGTGATGCTATCTCACTCCATCTGGTTCCCTGTTTGGTCTCTTAAAGGCTCTGTCCATGCCAATACCTTACACTAAGGCTCAGCTCAGCCTGACTGATGGCCCATGGCCTGTGAGCCAACAGCTGGGATGTTGAAATGAAGAATGCTGCTTGCATGTTCAACCTCATTTGCTAGATTGCTCATTAGATAGATAATGCCCTATCTTGGCCAGATATGAAGTCCACTGTGAGTGGTGGCCATCTGTTCTGAGATGGAATCTTTTGATCTAATCAGAGATTGTAGGCCTCTAGCAGGCACTTCTGCCAGAGAGAAGAGCAGCTATTTCCCTTGGGCTGAACCCCATGGGTGGCTAAAAGCAGAGTGGAGGAGAAGATGGGGGGCTGCACACACCTTTGAAGGCTAAGTCAGCTATTCTTCCACATAGGACAACCCCAGTGTACCCAGATACCTTTCAAAGCGTAGGAGACACAGAGTCAGAGAGTCAAGTTGGAGGGGAACAGCTGCAGTTGGCAAGGACTTTGGTGCTTGAATTCACATCTGGCTCTTCTCCTCCCCTGTGGGTCAGAAATGAGTTCCTGTACAAACAGCTCCTGACATCTGTAATCCTTGGGGTTTGCAGGATTGTGTGGGTGTGTATTCATATATGTGCAGTTTTCTGTTTAGACTACAGCATCTCTTAAATACAGGAATTGTGCCTTTCACCACATGCTCAGCCTTGCTTATAATGGAGATTTTTAAATGGGACTGGCCATACTTTAAATGCTTGTGTACTAAGGTACCTCATGTTCAAGCTTCCCAGGGAACCCTGGGTGATCCTGCTTATAAGACATACTTTTGAGAAGCCAATTATATAAGGGATTAAAAAACAATGTAAAACAACCAGTCAATACTCTTCACTGGGATAGTTCTAGGCACCGCTTTGTAACTGAAAATTTTTTGAATGGTATCATTATTCATGTTTGACATCTCTATTCCAGGTCAAAAGCTGCTTACCTGGTGACCAGTTAAGGGAGTAAGGTTAAATTCTTAACAAGCCAGGAAGCTCTACCTCCTCTCTGTGAGGCAGCAACTAGTGAAAATAATTCCTTCTGACTTAAACAGACCAGGTCAGTGAATACAGTAGCCAGTCTAAGGAGATGGGTGCTGGGGTTGCAGCAGTAAGAGCTGAAATGGGAGTCAAAATAAAATACGTTTGCATGACCAGATACCTTTGTGGCAGTGTGGCAGGAATGGGATGCATGGGAATGAAGAGAAATCTCAAAGGTTCTTGCTGACCCTAATATGAGTGCAATGTGACCAACTGTCCAGGTTTTAGCACTGAAAGTCCTGTGTCCCCAGAAGTCCCCCAGTCCCTGGCAAACAAAGGTGGTTGATTACTTTTCTTGGCTTCTGAATGTCTTGATTCACATTTTCCTACAGTAGCCTTTTAGAGATGGCTAAATTTATAATGAGATATGTTTTAGGCAGCCCTGGAAAATAAGAGAGCCAAATCAGCTCTGAACTTTTCTTCTCCCTATGAAATGTGTGCTTGGTGTTTGTAGATTTTGTATGTTTTCCCCACCTTTCAGATCCATAGCAGGAAAGAAGCAAGTATAGCCGTCCTAAAGTAGGGCAGCTGTTCATGCTGGAAGTAGAATCTGCCTCAACAGTGGAGGCCAGATTTCCCAAGATCTTTTGAGTCTTCTCCAGGTCCCTGTCTGTAACCTCTGGAGCTCCAGCGGGGTGTGTGTGTGTGTGTGTGTGTGTGTGTGTGTGTGTGTGTTGCAGTGAGGTAAGGTTTCACAGTGGGAGTGGGTAATGGAATTATAATACTGCAAGAAGTTTCAGGGTCTTTCTCATTCACTAACTTGGTTTATCACCTCTCATTCCTAGGACTCTGGTCAGGCATGTTTCCCTTTAGGGGCTTATCAATGCTATTTTTGATATTGTGATATTCTTTGTCTAGAAAGCCCAAAGTCCTGAAAAGCACTTAGTTTTAGACTATTTGAAAATAGAACAGTGGGACACCTGGGTGGCTCAGCGGTTGAGTGCCTGCCTTCAGCTCAGGGCATGATCCTGGAGTCCTGGGATCGAATCCCAATCGGGCTCTCTGCTCTGCCTCTCTCTCTCTCTCTCTCTCTCTGTCTTTCATGAAAAAATAAAATCTTAAAAAAAGAAAATAGAATAGAAGAATATATTGAGAATATAGATTCTGGAGTCAGACTTCCTGGGTTTGAATCCCAATTCTTTCCCTTTAATAAGTATGACCTTGGGCAAGTTACTCAAACTGTAAACTTAGTTTACCTATAAAATGGGGATAGTATCTTTTTTCACAATAATACTGTCTTTTCATAAAGTTCATGTGAGAATAACATGAGTTAACATATATAAATTAAATGTCTTAATTTAAAAATTTTAATTTGATTTTTTTCCAGTTTTACTGAAATAAAGTTGGTACATTGTGTAAGTTTAAGGTTTTCAATTTATTGATTTGATGCACTTATATATAGCAATATGATTACCACCAAATGTTAGCTAATACCTCCATCATGTTGCATGGAACATTTAAGTTAGAACTTTTAGGATTTAGAACATTTAAGATGTACTCTTAGCAAGTTTCAAGTATATAATGCAGTATTATTAACTATAATCACCATGCTGTACATTAGATTCTTTAGAATTTATTCATCTTGTTAACTGGAAATTTGTATCTGTAGTTTAAGCCCTGACATTTTTTTCTTATTTTTTTGTAATACAAGTGTCTGACTTAAGCTTTGATTGCTGAGAAATCCACTTCAAAGAGACATCCACTTCAAAGACAGCTATCTCAAATAAACACATTGCCAGCCACGTGACTAGATAAAGAAGCAGGCTGTGCCATGTCCCCACCTGCCAACCAGGCTCCCATGTTTTAGTGATTTTGGTAATTGACCACTTAGGTTGCTTGTTTTTCTCTCTTCCCACACTTTCAATTCCCACTCTATGTTTTAAATTCACCAATAAAGAGTATGTCCTTGAAACCATAGGCCCCTACACTCCATCTAAAAGCAGAACCCCAGATCCACACTCTTTCTCTACCTGTGCCCTTGCTGTGGGGCTCTAGGTGTGCTGTGTGCTTTCCAGGACCTGAATAATAAGCTTTTTCTTTCCCCCAAAGTTTCCTGATGATTACAGAGGGCATCTTGCAATCTGAGGAACCATGAGGGCCAGTCCACCCACAACATTGGCAATTGATAGGTTTGGACTGGCACAAAACAGTAGTACCATTTAACTAATATCTGCCCATTTCTCCTACTCCCAGTGCCTGGTAAACATCACTCTACTCTGTTTCTAGGGGTTTGGCTTCTTTAGATTCCACATAAGTGATATCATACATTATTATTGTTTCACTTAACATAATGTCCTTTAAGGTCCATCCATGTTGTTGAGAATGGCATGATTTCTTTCCTTCTCATGGGTGACTATATTATTTCATTGTATCTATCATCTATCTATCTATCATCTATCTACCATCTATCTATATCTATGCCTATAGATATAAATACCACAGATTATTTAACAACTGAAGTTGTTTTTATATCTTAGTTGCTGTGAATAATGCTGCAGTAAACATAGGATACAGATAGCTCTTTGAGATCCTGTTTTCATTTCCTTTGGATATACACCAGAAGTCAGATCATTGGAGCATATGTAGCTCTATTTAAGTTGAGGAGCTTCCATATTGTGTTCCTTTCTGGCTGTACCAATTTAAATTCCTACCGACAGTGCACAAAGGTTCCCTTTTCTCCACATCCTCACCAACACTTATCTCCTTTCTTTTAAAATTTTAATTCAATTAGCCATCATTAGTTTCGGATGTAGAGTTTAGTTATTCATCAGTTGCATATAACACCGAGTGCTCATCACATCATGTGCCCTCCTTAATACCCATCACCCAGGTACCTCCATCCCCGCCTCCACTTCTTCCAGTAACCCTCAGTTTGTTTCCTAGAGTTAAGAGTCTCTCATGGTTTATCTCCCTCTCTGATTTTTTTCCATTAAGTTTCCTGTCTCTTTCTCTATGATCCTCTGTGCTGTTTCTTATCTTCTATATATGAATGAAACCACATGATAGTTATCTTTCTCTGACTTACTTCACTTAGCATAATACCTTCTAGTTCCATCCATGTCGATGTAAATGGTAAGATTTCATCCTTTTTGATAGCCATTCTAACCGTATAAGGTGATATATCATTGTTTTTCATTTGCATTTCCTTGATGATTAGTGAGGTTGAGCATCTTTCATGTACCTATTGACCATTTGTATATCTTTGGAAATATGTCTTTTTAGTTCTTCACCCATTTTTAAATCAGATAGGCATTTTTGCTATTGAATGAATTTGTTACATATTTTGAATATTAACCCCTTATTATATATTTAATATCTGCAAATTGTTTTTCTCCCATTCTGTAAATTGCCCTTTTCAATCTATTAATTGTTTATTTTGCTATGCAGAAGTTTAATTTAGTCCCACTTACTAATTTTTGCTTTTGTTGCTTGTGCTTTTACTGTCACATACACCCCCTTGCAAACAAACAAACAAACAAACAAACAAACCAAAAAACCACTGCCAAAATGAATGTCAAGGAGGGTTTTCCTTTGTTTTCTTGTAGAGTTTTTTTGGTTTTAAGTCTTATGTTTAAGTCTTTAATCTATTTCAAGTTAATTTTTCTGAATAGTGTAAGATAGAGGTCCAATTTCATTCTTTTGAATGTGGTTATCCATTATTCTCAGCACCCTTTATTAAAGAGACTATTCTTCCCCTGAGTATTCATGGCCCTTTGGATAAATATTAGTTGAGCATATATGCTAGGGCTCGCTTCTGGTCTTGCTCTCCTGTTCCATTGGTCTATGTGTCCATGTTTTATTATTTTGATTACTACAGCTTTGTAGTATAATTTGAAATCAGGAAGTATAATACCTCCAGCTTTGTTTCTCTTTCTCAAGATTCCTTCTTTAAGGGATTTTTTTGTGTTTTTTTTTTTAAACAAATTTTACAATAGTTTTTTTCTATTTCTTTAAAAAATGCCATTGGAATTGATAAGGACTGCATTAAATCTATAAATAGTTTGAGTAGTATGGCCATTTTTAATAATATTAATTCTTCCAATCCATGAGCACAGACTAGTTCTCCATCTGTTGCATCTTCTTTAATTTCTTTCATTAAAGTTCTATGGTTTTTAGTCTGCCTATCTTGCACTGCTTTGGTTAGTTTATTCCTAAATACGTTATTGGTTTGATGCTCCTATGAATGGAGATTGTTTTATTTCATTTTCAGATGTGTCGGATGTTAGTGTGTGGAAATGCAAGTAATTTCTGTATGTTGATTTTAATAGTTCAACTTTACTGATTTCATAGTTCTAACATTGTTCTGGTTAAGTCTTTAAAGATTTTCTACATATAAGATCATATCATCTGCAAATAAAAACAATTCTAATTTTTCCTCCTTGATTAGATGCTTTTTCTTTTTCTTACCTAATTGCTCTGACCAGGACTTCTGAAACTATGCTGAATAGAAGTGGTGAGAGTGAGCATCCTTGTCTTGTTTCTGATCTTAGAAGAAAAGCTTTCACCACTGAGTATGAGGTTAGCTATGGGTTTTGTCATATATGGCCTTTGTTAAAATACATTCCTTCCATACCCACTGATTTTTTTTTAATCATGAAAGGATGTTGAATTTTGTCAATTCACTTTCCTACATCTATTGAGGTGATCATATGATTGTTACCCTTCATCCTATTAATATGATGTATCACACTGATTTTGGGATTCTGAAACATCTTTATATCCCAGAGATAAACCCTGCTTGTTCATGGTGTATGATCCTTTTTAATGTACTGTTGAATTCAGTTTGCTAATATTTTGTTGAGAATTTCTGTATTTGTATTCATCAGTATATTGGTCCACAGATTTCTTATAGTGTCTTTGTATGGCTTGGAATCAAGGTAGTATTGGTCTCATAAAATTAATTGGGGAACGTTCCCTCCTCTTCAAGTTTTCAGAAGTTCTGGAAGAATTGACATTAATTCTTTAAATGTTTGGTGTAATTCACCACTGACGCCAGCTTGCCCTGCACTGTTTTTTGTTGGGAGATTTTTATTACTTATTTAATTTCTTTACTCATTATTGGTCCACTCCAAGTTTCTAATGTTTTATTATTCACTCTTAGTAGGTTATGGGTTTCTAGGATTTTACCCATTTCTTCTAGGTTTTCCAATTTGTTGACATATAATTGTTTGTAGTAGTCTCTTTGATCTCTGTATTTCTGTAGCATCAGCTGTAATATCTGCTCTTTCATTTCTAAATTTCTGTTTTTCTTAGTCTCTAGTTAATGGTTTATAAATTTTCTTTTAAAAATCAATTTAATTTCATTAATTTTTTCTATTATTTTCCTATCTTCTATTTCATTTATTTTTGTTCTGATCTTCATTATTTCCTTCTTTCTGATAACTTTGAGCTTAGCTTTGTAGGAGTTCCCTTTATGAAAGTTTCTTTTGCTTTTAAAATTCTTTGTCTCGAATTTTCAACAGATTTATTATAATGTGTTTTGGAGAGGATTGTTGTGAGTTGAAATTTTAGGGTGATCTATTAGCTTGCCAAACCTGGAATCCAAATCTCTTCCCAGGTGTGGGAAGTTCTTGACCATTTTTTCTTTAAATAAGCTTTCTACTCCTTTCTCTCTCTCTTCCTCCTGGGACTCCATTGATATGTAACACCTTAAAAGAAAAAATGTACACAAGTCTCACAGTCTTCCTATGTTCCTTTTCATCCTTTTTTTCTTTTTGTTCCTCTTATTGGATAATTTCGATTGATCTCTCTTCTAGTTCACTGATTTTTTTTCTTACTCTTCAAAGTCTGCTGTTGAATCTATTGAATTGTCAGATTCAATCATTATTTTCTTCAGCACCTAAATTTCCATGTTTTTAAAAAGTCTCTTTGTTGAGTTTCTTATTGTGTTATTGTAATGTTTTCCTGACATTGTTAAATTATTTTCTTTAGTAGTTCTCTGAGGATCTGTAAAAAAAATTATTTTTAATTTTTTGTAGGGCACTTCCTAGATTTCCATTTCTTTGGGGCTAATTACTGAAAATTTTTTGTATTCCTTTGGTGGAATCCTGTTTTCCTGATTCTTCATAATCCTTATAGCCTTGGCATAGGTGTCTGAACATTTGAAGAAGTAGACTTCCAGACTTTATGGACTGGTTTGGGAAAGGGAAAACTTGCCTCCACAGGTGGGAGTACCCTGGAGCATGCTGTGACATCAGGTCTAATGGTGCAGGGTACCATATGTGGTAACAAGTGGCAACATTGAGTCTGAGAGGGGCATGATGTCCTTTTGGCTCAGTCTGTGAGAGTCACAACATTGATAACTGTGTGGTCCTTGGTGAGGACTACAGGGAGTCTGCAGTGGCTGGAAGAGCTTCTCTGATCCTCAGTATACCGAAGAACAAGGAGCTCTGGTTCTAGCTATAGATCAGAGCATGCAGTGGTGGTGACTGGTGGTAGTGGTGTGTACACACTTAGCTATGCGGCTCGCTATAGATGCTTATATAGTAGCAGGGGATTGTTGTACCTGGGGGCAAGGACAGTCAGCAAAGACCAGCACCTACTATGGGCTTATTGGCAGATGTAGAGGCTTTGGCTGTCAGTGTTGTTGCATGGCTGGGAGACTTAACTCAGGCATCTTCTCTGCAGTGGAGCCTTATGAGAATGGTTGGGCTAGGGCATTCAGGTACACAGCTAGAGGGGCTAGCTATTGAAGAACATGGTGGTGCTGGACAGTAACAGAAAATAGAGTCTGATCTGGGCCCACAAACAGTTGCAGGGATCCTGGTTGTCAGGATGCTCTCCTTTGGCTGTATACTTTTCTGCCAGGTATGCATACAGTAGCAGAGGTCAGTGACAGTTGTCAGGCCAGCAGCTTGGCAGTGCATAGCTGGCAGCACTAGCCTCAAACATGTGTACGACATTAGGGTTCAGCTATCTAGTTCTAGGCTGGCTATAGCCACGGAGGCTTGCACTGGCTGCTAGCATAGTTCTTGGCTCCGAGTGGGAGCAGGAGGAAAGGAGTAGGGAGGGATTCACGTAGCTGGCATTGATGAATGTGAATATCTGTAGGGTGAAAGAGAGTATAGGGAGTTCACATCAGCTGTGTTGGCCAATAGTTTCTTCACTGGCAAAATCTGCTAGGTGCGTCTGCTGAGCAGGTCATATCTGTTTGTTTACAAGATGGCTCCCATCATGTGGCTGTTATTGGTAGATCCTGCTTTTCTTCCTTGCTCTAGCAAGCTCTGTATAATATCTCATCTCTGCCAGTCTCAGTAGGGTGAAACTGAATTGGAGCCTTCACGTAGTGCCCAGAGAGGCTGGGAAAGCAAGTTGCGCACCCTGATCTTCCTTTCCTAGCAAAGGGGAACTCCTTCTAGCTAAGGAGTTCCTTATTGGCCTTGGGTAATGCCATCTTGGGAGATGCAGTGATGCAGGCAAAATGAAACTGTCTTCCTTCTCTTCTTGTGTGGTTATTCTTTTTTTTTTTTTTTTTTCCTGACTGTGTTGCTAAAGTTTCTTAAGTAAACTCCAGAGCTCTCCCAGAGCTGCTTTCATATGTGGGTTGCTATCTAATTGTTGATCTTTGTGGGGTGAGGGTGGTGAAGGCTGGTGAGACATAACCTCAAAGAATGTATATGATGTGTTTAGAATAGAGTGAGTGCTATATAAACAATTGCTGTTACTATTATTACTATTACTATTAATGTTGCAAGGAAAAATAATTGAACAGACATGGCTCTAAAATATACCTTTTATTATTTGCTGACTGTGAGGTTGTAGGTAATTTCACCTCTCAGAGCGTCAGCTTCCTCATCTGTAAAGACATAACTCAGGTTTGTTATAAGAGCTAAATGAGAAAGCTGGCTAAAATATCCAGCAAAATATCTGGCACCTTGCTTGCTTAATATATGTTGATATTTTTCTATCCATAGTAAGTTAACACAGATTTGGTGCCAGAATTATATAGTCACATTAATTGGTAATTACATACAAAGCACTAATGGATTATCAAAGCTGATCCTTGGGTTGTCATTATTCCTGGTATGGTGCAGCATGCACTAACCTTTATGCTTCATTGAAATTGACATCCATGGTCTCATTAGAACTTCGATGGCAAGGGCTACTAAGAAAATTTCTCTGAACCTTTAGCTCCTAAGAAGATATAGCCTTACTTCATAAGAAAGCATATTTTCATGAATGTCATAGAAATTATTTACCAGCTCCCAGAGGATTTTGTTATAGCCCTAAGATTGCTTACCAGCCATAATTGAATGCTTTGTCTGCCCAGAGCCAGCTCAGTTCCACGCAGTATCTGGGAAACCACCAGCCAGGGCTCTTGGTCTATCTACAGATGGTATTCATTGCTGCTCTGTCCATTTTATCCTCTGCTTGCGTGGCATGGTCTTATATTCCCCTGTTATTTTTCTAATACCTTTTCTGGATCACAAAGGCTTGTCCATAGCTCTCCTTCCCTTTGATCCTCACACAAGGAAGCTTATACACAATATCATGCTGTGTCCTCTTGCTCTTATTTCTTGGGAGAACCTAGCTTTTAGGCTTGATCTCTCACTCTTTAAGTGGTCAAGCAATGAGACTCTTTCTGACCCACAAGAAGGGTCCATGCTACTACCAAAGTGATATGGAAAGTCCAAAGCTATCTTGGGACACTTCTAAAGAATCAGTGAACCCCATGCCAGTCATGACACAAGAAAAGCCGATAATATAAATATCTTTACCTTATATGCATGCATTCATTCTTTTCACTAGCTTCCATTTTTATCAGAAGGCCAGAAAAACAGATCATGGATTCTAGTCAAGTTTTTCAAGCCATACTCCTATGTTTTTAATAGAGTAAATAATGTTCAGGTGGTATCATTTGCATCTTTTCATTACTTTAAACAGTTCATATATCTGGTTCTCTGATATGAATGTAAAGCTGAATAAATAACATGGCTTTTCCATGGATATGAGATCTTGCCTCTTTATCCCACCATTTGGATGAACATTTGTCATTACCTACAGCATGCTATGCTTATGCCAAGCCCTGTGAGAACAGGTCAAATAAGACACATATTTGTGTGGCATTTGTATTATGGTGAGAAAGATAGAGAAATCTACTGGTGATGACAGGCCCACATAGTAAAATCTATTCCAGAGACATGCAGAGGGAAGCACACTGAATCCTAGTTGAAGGCAGGGGGTTATAAAACAAAGTAGAGCTTTTGGAACACAATCACACTAAGCTAACTCTGGAACAGTCGGTAAAAACCAGATAGATGAAGGCTGGTGGGAGAGAGACCCATGTCTCCCTTAGCCCTTTGTCTCTTCTGTTTTGGCCACTGTAGACTACTTTATTTCTGCCTTAGGGACCCTATAACTTTCGCATAAAGGAACACAAACTCCTCAGTTTCTCATAGAATAATAATAATAATAATAATAATAATAATAATAAACCCCTCTATTCTTTAGAAAACAGTTGCTCACTGTTTAGAGTGTTTTTGCTCCACCCTATATTCAGACATGGCCTGTAATTTTAGTTTTTGGTATGTTCCCCACCAACCCTCATGATACTAGGGTTGCAGCTGGAGTAGGTTACCCTGGATCTCTGTGCTTTCGAATAAATACCATTTCTACAGTGCCTCACATGAAGATGAGGATCTTCAGCCCTGCTCAGTGAGTCTATAATCAAGGGAATAGGGCAAGCAAATTTTATGAAGGAAGACTTTTTGCTTGGAAAATTCACACTTACATAAATAGCAAAAGAAATGGCTGGGCAGTCAGGAATAGTATGAGAATTCAGGATGCCAGGAGAATATAGCAAGAGAGAAGGAGGGAGCTTATCAGGGAATTAAGGCAACTTCAATATCAACTTGGCCTGCCTTGGCTCCTTTCTGTGGGGTTCTGAATATGTCACTAGGCAAATTGTTCTGGCCAGAAGGAAATGAGGTAAAGCATTTCTCAGGAGACAAGGTGTTAGGAACAGAAGCATTTCTGGAATTGCAAGAACTTCCATTCAAATTGCCATCTTTTTCCTAGGGAAGGACCTTATTTTGTGGAAATATCTATTGTTCCTGGAAAATTAAAAGCCCTATGCAGTCTTCTAGACCTGATTGGGTTTGAAGTTTCAATCTTGCTGAGCTTCAGAGGAATGTGCCTAGCAGCTGGGGAGTGGGAGCCCTTGTCCTCTGGGGTTCAATTTTGCCCATAGTACTCTAACACCAGCTTCTTGCCAAGGTTTCAATGGCTGTTTGTGACTATAACTAACTATTATCTGAGTCTGAGAACCTCACATAACCTTACCAGAAATTTAGAGTGGGATAGAATTTTGAGTCCAACGTTAGAATTTCATACAAGGGCCAGTTAGAGAAAATGTTGCATCATCCTTCAGTTCATACTGCAGGAAAAGTTCAAAACAAAAACCACAAACTGTCTGTGATTATTTAAAATATTGTTCTAGTACATGGTCTACTCAAATACAAAACAAAATGCAATTTATTCCATTACACTGGGAAATAAAGCCTATTGTAATTATTAGCAGAATGTTATGAGAGAAGAGTATTTAAAGGAATTTTTTTCTTTTAGTCAAAATAACCTTTTCCAATGTATGTACTTCTAAACTATATAACTGATACTTATTCTAATTATTTTAAGCAATAGAAGGAGGAAACCATGAATGAAAAAATAATTTCCTCTTGAAGAATAATGTAATCAAAAGAATATCGTACAATAATGCTGATAGTAACACTAAAATCACCTGGGTTAATAGATTTGAAGTGATGCAAATGTAAGGTGATATGATTATTCAAGAAGAAAATGCAAATGAGACAATTAAAGATTCAGGAGTGTATTTCTGCAAGGAATTTTCAAAAGGCATTTCAAAAACAGAATCCTAGTTCTCAATCTAAAGGAATAGTTACAGCTGACATTTCAGAACCTCCAGAAATTGCTCTTCTCTGCTTTTGCTTCTGTTGAAGTCTGTCCTCCATATCTCCTTCTAATTATCTATATTTAAAGAGGACTCAGTTGGCTAACTGACATTAAGAGCCAAGCGTGACCTCCAAAAGTTCAGTCAGGAAATACAACAGGCAGCAAGTTGAATCATGACAGAAGTATATTGACTGGGGAAACTCAAGTAGCTCCTGTTCAGACATTGAAAACAGTGGCTCTTACCTGTTATTGTTGGCGAAAAGGTTTCCTTTTTTTAAAAACTAAAAAAAGTTTAATCATCCTTTAAATTTAAATTTAAATTCAATTAATTAACATATAGTGTATTATTAGTTTCACAGGTAGAGTTCAGTGATTCATCTGTCTAATATAGCATCCAGTGCTCATTACATCATGTGCCTTCTTAATGTTCATCACCCAGTTACTCCAACCCCCTTCCACCCTCCCCTCCAGCAATCCTCAGTTTGTTTCCTATGATTAAGAGATTCTTATAGTTTATCTCTTTTTTTCACCTTGTTTTATTTTTCCCTCCTTCCAATATGATCCTCTGTTTTGTTTCTTAAATTCCATATATGAGTGAAATCATATAATTTATTTCTGTGATTGACTTATTTTGCTTAGCATAATACCCTCTAGTTCCAACCACATCATTGCAAATGGCAAGATTTCATTTTTTGATGGCCGAGTAATAATTCCATTTTATATATATGCCACATCTTCTTTATCCATTTGTCTATTGATGGACATCTGGGCTCTTTCCATCATTTGACTATTGTGGACATTGCTGCTATAATCATTGGGTTGCAGATGCCCCTTTGGATCACTACATTTGTATCTTTGGGGTAGACATGTAATAGTGCAATCGCTGGTTTGTAGGGTAGTTGTATTTTCAACTTTTTGAGGAACCTCTGTAGTGTTTTCCATAGTGGCTGTACCAGGTTGCATTCCCACCAGCAGAGTAAGAGGGTTCCCATTTCTCTGCATCCTCACCAACATCTGTCCTTTCCTGACTTGTTAATTTTAGCCATTCTGACTGGTGGGAGGTGGTATCTCATTGTTTTGGTTTGTATTTCCCTGATACCAAGTGATGTTGCATATTTTTTTCATGTGTCTGTTGGCCACTTATAAATCTTCTTTGGAGAAATGTCTACCCATGTCTTCTGCCTATTTATTGGCTAGGTTATTTGTTCTCTGGGTGTTGAGTTTGGTAAGTTCTTTAGAGATTTTGGATACTAGCTCTTTATCTGATAAAACATTTGCAAATATCGTCTCCCATCCTGTAGGTTGTCTTTTGGTTTTGTTGACTGTTTCCTTCCTTCCTAAATGCAGTCTGGTAGATTTGAGAAAGCTGAACTGACTGGGTGTTATCCCTTTCCTTCTCATTCATCCAGAACTCCTTCATGGGAATGAACTACTTTCCCTCCTGGCTGATGACCTCTGGTAATGATAAAGACTTGAGGATGATACAGCTGTGGTGCATGCTAGCCCTCTGATTGTCAGTGTTAATGTGAATGATCTGGCTGGTATGTCCTCTTCCTCACTCCTCACACCAGGAAGGATCCTCCTGAAGTTCTGAGAGGATGACTTTTCCAAGTAGAGAAGGATTATTCTTCAATAAAAGGCAAGCTATCATAGCACTTGCCTAAAAGTAACTTTGTATCAGTTGAACCATCACTGTCTAACTTAAGCAGAAAATGATGATTATTATGAAGGTATTTGGAATATTTTTAGAGGAAAATATAAAGTAATATTTTTATGATCTTAGGAATGGTGAGGAAAGATTTCTTATACAAGATGAAAACACAAATTATGTCAAAGGATTTATACATTTAACTACATTAAAATATAATTAAAAACCTGTGTATTAAAAGATACCAGAACTGAAGTAAAATCAACCATAATCCTTGGAAAAATATTTGCAAACATGTATTTGACAGAGGATTAGCATTTAGAATGTGTAAAGAACTCTTATAAATAGAGAGGTTCAAGATACTCATGTAGAATGACCCTGGATTCACCTCTTCCCACTGGATACAAATCTACAACTACAAATGGAATAATTATCTACAACTACAAGTGGAATAATTATCCTTTGCAAAGGATCTGAGGGCTAGATGAGCAGCATCTCCACGACAAAGATAAAAAAGACAAATTGAAATGAATAGAAGAGGCAGAGACTTGTATCACCTGGAATCCCACCCCAGGTCTGGGACCCACAATTGGGAAGTGAGTCTCAAAATATGGTTTTCCCTTGATGAGTGGAGGGATGGTGCCTCATATCAATCATCATGATCGTTGAGCTTAGCACTGGAAAAATGAACCCACCAAATGCCTACTTTTGACATTCAATAGGGATTAAATCCAGGGGAACTACAGAACTGCAAGAAGGCTTGTGCATAGACCCACTTGCCATGAGATTCAGTTCAAAAGTAGGAGTTTGAAAAGTTCTTAGAGCATAAGAGAAGATCCACTTACTAATCCAAAAGTGGTTGCCAGAGAGACAGGAACCTGAAGTGACTGTATTATACAGGGACACAAGGGATAGTAGGTGCTATTTTTGCAACCTCATTTTAACTTGCTGGTGAGGTAATTGACAAACACCACTTTTGGTGCCATCACTATATTCTAAAAGCCCTAGTAGGCATGCTCCATGCCCTGCCCACCCTATGTATCAGCTATACCACTACTGGGCCAGGTGAGTGCATGGGGCCTCACCCTACTCACACAACAGCTGCACCACAGCCAGCCTGGGTAAGTGCCTTGTACCTCACCTATCCCACACCACAGCCATAGCCCTGCAAGAGCTTGAGTGCACACGCAGCCCACATGAGGGACCCACTTGATTGTCTGGCTCTGGAGGCCCAGGGAGACTGTGCTTCGGGACCCACAATTCATCTCCAATACAACACCACTCCTTCAAGACTGGGAGAGGTAGTTATTTTCACCTAATAAATATAGACAAATACAAAGAGGAATATGTTCCAAACCAAAGAACAAGACAAATCTCCAAAAACCTTGATGAATGAAAAGAAGATATGCAACTTACCTGCTAAAGAGTTTAATAATGGTCACAAGGATCCCTATCAAATGTGGAAGGAGAACAGATGAACACAGTGAGAACTACAACAAAAAGGTATAAAATATAAGAATACTAAACCTAAGTTATAACTGAACTGAAAAATATACTACAGAGGTTCAATAGCAGAATGAATGAAGTAGAAGCACTAATCATCAAGCTAGGAGACAAAGCTGTAGATCTTACCCAAAGAGAGAAGCAAAATGGAAAACGAATTTTTAAAAAGTGAGAATATCTGTGAACCCCTCCCCCCCAAAAAAAAGTGAGGATATCTTAAAGGACCTCACATTGAATAGTGGGAGAATAGAGAGAAAAGCCAGAAAAAATTATTTGAAGAGACAATGACTGAAAAATTTCCTAATCTGAGGAGGGAAACAGAGATCCAGGTTCAGGAATTCCAGAGAGTCCTAAGATGTACCCATACAGTACCACACCAAGACACATTATAATTAAAATACTAAAATTTAAAGATAAAGGGAGAATCTTAAAAGTAGCTAGAGAAGAAAATTTATTATATACCAGGGAAACCCCATAAGGCAATCAGCAGATTTGTTTAGAAACTTTATAGGCCAGAAAGGAATGCCACACATTCAGAATGCTGAAAAGAAAAATAAACAACCAAGAAATTCTCTACAAGCTAGATTCCTGTTCAAAATTGGAGAAAAGTTTAAGAGTTTTCCAGATAAGCAAAAGGTAAAGTAATTCATTATTAGCCTTATAAGAAATGTTAAAGGCATTTCACTAGGTGCAAAGACAAGATACTAATTGGTAGAAAACATATGAAAGTAATAATCTCATTGGAAAAGATAAATACATAGTAAAGGTAGTGGGTCAATCACTTATAAGGCAAGTATGAATGTCAGAAGACAAAAGTAGTAAAATTAACTAAAATTATAATAGTTAAAGGATACTTTAAGAAAAGATGTAAAGTGTGTCATCAAAAATATAAAATGTGGGAGGAAATCAGGAATATGGCAGAGTAGGAGAATCCTGAGACCACCTGATCCCGTGGACACACAGAAATAATAGCTTTATCTGTAAAACTAACTCTGAAAACAACCTGAAACCTGGTAGAATAGACCTTCCACAGTTAATCATAGAGAGAAGGGCCCATTGAAAAGGATAGATGGGTGGAGACATGGTCAGGAACCAAACCTCCCAGCAAGACTAACCAGGAATGGGAGGGACATCACAAGCAATGAAAAGTGAGCATTGGGCACCCCTATCACTGGGAAGACAATTCCCCAGAACAACTGGCTTTAAAAACCAGTAGGGCTTAACTTCGGGAGCTTTAAGAAACAGTAAATCTTAACTGCAGGATGCTAAGAGCCCATAGGAAACTGAATTCCCACCTTTTAAGAGCCAACATAATAAATAACTCAGCTGGAGACACAACACAGAAGCAACAGTTTGAAAGGAACTTAGGGTATATACATCAAAAAGATTTATTGACTAATCTTAGACCATGTACTGAAGGGGCAGGGAACTTTAGATTTCTCCAAGAACAAAAATGCTGAGGTGTCACTTCTTTGCCTCCCCCAGCCTAGCTGGCTGGATGCTTACTGGGGGTAGTATTAACAGTCTTCATCTAGTTTACCAGCACCACAGGCCTTGCTTTGATGTTTTGCTGCAGGGCCACCCCATACAACTGGCCCACCTCAACAGGTATCCTTTCAAAGTGTCTCCTGCCCCAGTACACCCTGCAGGCAGCCCCATCTGGTACCAGCACCAATCTGCAGGCAGCCCCATCCATCTGGTATCAGCACCAATCTGAAGTGATTACTGCTCAGGGAAAGGGGAGCAGATAACCCCACACACCAGTGTGCTTGCAGTCCATCAACCATGCCTCTTAGCTGGCCACTCAATGAGTAGGCCCTGTCCTTTTGTGCTCCCACAATAGTGGCAGAGAAGCTAATTGCAGACAGCTAGTCTGACTTCCAGGTTTGCCTATCAAGAAGCCTCCTGAAGCCTCTAACAGGCCCTTCAACAGAGCAGGGACCAAACAATAGAGAGTGTGTCCAACGCAGGCAAAGTAGTTCATTGCAGTTGACTGGGATGAAGGCAATTACACCTTAGCCACAATAGTAGGACACACATAGCTCCTAGAGGGGGTGCTCCTAGAGGGCCTTGTTTGGGTTAACAGGGGGGACTGTAATCAGTCTCATAGGACTTCTTCATTAGGCCACTTTTTCTAAGTACATGAAATGTAGCTGACCTTCCTAATACATAGAAACAAACACAGAGAGTTAGATAAAATGAGGCGGAGGAATATGTTCCAAATGAAAGAACAAGACAAAATCACAGTGAAAGAGCTAAATGAAATGGAGATAAGCAATATGACTGATAAATAATTCAAAGTAATGGTCATAAAGATACCCATCGGACTTGAGAAAAGAGTGGATGAACTCAGTAAGAACTTCAACAAAGAGACAGATAATATAAGAGACAGATAATATAAAAGAAGAATAAGTCAGAGCTAAATAATTCAACAGCTGAAATAAAAAATACAGGCAATAAGCAGAGGATTAGAAGATATAGAAGAATATATCAATGATATGGAAGGTAGAGTAATGGAAAAAAACAAGCTGAACAGTAAAAAGAAAAAAATGAATAGGTTAAGGGAACTCAGTAACATCATCAAGCATATGAACATTCACATTATAGAGATCTCAGAAAGAGAAGAAAAAGAGAGAAGAGGGCAGAAAATGTATTTGAAGAAATAATACGTGAAAACTTCCCTGATCTGGGAGAAAGAAACAGACATCCAGATCCAGGAAGCACAGAGTCCTGAAGCACATAAACCTAAGGAATTCCACACCAAGACACATAATAATTAAAATGATAAAAAGTAATGATAGAGGTACCTGGGTGGCTCAGTTTGTTAAGCATCTGACTCTTGATTTTGGCTCAGGTCATGATCTCAGGGTTGTAAGATCAAGCCCCATGCTGGGCTCTGTGCTGGGTGTGAATTGCTTAAGATTCTCTCTCTCCCTTTCCTGCTCCCTATCCCACCCCCATTCTCTCTCACTCAAAAAAATAAATAAATAAAAGTAATAAAAAGGGGGAATTTTAAAAGCACAGAGAGAAAACAGTTATATATAAAGAAAACCTCATTAGGCCATCAGATGATTTTTCAGCAGAACCTTTGCAGATCTGAAGAGAGTGGTATAATTTAGTCAAAGTGCTGAAAGGAAAAAGGCCTGCAGAAAGGTTACTTTTCAGAATAGAAGGAGAGATAAAGAATTTCCCAAGCAAGAGTTAAAGGAGTTCATTACCATTAAACCAATCTTACAAGAAATGTTAGAAATTCTTTAAGTAGAAAGAAAAGCCATGACTAAAAGAACATTATGAAAAAAAAATTTCACTGGTAAAAGCAAACATACAGTAAAGGTAGCATATTAATCATTTATAAAGCCAATATGGAGATAAAAATATGAAAGTGGTAAAATCAATTATATCTTTAAAAAATTTAGTCACAATTATATCTATACAAAATTAAAGATGTAAAATATGACATCATATGGAGGGGGTAGTAAAAATTTAAGGCTTTCAGAATGTGTTTAATTTAAACAACCATTAATTTAATTTAGATTGTTATACACATAAAATGTTATATATGAGTGCAGTGATAATCCCAAATCAAACACCCATAATAGATACAAAAAAAATAAAAAGAAAGGGATCCAAATATGACACTAAAGAAAGCCATCAACATCTTGGGTAAAAAAGCAAGAGAATAAGAAAGGAACAAAGAACTGCAAAAACAACGAGAAAACATTAACTGGCAATAAGTACATACCTATCAATAATTACTTTAAATGTAAACGGACTAGGGACACTTGGATGGCTCAATCAGTTAAGTATCCAACTCTTGATTTTGGTTCAGGTCATGATCTCAGGGTTGTGAGGCTGAGCCCCAAGTTGGGCTCTGTGCTGGGTGTGGAGCCTGCCTTAGCTTCTCTTTCTCTTTCTGCCCTTCCTCCTCGCTGGTGTGCATTATCTCTCTCTAAAAAAAAAAAAAAAAAAGTAAATGGATTAAATGCTCCAAGTAAAAGACACAGGGTGACTGAATGGATAAAAAGAACAACAAACAAGAACTATATGCTGCTTTTAAGAGACTCACTTTGGAATAAAGACCCATACAGACCAAAAGTGAAGTAATGTAAAAACATATACTCATGCAAAGGGAAATGAAACAAACAAACAAACAAAAACCTGAGGTAGTATTACTTATCTCGGACAAAATAGACCTTAAAACAAAGATTAACAAGAGACAAATAAAGGCACTACATAATGATGAAGGCATCAATCGAATAAGATGATATAACAACTTGGGATCCCTGGGTGGCGCAGCGGTTTAGCTCCTGCCTTTGGCCCAGGGCGCGATCCTGGAGACCCGGGATCGAATCCCACGTCGGGCTCCCGGTGCATGGAGCCTGCTTCTCCCTCTGCCTATGTCTCTGCCTCTCTCTCTCTTTCTCTCTGTGACTATCATAAATAAATAAAAATTAAAAAAAAATAAGATGATATAACAACTGTAAATATCTATGCACTGAATATAGGAACACCTAAATACATAAAGCAAATATTAGCAGAAATAAAGGAGAAATTGTTAGTAATATAATAATCATAGAAGACTTTAACACCCCACTTACATAATAAATAGATCATCCAGACAGAAAAATCAACAAGGAAACTTTGAATGACACATTAGACTAGATGGACCTCAAAGATATATACAGAACATTCCATTCCAAACAGGTGAATATACATTATTTTCAAGTACACATGAAACTTTCTTCAGGATAGATCACATTAGATCACAAAACAAGTCTCAATAAATTTAAAAAGACTGAAATCATATCAGACATCTTTTTTTACTAGAATGGTATGGAATTACAAATCAATTACAAGAAAAAATCTGGAAAAAAATCCAAACACATGGATGCTAAATAACACACTACTAAACAATGAATAGGTTAACCAAGAAGTCAAAGAGAAAATTTTAAAAAATACATGGAGACAAATGAAAATGAAACCACAATGGTCTAAAATCTTTGGAATGTAGCAAAAACAGTTCTAAGAGGGAAGCTAACAGTGATACAGGCCTTCCTTGAGATACAAGAAAAATCTCAAATAAACCTAACATTAAACTTAATGGAGCTAAGAAGAAAACAAATCCCAAAGCCAGTAGAAAAAAGGAAATAATAAAGATTAGAGTAGAAATAAGTGAAATAAACAGTAAATAGAAAAGATCAATGAAAGTGAGAACTAATTCTTTGAAAAAATGAACAAAATTGGTAAACATTTAGCCAGATACATCAAGGAAAGAATGAAAGAGGTTTCAAATAAATAAAGCAGAAATAAAGGAGAGACAACAGTCAATATCACAGAAATCCAAAGGATTATACAAATTATGAAAAATTATATGTCAACAAATTGGACAACCTAAAAGAAATGGATAAATCTTAGAAATATCCAATCTTCCAAACCCGAATCAGGAAAAAATTAGAAAATTTGAACATATTTTTTTTTTTAAGATTTTATTTTTGAAAATTTGAACATACTAATTAGTAGTAATGAAATTAGTAACAGAAAAACTCCCATTAATAAAAGTCCAGGGTTCTTATTTCTATTTTTTTGAGGAATCTCCATCCTGTTTTCCACAATGGTGGAAACATCATGAAAACATTATCTTTTGTATTTTTGATACTAGTAATTCTGACTGGTGTGAGGCAACAACTCATTGTGGCTTTGATTTGCATTTCCCTGACGATGAGTGATACTGAGCATCTTTTCACATGTCTTTGAAAAAATCTTTATTCAGGTTCTTTGTCCATTTTTCATTTAAATTGTTTTGTTTTGGTATTGAGTTTTATCAGTTCTTTATATATTTTGGATATTAACCTGTTATTGGATATATTTGCAAATATCTTCTCCCATTCACTAGATTACCTGTTTTTTTTAAAGAGATTTATTTATTTATTTATTCATGATAGACATAGAAAGAGCGAGAGAGGCAGACACAGGAGGAGGGAGAAGCAGGTCCCTGCCAGGAGCCCGACGTGGGACTTGATCCCAGGAGTCCAGGATCGCGTCTTGGGCCAAAGGCAGGTGCTAAACCGCTGAGCCACCCAGGGATCCCCTAGATTACCTGTTTTAATTTTGTTTTGTTTTGGCTATACAAAAGCTTTTTATCTTGGTGTAGTCCCAATACTTTAGTTTTGGTTTTGTTTTCATTTCCTGAAGAAACATATCCATAAATATGTTACTAAGGGTGATGTCTAAGAGATTACTGCCTATTTTATCCTTTAATATTTTTTGGCTTTAGGTCTCACTTCTAGGTCTTTAACCCATTTTGAGTTTATGTATGTTGTGAAAAAGTGGTTTGCTTCATTCTTTTTTATAGCTGTCCAATTTTCCAGCACCATTTATTGAAAATATTACAGGACTTGTTTTCCTTTGGGGCTCATGGTTCTTGGTCACGCTGCTTCAGAGAATGAAGAGGTAGACCATATAAAGAGTGGTGGGCAGCAAAGCAAAGCTTATTGAGCTATAGTAAAGCAAAATTTATTGAGGGACAGTACAAAGCTCCCAAAGAGGGAGGGGACCCGAGATAGTTGTTCTTAGAGTTTTTAAGTCTAGGGGTTTTAATGGATTTGTTGGCAGGCTGTTTTTATCTGATTAACCCTCTATGTGCCTGTCACCCAGTCAGGTCTTTCTCATCTACCTATCATGTGGGAAAGGGTGAAAGGTGCCTTCTAGAATGGTGTAAAAATCCTTTTAAGGGTAGTTTCCTCTTAGGGTGAGGGCCTCTTGTCCCTGCCTGCCTTTCTTTAGACTATCCTTCATTAAAAAGACTTTACAATGAGGAAAGGACACTTTTGCCTCTTTTATCAATTAGCCATATAGGTGTGGATTTATTTCTGAGCTCTGGTTTAGCTACACTCTAAGTGATGTGGGGAATAAAGGCAGAAGGAAATGCAGGTAAAATTAGAAGTCCTTATAACCTGCAGCCCATTGACAAATACTTGAGGCAGACAGAGTATAACATTTCTCCAGGAAACTCCTGACTTTTTTTTAAATTTATTTTTTATTGGCATTCAATTTGCCAACGTATAGAATAACACCTAGTGCTCATCACATCAAGTGCCTCCCTCAGTGCCTGTCACCCAGTCACCCCAACCCCCCGCCCACCTCTCCTTCCACCACCCCTTGTTCATTTCCCAGAGTTAGGAGTCTCTCATGTTCTGTCTCCCTTTCTGATATTTCCCACTCATTTTTTCTCCTTTCCCCTTTATTCCCTTTCACTATTTTTTATATTCCCCAAAAGAATGAGACCATATAATGTTTGTCCTTCGGATTGACTTACTTCACTCAGCATAATACCCTCCAGTTCCATCCATGTCGAAGCAAATGGTGGGTATTTGTCGTTTCTAATGGCTGAGTAATATTCCATTGTATACATAGACCACATCTTCTTTATCCATTCATCTTTTGATGGACACTGAGGCTCCTTCCACAGATTGGCTATTGTGGACATTGCTGCTATTAACATCGGGGCGCAGGTGTCCCGGCGTTTCACTGCATCTGTATCTTTGGGGTAAATCCCCAGCAATGCAATTGCTGGGTCGTAGGGCAGATCTATTTTTAACTCTTTGAGGAACCTCCACACAGTTTTCCAGAGTGGCTGCACCAGTTTACATCCCACCAACAGTGTAAGAGGGTTCCCCTATCTCCACATCCTCTCCAACATTTGTGGTTTCCTGCCTTGTTAATTTTCCCCATTCTCACTGGTGTGAGGTGGTATCTCATTGTGGTTTTGATTTGTATTTCCCTGATGGCCAGTGATGTGGAGCATTTTCTCATGTGCTTCTTGGCCATGTGTATGTCTTCCTCTGTGAGATTTCTGTTCATGCCTTTTGCCCTTTTCTTGATTAGATTGTTTATTTCTTTGCTGTTGAGTTTAATAAGTTCTTTATAGATCTTGGATACTAGTCCTTTATCTGATAGGTCATTTGCAAATATCTTCTCCCATTCTGTCGAGGCATTAAGACTCTTAACTGTCTTAATGTTAATGCCTCGACAGAGAGAAAAACAACTTCAGCTAGACAACAGTCAGGCCTACAGTATCCTGTGAGTCTTCTTTAGCATATGAAAATCCTTTCAAAAACTTCTCTTATCTTTACCTCCTCTAACTCCATAGTATATAATCAATTGCTGCTCACAAACCTCAGGCAGCAGTCTTTTTCTGCCCACAGGTACCAACCCCATTTTTTAGTAAAACCATCTTTTTGCACCAAAGATGTCTCAAGAATTCTTTCTTGGCCATTGGCTCTGAACTTCACCAATTCAAACCACATCAATAGCAGACAAATAGACTTTAAAAGAAAGACTGTAATGAAGGATAATAAAGGATTCTTTGATGATAATGATAATTAGTTAATCCAGTAAGAAGATGTAACACTTATAAATACATATGCACCCAAATAGGAGCACTAAAACATATAAAACAAATATGAACAGGCCTCAAGGGAAAAACCCAAATTAATACAATAATAGTAGGGGATTTTAACGCCTCACTTACAGCAATGTATAGGTCATCCAGACAGAAAATCAATAAAGCAATATGGGCCTTAAACAACATACTGGACTGGATGGGTTTAATAGATATATACAGAACATTCTCTACCAAAGAGCAGAATGCACATTTTTCTCCACTGCAAATAGTACATTTACCAATATAGTTCATATGTTGGGTCACTAAACAAGTTTCTATAATTTCAAGAAGACTGAAATTATATCAAGCATCTTCTACAACCACAATGGGTAACAAGATATCAATTACAATAAGAAAACTGGAAAAAATACAAAAACAAACATAATACTAAAAACCAATAGGTCACTGAAGAAATCAGAGGAAATAAAAAAATATATAAAGACAAATGAAAACAGAAATATGACATACCAAAATCTATGGGATGCAGCAAAAGCATTTCTAAGAGAGAAATTCATAGCAATGTAGACCTACTTAAAGAAATAAAAATCTCAAATATACAACCTACCTTTGTATCTATAGGAAATAGACCCTCAAAAAAGGACAAACTCAAAGGTACTAGAAGGAAGGAAATAACAATGATTAGAGTGGAAATAAATGAAATAGAGAATAAAGAGATGATGGGGGAAAAATCAAACTAAGAGCTGGTTCTTTTGAAAATATAAACAAAATTGACAAACCTTTAGTTAGACAATTGAAGAGGAGGGAATGCTTCCAAAACCATTTTACAAGGTCAGCATTGCCCTGATATCAAATCAGACAAGAACACCACACAAAAGGAAATTTACAGGCCAATATCCTTGATGAACATAGATACCAAAATCCTGAACAAAATATCAGCAACCTAAATTTAATAATATATTAAAAGGATCATATAATACAATCAAATGGGATTCATTGCTGGAATGCAAGGATAGTTCAACACTATCAATGTGATACACCAGTTTAACAAAATGAAGAATAAAAATCATATGATCATCTGAATAGATACAGAAAAAGCATTCGATAAAATTCAATGTCCATTTACGATAAAACAACAAAATGTGTATATAGAGGGAACGTAGCTCTCCATAATGAAGGTTATATATGGAAAACGCACAGATAACCTCTTACTCAATGGGGAAAAGATAAAAGTTTTTCCCCTAATATTTGGAACATCACCCAAATGCCTACTCTTGCCATTTATATAGTGTTGGAAAAATTGACAGCTACATGCAAAAAAAAAAAAAAAAAAAAAAAGAACCTGGACTAATATCTTATACCATACACAAAAATTAACCTAAAATGGAATAAATATTTGAAGTTAAGACCTGAAACCATAAGTCCCCAGAAGAAAACATAGGCAATAAGCTCTTTGAGATAAGTCCTGTGATAATTTTTGAATCTACACCAAAAGCAAAAGCAGCACAAGCAAAATTAAGCAAATGGGAGTATATCAAACTAAAAAGCTTCTGCACAGCAAAGAAAATCAGAAAATGAAAAGACAACCTACCAAATGGGAGAAAAATACTTGTAAATTATTTGTCTGATAAAGGGTTAATACCCCAAATATATAAAAACTCATATAACTCCATAGCAAACAAAACATAATTACATAAACCCCACCTAATATGATTAAAAATGGGCAAAATATATGAATAGACATTTTTCCAATGGAGACATACAGATGGCCAATAGGCATATGAAAAGATGCTCAATATAATTAATTAATAGGGAAATGCAAATCAAAATCACAATGAAATATCACCTCACACCAGTCAGAATGGCTATTATCACAAAGATAACAAGTGTTGGTGAGGATAATGAAAAAAGGAAATCTTTGTGCACTGTTGATGGGATTATAAATTGCACCAGTTATAATTGGGATTACAAATTATAATAGTGGTGCAACCACTACAGAAAACAGTGTAGAATTTCCTCAAAAAATGAAAAAAAATTAGCATACAATCCAGCAATTCCACTTCTGGGAGTTTATCTGAAGGAAATGAAAACATTATCTTGAAAAAACATAGCCCCTCCTACCATGTTTATTGCAGTATTATTTACAATAGCCAAGACTTAGGAGCAGCTTAAGTGTCCACTGAAGGATGTACAGATTAAAACATATAGTATATGTACACAATGGAATATCATTTAGCCATAAGAAGAATGAAACCTTCCCATTTGCAACAGCATAGATGGACCTTGAAGACATTATGCTAAGTGAAGTGAATCAAATAGAGTAAGACAAATACTTTATGATCTCATTTACATGTGGAACTTCAAAACAAAACAAAACAAAACAAAACCCCAAAACAAAACATGAACTCATAGAGAATAGATTAGGGGTTGACAGAAGTAGGGATAGGGGATGGAGGGTAGGAAAAATGGGTAAATGTGGTCAAAAGCTGCAAACTTGTAGTTATAAAATCAACAAATCCTGGAGACATAATATACAGAATAGTGGCTATAGTTAATAATACTGAATTGTATATTTGAAAGTTGCTAAGAGAGTAAATCTTAAAAGTTCTCATCATAAGAAAAAAAATGTGTGTGATGAATGTTAACTAGACTTATTATGATGTTCATTTTGCAATATATACTAATACAGAATCATTTTGTTGTATACCTGAAACTAATATGATGTTATATGTAAATTATATCTTAATAAAAGAGGACCACCTTTAGGATTGTTTTAATTTGGGGAAATTAGTAATAAGCTGATACAGGAAAAGATGAAAAGACAGGAAAGTGGATATTTTTTAGCACACTTCTTAAATATGGGAGTGTAATACTTATTTTCTGTTTTGGGTTGACAAATAGCTTTCAGTTCTGAATTGTTTACTCAGTAGATTAATAGGGAACTAATTTATATCACCTATAGAGATTAGATTTTTTTGAGGAAAATCAAAGAAAATTTAGAATCAAAGAAAATTTAAAATTATAAAGAGCAATTAAACAAAACTATTTCATAGCACATGATTAATGATTAATGTTTTAGCATATTCACTTTTAGACAAATTAAACAATGTCCATAAAGCATAAAGCAAAAGTCACTATTCTTATTTGTAGACAACAGAATTAAAGTTTAAGCAGATAGAGTTTTTTAAAAAAGGTAACAAAGATAGTACCTAGAATCTTGATGAGGTAAGAGAACCAGGTTTGGATGCTACAGCCAGGATCAGTTCAGCTAGAAGATCTGATCAATCATACCAAGGGCCTCCTGTAGCAGAAGCACCACTACTGTTGCCCCCCGCCCCCCCGACTCAGCACCTACAATGTCAGGGCTTGGATGCTAAAACTATGCCACAATTCCTCAGAGAAATCTGATGCTTTAACTTTCATGCACTTTTCCAGGCAGAACCACCATCTCACAATGCCCACTTTCCTGTTGCAATCGCAGAGGCTCTCTGCATGACAGAACCTAGGCCTTATGGGGAATCTTAGATACAAGACAAACCAGAAAGAAAGGGGATGAGTGGGGAGCAATCAATCAATAGTATTTTTTCTCAATAGTGGGAAATATCAGAAAGGGAGACAGAACATGAAAGACTCCTAACTCTGGGAAACAAACTAGGGGTGGTGGAAGGGGAGGTGGGCGGGGCGTGGGGGTGATTGGGTGGTGGGCACTGAGGTGGGCACTTGACGGGATGAGCACTGGGTCTTATTCTGTATGTTGGCAAATTGAACACCAATAAAAAATAAATTTATTAAAAAAATAGTGTTTTTTCTCTAGTCCTTGACCACCAATACTGGTCCCTTTCCATGTTACCTTTCTTACCCTCAGAAGTAACCAGTGTACATATTTATCTGTAAACAATATACATTTTAAACATTGTATTTTCGGGGATCCCTGGGTGGCGCAGCGGTTTAGCGCCTGTCTTTGGCCAGGGCGCGATCCTGGAGACCCGGGATCGAATCCCACATCGGGCTCCCGGTGCATGTAGCCTGCTCCTCCCTCTGCCTGTGTCTCTGCCTCTCTCTCTCTCTGTGTGTGTGACTATCTTAAAAATAAACATTGTATTTTCTTTACATGGTTCTATAAGCTGATTTTTCTTTTTCACATATTTGAGACCTATTCATTTGGCTATACTGTTCGTTGATACTTTCCTTCTAAATAAATGCCATTTTATTTTCATTCACTTTTGATATTTTTAATTATTTTTACTTTTATAAAGACTAGTAAAATTAATATCATTATATATATATTTCCTTGAGCATATTTACTCAAATTACTTAGGACAGTTTTCCAAAATTTCCTGGAGGTAAAATCACCTGGGGGAACTTATTACAAAGATAGCTTCCCAGGGTCCTCTCTGAGTCAAGAGAAGCTGGAAATCTGAACAACTCAAAACAAGATAGCTAAAACAATTTTTATTACAAGAGACTGGGTCATGGATAGGAAAATGTTTCTGTAAGAGGGCCAAATAGTAAATATTTTAAGCTTTGTGGGTCATACGCAGTCTGCTGCGTATTCATCTTTCTTACAACTCTTTAAAAATGTGAAAACCATTCTGAACTTGAGGGCTATACAAAACAGACTGGTAGTTTGCTGACCCCTGCTTTGGTGAAGAAAAATAGTACAGTCATCTGGAGCTAGCAGCAACTGAGCTTTTACTACCCAGACTTGAAGGATGAGAGAGGTTACTGGGACTTGAGAAAATATGTTCTGTAGAGTCAGGTGTACCCCTTGAAGGGGACTGAAGAGAGCCTTCAGAGACTTTTTAGAAGGTAATAAAATACCTGAACCTCAATACTCTGAGTTCCTGCCAGGTTGCCCGTTTGACTAAGCCAACCCTGAAGCCAGGAGAAATGGAGTCCTGTTATATCATCATATCATTTAGCTTTCTAGAACAGAAAATACGGTGGGCGAGCCTTCAGGGGAATGAACAGAAGGTACCTAGGACATCTGAGACAGAATCTAAGAATTTGTGCTTTTAACAATAAGCCAGATGATGTTGATCAAAGCTTCCGAAACACTGTTCAAGGGTATGCTGCTAAAACTGAAATTGCTGGATCACATTGTATGGAAATTTTCCATTTTAGAGCGAAATTACTCTTCAAAGTGACTATATCAATTTAATTTAATCAATTTAATCTTAGTATACAACTAATTTCCCCTTTAATCTGACCAAATACTTGGTAGTCAAACTTTTCCACTTTTACTAATTTAATGGGTAAAAAAGTAAATTTTTAAAAGTAACATTTAACTGATTTCCAGTGAAAGTGAACTATCTTTGACAAATATATTTGTCATTCAGATATCCCTCCCTCTTTGAATTTATGTTCTTTGCCCATTTTCTACTACATTGTTTTTCTTGTCTTTATTAATTGGTCAAAATTCTTTATACATTCTTTATATATTTATATATATATATAACCCTATGTCTAATATATACTGCGAACACCTTTTCCTAGTCTGTGGCTTTTTTTTCCATTTATTTTGGCTTTTGTCATATAGGATTTGGATATTTTTATGTAATAAAATGTTTAATGTTTTTTAAAAATGTATGTCTTTTGGAACTTGCTATGTCTTCTCCTATCTATAGTCCATTAATGTGTTCCACTACTTTCTTATAATAATTTCATAGTTTTGTTTTTCATACTTAATATATCTGGTATTTGGAATTTTTTCCAAGCATAAGAATATACAAAAGTACATATAAAATTATGCTGAGTTACATTATAGATAAAGTAGTATTCCTTGGATTTAAGATTTCTTTAAAGAACTAACATTTTTCTCAGGACCAGCATGATCAAATTATTAGGCAGTTGAAAATGCCAATTATGAGAATTTTGAAAGAAAAGGGATACTCAGCTTTGGCAGTCTTTAGTTATAGTAAAGAGTATTTCACTAAAATCAAAGGAAGTAAAAGCAAATTAGTCTTGTTACTACTATTGAAAAAATATTTCTCAATATAATAGTATCATGTATTTAAGAACAATCTAATATTAAAATGTTCTCCTTCAGTCTTTTGGCTAATAACTTGTTATTTCTGTTAAAATTATGGAAAGGGGGAAGGGGAATACTTCTAAGAGATGGAAAATAATAGTAAGATAATTTTGGAATCTTGCCAAAATGGTGGCCAGAACACACACATCTACCCCAGACACCCCCAAATTTCTACTGAAACAGGAGACTAAATTGAAAACACATATGATAATAAGAGTTCTGGAATACAAAAAAGACCGCAGTAGACCAGAACATTTTGAGGAAATCCTGGAAAATATAAAGTAGATGAAATTAGATTCATGAAGGAAAAGGAAAAAATTCAGGGATGTCTCAGTTTCCCCCAAAGAGAGGCTAAATACTCTTTCTTAGGGGAGTACCCTTATAGCTCCAAGCTCAAAGTCAGGAAAATGCTGGGTAATTATTTACAGACCCACTGTCTTAGTCCTTGGGCTGCTACAACACAAATACTACAGACTGGGTGGCTCAAACAATATTTATTTTACACAGTTCTAGAGGCTGGGGAGTCTAAGATCAAGGCACCAGCAGATTCAATGTCTGGTGAGAACCCACTTTCTTGTTAATGGCAGAAGGGGTGAGAGAGCTCTCTGAGGCCTTTTTAAAAAATAAGAGCATTAATCCCATTCATAAGTTCTACTCTCAAGACATAATCACTTCCCAAAGCCCCATGTTCAGATATCAGCCCAGTGGGGATAGGTCTCAGCATATGAATTCTGAGGAGACACAAATGTTCAGTCTATACCACACCCACCATGAAAAGCCATGCTAGACAAGCCTTTCACTTATCCCTAGCAAAGGCCTCTGGGACAAGACCTCATTATTGGTTTAGTAAGCAAAAAATTAAAGCCAATGGGTTATTTTCTTTAAAAATTTGATCAATCAGCTGGAGGAGAATTTCTAGAGTAGATACTTTGCCTTGAGGCAAAACTTCCGGCAATTCAGGACCTACTTATCAGAAACTACATATATTTTAAAGTCAATTCTTTCAAGAGTGAAATATTTTGGGGCTCTTGGGTGGCTCAATAAGTTGAGTGTCCAACTCTTGGTTTTGACTCAGGTCATGATCTCAGTGTTGTGAGATTGAGCTCAGTGTCAGGCTCTGTGTTCTGTGTGAGTCTGCTTGAGATTCCCTTTACCCACACTTCCCTACATGGTTGCACATACACTCTTTCTAAAATAAATTAAAAAGTCAAATCTTAAAAAAAAAAAAAAGAGTGAGATACTTTTAGTTGCTCTACCACAGAGTAAAGTGCTCCTTGTTTTGGCAATTTTGAGGCCCATGGTTTGCCTTTCTTCTCCATATCTTTTGATATGTTCCACTCACTTAATCAAAGCTCACAATGGTCATTCTTTCATTACACAAACATGTGTTGAGTGTCTACCAGGCATGGAGCAGAAAATGAGATGGATATGTGCCTGCCCTCATGGTACTTATGTTTTAGAAGTCAGAAAATAAGCAAGCAAGCCATTATATAAACCAGAAATTCAAATTTTGTAAACTGCAAAGAAAATAACCAGGATAACATATAAGCTAGTGTGGGTGGAGGCTTCTTCAAACAGCATGTCAGAGCAGGCCTTTCTGTGGTGACATATGAACTAAGATCTGCTGCAAGAAAAAGAACCAGACATGAGAAAAGCTGAATGGGAGCACATTCTAGGCAACTAGCCAGTTCTATTTTTAATGGTATGTTGAAGAGACAGACCTAGACAAATGAAAAGGGGGAAAATTATTGGACTTCTATTTGTCTCCAAATTTTCTTCTGCCCCCTTTTGTTTTTCCCTTTGGTGAACTGTCCTGTACCCCCATTCCTTATGGGTGGAGTTATCAAACCTGGGTTCTTCTTCTCAACCTTGATAAGAGGTAAATGTATGGTCCAGATTCTGTTGCTAGGAATTTGAATCTTGAGTGGAGTGATTTAAAGAGAAACATGTTTGGTGTTGTGTCTTTTCAGGAAGCATCCTAAATAGGCTGCCTATTACTTTCTTGCTCTCTATGGCCCCCTGCTTGCCTGGTAGCTTTCCTTTTGAGGCAATCTTCAGTCTCCAATTCTGTATATCACTCTGCATCCTCCTGGTGAATTCTTTATTCCCTATCTGCTTAAATTAGCCAAAGTTGATTTCTGTTCTTTGTAACCAATTACCTTAACTGTATACAAAACCAATCCAGGCATCTATAGTAAACCTAGTGCTTCCATTAAAAAACAAACAAAAAACCAGGCACCTGACTGGCTCAGTCAGCAGAGTATGCAACTCTTGATCTCAGGTTTGTAAGTTCAAGCTCATGTTGGGTGTAGAGATTACTTAAAAATAAATCTTAAGGGCAGCCCGGGTGGCTCAGCAGTTTAGTGCTGCCTTCAGCTCAGGGCCTGATCCTGGAGACCTGGGATTGAGTCCCATGTCGGGCTCCCTCCATGGAGCCTGCTTCTCCCTCTGCCTGTGTCTCTGCCTCTCTCTCTCTTTCTCTGTCTCTCATGAATAAATAAATAAAATCTTTAAAAAATAATAAAATGAAAAATTTTAAAAAAAGAAAAATAAATCATAAAAAAAAAAAGACCAACAAAACACTGAATCAAAGAACACATGACATTTGGAGGAAGTTAGCAATCGGAATATAACCAAGATGTGCAAGTGGAAAGACTGATGTCACAGTTAACAGAAGCACAAGAGATATAGTTATGATTATAAAACATAAATTATAACCTTGACTACGAAAAAAAAATATAACAAAAATAAGCCTGCAGAGATGGAAGTGGTTGGACATATAAATGTGTTCAATTTCATGTCTTAGTGGGAAGTCAAAAACTCTTTGTTATTGATAATTCAAGTCAGAGGAGTTTGAATATGTTATTTAAGCTTATAATAGTCAACACCAGAAAATATAAAAACTAGGAACTACTCAAAACAGCTACTTGAGGGAGACATGGATTTCAAGGTGAAAAAAAAAAAGGTGGATTTTAGATTCTTCTGCATGGTTTCAGGTTTTTTTTTTAAGACTTCATTTGGGATCCCTGGGTGGCGCAGCGGTTTGGCGCCTGCCTTTGGCCCAGGGCGCAATCCTGGAGACCCGGGATCGAGTCCCACATCGGACTCCCGATGCATGGAGCCTGCTTCTCCCTCTGCCCGTGTCTCTGCCTCTCTCTGTGACTATCATAAATTAAAAAAGTTTTAAGATTTTATTTATTTATTCATGAGAGAGAGAGAGAGAGGCAGAGACACAGGAAGAGGGAGGAGCAGGCTCCAGCAGGGAGCCTGAGGTGGGACTCGATCCCAGGTCATGCCCTGGCTGAAGGCAGTGCTAAACCGCTGAGCCACTGGGGCTGCCCATGGTTTAAGTTTTTTAAAGCACATCTAGGAACTAGGTATTATTTTAATTAAAAATTAAACCTAGTTTAAATTTAAAAATATAGTTTATATTACATAAATGATATTATTAACATCTGCCTATGTTCAATTTTTAACTAAGAAATTAAACCATTTGGGCTCAGATATTCAGGAATCTCCAAACCTCCTTCCTTTTTTTTTTTTTTCTAGATTTCACTTATTTATTCATAAAAGACACACGGAGAGGCAGAGACATTGGCAGAGGGAGAAGCAGGCTCCCTGCAAGGTACCTGATGCAGGACTCGATTCCAGGACCCTGGGATGAGGACCTGAGCCAAAACAGATGCTCAACCACTGAGCCACCCAGGAGCCCCTCCAAACCTCATCCCTGAACAATGACTGTTCCCCTAGGTTCCATAAGTATGAAGTATGCACACAGAAGTCGTAACAAGGCAAACAGAAGGCAAAGTAACACTTTAGTTCTCTCTGTGGTATTACTCCACAAACACCGTCAACATGGTAACACTAGTTATCTAGGCTTGACACAGTTGGTAGGCATTTTCTTCCTAAATAACCAGAAAGCCAGTCAAACAGGCTATGCGGCAGGCTTTGTCTGTTTTCTGCTGCCTCTGCCAGAGTCAGATCATACACACAGATGGAACAGAAATCCAATCCCAAGCCCACCTGCCATCACCAGAGAATTTGAAGCCTTAGAGACAAAGCCCCAAAGAAATAATTCCCTCCTGCCAAACTGATGCAGGGAGGGAAAGCTTAACAGTGATAGTGAGCTGCCTGTACCCTCCTCCACTTTCAAGCAGCCCATAACCCATCGTGTTTCAGTCACATGGAAGCAAATAGCAGGGAGAGAAAGGCAAAATGATCCCACCTATGTGTGCTGATCAATTAACCCAATGATTCTCAGCCTGGCTATATACATTGAAATCACCTGGGGAATGTTAAGACTTCTAAGTCCTGGGAGGCACCCCCAGAAATAGATATAATTGTTCTCAGGTGTATTGGATATTGGGCATTTGAAAATTTCCCCAGGTGGGATATGAATCAATAATCCTGAAACTTTTTTCTGTAACTGGAATAAAAAAATAAGTAATAGATAGTGGATTGTGTCAGTTCTGTCAGTCAGAGAGGGAAATTATAGATAAGCAAGAAGTGAAGGCTAGAATAAAGCTTGTGTACTAGAGTTGGAGACATCAGTGTGAACTCATGCTTAGTTACACATACACAGATTGTTACAGATATGTGTTGATACAAAGGGTAATATGCAAATATATTACCTAGCTCTGTCTGCTGAAGGCAAGGATAATCCAAAAGCAGTGACTAACCTTTCCTAGCTCCTAGATCATGTTTTCTAATTACTATTCCTCAATTAAAGTAAGAAAGTCTCTTTGGAGAAAAGGCTGGTTCTGGGGACATCACTGGGAAAATACAAGATAAGCTCGGTGCAAATTGTACTACCAGAAAATAAAGCAGTTCTCAAAAAACAAAAGGATGAAGCCATGTCAAAAGGACAGAGGCAGCAACTTGAAAGAACTCTCAGTGACCAAAGTTGGAAATATTTGAGTAACAAACTAAATAACATAGTATTGCATTATAACCCAAAGTATGAAATGATTATTCAGGAATCCATATGATATAATTAAATAAATTAATAAATGGGAAGAGAGATCTTTCTTACAGAGTAGTTCCAAATAATTTATTAGATACTTCTCTTTCCATGAGGTAGAGCTTAATTTTTCCCTCACCTGCCTGAGGATGAGCCAAACTTTGTAACTTGCTTGCAAAGAATAAAGTAGTGAAAGGGAAAAATAGTAACTTTATGGTACAGGAATCTGGAAAACACTAACCAAGTGATGAAGGTTAATATTGCCTGTGATATAATGTGGCTATCATGGATCCTCTGATGCAGTGAAAAAGGCATTTCATCTCTGTGGCACACTTTCCGTAAATCTGAATACCAGTCTAATTATAATAAAATATCAGATATACCCAAATTGAAGGATATTATACAAAATACTCCTTAAGGTTGTCAAGAAAAGCCAGAAGGAAAGGAAAACAAAAGGAAAGGAAAGCCAGAAACAATTACAGACCAGAGGAGATTGGGAGACATACAATCTCAACGCAGTCTGGTGTCCTGAATTAGATCCTGGGAGGGAAAGGGATACAATCGAAAAACTGATGAAATCTGCATAAAGTCTAGATTTTAGTTAATAGTAATGTACCAATGTTGGTTTTATAGTTTTGACAAATATACCACAATAATGAGTGATGATACTATGAGAGGAAACTGAAACTAGGTGAGAGGCATAGGAGAACTCTATTATTTCTGCAGCTTTTCTGTGAATCTAAAATAGTTCCAAAATAAAATGTTATAAAACAACAAACAACAAAATGACAACAAAAGAAGGAGATGAAGTATTGGCCAGTAGTGCTCAGGACAGAAATAGAGAGGGGGAGCTTCTGGATCAGGGGGAGGGCAAGATGGTGGAGGAGTAGGTGCCTCAACTCACCTGGCCCCACCAACTTATCTAGATTAATTTCAAAGCATCCTGAAAACCTACAAATTCGACCTGAGATTTAAAGAGAGAACAACTGGAGTGCTACAGAACATTCGCATGCTCGCCTCTAACAAGGACAGAAAGGCACTCAGCAAGGAAATCGGGCAGAACCACAGGAGGAGCAGTGGAGCCTCCAGTTTCCAGTCCCATTTTGGGACTAAACATCTTTTAACATATAGAACTTAATATACTCAGAAACAAGAGGATCACCCTCTAGAACCCCTCAGGTAGACTGCATTCTCCCTCCACTACAACTTTGTCACCCCCACCATCTCCCAGTCCCCCGCCCCCATTTTTTTCTCCTTTTTTTCTCTTTATCTGTTCTTTCTCCCCCCTCTTCTTCTTTAGGATTCCTGGCCTTTTATTTTTTACTACTTAAAATTTGTTTTTAACTTTAATGGTCCTTTTGTTTTATTTGGTTCTGATCTTTGTTTTCAATTTCTGGTCTCTGACCTCAGCAGAATCATAGGGCGAAATTTACTTAGGTCATGGTTGAAATTCTTAAGGCAGCCTGCTCAAACAGCCACTCTGCACTGAGCAAAATGACTAGAAAGAAGGACTTACCACAAGAGAAAGAATCAGAAACAGTACTCTCTGCCACAGAGTTACTGAATTTGGATTACAATTCAATGTCAGAACCCAATGAAGAAGCACAATTATAAAGCTACTGGTGGGTCTGGAAAAATGCATAAAGGAATCAAGAGACTTCATGAACAGAACGTAAAGACTGCTAACTCTGGGAAACGAATTAGGGGTGGTAGAAGGGGAGGAGGGCGGGGGGTGGGAGTGAATGGGTGACGGGCACTGGGGGTTATTCTGTATGTTAGTAAATTGAACACCAATAAAAAATAAATTAAAAAAAAAAAGAGACTTCATGACTGCAGAATTTAGATCTAATCAGGCCAAAGTTAAAAATCAATGAGATGAGATGCAATCCAAACTAGAAGTCCTAACGACAATGGCTAATGAGGTAGAAGAAAGAGTGAGTGACATAGAAGACAAGTTGATGGCAAGGAAGGAAGCTGAGGAAAAAAGAGAAAAACAATGAAAAGACCATGAGGAAAGGTTAAGGGAAGTAAATGACAGCCTCAGAAGGAAAAATCTATGTATAATTGGGGTTCTGGAGAGCACTGACAGGGACAGAGGGCCAGAAAGCATATTTAAACAAATCATAGCTGAGAACTTCCCTAACTTGGGGAGAGAAACAGGCATTCAGGTACAGGAGATAGAGGCCCCACCTAAAAACCGCTCAACACCTCGACATTTAATAGTGAAACTTGCAAATTCCTAAGATAAAGAGAAAATCCCTAAAGCAGCAAGAGACAAGAGATCCCTAACTAATATGGGGAGAAGTATTAGATTTACAGCAGACCTCTCCACAGAGACCTGGCAGGCCAGAAAGGGATGGCAGGATATATATTTTCAGGGTACTAAATGAGAAGATCATGCAGCCAAGAATACTTTATCCAGCAAGGCTCTTATTCAGAGTAGAAGGATAAAGAGCTTTCAAGATAGGCAGAAACTGAAAGAATATGTGACCACCAAACCAGCTCTGCAAGAAATATTAAGGGGGACTCTGAAAAAGAAAGAAGCTCAAAGAAAAAAATCCACAGAAACAGGGACTGAATAGATATTACAATAACACAAAATTCATATTTTTCAATAGTAACTCTGAACATGAATGGGCTTAATGATCCCATCAAAAGACTCAGGGTTTCAGACTGGATAAAAAAGCAAGACCCATCTGTTTGCTGTCTACAAGAGACTCATTTTAGACCTAAGGACACCTCCAGCCTGAAAATGAAAGGTTGGAGAACCATTTACCATTCAAATGGTCCTCAAAAGAAAGCTGGGGTAGCAATCCTCATATCAGATAAATTAAAATTTATCCCAAATACTGTAGTAAGAGATGAAGAGGGACACTATATCATACTTTAAGGATCTATTCAACAAGAGGACGTAACAATCATGAATATTTATGCCCCTAATGTGGAAGTTGCCAAGTATATCAATCAATTAATAACCAAAGTAAAGACATACTTAGATAATAATACACTAATACTGGGAGACATCCCCCTGGTGCTTTCTGCAAATGACAGATCTTCTAAGCACAACATCTCCAAAGAAACAAGAGCTTTAAATGATACACTGGAGAAGATGGATTTCACAGGTAATTACAGAACTTTACATCCAAACGCATCTGAATACACATTCTTCTCAAGTGCATATGGAACTTTCTCCAGAATAGACCACATACTGGATCACAAATCAGGTCTCAACCAATACCAAAAGATTGGGATTGTCCCTGGATAGTTTCAGACCATAATGCTTTGAAACTAGAACTCAATCACAAGAAGAAATTTGGAAGAAACTAAAACACGTGGAGGTTAAAGACCATCCTGCTAAAAGATGAAAGGGTCAACCAGGCAATTAGAGAATAATTAAAAAGGGTCATGGAAACTAATGAAAATGAAGATGCAACCTTTCAAAATATTTTGGGATATACAAAAGCAGTCCTAAGAGGGAAATACATCGCAATACAGCATTCCTCAAAAAATTGGGGGAAAAAAACAAATACACAGCTAACCTTGCACCTATAGGAAGTGGAGAAAGAACAGCAAATAAAACCTACACCAAGCAGTAGAAGAGAGTTAATAAAGATTCGAGCAGAACAAAATGAAATAGAGACCAGAAGAATTAAAGAACACATCAACAAAACCAGGAGTTTGTTCTTTGAGAGAATTAATAAGATAGATAAACCATTAGCCAGCCTTATAAAAAACAAAAGAGAAAAGACTCAAATTAATAAAATCATGAATGAAAATGGAGAGATCACAACCAATATCAAGGAAATACAAACGATTTTAAAAACATATTATGAGCAGCTATTTGCCAATAAATTAGGCAATCTAGAAGAAATGGATGCATTTCTGGAAAACCACAAACTACCAAAACCAGAACAGGAAGAAATAGAAAACCTGAACAGGCCAATAACCAGGGAGGAAATTGAAGTAGTTATCAAAAACCTCCCAAGACACAAAAGTCCAGGGCCAGATAGCTCTTCCCAGGGAAATTCTATCAAACATTTAAAGAAGAAACCATACCTAATTCTACTAAAGCTGTTCTGAAAGATAGAAAGAAATGGAATACTTCCAAACTTGTTTTATGAGGCCAGCATCTCCTTAATTCCAAAACCAGACAAAGACCCCACCCACAAAGGAGAATTATAGACCAATATCTCTGATGAACACAGATGCAAAAATTCTCAACAAGATACTAGCTAATAGGATCTAACAGTACAGTAAGAAGATTATTCACCATGACCAAGTGGGATTTATCCCTGGGATGCAAGGCTGGTAAAATACACGTAAAGCAATCAATGTGATAGATCATATCAATAAGAGAAAAAACAAGAACAATATAATTCTCTCAATAGATGCAGAGAAAGCATTTGACAAAATACAGCATCCATTTCTGATCAAAACTCTTCAGAGTGAGGATAGAGGGAACATTCCTCAGCATCTTAAAAACCATCTATGAAAAGCCCACAGCAAATATCATTCTCAATGGGGAAACACTGGGAGTCTTTCTCCTAAGATCAGGAACACGACAGCAATGTCCAGTCTCACCACTGCTATCAACATAGTACTAGAAGTCCTAACCTCAGCAACCAGGCAACAAAAAGAAATAAAAGGCATTCAAATTGGCAAAGAAAAAATCAAAGGCTCCTTCTTTGCAGATGACATGATACTGTACTCCAAAAATGAAAGGTTGGAGAACCTCCACCCCAAAATTCCTAGACTCATACAACAATTTGGTAGCGTGACAGGATACAAAATCAATGCCCAGAAGTCAGTGGCATTTCTATACACTAACAATGAAACTGAAGAAAGAGAAATTAAGGAATCAATCCCATTTACAATAGCACCCAAAAGAATAAGATACCTAGGAATAAACTTAGCCAAAGAGGTAAAGGATCTATACCCTCAAAACTACAGAACCCTTCTGAAAGAAATTGAGGAAGACACAAAGCGATGGAAAAATATTCCATGCTCATGTATTGGAAGAATTAATATTCTGAAAATGTCCATGCTACCCAGGGCAATTTACACATTTAATGCAATCCCTATCAAAATACCAGGGACTTTCTTCAGAGAGTTGGAACAAATCATCTTAAGATTTGTGTGGAATCAGGAAAGACCCCGAATAGCCAGGGGAATATTGAAAAAGAAAACCATAGCTGGAGGCATCACAATGCTGGATTTCAAGTTGTACTACAAAGCTGTGATCATCAAGACAGCATGGTACTGGCACAAAACAGACACATAGATCAATGGAGCAGAATAGTGAACCCAGAAATGGGCCCTCAACTCTATGGCCAACTAATATTTGACAAAGCAGGAAAGACTATCCACTGGAAAAAGGACAGTCTCTTCATTAATTAGTGCTGAGAAAATTGGACAGCCACGTGCAGAAGAATGAAACTAGACCATTCTCTTACACTATACAGAGAGATAAACTCAAAATGGATGAAAGATCTAAATGTGAGACAAAAATCCATCAAAATCCTAGAGGAGAACACAGACAACAACCTTTTTGAACTTAGCCACAGCAACTTCTTGCAAGATACATCCATAAAGGCAAAAGAAACAAAAGCAAAAATGAACTATTGGGACTTCATCAAGATAAAATCTTCTGCACAGCAAAAGAAACAGTCAACAAAACTAAAAGACAACCTACCGAATGGGAGAAGATATTTGCAAATGACATATCAGATAAAGGGCTAGTATCCAAGATCTATAAAGAACTTATCAAACTCAACAGCAAAGAAACAAACAATCCAATCATGAAATGGGCAAAAGACATGAACAGAAATTTCACAGAGGAAGACATACACATGGCCAAGAGGCACATGAGAAAATGCTCTGCATCACTGACCATCAGGGAAATACAAATCAAAACCACACTGAGTAACCACCTCACATCTGTGAGAATGGGGAAAATTAACAAGACAGGAAACAACAAATGTTGGAGAGGATGTGGAGAAAGAGGAACCCTTGCACTGTTGGTAGGAATGTGAACTGGTGCAGCCACTCTGGAAAACTGTGTGGAGGTTCCTCAAAGAGTTAAAAATAGAGCTATCTATGACCCAGCGATTGCACTGCTGGGGATTTACCCCAAAGATACAGATGCAGTGAAACAGCAGGACACCTGCACCCCAATGTTTATAGCAGCAATGTCCACAATAGCCAATCTGTGGAAGGAGCCTCAATGTCCATCAAAAGATGAATGGATAAAGAAGATGAGATTATATATATATATATATATATATATATATATATATATATATCACTCAGCCATTAGAAAAAACAAATACCCACCATTTTCTTCAACATGGGTGGAACTGGAGGGTATTATGCTGAGTGAAGTAAGTCAATCCGAAGGACAAACATTATATGGTCTCATTCTTTGGGGAATATAAAAAGTAGTGAAAGGGATTATAGGGGAAAGGAGAGAAAATGAGTGGGAAATATCAGAGAGGGTGACAGAACATGAGAGACTCCTAACTCTGGGAAGTGAACAAGGGGTAGTGGAAGGGGTGGTGGGCAGGGGTATAGGGTGACTGGGTGATGGGCACTGAGAGGGATAATTGATTAGATGACCACTGGGTGTTATGCTATATTCTGGCAAATGGAACTCCGATAAAAAATATACAACAAAACAAAACAAAAGAAATAGAGATGGGCACAATGATCTTAACAAAATAATGCTCTGATAATCCAGATGATTCTAGTTGCAACCAAATTTGAGGACACTGTTTCAACTCTTTGAAAGCTTTGTCACTAGGATATGTGATCAAATTGAAGTCTTCAATTTTGACCAAAGATTCCTCATCCTGTTGAAGTGGGAAGTGGAAGAGGCTTGATAAAGTGAAACCAATGTCTATCTACCACACAGACCAGTGATCTTTATCAGGTTGAGGGCTGTGAATATTTAGTTTTTCTTATTTTTCACTCAGTAGGCTTTAGAGGCAAATTTAGGGAAATGTAGGAGAATTCAGAATTAAATCCATACTGGCTTATAGTGAGAAACAGTGTTGATAGTTAGGAAGTGCCCATTTCAACAATTGAAATAGATTCCAGAGAAACAGAATGCAAGGACATTCTGCACATGTTCACTGGCACATAGAAAGCATTATTGAATAACTGGCTTAAAGTCCTCCAGTGGCTGGTGCAAGAGATCAGGGAAAAAAATCTTAATCCTGAATCAAAGACACTACTTATGAGGTAAAATGGCAACATATACCTAAAAAAACCTGAAAAGAGTTCTGTTATAAATTAAAAAGGCTTAATAATGCCCCATTAATACTTTAACCAACCTTTGTGCTTATGTACTGTACCACAGAGGAAAGTAGAAATACTCCTAATATGAGAAAAAGCTACTTTTTGTTTTTCAAGGATTTATTTAATTTCACTTCCTGAGGTGCAAAGGTTATTTTTAGAAAGTACAACCTTCCCTCTTTACATAACAGTAAAGAAGTAGGGGCACTTCTTCATTCCTGAAGTAAAAACCCATCCTGGTAGAAGATGTCTTGGCTTATGTTGTCTGGGGGAGAAACAAGACTGAAAGTAAATCAGAGAGAGGAAGGAAGAAAGAAGTGGGAGCGTGGCTGGAATTGAGTGGTGAACTGTGAGGCAGGAAGAACCAGATTTTGCATGAGAACAAGGAGTCAGCCTTTCATTCCTATGTCAGAGAAACCAGTCCTGCCCTAACAGGAGGTTGGAAAAGGACAAGGGGCTAAGAAATGTCTAGAGAAGATTTGATCTAGGACCTCTCCAAAGAAAACATTGTAGAAAAGTTAAATGAGGAAATAGTTATCTGAGACTTGTTATTCTCCCCGGGGCATTTCATTTTCTTGTTTTGAGCTGAGAAAAAAAGGATTGAGGAAAGGTAGGCTCACCACAAATAGAAGTGCTCACAGACTGCCCATTCTCCAAATTCCTAAGGTTGTAGGATAGATGTAGGGAGTTGGAGTGATGGAAAAGTTAACTCAAGGGTAAAACAAGGGAACAAAGGTGTGTATTTATCAAGCTCAAACTAAGCATTGTAGAATTTGTCTTCCCAGATTCTGATCATAATGGAAAATTTTTTCATTGTTGAAATAATATCTAATAAAAGGTTCCTTTTTTCACTATGAGCAAAATATTTTTGATATACAAACAGTGTACATAATTCATGCATACAGTGTGACAAGTTTGGAGATAAGTAAACATGCATAAAACCATCACCACAATCTAGATCGATCACCTCCAAATTTTTGTCCTGCCCTCTTTTATTATTTTGTGATAAGAACACTTAACATATGATTTACCATCTTAGCAAAATTTTTTCTTTATCGGCCAGGGAACTGAGTATATAGGGGGGCTAAGGGCTAAGTGATTTTGTTAACTCTATGGAAATACTGATGAAATCTGAATAACAACATGAGAATCCATTGTATCTGAGTCAGCGTCTTTCAAACCAGGACAAACTGGAAGAAGGTAATTTCTTTCCTAAATGAAGCTAAAACTCAACTTCTTAGTTCAAAGTATCCTCTCTCCTTTTTTGAGTTGAAGACAATTCCACATGCTTAAAAATTCAAGAAAAGATTATGTTAAATCACAACGGGCTTAAATACTACTCTGAATTTATGAGGTAGACTTTATAAATCAATATTATTTATTGAATATCTACTGTCTTAGGTACTGTTTGAGGCACGGCAATACCAGGGCAAACAGGAAAGAGTACCATTTCAGCTTTCCTAGCATCTTCCAAAAAGCAACAGATTCTTTGAGAAGGACATGGATTTAACTCTCACTTCAGAATCAATAGAAAGCATAGCTCTGAATTTCTAGTATTGCATGTCTGGGATTCTGACCTAACCTAATTATATGCAAAAGCAGAGATAAGTGTTATATTTGAAGAGAAGGTTTAAGTTATAAAAAGATCAAACATATGCCTCTATCCATCTTCATTAAGAGCATAGACATGTTGGAATAATTTTTTGGATCTGTCTCCTCAGGCGAGGGAAATAAAGGCAAAAATAAACAATTAGGACTACCTCAAACTAAAAGCTTTTGCACAGTGAAGGAAACCATGAACAAATGAGAAGACAACCTACTGAATGGGACAAGATTATTTGCAAATGATATATCCAATAAGGGGTGAATATCCAAAATATATAAAGAACTGATACAACCCAACACCAAAAAATCAAATAATCTGATTATAAAGTGAAAGAAGACCTGAATAGACATTCTTCCAAAAAAGACATACAGATGGTCAACATGAAAATATGCTCAACATCACTAATCGTCAGGGAAATACAAATCAAAGCCATAATATATCAGTCAGCTCACATCTGTCAGAATGGCTAAAAAAACCTCAAGAAATAACAAGTGTTGGTGAGAACATGGAGAAACAGAAGTTCTCCTGCACTGAATATAAATTGGTGCACCTACTATGGAAATCAGTATGAAGGTTCCTCAAAGAATGAAAAATAGAAGTACCAAATGATTCAGTAATTCCACTTCTGAGTATTTACCCAAGGAAATGAAAACAGTAACTCAGAAATATATATTCACCGCTATGTTTATTGCAGCATTATTTATAATAGTCAAGATATGGAAGCAACCGGTGTCCATTGATAGATGAATGGATAAAGAAGACATGATATATGTATACAATTTAACAATAAAAAAGAATAAAATATTGCCATTTGCAACAACATGGATGGACCTAGAGGTCTGTCACTTATGCTAAGTAAAACAAGCCAGAGAAAGACAAACACCATAGGATTTCACTTATATGTGAAATAGTAAAAACTAACTAAGAAAACAAACAAAACAGAAACAAAAAAGAAAGAAACAGAGTCATAAATATAGAGGACAAACTGCTGGTTGCCAAAGGGAAGGGGTGGGAAAATGAATGAAAGGGATTTAAGAGGTACAAACTTACAGTTATAAAATATATATTTCATGTGGATTAAAGTATAGCATAAGAAATGTAGTCAGTAATATTGCAATACATTTATGATGAGCATTTCATAATGTATACAATTGTTGAATCACTGTTGTGTAACTGAAACTAATTTAACATTATTTATTAACTATATTTCAATTAAAAAGAAAGAACATAGAGATGTTGGAATTGAGCAAGTGGTAAGAACAATTCTACTAAACTTGACCAGTGTCTTACCTTATACCACTTTTGGAGATTGCTGCAGTTTTACATAAATCTGTGAGAGCTTGGGAAATTGTTTATTGTCTGAGCCCCTGTGTATGAAATTGGGGTAGTAGCTACTTCACAGAGTAGTCATACGAATAGTATCTGTATAGTGCTGGGTACACAGTTGATCCTTAAGATGATTAATTTTTCCCCTTTTCATTTTTCACAATTAAATGGCCAATTGTTGAAGTGACAGTTTCTATTGGAAATGTTCATACCTGAGAGGCTGGAATGAGTAGTAATTGATAGAAATGAAGTAGAGACACATTATTGATCAAGAAGTGTTAGAACACAACCGAACTGTTTTCCAATTCTGATATTCTATAAAAGCCTTCATCAGATGTGGCACTGTGGTTTCTTCTTCCTTAATAAGCAAACCTGGACACACAATCTACTTTAGGTTCAGATAGGCCTAGCTGCTTATCAAGCATCTGATGTAGGTGCTACATTTCCAGATGCTTCTAACACATGGCATTCAATCCTTCCAATACCCTGGTGGGAAAGGGATTTTAAAGATGTGACAAAAAATGTTCAGCAAGATAACAATTCAATGTACATTCAACATAGTAATATTTAATGTAAAAATTCAGCAAGGGCACCTGAGTGGCTCAGTTGTTGAGCATCTGCCTTTGGCTCAGGGCATGATCTGGAGGTCCTAGGATTGAGTCCTGCATCAGGCTCCCTGCAGTGAGTCTGCTTCTCCCTCTGCCTATGTCTCTGCCTCTCTGTGTGTCTCTTCATGAATAAATAAATTAAAAAATCTTAAAAAAAAAAACCTCAGCATAAACTCAGTAAACAAAAGAGTGAGGGTTTGAACTTAAGACTGTCTATTAATTCACATCCACATTTTTCCTCACATCCTAAGATAGGATGAAGTTAAGTTGGAACTTGATTTCTTTGGCCGAAGAGACCATTGGTAGTGGGTTCTTTTTAACTTTTGGCCCCTGGTAACTGATCTCTGCATATATTCCCTTCATGTCAGCAGGGGCCACCTGTGTTTCTTCCTATTGGTGAGGCTACTTGGACAGCATTCTACCCTGTGGGTTCTGGGAGCACAGGTGTGGAAACTAGAGTAAAATCCAAAAATCTAATGATTTTGAATTCCCAAAGCATGGGACTCTAGGCTCCCAAGCCCTCAACTGAAGACACAGTGGAAATAATGAGAAGCAGCTGCATTATTTTCCATCTTTTTTAGATTTTAGAAGGGTGCAGGGCAAATGAGGTCAATTGTAAGTCTTTTTTTTTTTGTAAGTCACTGGTGTATTAGAAATGGCTTTTAAGTATTTTGTCATGTCATCGTTGAATATGGAATGTGAATTGCATTTAAAATTTCTCATCAAGTCTGCAGAAAACTATTTTGCCCGAAGGCATCAATTTGCAAGTTTAGCAAACTGGGTACCAGTTATATTTCATATCAGACTGAAGAGGTACCCCAAAAAACAAGGGTGCTCTGGAAGAATGCTAATTCTTATTAGGTCAGCTGTTGATGGTAAGAATTCTCTGAGCCTTTGCAGCCCATTTACACATGAAGGAAGCTCAACCTAAAGTTTTTTCCTAAGTGATGAACAGAGGCTGAGATTTGAAAAAGAGGAAACCAGCTTTCTTTTCAAAGGTCTGCTGGGCCCCGGTAGTTATACCACAACATCTCGCAGGTTATTTAGACACTATTTTGCATATTGAACTCAAGCTTTGCATTAAATATTTGTAGCATGGAAGGCTGTCTACATAGAAGATAAAACCCCCAAACAAAAAATATTCTATTGCCATCTGTGTAAGAAGTAAACAAATTCTACTCTAGTATTTGCTATGATCTCTGTGTTGTTGTGATTTTTGTGCAGTTACCATGGAAACACCAGGTCTGGAAGAAAAAAGCACTATAATTTCTCTTAGTACCACAAAAATGACCCCACTTAGCACTGTGCATTGATTGAACCCTGCCCTGTAATTTGGTAAAAGGCGCAAAGGCCTCCGATGTCTTTCACTACTCTTATGAAAAGCAGTTGGCTCAAATAGCTTGTGTTAGGGTATTCAAGAAATGCAGTGGTTTAGCTAAAAGCTAAAGCATATATTTCAGGCAGCATATTTCTTTAGAAGTATGATATCAAATAGTGATTCACTTATATTGGAAGTTTAGGAATGTGAAATGGTTAGCCTCAACTGCTAGTGTGCCATTTAATTTTATTTCTCAGTGAAAAATTATCATTTGTTATCTATTGCAAAGTTATTCTCAGGCTCCAAGGTAAGCAAAGGAAAAAAAATTTAGCATCTGGGTCACATATGCATTGGCTAGGAAATTACAGAAGCAAAATAGATGAGTCGTTATCAGATTTGGTATTTTCATCATTTGAAATGTGTCTAAACTCGTGACTTTATTACTGTACTTTTCATCAAAAGAATTGACACCTAAATTATATACCAGAATGACCTGAATATTAAAAAGTTGAGATCCACTCTTCTCTATTTGCTGATGGGCAGTGAGCTGTTGAAGGGACAAAGAACGCTGCTTAGGAAACACAGCTGAGGTAATATTTTGTTTTGAGTTGTTCATTTGCTTCTATACCTGGGCACACAATTACTCTTTGATGTCTTGGGCTGTTTCCCTACTTACTTTAAAAATGTGGTCTTTCTGGGGTGCTTGGGTGGCTCAGTCAATTAAGCGTCTGACTCTTGGTTTCTGCTCAGGTCGTGATCTCATGGATCATAAGATCGAGCCCCACATCAGCCTCTGCACTCAGTGGAGAGTCTGCTTGAAGATTTTCTCCCTGCATTAGCTCCCTCCCCTGACTCATTCCTTCTCTCTTGAAAATAAATCTTAAAAAAAAGTGATCTTCCTTATCATTACAATCCCTTATACCCACTCACCTAACACACACCTATTCAGAGTCACCTTTTTTATAAATCCTAGATCCAGTTGCAAATTCTTTTTGATGCCTTCTCAGCTAGTCCACGCATCATTAAAATTTCTACAAATAAATTTTTTTTTCCAAATTACTCAGCCACTAAGTACTCTATGGAATTCATCTGGTTTTCCCCAATAAATCCAATAGCTTCTTTTTAGCATTCAGTCTCATCAGTATCTCTGCATCATTTAACACTATTTCCCAGACCTTTCTTGATCATGTCTTCTGTGACTCTGTTCTCTTTTAAGTTGCCCCTTAATCTGTCTTAATGTTCCTTCTCAGGCCCCCTGCTGTCTTCTCTTCCTTTACGCACACCATTTGTTTATTCACTCATTAAACATTTATGAGGCACTTATCCAGGTGCTGAGGATGTGACTGAAAATATAGGGATGGATAAAGTGGGTTCCCCTCCATTAAGATGTTTACAACCACATGGAAAAGAAGAGTCAGAAACCAGTAGTTGTGGTTTGATGCTTCCTCTTTGTAGACATGTGTAAAACTCATTGTTTATGAGAGTAGAGGAAGAGCTTCTAAAATCCAGGTAGGAGGAACTTCTAAAATCCAGGTAGGAGAAGGAATTAAGGATATCTTCCTGGGGGAGGTGACCCTGGAGCTGAGTCTTAATGAAGAGGTAAAACTTATTCAGGTGAAGGAGATGAGTCTTTCAGGCAGAAGGAAGAACATTTTTGGAGAAAAAAGAAGCTTGTAGGGCAGCCCGGGTGGCTCAGCGGTTTAGTGCCGCCTTCAGCCCAGGGCATGATCCTGGAGACCCAGGATTGAGTCCCATGTCGGGCTCCCTGCATGGAGCCTGCTTCTCCCTTTGCCTGTGTCTCTGCCTCTCTTTCTCTCTGTGTCTCTCATGAAAAAATAAATAAAACCTTTAAAAATTTTTAAAAAGAGGCTTGTAGTTTGGGGGGCAGTATGGTAGAGTATGGGATGGGGTATGGGATTGGATCCTTCCATGTGACCAGGGACAAATTGCTTAAACTCTGAGAGCCTCAGTTCTGTCATATACACAATGAGAATAATACCTACCTTGGTGGTGTTTGGAGAAGTAGTTTAATAATAAATAAATAAGGCATCTAAGGCATCTGCATTATACCTGGGTAGAAGATACTTCATAAATTGTAACTATGGTTATTATGGTGATGATACTGTGATGGTTAATTTTAAGTGTCAGCTTGGCTGGACCACAGTGCCCTGATATTTGATCAATATTATTCTGTGTTTTTTCTGTAAAGGCCTTCCCCAAGATTTCTACATGGCTGTCCCCTTCTCTCCTCCAGGTCTTGGCTTAAGGCAGTGAGGCCTTCTCTGAAATTGCAACTCCCTTCTAAAATTGTACCTCCCTTTTCTTAATAATCTTGCCATGCACAATTCCTTTCCTCTCTCTTTGATTTATTTTTCTAACTATCTAATCTGCTAGATTTTACCTCCTTTACTCTTTGTCTTTCCCCACTAGAATTAGGTTGCACAAGAGCAGGGGTTTTAGTGTCTTTCATTCAATGCTGCATCCTCAATCCTAGACAAAATCTGGCACATAATAGAAACTCAATAAATATCTGTTAAATGATCAAGGTGATGATGAGGAGGGGAAGAGAAATACCTGTAACAGAGACTAGAGAGCTCATTGGTGTCCTAATGTGTTATTTGTGATATGGACAGATGTCTATTTCTCAGATCTTTAGTCTCAGAAAATCCAATACCTCAATGTTGGGCCATGCTCTCCTTCCATTTCCACCCTGAGTGCTTACTTAAAAGTACTGATGACAGGTTTTTTGTTGTTTGTTTTTATTCATGAGACACACACACACACACAGAGGCAGACATAGGCAAAGAGAGAAGCAGGCTCCATACAGGGAGCCCTATGTGGGACTCGATCCCGGGACCCCTGGATCATGCCCTTGGCCGAAGGCAGATACTCACCCGCTAAGCCACCCAGGCATCCCTGATGACAGTGTCTTAATTCTAGAGATTTGGAGTTAGTAGGTTTGGAATAAATATGTAAATCTCCAGTTTAAAAAATGAAATTGATACAGGTTGTCCTTGGATCATATCTTGGGAAACATTGAGTAGAACTGAGTCCCAAATTATATAACCCACATCCGGCTCATAGATGTACTTTATTTGGCCCAGAAATTGTTGGCTTGTGAAGTGCTTATGTAGAAGTACATTACTTAATATTTAATTAAAATATTGCCTATATCATCCTCATTTCCAGATTTCTAGCTGGGTGGAAGCTTCATCTTTCTTTTAAAAAGCACATGTGAACTATAAGTTACCACAGATGCCAACCCTCCTTAATATGCCTTAAACACTGCATTCATCTGAATTACTCATAAAGCCTTAAAAGGCATTTGAGTCTGGGACCCCTTACCTAACCAAACCAAGCCCAAGATGGGAGTGATCTTGTGTTGGCACAATTCTATACATATCCCGAAACTCAAAAAGGTTTTTAGGTCATTGCCTACAACCAGGAATCTCAGAACAGGAAGCTCAAAGACTATTGTGAGGCACATGAAGAAAATTGCCTTTTTATTATTTTGCTCATGATTCCATTCTAGAGGAAAAATAAACAACTGTGTAGTTTCTATATCAAACATTTAACACATTAGCCAATAGTTTTATTGGTAAAAAGCAATTAGTTTTACATAAATGTGTAAAAGATGTACATAAAAATGTACATTGAGTTTTTCATTATTTATCCATAAAAAATGAGTGATCAGTTCTTGGATCCTCAGAAGGACCCTGCTCAGCTAACCAGAACAATGCTAGATACACTTTAAGAATAATACTCCAGAAGGAATATTTTGATTGAATCAGGCACCTGTTTTGAAGTACCAGAGTTTTCTCCAAGGACACTCTTATGGTCAGATTGTCAGTATAGTTTTGGTTGTGATCTGGGCTGTGCCACTCAAGTATAATCCAACCTGGTCCTAAGTAAACTTGTTCCAATTGCCTCAAGAGTGGATTAAAAGAATACAGGCAACAACCCTTTGAAGAGCCCATTATAAACATATATAAACCACAGTCTGGGAGTCCTAGACTCTGAGGGAGTAGCAGTCCTATGGCAGTAGTAGCCATACCCGTGACACAGAAGGATCATTATTTCTAGAACTGGTGGCTTACTCATCAGGCTGACAGCACTTTGGTGAGATGTGACTTTGAGGCTGACAGTAAACAAAGGTAATGGGTTTTCAAGGGGCCCATTGAGGCATTTGGGACCATGCTACAGGAAGGGTGGATATTCCAGCTTCTAGTGACTCTAACTGATGAAAACTTAGTCAAAGATAGGTTACATTATCATTGTTATCCTTCACCTTGACTACCTCCCACCAGCTTACAAGGCCTAGGAAACAGCAGCTAAATAGACAATAAAATCAATCTCACATAGGAGTTCAAGTATCACTCCTTCCCTATTCAAAATCATTGAAGATCTTTGTCCTTTCATTTTCATAGGAGTTTTTAAAAAGTTATCAGTCCATGCCAAACCCACTGTATTAAAACGATTACTTACTTTTTTCACCATCCAAGTGTCTGCTGTAGGATTCCCTAAGACTACTTAGTGAATTAGATGAGTGTCTAGCCTCATGTGATCATTGTCCATAGCTGGCAGACCCACCCCAGTCAACTGATTTGTAGATGAGTACCATTTTTACGTTATTATTGGTCACAAAAGGAATTCAACAAATGGCTGTAGATCAATGAGATGAAAGACACTCAACTCCTGGAAAACCATCTGAGGATGAATGATTCATTTTTTGTTTTCACACAAAAAAGCAGTGTATTGGAAAGAGTATAGGCTTTGAGGTTTGAGGGACTCAGGTTAGGATCCAGCTTCTGCCACCTGTTAGAAATAGAGCCTCTAGCACTTTATTTGGTCTCCTGAACTTTGGTTTTCTCATCTGTAAAAAAAGATAATAGTGCATGCTCCATAGGGTTTGGGCTAAAATAAAAAATCACACGTATAAAGACTCTAGTCTATTGGTCACCTTGCCAATGCTCCATAAAGGATCACTAATGTGGTTGTTGTAGTTGTTCCTACACAAAGAGTGTCACAGGGAATCCGAGAGCTATAGAATTGAAAGGGATGTTTTCTAATCCTACTGCAGCCTTTGTTTTACATTGTCATTTTCATCAATTAACATCCATAATAATATCATCACCTAACGTTGTTTGAGTACTTACTTTGTGTTAAGCTGTGGTATTTAATGGTGACTAGGAACATATGACCTGAGTATTATTATTATTATCTCTCTGCTTTGTAACTGAGGACTTGGAGGTTTAGGAAAGTTGCATCACTTGCCCAAGGTCATCTTGCTGGCCTTGATCCCTGATGTTCTCACTACCATTCTATGCTATCTCCCATATTCAGACTCCCAAGGTCACTCTTGCTGCCCATACAAGCCCTTCTCTTGTCTTTCTAAACAAAAACCAGGCAAATGGAACACACATACCTTCCAGGCATATAAAACCCCTGCTGATACTAGAGCCACAAAAACGTAAACACACCTGATTCATCAGCCTTCTGTTTTTGTGACCTCCTTTCATTCTAGTTCTTTCCCACCAGGTTCAGAAGCTAAAACAATGTTAAATGTCCTTGACTTTTTCTATGATGGTGTACAATAGTTCACCCTTTCTAAAATCTGTTAGAGATTCTGGTCTAAGATTCCACTTCATATTTTACATGTTATATTCAATTGGGATATTCCAATGTTGGGTCTTTTGGTGACACTGTTATAGGTATAGCTGCAAAAAGGTGACTAGGGAATTTGAGACACAAGGTGAAACTGGCAGAGCCCTTGTGGGTGGAGTCTGGTTATAGAGATGCTAGGAATCAGTTTAGTCTGTAAGGAGGTAGTTCATTTGAGGATCTGTTGCTGATACACAGGCAGAGTATGAGTGGGGGGCAGCAGGTAGCTCTTTGGTAGAAGCCTGTGTCTTCAGGTTCAGGGGTTCAGATTATCCACAGGGGTTTGGTTCTTTGGAGTAAAGAGTGCCTGGCTTATATTAGCAATATGTTCTCTGTGAATATCTGTGAGATCATTGAATAAGAGTAGCTAAAGAAAGGAGGAAATGTGAAGAGAAGAATGGTCTTATCAGCAGTGGCAGCAAAAAAGGGACTTTTTGGGGTGACAAGCAGAGAAAAAGGTGACTTTTCAGGTCAGATGGTCAATCAAATGACAGGTTTACTACAAAAATATGACATAAAACTCCACAGTGAGTTGTGGACGGAAAAATGGATAGATCCATCTATACAAAGTTTATAGTGTTTAGAACTGTGGGGTGGGGATTATGGACAGGGTATTTCCTTCTTTTTGTTTATCAGTGTTTTCTTATTTCATTTTCGCTAGAGTTTACCTAAACATTTTGCTTGCATCTTATTGCGTATTGCAATTAACTCTGACAAAGGATTTGTACTTTTCCTTTATGGGAACTGGCTGAGATCTGTAGGTCAGTGAGCCTTAATGGGACATTTTCCTAAGTTACTTAAGTTTGCTTAACTTCATCTGCTTATCTACACCAGCCAGCAGTTGACAAATCCACCATTTTTAAATGAATCTTTCTGTCAGGTCCTCACAGCCCATGTTTCAGGTGCTTTTTTAGGCTTTCCCAGATATCAGTTAGGAAAGGGAGATTCACACTTTATTTTTGAATGGACAATGCCCTATTTTCTTATATGCAACCCCATGGACAATAAAATCCTATTAAATTTTGGTAGCTATAACAGATACTTACAACAATATTATAAGAAAAGCTGTTTCCCAGCCCAATCACTAAAATGGTTGGAGAATACTGTTGGCTTTGCCAGGGGAATGTATCTAGCATGAACCTTGACTTGGGTGTTTTCTTCCTTCTTTGTCTCGCCTTCTTGCTTTTAGCCTTAGAAATGGTGTCATCTGCCAGTCTCTTTATCAGCAGGATAAAGAGGTTCTGGAGAGAATGTTATTTGACATTCAAGAGTGTTTAAAGTTTATTATTTCTGAATGTGCTGTTGTGTACAAAGCAATTAGGCTACACCCTGCTGATTCCTTTTTTGCTTGGATTATGTCTCAGCTCTGTCTTGCCTGGTGTTTATCTACATTAAAGTTTTCTCTTCCTCTCTCCCACTCTCATTCTTGTTTCTTTTGTAAATAAAATATTGAAGAAAACAGAGGTGAAGAATGCAGATGAGGAGGAATGTGTCTGGAGATTTTTTTGTAGGATTATTATACTTTGAGGAATAGATGTAGGAGAAGATTCCCTGGCTTTGTGTTGAATGTAAAATTCAGGCTTGTGTATAAACTTTGGAACTAATGTAATTTCTATTTTAAAATAAGAAAGTCCTGGTGTGGTGATCAGCCAGTTTATAGTAAACTCTCTGTGATCTAGGTCAAGGGTGACCAGACAGAAAGGATGAAGTAATAGATTTGGCTGTTTGCTTCCTCTTGCTTTTCTTTTGCTAGAGGAAAAGATGGAGATCTTTCTTTTTCCAGGATATTCCTGCATTCATCAAGACCCATCCCTTGGAAGGAACTGGTATTAGGCATTTATACTGTAATGTGGACAGAAGTCTCTGTGTTAGCATTTGTGAACCTCATCTCTCATTTTGTATCTGAAGATGGTACTCTGAGAAAGAATTTAGGAAAAGATAAGAGACACAAGTCAAGTCTGATGAAATCTCCTCCAAAACATCATGTCTTTTAAAGTAGCACATAGCAAAGGTACTAACGAGTAGGTTCTGTTCTGGTGCGGATAAGTGAAAGCAGCAAGTCTATAATATACTCTCATGTATTCTTATATAAAATATTTAAGAAAACATCTGCTTATTTTAAAATTTTTATTATTTTAAAACATTCTTTATTTCATTAAATTTCTATTTTATTTTCAGTATAGTTAATACAGTGTTATATTAGTTTCAGGTATACAATATAGTGATTCAACAATTCTATACATTACTCAGTGCTCATCAGGACAAGTGTACTTCTTAATCCCCATCACCTATTTAGCCCGTCCCCCATGTACCTTCCCTCTGGTAGCTATCAATTTGTTTTCTACAGTTAAAGAATCTGTTTTTTGTTTTTTTTCTCTCTCTTTTTCTTTGTTTTGTTTCTTAAATTCCACTTATGAACGAAATCATATGGTATTTGTATTTCTCTGACTGACTTATTTTGCTTAGCATTATACTCCCTAGCTCCATCCATGTCATCACAAATGGCAAGATTTCATTCTTTTTTATGGCTGAATAATATTCACATATATATGAATACTATATATTAATATATAATATATACATATGGATGGATAAAGAAGATGTGGTGCATATACCACATATACACCATACCTTCTTTATCCATTCATCTATTGATGGACACTGGGCTGCTTTCGTATCTTGACCATTGTAAATAATGCTCCTATAAAAAGGGGTGTATGTATCCCTTTGAATTAGTGCTTTTGTATTTGGGGGGATAATACCCAGAAGCGTGATTACTGGATCATAGGGTAATTCCATTTTTAACTTTTTGAGGAATTTCCATACTGTTTTCCAGAGTGGCTGCACTACTGAGTATTCCCACTAACAGTGCATGAGGGCTTCTTTTTTCTCCACATCCTCTCCAACACCTGTTGTTTCTTGTGTTTTTATATTAGCCATTCTAACAGGTATGAGGTGATATCTCATTGTAGTACCGATTTGTATTTCCTTAATGATAAGTGATGATGAGCTTTTTTCATGTATCTGTTGGCCATACGGATATCTTCTTGGGAGAAATGTCTGTTCATTTCTTCTGCTAATTTTTAATTGGATTATTTGGGGTTTTTTTAAATTATTTTTTGGTGCTGAGTTATGCAAGTTCTTTATATATTTTGGATACTAACCCTTTATCAGATATGTCATTGCAATATCTTCCCCCTTGTATAACGTGCTTTTTAGTTTTGTTGACTATTTCCTTTGCTGTGCAAAGGAAGTCAGAAATCCTACAACTGCTATCATCATCAGCTTTTTATTTTAATGTAGTTCCAATAGTTTATTTTTGCTTTTATTTTCCTTGCCTCAGGAGACATATCTAGAAAAATGGACAATGTCAGAGACATTACTGCCTGTACTCTCTTCTAGGATTTTCATGGCTTCAGGTCTCACATTTAGGTCTTTAATCCATTTTGAGTTTATTCTTGTGTATGGTGTAAAATAGTGGTCCAATTTTCTTCTCTTGCATGCAACTGATCAGTATTCTCAACACCGTTTATTGAAGAGATTATCTTTTCACCATTGGATATTCTTTCCTGCTTTGTCAAAGTTTCGTTGATTCTATAGTTCCGTGTTCATTTTGGGGTTTTCTATTCTACTTCATTGACCTATGTGTCTGTTTTTGTGCCAGTACCGTATTGTCTTGATTACTACAGGTTTGTAATATAATTTGAAGTTGGAAATTGGGATATCTCCAGGTTTGCTCTTCTTTTTAAAAATTGCTTTGGCTATTTGGGGTAGGATACCTGTTTATTAACTTATATTCCCTAATCACAGGCCAAGTGCCAGAACAAGAATTAAAGGAAATATAAGCCTTATAATAGAGTTTTTATTTTTATTTTATTTTTTAAAAGATTTTATTTATTTATTCATGAGACACACACACACACACACACACACACATACACACAGAGGCAGAGACACAGGCAGAGGGAGAAGCAGGCTCCATGCAGGGAGCCCGTAGTGGGACTTTATCCCGGGTCCCCAGGATCAGGCCCTGGGCCGAAGGAAGAGCTAAACCACTTAGCCATCCAGACACCCCTGCCCGATAATAGAGTTTTTAAAAAAGATTTCATTTATTTATTCATGAGAGACACAGAGAGAGGCAGAGACATAGGCAGAGGGAGAAGCAAGCCCCCCACAGAGAGCCTGATACAGGATCCATCCCAGGACCCCAGGATCATGACTTGAGCCAAAGGCAGATGCTCAACCACTGAGCCACCCAGACACCCCTATTTTAGAGTTTTTGTTGTTTTGTTTTATTTTTAGTACTTTTAAATGATAAGCTCCATCAAGCTAAATATTTTTTATACCTAGAAGAAGGCTATTATTATACGTCTCTGTGTATTTGTTTTGTCAATAATAATAATAATTACTGATTCTTCTCCTCATCTGCTGAAGACTTTTTGATAGTTATCCATTCCATCTTCCTGTCTCTCTCCTTCTTCCTCTTCCGCCCACGCCTCTCCGATCAGGCTTGTAATGAAAATTCTATTTAAAAGCTGAGTTTCTGAAATGCAGAAAGGAATTGCATCAAATATGGTCAGTTTAAATCTTAAGAGCAATAATTTCAAGAAAAATGATAAAAGCTAAAGCAAGGAGAATCAAGGAAAACTGGGAGTAGAGGGAGAATAGAGAGGGCAAAATTGGAAAAGAGAATTTTAAGAAGTAAATTGGGGTTATATCTTGGTGTTCTTTGAGAGGAACACTGAGATCAGGGTTTAAAGGGTACATATACCACCTGCCACCTTCCTTTAGTGAACTGTCCAATGTAATAAAGAAACTTGATCAGGAAAAATCATTTATGTTCCCTATGGCAGGATTTTGAGTTTGAACCAAGCTCTGTTTGCCTGAGGATACAGATAAGTGTGAGTCAGAGGGTAGCTTGGGAGGAAGGAGAATAGTGATTGCATTTCTGGAATAAAGATTTTGATTAGTTTCAATTGCTGGTGTTTCCCTTGGAATACAGCATAATAATAAGAGAGAACCATGAAAAATTTTCCTAAATATAATTTACAAATGCATGCATAAATTCTGTACTTCATATATTCTGAAGTTCATGTAACCATCTAATCTGTAATTATTAATTTTAACAGGCACCATTATTACATGCATATACCTACCTTTAAGAGAAAAATATTTCAAATTATTTCAATGAATCATCAATTATAAGATGCATTTGTTTGAGGAATGTTAAAATATCTAAAAATACATATCAATAAAAGAACATGCAAAATACTATAACAAAATACACCAAAATATTCATAAATACTTATCACTAGATTTTGGAGTCATAGGCTATTTTTGTTTTTTTATATTGTTATCTATTTTGAAAATGTTTTACCCTGATCATTAGCTTCTTTTCTAATCAGAACCAAAAACACAGTTCAGATGTAGTTTTGCCAGAAATTCACAAGAGATGAAGAAGCCCTTTGCTTCTGGGAACTTCTGGTCTCATTGGCAAAATCCTACAACTGCTACCACCATCAGATAATTCTGTTCCAAGGTCCAGCAAAAGAGTCTTTGAAATTATCACAGTTTGTCCTCTAGATTTCCCTGCCCATAAAAAACATAACTTTATTTAGCATAAATTATTTGTGCATATATAAATGTAGACATATCCAAATTGATTCATGTAATAGTAGGTCAATTTCTAGACAACTCACCATGTAATTTATTTTAAATGGACAGTAAAATGTTTAAGTTCACCAATGTTCCTCAAGCCTCTCTGCCTCTTATGCTTTCTTTAGCTCATCTAGATTCAAGGTTTGAAGACTACCATGCTGGTTTAACTCCAGCTCCCATTCACACTGAGAGTCTCTGAAACAATGAGGTCAAGTGGTTAAAAGGTAGATGTGCCACCTACCACCTTCCCTTAGTGAACTGTCCAATGTAATAGAGAAACTTGATCAGGAAAAATCTTTTACGTTCCCTACAACAAGATTTTGGGTTTGAACCAAGCTCTGTTTGCCTGAGGATACAGATGAGTGTGAGTCAGAGGGTAGCTTGAGAGGAAAGCAGATTTAGATTGCCTTTCTGGACAGCTTTCCCTCAAAGCATCATCTTCTAATGATTTTTTAAAGATTCTCATCAAAAAATTATAGAAAATGCTACATGATATATGCAATAAAATAAATTAATAGTCAGGCAGTGAGACATGAAATCAGAGTGGTGGCTGTTTTACATGTTTTGCTTCCAACCCAAAGTTCTCTCACTCTTGGCACTGTTAGAACCTCACTTTGCTTAGAGTCTGGGCATGTCTGGAGGGCTTGGAGGACTGATTTCTAGGGCTCCCAAAAGGAAATACTCATCCAACTGGAAGAGGGAGTTGGATTTACAAGTTAAAGCCAAGAAAAATAGGTTGGACTTAGAGGGCAGAGGTAATTTTGAGTACAGTGTAGTGTCTGACTCTCAGTATGTCCTCTGGATCATCTCTTACAGAGTCATGGATAGTTTCTGGAAAGAAAGTACTTCAGTAAAGAGGAAATTTAAAGAAATCAGTGTGTGCAATTGGGGATGAAAGGAATCTTCTTGACTTGAGGAGGCCTTTGGAACATGGAATAAACAGGTTTATATCTGGACTGGAGACAAAAAGCCTGGGAGTTGAGTATGGGGCAGCTGCCACATAAGAAGTTCTACCAGAAGAAGGAGTATTTACCTCAATGACATGATCAGGAACAGAAAGACAACAGAACTTAAATGGTAGTTTCAAGTTTAGGTTAATAAACATGTGATGCCTTCTGTAAGGAAGTTTGAAGAGGCAATCAGAGGTGGTTGGGGCAGCCTAGCATTGCATAAATACCTGTGGACGGAAATAGAGAAATACTGTTTTGTTACTGTTTTAGTGGTGCTATTGTGACTAATAGAATTTGGGTTGCACACTTAAACAGCATCCCTAAACTTGGTGCAAAGTGACCATGGTCTGTCTCTAGTGATCTTGTCCCTGAGGTGGTATTCTGTATCAGAGATGAGACCATTGCTCAGCACTGCCCCTCTTCTAATACAAACAGACTATAAGACTTTAAAACTCTAAACTTGGCAACCTTCATGTAATTCCATGAATTCTCCAACTTCAGGAGGAATCCTTACACAAACCAAACTTTATTCTAAGTTCCTATCAGGTGAAACTTGGGAAATTATTTTTTTCCTCCTGGTAGAATCCATACTTTCCAAGTATTTCCTGGGAATTGGCAAGGAATGTTTAAATACTCTAAAACCTGGCTCTGATTGTTTGTCACCTGAGAAGAGAACTATAATGCAGGGGAAAAAAACTTAGAACTCGATATAGATAATGTAACTCTTTCTAGAGTCATTATAAACACCCATCCACAGGATTCTTTACTTGACACTGGCTTGCCAGCAGGCTCCAGAGCTAAGCTCAAGTCCTCTCAGAAACAATGCCTTCGATCAGAAATTCCCAATATTCAGGCTCAATATCTCACAGCCTTAGGGAGGAGAATGCCATTTCCTCTTCTAGGCTGAAGCCTACCCCATTTTCTCTCAAGTGATTTGGCAGAGAAGACAGACTTTCTTTAGGGGAATGTCCCACTCTGTTTATCAGATGTTGTCTGGCCCTTAAGTCATGTAATAAAATAAGTAAAATATTTTGACAACAAAAGTTATTATAGTCAGAAGTAGGCCACTTTTAGGGGTTTCAGAAGGTAGAAGTGGGATTTGCTGGAAAATCCAGTCTGTTTTATGGTCCAGCCACCAGCATAAGATAAAAGACAGGACAGATGTGCTGTCTCATCTATCCTGCCATCAACCAGTCTCAGCTTCCAATTTCTTGTGGGCTGTCCTTAGACGTAACACACACTCTCTCCCTTACACACAAGCATTCCTCATAAGAACAGTACAATATATTTTTTTTTGTGGATATGGATGCCTACATTAAAAACAAAAAGTCTTCATCTGTGAAGGTACAATTACACATCTAGTTTATATTACTTACTAATTGCTAGTCGGAAGTAGTGTTCTCCAAAAGAAATGGGTACTTGTGTTAAATCTAGATAACTAAAAGCACCTGCTTAAATGGCCATTCCCAAAGACGAATTCTGATTTTTACTATAGAATAAATAATCTGCACTCAAAATAGCAGTTTTTAGCTTTGATAATTTAAATTTTCATTCTCCGACACTTTCCTTATAAAAATTAATAAACAACTAAATAAGACCTTGAGAGACTGCAATTTCAAACAATTTTAAGGCATATTTGAATGGTTCTGGTTATGGATACTCTACTAAGATAAATATTTATATAAAAGTGGTGTTCTTCTGGGCTGCTTCATTTCCAGAATATTCTGAGTTAGGATCTATGAGGAGGAAGAGAATAAGCTCTTGGATTTCATTCTGGAAAAACTTTCTTCTAAGCCAATAGAACTCTGTGAACCAATATTTCTATGGCCACCACTTTTACATTTAGAAAAGGACTTTCTTCTTGTCTTTTAAATGTTTCTTTGGAAAAAATATTTTAAAGCCTCCTGAGTCTTTTTAATATTCCAGTTCTTAGCCTAACCTTTTGAATCACTGTTTTCTGGCTTATCTTTGGGATCATGTTTTTCTGTTTGATTGTCCATAGTTCCAACCTAATAAAAGGTTGTGTAGTTAAAACAATGAAAATCCCTCCTCGGTGAATTTCTTCAATTTAATGAAGAATGGAACTACTGAAATTATGTCATGGGGACCCTTCAGCGGCTTGGAGATAAAATATCTGCATTCTGTTTTTTTTTCATTCTCTTAGAGTTCACTGCATTTTTTCCTCTAAGCTGCTTTTGTTTCTTTGTTTTTTCCTATCACTTAGACAATGATATATCTCCTAGACATTATCTCGTAGATAATATAGCTGCCTTATTTATTGTGTTAAATAAGCATACAATGTTTTCCTCACTTCTCTTTCTTATATTAGTTCTCTCTCCCTTCTCCTTTATCTAGTAAAGGAGATAAGGGAGCCAGCTATATGGATGGATATCTGGTGAGAAAACTTCCCAGAAGAGGAAACAGCAAGTTCAAATCCCAAAAGAGGAGTATAGTGCGGCTAGAATGGATTTAGCAAGAACAAGAGAGTAGAAAAGATGAACTCAGAGATCAACTAGACCTTTTTAAGCCATGGAGAGGCTTTGGGTTTCCCTCCAAGTGAGGTGGAAAACCACTGAAAGATGCTAATCAGGTTTACTCTTCAGTTTTCAGAGGCTCACCCAGACTAGCAGACATGCTGAGAATACACTATGGCTGACAAAGGGAAAGATACAGGGTGAGAGCCAATGGAAATAACCCAGGAAAGGGATAACGGTGACTTGGACCAGGTTAGTAGCAAGCAGTTAAAGAGATTAAAGAATTGTTTGGACTCCGGATATACTTTGAAAGAGCCCACGGGATTTGATCACCAATTAGTTGTGCAATGATGAAAGAGAGATATAAAGGATGAATCCAAGATTTTGGCATGAGAAACTGGTAGAAAGGAGTTGCCAGTAACTGAAATGGAGAGGGTTGGGAGTAGAACAAAGATAAGTTTGTTAAGAGAAAATTTCCATAGATGTGCTCACATTATGACTCCTAATTGATCTCCAGGTATAGATGTTAAGCAAGCAAGTGACTTTATGGGTCTGGAATCCAGAGGAGTGTTTCAGATTGCATAAACAAATATAAAAATCCTCATTATATAGATAGTATTAAAATGGGAGAATTAATAAAATTATCAAAAGAATAAGAGTATAGATTAAAAGAAGAGGAGGTCCAGAAACAGTAGTCTAATTTCTCCAAGTATTTTGTTTTGGATTATGTCCCATTATTGCAAATGTCTCACTGGCATAGCAATCTATCCTTTCTTTAAGGGAAAAAGCCCAGAGAATAAATATTCCATCAAGAGCTTTTCCTTTCTTCTGCAGAGCACACACATTCATTGGCAGTGATCCAAGAACAGGTGTGTGTTTGCCTGTGAGTCTGTATGTTTGTACATATTTTTCTTCTGATTTTGAAATATGTTGAATGCACCAGATTGATTGGAAGTGTAATCTATTGGAGGAGGAAATGGTATCAAGATTTGTTAGAAAAAATAAAATAAGTTAATTGATAAATATAGAGAAAACAGAATAGTTCCTGAGTCATTGTGCAGAAACTGATGACATAAGGATAATGGAAAAGGATTCTGCTGAACTTGCTGCCACAAGAGTGAGGCTCATGACAGAGAATCCTGTCACAGCCTGACCAGATGGAGGCAACACTTGGCTGAAGGAACAAATGCCACCCCCAACTTTCTTGGTTATGGGCAACTCGTAACACACAAATGACGTAAATGATAATTAGCTGTGGAGCAACAGGTGCCTTATTTAGCTAGCACTAACTTGGGGTAAGGTCACACAGCAGGAAAAAGTAAAAGGTTGAGGACAAGACAAGGAACTCACTGTCAAATAACAAGGACAACACTGGGGCTGCCCATTCAGGAAACTCCTTGTGGCAGACCTTTTTATAATCCTTCCACTACTTTTGGTTAGCCTCAGTGTAGATAATCTGCAGTAGTATTACTACATTGGTCCTGTCTTGTGCCATTGCTGTCTAGAAGGGCACATTGACAGAACAGAACGGATAGGTAAACAAAATAGTTTTTATATATCTTCTCACAGAAGAGAAGAGGACATTCCGAAATGCACCAAAATATTTTAGCATAAATTCATGGTAAATCTCTGGGTATATACATCCAGATTGGCTGTGCATTTTTCCAAGCTAAAGTGAAATGGAAAACACATCAATTGATAGAATCTATGCACTTCACAATAAATCCAAATCTCAAAAGTAAGAAATTAAGAAATGATGCTGTTACTCCCATTAAAGGGATTTGGTAGGTTGATCTGAAACAACTCAGAATTTCTTTGAAAGTCTGGGCTTAAGATTAATTCTTGTCTTTGCCTGGCAGGCCTCCCTGGGTTAATGAAGCCCCAGGAAGAAGTCTGCACCTTTGCTGTAAGGGTCATGGCACAGTTTTCCAATTTGGAGCTATCAGAAGCCACAAAAATAGTATTACAGTTAAGGTTCCTTCTTGAATCATTCAGAGCCAATTTGATTTTTATTGTGTTTCCTGGCACAAAAATACTTTGGAAGGTATAATTTGGACATTCAGTATTGGATTTACAGGAATCTTTGCTAAAATGCTTTGAAGGTTGGATGGGAATATAAAGGAAGAAAGGAAACAAGGCACAATATTTCTGTTTCTAGTGTTGATCTTTTGCCACCTGGATAGAACATTTCTAGAGAGAAATGATGCACAGTGCAGATTTGGGACAGTAAAATTGAGAGGTTGATTGTTTTGCTCTTTTAAGTTCCACCAGGAGAGGAAGAAGTTGAGCTACTTCTTAGGGAATATCGGGAGAGTGCCAGCTCTGAAACATGCATTCACAAGTGACAGTCACATTGGTCCCATCATTTGAGCAAGAGCAGAAGCTCCAGCCTTAATCACAAGCAGATGGTATTCCAAGTTTTGTTCTTGGCAAAATAGTAAACTCAACACTTCAAAGCTTTAAAAGCTTTTCAAATTATTTAAGATAATCAAGTCCCCACCCAAGCATCAATTCTTCCTGTTAATGTTTATACATTATTAATGTTATAGGAAGAAGTACCTCATGGCTAAATAAAGCTCACAGATAAATTACCACAGTACATTAAGGATACTCTGTTTAAGGGAATTCTTTAAGTAATGGACGTCTCTTTGCCACAACAATCTATCTTCTTCCCCTGTACAATCTGAACAAGAATACCAACACTTGCTTTCTTGGAAGTAGAATTAATAATAGCTTGAAAAAGAAATCCTTAGCTGTGGAAGCTAACTGCTTTGGGAAGATTCATTCCTACTCAAAGCAAAAAAAAAGCATTGGCAAATCAAAGGCAGAGTCTTGTTTTCTTTAAATGAGATGGAATGAAGCAGAGAGTATTTATTTAAAGCTTGGCTTGGTTGCATATATACTTTGAAAAAAAATGTTGAAAGATGTCATTTCTCTGGTAAGTTTAAAAATATAGATGTAAAAAAATAAAAAATAAAAAAATATAGATGTATACATTTGCGTAACCCCACACATTCTTTTTATATAGTAAGTGATTGATTGTTCATTATTATTCTCATTATAAAGGGTCTATGCCATCCATTTTACAATATGGTTTACCTCAGTCTTTGCTTCTTGGAGGTGTCTTAGTGAGACATTGGTTTCACGCTAATGCCTTCTTCCACTTTCTTGCTGCCTGAGAGAACTTAGCATAGTTAGCTTTCTGACTAAAGTCAAGGACATAACCTTGTACAAACTTTTCCTACTTAGAAATTACTGTACTTAACTACTGAGGAATTATTGTGAATACTTTGTTATTTAGATCTTGTTATGATATATAAACATACATCATTATATCATGAATTTGATTTTTTTAGATATTTAGACTGTGACTAATATATGCTTCCTTTGTGACTTTACTTATTTTATTTTATTATTATTTTTTATTCTGCGAGAGCATTCATAAGTCTCACCAGATTGTCAAAGGGGCCAAGGGACAAGAAAAAGTTAGAAACTCTGATAATTTGTTTGTTTTTTTGTAGTTTTTCCTTGTCTGAAAATGTTTTTTCCTATTGCCTTTATTTCTGAAGGATTTTTTTCTGGATGTAATATTCTGGGTTGCCTATTATTTTCATTTAGCATATTGAATATATCTACCCACTGTCTTTTGGCTTTATTATTGCTATTGAAAAGTCATTGCTAATTGTCACTATTTTGAAGATATTCTCCTTATTTCTGGCTGATGTTATGATACCATTTTTAATTTTCAGTGTAATGGCTTTAGGTGTTTTATGTTTTGCTTTGTTTTTAAAATTTGTTTGGCTTTTTGAAGCTATGGCTTGATGTCTTTCAATAGTTCTGGAAAAATTCCCTGAAAATTATATTTAAATTTTGCCTGTGCTCCATTATATTTGTTTCTTTCACTATAAACCTTCTATAGAGAATTTTATGCTCTATGTATTTCACTCTTTCTTCTGTATTTTGAATCTTTTTGTCTACTTCAAATTACTTGGTTATTTTTTTCTGGTCAGTCTTCCAGTTGTCTAACTCTCTCTTCAGATGTGACTAATCTGCTATTGCACTGAATTCTTCATTTGAGTTATTGTATTTTATAGTTCTAGTAGTTCTGTTTGGTTTATTTTCAAATCCATTATATCCCTATTCTGGACTCCTTGGATTATAGCTCTTTATGTACTTCTTTTTTTTTTTTAAATCAGTTTTTTTTTAATTTTTATTTATTTATTTATGATAGTCACAGAGAGAGAGAGAGAGAGAGGCAGAGACACAGGCAGAGGGAGAAGCAGGCTCCATGCACCGGGAGCCCAATGTGGGACTTGATCCCGGGTCTCCAGGATCACGCCCTTGGCCAAAGACAGGCGCTAAACCGCTGCGCCACCTAGGGATCCCCTGTACTTCTACTTTCTTTTTTCCAATCCTGTTTCTTTCCCCTAGGTTATTGATCAGAGTCACATGTGTATTAAAAGGCACAATTGAACTGTACTTTGTTAGAAAAAATAGATAACTAAAAAATATATATTTCAAAGCATTTGGGCATTATAGTAAGTAGAACCTGGATTAGAGTAGCTTCTCTCTGAGCCTCAATTGCCTCACCTGTAAGATGATAAAATTGGGAAAAATAAGTGGCTCCCAGAAATTCTGGATTTTACAGGCCAGTAAACTCTCCAAAACTAATTCAGTATGCATTAAAGGATAGTCAAATTTTTATGTTTCTAAATAAGAATATTAGCAAAAAAACTATCACCATTATTTCAGAAAAGAAAGGTCATTTAACAGAAACAAATTTTAAAACAATGGCTATTCCTTCCAAAAGAAAATTAACTTGCATCTGCTAAGTTGTCCTTATTTCTCTCTCAATCTCTCTCTCTCTCTCTCTCTCTCTCTTTAGAGTAATCCTGAAAATTACAAGTCCTCAGACCCAAGTTTTGGAACTAGAGGAATTAAGGATATGAAGTTTCTTCCAGAATTTATATTCTCTGGTTTCTAGAATAAAATGCTAATTAGAATTGTTAATGAACATAACAAGAGTTCTGGAAAGGAGATAAGATGACCTAATTTTGTTGAGGAATGATTCAAAGCAAAGTCAGGCCTTTCACTGGACCCGGCCTAGTTCAGTGTAAGAGTAACCTGGGAGTTTAAAAAAAAAATCCTGCAATGCTCAGGCCAATGCCATTCTGATTTGGTCTGGGGTGGAGCACTGTTATGGATGTATTTTTATATTTCAAATAAACAGTGGGGGTTAAGAACCACTTTAGAAAACTCATGAGCTTTGAAATCAGAAGGTTTAAAATTTAGGCATAATTTCATTACTTACTATGTGACCTTAGCAAGTTATTTAAACTGTCTGGCCCTTAGTTTCTTCATCTGCAAAGTAGAGATTATAAAAGATCCGCCCCCCTCTCCACAGGGGCCTTGTGTGTGTAGAATAGAAAAACATAAGTCTGACTGTAATGGGAAATAGAAAAAATTAAGATTGATTAGGCTTTGAGCATTTGGCAGGGAAGTTCCAACTTAAAACAAAAATTTTATGTTACTTACCATGATGCTGAAAATAATCATGTTCAATAGCTATGACTGGGTAGGTATTTTTTATTGGATACCTACTATATTAGTGCCAGGTGCTTTACCTATATTCTTTAGAATCCTCAAAATAGCCCTACAAAATGGATCTTATTATCATCATTTAAAAATTGAGTACATGCCTCAGGAAGCAAAATTAACCTATTATCCTACCCAGGATATAAAGAGCAGAACCAGGATTTGAACTCAGGTCTGTTTGGCTCTGACTCTTGCATTCTTGGCATATATCAGGACATCGGAGTGGGAACCCAGTTTTAGTTTGGTCAACAGTCACTTTAACATCTTATTTTGTAAGTGAAGTTGTCAACAATTAGAAGAGGAAATGTATTTAAAGCCAAATAATGCAAGCTAGGTAGAAACAAGACTTGCAGGTAGACCAGCCCTGATGTTGTTGAGGCCAAAGTTCATAGGACAGATGTAATCTAGGAGAGTTTTCCTTCCCTCCCCCATCAGGTAATCCTTTTGTTTTGTACATCTCATTCTTATGAGTATCACTAGCAAATAAAACTAAATAAAAGGTTGTTTGGCAGCAATTCAAAATGTTCTCCATCCAGGTGTTCTTGCATTTTCCCAGGGATTTACCAAGCTTGGACCCAAACGAATGAATGATTTGTCATGGGGTCTTTAGAAACTATGGTTAGCAGCTGGAGAAGATATTTTAGGACAAAACACTTCTTGAGAGCCCCTGGGATTGTACCCCTCAAATGCATCCTATTTCTATTAATAGCGGTTTGTTAAAGGAAAAAGAAAAGAAAAATGAGAAACATTTCAGTATTGAACAGTCATATTTTAACCAAAACAAGGGTGTCAGCATCACAATTTAAGAGTCAATGGCCACAGGAGTCTGAAACCAGTGCCACAATCTAAACACAACTCTGATTTCTAAAATAGAATACTAATTATGACTCAAACAGTATTTGATGCTCTAGAGTTAACTCTCTGCTACTTTCCATGGACTGCTTTCTCCTAGTCTACTACCAACTTCTTCTTGACTCTTTTTCACTATTTCCCTCTACCTGCTACCTCCTTTCTCTGAGATATCCTACTTGCTTGTTCTTTGCTTACTCTCAACTGTAAATCCCATAGAAATGGTCCCAGAGATGATTAGACTGATGTGAACTATTACCATTTGTTATGAAATGCCCCTGCTGGACAGAGGTTTCAAGGCAGACCACCTCAAAAGCCACAGACCACAGATAACTGCTAAGCCCTGATCAAACTAGGTACAACCAGGTTAACTAGAAGCCATGGTACAAAGTGGGTGATTTTTGAGTGAAAAACCACAAAAAAAGATGATTTTAAGAATGACAGACATTTAGTGTGAACTGTTAAATGCACACCCCATGTGGATATAAGCCTGGTCTCCACCTACTTCATATCGGATTCTGGTTCAGATGTACTCTGAGCAGAGCTGGGATTAGGGTGAGGCAAGAGAACCCTGGATGCAGAATTTCAGGAGGCACTCATTCTCAGGGTTATGCAAGGGCAGAATCAGAACCTAAGAGTGGATGCCTCCTTAAGTTTTGTACCCAAAGCACTTCATTTACCTCTTGCCAGTTCTGCCTCTGCTGCTGAGAGGCATTTAGTTGCCTTTGTTTTGACTTCCTTTTACCTACCGCTACTTGAATTTTAGTGGTGGTTTTACCACTAGTACTATTATTTCTAATACAAAAATCTGTAAGAGTTTAATAAACCTTGTCCATTGGGTTGCATTTTTCATGGAGAAGTCTCCCTGAAGGAATTCTTAAAAAAAAAAAAATTCAACTACAGGTTAAGTTTACCTTGATAAGGGTTAAGGGTTAATTAACGATAATAGACAGTTTGGGAATTTCACCATCAATTTTGTTTCCTCCTGTGTTGAGAGGAATATAACAAACAACCCACACAATTATTTTCTGAGCTGAGCTCTAGTGAACTGCAGAAATTTGTACTCTGTTTCAGAGGTGAAGAATGAAATATGATGTGGGCAGAGGTCAACTATTCCTCACAGAACAGGAAAACAAAGAAAATTTTTTTCCAACAGATTGCTTAAAATATTTGAATCATGTGGTCTGCAACTAGAATTATTTGCATGCATGCCATAAGCTGTTGGAAGTAACTTGTATTCCTACAGAGATGAACCATTACATGATAGCTTAAGGGGTACATCTCAAACATATTGGACTTGAAAGTAAACCAAATGGCAATTATAGGGCAAGCACTAGAGGTAAATGTCAATTTTATTCCTTAGTAAATTAAATGTGCATCACAAAAGCCTTCTTTCGTAAAGTATAAAAAGACCTGTAGGTAATGTACCAATCAGATCACCCTTTAGCTATTATTCTCTAGCTGGCAGGAGTGCTAGATGCTGAAGGCTCAGGACTATGTCCCAATTTGGGGATTTGCCCTCAGGCTGCTGATACTACTTTGCCCAAGTTCGCAGCTCCTCCAAGGGAGCAGCTTGTATTTATAACAGGATGATGCAGAGATACGGAAGCCTGAACCTCTTGCCTCTAATACAGGCATCTCTAAAGGACCATCTTGTCTGTAGAGCATCCTGTGGTCTCACTGAGGACATTGCAATTGTATCACAGTTTGACTCTCCCTCTGCCCAGTTCTTCTTACCTTACATCCTCATAGGTGTTTTTCCTGAAAGCATTCCTCAAAGAATCTTTCACAAGACAATCTCAGAATTTCACTGTTTACTGGGAACCCTGGTCTAGGACAATTGGGACCAGGAGTTATCCTAACAAGCAGACTCTAAAATGAGATTTTGGAGCTGGATAACCTCCCGGATGGAGAGCAATGATAACTATTATTTTACATGCTTCCTCTGAATAAGTAGGAACCACGTCTACTATTTTTGAATTTGAATGAACTTGTGACTGCTTTGACTGGTAGATTTTGGTGAAAGTAATCCTATGTAATTTATGAGAATATGTAAAGAAGACTATGCAGTTTTTTCTAGTCTTGTTTACTTTTTTTAAAAACAATAGATTTTTAAAGAAACTATTTATTTATTTGAGAGAGAGGGAGAGAGAGCACAAGCAGGAGAGGGGCAGAAGGAGAGGGAGAAGCAGACTCCCTGCTGAACAGGGAGCTTGATGCAGGGCTTTATCCCAGAACTCTGGGATCACAACCTGAGCCAAAGGCAGACGCTTAACTGACTGAGCCACCCATGCACCCTTAAACAATAGATTTTTATTGTATTTTATTTTTTTTTTACCATTTAAATTATTTAAAGTTTACAGTTCAGTGACAGCTTTGTTTATTCTTCAAACTCTCTGACACCATGTAAAAAAGCCAACCCCAGTTAACATCTCAACCCCAGTACCATTTGCATTTGGAACCAGATAATTCTTCCTTGTGGGGGACTGTCCTGTACATTGTAGGATGTTTAGCAGTATTTCTGGCTTCTACCTAATAGATACCGGTAGTGCTCCCTTCCCCCTGGTTGTAACAAATAAACATGTCTCTGTCATTTCTGCATTCCTGGGGACAAAAATCACCCCTAGTTAGGAATAACTCCTTCAAATAAACAGTTTTCAGCCCTTTGAGTAACTCCAAGGAATTTGAAGCTTCCCAGCTTATATATCAAACTTCATGAAGCAGAGAAAAATAATTCCTCCCTATGGTGCCATGTCCAAATTCCTGTCCTGTAGAATCTGTAAATACAGTAAAACTGTTGTTGTTTTACAGCAGTAATTTTGGGGGTGTTTTTAAATGCCGTATTAGATAACCAGAACGAGGGAGTAATAGTAATTATAATGACCATGGAATTGGATGACTATAGCTGGAGGCAATCAATACATTGGAGAAGATAATGAACACTGAGAATGTTTAATCACCAATTAATGAAACCCAATTAATAAGTGAATGTGAAACCCAGAGTTTCTCCTTTGCAGTATATAAAGATACTCTAATCTCCAGAAAGCTGAGAATCAGGTTAAAAGTAGCAGAACTGTAGAAGAGGCTGAGTTCTCAAGTTTGGCAAGTTTTCAATGCCAAGGACAGGGATATGTTTAGAGGAATGGAATCCTGAGACATGGCAAGAGGAAATCTGCGTTGATTATTCCAAAAGTCCTGAATCCCCAGATTCTCCTTAACTCTCTGGGCCTGAAAAAAAAAAAAAAAAAGTGTTCCAATCCTCTCTTGTTAAGTTTCCGTTCTATCCATTTGCTTGAATCCTTTGCCTTGCTTCATTTTCCTTCTTGGCCACCAGGTCAATAACCAGGGCCCAGCTCTGGAAGTGCTGGGACTGATGAGAGGAAAGTGGCTATAGTGTGAGGAGCTGCAAGTCCTTCCAACATGTGCCGGCAGGCACTGGGAGAACATCCATGGGACTGGATCCTAAGTCTACTAGATCAATCAGGAAAGGACATAGAGGCAGATAAGGGGGAGTTTATATGGAGGCACTTTTGAATAACATAGACTTAATACCCTGGAAAGTACCTTAGGAGATAATGCTAATGTTTTCTTTGAGGGTCACTCTTAGCATCTTGGAAGAAGACAACCCTAGTTAAAAATGCCATACCTACCATAGTAATGGATAAGGTGTGAAAAAACTAAGTAAACTGGACATGCTAGATTGGATACGCCATGTAATTCAAAAGAATGCATCATGCATCAGCCTACTATGTTCTATGGGAGAGCCCATAAGACTATTTATCAATGACATCAGAAATATGCCAATGAAAAAGGGACAGTGGTAACAAAAAGCTTAGTTATGACGCTCTTCTGCAGGTCATGGCTGAATGTATGAGATGCTGTGTACAGTAGGTCTCCTGAGAGCAATGGAGTTGATGGGGGTGGTTTCTGGAGACTGATTAGCATACCTCTAGCCTGCTCCATTCAATGTCAATGATGAAGAATTACTGCCAATTTTAAATTAGAATAAAACATGTCAAATTGTTTCATAAACTACACAATGATATTCTGATAAAAGTCCAGGCTTGTTATCTATTAAGTTATGAGATTGAGTCATGTTAACTCTGTATCTCAGTCAAACAACACAGTGCCTGGAACCTAGAAGGGGCTCAATAAGGGTTTGTTCATTAGATGATTGTGAAAATTGACCATTAATATGCCAAGAAATCTCAGATATGTTGATGACATGAAAAAGGTAAAATATTTATAGTTTATTATTAAAGTTACCTGGCAACAATCAATCCACATGCTCATTGTGCAGTCCACTCAATTCAGTCAAAAATAAACATGTAATTTTTAATCTCTACTTTTGAAGACAAACTCTGTTGTTGGAGACTATAGTTGGTGAGACTAGACTCACAGCAGAAATAGCAAGAGAACAAGATGAGAGCATATTAAGTGTTTTGTAGTTCAGAGACTGTGGGAAACAATGCAGGTTGAAATGGCCATGAAGGCTTCCAGGAGGAAGTGGGATTTAGGTTGGATTTAAAAGAGGATACTGGGCAGAATGGATGGAGTTGGGGTGGTGGTGGGAAAGAGGTAGAGTGTGAGAGATCAACTAGATTGAAGGCCTACATGCAATTTTGGGACTGTAAGCTTATGGCCAAAGAGGAAATAGATTCCACCAGAAACTCTGGTAGACTATATGTTGAAGAGCAGTGGAGGATGTGCTAAGGTAAAAATGAGGAGTCACTGAAAATTTTTTAACATTAGAACACATCATGTGCTGTTTCTAACTCAGTAATTTACCCTTATCACTACATAATTTTTTTCAGGCACCTCTAGTCACCAAGATAAATCATTGTGGCTCTTATGATGATGCTTAGTCTATATCATTTGAGGATAAAATTAATGTATTTTCTCTGTTTATTCAGTATATTGCAGCTCATGTATAAAAATGTGAAGGAAATGGCACTTAGTATCCATCTTTGACCTGCTTCACCAGATCCTTCTCATTGGCTGGGTACATTCCTATTAATAATGATCATCACTTTGCAACTGCAGTAAGCTCTTTTTGAGCTCACTATTCTTTCTGTGTATTTTCACTAAACTTTTCTGGGGTAAAGCAGTAAAGGGCTTATTGAAATTTAGAATGGCCAATGTCTAAAACAATATTTAGAAATTATTTAATCAGCCAAATTGATTCCTTATCATATGTTAAAATCATATGCCCTATTAAATCAATTCCCTAGCTTGCATGTTCTGTAGAATATATACTTTGTGAATAAAAATATTCTTTTAAAAATATTCTGAAACTTAATAGCAGCTTTTGCTTAAAGGACAAAAGGAAAGAAGGAAAGTAGGGAAGGCAGGGAAGGAGGGAAGAGGAGAGGGAGGTAAAGAAAGAGGGAAAGAGAGTCATGTCTGACATGGGTCTCTCAAGTCCCTGATATTTTTTCTCATGTGTCTCTATGTGTTTGTCATTATGTATTAAGGTTATAATTAGAAGGGTTATCCTCCAATGGCTAGTTTTGCTCAGGCAATATTCATGGAGTTTAGTTAAGAGATATCTGGTGGAAGATTCTGTTTTTGTAGGGTAGAATAGATTTCTTTTTTCACATTATTCCAGGGCTGAAAGGTAAGTGACAGACACCAAAGTGTACATTTCTATGCTCAAGCATATCTTAAGAAAAAATTAAAATGTAGCCCTTTATTGTTTACTGATTAAAAAGAGAAAAGTTGGGACATGATTTGAAGAAATATGATTAGTAGGCATAAATTGGCATATTCTCTAATCTCAACCATTTAAAACTACTGATCACCTGAAACAGGTAGTCTCTGTGGTCTAAAGCTATAACTGCTTTTTAAAATAGTTATTACTCTCTGGAATAGATTTTTTTTCAAAGGATAGGTGACAGTGTTCTTTCTAGCTCCTTGGTCACTTGCGTTTTGTTTACTTAAAATCTCCTATGTCACATTTATGTGAGATCCTAGTGGTCTTCTGAAGGGAAATGCATTTTAATGAATGGCCTATTTCTGTAATTTCTGACTAAAATTTGCTATTTTGTAGTTTGCTACCTCAAAAAAAAAAAAAAAGGCAGTCCACAGAGGCAGAGAATAAGGAAATACGACAGTGGTAAAGACCTGTAGACATCAATAGTTCATGTTTTTTATTTATAATGATAAATGAGAGACTAAGATCTGAGATTCATTCCCAGAGATGGAAGAACTCTGAGTTCTTAACTCCTGGGTTAATGGATTATGCCTGCCTTTATCTTCTCCTTTAATTCCCGAATGTTTCTCTTTTCAATACACACAGTTGCTTCACACACATAGACATCACTGGGTGTGATTCTGTTAAAACATTCATCTTGGCACATTCTAATGTGGTCTTAGCAAATATCAGTGGGTCAGATAAATTTCCATTGGAACATTTTGAATAAGGCCTCCTTGGCTACCATAATTTGAATATATAATGTTTATAAACAATATACAATAAAATATGTGTGTTTTTTTTGTCGCCCCTCCTTTTTACAATAGTCTAGTTACAAAAACTCTTTTTTAAAAATTTAAATTCAATTAGCTAACATATAGTACATTATTAGTTTCAGATGTAGTGTTCAATAACTCATCAGTTGACAAAAAAACTCATAATAGGCTTTTTAATTCTTATGCTCTCAGTTAAAAAAATCTTTTTATGGCCCTCTATTAACTAATCTTCAGAAGTTAAATATTTTTTACTTTACCAAAACTAAAGTGTTCTTTTATCTAAACACTTGTCTACCCCCTCACACTCTTCTTAACCAAGCATAGTGTTTGGATCATTGATTTTGGGCTGTCAATCTCCTTTTGTAAAATTTTCTCCTACCTCAACTTTGGCCATTATTTAGGATTGTTTAAATATATAGATCTTTAGAATTTTGGTGTTACTGACAGAATACAGATAGCTTTTCATTAACTCCACTGTTCTGGAATAGCTCTTCTATGATTGCCTTTCTTGTATACCAGAGAACTTCTTTTCATTTTGACTTTTAGTCCTATTAACCCTAAGTCACACTTGGTCCAGGTCAATGACATCAACGATTCAATGAATTCTGAATTATACCTAGCAGCCAGATTGAAGGACCATTAACTGCCTTGAGGGTGTGGGTAGTATAGGGAACACAAAATAAAAAGCCACAATTCTATATCAAGTACAGGCCCAAAGAGACTCCTTGATTGAAATTCTGTCAGGTTTTGCTGCTCATACTGAAGATCATTTCAGTAGAGGAATAAAAAAGCTAAAGTACCCATAAAACCATATTTTTGAATACTTCTCTATTATCTAATATCTTAACACCATGATGTTTTTCTGTAGATTTTGGGGTTTCTCTGAATTACATTTTTACTAACCAATTTCACAGGCCTTTCTATGATTAATATATTTTTTGTAAAATGTCCATAGTTTACTGAAAACTAAAATAAATCACTTGTAATTCTATTATTCACTGATAACAACTGGTAATATTTTGATGTATTCATCAAAAAGTCTTCAGACATTTTCTGTGCACATGCACACATTCATGCATATTATAAAAGTGAATCATACTGTAATAATGCAATTTTCACTTGATTGTGTTTCTATATCAACACTGTCAACTTCATGAATGATCTCATTGAATTCTGTTTTATGAACATGGCCCAATATCATTAACTTACACTCATATTTAAGTAGCTTCTAATTTGAAGCTATTATAAATAAACACTGCAGTAACCGTTCTGTTTTATTCATCTTTGCCCATTTGTCTGATGATTCCTTAGGATTAATTTCTGCATGTTGAATTTCTGGATCAAAGGGAATATATATTTTAAGATTTGGGATGTATACTGCCAAATTGCCTTCCAGAAAAATCTGTGCCAATTTAGGCACAATCTGGCAACAATAGGACTCTTTTCCTCACAGTGCTTCCCAAGTCTACAATGAGATATTAGTGTTCCTTCTACATTTACTGATCTGAAAGGTGAAAAGGGAGTTGTGCTATTTCAGGTTCCTCAAATATTGGTAAGGTTGGGCATCTTTTCATATATGTTTTGGTTAAATCTAACTAGAAAGCCAAGAGGAACTTAAGCTCAAATTATGGCTAAATTTGATTTTACTGAACTAAAATAAGTATGATGGAATGCAGTTTGAGACTATTGAATTAACTGAAATTAGGTGAAATTTTCATTGTGCTTCTTAGTAATAGGTGATTTTTTCAAGTACTTGTTTTATGCCTGGAATTTTTCCACTTTGTTGAATTTAGTCTTCATAACAATGCTATGCAGCAGGTACACTATTTTATTCATTTCATCAACAAAGAGACTGAGGTACAAAGATAAGCAACTTATCCAAATTAAGTAAGTGGCAGAGCCAAAATTTGAATTCTGGTCCTGTCTCTAAAGTTCATGCTTTTAAACTATGTCATTTCAGTGTTTACATGCATGTATACCCAAGATACTTTGTTGAAACTTTTCTAATAGTATCTTCCTCTATACTATAAAGTTATTAATAAATGTTTTATCATTAAAACAAAGTTAATAAAATATATTTCTTCTTAGAAAATTTTTTCAGAAAGTGTTTTAAATAAACTTACTTTAATTTAAAATCTGATGTATATATTTATATATAAAAACTAAAATTACATATATAACTAAAATCTGTGGTCTATATTTGGGGCTGAATATCAAAAGCTTCGGAAATACCAATTTAAACTTTCATAAATTAAAATACTTTAGGCTAAGTGTTGAAGATTTCACTGGAAACAAAGCTCTTTATTTTTTTTAGCTAACTTCTATTCTGCCCACTAATGAACTAGTTTTCTCTTTCTATAAATACCTGAATTTTCAAGCTGAATTGCTATTTTTTGAGATTTGGACGGTATACCCAGAGCTACAAGATTGGATGTGAATATATAAGACAAATTTATGCTTAAAAATATTTAAATGCACAAGCAAATGTGTGTGTGGTTGGTGATACATAACTAATGAAAATGTTGCTACCATGAATGACAGGAAAAGTCAGGATGAAAAATTACTTGATATTGGCTTATGGTAATGAGGATTGAAAAATGAAAAACACAGTTTTGATTTAGAAGACCAATCATCCAACAAATGCCAGAAAATACTAATTATTTACCCTAAACCAGTACAAAGTAAGAAACCTGAGTTCCAATGGGCAAAGACCTCCTTATCTTTGATGAAACTACACTATTCATGTCACTCAGGCCTCACTGAGTATATTAAGTGCTTCTTATACTCACAGAAATCGATCTTTGCTTTGGAAAGAGGACACTTTGATCCCACCTCTTGCCTGACCTTGCTGGGATTATAATTCATTCTATGTATACAGAGGCTCTAGCTTATCTGTGCCAGTGATGCTTCATTTTGATTTAGAGATCTGAAGAAGGCAAGTGATTATCTTTTGAGTACCAAACACTGGGTTATGTAACCTACATTGCATGTCATAACACTCTCTTTTACATATAAGGACATCAGGTTGAAGACATGAGATCCTTGCATCTAAGTAGAAAGATTGCTTGGGAGACTAGCAGGCACTTCTCTGTGATATTCCTCTGCCCTCATCCAATTCCTGCTCACTTCTTAAATACCTAATGCTACAAATCTTTTTTTTTTTTTGTATATTTTTTTATTGGAGCTCAATTTGCCAACATATAGCATAACACCCAGTGCTCATCCCGTCAAGTGCCCCCCTCAGTGCCCATCACCCAGTCACCCCAACCCCCTCCTTTCCACTACCCCTTGTTCGTTTCCCAGAGTTAGGAGTCTCTCATGTTCTGTCACCCTCTCTGATATTTCCCACTCATTTTCTCTCCTTTCACCTTTATTCCTTTTCACTATTTTTTATATTCCAAATGAATGAGACCATATAATGTTTGTCCTTCTCCGATTGACTTACTTCACTCTGCATAATACCCTCCAGTTCTATCCACGTTGAAGCAAATGGTGGGTATTTGTTTTTTCTAATGGCTGAGTAATATTCCATTATATATAGAGACCACATCTTCTTTATCCATTCATCTTTCGATGGATACCGAGGCTCCTTCCACAGTTTGGCTATTGTGGACATTGCTCTATAAACATTGGGGTGAGGGGTCCTGCTGTTTCACTGCATTTGTATCTTTGGGGTAAATCCCCAGCAGTGCAATTGCTGGGTCATTGGGTAGTTCTATTTTTAACTCTTTGAGGAACCTCCACACAGTTTTCCAGAGTGGCTGCACCAGTTCACATTCCCACCAACAGTGCAAGAGGGTTCCCCTTTCTCCACATCCTCTTCAACATTTGTTGTTTCCTGTCTTGTTAATTTTCACCATTTTCACTGGTATGAGGTGGTATCTCATTGTGGTTTTCATTTGTATTTCCCTGATGGCAAGTTATGGGGACTAATGCTACAAATCTTATCCACAAGAATATGATAAAAATAACTACAGAAAAAAAAAAAAAGACAATTCTACTACTACCCATGGAGGTATTCTAGTTATTGTACTGAGCCCAGAGGAGGTGAATAAGATATAGGCACTATCATTTTACTTTATTTTTATTTATTTTTAAATATTTTATTTATTTATTTGAGGCAGAAAGAGAGAGTTAAGCTGGGAGGAGGGTCAGAGAAGAGGAAGGAGTAGACTCTCCACTAAGCAGGAAGTCCATGCAGGCCTTGATGCAGAGCTCAATCCCAAAACCCTGAGATTATGACCTGAGCCCAAGGCTTTACTGACTGAGCCACCCAGACGCCCAGCACTATCATTTTAAAAATTCATTTTTTACAAGATGTACAACTCAGTTAAGATACAAGCTTTATACAACTTCTAATACCAATTACTTCTCTCTTCACCCCACACAGCTAGTTAAAATGTATAAATTTATGTGGTTATCTCTTGCTTTCTTTTTATAGCTCCAGGATCCCCTTTTCAGTATTAAAATACAGAATAGTTTATTTGGCTGTTTCTCTTTTATTGTTGCGGTGAGGTGGGCATGTAGACTTTGTGAGCCTCAACATGGTTTCTTTTGCCCAACAATAATAACCAATAGTTACATAGTAATGCCATTCTGGGTCCTAAGTGCTTTATTTATACTTCAGACTTCCTCTTCGTGCAGTTAGTGAGGCCCAAATAATTCAGCATGCCAGAGAAGCATTATTAAAAAAAATTATTATTAGTTGGCTGGGGATTCCACAGGACAATTATAATCCACCCTTGTTCTGGCTATGGATTGGTGCCGTCGGGAAGCAATGATTCTGTTCCTGAAATCCTGGCTGAGACTTCCAGAACAGCATGAGTAATTCCAGGAATCACCTAATGGGATGACCTGTATTTCTTCACTCCAGTCCTGGGATATATAACTGGTAAAATTCTGGGCACAGGGACTGGGCAAAGGCAGAGTGATTTAAGTTATGTGTGAATCTGCATTATCATGAGTAGAGTCATTCCAAGAATTTTCTGTTTTAACTCACTAAAATCCTAAGACAAATATGATTATTATCATCCCCATTTTTCAGATAAGGAAATGAGGCATTGAAGGTTGAGCAATTTCCCCATATAACTAGTAAGTGAAGGAGCTGGGATTCTTGGCAGGCAGTCCAACTCCACTCCACTGCCCGCCCCTTTTATCTTTGTCTACCGTAGGATTCCAAAGGGTAAACCACATATTTACCTAGTGAATTCTTATCCAGGATCCACCCACCAGTGTCCTTCGAGTGTTTTGCTCATGGCAGAGGGATTTACTATCGATATAGGCAACAAAATAAGATGATTGCATCTCTGAGAGAAAAAGAGAAGAGGATGAAATGGCCACCTTTCTAATACTAATACCAGAATGGAGCTTTGGGAGGGCTAGGGTTGGTGAGTACTGACTCAGAGAGCCTGTAAAGGCCAATCTGCAGTTTGTGAAGAGTCATGATCCTGTCACACTGTTAGACCAAAGTCCCCGGAGTCAGACTCATCAATATTCCTGTAGCATGACAAACCCAGCAAGGTTCCAGAATGCTAACTAGTAATTATTACTGTGCTAGAGTTAGTCTTGTTTTCTCTCTTTGCCTGAAAAGCATAAATGAAATCACGTTGCCATTTCTTTTATTCTTTATGTCTTCGTACTGTTAGGTTCTTTCTTTCTGCTCTTTCCCTGCTGTTAGCAAGATGAAAAAGGCTCCGTATTCCAAGGCTTTCTGTTGACCTTTGAGACTTAAGAGTCTCCCACAAGGGAAAGAAAGCATCCCTGAAATAAATGAGAATTCATGAAATATCTCAGGCTTGTGTAGGAAACAAACGACTCTGGGTTCTTTTCAACTCACAGCACACAGCAGGCAGAAAAGCAGCAATTTGAGATTTCAGTGAGGCTGGGAGTCTCACAAGATAATGCTGAGGGTTGGCAGTCAAAGATACTAGTGAAGTATTAGTGCTGCAATTTTAAAATGTTTATACTTCCCAGGGTTTAAAAAAATAAGGCAGCCATAAGCTTATTAAATTCAGGCTGTCAACAGAATTTCTTTTTAATTTATCAATTTGGGGGGATTTCTCTTGTTTTGGTTTGGCAAAAAGACATCACCAATTGCACACATTCATAAAGAGTTCTGGAGAAATAAAATATTATGCTATAAAGGAGAGGCAGCATAAAAGTTTATCAGCTTGGAAGGAAGACAAATTTATTTGAATTGCAGGTTGAAAAATTAATAATTCTATTTTCTTACAAGAGTCATTTAACAACATCCTTGTTCCTGAATTACCTAACTTGTTTTCCCTCTTCTACTCTTACCTGTCATACTTAGGTTTAAATCTATGTTAAATATGTAGTTCTCATGACGGCCTATCTCACCTTATTATTCCTGATGAATCTCCTTTCCCCTTCACTGCTGCTCTAGCCACACTCACTTCCTTGTTCTTTTCTTTTTTTACTTTGTATTTGAAAATTTTATTTTTAGAGATGTCACCTTTGGAATTTAAAATAAGCAGGGAAAAAAGCAACATATTTAAAGAAATGTTTTAAATACAGGAAGTTTCTTAAAACTTAGCGGAATTTTCAATTTTTAAAAAACATTTTAATAATTTCAAAAATAATTTTGGCAGGCATGGGCAAGGATAGAGGAGCTGAATTATTTCAGTGTCTGATTAACACTTTCTGTCTAGTCCAGTCAGGTAAGTAAAGGTTTGTAAGGGAAGTCACATCTTAAGAAATCAAGGTATTGAAAATAACATTAGCCTGGGGCCATACCATCTAAGAAAAAGAGTAAGAACCAAGATATATAACCAAACTATACTCATGAGATCCTATATTTAGTAATAGAAATACCCAGTATATGCAATATAAAAATAATTCTTTCCATTTAACACATAGCATGAGGCAGGCACTGGGCTAAGTGCTTTACAAACATGATTTCTAATTCTAAAAAACATTCTTAGGTAGATGGTTAAAGCTGTTTTTTGAAGTAGAGGAAAAAAAATAAGCTTATCAAAGTATAATGATGCCCCCAAAGTCATACAGCTGGTAGGTGTCAGACCTGGGGTTTGAATCCAAGGTTTTCTTGCACACCACACAGCATCTACTACATAGAAAATTAGCAGAAAAAAATATTACTTTATCCAAATTTCATTTGTAAAATCTCACATGTGACCTACCATTCTAATATGGCAATATCTAACTTTCATGGCGTTAAAAAATAATGAAGAAAATCTATTGTGGTCTTCTCATGAGTTTGGAAAATACTGTTATCACAGATAACAATCAGCTAGCTATTCTTGGCCTCAGTTCGAATGACTTAGAACCTGTTACTCAAAACAAGAAGCCCTCCGATTCAAATATAAAACACAGTATTCTTTTTAGTCACAAAGATCTGAAACACCATTTTTGAGCCATTTCCGCATAAGAATCCAACCTGCATCGTCCGTAATAGTGAAAATATTAAACTAAGAAATCCCTGAAGAAGTCACAGTGTTGACAAAATTCAACATGATGATGGAGCCTACCCAGACACAGGAAACAAAGCTAGGCCCTTCCACACAGCCGCAAGTCCTCGCGATGATTTCGTTCTAGGTCAATGTCTCTTCATGCCGCACACATTCCCCAATGTCTGCTTGATGAAATACCACAATCACCACGGGGTCTACTTTCCCGCAGCCTTGTGTAGACTTTGCTGCCACCCCAAAACCCAAAGGGACGTCTGCCATGGAGTACACCACCACTCCCTGGTACTGGCAAGTATTTTCAGTGATTCGACCCAGTCCCGATTTCAACACATGGTTCCCATACAGGAAAGACTGCTCTGCTCCAGGCTTTATCCACACTCCATCCTTGGCACAGGGTGCGGGGTAATCCAGAGCTGTGATGTGTAACCGGAATCTGTGACTCTTGGTGAATTTCCTGAAGCAGGTCCCCAGCGACACCGGCTTGTCCCCAGAGATGTTGGCGGCCAACTTCAGCATCTTCTCGCTCACGTAGTACACCCGGTCGTTGTGCAGCCTGAAACAGGAGGTGCCGTCCGGCCTGTCGACAGCCGCTGAAGATTCTCGCCGACGTATTTCGCCATCTTCTCAAACATTACGCGGCTCTCTCCTCCAGTCAATGGCCGCACGTTCCCGCTGGGTTGCAGCCGGAAGCGGAAGTCGGCGCCGCCGCGCGGGCAACCCCACAGCCCGCCTCCCTAGCGGCCTTCCGTTCGCTCCCCACGCCGGCGCCCCCAGCCTGGACGACCGCAGGGGAAGGAAGCCCCCTTGTTCTTTCTACACACCAAGCACAGATCCACCTTGGGGCTGTGGACTTGCTGTGCTTGGAATAATTTACTCACTGGCTCCTTCACTGCATTCACTTCTTTTTTTAAAAATTTTATTTATTTATTCATGAGAGACACCCAGAGAGAGCAGAGACACAGGCAGAGGGAGAAGCAGGCTCCATGCAGGGAGCCTGACGCGGGACTCGATCCCGGGTCTCCAGGATCGCGCCCTGGGCCCTGCCAAACTGCTGAGCCACCCAGGTGTCCCCATTTCCCTTAATTTTATCTCTTAAGAGCAGGCTTCCCTAAACTAGTTACCTAAAAAAAGTACCCCTGTCATTCTCAATTCCCTTTGTTTTCTTTATTTTCCTTCTTAGATCTTATCTATATCTAAAGCTGTATTAGTTTATATGGTTGCCATTCTCCTCCACTCCAGTATGAACTGCACATGTGCACATTTCTATTCTCTTTTTTTCGCCGCTCTATGCCAAAAATCTAGAACAGTGCCTGGTATGTAAGAGGCATGCAACCATTATTTATCAGATGTACCTTGGTCTCTCTCTTTTTAAAGTGAAGATAAGAAAAATCTTCTTTGCAGTCTTTGTAAAGACCATAAATAACGTATTAAATGGAATCCCAAAGTCCCCTAGCACATTGAAATAATCTGTCTGTGCCTCATCCTTTTCCTTCAGACTTACCAGTTGTGTATACTCTGGTGGACTTCCAGCTGCTAATGAATGGCACTCTTTGCCTGAAGCCTATTTCTGAAGCCTTGAAAGAACAGAAGTAACACTCGCACCTTAATCCCTCAAATTGTGACTCTCAGGTGTTGATGCATAAATATTTCAATTACCCACCTCTCAGGATAGTTCTGAGGCTTGCATTTTGCACCCTTCTCAGAGTTTCTCCACGGGATCAAGCTCTAGCCAATCACGGTAGTAGCTAGCTTGATAATGCATCCCATATTGGCTGCATTCTCTTTTCCTTTATCATTTCTCTACCCCCCTACTGTGGTTTCCAAATAAAATAATTGCACTGAGTCATTGTCTAAGGATCAGCTTCTGGGGGAACTCAAACTGAGTTATTTAAAAAACGGTATTTGTGGGCAGCCCAGATGGCTCAGCGGTTTAGTGACGCCTGCAGCCCAGGGCCTGATCCTGGAGACCCAGGATCGAGTCCCGCGTCGGGCTCCCTGCATGGAGCCTGCTTTTCCCTCTGCCTGTGTCTCTGCCTCTGCCTCTCTCTCTCTCTGTCTTTCATCAATCAATAAATAAAATCTTTAAAAAAATAAAAAAAATAAAAAAATAAAAAACGGTAGTTGTATATACATAATGACTTCTAGTCTATCGGGTAGAAGTCAGACCTCTTGACATAAAATATCTGTCTGTGTAAGTGTGTGCCATCCTACAGGGATTAATTATTAAAAATAATCGTGTATTTCTCTGATATTTAGGTCATGCCAAAATGTTTTACATTGTAGTTCTTGCCTCTGAATTGTATACTTGTTTTCTTAGTTCTTTCCATAATGATTAAACATGTCTGATAATTTATTTCCAAATTATCCATTTGATTGTTTTTTTTTAATCTTTATTTATTTATGATAGTCAGAGAGAGAGAGAGAGAGAGAGAGAGAGCGAGATTGAGAGGCAGACGGAGAAGCAGGCTCCATGCACCGGGAGCCCGACGTGGGATTCGATCCCGGGTCTCCAGGATCGTGCCCTGGGCCAAAGGCAGGCGCCAAACCGCTGCGCCACCCAGGGATCCCCATTTGATTGTTATGTGGTTCTCAAACCTGGCTCCATTTCAAAATAATTCATATCTTTGGGTGGGGATCAGGTATTGATATTTTAAAAAGTTTCCTCAATGGTCTCTGGTGCAACTAATATGCCCAATTCTGGTAAGTCATCCATAGTTTCCCCTCTTTTCAGTTTCAATAACTTTATTTCTTCAGAGTTCTCTGCAATTTTATATGATCATATAGTTTATCTTAAAAGCCTGTTTCATTATCATTTGTTTATAGATTATCAGAGTTTTAAATGATTTTAAGATGTTACTTTAGTCATTTAAATCCTTAAGCATTAAGATTTTGTAACTCAGTAAACCATTGATTTCAAAGTATGTAAAACTCATTTAATTTATAGACATTTTAACCTTCATTTCAAAAATATTAAGCATTAATACAATGTGGTATTGACATAAGGATAGAAATATACATAAATAGGGCAGCCTGGGTGGTTCAGCAGTTTAGTGCTGCCTTCCACCCAGGGCATGATCCTGGAGACCTGTTGGGCTCCCTACATGAAGCCTGCTTCTCCCTCTGCCTGTGTCTCTGCCTCCCTCTCTCTCTGTGTGTATCTCTCATGAATAAATAAATAAAATCTTTTTTAAGAATGAAATATATATCATATAGAACATAAAAATCATATTCAGCTTAATATTGGGTAAAGATATATAAGCAGTTTACAAGTAAAGATATTTGTTGAGAGGTAAGAAAATAAATGTATAAATGAAGATGAATCTTATGGAGATTCTCATTTATGACTGCTTTTCTAAAGGGCTAATCACTAATATGTTCTAAAGAATGCGTAAGGTGTCTTCTGTTTCCAAACAGGATGTAATGTTCATGGGTGGTTATGAAAGAATGTAGTAAGGTATGCTCCTGTGGACAACCATAAAAAGCAAGATAAGGAATAAAAAAATATATATATTTAAAAAACTATCAGAGAGGGCAGCCCTGGTGGCTCAGCAGTTTAGTGCTGCCTTTGGCCCAGGGCATGATCCTGGAGACCCGGGACCAAATCCCATGTCGGGCTGCCTGCATGGAGACTGCTTCTCCTTCTGCATGTGTCTCTGCCTCTCTCTTTGTGTCTCTCATGAATAAATAAGTAAAATCTTAAAAAAAATATATCAGAGAGATGCAGAAATCTAAGGAATTATTTGGACTACAATTCCAGAGATAGGGAGAATAATTTACAGATAAATAGACAATTAGCTACCAGTTTTTCCCTGGAACAATTGTCAGTTTTTGGTGTAGGCTTACACCAAATAAATGGTGCTTGACCCAGACATAAGACTGATACTAGAAGATAGAGAAACCAGTCTTTTAAAATTGGAGATTTCAGAAGCTCCAACTATTTGGTTAAGCTTTTTGCAAAAGATATTTGCTGAAATCTGAAGTTGCATAGGAATTAGGAGCCAAGAAAAAAAAAAGAAAAACCCTGATAGGTAGAATGAAATTTCTTGCAGTGCTTAAGAGACAATGATCAACCAGGGCAATCTTGAAATTAAAATAGGCTACAGATGAAATCCTCAGAGTAAGTAGTGGATTGACACTGAAGATCTATATCCTCTTTTTACCTGGAGATATCTCTCGGGGGAGGGAGAGGGATGGGCAGAGCACAGAAGAGGCTAAAAACCCAGGTTTGGCCTTGGCACAGGCTGCTGTTAGGGGAGACTGGTAGAGATTTTGGCATTTGTGCAGGGGTAGTGAATTGAAATGCCTCAAACACCCTACTGGTTTTCTCCTCAAGCATTTGACAAATTTGAAGCTATGTTAGCAGGCTAAAGAGCTAAACTGAAAAACTCTGAATAGGTGAACTACTGAAGTCTTATAGAGTCAAGAAGACAAAAAACTCAACAGGCTCTTAGAAAATAAAACCCTAGAGGACCACATCCTACAAATACTGGCAAATCAGGAGTAGACTGATTTTTAGCAAAACAGATCTAAGGAGGACCCATTTCAATCCCTAAATGGATTCAGGTGAGTGGTCTTTTACCCTAAATGGATTCAGGTGAGTGGTCTTTTACATTATCTAAAATAGGAAGGGAAACAGCACTCTATGGTGGGCTAACATTTTCTGGGGACACTATGGTTCTTTCATACATACTTTGTGGCACACAAGACAAAGTATAAGATATGTGAAGAGGTAATACCATATATTACCTCTAGATGAAGATAATCTAAAAAAAAACTATAAGAAATCAGACAATAGAAGAAGATCAGATATTGTAGTTAGCAGATGAGAATATAAATTAACTATGATTAATATGTTCAAGAGAAAAGAGAGAAAAAGCAGATAAAATAGATGACAGGATAGATCATTTTCATCAGAGTATTATAATTTTAAAAATTAAATCTAGTGGATATTATGTAATTATAAAATATAATAACAAAAGTTAAGAACTGAATGGGTGAATTTAATACTTGATTAGACAGAGAAGAACCTCAAATCAGTGAATAAAATAGAGTCTAATTTACATGTAATTGAAGTTCCAGAACAGGGGAAAGAAAGAGTATAATAATAGCAATATTCATAAATGTTTTACCCATAAATACCCCTAAACTGATAAACATCATCAGGTCACAGGTTTAAAAAGTTTAGCATTAATGGAGGGATGCTGGTGGGGAGTGGGCTAAATGGATGGTGGGTATTAAGGAGGGCACTTGTTATGATGAGCATTGATGAATCACTAAATTCTACTCCTGAAGCCAATATTACACTACATATTAACTAACTAGAATTTAAATGAAAATTTGAAACAAAAAATAAAAAAATAAAAAGTTAGCAAATGTCCAAGAGGATTTAAAAAAGAAACCTAGACACATCATCATCAAATTCCTGAAAAACAAAGGTAAAGAGAAATTTTTAACAATTATTAGAACTTAAAAGACAAATCCTTGTCAAGGATTGACAAGCTGAATAGCCAATTTCTGAACAGAAACAACAAAAAAGAGAAGCATATGGGAAAAGGTCTCTCAAGTGCTGAAAGATATTTAACTACCAATCTGAAATTACATACCTAGCAAAAATATTCTTCAAAATGGACATGAAGATATTTTCAGACAAATGCATATTGTTAGTATGACTATATTTTTTAAAGATATTTATTTTTTAAGTGGATTTTCTAAAATAAAGAAAATGAACACAGTCAAAAACATGGAAATGGAAGAGAAAATGGAAAATACCAAAAGAGTAAATATTCAGGAAATAGAAATGAACATTGACTTTGTAAATTAATTTTAATGTTGATATAGTGCTAAGTAAAATTAAAACTAAATGCATGGGAACAATAATGAAAAATTTGATAATGGGGGTTTTAAAGTAGTAAAAATGTTCCAAAGTTGCATTGGGAAGGTAATAATTATTTGGGGATGCCATAATCTCTAAGAAAATAATGTTTTAGTACATATCTACTATTTAAAAGGGGGAAACTATAATGATAAAAAAGTGAGTATTGAAAAGGACAGAAATGAAGAACAAAAAAATATGAAATGTGAGAAACACATGGAAAAATTATAGCTATAAAATCCATTAGATCAGTAATTACATTAAATGTAATTGGATTAATACTTCATGTGAATAAGGAAGAATAATTGGATTAAATACACAAAACCCAACTATATGCTTTTTATGAGTAAAACAGTTAATTCAATAACATTTCAGAAAAGTCAAAAGTGAAATGATGGGCTTGGGAGTCTAGAGAATATAAAGAATATTACTTCCCCCTTACAATAAGAACAAAAAAGCTGGACAATTTGTAAACTCAGAAGTTCCTTGAACCCTTCCGAGTGCTAAGATTGTAGGGTTGAAAACTAATCTGAAATATGGACTGAGGTGTAAGAGCTTGCTTACCAGGGTATTGGTAGCCAGACACCAGTAAGAAGTAGATGAGTTAGCTAGAAGAGTTGATGGATTGGCAAAAGTAAATGTGGGCCAGAAAAAGAGTTGGAAGACTGAAATCCACAGATATGGGAGAAGGGAGGAGTTCATATTCTCTATGAATCTCTACTAATGACAAGTACTCACTGGGAAGACTAGGGAAAGTCCTGAGAAGAGTCCTTCAGGGCGTAGACCAGGGGGAGAAGAGCAGCTGCTGTTGAAGGGGCACAAAACTACCCAGATGTTTCTCCTTCGTGGAACAAAGCCTTACTATGCAGGGCTGGGAGGACAACGAAAACTGCTGCCCCCAGGGTAGAAATAAAAACTCCTTGCAGTTGGAGGAGGGAAACAGAAAAACTACCTTCACCCCTGAGGGAGCAGGAAGAACCTATGCTGGATCCAGAACTATGGCTGGAAGATAGGCAAGAGGTTTTTAAAAGTTATACTCTCAAATCCAAGGAAACAGTAAGTATTCAACACTGAAGTTTAAACAGAAAATCAGAGAGTGCCACCTCTGCCCTGCTTCCCCACAAAGCTATGAAGCATATAGTAAAAGACAGTGGAGTATGGCAAAGAGAGAAGCCCCTCTATGTAGTACGGTATAAAGGGAAAACCTAAAGCTGAGGGTGGAGCACAGCCACTGGCCAACCAGCTCCCCATCTAAACTGTTATCACTAGAATTTGAGCCTAGCAGGCACTCAAAGTGAAAAAGGAACAAGAAATCTCAAACCCAAAATGATGCTTTGATTAATATGAGCTCCCATACTAAAGGCCTAGCAGAAGGAAAGGTATGCCCTTTTCTAGGGTCAAAACCTATTTACCCCTAATGTTCTACATAAATCAAACACACGTGTGCACACACACACACACACACACACACACACTCCCAAGAGGCAAAACAATCAGAGAATTAGATGTGGTTATTATAGAGATGTTGGAATTGTCTAACTGGAGAATTGAAAATAACTATGGTTTCTATAGAAAAGACTCAGTGGAAAACTTGGACAATGTGTAATGTTATATGGGTAATTTCATAAGGCATGGAAACTATTAGAAAGAATCAAAATGGGAATGATAGTGAAAAACAAAAAATCACAACAACAGAGATGAAGACTGTCTTCTATAGACTCAATAGTAGTCTCAGCACAACCAAGGAAAGAATCAGTAAACTTGAAGATATGTCAATGAAAATTACTCAAACTGAAACAAAAGAGTAATAAGTGCAGGAAGAAAACACAAACTAGAGCATCCAAAAACCATAGGATAATATGAAATTGTTTATATGCATTACTGGAATTGCCAGGAGAAAAGAGAAAAATGCACAGAAGCAATATTTAAGAAATAATAGTTCACAATTTTTCAAAATTAATGACAGACAACAAACCTCAGATTCGAGAAGTTCAGAGAATATCAAGTAAGATAAATGCCAGTCAAACAAATAGAGCACACATGTAACTATATCAATATCAGTTGAAAAAAAAAGACGAGAAAATTTGAAGTTAAAGACATATATAACATATATAACATATATGTTATATACATATACACCCATAGGCAAAAACAGAAAAAATTCAAAATCATATCTCTTACCTAACACAAAAACTAACTCAAATGTTTTATAGACATAAATACAAAACATAAAACTAAAACTTCTAGAGGAAAATGTAGGTAAAAATATCTGTGACTTCAGGTTAGGCAAAGAATCTTGAGATATTATATTATAACAAGATCCATTAAAGAAAACCTATATAAGTGGGATATTATCCAATCTGAAAAGTTTTGGTCTGTGAAAGGCACTGTTAAATACGCGAAAAGATAAGCTTGAGATTGGAAAAAAAAATATTTGAAAAATCACATTTCTGACAAAGATCTTGTATCCAGAAAATATAAATAATTCACAAAATTCACCAATTCGGCAACAAACAACTAAATTTTTTTAAGCTTTCCAGGTTATTTAAACTTATAACTAAGTTTAGAAGCCTCTTTTCTATGGCATCCTCTCTCACTTTTCTGAGAAACATAACTCTCCTTCTGTCCTAGATTAGAGTTGGCTCTGAAACATGAATCTAAACTCCAGACTCACTCATTCATATTCCCTTGAATTTGCCTGGGGTGGCTTTCTGGTGTGTATATTGGCAGCCGACAGGCAGCTGAGCTGATATTTCGCTTGTCCTTCTGTCGCTTCTGTTTATTCTATTCTTTCTTGGCACCTGTAGATTTAAATGTGACTTTAGATTTCAGGCAGGCACATCTTTTGAAAAGCAAAATATAGAATCTAAAATATTGACGTTTACTTTGAAAGATTATTAAAATGTATCTGAACCTGTCCATATGACTCATAAAATGGTGAAATTAATATACCTTTCAGCACCTCTCCAGCAGCAAATTGAACACCCTCTTTTCATTCAGGATAAACCTTGAGGCAAATGCACTGATGGTGGATGAGTTGCAGTAAACTAATTCTTCTAATATTGATTTTGGTGATTTGCTCATGAGTTTGTTTCTAAGGACAATTTTCAATTAGAGTGGTAACATTCAAATTTTAGTAGCCATGAAAATCGCCTAGGGGAGGGGTTTTAAAAAATGTAGATTCTTGATTTCCCATCTTACAGATTGTGTGTAGTTAACATTGAGGTGAATTTCCCAAACCTGTGTTTGTAAGTAAGTACCTTTCCATGATTCTAATGCAGCTGGAGAACACTTTAACACTTTTAAAGTCCTGAGGAAGAAGATCATCTCTGAGAATTTTATGTATTTACGTGTGTCCTGTAACTGAGAACTAGCACAGCCATTGAACTTCACTGACGCAGATATTCTGAGGCAAAATAGAGCTTGGTAAAATATAAGGGGAGAAAATCTAGCTTTGAAAATGAATCTCTCTGCCCTTTTAAAAGAATGACAACTTTTGTGAAATGATTCACTGGAGAATTTTTATGGGCCAAGTATGATAACAATCATTAATATTCTGGCCACAAATGCAATTCATTTGGTAAACGCCAGGCTCTTTGAAGCATGAAGTACCTTATGTAATTGCATTTTGCAGCAAGGATGTGACAATGGACCCCTGGGTGGTCATGGGGATCTCTCCCTTGAAGCATTGATGGAAACTTTGATGTGTGGTCCTGAAGTGGAGCTGTTTCAGTTTCCATCCTTCCTCCCACCCCATTTTCTGAATTATCAGAATCAAAAAGGAAAGAACATTTTTTTTTTCTGTTTTTGTATCTTATGGTCCTGACTAAATGTGAAAATATTCTGGCTTTCAGAAAGGTGGTATTAAAAAACAGTTTACTTTCTCATATGTATGTAACAATTATTATGAAACCAGCAAGGGGAAATGTGAAGGCAATTTAGTTATCCCCACAGTACTATGTTGCCTTTTGCTTTTTCCCTAGATTTTAGCCTTTTCTGTAGTGAAGAACCTTATATCTACCCCTCCCCCCCAATACTTTCTCCATCAAATGCATTTTCTTTTTTACTTCATTTGCCTTTAGCTTTGAAGTGCAACTGGGAATGGCATTATGGCCTTGGATAATAGAAGAAAAATTAAATGTGTTGAAAAGCTGTCTGATGCCTTTTCTGGGAGGGTGAGGCTCGTTGTCATGCACGAACCTATTGGCTGATTTCTAATGGAGGACACGGGAGTGTGATTCTAGAAAATCCTATTGTGAGTTTTGGGAGCTCAGGCATCCCATCCTTTGCATTTGTTAAATTGTATTTCTCATTAGAGATAACACTTGTAACAAGCCAGACGAAAGTAGGTCTTGCTGCAGCTTAATTTGAGAAAATTGATTAAGATAAATTTAAGATTGTGCCCATCTTAGAGAAAAATGAAAAAACTCATTATGAAAAGAATGGGCCGCTTGCTGTTATTCTGATAGGGAGCAATTTAATGAGTAAATTTATGAACTGTTGCAGCCAAATTTTTGGCATTTGCATTTTGCTTGGTAGTTCCCAAAGAAAAATATTAACTCATGTTAGGAGGAAGTTAGCAGATGTTGACAGAGAAAAAATTTGGAAAATACACATTGTGAAAGAAAGTTAAAATAAAATGTTAACATTTTATTTAAAAAAGATTTTATTTACTTATTCAGAGAGACAGAAAGAGAGAGAGAGAGAGGCAGAGACATAGGCAGAGGGAGAAGCAGGCTCCCTGCGGGGAGCCCGATGTGGGACTTGATCTTGGTACTCTATCCTGGGACTCCAGAATCACATCCTGAACCAAAGGCAGACTCTTAACCGTTGAGCCACCCGGCATCCCTATTGTTAACATTTTAATGCATGTGTTTTTGGCCTGTTTTCTGCAGGTGTGTGTACACCTCATTTTTGGCATCATATTTTATGCACTGTTTTGTATACTGCTTTTTTTTTTAAAAAAAAAAACCTATTCTTAGATTGCCCAATGCTGTTAAATTTTTTCACAAACATAAATTTAATGTTTGTATAATCTACCTTTAGGCACTATAATTTATTTTACCATTCTTTTGTAATTGGACATAAGCTTGTCTATAATACTCTAATAATCTCGATCTGTCAGAGAAGGCCTAAAATATTGGTTGAAGATTCCATATTTCCAACAAGGAAATTAAATGGCAGATGGTGGATTTATAGTCACTAACTCACTTATTAAGAAAATTTAAAATGTTGGCTAGGATTGTAGGCCTTAGGAACTGGTTATTTGGGCAATATCTTTTTGTTACATTTGGGGTTGATTCATTGTTTCTAGAGTTGCTTCCATGTTTGTGGTCAGTGGATTAAAGAAAGAGTCCCAGTCTTTTCTGTAGGAGGATGAAAGGGAAGGAAGATGGTTTATAGCACCAAATCTGCAGAGTTGTGGAATTTCATTGTGAAGTCTTGAAGAGATCTGATCTCCGTAACTTCTCTAATTAGGTAGGAAAAGGTTTCTCCCTTTGGTTTATGGTGAGAAACATGGAAGTCTGTGAGGTGACCAGGGCTTGACATAGAGACATTTTGGGGAAGAGATAATAAAGTTAACTTTTTAGCAGACAGAAGTTTGAGATCTTCTGACACTGAGGGTTTTAGGCAGCCATCTTAGAGACTAAGAGTGGGGAAGAGGACTCACTTAAGAGTCCCAGACTGAAAGCCTGAGTAAAGGGTTGTTTGTTCATCATGGATAAATGAGTGAATTAATGAATATTTCTGATTATCTAGGTCTCAGACACATGCTGGGTGTCTAATATTTCTATTCAGTTCTGACATTAACTCTGGGAGTTGGCATGAGACCATATAGACTAAGGCTATGAGACCATATAGACTAAGACCATATAGTCTCACAAGTTTGCCTCCTACTTCAGATGTCAGTTACAATGAGGTGCCCAGGCTATCTACAGTTATGTCTGACTTGGCTACAAATCTGAGGATTCCCACAACATCCTCTTTAGGTTTGATAATTTGCTGGAATGAAAATTCTATCCACTTTATTATAAAGGATAAAAATCAACAGCCAGATGGGCAGGTACATAGGGGGAGATCCAAAAAGGTCCTCAAAGCCTCTGTCTCTGTGGAATTGGGGTGTATGATCTTGACAGCCTGATGTTCATCAATTTGGAATTATTGCCAGGTTAACTGGGGAGACCCCAGGCCCTGGGGCCTTGACCAAGCCTATCCCAAAAATGTTGCTGAAAGTTCTTAGTCTCACCATGAGAAAGAATTCAAGGACAGACACAGCACAGCAAATGAGTGACAAAAGCAGGGAAATTTAGTAAAGCAAAAGTACAGTCTCAGAATGAGAGTGGGCTAGCTCAAGAGAGAGATAGCTACATGCCCTGGGGTTTGTGTTCTATCTTTTATCGACAGTTGTTAACTCTGGAGTAGAATATTCATTACTTGGAAAGATTTCTTGGAAGCAAGGTTTTGTGCCTTTCCCCCCTAATTTGGTCAAAGGCTTCTTGTCTGGTTTAATCTGGCTTCTTGTGGAGTGCTGCCAGGACAAGCCTGACTTTCCTGATAGTTAGACATGACTTTCTCTGTCTCCTCAATGTAACCTATTAGAACCTAACTGTTTACCCTAATAGACGCTCTCCAGACTCCATCATTTGGGGAATTTTATGGAGGTTTCACTATGTGGTAATGATTGATTAAATAATTGGTCCTTGGGAATGGAACTCCTCTTCAGCCCTTCTCTCCTGCTTCAAAGGGATTTTAATTGAGAGAGTGGCTTAAGTCAAGCTTCACCTACAAAAAGTCCTTGAGACTGTCCTACAGCTAGGGAAGGGATCTCTTTAGGCCTTGCCTGCTATTTTTTTCTTATACCCACTTGCTCTGCCTTGGAGCATTAGCTCTGCATTAGCTCCTGCTTTGATGCATCTCATATAGGCCTCTTGATAGTCACACTTTGACCCCAGTCCCAATTCTCTGCACAGAAGAGTTCCTGGATCTGCCTTGGTTCACACTTTGTAGCCACTGGCACTCTCTGCTCCTCCCTCACCTCCATCCCAGGCAACTATAACTTCATCCAGCTCAGTGTCTGGGGCTGTTTGTCTAAAAGGAAACACATAAAAGTAACGTACAGAACAAGTTCCATTCAGAATTGCAAACTGGCACTTTGCTATAGTAATAACAATATTAATAAAAAATTTTAGAGGCCAATGATATATATATATATATACACATTTTTTTAAAGATTTTATTTATTTAGTTATGAGAGACACAGAGAGGCAGAGACATAGGCAGAGAGAGAAGCAGACTCCCTGCTGGTGGCCTGATGTGGGACTCAATCTGGGGACTCCAGGATCACACTCTGAGGTGAAGGCAGCCACTCAACCACTGAGCCACTCAGGCATCCCTAAAAGCCAATGATATTTACAGAGAGATTACTAAGGGCCAGGTATTGGCATGTAGGAAGCTGGGAGTGGTGGTGGAGAGAATACTTAACAACTTGGGGACCAGTCAAGGGAATCCCCTTATTTCTGTTTTGCATATGAAGAATGCTAAAGTGGCTAGTTAAGCACTCTAAGCACTTCATATCCATTATTTTAATAAATTAAATTTAATAAATTTTAAAAAGCCCTATAAATTGTTATTACCATTTTCCAGATATCTGTAAATGTAAATCTGTAAAAATGGCGATAGCATCTTTTTACTTTACCAAGTCACAGAAAGGTGGAATAGGATTTAAACTCAGTAATTCTGACTCCAGTGTCAAGGCCACAGGAGAATACAGTGATATATCCAAAAAGGGTAGGAATGAATTTAAAAAGGTTTCCTAGAAGAGGGTTTGTAATTTCTCTAAGCAAATAAGACAAGCCTGAGGACAGGATGGGAGAGGGAATTCCATCTCAAGAAAATACTGTGTTCCCCTATTCCTAGAACCTACTATGATTTCTCTCAGCTTAAAGTCTTTGCACATGCTAGTTTCTGTACTTGGGATGCTTTCTCTCTTCTATTCACCTAACTTCTGTTCTTCCTATAAAAATTAGATACCACTTTGTCTTGAAGTCTTTCTTGCATGCAGTGCTCTTGATTTATATTTCCTTACTCACCTTGTGCTGACTGCTAACATAGCTCCTGGTAGATTGACTGTAAAAAATACCCCCAATCTTACACCCCTCTACATCCATGCACTTTGCCACATAACTTTGCAACCCCACCAAGCGGTGATATCTATTTTCCCTGACTCCTCGAGCATGGTCTGGACTTGTGACTTTCTGTGCCCAGTATTAAGTGGTTTAAATGATGGCATGCCCCATTTCAGTCTTGACTTTTGTAACTCCTGGTATCTTTGAGCCCTGAGTCTCCCATGAGAAGGGGCTGGGATGCACCGCTAGTGGGCAAGGAAGCACATCAGAATAGCTGAGGCAACCCTCAAAATATGTAGCCCTTGGCAAACCACCAGCTGACCACAGATGCATGAGGAAGCCCAGAAGAAAACTGTCAAGACCAGCCCAAGTTAGCAAAACTGCCTAGTCAACCTGGAAATTCATGAGAAACAACATTATTGTTTTAAGCTGCTAAATTTGGGAATGATATATTGCACAGCAATTACCAGAAGATACAGAAATTGATGCCCATAATGAAATGCTGAAGTATGTAGCATTGGCTTTCTATCCAAGTGGTAAGTGGAGGCTAAAAAAATGATGGGCAGATTTTAAGCTCATCCTAGAAAAATTGTGAGGAAATTTTGAGAGGAGGCTGGTAGAACAGCAACCTGAATTATATAGTAAGGAAGTGACTAGCAAATTGCCTGTTGTGTCTTGGAGAAAGGAACATATCCCTGACAAACTTTTGGATTTGGCTGAGAACGTCTCTAGGCGCAATGTTGGAAGTATCAATTAGTTGCTGCCTGATGAAAAAGAAAGAAAAAAGAAAAAGAAAAAAGTTGATCAGGTTGCAAAATGTGAAGTCTGGAAAATTTAAATGTTTTTCATCTCTAGTCTCTCAAGTCAGTAAAAGATCAAATAAAAAGTATGTCAGAAAGATATGGCCTTGGGGTAAAGACAGATAATGGAAACAAGCATGCATAGAACCTAGGCAAACACATTTTGGTCAACTAAAGGAAAAACATAATTGGTTAGTAGTGAGGAATTAATATGCAAGGAATCTAGAAAAGTAGGAGAATTTTTAAAAATTTGAGGATGTACTTATTTCTAAGTACTGCCAACTTTTTTTTCTCTTTTAGCCCTATAATTGTCGTCATTCTCACCCCTCTCTCATTTGCTCTATTTCTTTTTGTTTACTCTCTACTTATCTCTCAATGTTGGGAGCAACATAGCAAATTAAATATAATTATCCTTGTAACATTTTCCAAACCATCCATTTTATGTAATGGACACTGCATGATAAGTTTTAAACATAATCAGGATAACTGAATACATGGTAACTGTATTGCTGAGTAAATTTATAAATTTATAGAAGAAAGTATAACTTAATACCTAAGTATTATTGTGGTGGGAAAACATCTTTTAAATTGGAATTGGAAACTAAAGGCAAAGCAATGTGTCAGGTGCAAGGTGTCAACTGAAAGTCCCTTAAAATAGAACATACTGGATTTTTTTCTTTTTCTTTTTCTTTTTTTTCTTTTTTCTTTTTTCTTTTTTTTTTTTTGGCAAGCAAGAGAGTTTCAGAGTACTTTTCCCCTTTTAACCACTTGTGGAATTGAGTATAGTTTGTTGCCTCATCTTTTGAGCTTCTGCATTCTATAAGTCACAGAATGGGGATATTTGTGTCTGCCCAAATTGAAAAGGCTAGAATAAAAAAAAATCATATGTTGTGATATTCTGTTCTCATTGCCAAAGCAGGCTCAGCTCCTTCCTGATCAATGAGGTCAAAAGGAGACCTTATTCTGAGTCACTTCCAAAAAAATCTATTTGCAGTCTCCACATATTTTCAGTAAGCAGATGATGATGATAAATTAAGACTTTTCTGAATAATTCTTGGAACACAATTTCTTGCTGCACTAAGTGGATGAAAGTTATGATATTTGGATTCAGAATAGCTCAGCAGTGTGGTGTGGTGGCTAGCAAGGAAGAAAGCATCATAGGATGTATCAGCAAAAGAAGGAACAGTGAAATGTGATAAGCAAGTGTCTCCTTTCACCCTATCATGGCTGAAAGTTCACCAGAACTAGCAGCTAAGTTTGTATCTCTGTGGTCTGGAAGTTGTGAATATGTTGGAGGGGTGTAGAAGCAAGCAGGTAGAGTCAGAAGTTGAGCCCATAAAGGATTTGAAGAAAAGATTAAAGAACATCTAAGACTACTAAGAGTGAATGTATGCTGGTCAGAAGCACTGCATCAGGAAGGTTCCCTGAACTTTAGGACTTCTGTTTCTGGCATGATAGAATGACTTGCATCAAACTGGCTCTCCTTCCAAGACAAACTGTAAAAGCTGGATAAAACAATAGTTTGAAGACACCAGGGAGTAGCCAAATCAGCCAAGAGTTGAAGGGCCAAGAACTCTGAGAAAAATGAGGTGAGCTGGGGAGAGCCCACATTTATTTCTATATCTTTTCTTGGGAAATTTTCCAATTTGCAAATTGGAGAATAGACGCTTAGCAGGTAGAGGAATGCTGGGATTTTTATATTCTCACTAGGCCAAGGAAACATGTTGGACCTTGAGGCTGCCAAGTTAGCAAGGAATTGAAGACCCAAAGCCCTAGAAAGAAGAGAATCTTAGAGGAATGAGTCTGAAATTCTGTGTGAAATTTCCTAAGGCTTCTACAAACTCCTAGCTGTGCTCACATGAGATACAGTAAACCAACTCTCTGATGAAAATAGTGGAATTCAGAAGCAGAGCACAGATTTTTGAGTCATCTAACACTGAGTAAACAGAAGTTGGGGTTCAGGGCTCAATAAGATAGAGAAACTCTGGGAAATTCATCTGAGCATTTGATTAAGACTACAGAAGGGAACCACACTAAAGGTTAGAGCTGAGCCACAGCATTAAAAGCAATGCTGAAATACACAGTATTCCCAATACCTATTCTGTTTTACAAATCATCTCCAAATTTAGAGGTTCAAGACAATAATTTATTATCTCTCATGGTTCTAGAGGTTGACAGATTCACTTGGTTGGCTCTTGCTTAGTGTCTTTCATGTGCAGCCAGATAGCATTTGAGGCTGAATTCATTTGAAAGCTGCATCACTAAAGCAGCCTGGGTGGGAGGTCTGGAGTAGCTGGGGAGAGTGGTTGAATATTTACCCCTATAAGAGTCCTCTCCACATGACTGGTTTGAGCCTCCTTATGCATGGAAGTCTTAGGGTTGCTAGATTTCTTATGTGGTGAATGGTTTCCCTTAGAGTGGGCATTTTAGGATATAGGAAGTAGAGCTAGTAGTCTTTTAAGACCTGAGCCCCAAAATGGTACGGAATCACTTCTACTATATTTTGGATCAAAGCAATCCCACAGCCCACCTAGTTGTAAGAGAAGAAGAATGAAACTCCTCAACTCAATGGGAGGAGTGTCAAAGAATTTGAAGTCATTTATTATGCCACAAACTAGTTGTAATAAAGCTTTAAACCTATCCTTGATTGGATGAAATTCATCTTCATATACTCTATCCACCTGTCAGAAAAAATTAAATCCTTAAGGAAGAATGATTACTTCATCCAGAGATCCTGTAGATTGTGCATTTACAATGTTTGACATTCAAAGAAAAATTCCTAGGAGTGCCAAGAAGTAAGACCAGATCAAAAAGCAAAAGAGAAAGCAAATAATAGGGATAGGCCAGATGTTAGAGTTATAATATAGGGAATTTTAAAATAAATGTGATTCATATGATCAATATTTTTTTAAAAGTTGGAGAGTTAAAAAGTTGGAGAGTTTTGCCAGAAAACCAGTATCTATAAAAAAGAATAGAGTCAAATGGAAATTCTAAACTTAAAAACACAGTATTAAATATTATGAATTCAAAAGGTTAAGCAGGGAATAAGAATGAATCATTAAACAGGAATACAGGGTAAAAGAAAAAGAAATCCAAGTCTAAACACGCAAAGAAGAAAAGGATTGAAGATACAGAATGAGTGTGAGAAATGTATGATAGAAGGTTAAAATGATTACCATATTTAATTGAAGTACCAGGAAAAGAAGAGATAAAAGGAAATATAAACAACTCATTTGAGAGAATATTGGCCAGAAATTTTCCATAAGTTGGAAAACATCAAACTTACAGAGTCAAGAAGTACTATAAAGCCCAAACAAGATTAATACAAGAAGATCAATCTAGACATATTATTCAAACTGACAAAAGCAAAGTACAAAAAGAAAAATCTTTATAGTAACAATGAGACATCCTCCTTCAAAATAAGATTAAAAGTTGACTTTTCAACAGAAATGTTGAATGCCAGAATCCAGTACGATGATTGATATCTTTAAAGTATTGGAAGAAAATAATTGTCAATTTAAACTTGTATATATAGTGAAGATGTCTTTATAAAATAAAGCAACATAAAGACAGATTTAGACAAATAAAAATGAGATAATTTATCTCTAAAAGATCTGTACTAAAAGAACTACTAAAAGGAAAACTTTAAGGAAAATATGATCTCATGGAAAAAAAAATAATTCAGGAAAGAATGAAGATCACTGTGGGTGGGGAGATAGTGAGGAAAGCTAAATAAATATTGATGACTGAGAAAAATAATTACAAAATCTTTTATGGTTTAAAATATATACAGAGTTTTAATACATGAGAACAATGAAATAGAAGGCAACTCTCTCTTCAAGAGAGTTGTGAAGTGTTTAAGGTTGCACTGTCTGGGAAGCAGTAAAAAACTATGGAAGACTGTCATCAATTAAATACGCATCTTGAAATGTCTATGATAATCACCAAAACCACTGTTGAAGGAGAAAATAGAGAAATAGTTTTATTTTATTTTTTTAAGAGTTTATTTATTTATTCATGAGAGACAGAGAGAGAGAGAGAGAGGCAGAGATACAGGCAGAGAGAGAAGCAGGCTCCATGCAGGGAGCCCGATGTGGGACTCAATCCCAGGACCACAGGATCACGCCCTGGGTCGAAGGCAGAAGTTTAACCGCTAAGCCACCCAGGTGTCCCGAGAAATAGTTTTAAATATGCTTGATTGAGTCAAAAGAAGGCAAGAAAATATAAAAATAACAAAAATAGATGTAACAACAGAAAATAACCAGATAGTAGGTTTGACCTCAAATTTGTTAGTAATTATATTGAATGTAAATGAACTAACCCCTGTAATTAACAGAAAAAGTTTTGATAGAGTATATATCAAAACAAACAAAATCCAGCTATGTGTTCTTTACAAGGTGCAAACTTAAACAAAGAGTAAAAATATAGAAAAAGTATATCATATAACAATACCGAAAAGAAAGTTGATATAAATATTCCAATATAAGTCAAAGTATATTTTAAGGAAATAGTATTACTAGACATAAAAAGATATTTTATCACTAGAAGATGGGCATACATTATATAAAGCAAAAATCAACAAATAAAAAAAGAAATGAACAAATCCAAAATCATAGTTGGAAACTTTAACTAACTAAATAGTCTTAGTGATAAAATAGAACAAACTGACAAAAAAAATTAAAATGAAAAGGGGGAAAAAACAACCAATAAGAAAATAGACAATCTGAACAGCATATTAATAAACTTGAATTAATTGGCCTACATAGAACAATATATCACAAAACTACAAAAAAAGAATTCCTTTCAAAGACATACATATTTGCCAAAACAGATATATGTTCAGTCATAAAGAAAAATTTAAAATGTAAAGGAATGAAAATTTAATACTATATACTCTGATAAGAATGGGATTAAGCTTGAGATCAAAAACAGAAAAACAACAAAAAAGATCCCCAAATTTAAGAGATTAAGTAATATACTTCTAAAGACCCATGGGTCAAAGAAGAAATTACAATCTAAAATAGAAAATATTTTTAGTCAAATAAGAATGAAAATATGAAATATAAAATGTAAGGATGTAGCTGACCAGGGCAAAAAAAAAAAAAAAGTGCAGCTTTAAGTGTTAATCTTAGAGAAAAAGACAGGCTGAAAAATCAGTCATCTAAGCAGATATTTCAGGAACAAACACAAGGAGAAACAAAGCTTAAAGAAAGAGAAAAGAGGGTAGCCCGGGTGGTCAGCGGTTTAGAGCAGCCTTCAGCCCAGGGTGCGATCCTGGAGACCCAGGATCGAACCCCACGTCAGGCTCTCTGCATGGAGCCTGCTTCTCCCTCTGCCTCTGTCTGTGACTCTCTCTCTGTGTCTCTCATGAATAAATAAATAAAAAGCTTTGAGAAAAGAAATAAGGAAAAGATAGATAATAAGCTCATATACAATAGATATGCAATCAATTAAATAACAAACATATATACTATGGAAAGAACCAACAGAGTTAAAAGCTCTTTCTTTGGAAGAAAGATTAATAAGATTGTTAAGTCCCTAGCAAGACTGATCAAGAGAAAACACAAATTACAGATATCAGAAATAAAAAGGGGTTATCCATACAGACTCTACAGACATTTACAAACAATAAAAGAATATTATGACAACTTTGTGCTGACAAATTTCAAAATTTGGATAAAATATACAAATTTTTTGAAAAAAATAAATAGAAAATCTGGACATTCCTATAACTAAAAAAGGAAATTCCAGAGCCAGATCGTTTCACAGGCATTAAGTGCCCCAAATTGGAGCTGAATATTTGCACTTTATCCTGAAGTCACAGTGGTATAACTAAATGTACTGGAGAGACCAGACAAATAACCATTAGAGGACAAAACAAGGTAGCATATAATTAAGTTATTACATTGTTGATATAAGCCTCTGGTCATGTGGAGCAAAATCACAAAGGAGAACAATGAAGCCTTCTAAAGTCAGAGAAGCCCTCAAGTGGGTGATATTTTACATCATGACTACCCAGGAAAGAACAGATTATAGTCACTTTTGTTTTCATAAATAAACAAAGTTAGAAAACCCCGGGGAAAATACCAAGAAAGGAAAATACTGGCCATTTGTGTCACTTAAGTTATATTGATAGGAAATCAAAACAACCAATCCGTGCAGTTGATGCAATGTTAAAAGAAAACCAAGTTTGTTGCTTAATAAATTTTGTTCTTTGAGTTTAACAAAGCATTGAAGAATATCTTGTCTTCAGAAAATTGGGTAGATTCAACAGCCATTCAAAGGGGTTAGTTTCAAGCAAACACTTTCAAAGTCCCAGAAGTAAGGTTAGAAGTAGGGCCAAAGACCTTGAATGCTCCCAGTGATTTTTCCCTTGATTAATTGGCGTTGGCCAGACTTTTGTTGTGTTTTTGTCTGGGGTTATTTTGGATGACATTCTACTTGTCACATATCAAAACTTTCTAGTGAGATGCTGCTGAGTTCTTGCTAGTATCTCCATAAATGCCTTCTGTTTGACATCATTTTCTCTTCCTCCCAAAGATGAATTCAATAAGCCAACTGAAAATGTCAAGAATATTGTGTGTAATTGACATTAGGAAATGCTTGGCTTCTTTTTGGGTGGCTGGCACTAAGCTTTGCACCAAAGTAGTCTGACTGCCTGTAAACATTTTGTTGACCTGAGAAAGATAGGTTTATGGAACCCATTTGCATTTTCTGATAGAAAAATGCTGTACTAAAATATTTTGTTTGGTCATTTTGATAATTTTGGCTTCTTGTTCACCAGTTGGGGTTCACAGGTTGGGCAGTGCATTAGCTTTCTAATCCTGCCATAACATAGTCCCACAAATTTAGTGGCTTAAAACCACATGAATTTATTATCTTACAGTTCTGAGGGTCAGAAGTCTGACAGGGGTCTCCCTGGGCTGAAATCAGGGTGTGGCAGGTCTGCGTTCCTTTCTGGAGGCTCTGGGAGAACTGTTTCCCTGTGTTGTCCAACTTCTAGAGGCCGCCCACATTCCTTGGCTAGTGGCTCCCTTCTTTGATCTTGAAAGCCAGCAATATAGCTAGCATCTTGTGACTCTGTTTTTTCCCCACATCTCTTTCTCTGACCAAGGCTGGAAAGGTTCCTCACTTTTAGTAATTTGTGGGATTAAAATGGGCCTACATGGATAATCCAGGATAATATTCTTACTTTAGTATCTGTTATCTTAATCAGATCTGCAAAATCCCTTTTGCCATGCGAGGTAACGTTTTCATAGGTTCTAGGGATTAGGGTGTGGGACTTTGGGTAGGGTCGGGATAATTACTCTCCCACCACAGACACCTACTCTGACAAAGTAGGCAAGGACCATATCATGGATGGAAAACCTTATGTGCCTGTCATAAGTTGGAAGGAAGTTCTGATTTCTCTTTTCCAGTTTGGACTGACTCCCTTGCCAGTGCTCTGCTATTTGGGGGCAGAAGCTGGTTTCTAGTCTCTGTGGCTCATTGAAAAAGAGAGTGATTAAAGAATGATTGGTATTCATTACCCTCAATGGTACCCATGACACCAGGCAACTTTAACCCCTATTCAACAGTAATTAAAAAGCTATTTGTTATCTCTTTATACTGTTTATCTTAAGACACACACCAAGATAAAAGGGACTCTGACTTTCTACAGATTCTATAAGCCTTTGTTTCTGCTAGCTATTGCCATCATTATTTTATATTAAATTTTTAGTTTAAGTGCACATAAAAAAGATGTGACAGAAAAAATGTGACAGATTCCACATATATTGCTTTCAACTGGCTTAATTGTATACATTTATAGTGATGAAATTATTCCATATCTTATAGAAGAAATCTCTGAGAAAGTCCAGTATTTCTCAAGTTTCCCCCTTTCCATACTGTTCCCATGCTCAATCAATCTTCCTCACTAATATCTCTCATTAAAAGAAGCTATTCTTAATGGAGCATAAGTCACAGTTTGAGACTAACTGATCTAATCAATCTCCATAATATGAAGTAGGAAAACCTCGAATAGGTTAAGTATAACTTGACAAACATCACATAGGTACTTAGCTGAAAATCCAGGTTTTGACCCCAACACCACTTCTTTCTACTTTAAGCTTTAAACTTTACATCAATTTAGTTTCAAATTTAATTTTATCTCAGGCTTTCCAATTTTCCCTTTGTTAAAAGCAAAATATTTTTTGCATTTTAGTCCTTTTGTTTTGTTTTGTTTTTCAACTTAGGCCTATATTTTACAGGCTTTACTATCTTTAGTAGAAAAGTAAAATTCAAGGACCAAACATTGACATACAGTCTCTTTCTATGCCCCACATCACCTTTTTATTTTTGACAAGGAGAGATTAGTTTTGTTGAAGAATGTTTCTTTTTTTTATCTTGTTCTTTTTAAAGACTTACATTCCCCTCACTTCCTCTCCACTTCTAGTTCTCCTTCCTTTAAATAATATCCCACACTCTACACGCCTTCTTGCTTCCTCCTAGGTCTAAGACTAACAAAGAGCAGACATAAATAGCTATAACAGTGGATGTTGATTTAATTGCTTGGCCACATTTTTACTTGGGTCTTCTCTGAGTCTTTCCTCCAGATGCTTACCTAATTTTCTTCCTCCTTGGTCTATTTTTTCCCCTTCTAAAGAAAATGTACCCAGCTCCATCAACATCACAGTTTTCTGTCAACGTAAGCAGGAGTTAGCTTCCAAAAAAAGATGGCTATATTGAGCATTTATATAGCACCTTCCCCCTCAGCAATTGAAAACCTTCCATAGGAGTGAGATTTACCATCTATATTACACTGCTGATGATAAATGGAGGCAAGGAGTAGGAGTAAAGATACTAGAAGGTGGGAAGAAGATGTATTATCAGTTATACTTTACAGATGGAGAGCAACTAAAGTACTATCCAACTATTTCCCTTTATCATTTGGGGCTTTTGGGGAAGTCACAGTGTTGGAGCATTGATCAGTAGATTGGCTAGTCAGGAAATCAATCCAATCCTCTACTGAAGATGCCTAAAATAGATCTACACAGCCCATGGATGAAAATGTCCTAATATGTAGGCAAGTGAAGTGGCTTAGATCATAGTATGGTACCATAAGGAAAGGCATTGTTTTCATGGCTGTCATGTCCTGAATTTGGACCTTATTCTGTCCCTTTCTCTTTAATCTCCACAAAAATCCCATTTTCTCTTCTGTGAAATGGAGAAAGGCAAATAGGGTTTTTTCAAGTTTAAGTGATGAACGTGTTTAAAAGTTGATGGTAAAGACCCAGTGGACAGCAAGATAGAAGAGAGAGGGGATAATTTTTTTTAATAATAAATTTATTTTTATTGGTGTTCAATTTGCCAACATACAGAATAAGACCCAGTTCTTATCCCGTCAAGTGCTCCCCTCAGTGCCCGCCACCCAGTCACCCCCTCCCCCCGCCCTCTTCCCCTTCCACCACCCCTAGTTCGTTTCCCAGTGTTAGGAGTCTCTCATGTTCTGTCTCTCTTTCTGATATTTCCCACCCATTTCTTCTCCCTGAGAGGAGATAATTTATAAAACAAGGTCCTTGCCTTGGTAGGGGACTGGTGGAGGGATAAGCCTTAGAAATAAGGCCCTTTATCAAAAAGAATGAAATCTTGCCATTTGCAATGACATGGATGGAGCTAGAGTGTACCATACTAAGTGAAATAAGTCAGAGACAGACAAATACCATATGATTTCATTCATATATGGAATTTAAGAAACAAAACAGATGAACATAAGGGAAAGGGGACAAGGAGAGAGGGGGAGAGAGTGAAGCAAACCATATGACACTCTTAACAATAGAGAACAAACAGGGTTGATAAAGGGAAGTGGGCAGGGGTTGGGCTAAATGGGTGCTGGGTATTAAGTAGAGCACTTTCTTAATGAGCACTGGGTGTTACATATAAATGATGAATCACTAAATTCTATACCTGAAACCAATTTTACCCTATGTGTTAACTAAGTAGAATTTAAATAAATTTGAGATAAAAAAATAAGGGCCCTCTTCTATAGTGGCAGGAGGAGGCATGCTGGAAGAATGGCTACATAAGCACATAGTTTTGTAAATGTGGTAGTGGAAGTGGAAGGGTGTCTCCTCTGAGGATCTTTATCTTCTCTGTGAAGAAGGAGTTGATGCCACCTGCTTTGAGGATTGCGGGATGTAAGGAAGTCAGAGAATTGAGGACAGTGGAGAAAGTATGGAATTCTCACTGTGGAGAATAGGAAGAAGAACAGATATAAACTTCAGTAGTATTGCTTGGCAGTGTTTCATGTCCCATTGAGGATGCTGACCATGAACACATAATGAAAACAGCCTGCCGTGCTGTATTTTCTGCAATGATACTCAGAAAGGTTTGAAGATAGTTGGGTTCACTGAGAAGAGTCAAGTAGATATAATGAAAGGAATTGAGGAAAGTAATTAAAGAAATTGATAAGAAAGTGGTGGAAGTAACAAAATGCTGAAAATCGGTAAAATAGGGAAGGGAGAGGAGCAAGGAGGACCCAGATAAGTGAGGGTGGTCAAATGCATTCAAAGAGCTGGTTTAACAGAAATAACTGAACTACCAACTTCTACTATAACTACATTTACTCAAAATTCATTTTCATCTCTTCTTGACTCAATTATTTCATAGTCATCAGTCAAGATCAAAGAGTCCAAAATAGCCTTGCAGCAATACCCAGAGGCACCAGGCTCAAAAATATTATTAACTGGCTTTAATTCCCCCTTCCTGGCCCTATAAGTGGGGTATGACAGTAGTGGTATTTTCATGCTGAAAAAAAAATAAACACCATACATTTGAGAATTTTCATATTTACCCAAAATATTATGCCTGACTTATTTAGGCATACCTTAAATGATTTTAAAATGAGCCAGGTGTGCAATGATGGGAGGGCTGTACTTCTGTCAGAACCAGGAGTTCTCATTGCTTGCATCTCCTTAATATGGATCAGAGAAGGTATGGTGGAGGGGATGAGAGCTGTTATGTTCTTTACAGGTCTTGCAAGGGAAGAATTGTCACTTGCATTGAACAGTGACTCTAGGCTATCAGGAAATTCTGATAATTTGGAGTCCAGACAATCTAAGAACTCTGGAGTGGTAGTAATGGTTAAGTCATCAGAACCTTCACCTGCATTGGGCACGCATGTGTACCTATTGGTCTTCACATAACTCATACACTGAAATTCTGGGTCACATTCTCCTTTACTTCTCTGAGGAGCAAAGGTCTCCAGTACCTCAATGCAGTGCTCTATAATTGTGTCATCAGGACAGTGCCATTTCCCTTGTTGGTGGGCACTGTGTTGAGATGGAAAGGGTGCACAGGAATTCAGATTCTAACTAAGAACATTTCAGGTTATGTAGAGGGATGGAGTAGGATGAGCATTGTTCCCCACATTAATACTTGAGACTGGAGGAGAGACTGTTACAAGGGAGGACTAATTAAGTGAATATTGAAATTTCCCTTGGTGTTTTCTTTCCCCAAAGGGAAGATTTTTTTTTTAGTCTCAACCATGAATGGACCAAAATAGTACCTCAATTATTCCTTAACCCATTCAGAACACTGTGCTATTTTCCTTATCAGGTTTGTTCTAAGAGTATGAAGTAAAGGTGTTACTTTTCCAACTTAATGGAACAAAATGACCAGCCTGAACATGTTCATTGCTGGTGGTACTATCTTGAGTAAAGAAGATTTTAAAAAGTACATTCAGAGCCAGGGAAATTTTCTGAAATATCCAGTGAGAACTTTTAAACAGCCACATCTTTTTTCTTTTGTTTCAGAAGTCCAGCCCCTGAAGTGCTCAGTTCTGAGAATTGTTAGGGAAAGGCAAAACTCTTCTGGCAGGTACTGGGATGTTTGGTTGGTTATGACTCTGCACTGATCCCAGGAATGTTAAGAAGCATGTTTCCATGAAAACCACACTTTAATAAAAGATGACTATGGTTAAATCTAGTCCCATGGGGTTACTAAAAAATAAAAATGTGTATATATTGGAAAACCTAGTGCTTCTGTAGCCAATTTTGCCAGGTACACAAAGGAGGCCTTTCTGGAAGGTTTCACACCAATCCTGTCTATTATGATTAGAATGGCAGTTCCTAGTTCTTTCAGTTATGGTTTGTCAGTTTTTCCATTAAAGATCACAGTGTCTTGGAACACAAACTTCTGGTGTGTTTCTAATCCCTCGGAGTCTTGCTGATGGCAGGCAATCCAATGGCATGCAAAACACATCCTGCACCATGCCTTTGCCTAAATTTTTGGTGTGAAATTCCAAGTTTTGTAAGTCTAGTCTTTCCCACACAATCCCATACAGCTATCTTCAGATCCAGGAAATTCTTGGACAGAAAGTAGAAAATGAGAATTTTTTGCTTTCTGGAATGTGAGGAGCTTTATACAAGCGGCTGAGATATTCCTGGTGTATAACCTGGAACATGTCTCATTTGTTCCATTTTCTTTTGGAAGAAGTATACATTGTTGACCAGATGTAATTGTTACCATCCAGAATTATGATTAAGAACAAAAAAGCGCCTGATTTTGTCAGGAAGCCTAGGTTAGAGTTTAGCCCTTCCACTAACTGCCTATATAGCCCTGGGTGATCATATACACATCATGGGAAATGGCTTTCCCTTTGGAAAAATGAAATGTTTGGGTGTGTTGGAATCTAAGCCCTTCCAGCTTTCACAATCCAGGAAATTCCAGAGAAAATCAAAATGTCTTGTCCTAGGATTCACAGTACTACCCCATATCACCAGTAGATGGCAGACTTGCATTATTGTCTGAAATACATAGGTACTGTGATATTGGTAGTCTCCATGGTGATGGAGCTTATCAAGGTAGGTAGAGTATAATAATCATTAAAAAAATCGTTCTTAATCTAGAAAGTTCCTAGGCAAAGGACTAGGACTCCTAGCCAAAGATTGTCTGTTTCCATTAAACCTGACGAGGGCTCCACACTTGCACAATTGCCATCCTTTCAAGCTATGCTTTGAAAAGCAATAGATCCATTGGAGTAAATCATGTATTTCTTCTCTTACTCTCATTTATGAATTTATTCAACAACTATTTGTTGAATCCACTGTGTTACAGGGCCTGGGATAAGTGCCAAGGATACAGAAATAAGCATAAAAAATACAGTTCCAGTACTTAGGAAGCTTATCCTCCAGAGGGACACACATGCCATTGAACAAGTAATTGTCATTGTGGTGAAAGTCTACAGAGAACTACATAGTAAAGACAAGTGCTATAGGGAAAAGGGTATCAAGAATAACTTCCTCAGTGAAGTACTGGATATCTGAGAGTAATTTAAGTTTGGTTTAACAAGAAATTTAGTCAAGGCAAGGAGTGGTCCAGGAAGAACAGCATATATGAAGATTCATAGACAAGAGAAGGTGAAGAACATTCCAGGAGCTAAAAGATGCCAGAATAACTGTGGCATAGAACCAGACAGAGCACATTACGAGATGAGGATGCTAGATTTCAGTGGGCCCTCTAGGCCATGAAAAGGAGTAAACCGGTCTCACAGAATTCTTGATTTCCCCATGATGTTGGCAAAGGCAGTTTGATCAGCTTAGTTAGCTTGGTGGTTTGGTCCAACAGTAAAAAAGAGAACAGGCTTATTTTGACTGTGAGATAGGGGAGGAGAGGAAGTTGGAGGTCTGAAAATCAAAACTGGTGTGGATCAGTTTACATCAAAAGAATATTCATTGCATTTCTGGGATCTACTAATCTATCCCTCGTAGCCAGCACCCAATAGGGCAGCAATTAGCTTGTCAAAGGGATGTAACAACCACTATCATGTCTGGTACCATTGGCCTTATTTTCCTTAACACTAATCATAGCTACCTGTGTGCCAGACAGGGGGAGTGCCACTTTCACTGCAAGTATTTGCAACACCGTGGCTGAAGAGGCCTGTGCCACCCTTCATTAAACTGTTAGCCCCTTACTCATCATGTCTCTGTATCAATTAAGCAATTGTTTTTCTCTGAAAATCTCAGCCCTTGAATAACACAGCCACTTAGCAAATGACACTGTGAATTAGTTCTTGGAGTGTTTTTACGCAGCAGAGGGAACAAGTAACATGTCATTATGGATTTTCTGGCTGTAAAACTAAGACATGTATTAGATTTTAAAGAATTACAGGCTGAAGACTGGCTATCACTTAATTTTAAAAGGAAAGTTACATTTGTGATCCACTGTGAGCCTTGGAGTTCCCATGAAAAACGTAGACAAAATTGAATCTGTGAACTCAAGTGACTAATTCATATACTGCTCCCTCCCCCAGTTCTGTCTTAAATGCCCATAATAGTGAGTTTTGTGTGCCTAGACATTTGCTTTAAAGCATGCAAAATACAAAGTCAACGATTCCTTTTCTCACTGCCTTCATGTGGAGCTAAGCACATTTACATAATGCAAATTTTGTGTGTGAGAAATCAGGGATGCTTTGGGGCTACTGGAAATTTCTCATTTAGCTCATAGTATAGTGATATTCTTAAACCACCCAGTGAAAAAATCAAGAGCTATTTATTTTCAGGACCTAGATACATTTGGCAGAATACAGAATGGCAGAATACAATGGACAGCCATTTATTTTTACCTATGTCCTTGCTTGATCTAACCATATGTTTAACTGTAGGGTACTATAAATATAATAAGGATTTATTTGAGGATATGAGCCCAGAGTCTTAGACAGTTTTATTAGCATTCATAAATATTTGTGTTCTAGATGCAGTCATATTATTGTAGTTTTGTATATACTCACACATAAAATTCACAAGGCTACTTATTTTATCAACTCAGCTATGCCCCCACTCCTAGGTAGAAAATATGCTAGAGATGGTAAAAATAGAGACCTGTCAGTAGCTCAGCCATATGGCTTCAAACCCATTTTAACTAGAATCATCTTGCTTAGGGTCAGCCTGACTCACTGGTGTGTCAAAATGCCCTCTTCTCCATATCACTCTTCTTTTCTTCCTGGCCTGAACCTTTAAAAGTAAGTATGGATGATATCATTCATTGAGAAACAGTTTTTTCTCTGGAAGAGACATGAAAATGACCTTCTTTCTCATGTTTTACACACAACCATGTGCCATCTCAAGTTATGTAGAATTCTTAGTGCATTAATTAAACTTCACTTTCCTTCTTCTTCCACCCACAAAATACAATTGTATCTACTGTAATTTATATAAAAAGTGAACTGTTAGCAATCCAATACATAAAATAGTAATAGTAGTAAAAAATAATCTCTGATATAGCCCATATTATTAATCCCAAGTCATGGTCTTCAAGAAGTCCAAGGTAAGATTCCAAAAAAGTGCCTAAGAGGCTTCACTTCTTACCTGAAAAATGATGAACTTATATCAGTTATTGTCACTAAAATGCTGAGGAGATGGGGAAGAAGCAGCACTGGGCAGCTTCTAACGAAGTAGAAATGAAGAGTGAGGCACTTCCCCAACAGAACTGTGGAGGACATGGTGTTTTCTCTGCATCTGCCCAGGCACCCCTGTCTGGATATAATGGGGGCACAGTTATTGACAAGATGACTTTGAAAGGTCAGATATTAGATGAACCAAAAGAGCCATTTTCTATCTGTTGTTCCACCAAAGCTGACAAAATGTTAGAACTAGGAGGGACTTACTTTAAGAAGTCTTTCTCAGTTTTCATGGAATTGAACCAAATCCAAAGAGACTAAAGGTCACACAGGAGTTGTGACACAGACCTGCTAGAGCTGTGTCTGAACCCACTTTCCCTAATTACCAGTGAGGTCCAGTTTCCTCCACTGTGTGTAGTAAAGCAAGCAGGAGAAACAAGGAGAATAAAAAATGACAGTGTAGGGGGAGCCCCGGTGGCTCAGCTGTTTGGCTCTCCGCCTTCATCCCGGGGCGTGGTCCTGGAGACCTGGGATCAAGTCCCATGTCGGTCTCCCTGTGTGGAGCCTGCTTCTCCTTCTGCCTGTGTCTCTGCCTCTCCTTCTGTGTCTCTCATGAATAAATAAATAAAATATTAAAAAAAAAAAAAAGAAATGACAGTGTAGGGGTACCTGGGTGGCTTAGTTGGTTAAGCATCTGCCTTTGACTCAGGTCATGATCCTGGGTCCTGGGATCAAGCCCAGTTTGAGGTTCCTTGCTCAGTGGGGAGCTTGCTTCTGCCTCTCCCTCTGCAGCTCCCCCTGCATTGTAGCTCTCTCATAAATAAATAAATAAATAAATAAATAAATAAATAAATAAAATCTTAAAAAAAAAAAAAGAAACAAGAGTTTAGTTGCATCCTCAGGAATTCCTTAGTTTGCTGACATGGATACTTTCAGAAAAATCAATTCCTCTGAGAAGAAACAGTAAAATACAATCCTCCGATTACTCTTGACTAAATTATGTATTGGACTTTGAGCCTTAGGTGGGACCCATTGGATATAATCCTTTCTCTAAAATAATCCACAGTCTAGGATCTGTTTTTTTGGCCATTTGTTTCATATACACACACAATCCTGGACCCTATGTGTCTGTTGAAACTCCCCATGCGTGCCTGATCTCCTGCTTCTTTTAGCCAAAATAAATGTTGCTTTCATATGAAACATACATCTTCTAAATTTTCTCCTTATTGGCCTGATGTGTTTTTCTCAGAAAGTCTCTAGATATGTAATGTTAAATGTCATAAATGTCATCATGTGGAGGGGGTCTAAAAGGCACTCCTAGTGCCACCCTTTTCTAGCTAGTCACCATGTCCTGTCTATTTGCCCAGCAGCACAATAGAAAGAGGAATTGGAAGATAAAACTTAAATCCTAGCTCTATGACCTTGGGCAGGGGTCAATGTCTTTTAGCTTCAATGTCCTCATCTATAAAACACAGATTAAAAATGTTCCTGTCCATGCCTTACAGAGTGGTAAGGTCCAAATGTAGAAAACCATGTGGAGGTGCTTAATAAAGTGAAAGCACTTTGTAAATTCAATGCATTGTTAGCCCCTCTGACACTGTGGTAGGAATGTGAAGCCAGATATGGAGAACTCCTAAGTATTTGTAAGATCCATGCTCTGGTCACTTCTTGCTCACTTGCTAATAGAACCACCTGTGCCTCTAAGTTTTCTAAGAATCATCATCTTTATGGAAATACTGTGAGATATGATTTTACACTGTCCATAACACATCATAGAGATAACTTCTTCCCACTGCTGCTACTAACCTATGAACAGATGTAGTTCAGGAGAGCAACAACTTTTCTCATTATCAGGCAACCATTTAAGTCTTTCTTACAGTATTTTTTCTGGTGCCTGGTGCCTCAAAACTTTCCTGTGGCCTCCTTGACTATCTTGCTAATTCCTTGGGCGTAAACTTCATCTGCCATCCCCACTTTTCACCTGCCATGTGCCTTGCCAAATAGAAAAATGTTTTTCTCTCATTGCCTTTTGAGCCAAGAGTACCAAAATTTGGTGCCTATATTTTCTGAACAAATTTTTTTCTGAAATAGATCTTTGTAGTAAATTTGTCCCAAACCTGGTATGTCCTTTTCTTTTCATATATTTACCTTATAAATTCAAATCTTCATTTTCTCACCCCTCTGACATCCTGACACACAGTGTCATAATTTGCACGGTGACTTAAAGCTGCCTTGCCTTTGCCCTCCACGGGATGCCATCTGAGCACAGACCACGCACGTGTGCTTTTTCCCCTGTGACATTTATGGCAAGAGCTCCATCAACCAATTGTGTTTGCCTCCTTGCAAACCCAGTTTATGCTTGACAATCTCAGAATACAAATAAGATCAAGTGTTGATCATTTGGCAGATCATTTGAACTGCCAACTCAATCTGTTCAGAAGCCTTGGGAAATAGGCATTTTCAAGCAGATAAAAAGATACGAAAAATATTAAAATTTTAGGTAATGGAAACATTATGCATGTCTAATACATATTAGGGGGGATGGTGAAGTTCAGGTAGTAGCCCAGAATGTTGCTAGAGGTATCCCATATCTTAGACTATGTTGACCTTGTTTCTTCTGAGACTACGATTTTTTAATTTTTTTGTCCTGAAAAAGGATACGTTGAATAGCTAAACAGAGTCCACAATAAGAATTATACAGAGGAATTAGACATTTCTACATACAACAAACTAGAGAGAATGTACAATGGTAGTCAATTTCAGTTTCTCATTTCTCTTATTGAGGAAATGATGGCTCAGGAGAATAGTTTTGGTCGCAGGACCATCAGCTGCTTCTACAGCCAGTGAGCTGGTGAGGTCAGACAAACTGTGGTGGCAGAGATTACACCAGCTTTTTGCATTTGGCCTGGAATCCCTTGGGGCATTCAATGCCCTCTCCTGTGGTGTCTTTGTGGGCTTTCCCCTAACAAATGCCTCCTTGTTCTTCCTCAAAGCTCACAGGGTGTCAGAAGCCAAGACTGAGCCCTCGTTTGCATTCCTGGTGCCCACTGGCATGACCTCAGGAATCCTGCAGCTGCAGTATGAATGGGGCCATTTGATGAGTTAGCTGAGGGCTAAGTGGAGTTGGATGGCACAGAATCCTCCCATTTAACAGCACTGTCAAATCTTCAACCAGACTAAAACTAATGCTCTTTGGAAAAATCACTTGCTTATTTGAAATTCCCACCTTGTGATTCTTTGCAAAGAGAGAGCATCAGACATCTGGATTCTGTTCCCACTGCACCAGCATGACGCTTGGTACACAGCGCTCAGGCAAATATTGGTTAAACTGAATGATGGAAGCCAAAGCGTCAAAATGAAGTCTTCTACATTGGTTGATACTGTAGGGGATGGAAAAAAAATCTTTCTCCTTTACCCATTTTAGCTTTTCTGGCCAGGACCCTCTAAGTTAGACTGACAAAACACATTTTAGGAAGAGAAAACAAACAGAAAGATCATGCTTACACAAGGCATACTCGGGATAAGCCATAGTACTTAGCCTTATGAAACATCTTAATAGAGGGATGTGACATCTTTAGAGAAGGGGAAAGACAGAGAAATAGGGCTTTGTGCTTCCAGGGGTGGCAAATTGTGAGAAGGCAAATATACGGGGAGACTAATGGTGAATTAGGGCTAGTTTCTGTAAGGTTTGTTGTATAGTTTCCTTTGGTGCTGTCTCTGGGCTGATTAGAGTCTAGAGTAGTCTCTGTTTTTTTTTTTGTTTTTTTTTTTTTTATTTATTTATGATAGGCACACAGTGAGAGAGAGAGGCAGAGACACAGGCAGAGGGAGAAACAGGCTCCATGCACCAGGAGCCCGACGTGGGATTCGATCCCGGGTCTCCAGGATCGCGCCCTGGGCCAAAGGCAGGCGCTAAACCGCTGCGCCACCCAGGGATCCCTAGAGTAGTTTCTGTTGATTAGTTTCTGTTCTTGGTAGAGAGGGAAGGAGGGGACACTTCTACACATTTATGTCCTGTTTTTAGGCAAATAGGGAGAGGTTCGAGAGCTTTTCTTGTATCTGTTGTTTCTCAATTGCTCAAAATAATCCTCATGCCAAAGTAGCATATATTGGGGTAACATATTCTGCTACGTATCAGTATTGGTTTTCTTTGTCCCTGCCCCTATCCTTTTGCCTCCATCTTCAGTTTAAAAAGTAATGTTTCCTGACAGGAATACATTCTGGTAAGAGCCACAATATATGTTTCTTTATAATCAAAGAAATCCCAGCCTTCACACAAGGCACATTGTTCTCACACAGCCAACAGACTGATCACTGTTATAATGCAAATCTGAGTGTGTCTGCCCTTGAAAGAAAACCCAAACACCCTGGACAGGTTCTGGAGTCTTCCACCACTGGCCTCTGTAGCCCTCTTATGTCAAAGTTTGTCTCTCCTCTACCACCATATTCTGAGCTCACCAAACTCCTTTCCATTCACTGAACCTACTTTTTCTCTCTGCCACTGAGCCATTGCACATTCTATTTTCTATAACATTCTTCCTGCCTTTCATTGTAGGGCTAACTCCTACTCAGGCTACATTTAGCTTAGGCCACTGTTTCTCAAAATTTGCTGTATATTAGAATCATCTTTATCACCCGCAGGAGCTTTTCATACTCTATGCCAATCAAACCAGCATCTCAGGATGGAAGCCAGCCACCAGCATTAAAAAAAAAAAAAAAATTACCCAGATGATTCCAATGTGCAGCCAAATTGGGGAGCTAGCAGTTTAGAGAGGTGTTTCTCACACTTGAATGTGCATAGGTGTCAACTAAAGATTTTTATGTAGATTCTGACTCAGTCCATCTGGGGTGAGACTTGAACTTCCACATTTCTAACAAGTTCCCAGGTGAGGCCCATGATGCTGGTCTGAATAGCTTTAGCTACTTTAGGACTGTGGTTCTCAAAGTGTGCTCTCCAGATCAGCAGCATCAGCAGCATCTGAACACCTTAGAAATGCAAATCAGAAGCTCTAGGGTAAGGGTCAGTAGTTTGCATTTTAACAAGCCTTCCAGATGATGCTGTGTATCATAGGATTTGCTCTAGGAAATACTCCTGAGACTCCAAGACCAAGTTGATTTCTCTCTGGCCTTTGCTTTTCCAAAACATTCTGTGTTTCCCTCTCTGTGGCATAAATTATACATACTGTTTAGTTGTTCATGGCCTATATCCCAAACTGGAGGAAAAGTGTGATTATTGGGCCATGGGATCCCCATTATCTAGCATTGTGGCTGGCACCTAATAAGCACTAGGTAAATATTTGTTCATTGTATTATACAAGGACAGAAATTTGAACTGTACCTTACTGGGTCATTCTTTCCAGATAATTTCCTTTGGCTGACATAAAGAATGGCAAAAAGGGAAAGAACCAAGTTATAAAATACCATCAAGGTCATCTTAGTGCCTGCATTCTGTCCATAGACTGTCCTTAGAGGGTAGGGCCAGGTTTCCATGATTGCTCTCTCAAGTGAAGGTACAAGTGGCAGTTTAATAAATACCTTTCTGTGTGGAGGCTGAGCCTGGCAAAAATAGAAATTGGGGAAGGGAGAGGAGTGGTTGTCTGGAAGACTTTCTGCAGAATTACCTAGCAGGGGTTTCCTCCTTGTCATCCTGCAGCATGATGAAAAGAGAGAGCGATTCTTTACACACTTCACTGTCAGGTTTTCTCTGTTACCTGATGGGTCCTTTCCCAGTTAGTCCTCTCAAAGGGAACATCTCCATTTCTGCCAGGGAACAAAGGTGAAGGCCACCCTGTCCATTGCTAGAGCCTATAAACACCATTTATTCTTTATTTATTTTATTTTTTAGCAGTAAGATGAAGGGAGAGAGACTCTTGCCATCCCTCAGACACAGCTATCAGCAGATTTCAGGGAGTTTCACTAGCAAAATCATTTTGTTTGGTATAATTCTTTAAAGATGTAAAATTGCTTTTAATCTATCAGGAGAGGCATAGAAGTCACCCAACACTATTCCTGGCATCACAGAATCTCAAGGTAAATGACCAGGCCCATCTCTAGACTGATGACCTTAGACTCTCTGAGAATAGTGCCTGGGCATTTGCATTTTAAAAGTGACTCAGGCCATTCTAATGTGCAGCTTAAGAACCACTGGCTTGGTGTTAAGACCAAGCAAGGGCTTACAAATCACCTAACCCAATGCCAAACAATGTTTAAGATGAATGAACTAGATCTCTACACAGAACAAAATATCACAGGATGTAGTGGGAGAAAAACCCAAGACACATAACAGAAGTGCAGGATACAAGTTATAAAATGCACTCCCAATATTGTATATTCTCTCTATTGTTTATGTTTGGGTAAAAATCTTCAAGGGGATTAGAAGGACTTGCTTTAGTTTCTTTCAGGTAGTTGCCACTGGGGGAGGAGATAAGGCTAGGGAGCCAGAAGGAAGGGACTAAGAGGGGTGTCCATCTCATCTAGCTTTGCTTCATTTATATTTTAAAAACAGATCTTGAAACAAACATGACAAAATGTTAACAATGATCTCTTTTGGCTGGAAGGTTTGTACATAATTATATTCCTTTGTGCTTTTTATTTTTTCAAACCGTTCTTAAAACAAAAATGACAGTTAATTTTAAAAATAAAGATCTAGCACCCAGGATCTTCTAAATGAGGACTAGGTAGCCCGGAAGCGTTACTGACGTGTTAACTGTGTCAGCGCAGGGCCTGGGCTTCTAGACTCCCACCCAAGAGGTCTCTGCCGTTGATCCCTGCCGAGTCACAGATCACCCAGCTTGGAGAGCCCTCGAAGCATCCCCTTAACCTCCTCTGCTGGAGGTTCGCAGCCTCCTCCACGTAGGCGCTCTTCGCTCGGCGGCTGCGGGCTGCTTTCTCCGCCTGGGCCAGCGCAGGGCACTGGGCAGCGGCGGCGGCCCGGGAGCCGAGTCCCCGCGCACCGCCTGCAGCGCCCCCGGGAATCCGGGCGCTGCCCCACGAGGCTGCCGCACCAGCAGCCCCAGGGCCGGCCTCAGGTGGGCGTCCCCGCGCGGGAACCTTGCGAGGAAGGCAATCGGTCTGCTCGTATCCAAGCTGAAAAGCCTCCTCCCAAAGCAGCGACTGAGACGCGAGGCTGCAAGACTGAGCTTCGCTGCAGAGCGCGCAGCTTGATTATTGCTTGGGGCAGAGAAAGGCATTGAAATGAAATCCGGAGATTGAAGAGATCTGCTCTTTTGATTGAGGTTCTTCCAGGATTTTGCAGGCTCCAGATGGCCCTCGTCCAAAGCAAAAAATCTTCCTGTGATCCTGGAGAAAATTTTGGGGTGTCATCTGTGTAAATAATTTTCTCTTAATAAAAAGCAAGCGCACAGCAGCACTTGCTGGGTTCCCCCCTCCTCCCAGGCTCAGCTGTGGCTGACTCACCTGAGCTGTTTGAATGAGCTGGGTTTCTCCTCTTCCCTAGGGAGCCTTGGTGTAAAAACAAGCTAGCGCCTGCAAACAGTTGAGGACCCATGTTCACCAAGTATTAGTACAATCTAAAATTATGCCAGGCAATCAGAGGCTTTAATCGATGAATAACTGTCAAAGCACGGCAGGGGGTTTGATAACCTCTAAGGCTGCTTATTGTGAGTGGAAAAAGACAGGGAAGGATGAGCCTGTGTTTCTCTCCCCTCCATGCCTTTGAAGAATTTGACAGTACTGCCAAGTACTCCCTGGGGACAATGCTCTTGGGGGCAACAGGATTCTGGTTTGATGAAAGAGGAAGAGAGCCACATAACTAAGGAAGGAAAAGCAGAAATTGGGGGCAGGGCCATACATTTTGTGCAGGAACTCAAAGGACAGAAGTCCCATTGGAAGGGAAAGGGAAGAAGCACTTATATAGGATCCCTACTGGAGGAACTGAAGAATGAGATATAACAAGATCCCTATCCAAAGTCTCCAAACAGAAAATAGGGAGGTGGAGGCATCTGCTTCACTTCTGAACCAGTCTTTCCCAGGATTTTGCCATCTCCAGAAATTGAACTCAAGTGGTTTTCTAGGCTTCAGAGTGTTTTATTGCTGGATTGCAGGAGGAGGGTTTTTCCTTAATGCCTGGACAGAGGATGGCATTGACTCTCTAATGCAGGGACATAAGATAGAATTCCATTTGCTTGCCAGCTCTAGTTGAGTGGCAGTGGTTGGCTGAAGCATTCAGACAGGAAGTATTTTAAGGCCAGATCCAGGCTCTACAGAGGAAACTGCCTGACTGATTAGTAATGTCTGTTTGGATGCCGGATGCTATGGGTACTACATGTACCTCCTGTTTATCATCTCTGCTTTGGGATGCTTTTCCTTCTGTAGGGACACTGTCACCACTGACATCAATGTAATAACCTCAATATAATAATTTTTGCTTTATCATCTTCTGCTAAGAAGATTTCAGCCTAAAAGGAAAGGCAAAATAGGTCAGCAATGCTATTTTTTCCCCTAAGTCCTCTAGGTCCTATGGAATTGGCCAAGTTGATTCACGTTGCATAGAAATGCTCTTCTACGGCCTCGCCTCAGTGACTAAAATGCCTACACACCTTTGTTCTTAAGTTCATCCTCTGAAAATGAAACAGATCCCAGTACTTGGGTTCATATTCCCAAAATTAAGCAACCAGAAATTTGCCATATGGCTAAAATAAATATTCACTGAATAAGTCTACTTTTAAAGATCTGATATAGGTAGTTTTGAGCAGAAATCCAAATATGCATTGGGTCCTTGGGCTTCTCAAACACTAGTAAGAGTTATGGTGCAATAAATAAGAAAGAGTAGCTAGAACAAAACTCTGCCTCCAATGTCTTGCTGCCTGTGGGAGGAAGGAAATGCCCAGAGAGGATGACTCAGTCCTTGAGTACAGAGATGAGTGGAAGGACAGAAGGGGGACTGAGGAGAGAAACGAAGGAAAAGAATGTGAGAGGGACTCAAATCTTTTTTGCGGACAGTCCCACTTGACAAAAATGTGAAATACTTAAGTTTATCTCTAGAACGTATGATAGATAAGCCAAATAATGGACCTCCTAAAGACAACCAGCTCCTAATCCCCGCTCCCTGTACACGCTAAAAGGAACTTCACAGAGGTCATTAATTTAAGGTTCTTAAAATGATGAAATTATCTTGGATTATCTAAGTGGGTCCAATGTAATCCCAAGGGTCCTAATAAGAGGGCAATGGGAAAACCACAGTTAATGAAGGAGGTGTGATACTGGAAGAAGATGTTAGAGTAACCTGGGACCATGGGTCAAGGGATGTGGGTAGCCTCTAGAAGCTGGCAAAGGTAATGAGATATTCTCCCCCACAGCCTCCAGTAGGAACATAGTTCAGCAGACCCACTTTACACTTCTGACCTCCAAAGCTGTAAGAGAATAGTATGTGTTGTTATAAGGTACTAAACTTGATGCAATTTTTAAAAAAGATATAATGCAATCTATTTATTTTTATTGTTTTATTTTAATTCAAGTATAGTTAATATATAGTGGTTTATTAGTTTTAACTGTACAATGTAGTGATTCAACAATTCCTTACATCTACTCAGTGCTCATCAAAAGTGTACTCCTTAATCCCCATCACCTCTTTAACCCATCCTCCTACCCACATCCCTTCTGGCAACCATCAGACTCTATCGTTAACAGTCTGTTTGGGCTGCTTCTATAATTTGGCCATTGTAAATAATGCTTCTATAAACATAGGGGTGTTTGAATTAGTGTTTTAGTATTTTTGGGGGTAGTAAATACAAAATAATGTGATTATTGGATCATAGGGTAGTTCTACTTTTAACTTTTTGAGGAATCCATATTGTTTTTTCAGCATGGCTGCACCACCATGGATTCCCACCAACAGTGCATGAGGGCTTCTTTTTTCTACATCCTCATCCACACTTGTTTCTTGAGTTTTTGATTTTTTTTTTAATTTTTATTTATTTATGATAGTCACAGAGACAGAGAGAGAGAGAGAGAGAGAGAGAGAGAGGCAGACACAGGCAGAGGGAGAAGCAGGCTCCATGCACCGGGAGCCCGATGTGGGATTCGATCTGGGGTCTCCAGGATCGCGCCCTGGGCCAAAGGCAGGCGCCAAACCGCTGCGCCACCCAGGGATCCCGAGTTTTTGATTTTTGATATCCTGACAGTTGTGAGGTGATATCTCATTGTAGTTTTGATTGGCATTTCCCTGATGATGAGCGATGTTGAGAATCTTTTCATGTGTCTGTTGTCCTGGATGTCTTTGGAGAAATGTCTGTTCATGTCTTCTGCCCATTTTTAATCGAATTATTTGGAGATTTTTTTGGTATTGAGTTGTATGAGTTCTTTAAATATTTTGGATACCAACCCTTTATCAGATGTGTCATTTGCAAATATCTTTTCCCATTCCATATGTTGCCTTTTTGTTTTGTTGATTGTTTCCTTTACTGTACAGAACCTTTTTATTTTGATGTAGTCCCAATAGTTTAGTTTTGTTTTCTTTTCTCTTGCCTCAGGAGACATATCTGGAAAAAAGTATCTATAGCCAATGTCAGAGATATTACTGCCTGTACCCTCCTAGGATTTTTATGGTTCAGGTCTCATATTTTGGTCTTTAATCCATTTGAAAGTTTATTTTTGTGTATGGTGTAAGAAAAATGGTTGAGTTGTCTTCTCTTGTACGTAGCTGGTAAGTTTTCTCAACACCATTTGTTGAAGAGACTGTCTTTTTCCTACTGGATATTATTTCCTGCTTTTTTTTTTAAAGTTTTTATTTATTTATTCATGAGAGACACACACACAAGAGAGAGAGAGAGAGAGGCAGAGACACAGGCAGAGGGAGAAGCAGGCTCCATGCAGGGAACCCGATGTGGGATTCGATCCCCGGTCTCCAGGATCACGGCCTGGGCCGAAGGCAGGCACTAAACTGCTGAGCCACCCAGGGATTCCCCTTTCCTGCTTTATTTAAGATTCATTGACCATATAGTTGTGGGTTCATTTCTGGATTTTCCATTCTGTTCCATTGATCAATGTGTCTATTTTTATGCCAACCATATTGTTTTGATTATTATGGCTTTGTAATATAACTTAAAGTCTGGAATTGTGATACCTCCAGCTTTGACTTTCTTTTTCAAAATTGCTTTGGATGTCAAGGGTTTTTCTGGTTCCATATAAATTTTGGGCTTTTTTGTTGGTTCTAGTTCTGAGAAAAATGCCGTTGATATTTTGATGGGGATTGCATTAAATTTGTAGATTGCTTTGGGTAGTATAGATATTTTAACAATATTTGTTCTTCCAACGCACGAGCATGGAATGTCTTTCTATTTCTTTGTGTTGTCTTCATTTTCCTTCATCACTTATAGTTTTCAGAGTACAGATCCTTTACCTCTTTGGATAGGTTTATTCCTAGGTATCTTGTTTTTGGTGCAATTATAAATGGGATTATTCTCTTAATTTTTCTTTCCATTTGTCATTATTAGTGTATAGAAATGCAACATATTTCTGCACATTGATTTTGTACCCTATGACTTTACTGAATTCATTTATCAGTTCTAGTACTTTCTTGGTGGAGTCTTTCAGGTTTTCCATATGGTATCATGTCATCTGCAAATAGTGAAAGTTTTACTTCTTCCTTACTGATTTGGATGTCTTTTATTTCTTTTTGTTGTCTAATTGCTGTGGTTAGGACTTCCAGTACTATGTTGAATAAAAGTGGTGCATGGACATCCTTGTCTTGTTCCTGATCTTAGGGAGAACGCTCTTGGTTTTCCCCTGTGGAATATGATGTTCACTGTGAGTTTTTGATATATGGCCTTTATTACATTAAGTTATGTTCCCCCTACAACTACTTGTTGAAGGCTTTTATCATGAATAGGTGTTGTACTTCATCAAATACTTTTTCTGCATCTATTTTATCAGAAAAGAAATATTGGCCTATAATTCTTTCTTTCTTCTTTTTTTTTTTTTTTTTTTTTTTGGTGGTGTCTTTATTTGATTTTGGTATCAGGGTAACTAACCTCACAGAATGAATTTGGAAATTTTTCTTCTATTTTGAAATTTTTTGAATGAAATAAGTATGAATGAAATAAGTATTAACTCCTCTTTAAATATTTGGTAGAATTTGCCTGTGAAGGCATCTGGTCCTGGAGTTTTGTTTGTTGGGAATTTTTTGATTACTGACTCAATCTCCTTGCTGGTAATCATCCATTCAAATTTTCCATTTCTTCCTGCTTCAGTTTTGTCAGATTATGTTTCTAGGAATTTGTCCATTTCTTTTAGTATGTCTAATTTGTTGGCATATAGTTTTTCATAATATTCTCTTACAGTTGTTTGTATTTTTGTGGTGTCAGTTATTATTTCTCCCCTTTCATTTATAATTTTGAGTCCTTTCTCTTTCTTTCTTTCTTTCTTTCTTTCTTTCTTTCTTTCTTTCTTCCTTCCTTCCTTCCTTCCTTCCTTCCTTCCTTCCTTCCTTCCTTCCTTCCTTCTTTCTTTCTTTCTTTCTTTCTTTCTTTCTTTCTTTCTTTCTTTCTTTCTTTCTTTCTTCTTTCTTTCTTTCTTTCTTTTCCTCTCTCTGGTGAATCTGTTTAGCAGATTATCAATTTTGCTGATCTTTCCAAAGAACCAGCTTCTGGTTTCACTGATCATTCTATTGTTTGTTTTTAGTTCCTATTTCATTTATTTCTGCTCTAATATTTATTATTTCCTTCCTGCTGCTGGTTTGGCAAATTTTTTTGTTCTTCTTTTTCTAGCTCCTTTAGGGGTAAAGCTAAGTTCTTTATTTGAATTTTTCATGCTTCTAAAGGATGGTAGGCCTATATTGCTATACATTTAAAACTGCATCCCAAAAGTTTTGGACCATTGTGTTTTTATTTTCATTTGTTTCTATCTATTTTTTGATTTCTTGCTTGACCTGGTCATTACTTAGTAGTATATTACTTAAACTCCATATATTTGCAGTCTTTCCATATTTTTTTCTTGTGATTGACTTCTAATATCATAGTGTTATGTCGGAAAAGATGCATGGTATGACTTCAGTGTCTTTGAATTTGTTGAGGCTTGTTTTGTGGTCTAATATGTGATGTATTGTAGAGAATGTTCCATGTGCACTTGAAAAGAATGTGTATTCTGCTGTGTTAGGATGGAATGCTCTGATTATATCTGTTAAATCTACCTACTCCAATGTGTTATTCAAAGCTACTGTTTCCTTATTTATTTTGTTTGGATCATCTGCCCATCAATGTAAGAAGGGTGCTAAAATCTACTATTATTGTATTAATATGGATTAGTTCCTTTATTAATAACTGTTTTATGTATTTGGGTGCTCCCATGCTGGGTGCATAAATATTTAAAAATGTTATATCTTCTTGTTGGATTGTCCCTTTTATGATTATATAGTGTCCTTCTTTGCCACTTTTTATAGACTTTCTTTTAAGTTTAATTTGTCTGATGTAAGTATTGCTACTCTGGCTTTCTTTTGACATTGATTTGCATGATAAATCTTTCTGTATCACCTCTTTCAATCTGCGAAGTCTTTAGGTCTAAAATGAATCCCTTGTAGGCAGCATATGGATGGGTCTTTTTTTTTTATCCATTCTGTCGCCCTGTGTCTTTTGATTGGAGCATTTAGTCCAGTTACATACAAAGTAATTATTGATAAATATATATTTATTGCCAATTTTTTAACTGGTTTTGTGGTTTTTCTCTGATTCTTTCTTCTCTCTCTTTTCCTTTTGCTCCCTTTGCTGTTTTTCTTTAATGTTATACTTGGATTCCTTACTATTTATTTTTTGCATATCTATTACTGTTTTTTGTTTTGTGGTTACCATTCAGTTTATATATAACATCTGTATATAACAGTCTATATTAAACTGTCAGTCACTTAATTTTGAACTTATTTTTTACTATTCTCCCCTCTATTTTCAGATATTTGGTATTATATTTTGCATCCTTTTATTCTGTGCTTCTCTTGACTGATTTTTACACATATATTCTTTTTTTTTTTTTTTTGCTCTTGTGCTTCCTATTTTTCTTACTCTCACTTATGGCTTTTTTTCCACTCACAGAGTCCCCCTAAAGATTTCTTATAGGGCTGGTTTAGTGGTCACAAACTTCTTTAACTTCTGCTTCTCTGGGAAATTCTTTATCTCTCCTATTCTAAATGATAGCCTTGCTAAATAAAGTATTCTTGGCTGCAGATTCTTCCCTTTAAACACTTTGAATACATCATGATGAACTTTTTGCTGAAAAATCAGCTGCTCACCTTTTATGTGCTTTCATTTGTATGTAACTGTCTTCTTTTCTCTTGAAACCTTTAAAATTCTTTCTTTATCACTACGTTTTACCATTTTAATTACTATATGTCTTGGTGTGGATAGACCACTTTGGGTTGAATTTGTTGGGGGATCCTATGTCTCCTGAATCTGGATCTCTGTTCTCCTCCTCCATTTGGGAATTTTTCAGCTCTTACTTCTTTAAACACATTTTTTGCCCCTTATGCACTCCACTTTCCTTTCTCTTCTCCCTCTGGGATTCCTAGAATGTGAATGTTATTATTGATGGAGTCAATGAGTTCCCTAAGTTTATTCTCATTATGCAGTATTTGTCTCTTACTTATTCAACCTGATTGTTTTCCATTACTCTATCTTCCACGTCAATGTTACACTCCTCTGCTTACTGTAGCCTACAGCAATACAGCCTATTTATTCCATTTATTGTATTTTTAATTTCATTTATTGAGTTCTCCATCTCTGATATGCTATTTTTTTTTATCTCTTTGTCAAGGACATCACTTATGTCCTCCACTCTTGTCTTTTTCTGAAGTCCAGTGAGTATCTTTATGATCATTACTTTAAATTCTGTATTAAGCATATTGCTTAGATTTCCTGTTGATTTTGTCTGTTCTTCCATTTGGGACATATTTCTCTGTCTCCTCATTTTGTTTACCTCTCTATATGTAGTTGTGTATATTAGGAAAAGAGCCACATTTTTTGCTCTTGAAAATAGTGGCTTTATGCAGGAGAGGTCCTGTGGTGCCCTGCAGTACAGTGTCTCCTGTTAACCAGAACCTAGCACTTCAGAGAAATATCCTGTGTGTGTGCTGCTTGCATCTTGCTATGGTATCTGATTTGCTCTTCCTTTCAATCCATTTGCACTGACTTTCTGCCTGTTGTTGGCTGTGCTGTTACACTCTGTGATGTTAGTGAGCACTACATAGGCTGGCTCTGAGGGACTGTCACCCGCTCAGTGACAGTTTTTTTTTTTTAAGATTTTATTTATTTATTTATTTGAGAGAGACAGAGAGAGTAAGAGCATGAGTGGCGGGAGGGAGCGGACAGAGGGAGAGGGAGAAACAGGCTCTTCCCTGAGCAGGGAGCCCATTGCAGGGCTGGATCTCAGGTCCCTGAGACCAGGAGCTGGGTCAAAGTCAGACACTAAGCTGACTGAGCCACCCAGGCACCTCTACCTATGGATAAATTTGATGTCCATTAATTCAAAGAAGGAATAAAAAGAAAGAATTCTCACTACACCCACAAACCAGTATATTTTCCATCACTGGAAGGCTTTGCGGGCAAGGTGGAAATGTTAGCAAAGTTTTCTCTGAGTCACTAGTCCTAAGCTCGATCCCTTGAAGTGTGGTGGCAACCTGTGGTGGAATACTGTGTGTGGCAGTTGTGGATGGCCAGGGGCATGCAGTGTCTGTGCTTGCAGTGGCTGGGCATGACTTGTGGCAACTGTGTGTGCAATGGCTGGGCACAGTGGGATGGCTAGGGTGGGGGATGTCTGTGCATGTGGTGGCTGGGTGTGTGTGTGGTATTAGCAAAGTTTGCACTGAGCTATTAGTCCTAGGCCAGATCCCCTGATGTATGGTACACATAGAGGCAGTGGTGGGGTGAGGTGTACACAACATTAACAAAATTTGCCCTGAGCCTTGGGGTGAGGCCAACAGGCTTAGAGTAGGTGAGTCCTCAGGAGAACTTGTGGGCAGGTTAGGACTGCTAGCAAGTTAAGTAGCCAGTGTCTGTCTGTGCAGGGCTGCCTTTTACAGGTGGCTCTGTGTTTATGATGTGAGGTAAGGAAGTAAAGAGGCATCTGCCAGCTCCTTTGTTCCTGGAGAAGTATCCCCAATATGTTCTGAAATCAGTATAAACAGGTCTTCCTTCCATTGTGGAAACTGTTGCTTCTGTGTTACTTCTCCTCAGGCTCTTTAAGGGCAGAGACCTGGCTGTCATTGGCTCTCCCAGGTCACCCAGTGCTAAGTCAGCTGAATTTTTAAAGCTCCAGGCTCCTGGTCCTGGTGGTTATACAAACCCATGGAATTTAGCTCATCTGGTTTTTAAGAGCAGATGTTATGGGGATTCTTTTTCCTCATGTGGGCTCCCTGGTGTTTCCACTCTATGTCTGCAGCTCCCACCAACCTGTAGGCAGCTCCTGACCACTATTTCTGCCCTTCCTAACCTCTCCGATGCAGCTTCTTCTCTATATTTAGTTGTGGAGTTTGTTCTGCCAATCCTTGGATTGCTCTCTGGTTTATTTACTTGGACGTGAGAGATATCTAGTTGTAAATATAGGACAAGTTGATCTTAGGTCCTCCTACTCCACCATCTTCCCAGGCTCTCTCAGATATAATCTATTATGACATTTTTTAACAGCAGAAATAAGGAACTAAGGCAGAACCCCTGCCTAATTTATGAAGTGTTCTCTCCATGCCTACAACTGTTAGGTATCTGGTGGCATCATTCCAATAAATACCTGTTCTTAGGAAAGAAGTTCCAATCATGTGACATTTAGGGTGAATTTTAGTCACACATTTCAATCAACTTCAACAGTGTTTGACTAATGGCAAATATTGTCCATGTTAAAGGAATCCCGAGTACAAGGACCCATTCCTAATCCCTGTACATATAAGGCTGCCAATTTAACATCCAGGATAGGAAAAATGTTTGAGGTGGGAAATGCCTAAAATCCCAGCCTGCCTGTGAACTATGTTTCCCATGATAAAAGTACTATAAGATTTGCAATTTAAAGTAATTTTTTATTGCTCTGTGTCAGTTACTAGGCTATGAGACCTGTCTATATTAGTTCTCCATTTATCACATTGAGGGAAGGAATTTCTTCAGTTAGACATTTGGATAAAAGCATTGGTATTTTTTTTTTTAGCTTAATTAAGGTGAAATACATTGAAAACTCCCTTCAGAGAAACAGCTTTCCATGAGGTTCCATGAGGCTGGGACTGGGCCTGTCTTCCACCATCAGTAAGTTCTAGCAACTAGCTAAACATCTGACACAAGACAAACATTCAAGCAATAGATCCTAGCTGATTAAATTGATGAATTAAAGAAATCTTTGCTAGTGATCATTCACTACATGAAAAATAACACATGTAGAAAATACTAGAGACTTATTGCTGATTTTTTGCAAAAAACAAAGTGGTCTTTAAAATGAAAGAAAAAAATAGATTTCTTTGCATGTGATTCTTGGTATAATTACAGAAGATTTTAATTTTCTCATTTTTCCTTGTCTTGTTTTTAAATTTCACATATTGAATATGATTTACATTTATAATCAGAAAGAGTTATTTTTTAAAAAGTAGATTCTTAGGAATATGGTTAGTTGGCTGGAATTGGATGACTTTCCTTGGGGATGAACTAGCTCTCAGAGGGAGGCATTAAACTCATAAATATAGTTGATTATTGATCTCTGATTCTTACAGGAAAAGTGAGACATGGAAATAGCTGGAAGAAATGGTTTAGTATTATGCTAAAGAGCAATGGCTTGAATCTATCCTTTACTAGTTATTTGACTGTGAACCAGTTACCTAGTTTCTCTTTGATTTCTCTGATGTTCTCATCTGTAAGATGGGGTAAACATATTTTATAGGACTATTTAGAGGTCAAATGAGAAACAGATTGTAAAGCATTTAGTCCCATACTCAGCATATTCTAAGTACTCAAAACATATCAGCCCTTATTGCTTTTATTATGAACAAATTGAGCATCCTTGGTCTTGATGCTGACATTTTCTGCTGATATGCAAACTGATTTTTCGGTGCACACAAATGGAGGGCACTGGGAATTCCTGTGTTTTTTTTCTTAGCAATAATTAGAAATGACAGAGTGATTAGGTGGTTAGAGGACATAATTAACCTCTTTGACTCTCAGCACTCTTTTCTACAAGAGGAGGAGATGGAATTGGAAGACCTTTAAGATTCCTCCCTGCTCTAAGATGTTATGTTTATAAGATTTATTTTTGCATTTGAAACCTTCATTTGAAAGATAAGGACTTTTTATGAGATTTACTTTTTCATATGAACTACAATGTATTCCCTCCTATAATCTATTAACCCAGATAAATATCTGGGAACATAATAAGAAAGATCTTGGTATCTGGCCAATTGTCTTTACTGGAGGTAGATCCTAATTTTTTTGGTTGTTGTTGTTTGGGAAAATTAAATTTGTTTTAGAAATGGACTAGAGAGTGAGGAGGGCTAAGAATTAAAAAAAAATGCATTGTTAAAGTGAAAGCTAATCATTTCAAGGTAAGCAACAGGCAACTTTGTGATGGAGAAATTTAAGATTGTACCTCATTAAAATGAGTAGTAAGTTTTTGTTTTATAGATGACTGCCCCATGGCTGCCCAGGACTACCAATTATGGTGCCACCTGTGTAACCACTCACTCTGTCCCTTTTCCTTCTCATCAAAACTTACCTGCCCAGTGTTTCATTCCCCCTAGGGCCTTGCCTCTAGTTACTATGGCAACTCCCAGCTAATCCAAGCTTAATGTGCCCTTTCTGCCTTCTCAAGCAAGAAAGGTTTCTGGAGACAGTCTCTTCCTAGAAGTGAAATAACACTAATGGGGGAATCTCAACTAAGACTTAAGGCTGATAGTTTTAAACAAGTAGCCTGTGGTACTTCTTAAATTGCAACGTGGAAGCAGTTTTCCTCCCTACTTATATGGTATCTTGTAATTTTTGTACTTTCATTTTGCTAAACATCTGTGTCCTATCTGCTGATGTAACAGTGACATGCTGGCTGTGTTCTATCCTACAAAGAACTACTGAGAGTTATGACTGCACAGGTGATATTCAAATCCAATCAGCCAGTACCTTTTTCTGGACTCTCACTAAATAAGAAGAAATTACTCTGGAGTAAAGTAAAACAAAACAAAAAACAATCCTCCTCCCAAAAAACATACACTACATAAAACCTCTGTCAATTTCCCATCTTGCACCTGATTGAATTCTTTTACACACGAGGGAGATATTGTCAAACCACAATCCCTCAGAGAGTGCTGTCTTAGAGATGCTAAATTGCAAAAGGAAAATATCTCAGCTTTAAGGATTAAGAGAACTCTGAATGTGGAATGATTACAAGGGGAAGTGACCTTTGGCAAAATGAGGCAATATCTCATTAGTTATATCTGCCATCCTGGTTCTAAGATTTCTCGTCTTAGGTACTTAGAGCTCTAAAGTCTATTTCTACCCAACCCTATTTTTTTTGTTGACACTCAGCATAAAAAGTAAATGATTGAAAACAGTTTAATGTTACCCATTCCCACAAGTGTTTGCATTTTGACATGAAATAGAGAGGCAGTTCAAATACAGTAGAATTTAATTGTAAAAGCAGGAGGGGATGAGAGAAGAAATTAGAGATACAGATTACTCTATAGTCCAATAATCTAGAATGAATCCCATCTGCATGTCTGCTTTTGGGCAAGTTACTTAACCTTTCTAAACTTACCTATATTAGGGAATCATAATTGTTCCTGTCTCACAGGGGATGTTCAAAAGGTTAAATTATAGTATCCATACAGTGTCAAAGGATAGAGTTAATGTTTAATAAATGATGGTTCTTGTTATAAAAAAAGCTGTGAGGGAAGAAAATTAAGACCATGGAATTTGAAACATCCTTTATTCATTTATTCAACAAATAGTTATTGAGCACATGTCAAGTGTATCTAGGCACTATTCTTTTTTTTTTAAGATTTTATTTATTTATTTGATAGAGATTGAAAGTGAGAGAGATCACAGAGGGAAAGGGAGAAGCAGACTCGACACTGAGCAGGGAGCCCAATGTGGGGCTCCATCCCAGGACCCTGGGATCAATGAACTGAACCGAAGGCAGACATGTAACTGACTGAGCCACCTAGGTGTCCTCTCTAGGCACTATTCTAAATGAGAGGCTGGGAGAACAGCAGTGAACAAGATGGACAAATGCTCTGCCATTACTGAGCCTACATATTAGTTGGGGGGAGGCAAGTAATAAATAAATACATGTGTAATATTGTTTCAGGCAATGATAAATGCTATGAAGTAATGTAAGAACAGTAAAGAGATAAAGAGTGACATAGAGGGAAGCTCTTTAGATGGGATGGTCAGGGAAGATTATCTCTGAGGAGGGGGCCTATACACAAAAATTTAAATGAACTATGGGAGTGAGTCAGGTGAGGCTGTGTTGGAAAGAATCACCAAATCGGTCACATTTTGTTGCCTTGTATATTTTTTCTGGGGATATCCTGCTACCTTTAGCATTATATCAACAGATGGAAGTTAACTGGGCTAAGGTAAGATAGATCTTGAATCTCAAATTAGGGCTAGATAGAAGGAAGCCAGAATTTTCTGAGTTCTTATGTGCCAGGGTTGTACTTCCTGCTTTCGACAGGTTCATTTTGTCCTCTAACCACCTAATCACTTTGTCAATTTCCATAACAACCCATGATGTAATTATTACTCTCCCAACGTGGTAACTGAGCCTTGAGAATTTTCAACAACTTGCTCCTAGATAATAAGGAGCTGAAACGGCATTCGACCAGATTCTACCAATCGCTGGTAAGCTCTTTAGATAGTACAATGACACAGCAGGTCTATGTCCTGAAATGCCTTGGAAAAGTAGTCACCCCCCACCTAACATATATGGTCATGTGGTCATTGAGAATGTATCCAAAAGCTCCAAGCCTAAAGTCTTTATTCAAGGCAGCCCGGGTGGCTCAGTGGTTTAGCGCCGCCTTCAGTCCAGGGCGTGATCTTGGAGACCCGGAGTCGAGTCCAACGTCAGGCTCCCAATGCATGGAGCCTTCTTCTCCCTCTCTCTCTCTCATGAATAATAAATAAAACCTTAAAAAAAATAAGTTACAGCAACATGGCCTTGATCTATCTTTCTACTTAAATTCAGAGAGCTGCCCAGTTCTAGATTCACCTAGAAGAGAGCTAGAGTGCTGGCATTCTATTGTTATAAGATGACGTTCTATAGTTACCATCTAGTGCTGGTATTTATGGGTTCAAAGAATTTCACAGAATAACAGCTGTTCTGCTGTAAGAGACTTAATGATTTTTTGATTGGAAGATTGCCAACATATGCATCTTTGGTCACCTATAGGAAGCATAGTTAAAAAAATATATATAACATATATATATATATATATATATATATAGCTTTTATATATCTATATCTATATATCTATATATCTTTCTATTGTGTAAATAAACATACAAGGAAGTGATTGGGAAAAAAAGGTTGACTCTTGGGAAACTTTACACTTATTTAAGATGCTGCCTTTGCATAAAGTATTCTACTTGTCATTTAATCTTGTCTATTTAATCTATGGGGTATGGGATTTTATCCCCATTATGCAGATGGGGAATCTGAGATGTAGAAACATTTGCTGAGTTAGCTAATATTAGCCATCCATCAAGGCTAGATTTGAGTCCATATCTATCCAGATGTACCAAAATCTCTGCTCCCCCAACGATAGCAGCTATCTCTTTTGGTAATTACATTCAGAATTGGCAGCATATTATTTCAAATAACCCTCTGGTAGCTGACTATTGTCCTTTCAAGGAAGATTTAATTTTGGAGAGTCAAATTCTTTTTTTTTTTTAAGATTTTATTTATTTGAGAGAGAGCACAAGCAGAGCAAGAGGGAGAGAGAGAGAGAGAGAGAGAGAGAGAAAGCATGCCCAAGCAGGGGTGAGGGGCAGAGGAAGAGGGACAAGCAGACTCTGCACTGAGCAGGGAGCCCGATACTGGGCTTGATCCCAGAAAGTTGAGATCATGACCTGAGCCAAAGGCGATGCTTAACCATCTGAGCCACCCAGACACCCTGAGTCAAATTCATATGAAGTTAAGACTGAGCAGATGATCACATTTTATGATGTCATTTTTGTTATTTCAACTAAAAAACCTGATAAGAAGAACAAGGCAACTTCTCATTCATCTTTGCTTTCCTCTAGCACATCATTGATGTATATTTTTTGACTTACAATTATTTGTTGAACTGTAACACATTGATTTATCATCAGCAATCTATACTTAGCATTTTGTTGATTGGATTTTCTGGTAGAGAAAACCATGAAAGAATAGGATATAGGACAGGTGAGTTTTGATTGTGGGGTTAGGATGCAGAATAAACCTTAGAGGACTAGTTCCAGAAAGGGGGAAAGGGAGGTTGGGATAGAGGTAGACTGGGGGCTGGAGATGGGGAATATGAGAGCAATGACCACTTGCAATATAGGGTTAGACCCAGAAATGGGGCTGAAGGGGAGAGAATAGAAGGACTGGGGAAGCCTGCTTTCACAGTCTTGAGAGAAAAGCACTTCTGGGAGTAAAATATAATAAAATGTTACATGAAATTATACTTCCAGGAACTACTTAGTACTTTGGAAGAGGTCATGGTAACCTCATTTGCCTCGGGGAGAGCTATTTTTCTCAGGGAGAGCTGAGTATTTTTTTCACTTGATTCACCATGGAATTAACTCCAGCTAAAATATAAATCCCTCTGTTTTTTGAGAGCCTTAATAACCTCCCTACCTCAAATGTAGTTGTGGCTGTTGAGGAATGATGATCTACCTTTAACCTCATCCATCACCAATAACAAGCAAAAAGAAAGTAATTAATAAATGTCTGAATATGCTTTAATTTATTCAGGCTACTCAGGTTCATGAAGGAGAGACATGCAGGCTTCTCTTTCCAGTTAAATGTTTACTGAGGGCAAGTAAATACATGTAAAATCATGGAATTCTAAAAACATACATATAGAAACATGTACATTTTACTTAAAGTAGGGGATAATTTTCAGAAATGGAACTCCAATAACAGCCACCCTCATTTGTGCATCTATAAAAAGCAGCTTCAATTTTAGTAAGCTACCTAGAATATGTTATAAAATGTCGTCTTATAATTAATTCAAAATACTCTGTCATTAAATCATGTAATGATGCTTTGTGAGCATACATAAGCTTAATTGGGAGTAATGAAACTAAGGAGATTGAGATCCAGAGTGCTGTAAATAAAATAACAGCAGCTCTTGCAGCATAAATTTAGATCATTGGGTAATCTTGCAAAGTTCCTAAGGTTTGCTCTGAATTGAAAGTCTCTTTTGTGTGAAGACAATAGAAAGATTAACTCTCCCAAATGGAAGGTTTTAAGGATTTCAGGTTAGTGAAATCTGTTAGTAGGTAGAGGATTTATATGTCAGATGACATAATGGTCAAAGAGCTCCTCCATTTGCAGCAGATGAGTAGATAGAGGACCCTTGAGGGTTAGACGTTATATTGTAATGAAAGAGCTCTGCAAGTCCATGGCAACATTTTTGACTCGAATAATTTCAGTTTCCTCATCTGTAAAATGGGCAGAGATTTTTTTGGGTGAAATGGAAAAGTTCATGGAGTGCCTTGATATGAGCCTGGCATGTAGGAGGTATTCAATAAATGCTATTGGTTTTCCCATGCCCCCAGCACAGAGTGTTCTACACAGTGTAAGAACAATAGATAATTGTTGACATGACTGAAGTGCATCCATTGAAATGAGTTCCCTAAGGGAGTGTCCTATATATTCAGACATTAAAGGAACAAGTGAAATTCAAATCAGATTTAAGACACAGGCTAATGACAAAGAGAGACTGGAAAAAAAATCATAGGGTCAATAGTGGTAGCAGGTCAGCTCCTTACTTTCCGATGATGGCATCCCAAAGCCGAGGGACAAGAAGCGGACATGTGGCATTTATCCTACCATTTCTCCTTCTTGTGACCATAACTTTCTGCTCTTTCTATCCAGATAGGTGTGCAGACTCCTGAATATAGCATTTGGGCAGGCAGGCATTCAAGATCATTTAGCACTAGCACTTGTGATCAAGCCTAGCTGCTATTCTGACTGACCCTGTTCATTGGATCACAAAAGGAGAACACTATTCTTTTTTCTTTCCCCTTTGTGAATACCTCCTAGAGCAAGAGAAAAAGGGCTCTGTTTCTTTCTCTTTGTAAAGTGATGTCTTTGTCTGTAGGTGATTCCTTACCTCTGATATTTGATATTTTGATACCACTTCAGAGTTTATATAATATTTTAAAGTGCACTTAATCCTGATAATAGCCATGAGTGAGAAGCGGGTTACAAATTATTACCTTCATCATATAGAGAACACCAAGGCTCTGAGAAGCTAATGAACTTAAGATGACAGAATCAGTAAATGGCATAGCTGGAAGTTGAAAATTGGATGCCTAACTCCAAAATATGGCAGTTATTTGGAGACAAATTCCACCATTAATATGCAATATCAGAGAGAAGACTATAGTCATTGATGGCACCTGACTACTTCATGGAGGAGATGTCAATTTTCAAAGAGAAAATAAGACTTGGAATTGACAGGACACAGCACAATCAAGTTCTAGTCATGGTACCATGAGCAATGGTAAGGAAGTTAAATTTTGTGGGCATGGCAAACAGTGGTGGTGGGTATAGTCACAGGATGGAGACCTTCATGACTGGTATGGGAGGTCATACATGGGTTCTGAGGAATATTAGTTGATGAGAGGACCAGGAAGCTTCCAAGGGAAGGCTTTGAATGCAAGGCTAAGCATTTTACATTACCTTTTTTGATTACTGAACTATAATCTATGATTTTATCTAAACCCTTTTAGAATTTGGATTTTGAATTTATGTTTTCAGTTTGTCAAATATGATCACCATCAAATTTCCTTGCCTTGATTCTAAAATAATACCTCAAAAAAAAATAAAACAATACTTCTAAGATTCAAGGTGGAAAGGAAAAATCTTTTTTTCTTGAGTTGGTAGACATGTCTTTCCATTTTCTCCTTCCCCTAGTGACTTTTTATACTGCCATGTTTTGAGGCCATTTGTCTTTCCTGGAAAATAAGAATGCTGAATGCAAATTTAATATACAAAAATCAGTGTTTTATACATGCAAATCCCAGCAAGTTAGATTTTATAAGGAGAGAAGTGATCTCTTTCAATACATCAAAGGATAAAAAGACTCCAAGCCCATGAAATAACTAAAAATTAGGCTTAAACAAGAAATGTGCAAGATTTTTGTGAAGAATATTTATAAATCTTAATGAAAGATACAAAATATGACCTGGACAAATGAAAATACCTTGTTTTTGGAAAGATTCATCATAAATATATCAATTTCCCTTATTTTAATGAATACATTTAATATAATGTGATCATAATGCCTTTAGGATTTTTTTTAAGAACTAGATAAGTTTATGGTAAGTTCATATGGAAAAACAAGGATGTACTAATGACCAGGAAATATAATCAAATAGAAGAGTAATGAGGTAGGCCTAATTCTTTCAGATTGCAAACTATGAAAAGATAGTAATTAAAATAGAGAGACAAACTAATGGACTAAAATACAGTCCAAAAATAGACCCAAATACAATTTAGCATGTGATAAAAGTGATATTGTTTATCAGTGGAAAAAAGAAATGTTCAGCAAACATTTAAAAAATAGAAAAAGAAAAAAGAAATAAGAAGTGTTAAAAGAAAAAATATATAGAGATGCAGATCTATCTATCTATCTATCTATTATCTATCTATCATCTATCTATCTATCTATCATTTATCTAATTTGCAGGGAGATGAAGGCTTTACTAGGTATGACACAAAATGCAGAAATCATAGAAACTGTCAATTTATTTATTGAAATAAATCTTCTAATCTGCAAGAAAAAAACAGCAAAAATAATGTTAGATGGACACTTGAAAAAAAGAATTTGCATCCTCCATCATAGGCAACACTCATTTTCCTCATTTATTAACTAGTAGGTACGAGAAAAAAAAAATTCAATGGAAAAAATCAAGAAAGACATGAAGAAATAGTTCATAGGAAAATTTCTTAAGCACATGAAAAGATGTCCAATCTCACTGATCATGAAAGAAATGCAAGTGAGAACTACAGTGATACTCCATCTTTACTCACCAGAATGGCAAAGATAAACTAATTTGATGGTGCATTGCAATAATGAGGCTATGAGGAATCCTTTTCAGACATTAGTGGTAGAATAATGAACACAATTCTGTGGAAGGTAGTTTGTAGTATCTTTCAAAATTATAAATACAGATCTCTTTACCTCAGAAATGTTACTTCTAAGAATTTGTCCCACAATCTACACATATGTCTAGTACATAATTGTAGAAAGTATAGAAACAGTCATTCCACAGTTGTTCATAATGGTAAAAGATTGAAACAACCTTGGAATCCCTGGGTGGTTCAGCAGGTGAGCATCTTCCTTTGGCTCAGGGCGTGATCCTGGAGACCTGGGATCGAGTCTCACGTTGGGTTCCCTACATGGAGCCTGATTCTCCCTCTGTCTGTGTCTCTGACTCTCTCTCTCTCTCTCTCTCTCTCCCTGATGAATAAATAAATAAAATCTTAAAAAACAAAAAAAGAAACAACCTATATGTCTGTCAGTAGGGTGCTGGTTAAATAAACTTGGTAGATGTATATAGTGAAATACTGTGCAGCCATTAGAAATTTAAAACATTAGCTCTGTTTTGACCATTTCACACCTCTAAGGTCTTTCTTCTCTTTGGCAAAATCTCAACAGGTTTTCAGGAAAATGGGAGGGACTAGGAATGATTACTTCTCTCTCCACTTAAATTCGTTATAATATAGAATAATTCATTAGAAGCATAATCTGTTAAATTTTCGACAGGCAGAGTGAATAGATTGTGGCTGCTCTTTAATGTACATCTCTGAGAGTAAAAAGGAGCTGATGAAAAAGATAGTTGTATGTCATAGCCAGAAATGTTACTAGAAAATCCTTAAGGACATTTGAATAGAAAATCCTCAAGTCCAGTTGTACAAGAGGTTGTATAATCTGTCAACACAGACATACAGCAAGAGAGATGGCCTCAGTACAGAATAGCAAAATGTCAAGACCAGGGCCCCAAAAATTAGACCTGGGGCCCATGGCTTGCTGAAAGCACAATCCTTACTTTCTGGCAGCTTATAATGCTTCTAGGTGTTGATACAATTGGGAGGAGGGGAAGCAGATAAACGCCTGAGAGCTCTTTTCAGAGAGTTTCTCAGCCTTGGTGGATTTCTTACTCCTCAGCAGCTTTTCATAGTTACCACGCTGTAAACATTCTTGTGAGGAACGGAGGGGCACGTGGTGAACCCATTTTTATGCTGATATATCCTTTGATTACTCCAAGGATTCTTAACCTGCCTGACCATTACCTGGGGAATCACGTGGGGTGCTAGTAAAATTTACCAGTGCCCTCGCTTTTCCACCAGTGGTTCTGATCAAAGTGGTCTGGGGTGGGCCCAGGCATTGGTAAATGCTAAATGTTCCCCAGATGTTTCTCCTGTGCAACTAGATCCAAGAATCTCAGGACTTTGCTCTGCTCTTTATATATATATATATATATATATATATATATATATATATATATATATATATATATATAAAATTTGGGGGGGATGTTCAATGCTACTTATGAATAGAAATATGTGGTGTTTGTGAGTTTCATTTTTGTTATCCTCCAAACTCATTTTGAGTCTCCTATTAGGCTAGGCTGAAGGGAAAGAGAAAAAGGTAGAGAGATAAGAGAAAATCATGAAAGAAAAAGGGGGAAGAAAGGTTAAAAGGGAAATGCTGAATTCTTTACTGCAAACTCACTCCAGAATCTTTGAGCACAGGACCCATAAATTTTCATATTATTAACTTCTGAGTTGATTTTTATGCACACTTTAAGTCTGAAAGCTCTAATCTGGGATCCCTGGGTGGCCTAGCGGTTTAGCGCCTGCCTTTGGCCCAGGGCGCGATCCTGGAGACCCGGGATCGAATCCCATGTCGGGCTCCCGATGCATGGAGCCTGCTTCTCCCTCTGCCTGTGTCTCTGCCTCTCTCTCTCTCTCTGTGTGACTATCATAAATAAATAAAAATTAAAAAAAAAATTGAAAGCTCTAATCTATTGGGAGATCCATTTAAAGTACAATCAGGGAGGGAGGGAGCAGATAGGGATCATGTGCTGACTAGGGAAGGATAATGGAACAGAGGGTTCCATAATCAAGGAAGCTTGGACTGAGCAGAGAACTTGTGTAGGCTCCTTGGATTTTGCATAAACAACCCTGTGAAATTGGGGGGATTTACATGAAAATCAAAGCTATTACTGCACCCATTTTTTGATGGTAAACTTAGTTAAGTTGGTCACTTGAAATGAAGCTCATCCATGACACAAGACATTGGATTTAAGGCCCATCCTAAATCAATATGATTTAATCTTGATTAAAATCTAAACTTGATTACATCTACAAAGACCCTCTTTCCAGATAAGGTCATATTCACATGTGCCAGGGATTAGCACTTCAACATATCTTTTTGGGGGACACAGTTCAGCCCACTACAGACACCTTATGTAAAGCTGCTTTCATTTTGTTTAAAGCGATTTTACCCATAAGACCAGCAGTGGTCACAGTTTTGAGATCCATTTTTCCTACCTTTTCATTTACAAACATATACATTATTCTTTTTAGAGTTGCACTTTCACTTGGTAAAAGTATAGTTAAGAAGCAAGTGATGGTGACACCTCATCACTTTTTCCATCACCAGACTGATAGGCATTAAATTACACTGACAAGACAGATGCCCTGGAAGCAAATGGCCAGTTTGTAGAGAAAAAACAATAGCAATCAAAGTACATAAAGACAGCTCATTTTAGAGCTTCTTCCTCCCCACACACTGGAATACTTATTTGAGCATAAGAAGTTATTTGGCTTCAGAGAGCCATCAGTTTGTTCTGTCCCTAGTACCTGAATATCAGTTTGAGAAAGCACAGAATACTAGAAAGGCAGGCTAAGTGGCCTCTTGGGATTTCTTAGGAACATTTTGATCTTTTTTTTCCTGTTAAAAAGAAATTATTGTAAGAAAATTCCTCAAGTCCGATTTCAATCCAACTGCTTTTAAGTCATGTAAATATTCAAAACAAAGAAACAAGTTTGCTATTTGGTCATTGAGTAGGAGTAGACTAAGTTCTTACTCAATGAACTTTTATTTCCACTGGGAATTGTAGGCATGATACATTTTCAGTGGACGATTGTAATTCCAAGTTATCAATGAAGATAGCCTTTAGGATCTGGTTGTCAGGATCTAAAATCAGAATCTTAGAGATAAATTCATACAGAAGAGAGGAGAAAAAGAGGTATTAAGGAGGGAGTGAGGCTAGGTACAACAGATAGCAAAATCAGAAGGGCTGGGGAAGCTAAGGGCTCTAAATTAGATCAAGATATGTTATTCTCACTAAGGAGAAGACCTCATGCCTCCCATACCTGGCCAGACCTGGGGATTTCTCTTTACCTTAATAGTGCTCAAAGATGGTTTCTATAGCATCATGAGAATTTTACTAAACCAGCTCATTTTAAAGGGATCTTCATATGTGCGCTGTAGATTTTGTTGCTATATTTAAGGGAGATGTGATAGGGTTAGGGGGTTTAGAAGAGGGGAAAGGGGATATCCTGAAACAGGATTTCAGTTCCTTTGCCATTTAGTCCAAATGAATTAATTTTATGCAATATGTAAATTTCTTATGTTTCTGAATTAATGGATGGTATTTTATTACCTTCTAGCTCCACTCTACAAGTTGTGGTCCAGAGTTATCTTGTTTTCTTATTTATCAAAAGTAAAGGAAGTTTCCCAGAAATGGGAGAACATGAAAAGCATTTCACTGACTTTGGCTGTGGAGCCAATGTTACAAAGGAAAGGAGCCATTTTGCATGGCAGCTTTCCCCTTCTCAAAAATAAGGCCGTAAACAGCTGCTAAGAAGTGAGGGAGCCATTACTTGAATTGGGGTCTCTGTGCTGATGCACACGGAGGGCTGAGTAAGCTGGCTTCTGGGATTGACTCATGCTACAAGATAGAATTATTTGACTCATATATCTCTATGACCAGAGAGTTTTGCTATTGAGTCTAAAAAAAAGTCTGTTGGAAAATAAGAAGGAAGATGATTGAACTGTATGAGAAAGGAGGAAAACATATAACTAAGTACTTTAGTTATATCTAAGGGTATGAATGGGATATATTATGGGATGAATTACTCAAAAGTCTTAGACTGCAATCTTTTTGGCATTACTTATTAAGAATTGGAGATTTCCTACATATTAAGACTTAAGGGGTCCCAAGAAAAGGTCCTCCTCAAAAAAATTTCCACTAGTGTTCCATAAAATTCTCAAGCCTCTCCTTGCAGCAAGTCAGGGCTTCTCAATGAAGAGACGTGGAGCTACCAGTGAACTTTGCAACCTGGATAGAAGCTCTCCAAACCAGTTGACATTACCATCTTCTTCACTGCTGTTCTGTCTGACCTTGTTGAAATCCCAGGGTATTTCACACGGGAGAAGCACTGCCCTCTCATTTGCTCTACTGACCAGCTCCTGTGAGCACCACCCCTTGGTTTCAAGGAAATGAATAGAAGCTTCTCTCCCACAAGAAAGTTAGGGCCCCTCAAGTGAAAGCATTCAAGTCATCTGCTAAATTTATGTAAGACATTTAAGTCTTAGGATTCTTTAAAATATTAGTGTAAATTTAGAAGCAACTTAATATAGGAGCAAACAGACTTAGATTTATACTGAAAAAGCCTGGATTTAAATCTCAGCTTTTCATGTCATGGCTGTTATGATTTGAGACAAGTTACATAATTTTTCAAGGATCATTTTCTTCATCTATAAAAATAGTGTAATAAAATTTATCTCATAGCATTGTTCTAAGGATGGGATGACATTTGTGTAGCTATGACTGGAATGGGGATATATTTCCCACCTGTTCTTCTAATACCCTCCAATAAGGCAGGCAGGGTAATGAGGGCAGAACCAAGATTAGAACCCTGGACTTCTGAATTCTAGTAGTAGGTCTGGGGGTTTTCAATAATGTAAATCCAAAGGGAATAATGGGACAGCACATACTTAATTGCTTAGGATTTAAAGAGTTAGATTGAAATGATCAGAGGGTAAATGGACTTGCCATTTGAACTAAAATATTTAGCTGTCCCTCCTTATTTGGTAAATTTATCTGCTCCCAGGTATTGGGCTGTGTCTTACCACAGTTCAGAATAGAAAGCTTATTTCAGGAGCTTAGCACAGCAAATTTCCTGTATATAAGTCCCCAGAGGGACTTGAAGAATCTGAGCAGTATAGCTTGAAATCAGTGCTGTCAGGCCCCTCTGGGGCAGTTGACACGATGACTGACTTATTCATTGCCAGCTCATCTGTATCAAGTCATAGGTTTTCCCAAATCCCAAGATGGACTCATTTTTTTCTGCAATTAGTGTACATTTGGAACAGTTCCTTTGGAAGGATGCTGGTCCATTCCTCAATCCAGGAGATTCAGAGAGATATAGCCACCTGGCTCCAACCTGGATTGTTGTCTGTGCTGGATATAATTATTTTCCTCAAGTGCCAGAGTGAGCAGTCAAGAATAATACTGCTCTATTTGGGGTATTTGATAAGTGAGAAGTGTGCCTGACCTAGGAAAAGCTCTTTTCCATTTTTAAATTATAATAATTTACATGAGTTCATGTGAGCATATGAACATAAACTAATGGGGCTATGAATCCAGCTTTTGGAATATTTAGTTAATTGGAAATGAGGATCAAATAATCTCATAATAGAATCTCAGAAAAAGGGTAGTTTAGGTTTCTGAAGAGATTTTTATTTTAAAGGCCATCTAGCAAAAAATCTCAATATAAACTTTTGCTGTTCTCTTTGGAATGGCTCTAATTAGTGCTAGAAGTGTTTAACTTGTTTCAAAGATGCTAATTTGAGCCTCAGACAGCTGCAGTGGTTATTAATATGAGCACAATGGCTGACAATTTGACAACAGCCTCTAGTTTTCATTTACTGCTTTCATACTAAATGTCCCTTTTGTGCACAGGGCGTAAAAACCATGGTCAGATGACTGACTTGGGAGACACGCCTATAGACTGACCAGCATCTGATAGCATTTTTAGTTCTTAAGAAATGATACCCTCTTAATAGGGAAACTGGTAGTTCTTATACTAGATTATAAATCTTTAACACATTATTAGTATTTCCATAGTGCTGTGAAAAATCAAGAAAAAGAAACATTAATAAAATTAGTGAGGAAAGATGGACTCATTTTTTAATACATATTTACTATAGATAAATTGATATATGAAAGTGTCATGGGACCCTGGCCTAGAATTAGAACAAACAAGCAGTTCTTTATCACTCCGCTGAAATGTGATTTAGAGATGAATGTTTTAAATCAAAGTTATTTTTTGCTTATTCTTTGTAATTTTCTAGAAAATAATGTTACCTAAATGAAAAAGCAAAAAGTAACAGAAAAATATCTGATGATATGTACTTTCTTTTCTTAGTTAGGTTTTATAATTCTATGCCAGATTGATGTGCATTTGTATTTGGTCTGTGGGTTTTCTTACAGAGCACCATTTTGCTTGACTGAACTTTGTTTTGTAAATGTACAAAGGCTTAAATCATCCTGTGGGCATCTCTGCATGTGTCACATTCACCAGACAACTTGTCTAATTCTGTGAGTGTGTTTCTTTTGAAGGACTCAGCTGATCCAATGTTTGAGTAAAAGCAAATAATCAACTAAATACTGACAGGTATAACTTAATATCTCTGACCCAGGCTGAGCCAAAGGCAGAATTAAAATATAAACATTTTCCTATAGTGCCTACTGAAACTGGATATCTTAAAAAGTTACTGAAAAGTTGGATTAATTAGGAAACACACCTTGCATCAAGTAGCCTGTCTTTCAAGCCAGAAGGTAAGCTATATATTTAGGCCAGAGATGATTTTCTTACCCTCAGTCCTCTGTGTATGGTCCAGGGTCTTGTCCCATGAATGAATGAATAAATGTGTAGAGGCCTTGAATATTTATACAGGGTTTGAATATAAATTATTTAATTTAATCCTCACTACTAATATGTACTCTGGGTTTTCTTATTATCTCATTTACAGAGAAAGAAATTTGTCATTATAAATTTGCCTGGTGTTCCTCAGCTATGGAGACAAAAGATGAGACCTGAGCCACTGTCTTTTCACCCCTAAGTTTGAGCAATTTCTAAGTCTTCATAATGTCAAAATCTCTGTCCTTAGAACTTACTTCTGCAGCTATGTTGGTCTTATTCTAGAACATCCTTTATCCCTTCAGTGCCAGCAAACTTTCTGTGAAGGTCCAGATAGTAAATATTTAAGGTTTTATGGGCCATACAGTCTCTGTCACATAGTTCCTCAATTCTGCCATCATAGCACAAAAGCAGCCATAGACTAAATATATCAACACACAGGCATGCATGTGTTCCAATAAAACTTGATTTATAAAACAGGTGGTTGGCTGGATTTGGCACACGGGCTGTAATTCAGAGTCTCTTAGTATAATAGAACAGAGGACCATTCTCAGAGACTATCAGGGAATCTAAGTTCTAGCCCTGGCTATATGATTAGAAATGTAAATAATAAGACAATAAAAATAGCAATAGGTAACATTTATTAAGCAATTTATGAAATATATATGCTTCATCCAATTTATCTAATTTCATAAACCTATGTATAGAAAAGTTATGCCATTCACTCAAGGTCACTGCTATTACTTGTACAGCTGGATTTACACTAGGTTTGCCTACCTCAGCATCCCCTCAAGGCTTTTGGACTATGATAGGAAGCTCCTGCTCTAAGATCAAATAGTGACATTGCAGGATCTGAAAGAAGTAAGTCTGTCATTGATGGTGACATGAAATTCAGAAAAAAATGACACTTTGTGTTCACACAAGATGAAGCATGGGATTTCTGGCTGCCTAGCAGGAGCCCATTGCTGCATGATGTGTGACACAGGACTGGTGACACAGGACTCTGGAGAGAGAAGACTCTGAGGGGATGTCGCTGCTTCTCTCTCTCTGGGCCCTGATTGCTTTCTAATACATCAATGTGAATATTTTCCTTTCTCTGAATATCTAATAAAGAATCCATTTAAATAGACATATGTAAAGATTATATAAAACAAGACTAAGACAATGTTGCCGTGAAAAATTCAAAGATGTGCAAACTTGCATCTTGAGCCACATCCTGCCTTCTTACACCGTCTCATCTTTAGGGAATGCATGTCTGATGCCAGGGACAGACAGCCTCAACTCAGTGGACATGGCCACCAGGAGGAGTTTCCCAGACTGGGCATGTGTATTTTACCCTCATGGAGCTTCGGAAGGATGCTATCATAAGGCTGAAGTACTGGAGTCCTGGCCACAGGAATGTGGGTGGGTGGCAAATTTTGGACACATGTGACTGATTTTTCAATGAAATAATGGTCTGTATTGGGAGTTTCCTTTAACACAGGCAAAGTAAATGGTACATTTCCAGCATTACAAGAAGCACACACTCTCCTGATTTTCTTCCATTGGCAATCCATTCTTTACTGTTTGCTTCACAAACTTTACAGGGAAGGTAACAAAATGAGACCTTAGAATTATCAGGTCACTTTCCTCAGTGTTGTGAGAGACCAGAGCAGCTTAAAGTGTATGGTATCTGAAGAAGGCAGAGAAAGTGGAAGAAGGATAAAGGAGAGAAATATAAGCAAAAAAGCACCTTTGACTACTTTACAAAAATAAATGGGAAGATGGTATTCAATGGGTATAGAGTTTCAGCCCTGCAAGGTGAAAAATTCTGGAAATCTGTTGCACAGCAATGTGAATGTACTTAGCACTACTGAACTGCACTCTTAAAAAATGGTTATGATGGATAAACCACAACAAAAAGTTCTAAAAAGAAGAAAAAAAAATGGTTCAGAACCTGTTCTGTGAATCTGAGAATGCCTGGGAGACTTGTGTTCCTCACAGGTAAAATCAGCATTAGGAGTTAGGATTCCTACCTCATTAGGTTGATGAAGCTAACTGAGATAATGCACTTTAAGTGCCAAGCACAGTACTTCACACCAGTAGCATCTTCATAAAAGCTAACATTCTTTCTCCACTTTTCTCACTCTCCTCCAGCTCCTCCTTTGTCCAGTGTTTTTTTTTTGTTTTTTTTTTTTTATGATAGTCACACAGAGAGAGAGAGAGAGAGAGAGAGAGAGAGGCAGAGACACAGGCAGAGGGAGAAGCAGGCTCCATGCACCGGGAGCCCAACATGGGATTTGATCCCCGGTCTCCAGGATCGCGCCCTGGGCCAAAGGCAGGCACCAAACCACTGCGCCACCCAGAGATCCCGTCCAGTGCTTTCATAGCAGATTTTATCTTCCTACAAAATATTTTTCTGGGGAAGGTAAAAAATATTGCCCACGTGATTTAGCTTGCTTCTGTTGCCCCTCATCAGTCAGCCCATATGCAAATGTGTTGTGGTTTACCCTGTTCAGTGAGTAACAAGCTAACAGATATCTTTACTTAGTACTAGTGCTTGAAGCAATTGAATTGCAAAGTGTGAGCAATTCAGGGAATGTGGGACAAAATGAGGTGGACAAGCATTTCCTGAGTCTCCCAAGGAAAAATATGAGCTGTTGAGCAGTAACCAAAAGTACTAAATCTCTAGGCGTGACAAGATTAAGTAAAGTTAAATATAGACTCTGAATCAGGAAATCACATCCTAATGGACTGCCAGATGTCCCTTCAAGGACAGCAGAGGAAATAGGGGCCCAGTTGGTGAGAACTATCAATATTGTTTGCTAAGATTTCATATTTCACTGACGCTTACTAGAAGCAAGGTAATTCACCTTAGTTTTCTTCAACATTAGTTTGACATTGGCTGTTCTGTTGTAGAGACATGTGTGATGCAGTTTTATGAAATCTTTTTTTTTTTTCCAGTGGCCCTTGGCTTTTTGTGTAACTTTGTACCTGGCATCTACTCTGGGCATAGCCTGCACTAGGATCTAAGGGAATGGTGAGAGAATGTCAGCAGAGTCTCTTCAAGGCCTTTGGGGGAGGAGGTAAGAATGGAAGTATGTGAGCATGCACAAACACATTCATACACCGTCATGTACTCACATGTGTGCGTTAGGCACAATGCAGAGCATGTACATTAAAAATTGCCAAACCTAAAGCTTCAAACAATCAATGCTTCAGACATTTACAGAAGTGAGAGAGTAAGGTGGATCAGTGTACAGTTGAATCCCTTGGGGATCTTGTCAGAATGCAAGATTCTGGTTTATTAAGTCTGGAAGATCACCAAGATTCTGCATTTATAACAGACTTCTGGTCCACTTTGTTTACTCATTCATTTGTTCATTGTTGAATCTGTCATACGGTATGCATTATTGCTATAAACTGGGAATAAAACAATGACTGAGGTATCAAGTAAAACAAACATTATTACTTCATAATTGACAGAGATACTTCTAGAGTTCTTTCTGAACTTGTTTTGTGAAGGATGGATAGTAGTTTTCATGATAAATAAGTTGTGGGGATTGAGGGGATAGTGTATTTCAGGCAGGAGGAACAGCATATATTCAACACATGAGGTGTTCCTCAGTGCCACTGAGGCTCAGTCTTGTGATATGGCCAAACAAAATGCTGTGGGTGGAAGAGCAGAAGGAGAAAACGCTGGACAGTAGTCAGGGGCCACGTCATAGAGGGCCTGTGTGTCAGGCCAAGACATTGATGCCATATCCTGAAGCTAAGGTGCTCTGTGGAAGGGAATCCAGAGACAGCTCATAAACTTCCCTGTGTCCTTGGTCTTATTCTTATTTATAGATGACGATGTCAACTACTTTCTAGGATTTAGGCAGTTGATTATATTTTACCTGATTTGTGGACACCCCCAAGTCCCACTCCGAATATCTAAAACTTTGGTGCTCTGGCTTCTGCAGCTCCATTGGTTTTCTTCAGCAGAAGTTAGTAATACACAAAGCAACAAAATTGATTTGCCCAAAGCAGGGCTTCTCAGAGGTTAAGAGAAACTCCAACAACTTCCAACTTTTGGGTCTCCTGGTTTATTTAAAAAGTACACACAAATCAAAATAAGGTGATGAAGTTTGCAGTGTATCTTAAATATTTCCTTGGTAAAATTATAACATTTACCATAATAACTACACCACAATGTATGCTGTTTTAAAGATAATTATAGTTTTATAAACATTAAAATACAATAAAAGCAGAGTGGGGCATAATATTAATGCCTGCTTTCAGTTCTATATCTCCATTATTGTAATATAACTGAATTTAAAGACAAAAAATGAAAATATGAGGTCTTTTGTAAATGTAAGGCTAGGTCAAGCTGCCATCCCAACCCCTACTCTCTCTATTGTCTATTCTAATAGGCCCTGATCCAAGAACATCAACAAATTCTTTTTTTTTTTCAAGATTTTATTTATTTACTCATGAGAGACAGAGAGAGAGAGAGAGGCAGAGACAGAGGCAGAGGGAGAAGCAGGCTTACTGCGGGGAGCCCGATGCGGGACTCAATCCCAAGACCTGGGTATCACCACCTGAGCCAAAGGCAGACGCTCAACCACTGAGCCACCCAGGTGCCCCAACAAATTCTATGTTCTTATTTATGGAGAAATAAAGCATTAGCCCTCACAGAGAAAGCACTGCATTGATTGAGGGTATGCAAGGTGACCAATGACCAAACATCAGTGACCTTCAAAAGCCACCTTCAGGGCTGACCAAAGAACCCACTGTGCTGCTCCAATCTCATCTCAACATGGACATATTCAGCAAAATGACAAAAACCACTGAAGAGGAAATGGGCATGTCAGCATGTGAAAGATAGACTAGCTGGTCCTCTATCATCACCCTTCATTGTTTTGGCTTAGTGCAAAATTTCCTGATTTGAAGAGACAGGTTTATTTTGAAGGCAGTGAAACACAAATGAATGTATAAACAAGGGTATATCTGGCAGCATGAGAAGCAGTTTTCAGCTTAAAGAAACAATGATACAAACCAAATTTCCTAAACCAGCTGAAAAAAGGAGCCATTTCATGTGCCTAGCAGGCTGCATGCAGCACACTGATCCATCCCTGATGCATTTACCTGGCCTGTATGTTCAGATTACAGATCTTTGTAGGAATGGTTCCTGTGCTTTAGGATTTTTTTAGAAAAATAAAACAAGATCTGTGTCTATATAGAGTCCTATCAGAGAGCTGAGAGAAAGAGCTATAACATGAGTTATGAGGGGCAAAGGGGCATCCCAACAAGGAAGAAAAATTAAACTACTGTCTGGTCAGTTGGATAAATTAAATTTGTCCAGGCTGGGCAAAGATCGGACTGGCCAGAGTTAATTCTGGAGTGAAATTTTATGGTTATGTCTTTTAAAAGCCATGTAAATTGGCAAATATAAAGCTGACAGGACCTTGCAGTCTTCGGCAAGAACACACTGTCCCTCTCATTTATTTCAGAGAACGCTGCCCCTGTTCAAAGCCTTGCAGTGAGCTGTGCCAGAGTGTTTTGGCCATGAGTGCATGATGCAGTCTAGTGGGAGGGTGGGGGTGGTGCAGAGAGCATTCCAATAAAAAAAGGATTCTGCTCTAAAGAGACAAAGGAGCCACAGAGCCACAGACATTGGACCTGGGGGATGCATCATTTGTTGTCTTTTCCATTGTAGCAAGAGGGTTTCTGTCATGGCAGAGAATTTAAAATTCTTTCCCTGAGAATTATGAACTCTTGTTTTTGGACCTAATGTTTTCAAGGGCCTGACAAAGCTAGAGCGATCAAAGTAGGTTAAATTGATCACTTTGATTAATCTGTGATTAAAGGCCCTGCAGGATAAAAGGATAGGTATTTGGTCCAGTGGAGGATGGTAAGGCTGGAAATCATGGTTGAAATGGGAACAGAGAGGTTTCTTAGACTACAAAGATGTTAGAACATAAAGGGCTTCTGAGGTAATCTGGCTGGTAGATGAGGCAATAGAGGGAGACCTTGAGTGATTAGCTTGGGGTCATACAATAAAACGTAGTTGAGGCAAAGCATTTAAGTAAGTAGAGCTTCTGATTCATGATTTATGGCAAAAGTGACTCCAATTCTTTCCTTCTCTATATCTCCTCTGTAATCAGAGAAATGCCCAGGGAGGCCTAGTAAAGATCAGCAGAGTGGCTAGCTAGCTGTGGCTTTGTGAGCAATAATAGTGAATATTGTTCCAAGCCTCTCAGTTTTGGGGTGATTTGTTTTTCGCATCCTTGTGGCAATATATGATTGGATGGTGGTGCTGTAATGAAAAGTTGGTTATTGAGAAGAGAAAGAAGAGGATAATCCTCCAATGCATTAATTAAACCCTGCAGTTTCTATCATCTAGGAATAGCGGCCAATTTAGGGTATGAGGCTATGTCCTGGAAATGGAATCCTGGAGAAACTTCCTCAGAGCCCTTGTGGCAGTGTGCTCCCTAAAGTGATCCCAAAGTGGTTGTGTCCTCACACTCTGGAGCCAAAATGATTCTGGAGATCTTCTAATTCTGATTTTCAGATAAGGATCAGAGGCTAAGGAGTGTTGAGGCAGAATCAATCGCATAATTTGTGGGATCCAGTGACAACAGAATATTAAATCAAGTACAGGCACGTCTAAGTGTGAGTTCCTTCTGCAACTCTGTAGGGTGTGTGCACTTATACTAGCCTGGGGCTTGGTAATTAGTCTAAGTTCATCTAGTTAACTTCTACCAGAAGTTCTAATTGAGTGTATTTGTTAACAGGTAGTTCAAGATGTAAGACACAAACCTAACACCTTTTTAGTTCCTACTGTAGTGATTTTCATTATTTTCTAATAGACTGAGAGAAAGAAATCTGAACCAGAAACTATATCGCAGGCTTGGGGTCTGAAGGAGAGCGAAGAATTTATAATTCTTCATCAGATGTGTTGAAGCATGGGAATTTGAATTCAAGCAAGTAAACTCTGAAATTAAAATTCTTATATCAAGGATTTTGCTGTGTCCAATTATATCTTTATGATATTTTCTTTGTGGAAGTTGATTGCTATTCATTATGATAAATTGCTTGAATTGTCTCTTTATTTAGCTATTTATTTTCTCTCTCCTCTCTCTCTCTCTTTCTCTCTCATTTGAATAGAAAAATTTCAGGTGCTAAATAACAAGGATATAATTTCTTTTTGAATTTTTCCCAACTTTTTACTTATGACATAAATACTTTTCCAACAGCTCTGAACTCTTCCCTTTCTTTCAGAGGTCTGGAAAAGCGACAGCTTAGTAGGTACATTACACCATTTTTAACCAACCTTTTTGAACATTCACTGTTTTGAACACTCTTCTTTTTTGACTTATACACTTAAATATTATTAGAATCTTGTCCTTAGGAAAGCAATCTCCATTACTTTATTTTATAATTAATTAGAACAGAAAACGGAACTCCATTATTTTATCTTATAATTAAATAAAACATAAAACGAAACTCTGGGCCTTCTGAGGTTTTCTGTTTTCTCTCATAAGCCTATCATAGGAAATTCAAAAAGGGCCCCTTAGGTAACAGAGATGGGCTTGTGGATTTAAAAAAATTTAGAAAGGGCAAGGTTTTTCTGACACCCCGCCCCCTTTTTTTTAAGACAATGAAAGTGACAAGGCAAGATCTTAGATGATAAAGTTAAAGGCATCACTAAAGGCAAAAACCAGGGATGAGAAACAAACTGTGAGAACAACATAAAAGCTAGTAGTAACGTCATGAGGAACAAAGCTCAATTTTGCATCAAAGGTCAAACTAATTGCACACTAATGCTTCATGTCAGGAGCATTTTTGCTGTGTCGAGATTGGTTCTTTATTATTTTTTTCATTCATTTTTATTGCGATTGGTTGCTTTAGCATGTGTCCTTGCTTTAAGGATTTCTTGCTATAGCTCCCTAGACACTTGTCAGCCCTATTACCTGTGGTAAGTCTTTTTCCAGGCTCCCAACCATCTATCTGGTTTTGTCTATGCAGATGCAAATGAAGGCCGGGTTCTCAGGGCATTTGCCCCTTCTCCACTTCTTTTCCTTCAAAAAATTACCATTCTGAAAAAAATAAAAAAAACATTTTGGGCTTACCTTTGGCCAGTGACCTCTAACTGGATTAATAAGAGGTCTAATTTAGTTTGGAACAATACAGCTTGATTTTACGTTGGCTTGTTCAGGCTCTTACTTATTCAGAATAAATTTTCATAGTCTCTAATAGAAATGCCAACTTGGTTGGCAAAGGAGTTCTATTACCAAAGAGGTTTTCAAACCAGTTTCTAAAGGAAGATACCATAGTGGTCAGGATTGTTCAAAGAACTATTGGTCATAATAATCATGACCTGGCTCTGGTTATTATCTTTGGGGCACGATTTCTCTTCTGCTCTCTGCTATCTCTGTCCAATGTATTTCTGACCTCTCTCCCACTTTTCTACCCTATATTTCAACCAGAATGCCAAAACTCTGATCCTCCTTCATGTTTGCCAAGGTCACATTGGCAAGGAAATCTTCCTGCAGGCTTCCCTTGAGGACAAAATCAAACTGAAACTTTCTGCCCTTAAGCTAAAAGCTCTATGAGCCTCAAGCTACTTGGCTTCTGTTTCGCTTTTATCTTCCTTTTTACTCACTCTTTTCTGTGTCCCTCTCCCAAATACCAGGTACCCTAGATTCCCTTCTTTTTCTCCTACTCTCTTCAATTGACCCTTAAAAACAAAATGCTGGTAAGCTCCCTTCCTTTGCCTCATTTAAAAAATTTCCATAAAATTTATAACTGGCTTAGGCTGGCCATCACTGATCTTGATTTAGCTGCTGCCAAGAAGTATTTTATGATTATCCACTGACTTGTTTACAATAAACACACAAAGTCCTTGGTGTTAGAAGCCTGTATATATTCTCTGATTTGTTTGGAAAATAGAGTGAGTACTTGAAGTTCCCTGTGTAGAATAAGGTGGTTTGGGTTGTTTGACTTGCACATTTTATATGAGAAGATAAAATCCCCATGACTTAATATGTAATAACAGCAAATCATTTTGCTGCCGTGTAGAAAATGTATACAGCCCTGAGACAACACAGGAAACTTTCCAATACTTCCTTAAGCATTAGTTTTAGAAGGCCATTAGTGAGGCTGGTAATTGAAAACAAATTGTGTTGGTTATGGTGAAATTGGCTATTGGTGGAAAGTGTTTGAATATCTGAATGCGTTAGGTTAATTGATTATGTAAGAGTGATTTAGAGGCTGATGTAATAGCCACCATAATAGCAGTCTTGAATTCTGCTATTTGAAGGATGAGTCAGGGCAGGAGTGATTTAAATGCTGGAAACATTTGAATTGTGTTGATTGTTCAGTTGTACATTTGAAATATATGAAAGTGATCTCTTCTTCCTGTAAGCTCTGGTATCATATCAGTCACTATATGAATTCAATGTTCAATAGCTCTCTAACAGGTGGATGTTCTGTCCCTGGCAAAAGAGTGTAATTACCCGGAACAGATCTGTAAAAAAGAGCTCTGATGTGTGTTTTCAAAGAGAAATATCAACTGCATCTTTTGGAAGTTAACCCCAAGCTATGGTGCTAGAGTTGAACTCGATTACTTCACTGTCATGGAAGGAATCTGATGTCTGAGGAAAAGTCATATTATTCTGCCTTCTGTAGTCACTTTCCTCCATCTGACTAGAGCTGAGTTTGGGACCTGGGGTAGGGGCAATAATGATTGCATGTCTACAACTGCACTATTGACTATTGCATGTTCCTTTGCTGAAGCCAGGGCTATTTTATGGGGAGTTGTTAGTAGAAAAGAGCTTGGTGGGAGAATAAATGCTTGCTTCTATAAGGTTAAGCTGTAGTTCACCCAGTACATACAGAAGCCAGGAGGAGGAGCCACCACGTTATGGCAAACCCGTCACAGCACTGTTAAAGAAGAGCCACTTGATAATTCAGGAAATGTGGCTGCATGAACTAACTGTACACTGGGGGCCCACATCATCCACTCTCTACATAATGCTCCATTAAAAAGCACAGTCCAGAAATCAAAGTAATTACAACTGAAAGCTCATCTGCTTTCATTTCTTAAAGATCATTAGAGCAGATTCAATTTATAATCCATAGTAAAAAACTTTTTCAAAGCTTCCTTTGCCTCTGTCTCAGTTCCTCAGGCACCAAAGCTGCTCTAGCAGACCCCAAAAGGCTATTCTCATATAACATGTGGCCTTCATCTCCTACCACACCTCCGTGTGTAGATCTACTCAGTCTCTCTGGCTGTTTTTATTTCTGCCTTTTGTTTTGTTTATGTGGTTCTGCCTATTATTACAAAAAAGGGTTAGGAACTAGTTTGGCAAAATTCTCTTAAAGCATAAGGGAAGGGGAACAGAAGAATCTGAGCAGAAAAATACTAAGTTCTTTTATTAGTTGGTGTGGGAATAGGAGTATCAGATTATTGCTAAGGCTATAGGTAAGATATCTTTCTCTATCACAATCTATAATAAAAACCAACATTTATTAATAGTATGTTCCACTCATTTTGCCAATTATTTTACATTAAATATGTCATAATAACTAATATTATTTTACACATTTATAGTATTACCATAAAAATAGGGAAACTATAGTTTACACAAGTTGAGTGACTTGCTGCAGGTTATACCACTGGTTAATGGCAGAACTAGGATTTCTTGGCTTGATTTGTTTTCTTCCAAACCATCAAAACTTTAGGCATCAATGGCCCCCAATGGCTGAGGTTATATGAGAACAAAGAAATAATTTAAATACCGTGACACCTATTTATATATGAGAAATGCAGTTTAATTCCATTTTTAAATTGTTTTTCTTCTTTATACAATTTTTCAGTTGAATATTATTTTTGACCCATATTTATATTAACAGACTGATTACCAAATGTTAGATATTTGTCTGCAAATTAGTACTGGGACTTCTCAACCATAAGTGTGTGTGATTTTGAGACCCAATTCAAAATTAAATTTCTCTTATTTTTTTCCTATTTTCAGTTTTTCTCCCAAAGTTCAGAGGAAATTCTGTGGTCCAGGGTTATAGGCTTGAGTACCTTCCCTCTGAGTACTTCACTCATCACCACTGTGCCTCTTCTATGAGGTGGGAGAAAGGATTTAGGAGGAAGATTAGGAGCTCATCAGAGCATGACAGTGATGAGTGGTACATAGAGTGTGTGTAATGAAATCCAAATGCAGTTGTCAGCTACAATGTTGAATATACACCCTCAAAAATTATCTTCATATTAAATCTGTACTTTTTAAACAAATTTCCCTTTTGGTAAACATGTTTCTTTGCTAGTTTTGTATCCTGATTGAAAGCGAAGGGTTATGCCTCTGATGAGATTTATCATCATTCTTTGAAAGAAAGGCCTTAAACCAACACTTCCCATTTTTCTATTCTAATGGATGCCTTCAACCTGGAGTATGTGTCTTAGAGTCAGTCACTTTTATTTTCAGTGTGTTGAGTCTGTGTTCATCCACCATCTTGGCAATGAGTCTCATGTCAACTCCCTTGGCTGCTGGTTAGTTCTCTTTCTCTTGAAACTGGAGTTTGAGCTAGTTGTTTAAAGGAAACAGAAACAAAGGAATGGGAGAAGCTGAATGCAGCATTCTGAGATATTGGCCTTTTGAGTTTTTTTTTTTTTAAGATTTTATTTATTCATGGGATTTTATTTATTTATTCTTTATAAATTTTATTTATTTATTCATTTATTATTTATGGTTGTTGTGCACATGCGTGAGGGGGCGGGGAAGGCAGAGACATAGGCAGAGGGGGAAGCAGGCTCCATGCAGGGAGCCCAAGGTGGGACTTGATCTGGGGACTCTGGGATCACTCCTTGAGCCGAAGGCAGCCACTCCACTGCTAAGCCACCCAGGTGTCCCAGCCTTTTGAGTTAAAACAAACATCAGAACTACAAAAAGAATCTATCTAAGTCATCTGTCACCAATACTTTGAGCCTATTATAGAACAGGTCTATGAAATTATTTCAAGAGACCTCTGCATCCCTATACATACTAAATAAATAGTACCCTTACACATACATGCACTTTTTTCACATGTAAATAAGTGCTATTACAATTAATATGATATAGTTTGTTTCACTAATGTTAATTTTACTAAATTTATTTGCTATTATGTATTTTATTAGTCAATATATGAATATAGACAAGACATTCAACCACTATCTGACATGTATGCACTCTTATGTGTAAAAGGAGTTCTCATTTTTAAAACAGTTGGGAATCACTAATCTAAATAATGGTTTATTATTCTGAATAATGGTTCCTATTCTAGTCGGCCAACCACTATTCTAAATAATGGTTCCCATCTGGTCAGCAAGATGGGAAGAAATGTGAAAGAGGTCAGAAATATGAAGGCGCTTTTACAAGGAAAAAGAGCAGGAGGTCCCTACTCGAAGCTATCAATTCCTGTCAGGAAATTGGCTGACACATCCTTGCTTTACTTCAGAGCTATGGAAGCCTGCTGCTTGATTTAGCATGGGTGTTAAAGTACCCCATGTCAGTGAACTCACAGGAAGAACTTTTCATTTTACTGGTATTCTGAGCTTCAAAACGGCACAGCACTCAGGTACATTATAATGTATCATGGTGTCTTTGACGTTTTCCTAAGGAAAAATAATAGATTATGAGTCAATGTGCAAATGAGAGAATGAAGGACTATCTCTGATCATGAAATGTCTGCTTCTAGTTGATAATCAGATCATTCAAAGGGCATAGCAGTTAAGTTGTTTTGTTGGTTTTTACCTGCCCCAGTTTCATCTCTTCTGCTTGTGGTAACAGAATCTGTTTCCCTTTAAAGTATTGTCCATATCCATTGCTGGCATATGGCCCAGGCCTGGTCACAAAACTGTTGGAATTACTGAGGAGGTGAACGCCTCTGGATGAGGTTTTGAAACTGAAGTCAGTTTTAGTAAGAAGTTTTAGACGTCAGCTGCTTATGGTTGTCTTTGCTGTCACAGGGGGGACACTGCCCACAAGTACAGCAATGTGGGAAAGCTAGCCAGCACATGGAGAGAGTCCAAAGCAATCATTTGGACATCTGCTCTAAGTGTTCCTGATTTTGACTTTTGAATTATGTGAGTCAATCAAGTTTCCTTGTTGCTTACATGTTTGAGTTTGGGTATTGTCACTGGCATTATAAAGAAACCTGATTAACACAAGGTTTTCCTTTAGCGTCAGATGGAATTTATCATCCTCTTTGTTTTTCTTCTTTCTACATTTCAGCTCCAAGTGGACTCCACTTTGCCACTTCTGGGCTGCCCCAGTCTTGCTCCATTATGGCCCCTCAGTGTGGAGCAGAACTTTTTCTCCAGCTCACCAGCTGACTTCTATGGACAAGGCATTCTCAGCCACACTGAGCAGGTCCAAAAATGGTGGTGAGAAGCAGAGATTCTGTAGTTCTGGGAAACTCACTCTAAGATGGCAAGGGAAAGTCACATCAAGCTAGAATGTTCTAAACTGTAAACTGTAACTTTCTTTCCAACTGGCAATAAACAGTGAATGATGCATTTCAGCAAAGATTGCCAGTTTTTGATATAACAGCCCAATAGCTCAGCTGGGGATTGTGCTAAGAGAGGAGCCTATAATAAGCATTGTTTTGTGGAGATGGAGTATTTTGATGCTGACCCTTTGATTTTGCTTCTATTCATTTTTGTTCCTTTTGTCATTCTTGTTTCCCCTGCTGTGTTCTTTTCCATTATCACTCTTTTCTTTGTCTGAAATTTCACCCACAGAAATGAGCCTATAATAAGGGGACATGAGAAGCCCTAAATTGCTGTCATTTTGATTTTCTACTTTATTAATATTCCAGAATATGAAACATACAAGAGGTATTTTAGCTCACTGGTCCTTCAACTTAGTCATGCTACTATCTAATCCATTGCATGGGAAATTTGAATATGCATCATAGCATCTAAAACCAACACTTCTAAATCTGTTTGTGGTACATTATGTAGGAAATTACTTCAGTCTCACTAGTATTTGAGAAACCATCATACATCATTCCAACATCTTATAAAAAGAAGCAAGTGGGAGATTTGCATAAAAGGGAAAAGGAGGAATCACAACATTGCAATCCATTGATGAAGATTAAACTGGCTTCCTTTATTTTATTTATTTATTTATTTATTTATTTATTTATTTATTTAGTTAGTTAGTTAGTTATGGCTTCCTTTATTAATTGCACATGGCTCATCCTTGATTTTTGTGTCTCCTTGTGTTGCTTAATACACAGCCATATAAGATAATTGTTCTTCGTTGATCTTTGCATAAGTTTTTTAAAAGTCTGAAATTAAAGTCTTTATAGCAAAATTAAATCCCTCTTCTTCCAAGTATATGCAGGAGCTTCCAGTAAGTTTTTAAAAGTAGCATTTTGGGTGTATGGAGCCCTTACTATGTGCCAAGCATTTTACATGTATTACCTTATTTGGTCTTTAGAACAATCCTGTGAGACAGGAACCATTAGTCTCCTCCTTTTATAAGTGAAAAAACTTAGCTAGAATGATCAAGAAACCCAGTATAAGACTTATCTCAATCCAGAGACCATGCTCCTAACAGCTGTAGAGTACAGGCAGGGGGAAGGATGAAATTCCATGTTCTCTCACTGTCTCATGGATTCTGAAGGACCCCTAGAGTTAAGGATGAATGGGGAACAGATCAAGGCATCCTATGTTGCTGGTTTGAGGCCATTTAGGAGCAAGATACCAAGAATAAATGAAGGCTAAATCTTGGGAGCCGGGGTAGGCATGTATTAAGGTATATTTGAATTCAGTGAGCACTTTTGCAGCAGGTTGCAGACGTGGCAGTGACTTCTTTCCTTACTGATGGCCTGATAATAGCTGGCACCTAAGACACTCTGCTTCCTTCTCCAGCATCACCTCTTTCATGGCTCTCTCACACTCTATATTCTAACCATGATGGATTTTCAGTACCTTGAACTCATTTTTCTTTCTCTCACTTCTCAGTCTTTATATGTTCTTTCCTTCTACCTATTATCCTACCCATCCCAGTCTCTTCTTCTCCGGGCTATCTCTTGCTCAACCTTCAGGTCCAAGTTTAAATGTGTGTGTGTGTGTTTTTACCATGAAATTTTCTATGCTATCCCTGAAATAATTCAACTTTTTTGGGGTTCATTTGATTGTAGTGTCTTTTTACTTTTATCCTACATACTACAGGTTATAAGATACTACAGAATCCCTTACATATGCTGATGGAGAATTTACTGCTTTGATTATAATTGTATGTTTGATATCTGGTTTCCCCACTGGGTTGTAGCTCTTTGAGTATAGGAACTATGTTTTGTTCATTATTGAATCCCCTTCCCTAGTATAATACCTGGAACATAGTAAGAACTTAATAAATATTTGTTAAACAAATGAATTAAAAAATTAATGAAATAACTCAGGTTAAAGTCAATATCACTGAATATTAGAATGACTCAATAAGTAGCTATCAAAGTCCATGTGACCAGGTAGAATTAAAAACATTAGAAAATTCAACAATAACATTATCTTTGCCTTTACAGATAAAACAATATAACATATTACTTGGAAAGGGAAGAGAATGATCCATTATTGAGAACCTATTACTTAGAGTACAATGCAGTGTATGTAAATTTTTTTCATAATTCACAGTTAGAAATGTTGCAAAGCCCAGTACTCATGTACACAAAGTTAAAAAAGATTTTTCACAGAATACTTACCTTTATTGTGGAGCATACTCATATTTTGATTCTAATCTATTTTATGCTTTCTCATCTACTTCATTAAAAAATGCTGGGCAAACCACTAAATTGACCTCATGTCTTTTGCATGTGTCTGAAAATCTCCCTAAAGTGGCAAGGAGTGTGGTTTCTGGAGTCAGACTGCTTGCTGGTTCTGCCCCTTACTCATGGTGTGACATTGGTTCAATCATCAAACATTATAAAGCCTCATGCCCCATCTACAAAGTGGGGATTGTGTTAGTAGCTACACCACAGGGTGTTTAAGAGAATTTAATAAAATCATAAGTGTCTGGCACAGAAAAATCCTCAATAAACATTAGTCACTGGCATGTGCCAGAAACTATGCTTCTCAGGCATCTTTTTTTTTCTCTGAAAAATGTGTACCATAATGTCAGGCTATCATCCCCATTTAACAACAAGGAAATAAAGCTTGGAGAGATTAAATGTATCAATGAACCCAAATGGTCAATAAATGGTAGAGGTAGGGTGCTCAAACCAGATCTGTCTGACTCTGAGATCTATCACGTTACTAGGAATTAGAAGGCAACACTCAAAGAAGGTGTTATGGAAAGGATGGGACTTGAGGTAACCTTTGATAGATACGTAACTGGTTTAGGTCAATGTACCTAAATCCTATTGCACATGAAAGAAGGTAGTGTTTGGGATCAGCCACACCTAGGATCTGTCCTTTACTACTTCATAGCTTAATAATTGTGCACAATTTTTCTTAGCTTTTCTGAGCCTCAGTTTCCTCAATTTTATGCTATCAATAATATCAACCTTGCAGAGTTCTTGTGAATATTGAGCTACACATAACAATAGTTTTTATTGTCTGACAACAGGTGCTCAACAAATGGAAGCTATTTTTATTAGGTGGAATTTACTTATATGGTATGTGAGTGAGAGTTTAGTCTTTTAACAAGGGCTTAATTAAATTTTTAATATGTAAGCTTTAATAGATACAATTTTCAACCATATTGAGTGCATGGGTAAAATATATGTCAAATGGGTCTGGTAAGTTTTATTATTGATCATCTAAAGCATTTCCAAATAGAATGACTATGAATGACATTGAGATTGCAGCTATCAATTGTACTACTAGTAGTAGAGCTTGTCCAACCTAATCTCTTCCAAGTCACTGGCAACAATGTTTGGCTTCCTGGGGTTAATATAAAGTATATTTGCCTCACCTAGGAGCCATCAGAACTTTCCAACGGTCTTTTGACAAGTATCATGGAGTATCAAATGACAATGGGGCCAACTTGGCAGCATTATTCATTTCCATCTCAGCTTAATTACCAGCTTTGCTGGCTGCTCTTCACATGTGGGCCCAGAGATGAATCAAATATTGGAAATAGAAAGTTGTCTACTGTTTCTGCCCCTTTCATTTTTACTATTGTGGATTTGAAGACAGAGAGAGCCAAATTTCTTGTTCCCTAGGGTTCCATTGAAGGTGTATTTCAAAACTTAACTGGGCATGTTGCTTCAACTGCTATTCATCTCTGGTTACTTTGAAATCATTCAGTTTAATATTTCCCCTGTGGACTTCATGGTGTATTAGGTGCTTACTAAATCCCCGGACATCAGAGGTGGAGCACAGCTATGATTCTAAAGGGCTCAGTCACAGGTGGAGAATGGTGATGGCAGAGCTCATGAAGTTAGAATGCCCTTTTAAGGCTGTTAGCTGCCCAACCAACCCTGGACAAACTCTATCCTGCAAGCAAATTATAGAGATGCTGGGAGAACCAATGTTTTAGTCTCATGGGCAATTAAAATATACTACTAGGAGAGCAGAAATTCAGAAAGGCAATTTTACACACATCTATTTTCTTAGCTAGGGATATGATTCCACATACCAAAGAGAGTTCTGAGAAGTTTTTTGTGTGTTTAGTGATACAGTGAAAAATGAGTTAGTAAAAATTATCCCTTGAAATAGTTTATTTATTAACAAGTAGCAGTGAAAAAGTGAAGCGACAAGAATGTCACTCTTCCATTCTTGTCTGAAGTGACAAGAATGGAATTTCATTCCTCATCCTGACACAATTATTTGTGTTGTCTTGAATAAATCATCTATGTTTTTGGCCTCCCCCTGCCCCACCCCATTTGTAAAGTTCAGATTTAACTGCATGGAATATAGAGTCTAGTTCCAAGATTATAATATGAATCTAAGATTATTTCTCTGATTTTCTGAAAGTCTAATGTGATCAAACTGAAATGGCTTTTTTGTTTTGTTTTTCTTTTGTTTTGTTTTGCTTTGGGCGGTGGTGGTGGCGTTTGTTTGTTTGATTAGAATTAAACTGCATTAGCCTTTCTTAAACAGAAGAAAACTTTTGCACTGTGCTAACAGTTAGCATGTGACTTGCCAGGCAAAAGAACCATGTATGGAATGCTTCAGTAAAATATACCCCTTCAAATACCACATTCATTAATGAGTAGCAATAGAAGAATGAAAATCTGAGTTTTCTGATTTCCACACATTATCTCATTTGATCCTCATAAAAACTCTATAAGGAAAGTCATCATTTCAAATTAACAGAAGAAAAGGATTGAGATGTAAAAAAAAATAATTTCTTGCCTATGTTTACATAATTGAGTAGCAGAGATAGATCTTAGCATTCATGCTCTTGACTTTTATCCCACTGTGAAATACCAGTGGGCAGGATGACATAGGAGTCTTCCTAATATTCCTTTGTATCTTTCAATTTTCAACCAAATACTCATAACCATACATTTGAAATAGCCAAATCAGAAGCCTTGCTAATCTGTGAGATGCAGACCCCTGGGGAGGTGGTTGGAATGTTATTTCTAAAGGCATCTGAATCTTCACGGACACTAAGTATCTGTTCACCAAATATCTCAGTCAATTCAGGCTTCTATAACAAAGTACCACAGACTGGGTGGCTTATGAACAATAGAAATTAATTTCTCCAGTGTTCTGGAGGCAGGAAGTCTGAGATAAGGGTGCCAGTACAATCAGCTTCTGGCTAGAGCCCTCTTCTGCTGCAGTCTATTGATTTCTTGCAGTATTCTCACATGGCAGAGAGCAAAGAAAGCTCTCAAGGGCCCCCTCTATAAGCGCCCTAATTTCATTCATGATGGTAATATCCTCTTACCTAATTACCTGCAAAGGCCTCATCTCCTAAGACCATGATAATCAGGGTCAGGAATTTCAACACAAGAGTTTTGGGAGACACAAATATTCAGTCTACAATATCACATAACTAATATCTCAAATATATGTGAGCAGCTCTTATATTATTCAAATATTTCCATACAAATGTATTAAATAATTATGCAAAAATATAACTGACTTAGTAACATTTTTATGTTAGTATGTATTTTCTCAATCAATGGATACTGAGAGTACAACTAACATTGTCTAGAGTCTGTGAAATTCTGCATATGAAAATGAGACCCTGTGAACTTCCTGAGGTTATGGAAATGGTTCATATCATGACATGGGTGTTGGCCATATGGGTGTACAGATTTGTCAAAATGCATTGAATTATATGCTTAGCATCTATGCATTTCAGTAGTATGAATTTTACATTAGTTTTTAAAAATCAAGCCTCAGGTACTTCAACTCAAATGTACTGCAACCTCTCAAGTCCTAGTTAGCTTTTCCCTTGCAGGTCATACTTGGGGTGATAGTGAGGTGCCCTTCCCTGCATTGCCCTCTGTGAGCCAAACAACTAAAAATCAACATCAGTGGCTGTGAGTGTAAACCAAGAAATTTCCTGCAAAGGTGTGTCTGGAAAGTGTGAAAGCAGCTGTAATGGCAGCCAAAGTGTTCAGGACATAGACTTGTGAAAGCAGAAAGAGAATGTGATTGCAATTTAGTAAATGGATTCTAATTAATTGTTTGAGGAGAGAGTCACTCAATTGATTAGGTATGTCAACAGAAGAGGGGTAGACAGTCTGAAGCATAAAAAGAACTTCTGAGGATTTTCTAGTGCTGCCCAGAGAAAAAAAGTCCTGAACCTTGTAAATTCAAAGCCATATGTTGTTTTTGGCAGCAATGTGGATTATAAGACTTCATCTTGATCCAGATAAAATAGGTTCAAATTAGCCCCCTTTCTTGGTTCTGATTCCCTAGTTGGAACAACCTTTTTTGAGGCAACTTCTTTTCTGTTTGCTGATTTGGCTTTTCAGGTAACCTAATTCTGAGAGATGAGTGCCCCAGGTAGAAGGGGTATGTATTTGAGACTCTTGCAAAGAACTATTCAATTAGTATTCTGTCTCCTTTATATCAGTCTCTTTCATATTTGGTCAATGAGAGCCAATTCCTTGCATCCAATCATTTCTAAAGATCTCAATTTTAAGTTCATGGATCTGTAAAACTGTGATGATTCCCTGTATTAGTCAAAATTTTTTGGTTTTCAAGTGACAGATATACAACTCAAGCTTGCTTATGCAAAAGCAGAAATCTGTTGCCTCATTTAACATAGAAATTCAAGGTGGCACAGACTTCAGGTGATGAGGATCCAGGGGCTTGAATAATTCAGTTCAGAATACTGCACTCTTAGGTTTTGCTTTTACCTTCTGCTAGCTCTATTTCTATTTAGTCTTTCCTTTTGTCCTGACAAAATGGTTGCCACCAGATCTAAATTAGTCCTAAATCCTAAGATATTCTAGTGAGAAAAGAACTCCTATTTCCAACAGTTCCCAGAAAGTCCTAGACCTATATCTAATTGGCTTGATTTGAGTCAAGTGGCTAAGCCTGAATTACGCAGTGAGGCCAAGAAAATAGAATGTGCCAATTGGCCTGAGATTGGAATGCCAATCGAATCCTCTCAATTGAAAGGATGAATAATGGGGAAAGGAAGAGTTCTTAAATGGGAAGTAGAGATATCAGCTGAATGAAGAAAGTAAGGTAAAACAAAATAAACATCCACATCCCCTTCAAAGTCCACTGATTTCTGGGATCTTAACTGGCCTTCCAATCAATAACCCCTGATTTGTCCTTGTTCTCCCTTTCCTTTATCTTTCTTCTTTTCCCCCACCCAGCCCAGGAGACTAAGCAAATATCAATGGTCAGTTTGTAAATGTTTTCTTAAAAACCAATCTGTTCTAAATTTAATTTTGGGAGTAAATCAAATATAATATGGATATTGTATCTTAAGGGCATGACCCCAATAGTCATCTTTATATAAATGGAAATCTGAGAGCAAAAAGACATTTTGAAACTAAAATAACATATTTTTTTCCAGATTTGATCTTCTGCTTTGGATTTCCTATTCTCCTCCTCTAGTTCATTGAGACTGATTGGGATTTTGTTGTTGTTGTTATTATGATGAACAAACAAGCAAACACATAGTGCTCACTTCGGCAGCACATATACTAAAAAACAAGCAAACAAATAAAGGCTACTTTGTAACAATGAATCATCCATTCATTCTTTCATTCTACAACTACTTATTAAGTACCTATGGTATGCCCAGAACTGGTCTTAAAAGAATATAGTATTAAAATTCTATTTATGTGATGTGAACCAGAAATAACTAGAGATAAAAGCGATTTGGGAAGTTATTTTGTTAATGTCCAACATGATATGTTCATAATTAAACAGTCAAGAATGGAGCGGGCTGGAATAACTCAACCAATATTTATTAAACACTTATTACATGAGTTATAAGTAAGGGCACAGAAATATGCCACAGTTATGGAAAAAAGATTGTCAGGGTGCTTATATTGGTTTCTATTGCTGCTGTAACAAATTATCACAGAATTAGCCACTTAAAACACAACAGATTTATTTTCTTATAGTCCTGGAGGTCAGAAGTTTGAAGTGGGTGTCACTGGGCAAAAATCAAGGTGTCAACAATGGCTGCATTGCTTCCTGGATGAACAGAAACCATTTTCTTTCCTTTTTCCAGCTTCTACAGGCTGCCTTCATTCTTTGGCCAATGGAAGGTCATCTTCAAAGCCATCAATGGCTATTGAGTCTTTCTCATAACATATTCTAGATCTCTTTTTCCTTCTTCTTCCTCTTCTAAGGACCCTTTTGATTATATTGGCCTTTCTAGATATTATAAAATAATCTCCCCAATCTCGAGGACAGCTGATTAGCAACCTTAATGTCATCTGCAATCTTCATTTTCTGTTACCACATAACCTAATGTATTTACAGATTCCAGGGATAAGAACATGGACATTTTTGAGTGTTGAGTGGGTGGGGGGTGCATTATTCTGACCAAGTATGGATTTGAGGATCAGAAAAAGCTTTCTGGAGAAATTGATGCCTAGAAGAAATTTAAAAAATTCATAGGAGTACCCACTTCTGGAGAGAAGAGGTATTTGTAGGCAGAGTACAGCACTATGAGTTGCACCAATTGGATCTCTCTTCAAGAAGAATATATTCAGCTCCAACAAATGAGTTATCTGACTGTTCAGCTGTATCTATCTCAGCTTTTGAGGCCAGGTGATGCTTTTTACAGGTAGCCCAGTGCATGACTGAGCATCAAGGGTACTAATGGGACTTTTGCTCTGGAGCTCTCTGTTGGGTTGACCAAGATTGTCAGATCTGAGACCCTTCCTATTTTTTTCACAAGTATCAAGATCAGCCCTGTGGTCTGAAAACTTTCTCAGGTCAATTCTCTTCTCCCTTCTTTATCATTGATAGGCATTACCCCCACAAGGCACTTGCAGTCTTATCTTGGTATCAATTTTCTGGAGGATCCAACCGAGATACAGAGGTACCTCAGGAACAGAGGCTTATAGGTGAGAGAGAGCAAGTTCAACTTGCAAGTAGTTCAGAATAGCAGTAAGGTAAGATTCAAGGATGGACCTGGGCTTGAAATTATACATGCCCACTGGGGTTTTATTTGTCGGTAGAAGCTAACTGCTATAACAGAGATCCCACATTTCAGTTTTTTAACACAGTAAGTGTTCTTTTCTCTTCATTGAATGGACCACACAGGTATTCCCAGGCAGGTACATTTCCTCAGGGTTCTGCTTCAAATAGCAACTGGGGAACCAAGTTTCCCTTAGTCTTTTTTCTTTAAGATTCATTTATTTATTCATGAGAGACAGAGAGAGAGAGAGAGAGAGGCAGAGAGAGAGGCAGAGGGAGAAGTGGGCTCTTCGCAGGGAGCCTGATGCAGGACTCCATCCTGGATCCCGGGATTACGAACTGAGCTGAAGGTAGCTGCCCAACCACTGAGCCACCCAGGGATCTAAGACCCCTCTCAGATCTTGAGTCCTCCCTGCAGCCAGTGGTTGGGAGAATAGACAGGATTATGCATGGGAAAGTTTTATGGATGAGGCCAGAAAGTGGTATATCTCACATTTTGGGTGAACAATAACATCTATCCTTGAGGTCCTAGGAGTTAAATAGGTTTAAGTGGAGAAGGACCCAACCAAGCTACAGGTGGTGAAGGAATAATGACATATAGTCCACCAGATACCAGCACTTTGTGGATATGCAATAAATGTTTGTTGAATGAGTGAATTTAAAGTCAGATGGACCTGGGTTCAAATCCCAGCTCTATTGTTTGGCCTTGAGCAGGTTATTTAAGTCCAAGCCTCATTTTCTTCATTTGTGAAATTGGTATGAAAATGTCTATGGCATAAACTTGTTATGAAATTTCTCTGGGATTGAACACATGATAATTATAACTAACATTCATTGAGTGCCAAGAATGTTAAGGTGATTTATATTTATTACCTCATTTGATTCTTAATGAAACTCTAGGTTGTCAGTAGTATTACTGTCCTTGATTTATAAACAAGGAAACTGAGACTCTGAGGGATTAAATGTCTTGCTCTAAGCTAATATAGCTAATAATTGGTGGAACTACAACTCGAACCCCAGATTCAGAATAAGTGTTCTTAATCACAGTATTGCACACTGCTTATGGTAAGTTAATTTCCAAATTTGGTGTCTGATATATAATTGATGCTCAAGAAATCGCAGAGCAGAATTATCAACAGCAAGTCAAGGGGCACAATGCACAGTGATACAAGTTAACAGGCTAGTCACTGATATTAGCAAGGCTTGAAACAAAATCCCAGATGTGTGGTGAAAGTCTAGTTTGACAGGAATAAAAGTGAGCATCTATCCTGGAAAACTGCTGCAAGGCATAGATTGTATGTATAAAGACTGTGGCGGGGGAACCAAAATAGGGGCCCAAGTCCTGGAATAGTGTCATAAGATGGAAATAAACAAGGCAGAAAGCAAGCAACTGAATGATATCTCATGCTTAGAAATGGGCTAGCAAGAAGCATGGATGATTCCATGTCACCCAGCTCCAACCAGCAAGGAGTCAGCCCAGAGGCTGCTGAACCACAACAGGGCATCAGGGGGCCCAGCTAAGAGGAACAAAAGAAGGACAATAGGAGCTGGCAACAGGTAAATCATCTCAGTCATGTTTATTGATGACAGTAAATTGCTGGCTTAGCAATACCGTGTGTGTGTGTGTGTGTGTGTGTGTGTGTGTGTGTGTGTGTATGTTTCCATTATCAATCTTCTAGTGTGTATGGAGTTATTTTTAGAATGCATTCTTCACAAGCCTGCTTTGGATTCCAAAGATATTTCTACAGCCACCTTATCAAGATAATTTTCCAGAAAAATAAGGTCAAATTTTGTAAGCAACCAACCAACCAATAATAAAAAAAAAAATAGATTAAAAAACCCTCACTCATTACAATAAAAATAAGCCTTTTTTTTTTCAGAGAGACAAGATTTTCAGCTAAGTAGCTATTTAGAAGTCATCTTTAAAATATGTTGGATCTTTCTAACCTTTTATCATACAAGAAAATAAATGCAGTGTCTTATAAAGTGACTAGCCAAGGAATATTCTTAGGAAAAGACTGAAGAAATCAGTTAGATATTAATAAAGCCCCAAGCCCCAACCCCCACTTTCTCCTTCCTTCCTCCCCCTACCGCCCCTCCTTCCTTCCTCTCTCCCTCCCTCCCTCCCTCCCTTCTTTCCTGTCTTTCAATTCACAATTTGAAAAGAAAAACCTGGCTCGGACTTTGGAAAGGAGCACTGGATCCTAGTTCTTCAGGCTGTTTCTTCTCCTGGTGTCCTTTGAGGGAGATTGTGGGACTGAGCTAACACCAGCAGGGTTAAGGATAGTTTCATTTCCATTCAAATTTGCATCTGTTTCAAACTCACAGCACAACTGAATGTGCTTCTCAGGTACCTTACTAAAATTGAGGTTCTTTGAGTCTTACGTAAGTTTCTCATGAAACTTAATTGTTAAGGAATGAGAAAATACAAATTCTAGTCTGCAATCTAGTTTGGCAAGTACCTCAAATTTTCTGGGCCTGTTAATTCCTCTGCAAACCAAAGAGTTTCGACTAGATTCAAATTTTAAAAAATCCTGGCGCTTTGGCAACATGGTAAAGTTTTTATATTCGTAGGCTAAATATAGAGAACATGTCTACATATGGCAACTTATAATGAAGCAAGAATTATGCCACTTTAATCCTATGATCCATGAATTAAAAAATAATTCTGCAAGAATGGTTGGGAGACTCCAAAAATAATAATATCGATGTTAATGAAGTACTAAAAATAAGATTGGGGTTGACATTACAATATCTTTCTCCTTTTTTTTTATGTCATTCCTTTTCTGAGGCATGTCAAATTAGGCATTAATTTTTTACTTCCAGTTGGCAATGTACAGCAGTCTGGCTTAGACATTTGAGCCAGTAATAGTAATAATAGCAGACATTTCTTACCATATGGCAAATAACTGTCTCAAACAATGATCTTACTTAAACCTTACCACACGCTCCCCAACACACACACCATTTTACAGATTAGGAAACTAAGGCCCAGAACTAATATCTCCATCTAAGAGAGACCTTGAGAATGGAGCCTGGTATGTTTGGCTTCAAGACTGTGGTCCTCCCACTGTGCCATATAGTCTCAATACAGGAAACGTGTCCTGCACTGAAGGGAAGGCAAGAGCATAAGAATGAGGCTGCAACAGAACAAAAGCCCTTACACAAATATAAAACTTATTAAAAATCTGTAATTTGACAAAAGCACCAAAAGCCTGAATCATTTTGCAAAACAATTTACAGATCCCTAGTAAGCATCCAAAGAGGTTCCAAGCATCATAAAATGGTTTTAAAAATCCCTCTCTAGATGATCTTTAGTTAAGAACATTTCAGTGTTAAACTTGCATCTGTCCTTGGTTGATCTTTAGTTATTAACATAGGCTAGTCCCTATCTTTACAAGAGCAGATACGTTACCTTTCTCAGTTTTTCTTCTAGGGAATCTACCCTTTTCTCAGAGATTTGTCCAGTAACCATGATCACAAATATAAACCCATGTGAAATTTGGGATATGTGAAGCAAGACAAGGAAAAATGAGTACTGCATTTAGCTATTGGCCCAGGAGTAAAAGAGGGATGGATTAAGCAATTGACCCTCTCCAACTCAATCAGTCTTCCTTTGGACAGGAGAGTTCATGTGTGAGGGCCTGGTTGGACTTACCCATAGAATGGGGCTGGATTCATGGCTGAAGATGAGATTGAATATCTGCTTGAGTCTCTACTTAAGGGGATTTAGAGTTAGCCTGATAGAGTCACTGAACCAAGCAGAGACCAAATGCTGGTCAATCCCTGAAGAAGAAAGCCACTCTTTCAGGCCCTGGCCCTGAGGGTTTTTGCATCATGCCTAAGGCCTTTATTTGGAAGATTAGGTCCAAAGAATAGCTTCTTGATCATATCTTCCCTATTGGCTTACTAAATCCCAGTTCCATCATGGGGTAACGCTAACAGAAGTTAAGATTATTTGAAATATTCTGACACATGGAAGAGCATGGAAGAGCAGACTGTCACATGCCCCCCTACCCCCACCAAAAAAAGTATAGAGATGACTGGGTGGCTCAGTGGTTGACTCAGGGTGTGATTCCCAGGGTCCTGGGATTCAGTCCCATATCGGGGTCCCCACAAGGAGCCTGCTCCTCCCTCTGCCTATGTCTTTGCCTCTCTCTCTGTGTCTCTTGTGAATAAATAGGTAAAATCTTTTTAAAAAAAGAGTATATATACACACATATATATACAGCATGTATGTATTGATGTGTAACTCTCTATACACATACACACACGCATGTATTGTTTTTTCATAATGTTCATGCATACCAAAAGCAACAAGGGAAGAAGGAGAGTCCTTGAGGTAAGATGGAAAGCTTCCAGACTCATTCTGCCACTAATTTTGTGTGGTCTTGGGTGAGTCTGTCTGAGAAGTGATCTCCTTTTAGTGTAGTATGTTGTTGTATGACCATAAAGTCTGAGTGTTGAAATATTGTAACTCAAAATTCAACATTATTTTATTGAGGCATCACCACAAGTACAAAGTACTTGGGAAGTGGAAGGATTGAAAATTTGACACAGGACAGCTTTGTTTTTTCCTGGGTCTCATGTTAGGACCCTTATTTCTGCTTGTCAAATAATCTAAGTCCAAGAGGCATTTTTCAATGTGGAAAGTACAATAATCTTTTTAGATGCACATGTGTACTCATGAGTGTGTGTGTGTGTGTGTGTGTGTGTGTGTGACTATCCTTTCTACATAGTTGGAGCCTGGATGTAGTCTTTCACACTCATCTTGAAGCATTCCATACACAATGAGCAATTACTACTTTACTGATAATATCAAGCAGATGAAAGAAATGGGTAGAACTGCCTCAGAGAGCAAATAGCATTTTGCTTTAAAAATTCCTGTTCCCTATTTAGCTCCTAGATAATTCCTGTCTCCTGCTGGATATATTTCCCTCATGTAGGCAGTTCTGCTTCTCTTCTCAGCTTACAAATACCACAATTCAGCAAAAAGAAAAAAAAGCTGGTATCATGCTGAACAACTACCATGTAAAATCCAGGTAAAAGAAATGCCTTTTTGGCATCATGTGCATAAATGTACAGACATATATTATTTTCTGAATACTGTACTCATACTATACATATTTTTCTTATTTCATAAATATATTCTGTTTACTTTTTCATGTCATTAAATATGCTCCAAGAAAGCTTGATTTTCAATGGCTTTTCAATAAGAATATGAACTTCGGACATAAGAAAGGTAGTGTAGATGTGACATGGACTCTGAGAGATGTAAGATGATTCTCATCATAGGACATTGCATAGACCTTTATCATCTACGACCCTATGGGAGAAAGCTGGGTTTTAGGAGATAGTAAACCTAATGCGGAGGCCTGCTTTGTGCTCTCCATTCATTAGCCATTTAGTGCTCCAAAAAACTTATGAACTATTATTATCTCATTTTATACATGAGAAAACTGAGGCCCAGAGTTAAGATAGCTAATATGTAGTAGATCTTGAATTTGGGACCAGAATTGTCTGAGTCTAGACTCTACTTCTTTCCATTTCACCATGGACCTCTGAAAGGTAAATAGAGTCTTAAAATTAAGTCAGATAAAATGCCTCATAGAACCACATGAAGAAAAATTGTTTGAAAATGTCATGAGCTCAAATAAGACATTCAGTTATTCTGAATCAGAGGGACAAATGCAAAGCCATATCTAGTTCCTGAAGGCTAAAATAGGTGCTAGTGGCCAGGCAGGGAAGCCTTTCTCTCCTTGGATGGTCAGGAGTCAGAGAGACCAGACAAAGATAGAGTAGTTGCTGTTATGATGTGTAGCTCAAGTTGGAGGAGTGGAGCCAGCCCAGCTCTAGATGAGCCAAGCACTGGAAGAGACAAGAATCTGTAAACTCTTCAACACTTCTAACAAGTAGTAGATTTGCTGGTCTAGACAGCATTCTGGCATTCTAGGCATCTTCCAAAAGCTACCAGTAGAATCCCATTTTCACTTCAAGATTTCTGCCATCCATTGATGGTGGCAGGTAGAACAGACAATTACAGGCCCCACTATACTGTACTGCTCCTTAAACTGTTGGAGAAACAACAGGCAGGCATGGTGCCCAGAGGGTCTCAAGTGTGCCACTCTTTAATTCACAGTCTTAAATGTGCCCTCTCAACTCTCAGTAATGGGGCCCAGACTCCCTGCAAATCTACCACAGATCTTCAAGTCCTCTGTATAACTCCTTTCCCTTTAACAAGCCTGTGTACCTAGAATAGGCTGAAGGAGCCATGTACTTATTACTAATGAGCTCATTTTTTGCCTAAGTCTATCACCTTAATGCATTTTTTTCTTCCAAAAAGTAGAAAATATTTCCAAGCATGGACAATCACACAAATTATGCCTTTTATGTATAGAACCTAATAGAACACATATTTCTCTTAATATGGCTTAAAGTAACAATCCCTTATACCAGGATACAGTACATAGCACCGCTACCATCTGCATTCATCTTTACCAAACTTTGGAGAAGGTCATCATGAGCCAGGGAGATCAGGGAAGTACCAGAATGTGCAGCGCCAGGATTGGGATGGGGATAAAACCAGTGACATTGGCGAAGTGATATTGATGACAACCTTGGCAAGCTGGCAGTGTCAAGAGATGGGCACAGTTATGCAGTCCTTCTTTACTCCTTTCTGAACCTTGTATAACCTCATAGTCTCTTGGGCTGAGCAGATCATCCTGTCAAACACAGGAGGTATCAGAGAAAAGGAGACTAAGAAGGGTTACAGAACAGATTCGATGGCTCCCTTGAGCCTTGTCACTGATTTCTGTCATCTGGTAATAGTCTGAACTCCTTTTCCAGCCTGCCCTCCTCCAGAGACATTCACATGTCTACAACCGAGACAGCAATTACAATGCACTGTGGACATGTGGGTCAAGGGAGGACTGACAAGGTTAGCCTCATGTCATAAGGATGGGGCATTAGAGACATAGCCAAGGGCTTCCTTTACTCCAAAGTAGCATTGTATTTCTATTAGAAGACCGGTTTCTCAAATTCTACACTTAGAAATACACGCAAAAGAATTGAATACAGGTACTTGTATTGTCAGTGTTCACTGCAATATCATCCATTGTAGCCAAAAGGTAGAAACAACCTAAGAGTCCACCAGCAGATACATGGATAAACAAAATGTGGTATATACATAGGATGGAATATTATTCAGCTGTAAAAAGGAATGGAGTTCTAGTATGTGCTACAATATGGATGAACCTTAAAAACATTCTAAGTAAAATAACTGAGACATAAAAAGACATTTACTTCACAGTTCCATTTATATGAAATATATGGAATAGTCTATAAAAGATACAGAAAGTAGATTGGGGCTGGGGGAGAGAGGAATGAGGAGATATTATCTAATTGTTAGCAGACTTTCTGTTTGGAATGATGAAAAATTTTTGGAAATAGAGGAGGTACCGCACAACATTGTGAATGTAAGTCATGCCATGGGATTGTATGGTTAAAAGCAGCAACTTTTAGGCCATATATATTTTACCACAATAAAAAAGATCAGTTACTCAGCAAGCATTTTTTTTAATAATAAATTTATTTTTTATTGGTGTTCAATTTACCAACATACAGAATAACACCCAGTGCTCATCCCATCAAGTGCCCCCCTCAGTGCCCGTCACCCACTCACCACCCCCCCCCCGCCCTCCTCCCCTTCCACCATCCCTAGTTCGTTTCCCAGAGTTAGGAGTCTTTAGGTTCTGTCTCCCTTTCTGATATTTCCCACACATTTCTTCTCCCTTCCCTTATATTCCCTTTCACTATTATTTATATTCCCCAAATGAATGAGAACATACACTGTTTGTCCTTCTCCGACTGACTTACTTCACTCAGCATAATACCCTCCAGTTCCATCCATGTTGAAGTAAATGGTGGGTATTTGTCTTTTCTAATGGCTGAGTAATATTCCATTGTATACATAAACCACATCTTCTTTATCCATTCATCTGTCGATGGACACCGAGGCTCCTTCCACAGTTTGGCTATTGTGGACATTGCTACTATAAACATAGGGGTGCAGGTGTCCCGGCGTTTCATTGCATCTGTATCTTTGTGGTAAATCCCCAACAGTGCAATTGCTGGGTCATAGGCCAGGTCTCTTTTTAACTCCTTGAGGAACCTCCACACAGTTTTCCAGAGTGGCTGCACCAGTTCACATTCCCACCAACAGTGTAAGAGGGTTCCCTTTTCTCCCCATCCTCTCCAACATTTGTGGTTTCCTGCCTTGTTAATTTTCCCCATTCTCACTGGTGTGAGGTGGTATGTCATTGTGGTTTTGATTTGTATTTCCCTGATGGCAAGTGATGCAGAGCATTTTCTCATGTGCATGTTGGCCATGTCTATGTCTTCCTCTGTGAGATTTCTGTTCATGTCTTTTGCCCGTTTCATGATTGGATTGTTTTTTTCTTTGGTGTTGAGTTTAAGAAGTTCTTTATAGATCTTGGACACTAGCCCTTTACCTGATACGTCATTTGCAAATATCTTCTCCCATTCTGCAGGTTGTCTTTTAGTTTTGTTGACTGTATCCTTTGCTGTGCAGAAGCTTCTTATCTTGATGAAGTCCCAATAGTTCATTTTTGCTTTTGTTTCTTTGCCTTCATGGATGTATCTTGCAAGAAGTTACTGAGTTTAAAAAGGGTGTTGCCTATGTTCTCCTCTAGGATTTTGATGGAATCTTGTCTTACATTTAGATCTTTCATCCATTTTGAGTTTATCTTTGTGTATGGTGAAAGAGAGTGGTCTAGTTTCATTCTTCTGCATGTGGATGTCCAATTTTCCCAGCACCATTTATTGAAGAGACTGTCTTTCTTCCAATGGATAGTCTTTCCTCCTTTATTGAATATTAGTTGACCATAAAGTTCAGGGTCCACTTCTGGGTTCTCTATTCTGTTCCATTGATCTGTGTGTCTGTTTTTGTGCCAGTACTACACTGTCTTGATGACCACAGCTTTGTAGTACAACCTGAAATCTGGCATTGTGATGCCCCCAGATATGGTTTTCTTTTTTAAAATTCCCCTGGCTATTTGGGGTCTTTTCTGATTCCACACAAATCTTAAAATAATTTGTTCTAACTCTCTGAAGAAAGTCCATGGTATTTTGATAGGGATTGCATTAAACGTGTATATTGCCCTGGGTAACATTGACATTTTCACAATATTAATTCTGCCAATCCATGAGCATGGAATATTTTTCTATCTCTTTGTGTCTTCCTCAATTTCTTTCAGAAGTGTTCTATAGTTTTTAGGGTATAGATCCTTTACCTCTTTGGTTAGGTTTATTCCTAGGTATCTTATGCTTTTGGGTGCAATTGTAAATGAGATTGACTCCTTAATTTCTCTTTCTTCAGTCTCATTGTTAGTGTATAGAAATGCCATTGATTTCTTGGCATTGATTTTTTTTAATTTATTTTTTATTGGTGTTCAATTTACTAACATACAGAATAACCCCCAGTGCCCGTCACCCATTCACTCCCACCCCCCGCCCTCCTCCCCTTCTACCACCCCTAGTTCGTTTCCCAGAGTTAGGAGTCTTTACATTCTGTCTCCCTTTCTGATATTTCCCACACATTTCTTCTCCCTTCCCTTATATTCCCTTTCACTATTATTTATATTCCCCAAATGAATGAGAACATATCATGTTTGTCCTTCGCATTGATTTTGTATCCTGCCACACTACCAAATTGCTGTATGAGTTCTAGCAATCTTGGGGTGGAGGCTTTTGGGTCATTTAATTAATTAATTAATTAATTAATTAATTATTATTTTTAAAAATATTTTATTTATTTATTCATGAGAGAGAGAGAGAAAGAGAGAGAGAGGCAAAGGCACAGGCAGAGGGAGAAGCAGGCACCACGCAGGGAGCCTGACATGGGACTTGATCTGGGATCTCCAGGATCAGGCCCTGGGCTGAAGGTGGCACTAAACTGCTGAGCCACCCAGGCTACCCACAAATGTCATTTTAGATGCTGCCAAGTCACTGAAAAATCTTTGATGCCATCAGATTGGCACATGTTTTCTTTTCTTTTTCTACATTTCTCCATTGTCTGATCCTCTGAGTAACTATTAGTAAAAGTAATTACTTAACATTTGTGGAGTCCTGGCACTCCTCTATTCTATATGAATTTAATTCGTGTGAAAAGTACTGTTATTATCATTCCTATTTTACAGAAGAAGCAGATATTCTTCCCAGTATTACCCAGCATGTAAGGGCAAAGCCAGAATTGAGTCCTAGAGAGGCCCAACACTCTTAACTCTTGCTCTATGGCATCCTTGGGATCCTGCAATGGACGCTTTTATGGAACTTGTGAGACATCAGACTCATGGTCTATCTCATTCTAATTGAATCAGAACCGCAAGAGATGGGGCTTGGGAATCTACATTTTTAAAAAGATCCACATCTTCCAATTTCAAAACTTACTGTAAAACTACAGCCATCAGTGCCAATGTGGTCCTGGCATAAGGATAAACATATAGATTAATAGAAGTGAAAATGTTCTACATTCTGGTAGTGTGAAGAGAAGGGATTGACAATGGTTAGAAGTGGTTTATGTGGGATTGTGGAAAGAAAAAGCCTTAGGGAAACTCAGCATAATATATTGTCTAACTGAGAAATGATGAAGACTGAAATATGACAATGAGTAAGAGAGAGGAACCATTTGAAAATAACTCTGTGACATCTAGCTTGGGTCTACCAATAGAGTGACATCATTTTCTAATAGGAAATGAGAAAAAGCAGATTTTTCTTGAGGGAGAAGACAATGAGTGATTTCATATATATTTTTTTAACGTAAGTAGCTTGTGAAGCTATCCAGAGTGGCTTGGCAATACCAGTCAAGAGATATGAGCTAGAGATAAATTTAGGATTCAGGTGCTTGTAGGTGTTATCTGAAACAATGGAGAAGGTGAGACTCTCTAAAAAAAAAAAAAATAGACAAAGAGATGGCTTGTGCACTAAGCATTAGGGAATACCTAAAATTAAGGGGCAGGCAGAAAAAGAGGCACAATTAATGGCAGCTAAGAAATAGATGAAGAGGTAGAAGAACTAAAAGAGATTTCAAGGCAGATATTTCAAGGAAAATGTGGACCCAATAGACCCATCAATAAAGTATTTATTATGATACTTTTAGTTGCAAGTAGTAGAAACTCACTCGAGCTAACTTAAGCAGAAGAAAATTTAAAAATAGGATTCAAGAGTGTTTCACTCAATCTAAAGGCACACCATGTGCTTGGTCCCCCAAGGGACTGAAACGAGGAACTGAACAGCCGTCAGGAACCCAGGGGGATACCTGCTTAGTTCTCTAAACAACTGCTTCAAAGAGTAGTTCTCTGAATTCCAGTTCCAAATCATTAGAAAGAGAATCTTATTGGCTTTTGTCCAATCAGGGGTCAGCTGTCCAACCGTGATCCAATCAACTATGGTCATGATGGGCTTGGGGAAAAACACACAGAATAAACATGGCAGCCAATGATCCACTTCTGTGAACAAAGACAATAGGTCTCAGAGAACACTGAATTAGGTGGATGTTCGCAAAGATATCTGTTACAAGATTAATCAAAATGACTGTTCAAAGATTTGGTTGCTTTTTCATGGAGGCATCAATTATAAGAACAGTTGTTAAAAACCCAGATTCTTTTCTCTCTTCTCTGTTCCTGTTTCCTCTGTTAGCCCAGAGGGAAAGTTGCATTAATGTCTGTGTTGGCTTCTCTATAACAGAGACGAGAATAAAACAAATTGCTTGTGAAATGCCTTGACATGCTAAGGTTAAAGGAACTAAGAAAATTCAAAGGATTGTTTTTATTTTTTTAGAGAGAGAACTGGAGCTTTCCAGCTGTTTTTGCCTTCGCCTGGGTCTCATTGACTTCCCAAATTGTACTAGCTGCTTTCTGGCTTTCATTAATCAAACTGCCACCTGTGATAGACTGCTAGTCCCTCGTCTTATTTTGATTAATTTCATTCTCACATTCATCTCTCCAGCACAGTTTGCAGTCGATGATTTGTTATGGGCAGAGCAGGATGGGGGATGACTAGAGATTTGGAGTAGTGGAATCATCTCCTGAATCTGATTGGATTTATCTGTTAACAGAAATACTTCCTCCCCCTTCATTCCTTTCAGCTCTAAGAATAGCAGTACCAGCTGTACTTGCCTGAGCCATATCTAAATTAATAAAATAAAGTGGGATTATTGACATTTTCTTGCTTCAACCAGCAAATGTGCATCTTTGGATTTTTATCAACTAAAATGCTCTTATAATGGAGCATTCACAGAAATGGGCTTGTCATAAAAATGATAATGCACACTTGTGCTAATTATGCATTTGTATTCCTTTTACTTATGTTGTCCTTTTATCTATTTTGGATTTCAGAAATTAGTATTAAACTGAGGCAGCTAACAGCAATGTAGCTTAATAGTCAGGGAAGGGGATTTGTGGTCAGACCTATGTCTATTTCCAGCTCCGTTACCTAAGACCTTGGTGACTTGAGGGAAATTATTTAACCTTTCTGAGCCCCCATTTTTATATACACATGATTATGTTGTTTTGAGGTTTAAATGATATGTGTAAAGAATGTTCTATAGTATCTGACACATAGCAAAGGCTAATTAGTGTTAGTTCAAAAGAAGGTGGGAAGAGAATGACTTCTCAGCCACACACACTATTCAGAATCATTATTTCAAACACTAAGATAAAGGAAGAAAAAGAGAGATCTGAGAGCCTGGTTTCACAGGTGAGAACAGTGGATTTCTTGCTTGTAGGAATGGGGTCGTGCTGTTTACAGCACCTCTGCACCACATTGGAGAGTGTGACCTGTGCATTTTTTACACATCTGGAGGTCTCTGGAACTGACCCACCTCTATTTGCATGAAAACCTGAAGAAACTCCTCGGCACGAATTCTTCTAAGTCTGAGAGACTAGAGGTCATAGGCCAGGCTGAGTAAGGAGGGCAATTCTGATACATCTGCTACTTAAATGTCCTGTGGTCCAGACTACAGGTCTTATGCCCGACCTAAGATTAAAAGAGAAATGACCTTCACTCATGCTGTTGTAGGGCAGTAAAAGTACAGGGCCATATGATTTAGTAATCAGTTTAATATTACAAATCAGGGTGAGCTAAACTTTACTGCCTTAAGAAAACTTCTAGAGCCTCAATGGGTCAAGAACACAGTGACCTGAGTAGCACACTTACTCACCCAAAAGGTGAAACTGCAAAATGAAAAACAACTTAGGACCCTTGGTAGTTGGAAGGATTAGGTCACAAACACAGGCAAGACCCAGAGACAAGAGCTGCCTTGTTGGAGATGTAGGCAAACATCCTACAAAATGTGAACAAAATGCCATTTTGAACAAATGCCATTTGTGCCATTGCTATGACACTAATATTACCCTCTTATGAGGTAGCCAGAGAAATAATTGGCACCTTACAAATGTTTGGGAATAAATTCCTACTAATTAAACAATTTGTGTGCATCATACTTGTTTATTGTCCTTTTTATTTATTTTGCTTCTATGCCTTATATATTTATTTTTAACAGAAGTTAAAAAGCTCAGTGGTCTTTGTGGCAGAAACATGGGCTTTGGGGTCTGAGAGGGACTTGGGCAAGTTACTTTATTTCCATGCCTTTTTTATTTCTTCTATAAAATAGAACCATTAGAGGATCTAATTGGATGATGTGTGAATGTGTGCCTGACCTTAATAATGGAGATTTTTGCAGAGCAATAATCAGCCACAAACTGCTTAGCAAGAATTTATATATACATTTGCATTCCCTCATTCTCACAGTTGAAGACAGAAACATAAGAAGGAATATTCAAAGTTAATGTAAAATTAAGGAGAAAGAAGTCTGCAATGAGAGGAGCAATTTGATTCATTTGTGTTATAATTTATAATGATTTAATTTTATAGAATGTTTCTCATACTTATTTTATATTTTCTAAAGTTTTTAGCACAGCTCTAGGTCCACTTAAGTAGGTGCTTAGTAAATATATTGATTTAGGATACCTCCCCAATAGGATATTATTTGGGATAATAATAATAATGCAGCAGTAAAGCTACTATACTAGGAGACAGGACACTTGGGTCAAGACCTAGTTTTACCATTAATTAGCCATGGGAACTTGGATAAGTCTTCAAGCCTCAGCATATTTTTCTTTAGATTAAGGAGTTTCCCCCAAATTCTTTTCAGCTCAAATGGTCTATATCTTTACAAAGGCTCTGAGGACATACATAGAAGAGTGTATTCATGAAGAACAAGAGAACATAGAAAGGACATAACATGAATTTCATGGTATCATGAGCACTAACACAATGTGAGTATCAGAGAAATAATAACTGTATAAACAAAATTTGAGTGCCTATCAAGTTTCAAGCACTGTGCTAAGGGCTTTACATACATTATTCCATTTAATCCTTTTAATTGCACTATGAAATAAATATTGATATTCCCAGTTACGGCTAAGGAAACTGGTTTAGGCACTCAAAATTTTCCATTAATTAAGCTAGCATTTCTGTGACACTTGTCTCATATACTAACCCAGGAATCTGGTTTGTCTTTCTTATTAACAAAGAGAACTAGAATTCAATACTGAGATTACATCCATAGCTTTGGTCTATTTATTATGGTTCTTAACCTTTGTTGAACTATAAGTTCCTCAGAGAATTTGACGAATGTTGTGCAGATGCAGCAGAAGTCACAGACCCTTTGAAGTAGTACATTTATAGATACAACATCTCTCAGATAAAGAGTCAAATTCTGCCCACAGTCTTCAATGGCAGCCTGAGAGGATCTAAGAGCATCTCAAGTAATTGTCCAGAGAGTAATTCAAAGGTCTTGCAACATGATAAAAATCCGTCACCATATCCTTTCAGAATATCATGTTTTCTCATTTCTTAAGTTTCTCTATCCACATACTTATTTCACAGAGGCCAGAGTGCTCATCTTGGAACAATAAAAAGTGAATCATTTGTCCTAGATTTCTGCACTGCCTTTGATCCACTTCTCCATGGGCTTCAATTCTGGATTTTCACCACATCCTCCTGGATTCTATGGGTAAAGATGATTACTGAATACTTACAGGGTATTTGTGATAAGTTTGTTGATAGCACTTCAGCCTGCTTATTACATCAACTGCAATCTGTCCAGGCAGAATTAGATTATGAGGGGCTGCCATCCTGACATTTAAACACCCTTCAAATGAAAATGGGTCAAGGCCAGATAATGCAGGAACTTGTTTGCATTAACAAGGATTTGGAATTATATACCGAGAGAAATGATTAAAGACTTTGAAGCAGAGGAAATGTGACCTGATCAGATTTGATTTTTCAAAATGGCATTATGACTACAGGAGAAAAAAGACTTGGAGAAGATTAAAAACTGACATAATAAAACTAAGTAGGAGACGTAGGTCATCCCATTTCCCTTTGAGCTCCTTTAAGGTGAGAACTTGTCATTCTTTCCCAGGTGTTCTGGTACATGGAGATTAATCTGACAAAACTGCTGAATTCATCTGTGAATGAATAAAGAACTGAAAGCTCCTTGCAAGCAAGAAGAGTTCTTTGTCACAGATCATTTGTGAATGGCTACTATTTGCAGTGAGTAGTTTTGGTGCAGATAGTGGCACAACATCATGTTCAGTCAATTATAAGCTACTGAAAAGCAGCAGCTATAACTGGGTGGGGGTTTTTGCATCTCTGCTTGCCCTTCCTCCTAGCACCTAGCACAGTTATTTGTACATGTCATTAACAAATGTTTACTGAATGAAAAATTCTATCTGTAAATAATTAGATTTCTGTTTTTTAAGCAAACTGCTGAAACATCATTTTCAACATCTTTTCTACACTTACCTCTTAGTGGGACTGATTCTGATGGTTATACCTATGAACAACTGACAGAAGTAGAAACAAAGAATGCACAAATTGGAGGAGGCATTAGAGGTCATCTAATCCAACTCCCTGTACTGTGTGCAGCAGTACAACTGCTGTGGGTACTGCTTTCTATTTTGGTTGCTTGCTTGACCCCTGCCTGACTTCTCTGAGCTCTGTCCTCATTTTTTTTCAGTTCTGGGTAGTACACATCTGCACTCTACTAAGTCCATTTGAAAATGTAAAATATAGTATGAATTCCTGGTGGACCCAATGAGTGTCTTTCACCCTGGTTCAGATCAACTTCTTTAGTACTATTTAAGGGAGGGCCTTCTGGGCCGGAAAATGCTGGGAGTTCTAGAGGGAAGAATGTACGATCGGCATGCTTGAAGCATCTCAGTGGTATGCCATTTGCCTCTCTTCTCAATTGCCTTAATAAGCAAAGCAAAGGTAGCTAAGATGGATTTGGGGGTTATGTAAATTCTCTAATAATTTTATTACTAGCATTCCTGAGGCTCTTCGGTGGAATTTTTATACCTCTTATCTAGTTACAAAATGCTTTCATAGATTTTAATTCTCTTTGTCAGTGCTTGTTTTTCCATAAGTCCTTTACAATGTCACTCAGGAACACTTACTCTGTGACAGGCACTGTCCTTTGTGTTGTGGTCTGGTATGTAGAGGATTTGCCCCTGTAACAGTTAGCATGTATTAGTTGTCAGCAAAAGAAAAACTGGCTAACTTATTGCAAGGCTATCAGGTAGTTTAAAGAAAAGCTGGAATAGCAAGCTTGGTCAGAATAGGATCTGCTAGACTCAGGAAGCCAAGGTAACAAAAAGTGGACAACTTCCCAGGTGACAGTCACTAGAACAAATCAACTCTTTTCGCTACGTGTGTGATACTTTCATCAAATTTCAATGCCCTGGGAAAGAAATTCCAAGTAGATCTGAGTTACTTACTTACTTTTGGGAAAGAAAAGGCAGAGAATTTCAATGGACTGTCCCATCAAGACTGCATGCAATAGAAGAAAGAGAATTTCTACTCCCCAAAACAAGTTGCTGTTACCAAAGTAAGATAAATGAATAGCTAAACAATCACATGATGATTATACCTGGTTTCCCTGAAGATTTTACAGTTAGGCTTGGAAGATACTACAAATGTGCATAAAGAGTTAAATGAAAGCACAAGGATTCGATAGCCAGACAAAATAACAGCACAGATACCTCAAAGTAATGATTTAAGTTTCATATAAATCCTCATATTGAAAATTAAAGGAGTGAGTTTAGAGAAAAAGAATGACAATTGAAATTCAGGCAGCTTTCACAGAGAAGAGCAAGTTGAGCTGGGCATGGAAGGATGGATAGAATTTGACTGGTTGAGATGTTTACCATGCGTTCTGTCCTGGATGGATTTAAAATAAAAGTTTCAAGGTACGTCCGGATTAGAACAGTTAAACAGTTAAGTGCGAAAACCCATTATTGAACAGCAGAAGATATTACATACACTTACAATAGAATCTTTTACATAGTAAGTACTTAATAAATGTTAACTATTGTTACTACATTATTATTATCATTATAAATCTAAAACTAATTCTTCCAATTATGTGTCACATTAATTTGTATAAACATATCTCCCAAAGCTGGGTATATATCTCTGCTCTAAGTGCTAGAGTCTGGTATGAACATCTGCCAAAGTCTGTGTCCCTGAACTGATTGAAAACTGATCTCTGCAGATATAAAAGGTCAGCCAGGGCAGCAACAACTAGATCTTCACCTAAATTAGCCAGGATATTTTTAGGTGCATACAGGTTGATTTAGCCATACCCTTTCTAGCATGCTGTTCAAGTGTTGTCACCTCCCTGACAAGACATTCTTATTTGTGTCAAATCAAGTTATTTTGCTGTAATCTCTACGTGTGCTAACCCCTGTAGGAATGGAAAACAACCTGTCAGCCTCCTTCTCATAATAATTCTTACACTTGAATGCTATTGTCACTTTTCAGCTTTCTCTCATCCAAGTTAAAAACACTCTGGTTCCTTTCATCTTACTTTATAGCTTTCTAGCTTTTAAAAATACCTTTGTTGCTTTTTTGCAGAATGACTCTCAGTTTCTCCACATCCGCTTTTCTGGGCCAAAATTATATAGATTAGGTTATCATAGGGAGTTTCAATGAATGGGACTAAGAGATCTCTCAAGAAATAATAATAATGAACAATTGTGGAGTGCTTATTATGTGCCAGGTGTTTTGCTAAGCACTTCACATATTTTTTTTCACATATTTATTTAATAGTCAAAATACTCCTATGAATTAACTATTATTATCCCTGCTTCACACTTATGCAAGGTTTCAGAGCTAGTAAATGCCATAGACAGGACAATAACCAGGTCTGTTCCATACCAAAGCCTGTGCTCTTAACACTCCCACCTTTTGAGTTTGAGACCAGGATAGCAAACAGATGATCAGATGATGGAGGCCCCAAGGATGTCAGAGCAGTGCCTCTTCTCCAATTTTCCATTATCAGAGGACATGGGACTATCACAATATACTCTACTAGAACTAGGAGAAATTCTTTGGGAACTCATTTTTTTATATTAGAAATTTATGTTTGTTTTGAATGCATTCATGTTTATTCATATTTTTAAAAGTTAAAATTATAAACACCAAAGTGAAACTGAATCTCCAAAGAGGTACATAATATTTACTCTGTTACTTTGAGCTCTCCAGAACTGTGGGAAGCCCAAATTGAGAATTCAAACAATACCAATGGCTACAATAACCTCAGCTTGTGAAATATTTCAGAGGGGTTGCAATGCTTCTCTCTAGAACCACCTCTTCCCATACCATCTTAATAAGACATCATAAGAGATCAATTATAACTCAGAATTACATCCTGATGTGCCTTCTAATATATACTGTTTGCAAAATGTCTGCTAATATAACTCAATGTCTATGGTATGAGGTTGCTTAGAATAATCTAGGCAAAATTTTGGAGACATTTGCCTAAAATGATGATTTTTATTTTAAGGTAATTGTTCTATGGCCTTTAATTCTGGTAATCATATAATAGAAGAAGCTGCTATTTTAAAGTTCATTCCGAGTTTGTAACAATAGACTATGTCACAAAAGACTGTCACTCGCATTTAAGAGAAAGCTTCTATTGTACGTGGAGGGCTGGGGAGGGTGATAGTGCGTCAAACTTATTCAAAATTGTCATCGAATAGTCATCCTGCTGAAGTTAAAAGAAAGGAAAATGTTTTCTGCTTCATCAACCTAACTTTCACAGTAGTATTAGTAGTATTGATAGCGCTACATGACAATCAGTTGTTGGACGGGGAGGGAAGTCTGCACTGAACTCCTGAAGTTTGGCCCCAAACAAAGATGATCCTATAATTTATCATTCAAACTGGGACATTCTGAAGAAAGAGGGCACTATTTATTATTAGGCCTAAACAACAGTCATAAACTGGGACTGTCCTGGGCAAACTGGGACACATAGTCATCCTATCCATAATTTTTTTTTTTCATCCTATCCATAATTAATTCCTAACATGCAGTCAAAGGCCAATGATGGCTAATAATACTGAGAACCTAATGCTTCCCATCTAAAATCAGGTTGCATTTTTCATGACACTCCTTACTAATTTTTTGATGTAGGTGAGAGCTCTGGGCTTTCAAATTTAACAAAGCCGTCCTCACTGAACATCTGCCAATTTCTTACCAGTGTGCTTTTTTTTCTTCCCGTACTTTAAGTATTTGTGTATATGTCTATTCACCAATAATTACATCTAAACTAGCAATACTATTGATTACTCATATTCAGTTTGTGTTTTATTTGGACCATGAGATGTTTTTGCAATAATAAAATGATTAGTCAATTTCTCACCATATATCCCAATGTGAATTTGTTTGCTCCTAATTTTATACTATATAATTATTGAATTTCAATTTCACTTTTGAAGAGTTTTCTTTCATAAACAATCTACAGTAAATTTGATTCCTGTGTTTGGAAGTGTTGGCAGTGTTTTCCAACTTAATCCAGTTGCCCCTTAATTAGTGGTTGTTGATATCAATCACAAGACTGCTTATTTGTGTGACACCAATGAAAAAGGCTTTCAAGGTCATTCTAACTGCCATAACAGATAAACTCTCAAAACTCAGTGGTTTAACAAAACAGGTGTTTTTGTTTTTACTCAATATGCCTAAGCTAGCAGGAACAAAAAAATTATGTATTCCTAACTAGTAGGATGACTCTCCTCTGAGCAGTGACTGAGAAACCTAATTTCATTCCATCTTCTTGCTCTTAGGCTAGGCCTAGAGATGTTAAACATCACATCTGCCCATCTTCTGTTGGCCAGAAATTAGTGAGAAGACCATGCCTTACTGCAATGATTTTGGAAAAGCAGTCTAACTGCATTCTCAGAAGGAAGAGGGTCTGGTGAACATCTAGACCATCTATGCCAAAGAGGTAATTCTTCCATACTATATGCTTGGCTCAGTAAAGCAAGAGTTGTATTAATACAATAACTTCATAATGTAATCTATACCATATCTTTTTTTGTGTGCAAATAGCACAAATCTTAAAAGCTTTATCGAAGCCCTTGAAAAGGCAATAGATCAAACAGAGTTGAGTATGATCTTGAGAAATTCTCTTGCCCTCCACTGGCCTCTATTTCCTCATCTGTGAAATTTAGGTAGAAGTGCCTAGTACCATTCCTGGCACATAGAAAGCTTTGGTAGCTAAGATTATTTGTTATGGCTTTCTAATGGAATGTACTATGCACCAGTGTTTGATCTATTATAGTTTGTTTTGTTTTCTATATTTGCTAGTAAGGAAGCTCAATTAATTGCCATTTAATGGGCATATATACCTTAAGGCATACTATTACCTTTCCCAGTGCCTACAGCTTCCTTCAGTCCTCCAGAAGTTATTAAGCAAGAACTGGGGGCCCTAGAGACCCTGCAGGATGCTATCAGTAATCCATCTAGCTTTTCAATGCATGATTTGATTATTTTTCTTAATTCTAGTCAGGCTTTTCCTTATGAAAGCCTTTGATTTTGGGCTATCCCAGAGACCCTTCATCAGATACTTTTATAGGATACAGTAAATGTCATTTCAAAAGTTACTGGCATTAACAATTGTCAATTGTTCAAAATCAAGAACTGTCTTCAGGCCAGATTCCCATTAGACACTGTTTTCTGGCACTGTATGATTTTTACATTTGCCTTCAGGAAAAAGAATGTCATGGACTTATACATATGGCAGGAGATGGAGGGGAAAGCACATAATGGACACTTAGATACATTAACTTACTTTTTCCAGTGTAACTGAGATATAACTGACATATAACATTGTATTAATTTAAGTTAAACAACAATGATTTTATACATGTATATGAACAATAACTTATTTTATTCTCACACATTTAATCCTAGTAGGCATTTTTATATCCTGATTTTAACAAAATGAATAAGCAAAAATTCAGAGATCAGTTGCTCTGTCTCATTCTTTTTTTGCTCTGTCCCATTCTGATGGAAAGTTTAGGCTTCACAGAAGACACATGTAACTTTCTAACCCAGAGTTTCTCAATGTGTGGTCCAGAGACTATCTGCCTCAGAATCATCAGAGCCCCAAGCAAGATCCATAAACAAAATCTCTGAGGGTGGCTCTCAGAAACCTGCATTTTAAATAATCACACAGGTAATATAGGAGCCACGCTACAATTCAGCTGGTCTCCACCACTGCTGTCCTCACTGTTCCACAGAAATCAGTCTAGCTGAGGTATGCCATGACTTGCTGATACTAACTCCAATGGACATTTTCAGTCCTATCTTACTGAGTCTCATAGCCTCATAGGATGTTATTGATTACTCTCTTATTGAGTTTTACTACCTTATCTTTTGTAACAGTTCCTGTTCATGGTTCTACACGTTCCCTGTTTCTTTACTATTTTCTTCTGCCTGCACACTAAGTGCTGATATTCTCCTTCGTTATATCAAAGGCCTACTATCATCCTCATTCACAGTCTCTTTCCACAGAGTTTTTAAGGCATCTTCCTTACTCCTGTCCATTTTTTCTGCCTGGAGATTCAGATACACATACCCAGACCACCACCCAGATCTTACACAGATCACTATTCATTATGTGTTTGATTACCTACTTCAATATTCAACATATCCCAAACAGAACTGATCATTCATATATATACACTATACTAGCTCTGTAAGGAATTTATTTTAAAAATTTATTGAAATTATAATATACATATAAAAACACAAATCATAGATCTTGATGAATTTCTTGATTCATTTATCTACTCACATAAAAATATATAAGCCATACTGGCATACAGTAGCCTTTCCAATGTCTCCTGATTGCTATCTTCTTCACTCTAAAAGTAAGAAGTGAAGAGTGAAGCCACTATTCTGACTTCTAATACCATAGATTTGTTTGGCTTCTCTTTGAATGTTATATAAATAGCATCATATGGTATATTCCCTTTGTGTATGCCTCTTTAGTTCAATACAGGCATACCTCAGAGATATTGCAGGTTTGGTTCCAGACTACTGTAATAGAGCGAGTATCACAATAAAGAGTGTCAAATTAATTTTTTGGTTTTCCAGTACATATGAAAGTTATATTTAGGGGTGTCTGGATGGCTCAGTGAGTTAAGTGTCTTCCTTCAGCTCAGTCCTGGGATCCAGCCCGGCACTGGGCTCCCTGCTCAATGGGGAGCCTACTAGCCTACTTCTCCGCTGTCTTCTGCCCCGCCCCTGCTCATGCTCTCTCTCTCTCTCTGTCTCAAATAAATAAATTTAAAAAGTCTTTTAAAAAAGTTATGTTTACATTATATCATAGTCTATTAACTATGCAGTAGGACTATTGTAAAAGAACAATGTACAGATCTTAATTAAAACATATTTTATCGCTAGAAAATGCTAATCGTCATCTGAGGTTTCAAGGAGCAGTAATCACTAATCACCAATTACCATAAAAAATACAATAATAATGAAAAAAATGAAATATTGCAAGAATTAAAATGTGACACAGAGATAAGAAGTCCCCGCAAGTGCTGTTGAATAAATGGTGCTGATAGACTTGCTCTAACCTCAAGTAGTAAAAAATACAGTATCTGTAATAAATATGAAGTGAAGTGCAATGAATTTTGTCTGTATCATATTTATGAGATTCATCCATGTTGTTTTATGTAGCACATTCATTTTCGTAATTATGTGATATTCTGTTATATTAATAAGCTACAATTTATTTTTTCCATTCTACTTCTGATTCTTATCCATAAGTAGTAAAACTTTACATCGTGGTAATTTTTTTTTTTTTTTGCAAACACAGGAATGTATTTTGTTAGGTATATATCCAAAAGTGGGATAACAGGTTTAAGGTTATACATAAGTATGACTTTCGTGGATATTCCCAAACGCTTTTCCAAAGGGTTGTAACTATTTATACTACTAACAGCAGCATATGAAAGTTCCAATTTCTCCATCCTCAACCACACTTGGTATTATTGTTTTTTTTTCATATAGTCATTTTGATGGATGTGTAAATTTAATCTGAATTTTCTTGGGGACTAATCACTAGTCATTTTTGCATGCTGTCTTTCATTGGGTTGGTACTGCCTTCTACCCAGTCACAGGCTAGCAATCTGGGCATCATCTTGTCCCTCCTCATCCTTTCCCCTCACATGTTAATTTTAACACATAAATATTGCTCAAATCCCTTAGCTCACTACCATAGTTAATGCCAAAATCTTTATTCAGAGCTTCATTGTTATTTTTCAATTTGTCTAACTCCACGGCCTCCTCTGTGGTTTCACTTTCTCTTAGTCCTCAAATAAATTATCCACAAAGCCATCAGAATGATCTACTCCAAACCCAAATCTGCCATGTTTGACCATTTGTGTACCTCCTCAACTCTAAGAAAAGTCTAAGTTTATTAAAATAGCATATAAAATGCACCAGCATCTGGTTCCTGCACTCCCATTTGACCTTATAGTTCATCATTTTCTGCCACTAGCTCCAAAACTCCAGCAATGCCAAGTTCTGTTCAGTGTCTCCTTTTCTCCAGAAATGCTATAACTTCCACCTTCTCACTCCAAAATCCTCAAAAATTTTGCAAATTAAAAATAGAACTACCATATGATCCAGCAATCCCATTCCTCGGTATATATCCAAAGGAAAACAGGATATTGAAGAAATATCTGCATTCCCATGTTCATTGCAGCATTATTCACAATAGTCAAGGTATAGAAAGAACTTGAGTGTCTGTCAGCAGATAAGTGGATAAAAAAGACGAGATATATATATATATATATATATATATATATATATATATATATAATTACTCAGCCCTAAAAAAAAGGAAATCCTACCATTTTTAACAACATGGATGGATCCTGAGGGCATTATGCTAAGTGAAATAAGCCAGAGGAAGACAAATATTGCAGAGATCCCTTATATGTGGGGAAAAAAATTCAAACTCATAAAAACAGAGAGTGGAAAACTGGTTGCTAGGGGGTGGGGGTGGAGGAAATAAGGAAAAGTTAGTAAATGGGTACAAACTTACACTGTAAGATGAAGAAAATCTAAGGATCTAAGGTAAAACATGGTGACTATAGCTGATAACATTGTTGTATAATTGAAATTTGCTGAGAGTGGAATTTAAATGTTCTCACCCACAGAAAAGATAAATATGTGAGGTGATTAAATACATTAACTAACGAAATGAGGGGAATCCTTTCACAATGTATACTATACCAAGTCATCACAATGTACACTTTAAATATCTTACAATTTTATTTGTCAATTATACTTCCAAAAAAAAAAAATCCGAACCTAAGCCCATCCCTCATTTCCTGCATTGGTCCTAGAAAAGCTTCAGTTTGCACTAAGTCAAAGGAAAGATTATCAAACCTTGAGATATTTCCTCTTTATTAGGATATTTATATTTTAATAGAAGATGAAATACCAGTCTCTAATTGTGGAATTTCTAGCATTAGTGTGCATGCGGAAGAAATACAAAATTACACCATGAAGTTTGCAAGCTATGCATAAAACACAGTCCTCTGAAATAACAATACTTATGTATATTGAGGAAAGATTAAATCTGTATCATTATGTAAATTGTTACACTACATGAGATTTCAGATAGATCATAGATTTAAATACAAAAAAGAGAAACTAGGGAAGTGTTGGAAGAAAGTATATTTTAAAATAATTTTATGATAGGGGAAGCCTTTCTAAATATCATAAAAAAGAAACCATGAAAGAAAAGACAGATAAATTTGATTCCAGAGGAAGAAAGCAAAACATGAATGTAAAAAGAAAGTCAGTATAAATATGGTTGACAATGGTAAGCAATAAGCAATGGTAAGCCAGATGCAGGGCACTAGGCTCCCAATGCATAGTTATTTGCATACTGTAATTGATGCAGACTTTGTGGAGAGCAATGTGACACCTTGTGCCAAAATATAAAATGTTCACTCACTGAGCAATCTCATTTTGGAGACATTAACATGGTGGTATATATTGATGAGGTATTGATGGATTATTATTGAATGGAGAAGTAAATAGATTACAAGCTGATTTTAAAGCAGTTTCATTTGTGTAAAATATATATGATCTAGCATATTGTTTTAAGTTATCAATATCTATATACATCTCTCTGTGCATGTATGTGTTTATACACAGAGAGGTTAAGATCTTAAAGGACACCTAGATCCTAAAGCATGAAGACAGAAACACTGTTTTCTCTTGCACACACCTTTGAAACTGCAGTGCTGATCACAGTTTTCAATAAATGTTTGAAAGGATACAGTAAAGGAGGAAACAAGGGCAGAATGAAAAGATTATTTGCCAAAATGTTTATCTAGGTTGTTTGTTTTTTTGTTTGTTTTTTGTTTGTTTGTTTTTTGTTTGGTTGTTGTTTATCTAGATTGTATCTAGGTTGTTTTTTTTACTTTTAACATTGTTCTTTTCTATATTTCCATAATTTTTTCTTCCAAAGAGCATGTAAAATTAGAAAAACAATAACAAAGCTATTTTTAACAAATAAAAGCCTTGTTACTGGATATATGCTGGTCAGATTTGGGAGGTCTATGAGAGATTCCAGAGTTGTCAAAGACTGAGGAGAAAGGGCTTTAACAGAAACCAACCAGCAAGAATGGGTTTTATTTCAATCACGGCGTCAGTATTCTTGCTACCAAAAAGGAAATCATTTCATCCTCAGGTAAAAACAGGAGACTTTCACTCTAACCTTGGCAGGTGGTCCCCACAGTTCCCAAAGCCTGCTTTCCTAGGGCTAATTGACGTTTCTTGAGCAACCTGGCCCCAGCACATCCTCCTGCTAGAGTCCCCTTGTCAGTATTTGCTCTCCCCATGGGATTTGCATTGCTGATCTAAGTTAAAGTCACTCTGTCCTCCTTCCTCTCTTCCTGCCCCTCTTATATAACCTCCTTTGCAGTTTTTCCCTTAGTCACTGATTTCCATCTTTAAAGTATCCCAGGCACATGATCCAGTTCTAGTTTCTGTAACAGACAAAAAAAAAAAAAAAAAAATGTCCGCCTGCCAGGAGAGGAAACAGGATGCTAAAGTGATGCTTCGTTTGCCCCACATAAAGTGCTTCTGTCTGGATCTTCTCCCAGAATTCTTAGGAGAAGAGGCTGCCGCCAGTGGGGTGTGCTTTTTCAGATGGGGTTTGGCAAGTCAGAGACAGTCTCACTTCCTTCAGTGCTATGGGAACGCTTAGGCCAGATTACAGGAATGTGGTCTCTGGGGTTTGCCCTTGAGAAGCTGAGGCCAGTGCTCTGGTGTGTTATCTGCCCAGGGCTGGAGACAGACAGGCTCCATCAGTTCAGTTGGGTAACTCAGCACTTTGCTTGCAAAGGCCTTTCCAACCTGATTCCTAATGTTGACAAAGACCACCTATTTCTTCCTAAATGAAGGGAATCCAAGTTTATTTACAGGGCACTTGTTCAAGCACTTGGTCTTTGGCCTAAGGAACAGATGCACTTTGCCTTTGACTTGTTATCCTAACATATATTCGGAATATTTATTTCTGTATTGGTCGGTGAGGCTTGGTTGGTTTTGTTGTTGTTTTTCGGAAACAAGCATGATTTCTTTTGCCCCCCACCCAAACTGGATTTTTTTTTCAAGCTACATTTTTAAATTTAAATTTTTTCCTGCATTACTAAGATATAATCAACATATAACATAATGTAAGTTTAAGGTATACAACATCATGATTTGATATATGTATATATTGCAAAAGGATTACCACAGTAGGGTTAATATATCTCACATATTTATAATTTTTGTGTGTGAGGAGGTGGGTGAGGACCTTTAAAATTTACTCTCTTGGGCAGCCCAGGTGGCTCAGTGGTTTAGTGCTACCTTCGGCTCAGGGCCTGATCCTGGAGATCTAGGATCGAGTCCCACGTCGGGCTCCCTGCATGGAACCTGTTTCTCCCTCTGCCTGTGTCTCTGCCTCTCTCTCTCTCTTTCTCTCTCTCTGTCTCTATGGATAAATAAATAAGATATTTAAAAAATTTTTAAAAATTTACTATTTTAGCAACTTTCAAATATACAATACAGTATTTATAATAGTGGTTACTATGCTAATCACATCCCCAGAACTCATATACCTTATAATCAGAAGTTTGTACCCTTTAATAAGCATGGCTTCTAGTTAGTTATTCTACCCATGTGCTGGATAAATTCACTTTATGCTCATTTTGAAGAATTACAGCACAGAAATTATTCAAGAAGTAAACCAGTAAAATATTAAAATGCACATCTGATCATGTTATTACTGTATTATAGTGTGGTGGAAATAAAGACCACAGACATAACCTTCTAAATTAGGTCTGTGTGACCTTCAAATAGGTGGACAAAAGTGGGAGAAGCTCACCAAGAGCAGTAGACTCCATGTCCCTTTCTGCTGGATGATTTGGTGTTACAATCATACTTTTATTTGCTTCTTGTGTAAACTGGCTTAGTAGCTTAAGAACTCAGGGTTGTACTTACAACAGCTGTCATTCTTTGTTGTGAGGGGTCTCCTAAGAATGGAAATATTTTTTTCTAAGTCAAAATATTCTTTTGACATGGAACTTTTGGACTGAGAGGTATTAAGACATGCGGGCTTTAAGCAAAGCCCCTCTAACCATGAAGGCTGGGGAGCTTTGGGCATTTCTGATAGAGAAGAGTGGATGAGGACCTCATTAGTCTACCTGGGTGCCCCTGCCAAAAACCCAATTCGAAGTAGTTCAGAAAGCTAATGAAGTGGGGGGGGGGCGGTGAGTGGCTGAGGGTGGCAGTGACACAGAGTGTAAGAAATCAGAGTTTTAGGAAGGGAAAACCAGGGCAGTTTTGGAGACTTCCTAGTCTAGAAGGGAGGCATTAAAACCTGTCACAATTCTCTCTCAGTGACTCCTGTTGCTGCTACACTGTTTGCCTCGAACTGTATATTCTCTTCTAGATATCATTAATGATTTTCTCTACCAAGTAGAGGAACATCCTTGGGCAGCAACACCGTTTCATCCGGCTTTCTCTGCAAGTAAAGAACACTCCCTCTGAGCCTGTGTGTGTCACCACGCACTAAGCCCTTGGCCCATCGCTGATGCAAGATCAGCCAAGGAGGTCCTGAGCCAAGGACTGGTCCACTGCTGTCAGCCCTCCACCACCAGACCCATCACGGGGGCTGAGGAAAGGAGGTCAAGAGGTCTCATGAGAAGATGACTGCCCTCATTCCAAAGACTTGTTAAATCCATTCCCTAGAAGTAGGGTAGTGCCGAGTGGACTCCAAAAGTCCTCTACAGCATTCCTATAGAAGATCATTCAATGGCTCCTCACTCTACAGAATATTCCTCACAAGCACACTCATCCTCTGAATCTCCTTTTGTAGTTTCATGCCTTGGTCTGTGGTTCTGAACAACTTTTGATTTCTCAGTTAAGCTTTTTTGTTCCCCTCAGCATTTTGCCATCTTAGATACTTAGCAGACAACTATATAGCTTTCAAGATTCCATTCTGATGTTGTTTACTGGGAAGGAATTCCTGCATCATCATCCTTCCCAGGGCAATCTCTTCCTTCTATGGGATGTCATAACTTTTTGTTCACATTACTGTAGTTAGTACTCATAATTGTTTGCTTACATGTTTTATTCTCTGTCCTCCAGACCATTAGATACACAGGGTTCCATTCATCTTTGAAAACCCTGTAATTCTGACCAGGTTTATGAATACTGAACTTTAGAAATGAATTTACAGAGGGTTGATTCTATAATTCCAAAGACTGAATCATCACAGAATTTGTATTGGAACCATGTTTGTAAATTGGAGGGTTGTAGTAGCAGAGCAATCCCCAACATTATATTTAAATTATGCTACACCTAGCAGCTGGTATGCTGGGGGGTGGGTAGGAGTGGAGAGGGTAGGGAGTTGGAACAGCTGAGGGATATAATTGAGGATAAGAAAATGAAAGGATTTCAGACAGAGGAAAGCATATGTTTTGCATTTTCCAGGGCAGTTCTGATTTTAAATATTCTGTGCCATTGTTTCCTTAAGCATACTAGTTCCTGTTGGATGGTTGTTCTGCTATCTGGGTGGGGAAATACATTAGCAATATGTAAAATTAATCTGTCTAGTTGCTGATAGACAAGAGAGGCATGAAAGTGAAGGCACAAAGGGACGAAGGGAATGATTGGAGTTTCTCCTAATTTGAATCTTTCAGCCTTGTAGTCTGTTGATAGAAGGCAGAAAAAAGCAAATCTATGAAAGTTATTAAATTACACATCTAATGTTATCATATAAGGATAAAGCATGAAAGTATCACATTTTAATGAGGTACTTGTTATTGTAAATGAATGTATATTTTTCACAAAGAAAAGCCTATGGTTTTCCTCTCTTTCAGCCAGACTTATGGGAAGCCTGGCCCCCCCAAATCAAATAATTAATTCCCACATGTTGATAATAATTTTTAATTTTAGGGAAAATATGACTTAAAACAGTGGTGCCTAATCGTACATGATTTTTTAAACCTACAAGCATACCTTGCTTTACTGTGCTTCACTTTGTTGCATTCTACAGATACTGTGTTTCTTACAAATTGAGGGTTTGAGGCAACCTTGCCTAGCAAGTCTATTGGTGTCATTTTTTCAACATTTACTCACTTCGTGTCTCTGTGTTACATTTTGATAATTCTTGCAATATTTCAAACTTTTTCATTATTGTTATATTTTTTATGGTGATCTGCAATCAGTGATCTTTGATGCTACTGTTGCAATTATTTTGGTGTGTACATTTTTTTTAGATGTAATGCTATTCCATGCTTCATAGACTACAGTATGGTGTAAACATAACTCTTCTATGCACTAGGAAACCACGAACTTTATGTAATTTACTTTGTTGTGATATTTGCTTTATTGCAGTAGTCTGGAATCGAATTGGCAATATCTCTGAGATGTGCCTGTGCTGCTTGTCCAGTCTTCACTGAGAGAAGAAAAGAAGAAGACCCACACATAAGAGCACTGAGAAAGAAGGGAGTCCACTGTGGCTAGATTTGAGGGGAAGAGCATAGTGAGCCCTGTGTGATGCTGAAAAGATAACATTCTTCTGAACATATGAGATACAAGTGCTGAGGACTTCCTGGAATCATTGGGGGAGTTTTTGGAGGGAGTGGTTTTCTTTTATAGTTGGTAAATGTGTGTGGTGGGGAAACATACCTGCTACCATTATGAAAACCGAGATTCATAATGCTTAAGGAAACAGAAATTGTATATGGTTTCCTTGTTGGAATCATTCTAAATTGCTGTGTACCTGCCATAGTAATTGGAATAGACAGGGTCAACTTGCTATGTTAAGTAAGAGCACTAGACTGGATGTCAGAAACAGCATTCCAATGCTGGGACTCATTCCCTGCTGTGTGACTTTGAGCAAGTTTTAGTTTCCTTTGTGATCTACCACCTACGGTTCAGCTATGATTAAACTAAATAATAAATGGGAAAGTGCTATCCAAATGGAAGGTGGACTGATTATAATTGAATTTGCTCTTGATTGAAGAACCTCTATGATTAGTGAATAGTTCTCTAGAGCAGTTGTTCTAGGGGTTGTACCGAAATGCCTTTGGGACTTTAAAAAATATAAAGGATGCATTGGCCCTGACCCTGGATATTCTAGTGTTGGGGAGAAAAGATATCTACATATAGGTTTAAAATTCTTAGGCAGCCTGGGTGGCTCAGCAGTTTAGTGCTGCCTTCAGCCCAGGGCCTGATCCTGGAGACCAGGATCGAGTCCCACATCAGGCTCCCTGCATGGAGCGCTTCTCCCTCTGCCTGTGTCTCTGCCTCACTCTCTCTCTGTATCTCTCATGAATAAATAAATAAACTCTTTAATAAATAAACAAAATTCTTTGGGTGAATCTTAGGGTCACCATAGGCTGAGAGCCACTGCTGGTGAAGGGACAGACTGCTGGCAACCTGAATTCTGGCTCTATCCCCAGAAACATTTCTTTGCTGTAGAAGGAAGTTTGGCAGGATCCTGAAAAGGTCACTAAACTCTCCATGCTTCATTTTCTCCATTTGTAAAGTGCAGAGCCGTACTAACCAGTAAACATCTACCTTTTTAAAGCCACAGACTCCTTTATTCAATGAGAATTTTACTTGGAAGCTTGAGCATGTAAAACAAAACAAACGAAGTGATCCTGCTTTGATTTTGCTTAGCAGCCCTTCCTTCATCGAGGATTTCAGAAACCATTGGTCTGGATGGTCTATAATGCCCCTTCTAGCACTAGAATTCTATTCAACGCACAGAAAATGTTCATAAATTTGTACTGGCTCTATTTGGGAAGCTGGACGTTTAATGATATTTATATTCTGAGGACTGTGAATTAATATAAGTGGTTAGACAGAGCTGGACATTTATCTGTTTGCTTTCTTATCTTTTTCCTGCCTTGCTCTGATTTTCATATGCAGTTGCCAACTGGCAGCCAGGTAGGTTAGCCAAAGGCTGCACTGGCAGGAGACTAGAAGACAGGAGAAAATATAAACCAGAATATTTCAACCTTTATTTCTCTGTGTTAGGTGATGTCTCTGGCAGATAGGTTCTCCTCCCTCCTTCCAGAGTCATCCTCCTGGGTCAAGAGTACCCCTGGGTCAGGTACCCCTTGACTTTAATAGTACCCCTTGACTTTAATAACACCCCTCTCCCACTCCCACTAGCCCTAGGATAGGAGGGAGCTTCTATTTATAATTGTGTGCTAATATCTATGGAGCCTCACTACCATCCCTTTTGTCCTTCAGCTCTTCCAACACCTGTGTATCAAATTTCCTGTATTAATTTTCCTCTCTTGAACTACCTGGAAAGACTGTTTTTCTGACAAGATTTGATGTTCTGACAGTGATATGTTGGGATTACATTATGAAGACCCTGAAAAGCATGCTTAAGTGTTTGCATTTCATGCCTTAATGTTTGGAACCTTGTATTTAATTAAAATTAGTGGTCCCAGTGTGGATATTGGACTAGAAAAACCAATGAGAAGATACAGGGGACAACAAATGTTACAGTGGAACTATTCAATGTTATCATAAAATGTTTTACCCATTTGTGGCTATGTTTTTCCATATGGAAATTGTTTTCTTTCTAGCACCTAGAGGAATTCTATCCTCAAATATCTCTTGATTATCTGATCTACACTCCCTTCTCACTTTGATTTTCAAAAGGAGACAGATGGCACATAGTGACCTGAGTCACCATGTTAAAGGAATTTCATGCTAATGGAGGTAAAGATAACAAGAATAATCCCACTCTTCAGTATCTACCTAAGAAAAATGAAAACCTACATCCTTACAAACACTTGCACACTAATGTTCTTAGTAACATTATTCATAATAGCTCAAACTGAAAACCGTCTACAGGTCTATCATCTGGTGACTGGATGAACAAAATGTGTATATTCATACAGTGGAGTACTATTGAGCAATAAATATAGAATGAATTACTGGTATATTATATAATATTGATAAACTTCAAAACCATTATGTGAAGCATAAGAGGGCACATATTATATGTTCCATTTTATATATGAAATATCCAGAAAAGGCAAATATCCATAGAAACAGAAAGTAGATTAGTGGTTACCTGGGCAGGATGTGGATGGGAGTGGGGATTAACCTACAAAATGGCATGAACAATCTTATTGGGGTGATGGAAATGTTCTAAAATTGATTTATGGTAATAGTTGCCCAACTTAGAAAATATACCAAGAAATACACTTGATGTGAATGAATTATATGATACGTAAAATATGTCTAATAAAATCATTTTATAAAGGAGAAAGGTAATAAGTGGCAGCACTGTTATTAATCTAGGCCTTTTTAGAAACCAATTAGTTACTATGTTACTTTCTGCTATATTGTCTACATTATCTATGTCATTTTCTTGGACTTTCATCCCAAAACAGTGTTGAGAGCTTTGATGAAGTCTAAATAGCTTACCATTAGTCTGGTGCTCCCATGCATCCATTCAGTTCCATCAAAAGAAACAAATGGTCAGATGGGTTCAGGCTCTTATAAATTCGTATTGATAAAAAAGGGGGATCATTTTCTTGGAGGTTCAGAACTTTAAACTCCCACCATCATCTAATTCCCAAATGGCCCAGAATCTGGTAGTCTAATATTAATTCCTACAGGATGTTTGGGGAGATAATAACTGGTGCCAGATGGTACGCACTAAAGGTTTGGAAGAGAATGCTTGCCTTTGTTCTCTGTACCCAATAGCTGCAAGATAGGTGATAAATAAATGCTTTTAAAAATAATTTCTGCCCAACGTGGTAATAGCTTAAATTCCCATGATCTGAAGAATAAGAAGTCCTGTTTATCTTGCTATGGTGTAGCAATAAGGTGCTTACTGTGAAAGGCTGCTGTTCATAACAAAGCTCAATGACTCACATAATAATCTATTGATTCTTCCCATACTGAGTTTGTCATTACCTTCAGATTAAAGCCCCCTCTTCTGATTCTAGTTTTCACAGATCTGCCATCACCAGCTCGGTGAGTATTACACCATGATCTTTGAAATGGCTGAGCTGGATACTTAGTTTCCTAGCTTTTCATGCCTTTTCTCTGGGAAGGAAAATAATAGGCCTTCACCTCTCCTCACCCAAACCTGTACCTCAGCCTAGGTAGAAGAGAGGAGATTTCACTCAGCCATGTCTCTGCCATCATTAACTGAGGGACCTCAGGAAAAGTACTGAAACTTAGATTCTTCATCTATAAAAGACTTCTTACAGTGCCTATCACCTTCATAGCATTATGTGGTGAGGAATGCGATAGAGGTAAACATTTTTAAAATATTTACTGAAGAGAGATTTAGATACTTTTGATTCTGGGCTGAATTCAAGCAGAATTTCAGACCTTTGAGGGGCATATTGGAGGAAAGCCAACTATAGAATTAACCTGAAATTTTTCACATGCTGCATCACTTTTAAATTCTGAGAGCTCCTTATTTGTTGTGCCTCATGCTAGGATTTTTGCAACTGATTGGAATAAAGGAGGGCAGCTGCAGGTCCTTTGATAATTGAATCCTATGAAGACTGTCAAAAGATGCCACTACATCTCCCACCAACCACACTAATCTCACTAGCAAGAGGTCCATCCTCAATCAAAATGCTGTCCCCTGCACTCTTCTCTGTTGCCTCTCCTTTGCCCTGCCACGTCTATATTCTTTTCATCTTCACTTAATAGAAGCCTAAATGCCTGACATACAACAGCAATTCCTGTTTCCATGGAGCTGCTGCTTCCAAGAAGGCTTGCCACAGACAAAAACAAGGTGGAAAATGGCCTCCTCACTGGAGATAAAAAGGAGGCTTCTCTGATGAGGAAATCTGTTTCCAACTCCTGTCGCTGAAATTCCCTTCTTCTGCCTCTGGTTTTCTTCATTGCACACCCCCAGAAGCAATTACTCCCTCATAAGCCAATACATACAGTAGAGAAAATATTGATTCTATAACCCAATTTTGGTAAGTGCTACTGAAGTGGAGAGAATGGTTTACACAATGATAAAGCCTCCTGATTACTTTAAGACTAATATTTCATTTCCTACTGTGCCTTTATATTGTTGGGAGAACTGTAAAGGTCAAATATATTTTAGAATGTTTGGAAGGAAATCACCATTACCTGGGTATCAGCTTGTGTAGGTGTGTCACACATCTGTACCCGTGTCCCTACCAGTTTATTAGAATCAAGACACTTTAAAGTACCTGACACGTGTCAGATACAATGCTGAGCTCTGAACAAACAAAGATGACAGGGCTCCCACCTTCCAGAAGCTTATACCTTAGAAAGGTAGGCATTTGAATAGCTACCTGTAGAATGTTCTGCTAAGTTGTTTCAAAATGTAATAGGAGTACAGACAAGGTAGCAAAGAATTTTGGTGATGAAGAGAGAGTTTGAGAACAGTTGTGCTGGGCTTCAAAGGATGAATTGAAATTTCTTGGTTGGACAAGGATGAAAGGGCATTTCAGCAGAGACAAACTGAATAATGACTTTGAGACATGACATATCTAAGGAACGTGTAAACTTGAAAGGTTAGAATGCTAGGTAATATTTCACCAAGTGTGGTCATCAGCATTACCATTGTTGGGGTGTTTATCTAATTCTTCAGTTTCCTGAGTCCCAGGCCAAGCCCACTGAATCAGGATTATCTGAAAATAGGGACTAGGAATCTGAATTTTAGAAGTGCATGTGATGAATAAAGGTTAAGGACCATCCGGGTTAGGCTATTCTAGGTAGGATGGGGAATACATGGAGGGACACATTAACCTATGACTCCAGGTCCTTCTGTGCTTATATACCTATCTACTATCAGAAAGACTGGTCAGTTTGGTTCCAAGTATATTCAGTCAAATACACAGATTCACCATTTGTAAATATATTATTGCAAATTGTAAAACTTTGGTAAGCAGAAGCCAACTTGTAAATTGAAAGAGTCAAAAGGCAAAGATCTTACTGACCCTGTTTAAAAATGGGAACAAAATGAGAAAATATTTTCCAGAGTGTTTTGAGCTCCAAAGAGAATCTTCTTCTCACATGATACTGGGAACTTGATTACAATCTCTCCCTGATACTCTCAAAAGAGAGCCATTGCAGAGTTGCTCACACTAGTCTCTCCATCCTTCAGTTTGGTTGTACAGGATTGGGTGACAGTAGAGCCACTGTGAGGAGTACAGGGCAGAGAACAAGCTGGGGAGTTGGTGGACTCCTGGTCTGAGGCATGGAGCCTGGACTAGAAAGACTGGATGCTGCAGAGAGAGATGGACCTCTTCTCAATAGGCACATCAGCGTCAGTGCAAATTGATGATTCCATACAAGGAGCAGCAACATAAATTTGGCAAAGCCAAACAATAATGCCAGAAACAGGCAAAATACTGGCAGCCACTCAGAGTCATGCACTTTTCCAACCTATCCTCAGAGCTATTTGTTGCTGATTTCAGAGCCGAATAGTAGACCTAGGTACTTATATTGCAAAAAATTGCACATACAAATACCCGCAATTAAATTACTAGCTTAAAATTGATACATAATTCAATCAGTGTTGACCCAATATTTCTCAACAAAATTTCCCTAAGATAGTATTTCTCATATTATGATCAACAGACCTCACTGGGCTTGTGAGAAAGCAGAGACTTGGTTCTACCCCCAGTCTTCAGAATCAGACTCTCTAAGGTTAGGGCCCAGCAGTCAGGGCCCAGTTATCTGCATTTTCAAATCATCACACAGATGATACTTAAGCATGTGAAAGTTGAAGAACTTCTACTCTGAAGTCCCTGATTTAAACTGCCCTTTTCAGTTACTGTTGAAATAAGATAACTGAACTGGGAGCCCTCACAGGGGCCAGTGTGAGGTAGAATTGGTATGGAAGTTGAAAGGAATTGGCCCTTAACAGGTGCAGTTCCATTCAAGCAATGAATAGAACAGGCCAGCTGTGAAAATACCTGAATATTTTGTTAATTGAATTAAAAGAATCAAGTTATTTTGATATTGTAAAAACAATAAAATTTCAGCTCTTTATACTTCCCTTGCATCATTGGAACTGGGTGTATTCAGGAGACTAATAAATCAAACATAGCTCATAAAGATTAAAAAGGAATCATAATAAATAAATAAATAAATAAATAAATAAATAAATAAATAAATAAAAAGGAATCATAAAATAATAGAGCTGGAATAAACCTTAAAGATGGCCTGGTGTGTGTTTTATTTTATAGATGAAGAAACCAGAGCCTGGGGAGCCCTAGTGACCAAGGTCATAGAGCTCATTAGTGGCTAAGAACAAAAACATCCTAACTTCTGGCCTATGGTACCTCCCCTGAGATTAGAATAAATTGCCACTGCTAGAAAGGTAAAATAATATTTTTCCCCTTAAAAAGTAACCTCATCCTCTCATTGAGAGAAAAACGTCACTAAAATAAAAAGTATAAACAAAGATGCTGACTCATGGACCAAAAGGGAACTTCAAAGATTTGATGATCCTGGCCTGAAATAGTCATTCAATCATTTAGTCATTCATTCAATAAGTATTGTAGGATGACAGTTCTCCTCATACTTAAAGAAAGCAGGAAACGCTCTCCAGAGAAAGAGAGTGCCATTTCAGTAAGATGACACTGTGGAGAGCTTGCTGTTTGGCTGCCAAACCCTCCCTCATCTGTCTTCACCTGTCCTATCTAATTTTCTCTCTTACACTGTTGCTCAAATCGAACTGTCTACCCCAGGAGGTCTCTACACCTTTCCACCCCATTATGGTATGCTTTCCCAACCTCTTGTTGGTTCTCTGAATTCTGTAATTCAAAGATCAATCTTTAGAGTCTTTACCTCTTTTGTCAAGACTGTTCTTTCTTCTTGGATCTCAAGGACCTACTCTTTAGTGAATGCTTATTATAACTTTTACACTCCTGTTATGCCATTCTAAATAATATATTGGTATTTTTGTTTTCCATTAATTAGAATTTTGCCAGTGCGGCTTTTGTAGGCAACAGGATGTGGTTGAAAGAGCACATGGATTGTAGCCAACATTGTTACCTAACTGCCTGGGTTCCTTGTGACATGCCAGGTATCTGAGTAACATGTATCTCCACCTCAGCAACTTTTCCATTGTCAGTCCACACCCTGAAAAACTTTCCTTTGTTTTGTGTCTCACTGAATTATATGCCACATCTGGCCATAAAAAGGGGGTCATCTTTTACCATTTTCTCTCTCACACATAGTAACAATCATAAAGAGCATAATCCCTCCACCAATATCTCTAGAATCCACTCACTTCTTTTCACCATCATTCCTGTTACTATTCTTAGGGCTGCCACCCCTTCTTATCTGGGTCATCATAATAACTCCTAATTCCAATCCTGCTTTCTTCAAAGTTTGGTCTATTCTGCAGCCGTGATGATTGTTCATAAATCCTCATACTGTCGCTTCTCTGATTAAAAATTTTGGCTCTAAGGATAAAGTCACAACCATTCAAAACCAAGCCTTATAGCCCCATCTCTTTTTACTTTCCCATCTTGAACTTCATCTCCAGCAAGATCAAACTGTTTGCATTAGTGCATCAGGTTTTCTTGCTGCTGGATCTTTGCACACAATGGTTCCTATGCCTGGAATGCTTTGTTGTGGTTTTTTTAAGATTTTATTTATTTATTCATGAGAGATATTTAGAGAGGCAGAGACATAGGAAGAGGGAGAAGCAGGTTTCCTGTGGGGCACCTGATGTGGGACTCCATCCCAGGACCCCAGGATCACAATCTGAGCCAAAGGTGGATGCTCAATCACTGAGCCACCCCTTTTCTTTCATGTTTTTGCTTGACTGTCTGTTGATGATCTTAGGGTCTTAGAAATACCTCTTTCTAAGTTAGGAAGTTCCTGTGATGCAGGTGTCACTCCTATGTATTTTCCTAACACTCTAGGCTTACCCCTTGCTATGGTGAATTGTGTTCCTCCAAATGATATGTTGAAGCCCTAACCCAGGTACCTGTGAATATGAACTTATTTGGAAATAGGACCTTGGTGGATACAATCAAGTTAAGATGACATCATTAGGGTAGGCTTTAATCCCCCATATTACTGGGAAAGAGCTATGTAAAAATGGAGCCACACAGGGTGAATATTATGTGATAACAGAAGCAGAGAGTGGAGTGAGTGATGCAGCTGCATTCCAAGGAAGGCCATAGGTTGATGGTCATGATTAGAAGCTAGGAGAAGGCAAGGAGGAATTCTCCCTATAGTCTCAGAGGGAGCATGGCCCTAATGACACCTAACTTTAGACTTCTAGCCTCTAGAACCATGAGAAAATAAATTTCTGTTTTTTAAAGTTTTCCAGCTTGCGACACTTTGTGAAAACAGCCCTAGGAAACTAATATACTCCACTGGGATTCCCTACATTCTCTAGTTCCCTGCTCTTTAGGGTTAGGGCCATGAACTGGCTTCTGATCAGTGTGCTATGGATAGAAGTAGTATTAGCCAAATCCATCCTCTTAATCCTCCAGGGGACTTTCCCCCATGCAATGGCAAATTTGAGGGCCCCATGGCAAGGTAGAGGGCGCATGACTGAGTAGCTACAAGATGAAGGAGGGTGATCCAGTATGCATAGGGTTTTGTATGCATGGGAAATAAAACTTTACTGTGTGAGCCATTGAAATTTGAGGGACTATTGATGACCACGGCAGAGCCAAGCCTATTTTAACTAATATACAAAGCAATGTGGACACATGGGGAGGTGCTGAGAAGTGCCTGTTGGTTGGCTAATTAAACCATCACAACAAATAAAGATAACAGAGAATCTTACTGAATAAAGACTGAAAAATACAGGCGTCTTTATGTTTTCTCTTGGCATGCTTTGCTAGTTTAAAAAAGTGTCTGGGACTTGAATGTTTTGACTGAGAAGAAGCTGCCCAGCCAAGACAGCTGCTGTAGTGAGGCTGTCTCACCATGACACTGGACTGGTCCATGTGCCTGAGCTTTAAAAGAAATTCATTTAGTGGGACCAACTAAATTGAATGTTGCCTGCTTTACCATTTTCCTCTCTCTGCAGGTGAAAGGGATATAATATTTTTATTATCAAGCATCTTTTTATAAGAAGGTATGTTGTGCTACTGCTCTTGCCATAAAGTTAATAAGGATAGTTAATTAAGACATTAAAATATAAGCCACAGTAATTATCTGGAAGTAAAGTAAATGTCTAGTAAGCCAGAAAACAGAGCATCACCAATAAAAGACACAAATTGAGCAGACATTCTCTAGTAATACAATTAAAATTTAACAATGTAATCCAGATAGCCACTTGTTACTAAAATGTGAATCTAAAGCTTTATTTGCACAGACACATAAGCCCCAGAACATTTGGGCAAAAAGACCAGTGCTTAATTGGTGAATTAGGATTCACTATATTTGACCATGCATTGAATGTTCCTGGGATGAAAAAGGGCTTTCGTTGGCCACAGTGGTTCCTTAATGCCCAAAAGGGAAGAGTCATCAGCATTCATTTATCATGATTGACTCATGAAGGACACATACGAGTATATCCTGCTGAATTCTCACTTTTAGTTAGAACAAAGTCTGTAGCGATGCTTATCAATCCAATTGGTTTTTCTTTTGTTTGTTCTCCCTCCCACACACAAATGACTATTCTGTACCTTTTCTTTTTCAATCTCTAACACTTCTTCCCCAGCTTCATTCTCAGCTAATGGCAGTGCTTCTTATTTCACTGAGGAAACAAAAGCAATGTCAAGAAAAGGTCCACTCAGTCCCATAACCACACTAATTTACCTCCCTACATCTGTCCCATGCATTCTCCTTTGTCTTCTATTGCTATGGAGGAAAAGTCTGAGACCCTGTGCTTATGCACTATATACTAGCTCCTCTTACCTACTCAAGGCATTACTACAGAAATATTACCCTCTCTCTCTTCCAGCATGCTTTTTCTTCCCTACTGGATTGTTGTTGTCAATATGCAAGGGTCAAGAACTGCGAGGGGTCTGAAATTTTACCGTACTTGCAAACCACAAGTTAGCCTGCCACAATTTTTTGGCCGCTGGGAGAAGCTATGAGACTCCTGGGTCGGAAATAAAGGACTTCATTATTGACAGAAACAGCAGTAGTCAGAGGTTCAGCATTTTATTGTGCTGATTCCCTGAGCCCTCACACGCACGTAGTGATGCAAAAGAGCCAAGTGACACCTGCATACACAGTAAATTACATTCCCGGAGAGTAATTCTGAGCTTGAATTACGTATTATACTGGGCAGTAAATATGCCTGCCTTTTGTTCTGAAGGAAGATACTTTCTTTGTCTTCAAATGCTTGAAAATGTAATCTAGAATAGAAGCAACCATTGTCTCTGCTCACAAGACATGCATAAATGGAAGAGACACATGAAAAATTGACTTCTAACAGCAAGCATGCTTTAATGTCTCCCATCATTAATAAAAACTTTTTAAAAAAGATTTTATTTATTTTTTCATGAGAGACACACACACACAGAGAGAGGCAGAGACACAGGCAGAGGGAGAAGCAGGCTACATGCAGGGAGCCTGACGTGGGACTCGATCCCAGGACTCCATCATGCCCTGGGCCGAAGGCAGGTGCTAAACTGCTGAGCTACCCAGGGATCCCAATAAAAACTTTCTTAACCCCATATCCTCTCCATTTACCACCTCATTTCTCTCCTCTTCTTTATACCTATAACCCTTGAAATATTTGTCTATGATTGCTGTCTCAAATTTATCTCCTGTTCTCTCTTGAATATACTACCATCAGGCTTTCATGCCTACCCTGCTTTATCAAGGCCACCAATGATCTTTGTGTGCTAAATCCAAAGATTAATTTTCTTTTCATATTTCTAGACCCAGCTGAAGAATTTGACACAGTTGATAGCTTCCTCTTCCTTCAAAAACCTTTTCTTATGGTATTCTTGGACAATATTACTTTCCTATTTTTGCTATCTACCTCACTTACTGTTCCTTCTAGTTTTCTTAGGTGTTTTTTTTCCCCTTCATTTTCCATTATGCTGGAGTGCTTCTAGGGTCAGAACTAGGGCACCTTTTTTTTCTATCTACCAGGATAAATACGGATATCCATATTCAGGATATACACCTAGCACTAGATATGTGAAACTGTGGGATATTCAGGATTATGGCTTTAATTGGTGACAACTCTCCAGTCTGGGCCTGTCATTTGAAATCTAGACTCATATATATATCTGCCTATTCCACATCCCCTCTTGAGTGTCTCTTTGACATTCCAAACATAATGGGTACGATACAGAACTCCTGATGACCTTGGTCTTAAATCTGTTCCTCCATAAGTGCTTGCCCATTTTATCAAATGATAATTCTATTATGTCAGTTCCTTAGGCCAAAATCCTTACATGATTCTTGCTTCTCCCCTGTTATGTACCCCATTTCATCAGCAGCAAATTCTGTTGGCTCTACATTTAAAATATATATCCAGAATCCAGTCACTCTTTAATTTCCACTGCTAACACTCTGGCCTAAGCCGCCATCATTTCTTCCCTGTATTATATAAGCCTCCTAAATGGACTAACTTCTCCCATTCTTATTCTCTTTTATGCTCAATATAAAAGATCTTGTTAAAACATAAATCAGATCAAGTCACTCTACCATTCAAAACTCTCCAGAGGCTTCCTACTACATTCAGAAAAAAAAAAAAAAACAAACATAGTTTTTACAGAATTTTCTGTTCCCCATTAAATCTTTGACTTCAGCTTCTACTTTCCCCTTTGCTCCACTGGCCTCCTTCCATTCCTCTTTCTAGCCTCACGTCCTTTGTGCTTACTCTTCTCTCTACTAACTATGCTCTTTCCCCCAGATATTTTCATGGTTTCTTCCCTTATCTCTTTTATATCTTCACTCAAATATCACCTAACATATCATTGTAATTTGAAAACACACTCCCACACTGAACACTTCTTATATACCTTGTTACTTTACTTTTTTATCCATGACATTTACTAAAATCTGATCTAATATGTACAGTTGATCCTCATTATTCACCATAGTTATTTCTCTATGAATGCTGAATTAGCAAATACTGAACCATCATTCTTACTGTGAGCCTTGGCCACAATGTTTTCTTCAACCATTGATACATAACCCTATTTTATGTGTGCTTCTGTTTAAAGACACTTTACTTATTATATATTGCTGATTCATTAACATTGAACTTATGCCTGAACAAAGCTCGTCTAACACACAAATTTTCTGTGTAAAGGATATCACAGCCTTCTTGAGCTAAGAAACACTAGACAGTACTGAAGCACTATGTTTGTAGGGAGAGGGAGGTGGTGTGAATTTTAAACAGCAAAATCATTAACAACACAAAAATGAGGAACTAAATAGACCAAGAAAAGACATTTTTAATACAAGAGCAGAAATTAAGGCAAAGCGTTGCCTTGGTTGACCTCACTTTGGAATGTGCCAGTTAGGTGACAAGTTTTTCACTGCTCTGGCATGTTTACAAATGACCATGAAAACACTGTGAGTATTGATTTCTGAGTTACAAATAACTTTCAGCAAGTAGGAGAATTTGCAAATATGAAATCCATGAATAATGAAAATGGAGTGTTTATTACATATATTTTTAGGTGTTTGTGATGTAACTATTATGTATATATGGTGAACTTCCTCTTACTAAGATATAAACTCCAAAGCTTAGGAATTTTGTCAGTTTATTTCACTGAGGTATTCCCAATGCCAAGAATAGTACCTAGCATACTTGATAATATTGAATGAATAAATTAAAGTGCTTTTATTCCTCGGTTGGGAACTTCTGTGCTACTAAGGATTCTAAAGGCCAGAACTGTTGATATTGGGGACCAGAGCTCCAGGGGCACCAAAACCATGGGATTTCTTAGAGTTAAGTGTCGAGGGAAATATGTGAATTTGATATGCCAGAGAAATAAATCCAAATGGGTCATCAAACCCAAAGGGGAAGAAACAGATATGGAGAACTAGGGAATAAAGCTGGGGAGCTGAAAGCCAGTAGAAGAATGTACTGAGCACTGGGCTGAAAGACAAAATAGGATAGCAATCAGGAAAATCTCCCAAACTTTAGTAATGTCTTTGGCTGGATATTTCATGATTATGATAGTGAACATTTTGGGAGGGCCAGCTGGATGCAAAATCCAGCAATATGCAATATACCGGTAGCTGTGAGCTGCTTGAAATCAGCACATGTGTCTGATTCAATTTTGTACTTCTAGCTCCTGGCAGCACTTTAGAGTAGGTACTAAAAATATGTTTATTCCATTGAAGAAACTTCTATTATCTGTCATAGTACTCTTGTGCCAGAGAAAAGGAAGTGTTTCTGAGAACTCTTAGGTCCATGGGTCTTAAAAAGAAGGTCTCCATTCAGACTGGACTCCATGTTAAGCAAGGCTCTGAGATGGAGGAGTTTCCCCCTTCCTATTCTCAGTCCCACTATAGATTTCTGACCCAGACTTTTCTGCATTTCCTTAGCCCTGCTGTGTCCTAAAGTAGACTCACCAAGACAAAATATATACTGAATTTGATTGACTCAGTAAATTGATTACCTTTTCCAGGATAACATTTCTTAATCTGGTGTATATGAATTGGCCTCAAATCTGTGAACTTCATCAAATGTAAAATATATATATATATATATATATATATATATATATATATATATGTCTGTGTGAAATTTTCTAGGGAGAGGATTCACAGATTTCACCAAAAAGAATTCCATAGTCAGAGAAAATTGAGAACAATTTCTTAGAATGATTCTGATGGTACCTGTAAACCAGGGATAGAATTAAATATGATCAGAAAAGAACTGAAAAGAGTATCCATCTAGGCAGTTAATTGCTCATTCATATAGAGAGAGTTTCTAAAACTTGAGCATACATGGAAATCTCTTGGGGGGATCTGGTATAAAATAGATTATTGAGTCACTGAAATTCAGATTTAGTAAATCCAGATTAAGTTTCTGGAATTGGCCTTTTAAAATAAATTTAACAGGAGGTTCTGATGTAAATGTCCTCCAGAGCACACTTTTGACTTTCTAATATGTTTGGCCAAGTAAAGACACGGCTCTCCTCCAATTTTTGATCAGCTGGGACCATTTCATTGCTCTGGATAGTGGTTCCCAAACCTGACTGGGCACAAGAATCACTCAGTGAGGTGATGTTGGTGGTGGTAGTTTTAAAACACAGATGTTCAGTCCACACCCTCAGAGACTCTTATTCACTAGAGCTGGGGGGTAGGGTAGGGGCTGAAGATCCACTTTCAAAATTTTCCCAAAGTTATTTTGCACACAGCCATGATTAAAACCACTGAAGTAGAAGCCAGCACCAACTATTCGTGTTGAAATAGTTTCACACAGTATGGAAAGCTTTCCTTGTGGACCTGGTCCCAGAAACAAATTGAGGTTAAATATTACAAAAAAGCTTTGCTGAAAAAACATTTCTATTTTATTAACCTTTGGACTCTTCTTAAAAAGGCAAGTAAGCAAGTAATAGTTTAACAATTGTTAATGTTTTACCTTCACAGAAGCCAGTGAAGGGAAACGTAACTCATGGATTGGATTTCAAAATGGAGTATTAGCCATGTAAAAGCAAGAGTGAGATCTATACTAGGACTTCCTATGGTATTGTCACTGCTCCAAGCAACAGTTTGATTAAAATGAAAATGACTCAGTTAAGGAGTTGAGTGAAATCTCAGAAGGAATAATGGTACCAGGGACTCAAACTTTTAGAAAGAGTATGTTCTCTAAACACCAAATAAGAATGATTCAAATGTATCATTAATACTCAAAATCATCTCCAGTTACAGACAGAGAATCTTCAGTATTTTGTATCTAATACTCTCAAAACTATGAAGAGAAGCTAAACAGTTAACATGGAATAGTAAAGAAAACCCACAACCACTACATACTATTTATACAAAGGACAGGCTAAAAACAAAACTCTGAAAAAAGTTGTAATATTATTTTATAAGACATTCAGTTTAATTGAGCAGATGCTCATTCAGTGTTTTTTTTTTTTTACTGTGTTTCAAATGAGATAATGTATATAGAGCCTTAATCATAATAACCATTGTTTAATAAATGTTCAATAAGTTATAAACCCAATACCTGAGGATTCTGGAATTTTGTGGCAAGTCTAAGGTGCATGAAAGTTCCCAAGTGACTTGGGACTAGAATTTCTGACTGATGGCCAAGCTTCTAAATACCACAATTAAAATTCTCAAACCAAAGATATGAAGACTGCCATAATATTTATCTATCAAGAAGATGGTGATGTTTTCTAAAGTATGATAAAGTGAAGACACATAGTCTCCATCTTAAAACAAAACTCTAGTATTACTGAAAAAAACTCAAGGGGTTTCAGACTATTAGTTTCACGCTCCTAGGAAACCCATTATGCAGTACCTAGTGAGAGAGGAAATGTAAACTGGGCAAGCAAGTCAAATACTGGAACCCCCCTGGATTTGTCTGAAAGAATGTCACATTTGGAGGGAAAATCTCTTGGAAATCTCTCCAGCCTTCTTCATCCCTCACTCTTATTTTCCATTGGAGCCCTTCACTGGCTTTTTTTCTACCCCCTACTCCCATCCCAGGATTTAATGATTAATACTCTTGGGACGCCTGGGTGGCTCAGTGGTTGGGCGTTTGCCTTTGGCAGGGCGTGATCCCGGAGTTCCCACATCCGGCTTCCTGCATGGAGCCTGCTTCTCCCTATGTCTCTGCCTCTCTCTTTCTGTGTCTCTCATGAATAAATAGATCAAATCTTTAAAAAAATGATTAAAACTCTTTTTTGTTTCCTTGATTCTTACCACCCAAGATCTTGCCATGCTTTGCTCTAAGTAGTACTACCCCAAACCTACTAAATCAGAAACACATATTATCAACATCCCAGGACTAAGACACATAATTTAGTTCATCTTTGTTTCATGATGCCCATGGAGAGCTTTAAATTGTACATTAAGCTTGTGGTTAATGGTTAATTCAGTAAGCAACAGAGACATGGAAAAATTTTTGAATAGCAGACTAAAAAAAGCACATACTTGAAATTGGTTCATCTTGATGACCAATGATAATCTTCTTGCACTAAGGTCTCCAAATTGGTTTGTGAAAGAGTTTGAGTAGAAGCTAAGAAATATATATTAGAGAAAATATCATGCGCCATTTTAAAAAATTAATTGGCTTAGGATCTTATAATTGGGAACAAAATACAGCTACATCAAGTTATATATTCCAGTTGAGCCATTATCTACCCTCTTACCAGAGGAAGTATCCTCACAATAACATGTTAATCATTTTTAACCACAACCTGAAGAGGTCATAATGGTTATTTTTTCTGACATGCTTGTGATTTAGTCTTATGAGTCATTCTTCTTAGCAATACAGAAATTGGATCTAAAACTTGTACAGAAATAGCTTCAGCTTCTCACATCTCTCATTCTGCCTTGACTTCTCTTTGAAAAGCAAACTCTCTTAAGTTTGTGATTTTTGACCTTAGAAACTACCAAGATCCTTGGACCTTTTTTCAGTGAACCTGCCAGTTGGTTCAGCAAACAAAAGCCAAATCAACCAACAGCAGACTCCGATAGATGGTAGGCAGAAATTACACCTATGAGCAATATGGAGAATAAAAAAAAACAGAAGGTGAAGATTTCAAGCACCAGAAGACAAAGTGGGTAAGGACATTCTCAACCCAGTCAAAAATTAGAACAGGAATAATGGTTAGCATTATAAGCTAAAATTCTAAGCTTCCCTAATGCAAAATTTGCAGCTATGATTTGTTGCTTCAGGACCAGATAGATACTTGATATACATTTTTCCCTAACTCCCTAGTACCTTACAAGGTGGGTATCATTATTTGCTCTTCAAAGATGAGCACACCAAGATCCAGAGTTTACCTAACTTGCCCCAAATTATACACATATCAAGGAAAGCGTTGGGATATTACCCCAGGTTTGACTGTCTCTGAAGCCCATGATCCATTCACTAAGCCATGAAACCTCTTTTGAGGAAAGGATCACCTTCAATTTTTCTATCTAGTGAAAATGATCTCACTGTAAAGAGGAAGAGCTCCTCTACCTCCTAAACCACTATTTTCCAGATTGTGCTTAAAAATACATCAGACCTGAGAGATTCTCTGTGAAAAAGGGATTCTATAGACAGGTGAGTTAGGGAACAGAGAATACTTAGTAGATCCCAATGCACATTTAAGAAGACCTTGTATAAAAAAAAAAAAAAAAAGAAGAAGAAGAAGAAGACCTTGTAAACTATTTGACCTTGAGACAGTTGTTCTACTTATATTTGATATTTTAAAGAACACTATATGAAGTGTTGCCTTAACTTCTTTGAGATATCTACGTCTAAGTGTTTATTAGCAAAATAAAACAAATAAAAAATCACAAGCATTATGGAAAAGCCATGGAGCATTAATCTTAGAGCCAGATAGAGGACTCACACATTTGTGAATGATCCTCAAGCTAATAACTGACTCCTGCATACCTTCTTTTTCTCTTTCTCCCACTTCCCGAATAAATCTGGACTGTATTCACAGGGGCATCTTTCCATGCACCTCAAATCTGACCTCTTCAACAGGGATAGAGTACCCATTGTCATTGCTTTGTTTTAGAACCTTCATTTCCATATTTCATCTTCCAGACTTCATTTTTCCAATCAACTTCATTTTCCACACTTCATCTAGAAATATTTCTGAAAAATTAATCCCCAGAAAACAAATCTGTATGTGCCAAATTTCATTTTAACACCTCTATTATCTCTCAGCTGCTTACTAGATAAAGTTCAAACATTTTAGTCGACACAAGAACTTCACACTCTGTTTCCAGGGTATATCTTGATACTTTCCAATCAAGCTGAGCTCAACACTGTTCCTAGAACATTCCAGGTTCTTCGTGATTCCTTAGTATATGATACCCTGCACCCAGAATGTTCTTTCTTCCCTTCTTTGAAAGGCAAACCTCATTCCCCCTTAACATCTACTTTAATTATAGCATAGTCTTTTAAACACCTTTCTTCAGCATTCTGAGTCAAAGTTTGCTACTTTCTTTTTAATACTCTTAAAGGTTTTTGTTCCTTTCTCTATAGGTTTATCAGGCAGCTTTTAAATTAATTTGTTTTTTTATGTTTTTCATCCTCACTAGACTGTAAACTTCTTGAAAGTAAGAACTCTTATTTATTTTACAGTCTTATTTTTAATAGGTGTTAATTAAATGTAGCAAAAATTAAGAGCACCCCAGATAAACACTTAGCTATAGCAGCTGCTCTGTTTTCTCTCTTATGTTCTCTCATTTTGAGGTTAGGCTTCATCATACTCTAAATCTCTTAGATTTTTGCATTTTTTCTTTCCAAGTTTAACAATTACTTCTTTGGGACTCCTGCCTCTAGTGTGACAGTCCATCATATCATTTCTTTGATCTTTCAGAGCCTCTTGAACCAGGCTTAAAATTTCTTACACAAGTGCTTATTATCTAAACCTTGTTTTTCACGTAAAGAATATTTTCCTTTTGAAAGGGATCCAAGCTATTTCCCAAAGAACTTGAAAGTCAGTGAATTGGGCACAGCTTCCCCACAGTAATGCATTTCTCCTTTGCTTATTTCAAAGATCCTTGTCAAGATAGCATAGCGTATGTTTAAGACCAGTGGTTCTCAAGGCTCTGGTCCCTGGAATAGCATCAGCAATGTCAGTTTGGAAATAAGATAAATGCAAATTTTCTAGCCCCGTTTCTGAGCCACAGAATCAAAAGTTCTAGAAGTGGGGCTTTGTAAGCTATGTTTCAACAAGCTTCCAGATGAGTCTGATGCACAGCAACATTTGAGAACCTCTGCTGTAAGAGCTTGGGCTTTCAAGTCAGACTACCCAGATTCAAATCTTTATTCTGCCTCTGGACTTTGTGTTCCTTTTGTGTCTCATCTCACATCCTCTTGTATTGTAACTCTTGTTGTTGCTATGATAACTATCTTGACCATACTTTTTCTATCATGCACTCATCTCTTGCTTTCTGCTGCCATTGTTACATGGGTCCTGTTCAACATTCTAATGCATGTGCAAACCTGAAAGTACAAGGGAGTTGACCACTCCACTTGTGGGCCAACATTTGACCAATGAGAGGATGGAAGTCATTATTAAATAGTTCCCTCTGTCCCTTGAGGACAATTTTGTGGTTTCTTTTCCTCAGCAACTCAGAGTCCCAGATGGATTGAGGTCCAATTAGCCACTTAGTGACCATGTCAGCTATATAGCTTTGATTGGCTTTCTGTGTTTCCCTCTTTTACTTTTCCCAGTCCCATTCCTGTCTTTTGGGGTCACTTCCCAAAATAAACCACATGATAGGCAAACCCTTATTTCAGGCTCTACTTTTGGGGGATCCCTAACTATGACATCAGGCAAGTTTCTTCACTTCTCCAAACAAGCCTCACCTTCCTATCATGAATGAGCATAATTATGTTTGCCCTCTAAGCTTTTTGCATAGTATGAAATGTGATAACACAGAGAAAGGGCTTAGAACAGCACCTAGAAACCAAAACCAAAGAAATACAAACAATTATAAGAACATATTATGAGCGACTATATGCAACAAATTAGGCAATCTGGAAGAAATGGATGCATTCCTAGAGATGCATAAACTACCAAAACTGAAACAGGAAGAAATAGAAAACCTGAACAGACCCATAACCAGAAGGAAATTGAAGCAGTCATCAAAAATCTCCCAACAAACAAGAATACAGAAACAGATGGCTTCCCAGCCTCCCATTCTACCAAACATTTAAAGAAGAATTAACATCTAGTCCTCTGAAGCGGTTTCAAAAAATAGAAATGGAAGGAAAACTTCCCAGATCTTTCTATAAGGCCAGCATTACCTTGATCCCAAAGCCAAAGACTCCACCAAAAAGGAGAATTATAGACCAATATCCTTGATGAACATGGATGCCAAAATTGTCACCAAGATACTAGCAAATAGGATCCAACAGTACATTAAAAGGATTATTCACCACAACCAAATAGGATTTACTCTGGGCTTTAAGGGTGGTTCAACATCTGCAAATCAATCAGTGTTAGACATCACATTAATAAAAGAAAGGATAAGAACCATATGATCTTCTCTATAGATGCAGAAAAAGCTTTTGACAAAGTACAGCATCCTTTTGTGATTAAAACTGTTCACAGTGTAGGGATAGAGGGAACATACCACAATATCTTAAAAACCATATATGAAAAGCTCATAGCAGATATAATTCTCAATGAGAAAAAACTGAAAGCTTTTCCCCGAAGGTCAGGAGTATGATAGGGATATCTAGTCTCACCACTGTTCAACATAATACTAGAAGTCCTAGCCTCAGCAGACAACAACAAGAAATAAAAAGCATGCAAATCAGCAAAGAAGAGGCCAAACTCTCAGTCTTCACATATGATATGATACTGTATGTGGAAAACCCAAAAAACTTCACCCTGTTAGAACTTGTTAGAATTCACACAGGAATTCACTAAAGTGTCAAGATATAAAATCAATGCACAGAAATTAGTTGCATTTTTATACACTAACAATGAATGTCTCAGAAGAAAGAGAAATTAAGGAGTAGGTCTCATTTACAATTGCAAAAACCTAGATACCAAAGAGGCAAAGGTTAGGTTTTCTATATTTTGTTTTCTGGAAAATATAGAACACTCATGAAAGAAATTGAGGAAGACACAAAGAAATAGAAAAATGCTCCATGCTCATGGATTAAGAGAACAAATATTTTTTAAATGTCTATGCTACCTAGAGCAATCTATAAATTCAGGGCAACACCTATCAAAATACCATCAACTTTTTTCACACCTGGGAAAAATAATCCTAAAACTTGTATGGAACCAGAAAAGATCCTGAATAGCCCAAGCAATGTTGAAAAAGAAAACCAAAGCTGGTGGCACCACAATTCTGGACTTCAAGCTCTCTTACAAAACTGTAATCATCAAGACAGTATGTTAATGGCACAAAAACAGACACATAGATAGTGGAACAGAATAGAGAACCCAGAAATGGACCCTCAACTCTATGGTCAACTAATCTTCAACAAAGCAGAAAAGAATATCCAATGGAAAAAAGGCAGTCTCTTCAACAAATGGTGTTGGGAAAATTGGACAGCCACACGCAGAAGAATGAAACTGGACCAATTCCTCACAGCATACACAAAAATAGAACCAAATGGATGAAAGACCTAAATGTGAGACAGTATTCCATAAAAATCCTTAAAAATCAATTTAAAAAATCCATAAAGAAAAGGAGAACACAGGCAGCAGCCCTTCTGATCTCAGCTGCAGTAACTTCTTGCTAGACACATCTCCAAATGCAAGGGAAACAAAGGCAAAAATGAACTATTGGGACTTCAGGGAGATAAAAAGCTTTTACAAAGCAAGGGAAGCAGTTGACAAAATGAAAGGCAACTGACAGAATGAGAGAAGACATTTACAAATGTCTTGTCAGAAAAAAGGCTAGTATCCAAAATCTATAAAGAACTCATCAAACTCATCACCCAAAAAACGAATAACCCAGTAAAGAAATGGGCAGAAGATATGAACAGACATTTCTCCAAAGAAGACATACAAATGGCAAATATACACATGAAAAAATGCTCTACATCAGTCGTCATCAGGGAAATACAAACCAAAACCACAATGGGATACCACCTCACATTGGTCAAAATGGCTAAAATTAACAACTCAGGAAATGACAGATGTTGGTGAGGATGCAGAGAAAGGGGAACCTTCTTACATTGTTGATGGGAATGCAAGTTGGTGCAGCCATTCTGGAAAATAGTATGGAGGTACCTCAAAAGTTGAAAATAGAGGTACTCCACAACCCAGCAATTGCACTACTAGGTGTCTACCCCAAAGATATAAATGTACTGATTCAAAGGGACCTTACACCCCAATGTTTATAGCAACAATGTCCACAATAGCCAAACTATGGAAAGAGCCTAAATGTCTATTGACAGATGAATGAATAAAGAAGATGTATTATATATATATATATATATATATACAATGGAATACTACTCAGCCATAAAAAAGAAGTCTTGCCATTTACAACAAAGTGAATGGAATTAGGAGGGAATTATGCTATGTGAAATAAGTTATTCAGATAAAGGTAATTATCATATGATCTCACTCATATGTGGAATTTAAGAAAAAAACAGAAGGGAAGGGAAGGAAAAACAAAACAAGATGAAATAAAAGAGAAAACTTATAAGAGACTTAACCATAAGACAAACTGAGGGTTGCTGGAGGGGATGGGATGGGAGGATGGGGTAAGTGGGTGATGGACATTAACAGTGGCATGTGATGTAATGAGCACCGTTGTTATTATAAGACTGATGAATCACTGAACTCTACCTCTGAAACTAATAATACACTCTATGTTAATTAATTGAATTTAAATAAAAATAGTAAAAAATTAAAAAGTAAAGCATATTTAAAAACAGCACCTAGAATAAAATAAATATCAACAAAAGTTAGGGTTACTATTGTTCTCTTCTTCCTTTAATTTTTCATAACTATTTTGTCTCCGTCTGTGACACCATTTATATTACTTACAGATAAAAATCTAGTCTCCAGAAACCCCCTTTTTAAAAAAATAGGGCAAATATAACTTTGAGAATAAATCCCATCCTTTCTTTTTTATATTTCAGGTTAGCTAAAGTTGAAATGAGAAGACTATATAGTTGCTTGAGTTGGAAAACATTGAATTCAAATCTTGGCTCTTCATATCAGCTGAATGAATTTCTGAAAGGGTTACATCTTCTGCTTTATCTGTAGACCTGGGATAATCTTACCTACCTTTCAAGATTTTCATGAGCTGTAAATATGTTAGGTAATGCATGTAAAGGGTCAGGCACATGATACGTGCTCAATAAATGCCAGTTCCTTCCTCCACTTAAATATGTCTCTTTATAAGAAAAAAAATGCCTCCTTGTTTCCAGGTTTATTGTCATCCTCCTCCTCCTCCAAGACCTTATCATCTTCTGCATCTCATCTCTTGCTAGACATTCACAACATCTTTTTGGTTTCTTATGTAATTTTTACAGCTTTAATCCATATTGTATACTCGTGTATTATTATGCATTATTGCAGTTTTTACAGACTTTGATAATTTAGTCCCAACCTACCTATGCAATCCTATTTTTATTATTTCAAATTCTATTTAACATATAGTGTCCATTTTTTATCACACTAGCTATCCCCATCTTGTATGCTCAATCCTCCCTACCCATTCTCATAGTCCTTCCAGGCACTTTCATTTCAGATCATTCTTTCTTCAATCTTCCTCATCTGAATGTTCTTTCATTTTTCTCTCTTAAATTACAGTATTTTCATTTCCCAGTTGCCAGCATCCCCAAGTACTATTCTGGACTTTTCTTCCTCTGACTCTTCCTGCCTTAGTATTCAATGACATATAATTGGGGCCTAAAAGTCCACGCTTAACACCTGTTCTTTCAGAGCTCAGTGTAAGAGCATTGAGACAACACTATTTAGGTTACCTAAATGTGGAGAAGTTAGAATAACTTGTCTTCACTGTCATTTCAATTTTACACAGCCATTTAGTCTAACAGCAGGATTTGAAATAAGAAGTGATTTGTCACCAAACAAAAACATCCTAAAGAAAGCTGCCCAGGCTGAAGAACATTCCAGCTATTACTCTCATTTCACTCCTACTTGTCTCAGAAGCAGTTCTAAAAACTGCAAATGCCTGTATTTATTTAACTTGAGGAGAAACTAAAGCCACAGTTTCCTGCTTCCCTTTGCGGAGGGAAAAATGTTAAGATGCATAGTTTTATGGCTTTCTCTCCAAGCTCATCCTAGGTCATTGGGTCTGAGTGCCACCCAAGGTACAAATGATTTGTTCACAGAGTAAAAGCTGCAGAAACTTGGTGTTTCTTGGACCTCCTTCACAGACACTTTGTTTTGGTGGTGAGTTGAACTCATGTCTCAGGGACATAACTTATGATTGCTGAAATCTTAATGCCAAATATTTATAATTCATGACCACTTATTTATAATTTATAACCTTCCTTCTTCTGAAAGTAATTTCAAGTATCTTGCAATGAAAATGAATATATATTCCTACATGGAGTTTAAATAAGAAAAGGATAGAAAACATTACATAGAAGAAGATTCTAAGTCTCCAAGGACTTCACTGAGAGAATAAAATGTTCTCTCATATGGAAGTCTGGATGATCATCCTAAAAAATGATTGTAACTTTTTGATCTTAGTGAACTTCCAGCCGCAACCAGATGATCCCCTCATAGATAACCCTCTTTTCACACAGGCCATCTGAAAAACTAGTGGGAATAAGATAAAGAAGTAGGGAATTAAACCAAGGATGAGCTATTGATGTTAATTAAGTATTGGGTTAACTCCAAGCTCCTGACAGCCAAACCAAGAAAGAAAAAGAGTGGAGGAAATAAAATTAGATATAACTCATTCCAAAAAAAGGAAAAAAAATTACCGGATCTTCAGAAGAGATGATCTTTTTTCTGATGTTAAGGTTTAGAGAAATTAATTATAAGAATAAATGTCATGAAGCCAAATCATGGGAAATGTCTTCAAATGCAGTTCTACAGAAGACCCTTTATGATGGCCATTTTTCATAAGAATGTACAACTTCCTAAAATGTAATATTAAATAGTATTTCAGTAAAGGCATTTCTATGAAAAGATATCTAGTACAGATACATTTTGTTTGCATATTCTAAGTTGTCCATTAGCATATAGAACATCAGGACTATAGGCTTTGAATAGTTTGTGAAGGAAGGACAGATTGGTAGGAACAGGATACATGACATTTATAATCTTATGGTCAGTGATAGAGGAAAGTATCTAAGTGTAGATGGAATTTATCTTTATGGATAAGAAAAAAAAATTACACACAAACAAGCTCTAAAATTACCCAGGGTCAACACCAACACAAATCTACTTCCCAATAGAATTTTCTTCTTGAAGTCTGCAAGATGCTTTTTTGAGTCAATTTTGCCTTTGGTTTCAATTTTATCTATATAAGAATGGAGGTGGAGGTTGAAGGTGGTCATGTAGTGAACTTTTTACCCTGGATCCACAGCCTTGTGGAGATGATTCTGAGCTCTTAAAAGCTTAACTCACTGGATTCCCAAGGATCCATTGTGAACTTAAGAGTTTGGGTTTTAGATGCAAATCACCATGCTAGAATTTTTTTTGCAGGTTCCTACCCACTTTTAGAGGGTAAACAGCTTAGTTGAGACACTCTCACCCTGAGAATTGTCCAACACAGAGTACTAATTAATACTAGATACAACAGAGTACTAATACTAGTGTTAAGGAAAGCAGTATTGTGTAATGGAAAAAAAATAAGGTATTTGAGGTCGAAAGACATGTAGCAACTCTTTCTGTTATCCTAGTTAGTCATGTTACCTTTTTGTACTCTGTTTCCTCAACATTAATATTAAAGACTTGAATTATATAATTTGTAATCCCTAGCTGTACTATGATTGTAAATTATGGATATGAGTGTGTTGTGTGCAAAGCTGTGGCTGAGGGTATGTTAGTGTATGATCATGTTGCTCCACTACTTAATATTCTTCAATGGCTTTTGGGATAAAATACAAACTATTTAAGCTCAGCTTATAAAACTCTTTGGATCATGGATTATGTTTCCATCTCATCTCTTGCCACTTACCTGTTACATACATTATATATATACATGCATATATATGTGTATATATAATTTATAATTATATATAGGCATATACATGTACACATATAGTAAATACTATAAATGCATGTGTATACTATGCATATATACTATATATTTTTATATACATACTAAATGTCCAGTTCCCCCAAGATATGATGTTTCTTGCCTATAGTTCTTTACACCTGCTGTTCCTTTGTCTGACATGATCTCCATCCTTTTCCTGGCTCTCATCCACCCATCCTTCAAGTCCAAAATAATTATAAAAGCAAAAATAACAGTAGTAATAGTGTACTAGTAATAATAGTTTAAATAATAAAAATAATATTAACTATATATTTGCAGAGCTTACTATGTCCACAAACAAAACTTTACATGCATCACCTTATTCAATCTTCACCTCAAACTTATGAAAGTTTTATTTTTCCCATTTTAAAATGAAGAAAAAAGAGGCCCCTGAAAGTGACTTGTCCAAAGTTATTTCTTCCTAAAAGGCCTTCTGATCTGATCTCTCAAATTTCAATTGGCTGCCCATCCTATGGACTCCCATAGCACCAATAATAGCAAGTAACAGGGCAGCCTGGGTGGCTCAGTGGTTTAGCACCACCTTCAGCCCAGGGCATGATCCTGGAGACTCAGGATCGAGTCCCACATTGGGATCCCTGCATGGAGCCTGCTTCTCCCTCTGCCTGTGTCTCTGCCTCTCTCTCTCTCTCTCTCTCTCTCTCTCTGTGTCTTTCATGAGTGAATAAATAAAATCTTAAAAGAACATATAGCAAGTAACATACTAGATTATGACACCCATAAATGCTCCATGAAGAAGTCTTGCTTACTATTATATTCTCAATCCTGGCATAGTACTTAGTTCATAGCATGTGCTTAATAAATATTTATTTAATGGATGAAAAAACTAATAAACTCAGAGAGATCCTTATCCTTACAAAAAAGTGATAATTAGGCCTAATTATACATCAGTATGTCTCATTCCCTATTCTTTTGCCCCTCCTCCCTTTGTTCTTCTGTTCCTCATAACTCAGTAGATATTTACCAGTTTTTGCTGCTCAACAAAACCCTCTTCAAGAATCAGTGGAAGGTAAAGTACTACCTCTCATGACAGAAGACAAAGACTTATAAAATGTTTCTTTAACCGTGGCTGGACACTGGTTGTCATTGTAGATACAATATATGGAACCACTCCTGGCTCTGCTGCTTTCTGAATAATAATAACCTATAAAATATTACCTCTGAGCTGTGGATTGCAGTCACAGAGACTCATGTGGGAGACTTCCACATATTCCAGATTATTTAATTGTCTGCCCAACAATGAGTAGGACAGCATGAAAACTTGAAGATTCTACTTGCCTCACCTCTGAAGTAATCTTGGGTGCTGGCCCACCAATCCTACTTGGCAGAAATGTCACATAAATGAATGTAAGTTATAAGATGGATATAATGAATTCCTCAGTAAAGGAAAAAAAAACATGCCAAGGTTTGTCCTCATCTGAGGTACTCTTTCTGGCTAATTTCCTTTTTCTTGTATTTGGACTGCAGCCAGATCCTTATTTTTTCAAAACCCAGTGATCCCATGTCTTGATGGAATGATCCTCCTCATTAGTCATCAAAAGCTCCAATTAACTGTGGAGTCTGCCACAGTCAAAAGAAAAGTTGGCAATCTCTGCTGAAAGCTCAAACTTCACTTAAATATTTTCTCTTTTAGAGTGACAGGTGCAATAGAAAAGGGTATTCAAATTATACTTTCAGAATCCTTGGTTTATAAAGCATTGTTTTCTTGCATCCTTGGTTTATAAAGCATTGCTTTCTTGCATATGTAGACTCATGCACTTAGGATTCCACCATAGCAGCTGGTTCATGTTATGGAATTTAAGTCAAAAAGGAATTTCATAAAAAGATATAGTAAATAGGAACTTCTTGGTGGGATCTGAGGTTCTAGATATTGATCTTTATCATGTTGTGGATCTGTTTGTTCCTTAGGAATGTCCTGGCCCTCACTATTAGCATCTATTTCTAGATGAAATCAGGATAAGGGTCTAAGGCAATCCCTGAAAAGACAAAAAATAATTTTTTTTCCAATGTAGTCTGAAAAGGGTGGAAGGAGGAAAGTTGTTTGCATACTGTATTTTGGTGGTTATGGATGATAGGGCCTTCTAAGCAGTATCTGAAGTTCCTTACGGTCTGCATCTGTGGTCTGTAAGGAGAGACCTAATTTTCCATCCCTTGGAGTGGCTCTGAGTACAAGTTGACCTGAGATAGCGCTCTGGCAAGTTGTCTAAAGTGTGAAAAACAATGCCTCTATGATATTAAACTTTCTAACTCAAATAGGATTAAAGAGCCCTGAATCCAGATGTATGGCCCACAGTGTGAAAGAGTGAGATATTGGGAAACAGCTGTCTCTTGGATTGATGTGGCTTCTCTAATTTTTATCCAGATGTGTGCCAATACCAACATCCAGCTGGAAAGTCTTATTGCAATTCCCCTTCTTCTTATAACTACTCTGCAAATGTTGGCAGCAAAGTAAAGTGATGGGACTGGCAAGCCATAGCACTAATACACTTTAAAAACAGACAGAACACTGATCACCTCTGTTCTGCCACATGCTGCCTTGTAGGAGAGAAAAGGCCTGGAATGCCTAACTGCATTGAGCTTCTTCACCATAGGCTATTTGGGATGCATAATCTCAACCTCAAGGTTTCTGAGAAGTTCTTGTTAAAAACACATATTTCTGGTTCCTGTCCTTAATGTATGGATCCAGAAATTCTGGGGAAGGAAGGTGTATTTTAAACAAGTTCTTGGTATGATTCTTATGTACTCCAAAGCTCAAGGAGTTCTTAATATTTAAGAATCCAGGCACTATGCTCCAAGCAATGTGAAGATACACTCATAAAGAAATATTTTTAAGTCAAAAAATAGCCCTCAAGTCATTGTCCTAGTAGGCTCTCCATTCTGCTGACTCTTATTCCTAAATTCCACTTTGCTACTGCTAACTCTCACTTACATGTTATCCTTGGGTCTTGTCCGGCCTCTTTACTGGGTTTCCTAGATCTGCTTAGTTTGAACATAAAATCTTAGAATGTCAGGGCTAGAAAGGACTTTAGAGATCATCTCTTTTGACATTCACATTCCATGAAGGTTTGGCCTTGGCAGGGGAGTCCCACTATATTATTATATCTTCTCTTTTTAAAAATTTTATTTAGGGGCAGCCCTGGTGGCTCAGTGGTTTAGGGCTGCCTTCAGCCCAGGGCCTGATCCTGGAGTCCTGGGGTCAGGCTCCCTGCATGGAGCCTGCTTCTCCCTCTGCCTGTGTCACTGCCTCTCTCTGTGTGTCTCTCATGAATAAATAAAATATTTTTAAAATTTATTTATTCATGAGAGACACAGGGAAAGAGTCAAGAGTCCTGCAGGGAGCCTGATGTGGGACTTGATCCCAGGACACTAGGATAACAACCTAAGCTGAAGGCAGATGCTCAACTACTGATCCACCCAGGTGCCCCTACTATACTTCTCTTAAGAGAAAATCCTACTTGGGGAAAATCAATATATCCTCAATCAAGCCCATGTTTCTCTAATTTGTCAAATAGATACTGAGAGTCCAGTGTTATTTCAAAGGTCACAGCTTTGAGAGGCCAGAGCCATTATCAGTTTAAAGGCAATACCATCTAGGGGTTCCTTGGTGGCACAGTTCAATTGAGCATTTGACTCTTGCTTTTGGGTCAGGTTGTGATTCAGGGTCATGAGATTGAGCCTCCTGTTGGGCTCCATGCTCAGCTCAAAGTCTGCTTGGGACTCTCTCCCTCTGTCCTCCTGCCCCCCAAAATAAAATAAAAAATAAAATAAAATAAAATAAAATAAAATAAAATAAAATAAAATAAAATAAAATAAAATAAAATAAAATATAAAATAAATAAAATAAAATAATAAAATAAAATAAAATAAAGTAAAATAAAATAAAATAAAAATCTTTAAAGGCAATACCATCTACATGCATGGACAAGTCAGGACAAGTCATGCATGTATTGTCCTCTTTTTACTGTTCTGTTTGTGACAATTTCTCCCTGAGTGCAGGTCTTATGTATTATCAACATTATATTCCTGTGTAATCCCTGCACATTATGGGCTCCTGGCAAATATGTGTTTAATGATGGAAAGAATAAAGAGGAAGAAAGGGAGGAATTGTTTTCTAAAACAAAATTTAGACGTGCTTTTGATTATGTGGACCTCGACTACCACCAATAGGCTTCATGTGGTTAAGATTGCTGGTGTTCATCAATATTCAGGTTCTTTTCTGCATGAGCATAGAATCACATTCTTCAGTCTCCTTTCTGACTCATACAGCTGAGTTCTGGCCAAAGGAATATGAGTAGAAATGATACGTACCACTTCCAGTGTTGACTTCCGAAGATCTCCCACAGAGGATTCTTACTCTTTCCCTATCCACCAACTAAATTGAATTAAATATAAATCCCAAGGAGAAGATGGATCAAATAAGACTGAAGGTCTTTGGTCTCTGACTATGTGGAACAAAAGCTCCACTGTCTTTTATTAGATTGTAATGTAGGCAAGAAAGAAACTTCTATTGTTTCTGTACCCACCAAAATTGTGCTACATTGTTTAGCCCATTGAACTTGCTTGACAACAGTCATGTTTATTCTCAGTTTTTGCCGCTTGTTAGGATGTATTTCATTAGCTGGGCATCATTTAAATCTTTTGTTTCTCAGAGCCTTAAATCTCCTGGTTCCAGGGAGTCTGAGCTTAATATACCTACAGTCATTAGCCTAAGAGCCAATACCTTCCTGCGTTCTAAATTTCACTTAAGGATGAATAACACAAGAGAGAATCTGGACTAAACAGAGGAAGATAATAACTTAGGTCAAGTTTTACCATTACCGAAGTGATCTATCATCAGAGCTAACTTCATGGGACTATGCCTGGTTTAATATTTGGCTATGCCACCTTGAAATTCTTTATACTTTTTAAACAAGAGGCCTTACCATTTCATTTAGCACTGGGCCCTGCAAATCATTTAGGCAGTCCTGCTTGTCAGACTTAAGGGAAACAAGAGATTGCTCTTTCGTCCATTTTGGACCTTTATGTCCTGGATGACTGGCCCCAACTAAATGAGTATGGGCTACAGAAGTATGGGCCCAAAGACTAGACCTGGCCAGTAGTTGCCCATGTACACAACTTCATTTCATATCTTCCCTGCAATATGACAGCTTTCTGAACTCTGATCTGCTTTACTCTTTGGAAGATGCCTCCATGATAGAGACGATGACATATTCCAATGCAATTACATAGCAAGAAAATGGAAGGCCTCCTCTATAAAAACTGACAAGAAGGTATGCCACCATTTTAGAAGGTTTGTTTCTTGATTTGCCTTGATAAAGCTTTCTCCCCATACTTGCTTGAATCATCTCCTATTCTTATGTTGCTCTTGGTTTCTGATTCCTGGCCATCATGAATTCTCATCACTCATCAACCTCAACTACCTGCCACCTCAGATGTTTCAGATTCCCCTCTAAATGCCAATGTACTTATCCATCTGTAGCTAGCCCCTCATGGATGTCCCACTGAACCTTCTAATCTGCCTTCATCCAGGTCATAGAATTTTCCTTCTAGTTCTGGTTTGACTATCAGTTGTTGGTACAGGTTTTTTGGCTCAAGTCTCAATTCTACCATCACTATCAGAGTTATCCCCCCACTTTTTTTAAATGGCTTTATTCAGTAGTGGCAAGTAAATATTTTAACAACCAGATATTTTCAGAGAAGGGGTATAAAAGCCTGATTGGTAGTATTTGATAATTTCTGTGGTGTAAATACTCCCACCACGACCAATTTCAAACTATCAAAGTGATGTTACTGAAGTCAGAACTAGGAAGAGATGTATATAATTGACTATCACAAGCCTGTGTGAAGCAGTTCTATCATACTTCTAGCTTAAAGTTTAGTTTGCTTCTTTCTGAAGAGCAGTTGCACCACAAGTCACACTGTTGCCCAAATCAAAACGCTCCTGTCTTCCAAAGTTCTCTTGAGGATGAACAAGTCACTTTACATAAGAAAAAGTCAGGACTATCCAAAGAAATTAAACTTGATGGTGGGGGCTCTGTTTGACTTCTTTGCCTTCTCAGATCCTTACATTAATTGCTCACTAAATCAAATAGAACTTATTTCCTTAATAGTTGGTAAATTCAAACCATTTTCTCCTGACACTGCCATTTTTTGGTTACCGTATTTTTTCCACCTAGATTCTTTATTTGATACTTCTGTCTCCAGTCTTGCCCCTTTCTAATTCTCTCTATATATTACTTTCAAATACAATGTGATCATATTATAATCTTTAATAGTATCTCATTGCCTATAGCAAAAAATCATACATGGTCTTTTGTGAACTGGCCCAACTTCACAACTTCAGCAGTCATCCTTCCATCTCTTATTTTATGCTCCAGCTAGGCTGAGACACTTGAAGTTCCCCCACAATGCTGTATACCTTCTTGTTTGTGTCTGCATATGGTACTCCTCTGCCCAGATGTTCTCTTCCTGCTTTTTCCACACTGCTCACTTTCATCAATGTGAACATTGATGAAACATATGACAGTCCCTTAGATAATTGTTCCTCCAAAAAGTCTCTCTGACATTCTTCACAATGGTTTTGGTTTTGTTATTGTTGTTATTATTCCTCTGCTTTCATAGCACCTTCATATCCACACTAATAATAATACTTATATTTATCAGAGTCTCAGCAAGAAACAGATGGTATACTTCAGCTGAGCAATTTGAGGAGAGTTTAATGAAACAAAAGTACAGGCAGAGTTTGGGGGAAGCAACCAGGGATAGTATAGTATCTCAGTGCTAGTAGCATCAGAAAGTTACCACCTGATGAAGGAAAGGGAAAAAGCTGTTACCATAACTCAGAGACAGTACTGTATGGAGGTACTTCATCTTATTTATTTATTTATTTATTTATTTATTTATTTATTTATTTATTTATGAGAGAGTGCATAAACAGGGTAGGGGCAGAGGGAAAGGGAGAGAATCTTAAGCAGACTCCACACTGAGTACAGAGGCTGACACAGGGCTCAATCGTACAATCCTGAGATCATGACTTAAGCAAAAATCAAGAGTCAGACACTTAACTGACTGAGCCACTCAGGCACCCCAAGGTACTTCATCTTATGATGCCTATGGCCTTTGGCAGAAATAGCCACAGCAACTCCAATGGAGGGAGCCCAGGAAATATATACCAACCTCTCATCCCTCATGCCTGACAATCTACTCCAAATTGCTAAATCCAATAAGAAGCCAAGTAGCAAATAGAGAAAGCTGTCATTTGTATATGTAATCCATAAAAGTCAGACTTTTATATCACAGAACACTGTTGAGAGAAGTAGAGGTTAGATCCAGAAGTACAAATACAAGTTACCAGCACATCCAATGCCTATTTATTGAACACTTACTTTACTTAACAAATGATATCCCTAGTTCATAAAAGTGCCATACATTATATACACAGTTATCCGTGTATATAATTTTTCAAATGATAAAACAGACTCAGCTAACTCTGCTGGCAAACACGTAGCAGCGCAAAGATTCAAACTCAGGTATGCCTTCATCTGAACGTTGGGTTCTGTCCACTTTTTCACATTGGTATTTTTGTTTTAATATGTGGTCTCATCCACCAAACTGTAGTTTATTTGAATACACTTAGTATTACACTTATCTTTGTATCACCAGTGCCTTGTGCAGTGGCTTGCCTACAGTAAAATAGATAATAGATATTTATGAAATTGATTGACAAAATTAATAGAATGATTTAGTAGTTTAATTTATGTGAGTGGGGACTGGGTAATGGGAACATGTCAGGGGATGTTAGTGAATTATATCCGGCACTAAAGGCACCTCTTTGCAATTGTCCTTTATAAATAATTGTCCTCTTAGCATCATAGGGAGAAAGAAAGCTTATCTGGTCTCTTAACCATAATGGAGTGTAACAAAAACTGACAATAAGTGGGTTCTCTGTATGCTGATCATCTTCCATCTTCCCCCTGACTTGGCTAAGAGCTAGGGGTAACAAACAATGGATCTTGCTTTTCCCAGTCCTTCCTCTATGACTTTTCTTCTGAGCTGTCATGCCCTTTGCTAATGGTTCATTTCTCTTTCCCTTTCACTTAACTTGGCTTTTATATATCTGTCCATCACTGACTCTCTAACTACTAGCTAGGATGGCCTGACTCTCTTTTAACTTTCAAAGGAAGCTGCCTGTTCTGAATGTGTGATGCTAGAGAATAGGTTTGGTAAGTCCTTAAGAACAGTTTATGTTCTTTCAAAGGTAGCCAAGTAATAAATAGATGTTTGATAGTGAAGGGTAGAGTGGTATTTCATCACCCTGTTCTCTGCTGTTCTTGTGGTGGCTCAAATCATAAAACATTATGTTTCAACCTTTGTAGAGAGATCCCATCAGCCTGGGGTTACTGAGTGGGCAGAGACACTTGCTTCCCTACTCAGTACCCAGGGCACTACTCAATCCCTGCCCAGTTGGAACTCCGCTGGTTGAACCTTTGAAACTCTACAGCCGATTGAAGCTTCTGAGCCAACAAAAGAGGCAAAGGGCCTTTGTACTTCAGCAAGGAAATGTTCCAGTTCTTTTGCACTTTACTAATGAAGGCTGGCTCCACAGCCCTAGTATCCCTGGTGCACAGAGGGGGGTTGTAGAGAATAAAGGCAACTTCACTCTCTGAGGTCATTCCTCTCTTCCCAGGAACTTTTATGGATGACATTCCATCATTGAGGGGTTTGCTACTCATTCAGATTTCATAGCTTTGGATCTGGGTAAGGAAATAAAAGAGAAAGAGAGAGGGAGATCTTGTATATTGCTGAATTGCATCAAGTATTCCAATGTGTGGACTCTTAGGCATGTTTGTCTCCTTTACATTCAGCCACACCTAGGTTTACTCATTTAGGTTACCTAATGAGCCTTTTAGAGGTATCAGTTTGCTATCCTGAATTTAATTTATAAGTTACAGTGCTATGAAGATATAAATTATTTACCATTGTTTTTATTATTGGATCAAGTTAAAGCACTTCAAAGTAAGAGTTTTGATATTCATTCTAGTAATGTCTAATGCCTCTAGTAAGCTGAGTGAGGGGAATCTTTGCTCCTAATACAATTTTAGAAAATGTGAGATTTTTTAAAAGCCCAAGACCCAAATTCCAAATTGTGGCCTGTTGTGTTATATATCTGGATATGGAAATTGAAGCAAATAGAATTGCAAACAGCAGGCCTGAAAGGAGCTTCAGAATGTCATCCTCGATCTTCAACTTTATAAATAAGCTGTTTGGGACCTAGCGTGATTATTGGATGGGAGTTAGGGTGTAAAATGACAACAGTGTCCTACTGGTAATTGGACTAAAAATCTCCACATTTGCAGAACCCATTAAATGAATTGTGGCATAGCATCTAAGCTTACAATAAAAGAACACAATGTAAAAGATAGTTCTGATACCACTAAGACGCATCTGGCCCAAATCAGACTCCAATTTTAGAACTAGTCCTACCTAAAGCTTTCTATAATTTATTACATCAGAAGACTCAAAGGAGTTATTTTTATGCAGAGAAAATTGGACTCATGTAAAAGTTATTTTCATCACTTCATCTAATTACAAGCTGAGCACAGAACTATGACTATTCAAACATGTGGCAGATATAACAAAGAATGAATAGAAATGAAAGACAGTCTTGACTAGCTGCCAAGGTAAGCAGAGATAGGAGAAATGACTCCCATGATTGGAGGGAAAAATAAGAAAGCAATAATTTCTTTTTAGAATGTTTACACACTCAATTTAGTTAGGTATTCGAAGAGTGTGTGTTAACTATTGTATTGATTTTTTTCCTTAGTAGCATGTAGCTTATTCCAGCAATAATGTGTGTTTTTATTGCAACTGACTTTAAGGAATATGGTCTCCCACTGAGAAAAAGAGACAGACTTATGGATGGGCCAGGGAATGTGAATTTGAACAAATAGACGTGGAGTCTACATTTAGGCTACAGGTTCATGTCATTCTAGGTGGTTTTTTCCTTCCTTTGGGATAAAACAAAACTACATTAGCATCGAAGAAGAAATTATTAGCATTGAGAAGAAAAAATTTGGCAAAAAAATGTTTGTGGTTAAAAGTGAAGCAAAAAAAAATTTAGCATAAGGAGTCAATCAACTATTTTGAGTTCTTTAAAAAAGCAAAGAACTCCATTTGGTCCAGAGAAATATCTAACTTTTTCTCAACTCTCAATTACCTTTGGGGAGATTAAATAGATTTTAGCTTATCTAGTTTCCTTCTAATATATTGATGCTGAGGAGTAGTGGGCATACAAGTTAGAGAAACACGGAATTAAATCCAAATTATGTAGTTACAGCCATGTCACCTTGAGCAAATCTCTATCTCTGTAAACTTCAACTTCCTCATCCAATTAAATAGTATAAATAATGACTATTTTTAGGGTTGGCACAAGGAGTAAGTACAAAAAGATAAATGTCAATAAATAGTAGTTTTAAATTTCTGGAGAACAGATACATGTCTGAGACTCAGCATTATTAGGATATTTCCATTGTCTCTGAAAGTGACTGGAAGAGAAGATATTTTCTTATTCATTTAGTTACTCTTGCTGCCCAAGGACCAAACAACTTAGAAACAAACGTATCTTGGATTTGCACTCGTCTAAGATATATTACTTACCAGAAAGTTGAAGAGGTTGGAAAGAAGTTGGAAATAGGTTGGGACAAGTGATTTTCAGGCTTCCATGAGGTGGGAACTTATTGTGCTTACAGTCTGGCAAGTTCTCATAATTTCAGACACAAGTGTATAAAATATGTTATTATGCAAACATAAATGCCAGTATGTGTGGTAGGGCTGAAAGCCCCTCATCACTCCATGAGCATAGACATTATTTTGCTTAAATTCTTCTTACTGAGCATCCACTATGTGTTCAACACTGTTTTAGATGCTTTATGTATGTCATTTTTGTTTCTCACCATTATCCTGTAGAAAAGATACTACCCTCATTTTGCACTTGAGATAACCAGAGAAATTAACCTGGATTCATGAGCAATGTCTATGATGTAAAGTAGGGGTGAGGAATCTAGTTAGGACTAGCAAAACTCTAGTTGAGAAACATTGTTGGTCTGTAGGAATGGAGAGAAGTAAGTCTCTTGGAAAGATTCTACAGTGTTTATATTTTTGTTCCAAATAACACATTACAAAAATCAATTAATTCAGTTAAATTGCAACTGAATATGCAAACATGTTCACAGGAGTCTTTTGGATCATATCTTATACTTTTCTTTTAATAAAAGTGATTTATAGGGGCACCTGGGTGGCTCGTTGTGTGTCTGACTTTGGCTCAGATCATGATCTCATGTCAAGCCCTGGGTCAAGACCATGTCAAGCCCTAAGGCAGGCTTCCGGCTCAGCAGGGAGTCTGCTTGTCCCTTTGCTCCTCCCCCACTCCTTGGTCATGCCTTCAGGCCACCACAACCCCCACCGTGGCATGGGATCAGAGGCTGTCTCTCTTTCTCTCTCTCTCTCTCTCTCTCTCTCTCCCTCTCTCTCTCGTGTAAGGGTGGAATCCAGGGAAAGATGGGTTGGGGAAAGTTAGGGAGTTCCAAGAAGCAATGGGGCCTGTTGAAAGAGATGGTGAGTGTTGGAGTCAGTGCTCTCTCTTTCAAATAAATACATAAAATCTTTTTTTAGAGCTTTTTATAAACAAATAAAATATCCCTAAGTCTCTATTTTATTTTTTTAATTTATTTTTTATTGGTGTTCAATTTACTAACATACAGAATAACCCCCAGTGCCCGTCACCCATTCACTCCCACCCCCCGCCCTTCTCCCCTTCCGCCACCCCTAGTTCGTTTCCCAGAGTTAGCAGTCTTTACGTTCTGTCTCCCTTTCTGATATTTCCCACACATTTCTTCTCCCTTCCCTTATATTCCCTTTCACTATTATTTATATTCCCCAAATGAATGAGAACATATAATGTTTGTCCTTCTCCGACTGACTTACTTCACTCAGCATAATACCCTCCAGTTCCATCCACGTTGAAGCAAATGGTGGGTATTTGTCATTTCTAATAGCTGAGTAATATTCCATTGTATACATAAACCACATCTTCTTTATCCATTCATCTTTCGTTGGACACCGAGGCTCCTTCCACAGTTTGGCTATCGTGGCCATTGCTGCTATAAACATCGGGGTGCAGGTGTCCCGGCGTTTCACTGCATCTGTATCTTTGGGGTAAATCCCCAGCAGTGCAATTGCTGGGTCATAGGGCAGGTATATTTTTAACTGTTTGAGGAACCTCCACACAGTTTTCCAGAGTGGCTGCACCAGTTCACATTCCCACCAACAGTGTAAGAGGGTTCCCTTTTCTCCGCATCCTCTCCAACATTTGTTGTTTCCTGCCTTGTTAATTTTCCCCATTCTCACTGGTGTGAGGTGGTATCTCATTGTGGTTTTGATTTATATTTCCCTGATGGCAAGTGATGCAGAGCATTTTCTCATATGCATGTTGGCCATGTCTATGTCTTCCTCTGTGAGATTTCTGTTCATGTCTTTTGCCCATTTCATGATTGGATTGTTTGTTTCTTTGGTGTTGAGTTTAATAAGTTCTTTATAGATCTTGGAAACTAGCCCTTTATCTGATACGTCATTTGCAAATATCTTCTCCCATTCTGTAGGTTGTCTTTGAGTTTTGTTGACTGTATCCTTTGCTGTGCAAAAGCTTCTTATCTTGATGAAGTCCCAATAGTTCATTTTTGCTTTTGTTTCTTTTGCCTTCGTGGATGTATCTTGCAAGAAGTTACTATGGCCGAGTTCAAAAAGGGTGTTGCCTGTGTTCCTAAGTCTCTATTTTAAAGGTCTTAGATAGTAAGATTGAGAAATCTCCCTTGTGAAGTGTTCAGTAATTCTAACTTCTAGGAACTATTTTTGGATATCTGACTGAGCCACTGATTAGAAAACATTATGCTGGCCCTGAAGGGATTACTATTATATCAATAATTTACTTTTTTCACAAAACTATCAAATGAAAATAGCCAATACAATCTTGTTTTATTCGGTGTTCCTTTAATACTGCCTCTCCTTTTCCTATAATGAACCATATGTAAACAGAGCTATAAAGAAATACTTTTAAAAATATTTTTATGAACTTGGGATGCCTGTGTGGCTCAGCGGTTGAGTGTCTGCCTTTGGCTCAGAGTGTAATACTGGTCCGGGGATCAAGTCCCACATTGGGCTCCCTGTGGGGAACCTGCTTCTCCCTCTATCTATGTCTTTGCTTCTCTCTGTGTCTCTCAGGAATTAATAAATAAAATCTTTAAAAATATATTTTTATGAACTTCATTTTGAATAAATGCATGACTTATCTCTAACCAGAGTGAGCAGTTAAATGTTGATGCCTAAAAAATTTCCTTCATTAACCTGATTCTATAGTCTTAAATTTTTACCATCAGAGAGTCTCCCAGCATCAAAATTCTAATTACTCTAGATCAGGGTTTCTCAGACTTGATGCTCCAACTGTCATTTTGGACCAGATAATTCTTTTTGTGGTGGAGCTGCCCTGTGCATTGTAGGATGTTTAGCAGCATCTCAGGCCCCTACTCACTACATGCAAGTGGCAGCTACACCCCACTTCCCAAATTATGATAATCAAAAATATCTAGACACTGCCAAATGATCCCTGAGGAAGAAAAATTGCCTCCAATTGAGAACCATAGCCCAGAGACAAGACCATGTTATTCCATTTTTAGTTACAGGTAAAATGATCTTCTTTGTTTTTCCATATGGACAAAAATCTGTAAAAACAAGTCTCAACAGACAAGTTTGTCATTATCATTTTTATTGAAAGTAAATGTATCTTTGTTAAAATAAAGCAATATATGTTCATTGCAGATAAAAACTGAAAATGCAGGTAAAACTATCAGAAAAGAATAAACACTCTTATTCCCATTTTCTTTTTTTTTAGATTTTATTTATTCATGAGAGACACACAGAGAGAGAGGCAGAGACACAGGCAGAGGGAGAAGCAGGCCTCATGCAAGGAACCCAATGTGGGACTTGATCCCAGGACTCCAGGATCATGCCCTGAGCTGAAGGCAGATGCTCAACCGCTGAACCACCCAGCCATCCCTTATTCCCATTTTCCAGAGACAATCAGCATTACTATCTATTAATTTTGATCAAAATTTTAAAAATGAGATTATACTGTAAGTATTGCTTAGTAACTTGATTATACTTAATAACATATGACACATAATTATCTACCTACAGCATAATTTTAAATAGAATAGCACTCTACTGTATGTCTTTAACATTGGTGAGTCATTCATTCATTTAGTAAATAGAGTGAATGTCTGTCAGGCACTGTGCTAGGTGCCAGAGATAAAGCTGTGAAGAAGATAGATGAGCAAGAAACTGCACTTATGAAACTGGAAAGGCTAACAAAGAAAGTAAATAAAATAAAAACAGGCAATAGCTTAACACCCTTTAAGAAGACAGGTCTTGGCAGTCAGAGGTGGGCAGTGGATCAAGATAGCTGAGGATAGAAAAACGAAGAGTAGTCAGTACTGAAGACAAGCTGCTGTCCTACTGATCTATGCTTCCCTGATTTAATTATCATTATACTGCTTAATAAATGACTGAAGGATTTAGATTTGTATATAAACAAACATTCCCAATCATCCTTATCCCTGATTTGTTACCATTTTCACTACTTTTTCTCCCTTTCAATTCCCCAAGATGTGCAGGCGAATATTCAACATCTTATAATTGTATTCTTAATAGATCTGGATATAGGCAGTGACCCTCTGACTCTAATGGAAGTACCCAATTAATGAAAATTATGATTTTTAAAAAGTAGTTGAACTCAAATCAATATAGTATTCGAGACTAAAGTCTTATTGTTTTATATTATTTCTTCTAAGTATAACAAAAGACCAATCTCCTCCTGATAGTGTCACTATACCTGCCTAGATGGTAATTCCTTTTTTTTTTTTTTTTTCAGCTGGTCCTTTGACAGGAGTCTTGGGAGAAAGACTTCAATGGGATTTTTTGCCATTTCCCCCGTAAGCCACAGACCTCTCAGTGGGATGGTAAGCAAAATTTCCTTGACTCGGTACCAGGAGTGATGGGAAACAGGCAACCAGGGCCATTCAAATTTCTACGTTTTGGACCCATGTTTTTTACCAATCAAAAACGCAGCACTATTGATTTAGAGTGTAGGCTAGATTCTTTGAGATGATATCACATCCTTGTTGTGCATCATTTCCAAGCTGGCACCATAATAGATAGCTCAGTCACTCTTTCTGACCAGCAGCTCCAGAGTGATACAGTGGTACAGTATGAGACAGGACTGGTGGATCCCACTGTCTTGTGCCCATTTTTGTACCTCTTTTGCTTTAAAATAAGTTCCTTGGTCTGTGAAATGTCATATGATTAGTGGATCTGCCTCTAAACATACAGACAGTGGTATTGGCTGAGGATCTAAAGTTAGGCAAGAAAAGACAGACTCATACCAAAAATTAAAGCAGATTCTCATCAAAATGAAACTTTTTTGAGTACGCAACATTGTACTGTAGGTTCTGGCCAATGCAATATGGCAAGAAAAGGAAATAAACATTGAATATGATGTTAGCTATGGTTTTGTCATATATGGCCTTTATTATGTTAGGGAATGATTCCTCTAAACCCATTTTGTTGAGAATTTTTCTCATGAATGAATGTTGAATTTTTTCAAATGCTTCTTCTGCATCTATTGAAGTGATCATACGATTTTTATCTCTTGTTGACATGGTGTATCACATTGATTAATTGGTGAATATTGAACCATACTTGCATTCTCAGAATAAATCCCACTTGAATGTGGTGAATGATTCTTTTAATGAATTGTTAAATGTAGTTTGTTAATATTTTGTTGAGGATTTTTGCATCTATGTTCATCAGGAACATTAACGTGTAGTTTCCTTTTTAATAGTGTTTTTGTCTGGTGTTGGTATCAGGGTAAAGCCAGTCTTATGAGATGTATTTTGAAACTTTCCTTTCTCTTCTATTTTTTGAAATAGGAGGAGAATAGGTATCAATTCTTTAAACATTTGGTAGAATTCACCAGTGAATTCATCTGGTCCTGTAGTTTTTTTGGGAGTTTTTTGATTACTGATTCAATTTTGTTCCGAGTAATTGGTATGTCCACATTTTCTATTTCTTCCTGATTCCATTTTGTAAGATTGCATATTTCTAGGAATTTTTCCATTTCTTCCAGGTTGTCCAATTAATTGGCATATAGTTTTTATAATAGTGTCTTATAATCCTTTGAATTTCTGTTGTTTAGGCATTCAGATTAGGATGAAAGAAATAGAACTACCTGCAAATGACATGCTTATCTGTGTAGAAAATCCTAAATAATCTACAAAAATTCTATGGGAACCAAATGGTAGTTTTAAAAGACCATGAAATGTATATATATATAGTCTCTCAGTTTATGGCTCCTATACAACAATGGGATAAAGATATATTTATTGATTAAATATAAGCAAAATATAAAATTCACAAAGTAGCAGGATCATTATAATATGACAGGTCTTTTTTTTTTTTTTTTTTCAGGTCTTTTTTCTTTGTTTTCACATGAATATGAGATCCACTATAATATCCTCCATTGTTTTTAGGTGAGCATGCCTGTGATTACTTTATTCTTATAGGATAACTCAAATTCTTCTTCCACTCCTTCTCTACTATTTATATAGCCTTCTAAAATCAATTTGCATTTTATTTATTTATTTAGATTTTATTTATTTATTCAGGAGAGACACAGAGAGAGACAGAGAAGGAAGCAGGCTCCCTGCAGGGAGCCTGATGTGGGACTTGATCCCGGGACTCCAGGGACCCTGGGCCAAAAGGCAGACACTCAACCACTGAGCCACCAGGGCGTTCCTCAATTTGCATTTTAATTGGTTTGAATGCTTCACGTATTGGTTAATTCTTGGTGGATAGGCACAGAAAAAATGATATGATTTGGACTCCACACAATCACAGTCACAACTACAAATGTACTCAGTTATGTTACCACCAAATAATCCAGAATATGATTATATTATTATAAAATAGATATGCATAACAGTGGATCAAAACATCACATAGGGGCCTTTCATAATAAGGATATTTGTGGATCACACAGAAGTGCATGGATCCCAGTTTTGAAAAACACTGGTAAATACCACTCATTTGGCAATTAACTCTATAAAGCCTCGTAGTACCTCTTGTATTGTGTCATATACATTAGAGCTAAGAACTTTTCATGCTCTCATGGAACAGAGAATATGCTCAGTGAAGATATATTTATTTCCTAATGCATATTGAGTTCTCATCTGATATATATGGATTAAATTATACCCAAATTCCTCTTCAATGGACAAATGTCTTTGATCTATATGAAATTTTAAGCTTCATAGTTTTCTCTCTGCCATCCAGTTTAAGGAGAGGCTCAAATTAATATTCCCTGAATAATAAACATTAAATGCTTTCACATACAACATGGGAATATGAGCTTTATCTCATTTGATCCTACCACAGACCTATGAAGGTAATATCATTATCCCCATGTATAGTGTTTAGGAAAGCACTAAAGCCCTGAGGCTTAGGGAGGGCCAATAATTTGCCTAACATCACCTGGCTACCAAGCAGCAGTGCTGAGGTTTGAGCTCAGGCAGACCAACTTTAAACCAGAGACCCCCATTTCTAGTGCCCAGTGAATCCTGGAAGCTTCGTGGACATCTTTGATGACATTTGCCTCCTGAGTTCTATAGTTTGCCCTCCAGCTGCTTAAGTTGCTTGCAAGACCTGTTTCATAAATATAAGTGAGAAAACCTCATCTTTGTTTCATGAAATCCATAAGGAAGTAATCTCATTTCTCAATGGGGGTTTTATAGGTTTATTTGTAGTCTGGAATTTTGTGCTTCTTTTTTTCCTTTTTAATGATTTGATTTGGGCAGCTGTGGCATGCTACTAATGTGTTAGGAGCACTAATGTACTTATGTGAGGAGATTGACTTTTTATGGTAAAGAAAGAGATAATTTTGATTTTCTTTGATAATCAAAACTTGCAACTGACCCTTAAAATACTCAAGGAGAGGAATTGCTTCTATACATTCTCTACATTATCACAGATGGAAATGAAGGAGATTCACAAGCCATCTGGATTTAATTAGTGTACTGTGTGGATATGCTAGTGGCAGCACCGCTGAGGAGAATCAGCTTTAATGCAGAGAACCTTAGATTTGGAGTCAGGTATTCTGGTTTCTATCTGTCACTAAACTTCTCACTCTGTTCTTTTTTTTTTAATCAAAGGAAAGTATACCTCTTCTGCTACCTCACTGGTTTTTACCTTCACTTTAGAGATCAGATAGTACGGTGTTTGTAAGTGTCTCAAAAAACACAAACAACCACAGAATGCAAAAGATTCTTGTGTTATTATAGTACTGCAGATTTTAAGCCATTTTAAGAAAAACTTTATGATTGTTAACTCTCTCATTTGTGACTACTTAGATAGGATTAAAAATGGAGAGTGTGGCATTCTGAAGCTCTAATTTTGGAGTTGAGAATCTCTGCACCACCTCCTTCAGCCATAGAAGTCCTCTATCATGCAATGAGAATTTGTCCTTTCCTTTTTTTTTTTTTTTTCAAACTTCCATGTTCTATATCCCTCAGGTTGCAGAAGTTGAACTATTCAGGCATGTTTGCCAGAAGTCAAATAGCTATTAATTCCATATTGGGTTAAGTATTCCAAAACAGCTCAAATGAGAGAAAAATAATCTTGAAGCTTGTAATTAGCCAGCTGTGGCTGGGGGAACCAGCTTCTATTAGCGGAAACTTCAGCTGGATTAAATAATAGCAGTGTGCAGTTCCCTGATTTGGGCACCAGTTTAGAAATGTAGTGACTCTGCACAGAGTTTGCTCTTATAAAGATGTTCATAGCCTCCCTCATTTCATGACCAAACAATTAGAAACTTGGGACATGGAGTATGTTCTTAGAAATATGTCAACTGTTCATTAGGCAGCTCACAGTAGGAGGAGTGAAAAGATTCTGTTATTTCCACTGATGTTCGACTCTCAGCACTAGACTTGCTCCTTCGGGAAGTCAAAGGAAGGTAAACAGACAAGAAATGAAAAACAAGCAAACAAAAAACCAGCACATGAGGACTGAACCTAGAAGTATTAAGGATTTTTCCCCCAAACCCACTGTTCCAGGAGGTTTAGTCTGATTTAGTAGCTGGAAAACAGATTTTCATTAGTTGTCTCCTCTAGTATCAAACTTTAATTTTATATTTTTCTAATTTCAAATATGATTGCAAACATGTTATGTGGCCTCTTTAGAAAATATTGTATCTATTGATAAACAAAAGAGATAAAATGGGGGAAAAAAAAGCAATCAATTTGGACAACCCATGGGATTAGTCATCATTCTTGCTGAATTTACTTCACTGGATCAATGAAGATACATTCAGATAAGTGAAATGTTAGTTCTTCAAAAGGGTCCATTTTAAAACAGAACAATAAGAGCTGCCCATCACTGAAAGCTTACTGTGTGTCAGACACTTTCTGACCACTGTGCAAGTGTCCTCCCTACAAACCCAGATAGATACTATTATTCCCATTATAGAGATAACAAATCTAAGGCATAGAGATGTTTAGTAACTCACCCAGGGTCAACAAAATAATAAGAGGCAGAACCTGAATTTGACCACAGCGACTGACCCAGAGCCCACACCCTAAGCCAGCACTTCGTAAATTATAGTCTGAATGCCAAATATGGCCCTGCCACTTGTTTTTGTAAATAAATTTTTGTTTACACACACACACACACACGTCAATCAAAATTTTAAAACTCAGGGATAACCTTGTTGATAATTGGTGGGTATTCCAAGCTTTTCCATTTTTTTTTTTTGAGGGAAAGGAAGGAGATGATAATGTCTAAGAATAGGGCATTTGTTAAACTTAATATTTATAATGAGTCTAGAAAACAATCACTCAAAAGATTTATAAGAAGGATGTGTTCTTCATTACCTCAAGGAGAACAGAATATTAGTTCATTAAACTCTTTGTATTTATCTAATTAGATAAGGCTACACCCTCAGATTTTGATAACATTATCTTCGATAAGCAAGGCTGGCTGTGTTGTTGTCATAGTTCAACACTCAATTAAAATACTGCTATAAAGTACATTGATCTAAAGTAAAACCCTGAAACTGCTGCTAAGTTTGGGATCCGGCTTGGAAATCAAGAACTGTGTGCTGTAAACACATTTTTGAAACATAAATACCAGTTATTCTTGGGAATCCCTGGGTAGCTCAGTGGTTTAGCACCTGCCTTCGGCCAAGAGTGTGATACTGGAGTCCCAGGATCGAGTCCCACGTCGGGCTCCCGGCATGGAGCCTGCTTCTCCCTCTGCCTGTGTCTCTGCCTCTCTCTCTCTGTGTGTCTCTCATGAATAAATAAATAAAATCTTTAATAAATAAATAAATAAATACCAGTTATTCTTGAAAACAAAACAAAAACAAAATTCTAAAGGCCAGGGATTAGTCAACATCAAAATGTGTTTATTAAGCACCATTTTGAGGACTATAAAGTAGATATTAGAAAGATAATATCTCTATTTTTTAGAAGCATACAACCTTGCTGTAAAAAAGGAAAGTTTATTCCTTAATGAACAGGACTCTTTATTAGTATATATGCCTTGTTTAAAGCACATTCTTCCAGGTTATTCCATTCCGTGGGGACTATGAGTCTTTCATTGCTTTTGAACTATTTTACAACACTGTAAGTTGAAGGTAACTGATAGCAGTACAAAAGAATTCTTGTCTATAGACAGGCAAATAAATTCTGTCTAGTGGAAGTTCAAAGACTTCGCTCCACTGTGGAAGCAGCCAGTTTTGTGTCCATTTGCAAATTCATTTCAACATTGCTGATCTATAATCATGTCTGTTCTTTGGACACTCTTTGAGCTGGTTATAACATCTTACCACTTCTCTCATTTATTTAATGAGTTAAATGAAATCTTTGACATGTGTTTACTTTCTATTTGTTTAAAAATTATCCTTTAATGTGAGCTTAGGCTCTAGTGTCAGTTATAGGTACTGATCCTTTGGGCTGTTTACCAGCTGTGTAACATTAGGCAAAGCTTAACCACTTATTAGAAATACCTGCCTCATTGTATTGTTGTGGGATTATGTCATATGTTACTTCTATTCTGAAACTTAAGTGTACTCAATTTTTTTAAAGGATTATTAGAAGCAGTGTATGGAGTGACTACCATGTGAGAGCAATAAAGTAGACCTAGTCAATCAACATGCAGGAAATATAATGAAGGTTACGCATTTTTTTTTACACCTCTAAAGTTCCTGCCTTAAGGCTTTTGGCTCAACTCCCTAAACAGGTCAAAATGTTTTCCAAAGCCATATAAATGAAACAGTCTCATGACTTTCAAATTCCAGTTAGGCATATTTAATATGCAAAGGTTAATCAGTGAGAAATCTTTGCAATCAAGTTTGTACAGGAAGATACCTATAATAGTCAATTCCATTCCATGCATTTCCTCTTTAAATAAGTTTTCCCTAAATTCTTCCTCTAAAATTTGATTCTCATCTAGTGCACATTAACTACGAGTTCTTTTTCAGTGAATTAAGAACAAAGGCTATCCTCAAAAGATTAGTGATCCTTAGCCTTGATTCTAACTCAAATCACGAATATAATGAATTCCTCCTACAATTATACTTTGCCTTTTACATTTAGAAATATTGAAACAAATCCCCCTTTTTTTCAAAACTGGAAAATATTATTAAACACTTTTTTAAGTGGTGAAAATCAGTTGATGAAATTGAACATATCACTGTGTGGTATTATATTACATGCCATTTATGTAAACAGCTATTAATTCCAATCTGAGGTCCCTTTCAAAATCCTTCAGAGATTAGAAGATCTGGATTTTAGCAGATTTATTACCAATCTTCTTAACTTCTGGAACAAAATTATTTCACCTGCCCCACTTTTACATTCCCCATCCCTGTAGTCTATACTATACTTACGTAGTATATATAGCAGCATTTCCTTGATAAGAAACATGACAGTCTCAATAAGCTCTGTGTAAAAGTAACTTTGTAACGCTGTATATAATATCCCTCTTGGAGATTCACAGATCATTAGATTATTGAAGAGTTAAGAAGGCCTGTACAAAGAAATCTATTTAACTTTGTTAAATCCAGTGTTTCCCAAATCCCAGACCTTATCTCACACTATGTTTCTCTTTGCTACCTTCTTCCATCTACATTTGCCTTCTTTTATTCCCATATATGTACTACCACAGAGTCTATATAAATGCATTTTCCCAGTCCACTACACCGGATATCAACTCTGGTTCATATTAGATTCCCAATCTCCAGCCTAAAGTGTATCAAGGGTCATGTTCAGCTAGCATTTAGAACCACTGTCCATGACTCTAAGCTCCATGGAAGCAGAGCTTGCCATTTTGTTTACCATTACAGTTTACATAATAAACAATAAAAGAAAATTCGTCAAATCAAGGGATAAATAAATGAATTAACACATTTGTCAGATAAAGAATGAGTGAATTAAATGACTTTGTCAAAAGGATAAGTGAATATGAAAAGCAAATAGTTCTCCTTGGAAAACACTGCCTTGGGGAAACATTTGCTGAACAACCATATGGCTCAATACACATTTGTAGGTGGGGAAAGTAGGTTCAGTTTGGCATTGCATGAAGAGTTCAACCCTTTTAGAAGATCTTCCTACTGAATCGTTCTAGATTAAACTACTCAGATTTCAATTCAAAGTCCAGGGCAAGTCATAATCCTGGTTATACTCTGGGACTGAGATTTGCTGTCAGAGAATGCAGGTGTTTTCTACTGCCACTGATAATCTCATTTCTTCAGGGGCTTCTGAACCATGGATTCATGTGATGAACTCATGCCCAGACTCCTTAATTTCATTTGAAATTCCTCCAGGGCCAGCGGAGATCTCACTGCCACTGTGACTACTTTCTCTGCTCATCACATCTCACACTACTCTCTAGATCCTCTGAACAACCATTGCCCTTATTTTTTTTATCATCACAAAGCAGTGGCTCTGAGGACCAATGGTGTAGACTTTGGAATCAGATTGGTTTATAATCCTTTTGTTACCATGTTCTAGCTGTCTAACTCTGTGCAAGTTACTCAGCTTTTTCACATCTTGGTTTCTATATCCATAAAATGAGGATAATAAAAAATGTTCTCACTTCATAAAGTTATGAGATTTAAATGAGATCATAAGTGTAAATATTTGGCACTATGCTTGGCACATGGTCAGCATGCAATTATTAGTAGCCATTACTATTTCTCTCTACATAGATGTGACTTTTTATTTTGTTTTCTAGGTTTCATAGGTTTATATCTTAATGTGCCTTCTTGAATTATAAACTCATTGAAAGAAATGTTTGATATTGTATGTTGCATATAGTTGATTTTTAAAATATAATTACTGGTTTCTACAGATGGCTTCCTGGCAGGGAACATATTTGGTTTAGTATTCTCTTCTAACCCTCACAACCCTAAATGGATGGAACTTCTAGTATGTGAAGAAGAGTTACCTAGATCTTTACAACTGGGCTCAAGGCAGATACTCCCTATTTGCCTCTGAAGTCCTATTCCAAGAGGACCTTCTCCCACCAAAAAAATACCTGTAACAAAGACTTGGGGTTTAAATGTGCAAGGTAAGTGTCATTCCTTAAGGCCTGCACTACCTGAAACATCCAAGACATCTAAGATGTCTCAGTATCTTGAGAGGTCAATGAGGTGTCTGAAAACTTATAAGATTGTCAAATAATCAGAACTGATGTGAAGCCAATTCAACTTCTGTACCTTCTAAGTCAATATAAAAAAAACAACAACCAGATTCTCTCTTCTTGCCATTCACCACAATTCTTTCTCCGCACAATTTTACAGAACTTCTCTTAAAGGAGGGCATGCAGAAATGGCAGACAAGAATCACCTGCAGGACATTTAGAAAATACAAATGCCCAGATTTTATCCAAGACCAGTTAAATTTGAATTTTCAAAATTGGAGTGAGACATTAGTATTTTACAAAACATTCCCTGGTGAATTTATCTGCAGATAGGTTTGACAATCACTAACTAGGAGATGCTCCTCTTAATAGGATTAACAGGCAGTGAACAAACTGTCAGAACATGATAGTGTGCTATGTACTGTAGAGGATACAAAAAACAACCAAAACTTTTCTCTGTCTTCAAGGAGCTTTCAGCTACTCGTAGGAGAAAATTTCCACCTAGAAACTGATAAACAGCCAAAAGGTTACAAGTGGTGGGTATATGACAGAGTCAGAAACTAAATGCTAAAATAAAATTTAGAGGTGAAAAGTAAATGTATATTGGATTGGCCAAAGGTTTCATGACAGAGGAGGTAGGTACCTGAAGATTTAGAGGAATATGAAATTTAGAAAGATCATCCTTGACTTTTTCACATCAACTTTGGGTCATGTTTTCAGGACTGTAGGGAGCTACTTGAAATACTCGTATGTATGCAGCTTAAATTTCCAAGGCAACACAAAACCTTTGTAAATATAATTTATTATTTCTGTAAAGTTTCAGCTCTCAGAACAGTTCTTGAAGGGAATGCTATTGTTATTTTCAGCTAAGAAACTGACACCTTACAGAGGTAAGTGACAGCTTTAAGGAAGTATAGGCAGGCGAATATTAGACCTGAGGGAACAAGCAGGTAACCTCTGAGGAACTCATATTCAGGCCAATTGTCAATGTTTTTCGGGAAATCAGTGCTCTTTTTGCCTTTCTGGTCTCTTTTCTAGGTCATACAGTAAGGACAAATTTCCCCATAAGTAGGTGGGCAAAGCTCTGGTGGCTTGATCCATGTCTAGTGGCCTAAAGCCTCCTTTGCATGTGACATTGAAATCAGTTCTTGACTACTTCTGTTCTCTTCTCTATAAGAACTAATAATCTCATTTTCATTCATTTCAACACAGTTTCTTTGCTATTGGACTTAAGTTTTATACAGAGAAAAAAAGGCATGAAATGAATATACATTTTGCTTCCTTTCAAGAGTATCTTTTTTAAACATGAAGTTTGAGGTATCTGGATTTTCATTTCTGAGAATCACACCTTTGTAACACTTTAGTCAAAAGAAACTCATTAACTTTCTTTAGTAGAAAAGCTAGAAGCATCACATGCTTATTTGAAGCTGAAGTTTTATTCTAGCAGAGGATACTGCATACTGCCTACTAGTTGGCTTAGATCTTCTTTTTGGGGATCTGACTGAACATTGACCCCAATTACTGGCAATTTTTTGTGCTTCAGTGCTGCTGTTTCAGAACAAAAACTAATAACCCAACCCTATAGAGAAGCTTTATACACTTCCCCAGTGATTCTGTAGCTCATTTCTCCTTTTCTCATGGTCATTGAATTGATTTTTCCTTGTTGCTTGCACATGGTGCTCAATTATAGTGAAATTCCTGAATCAGAAGACAATCAGCTATCCAAGAAAGTTTAGAACTTGAGAGGAAAATAAAAAATATTAGCCTTCTATACTGATAATATCCTAGCCTTTTGCTTTCTCATCTGGAGAGTTTGTCAGTATTTTTAGGTTGCTCTATTAGGTAGTTTTGATTTTGTGTTTTGTGAGAATATATCAGTTGCCACTATTAAGGGTAATGTGTAAATTGGTTTAATTTTCTATTTTGGGATATTTCTAAAATACAAATGGAGTAGGTTTTTTTCAGGGGGCTTTTTGGAGTTGATCTTAAAACCTGGCCATTAAAAATGAATTAGCCTCCACCAAAAGAAAAAAAAATAAGGCTAAAAAAAATTAGCCATGGGTTTACAGAATCCAAACAGGGGAATGGCAAAGAATAAGAGCTGTGAAGTTTCCCTTCCAGGAAATAAGTTCAAACTGAAGTAGGAGGCCAAAAATTATGCTAGGAGAAAAGTTTCTAGAAAAAATGGAAATGAAAAATTACCTGACAAGTTATATTTGTGAGCAATTCTGAAATGCTAGTTGCCAGGGACGTAGAAAGACCTACGTGTAAGTACAGAGAAAACCAAGTGAATTATTTTAAAAAGATGCAGTGAATAACTCCAGGAAAAATAAAAAATTAAGTTTAGGGAAGGAAATAAAATTATGTGCATAATGGCCCACTAGTGAATTATATTTATATAGTGAAATGAAGTTAATTTTTAAAAACATGGAGATAAATATCAGAAGAAACAGATATTTGTATGTAATTACCTTTGGAGAGCAGGGTTGATGTTGCTTGTCTTGGGAGAGCAATTTCTAGTGTAAACTACATAGAACTATTTGACTTTTAACACTTTATACCAATAAGATTTTCATGAAAAATTAAACATTTAAAAATACAATTTGTATTTCTAACCCCCTCTACCATAAATACAAGGCTGGCATGCTTTCCCCAATGTTTTGTGGAACAGTGCTAAAGAGGGGTTGGCTTTTTAAGTATATGGATTAGGAAGATTTCAGTGGATTTGGTGGACTGGAGGAAGTCTTAGGACTGGAGTTTGGTCTGGAAGGCTCTGGTCAAATGTTGTTAATAACTTCTATTGGCATTGATCCAGCACTGATAAATAAGGAGATAGACTCTCATATACTGCCTCGGATTGAGTTTTGTGTGTTCACTGAGATGATGATTTTCTCTTTAACCATTATTGACTACAGGCACAAGTGTAATTCTCACTTTCCTCTGGGTTGTCTGGGTGTGCATTGGGCCTATCTTTAAATCCTGGGTGTTTCAGAGCATCTTGCTGGATCTAAAGCACTCAAATGAATGTGAATGCAAGAGGCTGAGGGACTAGAACATATGTCAAAAATGTATAAGGATTTATCTTGAACTCTTGTCTATACACAGAAATACTTTATATCTTCCTACTTAAAGTAGTTTTTCTCAGTTTACAAAATAGTACCCAAGGTGGGGTGGTCAGTTTGGGTTAATGATTACATTTTTTACTTGAATAAGTTTTAAAATCTTATGTCAGCTGGCTTTTGTAACAGGACTAATCATATGCATGCATCAATATTCTGTTGTGCCTTAGTCGTTCAAACATAGCAAAAATGTTTCTGAGGCTGGTAACCGGTCATTTGAGTTGAGGTATGTGAGTTTTCATGATCTTAAATATGTGGAGTTGTTTACACTTAGGTTAAGAATTAAGAGAGAGACACATTGTAGATTAGGCTCAGATTGAATAGAATATGTGTTTGGGTAAAGAAACTAATATTATTTAAAAATCTACTATGTATCAGGCACTTTACATACATTATTTCATTTTTTTAAAGCTGAGATACAGAGTGGTCGTGTGACTTCTCTAAGGACTTCTGGTTAGTGAGTTGTGGAACTGAAATTTTAACCAAAGTTTTACTAGCAACAAAAAAAGGTGAGAAGTTGAGCAATTTTTATCAGTACAAATTTGCTTACAACAAAATCACTTGCAAAATTTTTAATAAGTGGAAATTGGGCTCTACTCCTAACCTACTAAACCAGAATTTCTGGGAGAAGTCCCAGGGAATTCTCTGTGACTTTTATGCACCCCCAAATTTGAGAACCACTGCTATGTCATAATTGTCATTATGCTCCAGTTATTTTTTTAGGATACAGTGTGTTACCCTACAATTAAATTACTTTGAAGATTAGCCTTGTTTTATCACCTACTGTTTCTCAATCCCTCCGAATATGGTCAGATTTCTGGAAACTCTATATACAAAAAATGTCAGAAGATTATATTTTAGATTCAAATTGGGCCACAAAGAATTAGCATTTTCTCCTTAGATGGAATTTGTGGAATAGTCACACAAAACAATGGTGGAGTAGAAAAAAAACCAGAGCTGCGAAATTTTCTGTGTGTTTGTTCATGGCAAAAACCATGAATGAGATGCATCTGTTTCTTAATGACCGATACTAGTTTTCCCTTAGTTTCCATGCATAGATTTCCACCCCTACACTTGTTCTAATGGATGAATGGTGGTGCTAGTCCTTTATTCCCTTTCTCTTCCTCTTTTAGCAGTTTTTAATGCATAGTTTGGGCCTTTAACAGCTTAGAATTCGAGAAGACTGACTAATGTTCCCCAGAATTCCTAGAAAGATTATTACCAGAAATTTAATAAAAAGATAAAAATATAGACAAAAATTAAGTACAGTACAAAATTAAGAAATCATAGGTAAGGGGGAAAAATGAGAGAGTTTGTATTGGCCCATGTTTTCATAAATCCTCATAAACGGGCCATGCCCTAAATATAACAGAAGAGAAATGAGAGGATGAAGAGATGAGGGCAGTTTATATTCTTCCTAGGGTGTCCCTTTCCAAAAACAGAAACTTGTTAATGTAGAAAGGTGGGGGGTATAGATATTTGCACAAAAAATGTGTTTTTTCTTTTATAATAATTCAGTATATTTTAAAAGAGAAGAATATAAGGTCACCAGCTCAATCTGGGATATTCATTGTGAGTTGAACAAATATATATTGAATGGGCTTTATATCAATGTCCTCTGAGTTTGAAATACTGAAATCCTACCTAGAGAGTCAGGAAACACAAGTTCTGGTCTCAGCCATGTGACTTCAAGCTGGCCACTCATTTCCCTTGACTTTCAATCTCTTTCTTTGTAAAAGCAAGCCAGATATTTCTGAGGTCCTTTCAGGTACTATGAATCTATGTCTGCATTTACAATTGTGCTGCAGGAAAGTCTGAAATTTTTCTTGGGTGAATTAAAAGGTTTTAAGTGAGGTTATTATAAGTTTGTTTAAATTGATGAAAAATTACAATTGTACAGAAAGATACTTAAAACCAACACGACAGCCTTTATCTTTGGGTAATATATTCAGTTAATATGTGTCCAATTAAGGTCTCTAGTCAGCATCTGCCTGTTTCTGAGACAGTTATCAAGTTAGTTATTCTGCTGATAAAACAAAATGCTAATTTTTAAGGTGTAAGGTGGAGAGGAAAAAGTGGTAAACATTTGCATCTGGATCACCCTGAGGTGATATGTTCTCTGCATACTTTGCATTCCAGTTATTTTTGAACAGCTTTATTGAGGTATAATTGATGTACAATAAATGCACGTTTTTAAAGTATACCATCTTGTATGTTTTGACAAGACATATGTCCACATGTCCAATATGATACATGAATTCATCACCACAATAAAGATAGTGAACATGTAAACACTCTCAAAAGAAACCTTGTGTCGCTTTGTCATCTCTCTCTTCCATTTCTACCCACAACACTCCCTCTTTTTCATTCGCCTGGGAACCAATGGTCTGCTTTCTGTCACTATACATAAGTTTGCATTGCCTAGAATTTTATATAAATAGATTATATAGTGTGTATTCTGTTTTTCAAGAATGTTTCAAGATGTTTTTCAAGCTGAGCCATTATTTTGAGATTCATCCACATTGTTGCATGCATCAAGACTTCATTCTTTTTGTTGTTAAATACTATTCCATTGTATTCCATTGTATGGATAAAATATATCTTGTTTATTCACTCATCTATCGATCCACATTTGGGTTGATTTCAGTTTGGGGTTGTTACAAGTACAGCTATTTTGTACATCTTTATACAAGTCTTTATATGGACATATGCTCTTGGGTAAATAAATACCAAGGAGTAAAATGGCTGTGTCATAGGGCAAGTTTATGTTTAACTTTATAAAGAATTTCCAAATTGTTTTCCAAAGGCATGGTTCCATTTAACCTTTTTACCAGCAATATGTGATCCCTTTATCATTATGAAATGATAATGTTAGCATGGCATATCTTTTCAAATACTTTAACTTATTTGTGTCTTTATATTTGAAGTCGTAGGTTTTTGTAGGCATCATATACTTGGTCAGTAATTTTTTTTTATTTAACATGATAGGTAGTCTCTGCCTTTTAACTTGGTTATTTAGATTTACACATCATATGATTACTAATATGACAAGATTTAAATCAACCTCCTATTTGATTTCTCTATATGATCTTTGTTCCCCTTTTCCTGCCTTCTTTTGGATCAACTTTATTTTTGGTGCCATTTTGTCTCCTTTGTTAGCTTATTATCTGTAATTGTTTCTTCTGTCATTTTAGAAGATGCTTTAGGATTTACCGTATATATCTTTACCTTATCACAGTCTATCTTCAAGTGGTAACATATCATTTTATATCATATCATATTATAAGGACTTTATAACAGTTTACTCTCATTTTTACCTTCTTGATATTGATGCTATTACTGTCATACATTTTACTTCTATATATAAACCCCATATTTGATTATTATTTTTACTTGCACAATTAGGTTTTAAAGGTATTTAAATAATAAAAGCCAAATGTTTATTGCCTTTGTGTAGATTCAAATTTCCAACTAGTATCATATTCCTTTTACCTGAAAGAATTCTTAAAGCATTTCTTATACTACAAGACCACTGGTAGTAAATTCTTTCAGCTTTGGATTTCAGAAAAAACCTCCATATCACTTTTTTTGGAAAGGTATTTTTACTGGGTGTAGAATTCTGGATGGACAGAATGTTTTGACCTTTCATAATTTAAAAAATGTTGGTTCTCTGTGTTTCCATTTGCATTGTTTTTGACAAGATATCTGTTGTCCTTACTTTTGCTCCTCTGTATATAATTTAAAATCTTTCTCTGGCTGCTTAAAATTTTCTCATTATCTCTAGTTTTGGGCAATGTGGTTATAGTGTACCTTGTAGTATTCCTTACATTTCTTATTTTTTAGTTTTTGAGCTTCATTGAAGTTTATAATTTTTATGAATTTGAAAAATTTTTGGCCACCCTGTGTTCAACTATTTTTGTTTGGTTCCCACCTTAAAGAAGGTTTACACATACATTAAAGAACTCTAATTACACATACATTAAGTCACTTGAAGTTGTATCACAGTTTACTGATATTTTTTTGTCTTTTTTACTTTCTAGTATTTTTTTCTCTGTTTCATTTTCCTTTTCTTTTTTTTTTTATTCCAGTCTGTTAACACATTCATTTATATTCATTTCAGGTGTACAATATAGCGATTCAATAATTCATTATATTATTCAGTGCTCCTCAAGGTAAGTGTACTCTTAATCTCCTTTACCTATTCACTAATACCCCCTCAACTCCCTTTCCCTCTATTTACTACCTATTTGTTCTGTATAATTAAGAATCTTGTTTTTGGTTTGTCTCTCTCTTTTTGTTCCTTTATTCATTTGTCTTGTTTCTTAAGTTCCACTTATAAATGAAATCATGGTATTTGTCTTTTTCTGACTGGCTTATTTCACTTAGAATTATACTTTAATTATATAATTATACTTGCAATCATATCCATGTTGTTGCAAATGGCAAGATTTAATTTTTTATGGCTGAATAATATTCCATTTTATATATATATATATATATATATATATATATATATATATATATATATGCATGCCATATCTTCATCTATTCATCTATCAATGGACACTTGGGCTGTTTCCATAACTTGATTATTGTAAATAATGCTGCAATAAACATAGGGGTGCATGTGTCTCTTTGAATTAGTGTTTTTGTGTTCTTTGGGTAAAAAGTTGCAAACTTACTGAATTCTTTAATCAGTTCAAGTCATTTTTTGGTAGAGTGCTTTGGGTTTTATATATATAGTATCATGTCATCTGCAAATAGTGAAATGTTTACTTCTTCCTTACTGATTTGGATGCCTTTACTCCTTTCTCTTGCCTAGTTGCTGTGACTAGGACTTCCAGTACTATGTTGAATAAAATTGATGAGAGTGGACCTTCTTGTCTGTTTCTGACCTTAGGGAAAAAGCTTTCAACTGTTCCCCATTGAGTATGATGTTTGCCATGGGTTTTTTATATAGTCTTCATTATGTTGAGGTACATTCCCTCTAAACCAACTTTTTTAAGGGTTTTTATCATGAGTGGATGTTGTACTTTGTCAAATGATTTTTCTGCATATTTTGAAATGATCATATGGTTTTTATCCTTTTACCTATTGATGTGATATATTATGGTGATTGATTTGCAAATATTGAACCACCCTTGTATCCCAAGAATAAGTCCCACTTGGTAGTGGTGAATGATATTTTAAATATACTGTTGGATTTGGTTTGCTGATATTTTATTGAGGATTTTTGCATATAGGTTTGTCAGAGATCATTGCCTATCTCTTTTTGTGGTGTCTTTTTTTTTTAAGATTTTATTTATTTATTCATGAGAGACACAGAGAGGCAGAGACATAGGCAAAGGGAGAAGCAGGCTCCCTGCAGGGAGCCCAATGTGAGACTATTCTGTGACTCCAGGACCATGTCCTGAGCAGAAGGCAGACTCTCAACCACAGAGCCACACAGGTGCCCCTTTTATTTATGGTATCTTTATGTGGTTTTGGTATCCGGGTGATATTGGTCTCAGAATGAATTTGTACATTTTCCTTTCTCTTCCTCCTTCCTCTTCCTATTTTTTGGAATAGTTTGAGAAGAATAGGTTTTAGGTCTTCTTTATATGTTTGATAGAGTTCACCTGTGAATCTGTCTGGTCTTGGATTTTTGTTTGTTGGGAGTATTTTCATTACTGATTCAATTCCATTGCTGGTAATTGGTCTGTTCAAGTTTTCTATTTCTTACTGCTTCCGTTTTTGTTATTTTTATGTTTCTAGGATTTTATCCATTTTTTTCTAGGTTGTCCAATGTATTAACCCGTAATTTTTCATATTCTCTTGCAATCCTTTGTATTTCTGTGATGTTGGTTGTTATTTTTCTTCTTTCTTTTCTGATTTTGTTTACTTGAGTACTTTCTGTCTCTGTCTTTCTCTCTTTGGTAAGCCTGCCTAGAAGTTTATCAATCCTGTTGATCTTTTCAAAAATCAGCTCCTGGTTTCATTGATCTGTTCTATTGTTTTTAAAATCTCTTTATCATTTATTTCTGCTCTAATCTTTACTATTTCCAACATTCTGCTATATTTGAGTTTTGTTTATTCTTCTTTTTCTAACTCCTTTAGGTGTAAGGTTAGTTTGTTTATGTGCAATTTTTCCTGCTTTTTGAGGCAGGCCTTTAGCTATAAACTTCTCTCTAAAAACTGCCTTTGCCTGATCCCAAGCATTTTGGACCATTGATTATGTTTTCAAATTTGTCTCCATGTTTTTTTCTTTATTTCCTCTTTGATTTCTTGGTTGACCCATTCATTGTATAGTGGCGTACTATTTAACTTCCATGTATTTGTGTTCATTCCACATTTTTTCTTGTAGTTGATTTCTAGTTTCATTGTGCTGTGGTCAGAAAAGGTACATAGTATAACATTGATCATTTTGAAATTGTCGAGACTTGTTTTATGACCTAATATGTGATCTATTCTGGAGAATATTCCATATACACTTGAAAATTTGTGTATTCTGTTTTAAGATGGAGTGTTCTGAATATATATATTAAATCCTTCTAGTGCAGTGTGTTATTCAAACCACTGTTTCCTTGTTTATTTTCTATTTAGATGGTCTTTCCATTGATGTAAGTGGGATGTTAAAGTTCCCTACTATTCTTTTATTACTGTCAAGTAGTTCCTTTATGTCTGTTATTAAGTGTTTTTATGTTTTGTGTGCATAAATATTTACAATTGTTATGTGCATAATGTTAGGTGCATAAATATTTACAATTGTTAGGTGCATAAATATTTACAATTGTTATGTCTTGTTGGATTGTCTCCTTAATGATTGTATAGTATCCTTCTTTGTCATTTGTTACTCTTTGTTTTAAAGTCAATTTTTTTTTCTGAAATAGCTATTGCTACCCCCATTTTCTTTTGACATCTATTTGCTTAATAAATGTTTATCTATCCCCTCACTTCCAATCTGCAATTGTCTTTAGATCTGAAGCCTGTAGGGTTTTATTTGTTTGTTTTTTAATCTATTCTGTCACCCTATGTCTTTTGATTGGAACATTTAGTTCATTTACATTCAAAATAATATTGATAGGTATGTATACATTGTCATTTTACTATTTGTTTTGTGTTTCATTTTTGTAGATCTTTTCTGTTCCTTTGTTCCCTTGCTCTCTTCTCTTTCCATAAGTTGGCTTTTTTTAGTGATATACTTGGATTCCTTTATTTTTTGTATATCTATTACAGGTTTTTGATTTGCGGTTACCATTAGGTTTGTATATAACATCTTATGCATATAGCAGTCTATATTAAGTTGATGGTCACTTCAGTTTGAACCCATTCTTTACTCTTTTCCTCTCCATGTTTTAAGTATATGGTGTCATACTTTACATCCATTTATTTTGTGAATCTCTTGACCAATTTTTTTACAGGTATACTTATTTTCACTGCTTTTGTGCTTCCCTTTTTTTTTTTTTTTTTTTACTCTTATTTATGGTATTTTCTTTCTACTCATAGAGTCCCCTTTCGCATTTCATTTAGGGTTGGTTTAGTCGTCATGAACTCCTTTAACTTTTGTTTGTCTGGGAAATTTTTTGTTTCTCTTTCTGTTCTGAATGATAACTTTGCTGGATTCTTGGCTGCAGATTTTTCCCTTCCAGAAAGTGAAAGATTTTTCACTTTTTTCTGGCCTGAAAAGATTCTGTTGAGAAATCTGTAGCTAGCTTTGTGGGGTTTCCCTCATATGTAACTGTTTTCTTTTCTCTTGATGCTTTTAAAATTGTCTCTTTATCATGGCTCTTTTTTTTTTGCCATTTTAATTATTATGTGTCTTAATGTGGACCTCTTTAAGTTGGTTTTGTTGGAGGATCTCTGTGCCTCCTGGATCTGGATATATGTTTCCTTTCCCTAGATTAGGAATGTTCCAGCTATTATTTCTTCAAATAAGTTTTCTGCCCTCTTTTCTCTCTTTTCTTCTGCAATGCTTATGATGAGAATGTTATTACACTTGATGGCATCACTGACTTCCCTAAGTCTACTCTCATTTTGCTCAGTCTACTATAATTTTTTTTTTCTGTAACCTGTCCAGGTTGATTACTTTCCATTATTCTGTCCTCTAGGTCACTGATTTGTTCTGCTTCTTCTAGCCTGCCATTTATTCCATCTAGTGTATTTTTAAATTTCATTTATTGTGCTCTTCATCACTGATGATTGGTTCTTTCTTATCTCTGTGTTGAGTCTCACTGATATGATCACTCTTTTCTTAAGTCTAGTGGGTATCTTTATGATCATTACCTTAAATTCTCTATCAGGCATATTACTTATCTCCATTTTGCTTGGGTCTCTTGCTGTGATTTTGTCCTGTTTGTTCTCTCATTTGAGACATATTCCTCTGTCTCCTCATTTTGTCTAACTTTCTGTGTCTGTTTCTCTGTGTTAGGAAAGTCAGCTATGTCTCTTGCTCTTGAAAGCCCAGGTGGAATGTGTGCTTTTAACAACGTGGCACTGGTCCTCTTCCACAGGGAGATGTGCAGCTGTCACAGAGACTAGGGTAGGCCTGAGCCACTCTGCAAAGCATGTGTGGATGGGGCATGCAGTTTTAACAAGGTGCTTGTGTTTTCTGCAGAAGGTGACCAGCCCCCACTGCCCCTGTGACCAAGACCCTACAAAGCAAAGAGTCAGCAGATGAGGTCTTTGCAAGGTTTGGCAAGTTTTGCACTGGTCTTCTGGGGGAGGGGATCTGCAGCACTGGAACTGAGGCACACCCAGCTGGAGGGAGCAGGGCATAAGACAAACAAGTTAGGTAGTAAATGCTGGTACCATTGTTGGTGCCCACAAGTTGCTATGTGTTTATCCTGGGGGCTGGGAGAGGGAAATGGCACCTGCCAACTCCTTTGTCTCTGGATAGTCTTTCAACAAATTCTGAGATTCTCCTTCCTGTATGCCCCCAGAATTTTTCAAACCATTCCTTCTATGCTGTATCTCCCCAGGCTGTTTCTTGTACTGTCTCTTTATGTGCAGGGACATAGTTTCCTTTTTTTTTAAAGATTTTATTTATTTATTCATGAAAGACACAGAGAGAGACAGAGGGAGAGGGAGAAACAGGCTCGCTGAGGGGAGCCCCATGTGGGACTCGATCCCAAGACCCTGGGATCATGCCCTGAGCTGAAGGCAGATGCTCAACCACTGAGTCACCCAGGCATCCCAAGGACAGAGTTTCCTATTACTCTTCTGGTCCTCCTAGAGCCAAGTCTTTTGATTTTTAAAGTTTCAGACTTTAATTCTTGCTGGATAAGAACTCATGAAGTTCAGCCTCTCTGGTTTTCAAAGCTGAATGCTATGGGCTGTGCAGGCTCCCCTGTGTGGTAGTCTGTTTCTCTCCCCTCTCCACATCTTCAGCTTCTTCTTCCCTTCAGTGGCCAGACCCATGGGGTTTAGTTTCCCACTACATCTCTTCTCTTCTTACCCTCTTTGATGTGGCCTCTTCTCTATATTTGGTTCTGGAGTTTGTTCTGCCAGTCTTCAGGTCATGTTCTGGGTTATTGACACTGCTGTGAGTGTTATCTGGTTGTATCCCATAGGATACAGTAAGCTTATGGTCCTACTCTTCTGTCTTCTCTGGAAGTTTCTGAGTTTCATTTTGGATAGTATCAATTATTGTCTTCAATTTCATTAAACTTTGACAATATTTCATCTGTCATTAATCTCATTAATGTCTTTTTCTTCTAGGTTTTATTTCCCGGATTTATCTTCTGGTTTTCGCCTCTGAAGTTTATATGGTCTTTAAAAATATATCTTTATATTTAGTATATTTAATTTCTTCTTCAGTTCTTTGAACATAAAAGTATAGCATAATAGTTTTCCAATGTTTTTGTCAGCTATTTTTAACATCTCTGTCAGTTTTGTCTGATTGATTTTTCTCTTCATTATAGGTGGCATTTTTCTGATTGCTTGCATGCTTGACAATTTTTGATTAGATGTAAGATATTGTGTTTTACCTTGATGAGTGCTGGATACTTTTTTATTTCTATAACTATTGTTGGGTTTTGTTCTGGGACACAGTTATTTAGAAATAGTTTGATTTTTTCTGCCACTGCTTTTATACCTGAACTGTATTTTGTCTGGGTTTAATTATTCTTCACTGCTGAAAAAAGACTCTTTTGAATACTCTATCCAATGGTTCATGAATTATGAGTTTTTCTTCTCTGTCAGGGAATTGGTCTAGTCCTGTACCCTAACTGAGCCCAGTAACCGTGGCCCCATGTGGGATCTGAGTGCTGTTGTTTCATCTTTTTGAGAATTTCTTTCCCTAGCCACAGGTGGTTTCTGCACATGTATGCCTTGATCATTACTTAACTGAATACTTGAGGAAGACCAAGGATATATTATTAACAAGCATGCCAATATCATTATTTTTGCATGGTATTCTCAATGCAAAATATAAGAAGGAAAATGTCATTCTAGTTATAAAACTCTGTATAGTTTTAGAGCCTGTGACTATTTAGCCCAACTTGCTGTGCTGATCCATTTACTATGCATTGAGTAACTTGCATCTAAGGGCACTGTAGATGGTAATGAGGTTTTGAATGCCTTTACATGAGACCCAAGTCTCATCTTTGAAGGATGACGCAAGTGATCATTACTGCTGATGAATTTTAAATAGAACAATCATCCTGATTGCTCTGCTTAAGTCTGACTCAGTAAGCCAGCTAAAGCATTTCCCCCATCATACAGACTCCTCAACAAATCTCAAGATTTTACCAGGCATTTTCATGAGAAAATTTGAAAAATGTTCAGGCTTCACACACTACTATCAGGCCAGTGTGACTCCTTTTTATTTTGCCACAATCTATGGAAATGAAATAGAAAGGGGAAATAATATGGAATAAAGTTAGAGAAATTAAAATCAAACCTTGAATTTCATAATTGACTCTTATGCTGATTCTCTCTTTTATATTTTACTCTTATTTTCCCTTCCCTTTTGTGAATTCACTTTTTAGCTTTTGAAAATTATTTATGATTCTTCAAATTCTTTAAGAAAGGAATGAGTCATAATATATTTCGTACATGTTAATAGTCTTCTACTAGGTTACAGCAGGTGGCTGACCTACTTGAAGGGCAGATACGTCACATCTTCAGCAAGTAAAGAATTAATCATCACCTGATGTGATGCAAAAATTGAAAGACCTTAGTGATTTTTGCAGCCTAAGATTGGCAAGATTCTGGCATGATGGCCTTCATTTTTCTGTCCCGTGTTTATGGCTAATTTATCACAAAACACTCTTCCAATTCATCAAGATCTCAACTGCCTTAAGTCAGTACCCTAGGCAGCTACTACCAATCACTCAATGTATGGCTGTAAAATCAATCCTATCTGCAATTCAGAAGTTAGTCCATTCTTTTAATTTTATAGGTCCAAGAATTGGGACTTCCAATGAGCTATAGAGTTTAAATTGGGACTAGGTCCCCAACTCCAAGCATAGTCATTCCACAATGTCTCCATAGTCCTAGAAGGCCAAATACTTGTGTGTGTGTGTGTGTGTGTGTGTGTGTGAACATACAGTGACAAAGCAGACATATAGACACAAGATGACAGACAAAAATGAAAAGATTTTCATCCTTTCCTGTTATTGCCAGACTGAACCTACTTCTGAAATGGAAAATTTTATCAAAAGAAAAAAAATATTTTCAGCTGACTTAGAAACTTACCCTGCTTGTCAAGCAACCAAAAAGAAAAGATTAGTGTGAGATTTTTTTTTGCTGTTGTTCACTTTTGGTTTTGTTTTGTTCTGTTTTTTTCCTATCCAGCTTTGTGCAGAGCCAAAGAAGAAGAATATCCACAAAAGAATATTTCAAGGTCATTGAAAATCTCCACCAACTTCAAAACCCTCTTCCATTTTCAGTTTCTGATACATGAAGATCCTTTAGTAGATATATAGTTTATGAGCACCAAATGAATTATTATGCTGAAAAATAAATTCCTATGGAGAGAAGGATATTATTGATTAGGGTGTCAGTAAGTATCAACAGATTCTTTTCTAAGAGAAGTTTGTGATAAGGGGTGGGGGAAGAGTACATAGCAAGAGAGAAAATGTGGGAAAAGGAAGCTGCGATAATACAAATTCCAGGGTGTTTTTTATGCAATATTGAGGATAAGTGCAGAATGAGTGAGTTGCCCAAGCTCTTTCAGGTGAAATTGAATTTTAAATCCTAAATTCCTTGATCTGATTCACATTATACTCTACTGAATTGTACCTGACCATTCCTCAGACCCTCTCCATGAGCAAAAATTATTTACCATGAAGAGTTTCAGATAATCACTATTATTAAGTAAACACAATGTTCCAAGCTATATCTTTATTGCTTTTCCTATGTATTACCTTACTTAGTACTCATAGAAAACTTATAACGTACATTCTTTTATTATCTCCACTTCACAGATAAGAAAAGTGAATCTTAGAAAAGTTAAATAATTTGTCTAGGGATTTCTGGCTAGAAAGTGATAGTGGAAATTTGAAGTACAATCCAACTGTTGCAAGCCAAACTTCTAGTCACTATACTAATCTGCTTCCTGTCTTATCAGAACCAGATAAAAGAATCTTAGCCTTGTTTTGTATGTTCCTTAGAAGAAAAATGAAATTATGAGACAATAAAATAATTCTAAGGAATTCATACTTTCTCTTTTGTTAAAAATCAACCAAAAAATGTAAAATGATATCTGATGTAAGATTTAGAGATGCCTAATTGCAGAAATCAACCACCAGATCAAGTCCTTTGATTAAAGTTGGACTTTCTATACTTAAAAAAAAAATCCCTGCTTAATTATACAGTTGAATGTTAAATATTATAATACATTTGTTATAAACCTCATCCTTATGTCTGTTTACACATACACATTTTTACATGCACAAATATGATGCCAAAAATATATAACAAATCTTCACAGTTCAAGGGCCTTCTCACAGAATTATGTAGGAACCTCTTTCTGGCTGGTTGACTGAGCAGAGTTCAGCCTGGGAGCTTTTTAAAGGCTGAGGACAACATGTTTGTTTTGTTGAGGTTAAAATCTGTGAGTTTTGGTGGTGATTTTTTCTAATTGTAAATTCTTGATAGGTCTGTAGTTAGAAGCCAGAGGAAGTTGAAGGGGACTCTGGATGGAATGAAGAACAATGTTTGGAAATGAAGAGCTAGAACCTGGAGCTCAACTTTTAGAAGAATTAGTGGTATTTTCGCTTGTTGATGGAAAGGTCAACAATTTTGAAGATGGAGCAAGTATCCATAAAGAAAAGCTTTTGAAAACTGTGTCTAGGTCTTTATCCAGAAAATCCTTTTTGGGAGAAAAATGAGAAACTTGTTAATAAGCATTAAAATTATCTCTATTGAATCCACACAAGCAGATTCATTTACCTCAGAAAACTTGAAGCCTAATAATACCTCTGCATATTATAAAGTTTTGGGATAATTATTTTAATTTGGTGCAACAAAAGCAAACAAAACAACAAAACAAAAGCCTTCTGCTATGTACCTATATAATACATATATAAGTATAATATAAAATGCTTGCCTTGCAAAAGTATAAAATACATGTGTATGAGTATAAATATAAAAGGATAAAAATAATAAAGATAGTATCTGCTAAGTGCCAAATGTCTAAACCAACTAATAATGGCTACTGAGAGTTCCAAGGAAGAATTAGAGACTGATAAGAGGGAAATGGACCAAGAAACCTAACCCATAGTTTTATCCAAAAGGAAATAAGACTCAGAAAAAAATTTTTCTTGAAGTTTAAACAGCTATAGAGATTTCTCACTGAGTGTAAATCTTCTGATTTCCTGGTCTAAGACATCTGCCATCACATCAGGCTATCAGGGAAAGACTCACAAAACAGAAAGAATTAAGCTAACCCTTGCAGGAAGAGTAGGTAGGGCACTTTAACATTTCATTGTTCTCAGAGGTTTGCTTACTTGAGGTATGCTAAATATTAAGTTAATGGCTACCTCCAACAGTTGATTGAAAATGATATGTTTGGCCAACCAATATTTGTTCTTGAACTTGGATGGAACCAAAATGAGTCACAGATACTTCATTCGTTAAAGTCCTTCAGTCAAACAAAATTATTTGAAAATTTACTGAATTCTGGAAATTATGCTAAGTTTTGAGGATTCAAAGGTAAAAAGATGTGATCACTGAATTCCAGGGGTTCAGAGCTTCCTGAAGTGATAGACTGTGCCATAAGTAATTACATCCCTAAGAGTAATTTTTATAGTGGAAATAATTACACATTGCAGTTTAAGAGTCAGAAGAGGTTCCCTGCCTTAGTCTGTCAGGGCTCTATAACAGAATACTGTAGATTGAGCGGCTTATACACAGCAGAAAGTGATTTCTCACAGTTCTGGATGCTGGAAAATCCAAGATTAAGGCACCAGCAGATTAGGGATCTCTGGTGACAACCCACTTCTTGATTCATGGATAGCCATCTTCTCACTGTGTCCTGATGTGGCAGAGGGGAGCAGGGACCTCTACAGAGGCTCTTTCATTCACACTATTCTCATTCATGAGGGCTCTGCCTTTATTATCTAATCACCTCCCAAAGGGACATCCAAATACCATCATGTCAAGGATTAGGATTTCAACATATGAGTTTGGTGGGGGCAGTTGGTGTGGGGTGGAGCACAGCATTCAGTCCAGAGCAGTTTCTAAGACTTCTAGCACAGCCTGGAATGGCAAAAAAAGAATGTACTTTAGGCAGAGGACATATCTCTGTCTCTCTGTTCTAAGCAGCACTCCAAGGAGAAAGAAATCATGTGAAATAGTGGGTAAAGTTACCACCTGGGAAAAGGAATTACTGAGTAACTCTGGAAGTTGTAAGAGCTATTCTTATCTATGGGGGAAATATTAAAACCCTAAATCCCTACTGGCAATTTAAACATGTAAGTTGAATCATCCCAGGTTTCTCTCTGAGAATTCATACAAAATCAGTTATTAATATCTTTACCATTTTCCCCAAGCTGCTGCTAATGTAAGACCTCTGGTTCCTTGCAGTATTCTTCCAAAAGGTGATGGAAGTGTGTGGAATGAAATAGTGATGGTGATTTCTCAATCTTATGAATATACTAAAAACTCTAAGTGTACATTTCAAAATTATTAAAATGGTGAATTTCATATTATGCGAATTTTACCTCCAGGAAAAAAAAGTCTCCCAAAATATTTTTGAAACTCCTCAAAGGATATGTTACAAATGCTTACAAAACCAATCCAAGGCTCCTACTTACTTCTGGCCTCTACTACATGCCACTGCTATTTAAATTTTTAGAAATCTATATACTAAAATATTTCAAACATACAGAAAAATGCAGAGTATCCACTATCCAAAATCATATCACCAACCAGAATCAATAAATATTAACATTTTGCCACATTAAGCTTTTCGCTTCAGAATATTTTTATAAAAAATGAAATGTAATATACACTTGAAGACTTTTTCAATTTCCTTCTCTCCTTGCCCCAAAGACAGTTTTCTGAAGCTTTTATGTTTCCTTTCTATGATATTTCTATATTTAAAAATATTCACCACTTATATATTTTTCAAAGCTGAATACAATATTATTTTGTAAATTTATGTTTGATAAATAAATGCTACCTAATGACACACAATTTTTTAAAAGATTTATTTCAGAAAGAGAGAAAGAGAGAGAGAGAGAAGCAGACTCCCTGCTGAGCATGGAATCTGACTCTGGACTCAAACTGAAGACCTTGAGATCACAACATGAGCCAAAATCACAAGTTGGACCCTTAACCAACTGAGCCATCCAGGCATCCCTAACCACACACAAATTTTTATTCCATATTATGTTTTCAAGATTTTTGTTGAGATATGTAAATGTGTTTAATTCACTTTACTTCTTTATACTATGGCATCATATATATGTAGTACAATTATTTATTCATTCATTCCTTATTGATAGGCAGGATTGATTTGTCTATTGATTTCCAAATATTTGCTATTACAAACAAAATCATACTGATCATCCTTTTGAATGTCACCATGTGCACATTCCTTTTTTTTTTTTTTTAAGATTTTATTTATTTATTTATGAGAGACACAGAAAGCGGCAAAGACAAAGGCAGAGGGAGAAGCAGGCTCCATGCAGGAAGCCCAATGTGGGATTTGATCCCGGAACCCCGGGATCATGCCCCAAGTCAAAGGCAGATGTTCAACTGCTGAGCCACCCAGGCACCCCACCATGTGCACATTCCTATGCGTTTCTCAGGGATGTGTATAAGAAATAAAATTTACAAGATATTACCAAATTCCTGTCCAAAGAGGTTGCTGTATTTTCCCACATCTTCAGCCACATTTGTTACATCTGTATTCTTTATTTTCATTTTCTTTATGGATGAGAAATAACATCTCCTTATTTATAATTCATTACTGATTAGTGAATTTGACCATCCTTTCTTAAGATTTTGGCCATTTGTGTTTCTTCCTCTGCAAATTTTCAGTTCATATCTTTTGCCAGTTTTCTTTTAAAAAAAAAAGATTTTATTTATTTATTCATGAGAGACACAGAGAGAGAGAAGCAGAGACATAGGCAGAGGGAGAAGCAGGCTCTATGCAGGGAGCCCAATGTAGGACTCGATCCTGGATCCCAGGATCACGCCCTGAGCCAAAGGCAGAGCCACCCAGGTGTCCCTTTTGCCAGTTTTCTACCTCTTGCTGCTTTGTGGAGTTCTTTGTATAGTCTGAGTACCATTCCTTTGTTGATTATACGTATCCAAGCCTGAGATTGCCTGCAAAACTTTTAAATTTAAATATAATCAAGCTTATCAACCTCTTCTTTATGGTTTCCACTTTTGCCTCTTGTTTAAGAAGTTCTTTCCTATCCTGTCACAAAGACACTAACTTACATTTTATTAATAACTTTACTTCTTCACTTTTTACATTTGAGTATTTGTTCCTCACTGACCTTTTTTCAAAATAAACCTAATATTTTTTTCTATCTGAATAGACACTTGTCAGAGCGATAGTTACCAAATAGAGCATTTTTTCCCAACTTAATATAATGTCACCATTCACCTATACCACTTTCTGTTTCTGTACTTTTTTGGATTTATTTATTTATTTATTTATGACACTACTTAAGTATCATAGCTTCGTAATAAATATGTTTTGATAGCTGAAAGAGAAAGTCTTTAGTCGCAGGTTGGATTCCCAGGAGAGGAAAACACTGAGAAAGACATTAGCATGCAGAAGGTTTATTATGAATTTCTCTTGGGATTAAAACATGTGGAAGGGAAAGGAAAGATGTGAATTGGACAGAAAGAGAAGATGAGCTGTAATGCAGTCCCAATGAAATCCTCTGCAAACTACACAGGGAATTCTGGAGTTGGGATAGCCTTTCAAAGTTATCCCAAGCTGGGACCAAAGGACTTGACCTTTATACCCCAGCACTGATCAGTAAATTGCCTTGAACAAGAGCCATGACCTTGGGGTCTTTTCAACTGATGCAATACTCAAAGTCAGCTGCCAACTAATGAGTGTCTGTCAGCAGCACTCTCAGTATTTGGGGTATTAATTCTTTCTTGCCTCAAGAGAGATCTGTGTGACACATCACATCCTTCCTGTTTTTCTTATTCAAAATTACTTCAACTATTCCTGGCTTTTGACTGTTGATATGAATCTTACAATCAATTCATAAAATTCCATCGAAACAAAATAACACCTGTTGGTATAATTGGAATTTAAAATGCATAAATTATTTGTGAGGAGATGACATTTATGATACAGATTTCCTCATTCATTGACCATGATTTTTATATTTATTTAAGTCTTCTTAGGTCTTGCAATAATATTTATAATATTTTTCATAATTGTCTCACACAATTTTTATTTAAATTCCAGTTAGTTAATCTAAGTGTAATCCTAGTTTCAGGTATACAATTTAGTGATTCAATACTTACATACAATACCTGATGCTCATCACAAATGACTTCCTTTATCCCCATCACCTATTTCACCCATCTCCTCGTCTATCTCCCCTCTGCTAACCTTCAGTTTGTTCTCTATAATTCAGAGTCTGTTTCTTGGTTTGCCTCTCTCTTTTATCCCGTATGATCATTTGTTTTGTTTCTTAAATTCCATTTATGAGTGAAATCATATGGTATTTGTCTTTCTCTGACTAACATTTTGCTTAGCATAATATTCTCTAGCTCCATCTGTGTCATTGCAAATGGCAAGATTTCATTTATTTTTATGGCTGAATAATATTCCACATATATATTTTTTTCTTTTCATCTTTTTTATTTTGCACTATAAAAAACAACAACACCCAGTAACATACTGCTGTTCTTCACATTCATATGGATTTTAGGAAATTATTGCCTTTTCCCCTAGAGATAGAAACTACAGACAAAAAAAGAAGTGCCACATTACAAATCTGCAAACCCCAGAAGTCCACACCCTGAAACAATCCCCAGGGGTAGGGAAGAAAACATGTGTCACAAGAGATGAGACAAGCACACATTAAGGACAGCAAGCTGGGGAAACGACCAGTTCAATGCCAGTGACCCTGATGGAGCGGGTCCTTTTTACTCTTGGCAGCATAGCCACCCCCTCAAAGGGGTGATTTTCAGTCTAAGGTCTGAAGAGCTCTTTTCAAATGACACAAGAGATGCTTTGAGGAGGGGGTGACGAGAAAGGTTCAAGTATGAATAAGAATCATGTGAAGTCCAAAGTCAGGGAAGAACCTCCAGTGGGAAGGAAGCCCAGACAGGTCAACATTTTGCTACTTCAACCACCTGCCTTCACATGGGACCCAAGAGGGAGTCTCAAAACCATGTGAGGGTTCAAATAAGCATTTTGATCTCATCCCTCCACACCCTGGAGGTGTTACTTTCCTGACTGGGTGGTGATCAGCCAGTATAATATATATATATATATATATATATATATATATATATATATATATATATACCACTACCACATCTTTTTTATACATTCATCAGTCAATAGATATTTGGGCTCTTTCCATAACTTGGCTATGGTAGATAATATTGCTATAAACGTTGGGGTTCGTGTATCCCTTTGAATTAGTATTTTTGTATTCTCTGGGTAAACACCTGTTAGTGTCATTGCTGGATCGTAAGGTAGTTATATTTGTAACTTTTTGAGGAAAATTCATACTGTGCTGTTTTCCAGGGTGGCTGCACCAATTTGCATTCCCACCAACAGTGTATGAGTTTTCTCCTTTTTCCACATCCTTGTCAACACCTATTGTTTTTTGCATTGCTGATTTTAGCTATTCTGATAGGTTTGAGGTGATATCTTATTGTAGTTTTGACTTATATTTCCCTGATGATAAGAAAAATGTGTATTCATGTCTTCTGCTCAATTTTAATTGGATTATTTGAGCTTTGGGTATTGAGTTGCATAAACTCTTTATAGACTTTGGATACTAACCTTTTATGAGATATGTCACTTGTAAATATCTTCCCCCATTCCATAGTTTGCCTTTTAGTTTTGCTGATTGTTTCCTTGGCTGTGAAGAAGCTTTTTATTTTGATGAGGTCCCAATAGTTTATTTTTGCTTTTGTTTCTCTTGCCTCTGGCAACATATCTACTAAGAAGTTGATACTGCCAATGTCAAAGAAGTTACTGCCAGTTAATGGTTTCTTGTCTCACATATGGTCTTTAATCCATTTTGAATTTATTTTTGCGTATAGTGTAAGAAGGTGGTCTAGTTTCAGCCTTTTGCATGTTGCTGTCCAGTGTTCCCAAGGCCATTTGTTGAAAAATGTTTTTTTCCATTGATTATTCTTTCCTGCTTTGTAAAGATTAATTGACCATAGAGTTGTGGGTTTGGCATTATTCTATTCTTGACATTAAAGAGAATGCTAAGCAACCTTAATCAGATTAAGAAAATTCCCTTCAAATCCTAAACTTTTTTCCAAAGGGTTTTTTAAATCAATATACTAAACATTTTGGAGGTAGGATATTAATAAGGTAAATTAATGAAGTAGGCATTATTATTATCTACATTTTACAGATGAGAAAGTTGGAGGAAGTAACTTGTCCAAGATCACACAGCTAATAAATGATAGAGCTAGAATTTGAACACAGGAAGTCTGTCTTTACTGTACATGTTCTTAATTGTGACACTGATTGACTCCTAAGCTCTCTAGGAAAGCCATCCAACTTCCTTGATATTATTTCCTAATATTTTATTTCTAACTTATTTTTATTTTGTCCCCCAGTTTTCGTTTTTACCTGAAGCCCCAGACTAATGAAAAGATTCTTGCCACTTCCAGACTCAATTTTACAGAGCATTCAACTCTTTAGGCATCTTAGCTTTGAGATTTGTGCAAGAATCTCAGTTCCAGGGCGACATTTCTGGTCCTTACCTGGGTACTAAAATCCAAATTTCTGGCCATTAGGATTATATTTGGGAACAATACCTTAGAAGTCAGTTGTCATGGCATTAGTTTATATGCTTACTATCCTGTTTTCTTGTTTCCTTTTTATTTTTGACATCTTATATTTTTCTTTTTCATCGCATTTCACTATAACTTTTTGTTATGTTTTTATCCAGCATTTCTGTGTTTGGAAACATGGAGGTGAGAAGAAAAGGTGTGTCCCTCAGTGTCATCTCAGTTCCAGTGTTGGTGGAATTTTCGCTTCTTATTATGTCCCTTCTAAACTCTTATTAATATTTTCCTGTCCTTGTCTCCATTCACTTTTTTAGCCTGGCTCAACCACTCTAAATTTCTTAGTGATGCATAATTTTGCAGGTTGCAAAGCTAGAGGGACAAGGCACTCTCCTCCATGTGAGAAACAATTGGTAGAGGAACAAACACAGTTACTTTGGCCTAAAGATGGCTCTTTCAGTCCTCCCCATTGAGGTAGGTTTCAGTCACTAACTCTGAATACTTACCCACTTCTCTTCTCCTACTCTCAGGCCCTGCTGCTGAATCTCATGGAACCAGATTTTTCTAATCTAATAATGAATTTGATTTCAGTGGCTCTGTCATCTCTTCCAGCTCCACTTGTGCTGGCACCCATCCTCCCCCCTCCCCCACCCCAGTCAGCACCTCTGCCAATTTTCAGAAGACTCAGCAAACACAAGTAAGTACTTGAAGAGGGACAAAGATGGGGTAAAGAGGGATACCACCTCACTTTGCATTGTGGACTTACCTAGTCAGCTCTAGCCCACCAAGCCCCACTGCTGGCACTAAAAAGAAAACAAATCAAACGTGATATGAATTTTATTTTTTAAAAGATTTTATTTATTCATTCATGAAAGACACACACACATACACACACACAGAGGCAGAGACATAGGCAGAGGGAGAAGCAGGCTCTATGCAGGAAGCCCAATGTGGGACTCGATCCTGGATCCTGGGATCACGACCTGAGCTGAAGGCAGATGCTCAACTGCTGAGCCACCCAGGTATCCCTGAATTTTGTTTTAAAAGAATAAATTAAAACTTTTCTTTCAAATAGAGATGTTTTGTTTTGTTTTGGGCAATAATGAGATTTCCCACCAGTTCTCCATTCATAGAAGAGATGTAGGATGATTACAGAAGACCTAAATTTGGGTCCACCTTTTCAAAGCATTAAATCAGCATTTCAAGATAGAATGGTCAGTCTAGATAAGATGTGAACATTTATAATTAAGGAGCTAATCTGGATCGGGACCACTTCTACCTGTTTGGTAAAGACAAACTTTCAACATTTATTTATTTGTTTGTTTATATTTTGCATACATTAAAATTCATATATTTTTGAGGAGTATATAGTATTATGACTTTTACATATGCCTAGGTTATATAACCATGATCACAATCAAAACAGACAGTTCCATCACTCTCAACATTCCCTTGTACTGTCTCTCATGTCTAAATCCTGGAAGCGACTGATTTGTTTTCCATCACTATCATTTTGCCTTTTCCAGAAAAACAATTATATAGTATGTAATTTTTTGAGATAGTTTGCTTCACTTAGCAGAATGCATCTGAAATTCATGCATGTTGTTAGCATCAATAGTTTATCCTTGCTTAATGCTGAGTAATATTCCATTGTATGAATTTACTATAGTTTGTTTAGCCATTTACCTGTTAAAGGAAGTTTGGGTTGTTTTCAGTTTGGGGTGATTATAAATAATTCTGCTTAAATATTTTTATAGGCTTTTTGTGTAAAAAGAAGTGTTCATTTCTCTAAGGTAAATACCTAGAACTGGGACTGTATGGAAAGTTTATGTTTAACTTTATAAGAAATTACCAAACCATTTTCTGGAATTGTTATGCCATAAGTCACATGTATCAAAGTCCTTGAGGCTCTACATCTTTGTCAAACCTTGATGGGCCAATTGTGTGTGTGTGTGGGGGGGTTGTTATTATTTTGTAATTTAGACATTCTATAATAGATGCTTAGCAGTATGGATAGCAAATTAGCACACAAAAAGATGCTGGACATCATTATCCATGAAGAAACTGAAAATCAAATTTTCTAAAACTCTTATGAAAAGGGTATTATGCTTCACACTAAAGAAATGAAGATTTCTTTCCAGGAGGTAAATAGTGCAGCAATGTTGGAAGTATGACTCTCAATTAAATATGGTCTGTGGATAGAGGAAGAATAGAGAGAAGAAATAATAAAGATTCTGGAAAAATGCCTGGTCCAAAAATAAGAAAATACACTCCATAGTGTCCTGAAGGTCATGTGCTGAGTATCTCTAATCTGTTGTTGGAAGTCAAGTGTAGAATTGATTTTCTAATAATAGATTTTTGACAATTGTTGAAAGAAAGGTATTACATTTGCAATTGAAAAGTGTAAGTTTTCTGTGCTGTCTGAAAATTCAATGGTCTCTTCACTACAGGAAACAATGTGTTACATATAGATAAATAGAAGGAAACTGAATTGCTGGGCATCAGTCCCTCCGAAGGGTTCCATAAAATTGAGAGACCTTCAATGGTTTGTATAAGTTCTAGAAATTTGAGGTGAAATTATAGTCCTAGACTTAAAATCCTGCCAGAAGATCTTGCCCCCTACATGTTATCTTCCCCAACAAGTTCCAAGAGCCTCTGTTCCTTTGGCCTTCTCCAGTTTCCCTTCGGTGCTTTATAATTATAAATTTTTCCTTCTAATTTGAAAGATCCAGGCCTCTTGTCTGGTTTTCTTTTATATCTCATCCTGCCTCCAACTCTCTCTAGACCTCAGCCCCAGGCTTCTGGCCAGGAATATTTCCCACTCTTTCAGCCAGGAAGGCTTTCTATGGTTGGAGGGGATATCTGTCTCTGTGTGGCCTCTGAAGCTTCCCATAGAGCTCCTCCAATTTTGTTTTCCTACTCCAATGATTTCTTCTTCACTTTTTTGTCAGCTCTAAGGACATATTTTTTTTTTACTTTAAGCATTGGCAATACTATTAGCTAAACTCTAAACTCCTATTCAAGTCTTGCTTGAGTTATTTTTCGTTTCCTCTGGATTGCAGTAAGTTTTCAATTAGTTTCTTCCTGACTTAATTCACACCTTCTCTGCTTTCTTTGACCACTTTCATGCTGATATACACTATAAATTATTTATTTAAAGTCATATAAATCCAATCCTAAATTGAGGGCTCCACTGTTCCATGATTGATTAACACAATAATGTTTTCAATTTGCTTCATTATACGGCCATTTCTATGGTACATTGCATCAAGAGGGTACTTTGGAGTCAATTATTTTGATCTATTCATTCTGGAAATAAGAGATAATATTCTTTGAAAGAAAGGATGGCCTGAGATCATTTATGACAAAAGCTTGATACTTCAGGCACAGAGTGATTTGAGTCCTCTTGTGTTGTTGACTCATGATTAGACCTCAAAAAAGCCATTTAGACATATGCTTGTCTGTTAAGCAAGTATAAACTGCCTCTCGGGTTTCAGATGAGAAATAAATTGCTAAATCACTTTCCTAACACATTGTCTTCTGCAGCTCATCCGTTGTCAGGGACCTGAGCCAAGAAGTGGGGAAATAGTTCTCTGGATATCATCACATATCCCTCATAGGTGAGTCACTTCTTTTAGGCAATAGAACTCATACAAGGAACCTAGAAAAAAAAATTTTTTAACCTAAGTCACAAATAAGTCAATTCTTTTAAGCAAGGGAACTTACACATAGAAATCTAAAAAAAAAAAAAAAAAAAAAAAAAAAAAAAAAAATATATATATATATATATATATATATATATATATATATATATATGTAAACTGTGTTAGCCTTAACTTGTTTAGCATAATTTATGATGTTGCAAAGTTCAGTCAATCAGCCTGGAGCTCACAAGCCAAGAAAGCTTAAGGGTTATTCTCCTTATACCACTGAATAGCACTGTAGTTAATGAACCAATGAATTATTACTTATCTTGCTAATAGATTGTAAGCTCCATCAAAGCGGAGTTGCTGTCCTATTGTGTTCAATATATATCTGTTAAATAAATTAAAAAGTGCATAAATAACTTTATAATTGAACAGTCAAAATATGGCTTAAAAGTGAGGCTGGTGTCAGGATTTTGTAGAGTCAGATTCCAAGTTACTCAGGAGTTGGACATTCAATTCCACTTGTCATGTGTTACTGGCATAGCTGACAATTACTGTTTGGTGTATGCAAGTAGGCATGGATTTTTAGAGGAAGTTGGTCTAATTTTTAGTGATAAAGAAGACTCCTTTTTCTTTTTCTTTCTTCCTTTCTTTTTTTGCAGAGGGGTTTTAAGTCTTCTAAATGAAACTTAGTTACAGGCCTACAAATATTGAACTTGGGATATAAAAACATAAAACTCTACTTATGTGGGCAAACTAGATTGGAGGTCTAAATTAGATTAGGTCCACAACTTAATCATCATTAAAATATATCTACTGCCATCGATTTGGCCTCTGATCAGTCCTGTATATGGAAGCATCTAATTTTTCCAATGTGTACTTAGGTATATATAATAAAACTAGTCTGTGCCTACTTCCTGACTTCTGTTGTTTTGTGCCACCAGAATGACACAGGATTTCAATTGTAGCTATTGAGCTCCCTTTAAACATAGCTGAGGCTGTTGGAGGTAGATCATCAAGCCCAAAGATCAGAGCTAGACATTTTTTAATCTCATTACTATAGTAGTCACTGACTTAGTAGCTCAGGAAATAACCTCTTTTGTGGCAATCCGGAATGGTAATACCAAAACAGAACCTCACCTTGTGGTTTACTGATCTCCAGCACTCTTTCACCTTCCTCAAATGCCTTCTGCGGGTAGCTCAGTTTTTTCCTCTTATAGCCATCATCCTTATAGTCAGTTTTGATAGATTCCAACTCTCTACTCTGAATCATCTAAACTGTAATCCTCAATTTAAAGATCAAAATTACTAAAAAATTCTTCATATCCTGAACCTCAAACTCTAGTTACTTGAAGTGTTATTCATGTTGACATGGAGAGAATGAATAAAATCAGAGAGGCATAAGGAAGAAAGATGGAGAGGAGTCCACATGTCTAAAGGAACAACAATGATTGAAAGAGAGCCAAGATCTTTTAAGGAGCTAAAAGACATTCAACATGGCAGCATAATGATGAGGAAGTAGAATGTTTATTGGGGTGGGTGATGCAGGCCATTGGGGGTCTTGGAAGCCACACTAAGGAGTTTGGACTTTATCTTAAAGCTATCAAAATTTTTTTAAAAAGATTTTATTTATTCATGAGAGACACAGAGAGAGAGAAAGGCAGAGACTCAGGCCAAGGGGGAACCAGACTCCCTGCAAGGAGCCCTATGTAGGACTCAGTCCCAGATCCTGGAATCACACCCTGAGCCAAAGGCAGACGGTCAACCACTGAGCCACCCAGGTGCCACGATATTGAAGATTTCCTAGCAGGATTGTTACAAGGTAAAACATATGATTTTGGAAAGATCAACCTGGTTTATGTATAGAGTAGGGATTTAAGGGAGATAAGACATGTGGTCTAGAGACCTATAGGAAGATGTTGTAGAAATCTGGGAAAGACGTGCTGTTGGGTTGAACTTGAGAATGGCAATAGAAATGGAGACAAATTAATGAATTAAAGAGGATTTTAGTACAATTAGCAAGCTTTGCTGATCAATAGAATCAAAGGGTAAAAGAAAGAGACTCGCTAAGATTGACTCTAAGATGTGTAGGAAGGTGGTTAATTTGATTTTAGAGAGGTTTGGGGCACCTGTAAGAAATCCAAGTAGAAATATTCATAAAACATTTAAATAACTATATCTGGTTATTATAGAAAAAAAGCTTTGAGTTAAAGATGTAGATCAAGAATTTGTCTGTATATAGATGATAACTGAAAACCAGGCGACTGGATGAGATTGCTAATAGAACCAACAGAATAAAGAGAGAAAAAGAATAATGTTTATGTCTTGGCTTTAGTTCTCAGAAAGTAGAACCTTAGGCAGAAGCTTCTGCACTACTAACTTTGTTAGAGCATATACAATCAAATGGAAGCAGGAGATGAAAAGGGAAATGAGTCAAAGAAGAAAAAAGAACTGATAGGCATTTGTTTTACCCAGCTGGTTACTGCTTAAAATCATATGGGACTATTTTTAAGAGGCTTAAACTCAGCACTGTATGGGAGAGGAGTCAAAATGAAAGAATATATCAACCCCAAATCATGGCTCCCATCTACCATTGGTCAAAGGTTTGCCCCAGTGATGTTAACTTTCCACTTTCTCCACCTCCAATATAGACATCTCCACTTCAGGGTTGTTCCTTGCATAGGTGAAGAGGTGATATATTACCAGTCATTGGTCATAGGGAAGCCCCAGAATGGGGGGCAAGAGTACTTATAATACCTTTCCTTTTGGGCTATTTCTATATATATTGTAAACTCTTGGTTATTTCTCCCAATGCTGTACCAGTTATATAGGCCCTAGGGATACTTGTTGATTGTAAATTATTTGAAGGATGAAATGATCATTGAAAAACTGTGCCTGGAGGTTAAATTATCTAGCTCATATTTCAAAGTACTAAATTCCAAAATGACAATTCCCTGAAGCTCAGACGCTATGTAACTAGTAAGCCGTCCAGGTTGAGACGTCAGAATGAACTGAGTTTTTCTCCCTTCATCTTCCTCTGTCTCACTTTCTGTCTGTCTCCTTTTACTGCCTGTCTACTCTTTCTCCACATACATACACATCCCTCATTGTTTTCTTTCTTCATTCTTCATAGCTCTCTCTCATTTTCTTCTCACTTCCTTTTCAACCCACCTGTCCTTTCTCCTTCCTCTTTTCTCTTCCCACATTTTAACATTTCATTAAGCACTTATTATGTATAAGTCCTTAAAAAGAAGAAAAGTACTGACCTCAAGGACAAGAAAATCTAAGTGAATGGAACACACACCTTAATACAATCTTTCAGTAAGTGTCTGGAACCCGACTCTCTATTCCCACTATTTCTATTTTCTCTTCTCACCTTGCTACCCTTATTCTTGCCTCCAATTTCCAACAACTCACTTTCCACTGGTCATCAAAGTGTGCTATAGCTTTGGGTATGCAACTTTGGACTTCAACCACAAGTAGGCGAAGGTCAGCTGTACCACCAGCCAGCAGAGTAATTTTGGAAAAATGAGAATAATAGTGTTTATTTTCCAGGACTATGCTAGATTTAAAGATAATGTATGTAAAGCATGTACCTGGTTCAGATGTACTATTCAATACAAAGAACTGTGATAGTACAATCAGCATAATACATCTAGTATTATTGAGTCACATTCTACATTTTATGTTTAAAAGCCAGATTTGAGATTAACCCTTTATAGTTATTAAAACTAATTAGCAATTAAATGAAGCTCCTTATGTATCACATGGCTTCTGATAGGGGTAGAGATGGGGAGGGGAGTTACCTCATTCTGTGGGAACCAACATAGGGACATTTTGCCTGAAAATGAATGTGTGAGAAGCAATATCTCACCCTTTATCCATCTAACCTCCTGCCCTTCCCCTTCCAATGACTAGGTAAAGTATATTTTCTCATTAAAGGAGTCTGCTTTCTTTATGTTTAAATTTAGTTCCATGCTATAAATTTCTAACTTTACCCACAACATGGGCTGCTTTCTATTGAGAAGATTTCATGAAAAAGTCAAGCTAATTTTTTTTCCCAGAATTGTGGTTTTGGTATGCTGTTGGCATTGACAGTCCCTATGGTTACACATTCTGTTAGCCAGAGCACTTCTCACAAGCAAGCAGAGAAGTAGAAACCAGAAGGGAGAAGGTGGCAGGCAGTGCCGAGCAAGCAGTCTGGTCAAGGAAAAGTAATGTGGTAGGATTGATAGATGAAAGAATGACTTGTGAAACAAAGACAAGCAAAGGCAGGAGGAATAATAACCCAGCTGAAAAGGACTCTGGAGATAAAAGAAAAAAAGAAAGAATTTACCACAAAAAAACATACGATAAAAATATAACACTTATTAATACAAAGCTAGATAAAAATGAAATTTGTTTTAACTTCCTAAATTATTATATGGGGAATAAAGAATATTTATTTTGTGAATGTAAGGCATTTGGAGTTATTTTATGTCTCCAAATAGTCCTTGCATTAAAACGTAGAAGTCAAATCTATCTATTGATATATATTCTCTCATATTCCTAGATTGGATGTTTCTTTAGCTTTTTGAGCCATGAGGTACTTTTAAAAATCTGATGAGAGTTGTAGACCCTCCAGCCTAGAAAATAAATACACTTATAAACAAAATATTATGCACATAATTTTATTCATTTGTGGTAATGCTAATGGCTCTTACTGGATTCCAAAATTCTCTGATTAAGAAACTGGAATAAAATATTTCAATTTCATTAACTGATACTTAACTAAAGAAAAGCATTTTCATAAATGAATCCTAATATCCTCAAATGGTAAACATTGAGAAGGATGTAGAGTTATTATTTGGTCCCAAATTCTAAGAAAAGATTAAAATCTTCACTTGTTTATTTTATAGTACAAATTAAATATAACATTAACAAGACTGTCAGATTGACTTGATAACCTGCTTATGTGTTTTCTCTAAGGGTTTGTATGAAAAATTATGTACATTTCAGCTGATCCACTTTAGGTAGATCGCTTGTCTGATCAAAGGCAAAGAATCTTCAGAGAGAGGAGGCAGGGTAAAGAGAAAAGGAACTAGAGAAGAACTATGATCAGAGAGAGGTTTGCAAATCTACTTTAAGATGGTAAATAAATGATGAACACAAGTTTGGAGAACTAACACCAAGAAATGGCCAAAGCACACAATTGATTTGGTATAAGAACTCTGTAAAGCATAAATCTTAAGAATCAAAAGTGAAATTTAAAGACCCATGAATTGCTAAATGCAATGTGGGAACCTGGGTTGAATCCTGGAACAGAAATAGTCCATCAGTGGAAAAGCTAGAGAAAGCTGAATAAAGTCTGTTTTTTAGTGACTAGTATCGATGTTAATTTCTTGATTTTCAAAATACCATAGTTTTGTAAGATGATGGCGTGGGGAGAAGTTGAGTACTATTCTGCAACTCTTCTGTAAATCCAAAAGTATTTCAAACTAAAGGCTAAAACTTTTTTAAAAGAACCTTGACTGGAGGAACTAGAATGGATCTTGAAAAAAAAAATCAGATCATCTAATCTGATTTCAGAAAACTGTGTATATATCCCACCTTGAAACAAAGAATCCACCTGCTTCCTCAGTAAATCTACTCTCATATTTCATCTCCCTTATTAAATAGCTCTACTGTATACTTAACGTGGATCCTCTGACCGGATTTCTTTTCATTCAGGAAGAAAAGAAAATGCCTGGTTGACCATGGTGTAGCCTTTTATATTCCTGAATTAGATCTTCTATTTCCTGGAGCAAAAAGATTCCTCTCTAACCTTTCTCAAGATGAAATTAATCCAGCAATTAATCATTTCCATTCTGTTTAAACTTGCTTCAAAATTTAAGTTCCTCCTAAAATCCTATCTATGCATGCTAAAAATATCTAGTGTGTACATCTAGATGTATGTCCTTAGTGTGTGAGCAGTAGGGGAAGAAAATTATTATTTTTTAAATATTTTATTTATATATTCATGAGAGACACAGAGAGGTAGAGACATAGACAGAGGAGGAAGCAGGCTCCCTGTGGGGAGCCTGATGCAAGACTCAATCCCAGAAAGCCAGGATCACTTCCTGAGCCGAAGGTGGATGTTCAACCACTGAGCCACCCAGGCGGCCCTAGGGAAAGAAAATTCTGCTCTTCCAGTGTTTAAAAGCAATTATATTGGCTGGATTAATAAAAATAGATCTACTGAACATTTTTGTGTAATTCAATAAAACAAATGTTAACTGAAAACCTTTATAAGCCATGTCCTGTGCTAAATGATGGGAAAATAAGACTAAGATGAAATCCTTGACTTCAAGGAGATTCCATTTTAGGGAATACACAGATAAGGAAAGAGGCCATTTCAGTGTATTAAATTCTTTCAGATAATATGCATAGGGTCTCAAGGAATTGTACAAGAAAGGCACTGGGACTCTGGCCAAATGCATATTTAATCATTATTTTGCCCAATGTTAAACACCTATAAAACAGACTAAAATGGCATCTTTCCCATGGCTTCCTCTTTTTTTTTTTTTTTTCAGGCAGATGCTTTCCTCCTACACAAAAAGGATCTCTTTAAATTGTTTTACTCTAGAAACAATGCATCTATGACATGCCATTTTCTGTGAAACACATTGTTGCATTTTGGTCTAACACATTATTTTCCCAATGACTATTTATCATCTGCTCCATGTTTGTCTAATGAACAGAAAGTGAAAGGCAACAAAATAAATAAACCTCAGCAAAACTATGAAATGGCAACCATGCATCATTGATTTAGCAGGGGTAAAGATGGAACAAATGAAGAGACCATAGTGACTTAGTTGCGTCTGAATACCCAGAAAAAGGCATCTGTTTCTCCACAAGTTAATAGTACCAACTGTGCCAACTAGTTGGAATAACTGAGGGAAAAAAAGCCAGCCAGATTTTAATACAAAAAAATTATTCAGCGGTATTCAGGTGCTCCAACAGTATACAGTCAATCAAGAAGCAAACAAAGCAGCTATAATAAGATTTCAAGTGTGTCCACACACAGCAATTTCTCCTATCACTATCATTAATTCAAGCAAGGGAAATATTTTAATATCTAGGAATTACTCTGTATATGGAGCCTGAACTATCATAACAGAATACCATAGAATTGGATCGTTTATTTTTTTCTTTTTTTAAATAAATTTATTTTTTATTGGTGTTCAATTTACCAACATACAGAATAACACCCAGTGCTCATCCCGTCAAGTGTCCCCCTCAGTGCCCATCACCCATTCACCCCCACCCCCCGCCCTCCTCCCCTTCCACCACCCCTAGTTCGTTTCCCAGAGTTAGAAATAAAATTCTCACAGTTCTGGAGGTGAGAAGATGTTGGCAAGAGAAGTTTCAGTCTGAGATCTCTTCCTTTGGCTCCTAGGTGACTGCCTTCTTCTATGTGCTCACAGGGTCTCTTCTTTGTGAACTGAGAGTAGAGAGTAAACACAGAGGTATCCCTTTTTATAAGAAGATTTATCCTATTAAATCAGAGCCCTACCCTTAACCTCATTTAACCTTAATTTCTTTCTTAGAGGCACATCTCCAAATACAGTCACACTGGAGGCTAAGACCTCAACATATGAATATGGAGAAACTCAAATATTTAGTTCATAACAACTCATAAGAGAAGAGAGTTGTACAGTTGGAGGGAGAAGAATGCAAACCATCAGGTGAAAAATACATAAAACTGCAGGTTAAAAAGTCAGTTTCTGAATACACATCTTCTAAAAGCAGTGTCAAGTACAGCAGCATTTCTAGAGATGTCAGCACCTTAGGCATACCTTTCTGATTGTCAGAATGAATAGAGTGTCTCAGGAAACCAACATATCATACATGATAGGAAGTAATGTAGAGGTTGGATTAGGGTTAGAAAAAAGGCACTAGATGCAAAGAAGGTGCTAATAGGTGAATAATGCTTTCCAGGAGACAGTACTTAAAAATTCAAGAAATAGTGACTTTCTAAACTTTGATTTTAAATTTTAATGACTTTCTGAAAGTAGCTTTGGAAGCACATTTAAAGGCATCTGTAAGAGGAACTATAGGATTGTTGGAAGGGTGTGTATGTATGTGTTTTCTCTAGTTTTATCCTAAATATATGGATTACTCTAAGGTAAAACATTTTAACTTCTCTTAGACTTCCCTATTCAATATGTAGAATGATAGTGACAAACATTTTTCCATTACTTATTACATTGAGACAAAATAACATATAACATATTAATAAAAAGTAATTTTTACAAATTAGAGTTCCAAATTAAAAAAATAGAGAAAGGTCTCTAACACAAACACGAAAGCAGATCATATAATTGGACAAAGCACTAAGCATCACTAGTTATGGGATTCCTCAACTGTAAAACAAGGATGTTAAACTAAAATCTGATCTCTGAGGTTCCTTTGAATGAGACTATGTTTTTTAGGTGATCAAATTGATAAGCATAAAAAGACTGTGGGGGAATCTTATAATTCTTAGATTAAACTGTGCATATTATTCTGACTTTAGAGTGCCATTTTACTTTTGTGTACATTTTAGACTTTGTAAAACAATTTCTCTCACTACACCCTGTGAGGATTTCAGGCTTTGTTTTCCAAACAAAGTAACTTGTTTGAGTCCAGAGGGGTGAAACCTCCTTACTGGAGGTTTTCTCACTAGTAAAAGGCAAAGACTCAATCTACTCTTTGACCATAAATCCAGTATCTTATCTACTCTACCTGCCCAATGGTAAATTCTACTCTTCAGTCAACATAAATACCATTTTCAAATGGAAAGTAAAAAGTTATTCTTCAGTTAATCATATTATTCCATAACCATTTATTTTTTATTGAAGTCTAATTGGCATATAACATTATATTAGTTTCAGGTATACAATATAATGGTTTGATGTTTGTATACATTAAAAAATAATCACAAGTCCAGTTAACATGCATAGTTACAAAAATTGATTTCCCATAAGCATTTATTGAGTATTTATTATACATTTGTGTGGGATTTGCTGTTATTTTTTTTTAAGATTTTTTTTTTTAATTCATGAGAGAGAGAGAGAGAGAGAGAGAGAGAGAGAGGCAGAGGGAGAAGCAGGCTCCATGCCGGGAGCCCAACTCATGACTCGATCCTAGGACTCCAGAATCGCGCACTGGGCCGAAGGCAGGCGCTAAACCGCTGAGCCACCCAGGGATCCCTGGGATTTGCTGTTATATTAAGTAAATCAGAATTACTGCAGGATTCCTCTCTACAAAGCAAATATGAATCTACAGACATATTTGTAAACTGAAGTTTCCACAAATTTAAAATATTTTCCACTCATCCTTAATTTCTACCTCTTTGTAAACTGAAGTTTCCACAAATTTAAAATATTTTCCACTCATCCTTAATTTCTACCTCTTCCATATGTTATGAGATAAAAGATGCCTTTTTTGACTTTACCTAGAGTTTACCCTGAAAGTATACGTTGACTTAAAGCTCTGGCAAGAATAAAATATAATAGGGGAAGGTGTATCATTACCTATTTATTTTCTGTGCATGGCTTCTTGACTTTGATACATAGGAACTGGCTACTTTGTGCTATTAGGCTAATGTAAAATGCTGGAGGGTAAAGATAGTCTTCATTGCATTGGAAGCTATCCAAATGAGTTCCAAATAACAATGGTGGACATGATAGAAGTTCTGATGAAATTAAGCAATTTCACAAATAAGAATAATTCATGAGATTCCATAACATTTTACTCTCTTGATGTGATAGAAAGATCACCTAATCTTTGCATGTTAAATTGCTAGGAGTTGAACAGTATACCGGTGTACAGTATAACAGTGTGCCAGTATAATTGCTGTGCAGTACTTCTGTTTGAGCTACCAGTAGTTGGGGAAGATTTAGAAAGATAGATCCTAAATAACATTGCTCTTTATTATTAATAGAGAACTGAAAATATAGGAACTTGGAGAAAAGAGGATGGCTTGATGGTTAAAAGCATTGACTGGGGAGACACAATGATATTCAAAATTATGGGATCAGAATGGAGTTGGATTTGGAAGCAAAGAACTGAATTCTAGACTCAAAGTTAGTAAGGTGAGGAGAATAAAAGTTCTGTAGAGCTTGAAGTAGGCTGTGAATGGCCTGAACTTCAGATAGCGGTCATGAATGAAGCTGTATAGGTGAGAATTCTCATACCTCCTCAATTAATTGCTTATTAAAATCCATTGAAGAGGGGATGTCTGGGTGACTCAGTGGTTGAGACTCTGCCTTGGGCTAGGGGTGTGATCCCTTGGGCTAGGGGTGTGATCCCGGAGTCCTAGAACCCAGTCCCACATCCGATTCCCTGCAGGAAGCCTGCTTCTCCCTCTGCCTATGTCTCTGCCTCTCTCTGTGTCTCTCATGAATAAATAAATAAAATCTTTTAAAAAAAATCTGTTGAAGAGGACTACACTCAGTTCAAATATCATCACAGATCTAAAGAAGGTTTTATTTCCAAGCCCTTTAAGCAAGACAATTACATCCTTACTTATGTTAATTTGGCAACTGAAGTCAGAGGAGTGGTTCTTTGGGAGTCTTGGGGTCAGAGAATATTGCTAAAAGTATATTCCATTTCTGGACCAGGGAACCCTTAGCATTAAAATGAATTACTTGGTTTCATTCATAGAGAAAAAAACCACACATTTACTTTGCTGAAATGGAGCTAAGAAGCATTTGTAATTAACACAAATTAGGCATGAAAGAAAATGTATGAAAGTGATTTCATTAAAAGGTAAGGGTTATTTTATTAGTATTCACATTTTATAATCATTGGTTCATGGCAAAACTGGGGGGAAAATGAGGCAAAGAAAGAGAAACTGCTACTGGCTGTTAAATTTATTTTGTGTTTTTACAACACTATACATGTGCTGCACATCACAAACTATGCTTATATAATGTCAAACTTTATAAGAAAGATCTTACATAATTATTAACCATATTATAATTTTATGCTTATCATGGAAAAATCTATATTTTGCTCCTAAGGCCGTAAAATACTATTTTATGCCTTGAAAACAGCAAGTAATAAACAGGCTATAAATAAATTTTAATTTCTTTAGAATTCATAACTAATATTGATCATTTGTTGGATGTCCTCAAACTCCTTTGATAAACAGAAACAGACTGATTAAGGGAATTTCATCCATGCAAAAGGCATATATTTTCTCTCAAAAAAACAACCCTTAAATTTTGTTCTAGTGTGTTTAGATATAAATGATTTTTTGTTTAACTTCTATCAATATTTCAAATTATTGCTTTATTAATTACAGTTATCAGAACTTTAAGAATTTTTTGATATTAGCTTATATTTTAAAACATTACAGCAATGTGCATTTCGATTTTGCTTTTTACTATATGTACTTTGTTTTGTAATATACTTGTTAAACTATTATTTTAAAAGCTTCATAAAATAACCAAAGTAATGACAACATTTAACTAAGCCATTCTTCAGGAAAGATCCTAAGAATAATTGACCTAGGTAAATTCTGGAATAGCATTTTTTGGAGATAATCAACCAGACTATTTATGCCATGACCCAGGAAAACAAGCCATATCTAAAAATAATAAAAAATTGTGAATAGGACTGTGATCATATCTTGGTTGGATTCTACCTTTGCAGAAGGTGAATTGGCTCTGATTTTTGTTTTACAATCTTATAAGATATTCTCTTGGCATGAAAAACAAAAACCACGGTAAATCAGATGTGATTTTGTTTTTAGCTCAACTAATGGAATTTGGGGCTTACAGTGTTGAAAATGAGAAATTTCCAGACAAACTGGGTTGAGTTAGTCACCCACCAATTGTCCTTGCCTCTTTTGCCCACCGGGAAATGAATGTAATGCTCAGGCATATAACTTTCATCTTGAGACTACAAGAACAAATACTTTATGCCAATAGAAGTGCAAATAGATAGGGAAAAACCTAGGTCCCTAATACCCTATATGATCAGCTATATTTTCTTTGAATTGCCTACCTCTGAATTAGATGAGAAAAATCAACCTGGTCTTGTTCAAGTTGCTGTAGTAGTATTTCCTGTCAAATGCAGCCAAATGCATTCTTAACTCATGGATACATCCAGTTGAATCTGCAGATTCTGAGAAGCTTTATGAAAAAAAAAAAGATGATTAAGCTGAATCTTCATCAATGAGTAAAAAATAACAAGATTAAGAAGGCTTTTAGCTTGTGGTTAATCCACAGTAGGCACTGAATGGAGTGACAAAAACCAATAGAAAACCCATAGTCTCTCTGGCATGAAGAACCAGAGAACAAAATACAGGACAATCACAGCCATTGGAAAATAATGTGTATGAAGGAAGGTGTGGTGTAAATTAAAACAAAACAAAACAAAACAAACCAACCAAAAAACCCAGAAAATATTGGTGGCATCCAAAGGAAAATGACCTATAAATACAGGGAAAAACAGGGACTCAAATGACTGCTCACTCCTCACAAACAATAGAGACCACAAGATAGTAAAAAAATTTGTTAAGGTGCTGAAAGGAGAAAACGTGAACTGAAAAAAAACTCTCAAAAATGAAGTATAATAAAAATATTTTCAGATAAGGGAAGCTAATACATTACCTGGTAATCTACATAACAAGAAATGCTCAAGGAACTTCTTAGGGTAATGGGAACTGGTATCAGAACTTGAGGAAGTAATGAAGAGAATCTGAAATAAGAAATATGTTGGTAAATATAAAAGGCTATATCTCCTTCTATCTATTAAAATGAATGGCTAAGTACTCTTGAAGGGTACCTGGTTGGCTCAATCAGAAGAACATGTGATTCTTGCTCCTGGGGTCCTGTGTTTGAACCCCACATTGGGTCTAGAGATTATTTAAGTAAACAATACTGTAAAATAATACTTTTGTGTTGTAGGGTTTGAGTTTGTGTGTATATTAATGACGACTATGGAGAGTTACAATAAATGGACTTATATAGGTTTTTATAGTTTATATTAAATAATGTTAAGCATACTGTGAAAAGTTTACTGTGTATATTTAAAGGTATAACTAAAAATTCAATAGATATGGAATAGAAATGAAATTCTTTAAAAAAAATTCAACAAATCACAAAGTAAGGAACAAAGGAGGAAACAAAACAGATGGGGAAATTAAAATGATAAAATAAAATGATAAAACAAGATCTAAATCTAACCTTAGTGGGCCAGGAAAGATGGCAGCGCAATAGGAGAACCCTTGGCTTGTCTTATCCCATAGATCCAACTAGATAACTATTGAATTATCCTAAATACCACAGAAATTGACCAGGAAAACTGGCAGAACAAACTCTACAGCTAAAGGTAGAGAAGAGGCCACATCAAAGAGGTAGAGAGTGCAGAGACATGGTTTGAGAGAGAAATGGATTATGGCCACTGCAGTGGGGAGGGAGACATGTTGCAGAGATGGGTGAAAGACAGACTAGTGCAAAGGGAAGCCCACAGAAGGCATATGAATTCCCGTAGTAGTTGGCTTGAAAAGAGAGTTTTTGTATGAGTTCTTGCAACCAGTGAAGCTTAAAGACTAGAGTTCTAAAGATTAGCAGGTGTGGCTCAGGAGGGCCTGGAGGCTTGGGGCTGCCTTTGAAGAGAACACAGGCATACAGCCCATGGACACACAGCATGGAAACAGGGATCTGAAGAGCACCTAGGGCACACAGTGCAGAGGTTATTTGCTCTTCATGGAGCATGTCCCAGAGACGCAGCTTTCATGGAAACACCCCTCTGGAAACAAAGGAACTGGCCAGTGCCATTTTCATCCCTCACCCTTCAGCAGTAAGCACAGGGCCCCCTTTGGGAATCAGCACAGTGCAGATACTCACAAACTAACTTGCTTACCCCAAGCCCCACATCCCTGGACTCCAGTAGAATTGCCCCTCCCAGTCACTCTTGCCCCAGGAACTGTATGGTGAACTCCTCTCCCACAGAATACCAGTCCCAAATGCTGCCAACATGGAGATTCTCAACCCAAGGGTTCTTCTTCATAATCCTATTACCATCAAAAACAGGAGATGTAACTGACTTTCCTAACAGAAGAAAGTACAGAAACTTAGACAAAATGAGAAAGCAGAGGAATTTGTTCCAAATGAAAGAACAAGATTAAGCCATGACTAGAAATCTAAGTGAAATGTCTGATAAAGAATTTAAAGTAATATCATGAAGATACTCACTTGAGAAAAGAGTAGAAGATATGACTGAAACCCTTAACACAGAGAAGGAATAACATCGCAGAGATCAAGACCTCAATAAACAAAATAGGAAAAACGTTGGATGGAATGAACAGCAGGCTGGAAGAAGCAGAGGAACAAATTAATGACCTAGAAAACTGAATAATGAAAGGTAATGAAACTGAACAAAAAAGAGAAAAAAGAATAGAGAATGAAAATAGAAATAAGAAATGAGAATAAACTTAGGGAACTCAGTGACTCCATCAGATATAATTACATTCACATGATAGGAGTCCAAGAAGAAGAAGAGAGAGAAAAGGGGCAGAAAATTTATTTGAAGAAATAATAGCTGAAAACTTCCCTAATCTGGAGAAGGAAACAGATATCCAAATCCAGGAAGCACAGAGAACCACCAACAAAATCAGCAAAAGCTGATCCATACCAAGACCTACTGTAACTAAAATGGCAAAATATACTGATAAAGAAAAAATTTTAAAAGCTACAATACAAAAGAAAATAGTTACATACAAGGGAAAGCCCTAAGGCTATCAAGGCTTTTTCAACAGAAACTTTCTAAGCCAAAAGGGATTGACATGATGTATTCATAGTTCTGAATGGGAAAAATCTGTAGCCAAAAATACTCTATCCAGCAAGGCTATCATTCACAATATAAGGAGATATAGTTTCCCAGACAAACAAAAACTAAAGGAGTTCATGACCACTAAAGCAGCCTTCCAGAAAAACTAAAAGGACTCTGTGAGTGGAAAGGAAAGGCCAAAAGTGAATGTATGAAGTCAGGAAACACACACACACACACACACACACACAAATTGAATATTTTTGTTAAAAAATCAGTTAAGGAGCTCACAATATAAAAGGATGGGAAATATGACATCATATGTATAAAACACGGGGAAGAGAGAAGAAAAGAATTAATTCAAACTCAAATGATCATCAACTTCATATAGACTGCAATATGCAGAAGATGTTATAATACAAACTTAATAGTAACCACAAATAAAAAACCACTATTAAATATGCAAAGAATAAAGAGTAAAAAATCCAAATATACCATGAAAGAAAACCAGCAAACTATGAAAGGCAAAAGAAGATCAGAGAAAATCTTCAGAAACACCACAAAACAAGTAATAAAATGGCAATAAATACATATCAAAAATTACTTTGAATGTAAATGGACTTAATACTCCAATCAGAAGGCATAGGGTGAAAGAATAGACTTAAAAAAAAAGAAAAAGAAAGAGAAAACCAAGACCCATCTATATCCTGCCTACAGGAGACACTTTACACATAAAGATACTTGGAGATTGGAAGTAAAGGGAAATAATTGATAACAATACAATAATAGTAGAGGACTTTAACCCCCCCCCCCTTACATCAATGGACAGATCATCTAAATAGGAAATAAACAAGGAAGCAGCAGCTTTAAATAATGCATTGAATCAGATGGATTTAATAGCTATATTCAGAATATTCCATTAAAACAGCAGAATACATATTCTTTTCAAGTGCACATGGAACATTCTCTGGAATAGATCACATATTAGGCCAAAAAACTATGCCTGACAAATTCAAAATGATTGAAATCATGCCATACAGCTTTTCTGACCACAATGCTATGAAACTAGAAATCAACCACAAGAGAAAATCTAGAAAGACCACAAAACAAGGAGGTTAAATAACATGCTGCTAAACAATTAATGGCTCAACCAGGAAATCAAAGAAATTAAAGAGTACATGGAAACAAATAAACATCAAAACACAATGGTTCAAAACACAATGGTTCAGCAAAAGAGGTTCTAAGAGGGAAGTTTATAGCACTACAGGCCTACCTCAAGAAATAAGAAAAATTTCAAATAAACAACCTAACTTTACAACTAAAAGAGCTAGAAAAAGAACAATAAATCTGAAACCAGTAGAAGGAAGGAACTAATAAAGATTAAAGCAGAAATAAATGATACAGAAACTAAAAATGGAAGAGATCAATGAAACCAGGGGCTAGTTCTTTGAAAAAAAATCAATAAAATTGATAGATATATTGCCAGACCTATCAAGAAAAAAAGGAGACTTAAATAAAATTACAAATGAGAGGGAGAAATAGCAACCAACATTACAGAAATACAAACAACTCTGAGAATATTATGAAAAGCAATATGCCAAGAGTTGGCAATCTAGAAGAATTGAATAGATCCTAGAAATATATAGCTTACCAAAACTGAAATGAGAAGAAATAGAAAATTTGAACAAACTAATTATTAGCAAAGAAATTGAATCAATTATCAACAAACTCCCAATAAACAAAAGTCCAGGACCAGATGGCTTCACAGACAAATTCTATTAAACATTTAAAGAAGAGTTAACACCTTCCCAACCTAATCCAAAAAAAAAAAGAAAATGAAGAAAAGCTTCCAAATTCATTCTATGAGGCCATTATCATCCTGATACCAAAATGACATCAAGACACCACAAAAAAAGAGAACTACAGGCCAGTTATCTCTAATGAATGTAGATGCAAAAATCCTAAACAAAATACTAGCTAACTGAATCCAATAATACATTAAAAAATCATCCATCATGATCGAGTAGTATTTATTCCTGGGTTGCAAGGGTTCAATATTCACAACACCATCTTATAGATATGAATCATATGACCATTTTTGATAGATGCAGAAAAAGCATTTGATGAAGTATAACATTCATTCATGATAAAAACCCACAACAAAGTAGGCTTAGAAGGAATATATCTTAACATAATAAAAGCCATTAATGAAAAACCAATAGCTAACATTATCCTTAATGAGGAAAAACTGAGAGCTTTTCTCCTAAGGTTATGAACAAGACAAGGATGTCCATTCTCATTACTTTTATTCAACATAGTACTGGAAGTCTTAGCTACAGCAATCAGACAAAAAAAATTAAAATGAAAATTAAAGGCATCCACATTAGTAAGGAGTAAGTAAAATTTTCACTATTTGCAGATGACATGATACTATACGTAGAAAACCTGAAAGACTTCACTCAACAATCTTCTAGAACTGAAACGTGAATTCAGTAAAGTCACAGAATATAAAATCAGTGTACAGAAATCTGTTGCATTTCTAAACACCAATAATGAAGCAGCAGAAAGAGAAATTAAAAGAACAATCCCATTTACAATTGCACCAAAAATAATAAGATACCTAGGAATACACTTAACCACAGAGGTAAAAAACCTGTACTCTGAAAACTGTAAAACACTGATAAAACAAAATCAACAGGACACAAAACCTCAAAATGAACCCACAATGATATCGTCAATGAATCTTTTTTTTTAAAGATTTTATTTATTTATTTATTTATGAGAGACACAGAGAGAGAGAGAGAGAGGCAGACGGAGAAGCAGACTCTATGCAGGGGACTCTGTGGGACTCAATCCCGGGTCTCCAGAATCATGCTCTGTGGGACTCAATCCCGGGTCTCCAGAATCACGCTCTGAGTCAAAGGCGGCCACTCAACCGCTGAGCCACCCAGGCAGCCCTGGCCAATGAATCTTTAACAAATCAGGAAACAATATCCAATAGAAAAAAGACAGTCTCTTCAACAAATGGTGTTGGGAAAACTGGTCTACTATATGGAAGAGAAGACAACTGGACCACTTTCTTACACCATACACAAAAATAAACTCAAAATTGATTAAAGGCCTAACTATGAGACCTGAAACCATAAAAATCCTAGAAGAGCACAGGCAGTAATTTCGTTGACATTGGCCATAACAACATTTTTCTATGTCTTCTGAGGCAAGGAAAACAAAAGCAAAAATAAACTATTGGGACTACATTAAAATAAAGAGCTTCTGCACAGCAAAGGAAGCAGTCAATAAAACTAAAAGGCAACCTTCTCAAAGGAAGAAGATATTTTGAAATGACATATCTGATAAAAGTTTATTAACCAAAATATATAAAGAACCTATAAAACTGAACACCCCAAAACAAAATCCAATTAAGAGATGAGCAGAAGACATGAATAGATATTTCTCTAAAGATTATCGAAAACTACATCTAAAACTAATGATGTACTATATGTTGGCTTATTGAGTTTAAATTTAAAAAAAGAAAAGAAAAGGGAATACATCCAGTTGGTCAACAGACCAATGAAAAGATGCTCATCATCACCTATCATCAGGGAAATACAAATCAAAACTATAATGAGATACCACCTCACACCTGTCAGAATGGCTAAAATCAACAACACAAGAAACAACAGGTGTGGCAAGGATGTGGCAAGATAGGAACTTTCTCATACTGTTGGTGGGAATGCAAACTGGTGCAGCCACTGTGGAAAACAGTATAGAGAGTCCTCAAAAAGTTAAAAATAGAAATACCCTATAATCTTGCAATCACTCTACTGGGTATTTACCTGAAGAATACAAAAACACTAATCCAAGGGGATACATATACCCCTATGTTTATTGTAGCATTATTAATAATAGCCATGGTATGGAAGCAGCCCATGTATCCATTGGTTAATGAATGGATACAGAGGAAGTAGTATAAATATGCAATGGAATATTACTTAGTCATAAAAGTGAATGAAATCTGGCCATTTGCAGTAACATGCATGGAGCTAGAGAGTATAATGCTAAGTGAAATGTCAGAGAAAGACAAATACCATATGACTTCACTAGCAAGTGGAATTTAAGAAACAAAACCATGAGCAAAGGAGAATGAGAGAAAAACCAAGAAATAGACTTTTAACTGCAGAGAACAAACTTACAACTATCATAGGGGAGGAGGTTGGAGGAGTGGGTGAAACAGGGGATGTAGATTAAGGAATGCACTTGTGATAAGCACTAGGTGTGTATGGAATTGTTGAATCACTATATTGTACATAATGAAACTAATGTTTACTAGCTGAAATTAAAATAAAAATTAAAAAATAAATCTAACCATATTGATGGTTATAATACATGTTAATAGACTAAGTGCTCCAATTAGAAATTAGAGATATTCATAAAGGATTTAAAAAAGGCCCAAATATGTGCTCTTTATAAGAATGAACTTTAAATATATAGACACAAATAGGTTGAAAGTAAATAGATGGGCAAGGTGTACTATACAAACAGTGAGTGTAAGAAAGCTGGTAGAGGGACTCGGTATGAGATAAAAAATAGACTTCAAGACAGAACACAAGGAGAGATAAAAAGGAAAATTTCATAACAATAAGAGTTTAGGGGATCCCTGGGTGGCTCAGCGGTTTAGTGCCTGCCTTTGGCCCAGGGTGTGATCCTTGAGTTCTGGGATGGAGTCCCACATTGGGCTTCCTGCATGGAGCCTGCTTCTCCCTCTGCCTGTGTCTCTGCCTCTCTCTCTCTCTCTGTGTCTCTCATGAATAAATAAATAAAATATTTAAAAAAACAATAAGAGTTTAACTCATAAGAAAGAAATAACAATAATAAATAGTGTACCTAATTAGAATGTTTCAAAATAATATGAAGTAAAAATTGACAGAATTAAAAGGGAGACCTGACAATTTCATTATCACTTCCTTTTTCTTAGCATTTGATAGAAGATCTAGGCAAAATTTAGTAAAGACATAAATAATACAAATGACACTATCAACCAACTGAACTTAAATGATATCCCCAACAACTACAGGATACACAATATTTTTCAAGTGTACATGGTATGTTCACCAATAAAGGAAATAAATCATACAAAGTGTTTTCTGACCAATTAATTCTTTAATTAAGGAAGAACTAAGTAAATGCAAGATATCTAAAATTTACTAGAGAGAGACCAGAAGAATATGAGAAGACAAGCTACTACAAAATGGACTGAAGTGTTAAAAATTTATTTCAAATATTGTCACATGGAAAATATTTATGAAAAGAATATAAAACAAAAAATTAACACAAAATGCCCAAATTCCAAGTTATAGGTAATGATCAAAGCCTACAAAGGATATCTAAGATTCTCAAATTAAATGTGGAAGGAAGAAAAACCAACTATTAATAGATTAATTAGCACTTTGGGTAAAATGTGCATTTCTAGAAAAGGTCAACAGGGGCCGTTTCATTCAGAATCTCTTGTAGAGTGTCTATACTGAGAAAAAGGAGCTTCACAAGTGTGCTTCTTCCTGTTCAGTTTAGAGGAAAGGGAGTACATCAATTCAACTCTTTGTATTTTAGTTTCCTGTTTATTCTTATCAACCTTGGCTGTGGGCTTTTAAAAGGATTAATGAATTAACAATCTGAAACCATTGGGGGTTATTTGAGAAGAAGGTGTTCATTTAGGTTTTATGTCCTTAGAGTAGAAGTACTCTTGGATATTCAGTGGTTACATTGTTTGCTTTTCTTCTAGAGCAGGTTTATTGAGTACAATTCTTACCTGATCACAATCTCTTTTATCTGGTGGCGCATAAAGCTAACATTTACTCTGAGAAGTCTAAAAAAAGGGAAACCCTAGGGACTAGAGGTACAGACTTTAATCATCTTCTGGCTGACAGGCTGTGAGTGATACATTCAAAGCCAGCCAAGTTAAGTGGTGGTAAATTCTCATGTCTAGAACGGGATCCCTCCTCCCTGCTCAAAAGTCCTTGTTTGCCAGTTCTTGACTAAAGACTACAGGGTACAGAATCTTGATCCAGTAAATAATGGCATTTAGAGGTACACAGGGCTATGCATAAATATAATGCAATGTTTTCACCTCATCCTTGGAAAATTTAAATTTAAAAAAAGAGTAAGAGTGATTTGAAAATGATTATGATTGCTTAATGTACAATCATATTTGGATGAAATATATTAATAAGAGAGATTCAAACAAGGTAATTGTGCAATTTGTCTGTCTAAAAAAACCTGTAATCAGAACTATCTGAGTAGATCAAACTTCTGATAGTCTATTTTCATAGTACAATGTTCCTTTAATTTGTTGTAATTTTATAGCTGTTTTTGTGATTATTTGAATAATGCTTTCCTTCTCTCCTAGATTTTAAGTTAAAAGGGTAGATAGCATGTTTATTTTGCTAACAATTATATTGCTAGCACTTAGCATAGTGACTGGCACAGTGTACATTTGGTGAATATTTTTAATAGAAAGAAAATTAATGTTGGGCAGTCCAGGTGGCTCAGTGGTTTAGCGCCGCCTTCCGCCCAGGGTGTGATCCTGAAGACCCGGGATCCAGTCCCACGTCGAGCTCCCTGCATGGAGCCTACTTCTCCCTCTGCCTGTGTCTCTGCCTCTTTCTCTCTTTCTCTCTCTTTCTCTCTCTCTCTCTCTCTCTCTCTGTCTCTCATGAATAAATAGATAAAATCTTTAAAAAAAGAAAAAATAAATGCTGAAGTTGTATTCTTGTAGTACTATCCATATTTCCTCATCTATATAATGTGAATAATAAAACACCATTAGCAAGCATTAAAAAGATTAAGTTAGATGACATAAATTAATGTTCCACTTATAAATAGTAAATTGTTTTGCAAACCATATGCCATCATATTATTTTTTATGATCCTTACTTCTCTATCTCTCCCAATCTTACCAAGAGTTCTTATTATTTCATTTTTTTTCTCTTATTCTTCACTCCTTTCTCCACCTCCTCTCTTCTTCCTTTGCTTTGCCCCTGTCTGTATCCTTTTCTTTTCCCTTTGGGTTCATTACCTCCCACTCAGATCCTTCTTCCTGAAATGGATGATGATAATGATGTTGATGATGATAACCACCACCACAGCTAAGAATATAGGATTGTGTAATATTTGATTGAAATAATGGGAATACTACAAATGAAAGTACACATAGTCATGGTTCCTCAAAAATGTAGAACTGTATCTGTTTTTGTCCTTAGAAGTCTCTCTATATCCTATATTACTAAAAACCTACATCTTTCCTTCTTGAAAAAATACAATTATAATAATACTGAGTTCCTTCACTGTAGCACATCAAAAAGAAAAGACTGTTCTATAGCCATGTCTTTCTTCTTCTTGACCATACACTATCATGTAAGACCTAATTTTGATCCAGTTAGGCACCATCTCATTCACTCAAACATAACAGTAAGCTCTTGAAGAGTATCTTTTGGTTCAGCATTATAGTACTTTCCTCAATCTTCACATATCTATAGCTAATTAGATGATGAAGCAAATACTTATTGGTCCAATATGTAAACTATGACCATTGGCTTATTGCCATTTTTGTGGGGTTTAAAACAGGCTTAAGTTCAGACTAAAAATTTACAGAGACCAAGACTATATCTGGTTGTTTTATCCTGCAAATACCAGATTATCTATTGCTGCGTAACAAACTCTTCCCAAATTAGTGACTTAAAGCAACAACTATTATATTTGCTAAAGAACTCAGAGAGTTAAGAGTTCTTCATCATGTGGCATCATCTGGGGTCATTCCCTTGGTTAATTGCAGCTAATGGATCAGTTGGAAGCTGTGCTCAATCTTAGCACTAAAATAGTTGGGTTTTGAATGTCCAAGGTGTCTTAACTGACATATCTGGCCACTCAATTGGGATAGCTAGAACAGTTAGAGAGTGGATGGGTATCTCTGTCTCTTTCTATAGATGTCTTCAGTAGGGTACCTGGGTATCTTTACATGGTAGTTCAAGGTTCTAAGGAGGAAGACAGACAGTCTCTTAGGGTCCACCATTTAAAGAGATATAGCTTTGCTTCTACCACATTCTATGTGCTGAGCATGAAGCTTGCTTGGGATTCTCTCTCCCTCTTCCTCTGTCCTTCCCTTATTCCCCCCTCACACACTCTCTTTCTATTAAAAAAAAAAAAAAACTTTCCCCCTTCGTTTGTTTTGTTTCTTAAATTTCACATATTACTGAAATCACAGGGTATTTGTCTTTCTTTGACTGGAGTCATTTTTCTTTTGATGCACAAATGCCCATCTTTGGCATATAGCAGCCCTTTGAAAATTGTCTCCTGAGTCCTCTTGACACAACCATACAGTGATCTGTGATCACTTCCTTCATACCTTCCAGCATAAGATATTCCAGGCTAATCTTATACATTTCTTGCCAGGATGTGGCATCAGCCATTTTTCCAAAGAGACTTGGTTCCTTTTAGTAAGAATTGCTATTTAGAAATCTCAGTCTGGACTCAATAATTAGTGCTATTGTATAGACATTACTCCTAGGAATTTTTCTACAGATAGAGGTAGGAAGTAAATACTTTTTTAAGGGAAAAATGCATCATGAATTTATACTGGAATTACATAAGTGTAAGATTAAGCATTTTTCTTTAACTCTTTGATGTATTTGTATTTCTTTTCATTTAGTCTAAAATAACAATTCCCAAAGATACTAGTTTAATTATTTATGAGTAAATAAGTAATTAAATTAATAAATTATGTGAAAGCCTAATACATATACATATTAATGATAAAATAACAATACCAATATGACTACCATGTATCTTTTACATTTTCTTTTTTGTCTTTTTGTTTTAAGAATATATCCCCTAGGAATGCATTCAAATCACTGAGTTTTATAAATACTTGAAAGATTTCTTCTCTGTGTGACTAGGCTACCATATAGATAGTCTTATCCTTTCATTTTGTTTTTAATTTTTTTGAGGGATTTCTTTGTTTTTCAGGTCACTTTTACTTAGGAGCATTATACATACCTTATTTATATAGCTATCTTTATTAAACAACTTGAGATGTAATTCACACACATCAACAATTTACGTATATAATAAAATGCTTCTTAGTGTATTCATAGTGTTGTCCAACAATCACCAAAATCTAAGTTGAGATCATTTTTGTCTACCTAGAAAGAAAGCCTGTACTTATTAGCAGTGACTCTCCACTTCCCACCACCTCCAGGCCCTTAAATTCTAGGAAGTGCCATTTCTATAGATTTACCTATTCTGGACATTTCATATAAATTAAATCATACAATATGTATTTTGTGACTCACTTCTTTCGCATAGCACAATGTTTTCAAATTTCATCTATCCATGCTGTAGCGTCTGTCAGTACTCATTCCTTCTTATTAATGAATAGTATTCTTTTACATGGATATTCTATTATGTAAATCTTATTTAATCCATTCATCAGTTAATGGACATCTTGGTTGTTCCTATTTTTTGGCTACTATGAACATTCGTGTTGTACAAAGTTTTGTGTGGATGTACAATTTCATTTCTCTTGGGTATATCCCTAAGGGTGGAAAATGTGTATCTTTTAAAGGTAAATTTCTGGAGCACCTGGGTGGCTCAGTTGATCAAGCATCAGGTCATGATCCTAGGGTTCGGGAATAAAAATCCATGTTGGGCTCTATGCTCAGCATGGAACCTGCTTCTTCCTCTCCCTCTGCCTGCTGCTCTGCTTGCTTGTGCTCTGTGTGTGTGTGTGTGTGTGTCAAATAAGTAAATAAGTAGGTAAGTAAATAAATAAATAAATAAATAAATAAATAAATAAATAAATAAATTCTTAAAGGAACATTTCTTTCTTATTAAAGAAAATAGTAATGATGCTATCATTTGTCATATTATACTGGACCTAATACTAAGGACTTAGTACCATCTCATACAATAGTTCAGAAAAAGTATCTTAGGGAAGTTGTTCCTTTTTCTCTTTCTTAGTAGGTGTCCAAAGGAAAAGAATTACCCCAGAAAAGAACACAGGAAAGAAAACACAAGTTTCAGTTATGTCATCATGCCTCCACAGTCTCCTGCTGGCATTTCATACCTACCTCAACTCAGGCTTTTTATTGATTTTAACTTTCTGCTCACTACTCAGAAAGATGTTTCTAGATTTCATTTGTATATGTTTTCTTGATTGACCCATAAAGGGTACTTACTGAAATCAGTAGAGGAAATGGAAAATCATATAGTGGAAAAGACATCTGGTTAAAAGTCAGAGATCTGGGTTCGAATCATGATTTCTAAAACTCAGTAACAAGGTGACCTATAGCAAATGACTTGGCTTTTCTGTGTCCAGATTCCTTCTCTGTATAAAAGAAGACAACAAAGACCTTGATAATCTTGTGAAGATTAAATTTAAATATCATAAAGTACATAGCAGAATGCCTTATATTTTCAATGTACTGACAAATGCTAGTCATAATTATTTTTTTATATTATTTTGGTCTAAGAGTAAGTAATATTAATATTTAGTGAAAGGAGTTTAGTAATTGCATTGAATTCTTATTCTTCAGGCTATATAATTTACTGTCACTAACTCAACAGAGGCTTACAACTGGCATAATAATGGGTTGTGAATTGGGTTGCCTTGACAAATTATTGAGAGAAAGTTGTAAATGCTCTGCTTCCAGCAATTTGTTTTTCTTCCTTTCTTTCACTTACCATAATAAAAACCTTGAAACATTTAAGAAGACAGATGGGAAATAGATATCCTCAAAAGTGACTGCAGATGAAATTTGGACACAGAGTTTCCTCATTAGTTAACATGTAAATACCTCCATTTAGCTTTCTCCATTAAGACTTCAATCTTTTCCAGTGATAGCATCTCCTATGCCTGTTATCCTAGGAGAAATAAAATTAATTTCTCCAGGTTGAGTTCCTATTAATATCATCATAATAGGTCCCTGTGTTCAATCATTGAATCTAAGTCAGTTGGTTATGATTCAGCCTCATTTGTTTCAAATTATAATTATGTTTGCCAAGTTAAGTTTATTCATAAATCTTTCCAGGTGTCCAAAGGTCTACATTATGCTCACAAATTTATTAAGAATCGGAATGCAAATTTAAGCTTAGCATCATTTTAGATTATATTTTCATTTATTTTATTCAACATCATGCACTGCAGAACTGGCAATAAGCCAAAACATCTTTCATAATTCTGACAAAATTATTGTTTTACCAAATTGCTCTCTAGTTGGCATTTCCTTGTTTGCCAATGAAAAAATAGCAAAGTTTTCTGAAGTAAAATTATTCCATAGCAATAAACTTTTTGAGACCTTGTCATCATTATTGCTTTCATAATTATAAATATAAAAAAATATATAATGCCTGTAACTGGGTTCCACTGAAAGAATCACTGTTTCTCTTCTGCAAACAAAATTTCTGTTGTAAATAAAAAATAACATTTGGCAAGATCATAATTCATAATTTTTAACAGCTTTTATTGAGGTATAATCAATATATAAGAAATGTACATACTTCAAGAATACAATTTCATACATTTGACATATGTATATATACCCATGAAACCATCAACATAATCAAAATAATAATCATTAACAATAATCTCCTCATGCTCCTTTGTAATTCCCCGCTTCTACTCCTCTTCTCACTCTCTCACTGTCACTTCATCTTTTGGTCATCACGAAGTGTTTTCTGTTCCTATACATTTGTTTGTACTATAAATGTATTAAATAAGTGAAATTAGTAGGTATTTTTTCTGTTTTCTTTCAGAATAATTATTTTGAGATTCACCCAAGTTGTGATATATCATGGTTTCTTTATCCCTTCACCTATGCATGAATATTTAGATTATTTTCAGTTTGGGTTATTACAAAAATGCTGCTCTGAACATTTGTGACAAATCTTTATATGGTCAGATCCTTTTTTTTTCCATAGGTAAACAGGAATAGAGTAGCTAAATCATATGGTATATGAATTGTTAAATTTTTAAGAAACTGTCTAGCCGGCATTCAAAGTTGTATCATTTCACATTCCCACCAACAGCATTTCAGTGTACTGGTCCATCCATGTACTTGTTAACACTTGGTATGATCAGTCTTTTTAATTTTAGCCATTCTCATAGTGTGTAGTAGTAACTTGCTGTGGTTTAAAATTTCATTTCCCTAGGAATTCATGATGTTGAGTAATTTTTAAAAAGATTTTATTTATTTATTCATGAGAGACACACATAGAGAGAGAGAAAGAGGCAGAGAAACAGGCAGAGGGAGAAGCAGGCTCCATGCTGGGAGCCCAACATGGGACTCGATCCCTGGTCTCCAGAATCAGGCCCTGGGCTTGAGCTGAAGGCAAGGATGAACCGCTGAGCCACCGGGGCTGCCCCTGTTTTTGAGTGTTTATTTAGCATCTGTATGTCCTTACTGAGTTTTTTTTTTATTATTTTGAGAGTTATTTATATATTATGGATATAAGTACTTTATTAGGCATATGCATTTTAAATATTTGCACCCTGTTTGTGGTGTTCTTTTCATTTGCCTAAAAAAGCCTTTGAAATTTTGAAGTTTCCATTTTGATAAAACTCCATTTTTGTGCTTTTGTTGTCCTGTTGAAGAAATGTTTGCCTCAGATGAGATCACAAAGATTTTTCTCTGATGTTTGATTCCAGAAGTTTTAGAGTTTCAGGTTTTACATTGAAATTGATGATCCATTTTGATGTAATTTTTGTATGTAGTGCACAGTATGGATTGAAGTTCCTTTTCTGGGCAAGGTAGATATAAACTTCTAATTTTTCCAGCACTATTCGTTAAAAATACTATCCTTTCTCCACTGAATTACCTTTGAACCATTATCTAAAATGAGTTCCCCAAATATATGTGGATTAACTTCTGTCAGAAAAATGAAACATCACTTTCCAGTTCATCTTTCAGCTCATAAATTTTCTGATTTCCCACTTTGTCTTCTTTTCCCAAGGTAAACATACCAGTTATTTCCATTGCTATCCCTAGTCATGACACAATGATGGATATCCTTCCTGGTTCAGGGTTAGAAGAACAAGAAGCATCAATCTATTTATTGTGGACTTTAATTCTGTTCCCTTTTTTGCATTGTTTGTTGTTTCATTTTATTATGTTTTTATACATGTAACAATTTAATGATTATTGCCACTATATATATATATATATATATATATATATATATATATATATATATGATTATAACTAAGGCATTCAATATCAGTGAGATACAAACTGAGACATTAAAAGCCCTCTTATGCCCAGGTGACATCTCTTCAGAAAAATCAGGATGATATGGCAGTTGGGCACACATTTTACAAAATCTTTTACATATTGCTATGCCTGAATAAGCCATACAGATGAATCCTCCCTTATCAGAACTGACAAAACCTGTTCACAGAGAGAGAACTAAGAAGGAGGTTACAAAAAAGAAAAGTAATAAGAGGGGGGCAAGAGTAGGGTGTGCCTATTCCTAGAGTATGTGCTCCTATAGAATATCTATTCCTACAGAATCATCAATCCTTGATATCATATGCATATATTCAGTCTTTCACAAGACAATGACAAAATCCTGGGGCTCCTATTAAGCTCCACTCAGAATACTCATGTTCACACAAACACACAAGATTGAGTTTCTGAAACACTTATTTAACTTTGACTTACAAGAAACCTCTTGAGTCGTCTAAAATAAAATTCTTTTAATTTTTTAAAAGATTTTATTTATTTATTCATCAGAGAGAGGCAGAAACACAGGCAGAGGGAGAATCAGGCTCCATGCCGGGAGCCCGTCGTGGGACTAGATCCCGGTCTCCAGGATAACACCCTGGGCTGAAGGCGGCGCTAAACCGCTGAGCCACCAGGGCTGCCCTAAAATAAAATTCTAATAATGACACTGAATTGTTAACTAACACTGGTTTTTCAGGGCCTTTTTTATACTCCTGTATTACTTACTTTTTAGAAATAGTTTTCTCCTGACATTCAAATGCCTACTTGATGAGGGATAAAGAAATAGAAAATCCAACAGGTGAAACAAATTACTTTCTTTAATTCTGATTATGTGTGCTAAATGCTCAGTAGAAAAGAGACTTCATATAAATAATATAACTAATCCTTCCCTAAGTCATCTATGTAAGTCATATTGGCTGTACTTATAAATTCAGCCCCAAACTAACTGATTGTTGGTTTTTTGTGTATGGTTTTCATTATCCAGGGTATTTTTGCTCCCTAGCACAAAAGTTAAGAATTGGTATCAAAATAAAAATCTTTCATTATCATTGCAAAGTAATAATGATAATGATTTGGTTTACTATTCTTCTATCTTGGTTGGGTGATAGGTGATTGGAATAACAATGTATGAGACTTATGTTTAGTACAATTTAGTGAGAAAACATCCATAATTTTCCGCCTATGGAAACACACCACCTAGGAAATTTTGAACACTCAAGACATACTAATAATTATAATCTCTAATTAAGAAGAGCATAAAAAACAGATTATAGTTGCAGCCAATGAGTTTACTAATAGCCTAGAACAGAAGTAAATAGTATATTGCCATTGTCATTAGTATTTCATAAAATTCCACTCAACTGTCCTTGGCCTTATAGTTTTTCATATTTTTAAACTTTGGTTACATCTAAAAATCCAGTCAATTTATTCTTACCTATAATTGCTTCTGAGTCACTAGACAATAGAGAAATATTTTTAAAAATAGGGACAACTCCATTGGGATCCTGTATGTTTAATTATACAATAACTATTAAATAAAGATTCACAATTCTTTAATCATATTTTAAAATAGCATAGCATCATATATTGTAGGACAAGTCAACTGTGCCCTTGTGGGTTTTGATCCCAAGTAGGTTATCCCAAAGGCTCATCTGCCTACAGCCAAACAGCCACCTGCTAGCATATGACATCTTTTTGTTCCTCCCTTAATGATCCACATAGGTCACTGCCCAGCTAATTTGTATGCAGCACATTCAGATAAACTGAATAAATTTTCCAGTTCTGTTATGTCTGCTCATTTTCCAAATGCAACAGCTCATGTAATGTGTACATAATTTTAAAAAATTGAGGAATAGTAGTTTGGGACACACCCCAAGGTTTAAATTTTTCTATAGAATGAATTTATGAGCTATCTTACATATTATTAACTAAACAACATCTTGACTTGAGTGTAAAAAATGACAGACCTACCTCTCTGCTTTACTGGGGCGGGGGGGGGAACCCTTATCTTTTGACATAAAGAATAAGTAGTTACAAATACTTACATGGCATAGGCATTTACCAGGTAATTTTCTGCACGTTTATATTCATTACATTCATTATTGTACAACTATATGAAATGGATCCAATTATTTATCCTCGCTTTATAGAGGTGGGAACTAAGGCACAGAGAGGTTAAGTAACTTGCTCAAAGTCTTACAGTTATAATTGTTAGAGTTGGAATTTGGATCCTGACATTTGGCTTTAGAGCTTATGCCCTTATCCATTAGCTAATATGCTCTTTCTTTTGCCTCCTTCTTATATTTCTCCCTTGCTAAATTTAAGCTTCACTCAGGTTTCCAGAGAGACTCTTAACCACTGCTATCCCTTTATCAATGTGCCCTCTTGCATATAGATTCGGGTAGAGATGGGCCAGAATATAATTGAGGTGAGAAGAAATGAGCTTAGTGATCAAAAATTATTTTTATGAATTAATATAGAGTTAATAAAAAGTAAAATTTCAAAGAGTAGGGATGGCAAAGGTTTAGGGAAGAAAAAAATGGAACTGATGATTAATTTCTCCAAACAAGAGGAAACATTATCTCTCTGGATTTGAAAGAAAATAAAATGAGCAATTTAATGATCTATCCGGAATCTGAGATAGCACAAAAACCCTCATTAAGCAATGTGAATCTCTAAAAACACCAACTACTGGCAAATTGTGTTTCAAATGTATTTTTGAAATCCTACAAGTGGCAGTTCAAGTGATCGTATCAGGGTATAGGAGTCACAGTACGTTAGATTTATAGTCTGTTAGCTTTGCAGTGGTATGCTGATAAAGGTTTAACAACCAGCTGGGAGGGAGCAGGGGGATCCCTAATTTATAGAATGAATTTATTAATGTGTGTGGAATAAATGCTTCCACTATGACCAATTTCAAGCTACCAACTTGACATCATGAATACAGAGTTTATTTATTTATTTTTTTTAAATTTTTATTTATTTATGATAGTCACAGAGAGAGAGAGAGGCAGAGACACAGGCAGAGGGAGAAGCAGGCTCCATGCAGGGAGCCCGACATGGGACTCGATCCCGGGTCTCCAGGATCACGCCCTGGGCCAAAGGCAGGCACCAAACCGCTGCACCACCCAGGGATCCCAATACAGAGTTTAAATAGACAGATAACTGCACACTGTTTTACAGTGTTCTCTCTACACAAATAAAATAGATGTGAGTAATCTCAAGAACATAAATAATATTAAAATGTAGAAAAATAGTGTTTTGAGTATTTATAACCTGTTTACATACATAATTTATTCTTATGTTTATATAATTTAATTTTTAATAATAACCAGGTTGCAAAATTCCTGAAAATTTAATAAACAGCTCTTTGGAGCTGATATAAACTAAAGCACTCCACTGCCACCAAAAAAATGGTGACTTTAGATAACTTTGCAAGCAATAATGTCAAAAATTAAAGTCAACTAAATTTCTTGGGTCTGATATTAAGTAACTAATTATAGGTAGGAAATATCTCCAAAGCTGTGTTACTCTGGAATACAAAAGAGAATTCTATATTTTAATCAATTCAATCAATCAATTCTATAATTTAATCAACAGTACCTGGCACAAAGTGCCTATTTAGTGATTATGTATTTTTAAGGATAGAAAGTATGTTCTTTTATATTTTTTCTATTTCTTTTTTCCCTAATAGTCTAATACGTTTTGTTCATCTATTATCTTATAGCAGTAATAACTGCCATTTATTGAGCTCCTATTTTTGCTAAGTCTTTTATATGTGCATGTGCATGTGCACATATGTATGTGTGTGCATTAGCGTATTTCTGTGGTTGCTCATAATTTATAAGCAAACTTAAGAAAGACACATTCTTTAAAGATTTATTTATTCATTTTAGAGAGAGAGAGAGCACAAGTGGGAGGGGGTGTGGGAGATGGAGGGAGAATCTTAAGCAGACTCTATGCTGAGTGCAGAGCCCAATGTGGTGCTCAATCTCATGACCCTGAAATCAAAACCTGAGCTGAAACCAAGAGTTGGACACTCAACTAACTGCACCATCCAGGTGCCCCAAGAAAGACACATTCTGCCCCTTTTATATAGGTGAGAAGAAAATGAGGTTTAGTGAGATAGTATGATTTTCACAGCTGACAGAACTAGTAAGTGGTGGAGATATTATTTAATCCTATCAGATGAGGGCACATTCTAATTAACTTGACTTTATCTGTAGAGACCCTATTTTCATATAAGATCACATGCTGAAGTATGAGGAGTTAGGACTCCAACACATGAATTGGGGGGAGTACAATTCAACCCATAACAGTGTTTACCCCTATACTTATTTTCTTATAATGACCAATTTCAGTTTGGTCTTTTATTGTCTACCCATGTTATTTTCTGAACTTTCATTTCAAAATGTATAGATTTGCAAAAAAAAAAAAAAAGTGAAATTTTGAATCATTTACTTACATCCTACATTTTCTGAAATAAATTTTCAGTTATTTACAAAATATGTGCAACCAAAAAAATAAATAAAATAATAAATGTGAAGATAAAATAAATATAGAAATATAAATCTAGAAGTTTCTTTTTATTTTATATGCCATATGTCCTGCACAATAACTAGAGGTGAAGTGCAATTATAGATTATAATTATTTAATATTTTAAAGGACTTTCACAATTGTAAAAGTAACATTTTTTGGTAGAAATTTGAAAAGTACAAAAAAGGCATTAAATCCATGTTTAATCCAATCACTATGAACATTTTGCTATGTAGTATCCCAAGTTATATTATAACTATATCCATAAATAGATAGATATTTGTGATTTAAAAGTTAATGATATGTACAATTTCATAGGCTATCTTTTTTCATTTATAAACATTGTGAGAGCATCACTATAATTTATTAATATCATGATTTATTAAACTCACATGATTTAAATTTTATTATAAACGAGTGACTAAGGGCATTGTACTTTTTTAAAAGAGTTTGACTAAACACTATAAAAACAAGAATTAGATGTTAAAAGTCACTTTTATCCAAACATCATAGGCAGAGCTGGATATAATTTAGCAAGACACCACTGAAAAATAAAAATCACAAAGGTAGAGTTTCAGTAGAATCTATAGCAAATGGGCACCAATATTATTTAAAAGACCCCACTCCATTTAGTTCATCGATAGCTTTCAGGACATACATTGAGCAGTTACTCAAGCATATATCTTCACTAACTTCTTTGTGATATGGACTGTTCCATCTACTATTAGAACTATTTTTTATGAACAAGATATATTCTTTTATTACTGTAAAAGAAGTATAAAAGTTCTGAGAGTTTACCTTGTTTACAAGCTAATGAGCATTCTATTGCTGTTTCATGGATTCTGGCAGAAGATACAAGATTCTTGGATCAAAGACACAGTACTTTGTTACTCATGACAAAGCAGTAGCAAGGGCTTCCTGTTGATTTGCTTTGGCTTTCATGCCCTTCCAAATCCTAGAAAGGTAAAGCCAATGTGCCTAACTGGATACCCTCATGAGCAGTGGGTTCTATTTGAGGAGAGGAACACTAAGCTTGAGGAATTTACTACTTTCATAGTAGGCAAAAGTAAATGTGCCCTTTGGGGAAAGACCACCTCATCTCTCAAGGTTCATCCTTACAAACATGAAACTGAAGCATTCCTGGGCAAAATATAATGTCTTATATTCTTGGTATATCCAACCAGGAAGTATAGGAACCTCATGGCCCATGGCAGATTACCCTCCCAACAATTTTTATTTTCTAGTCGTATACACGATCTCAGCAATCTTGATATTTATGAGACTGTTTTTTCCCTCCTTAGTTTAAATATTTAGGTTTACTTCTCTATAGTGCTTTAAAAAATAGGCATTATTTCTAAAGTTTTCTGTATCCCTGTGTATGCATTTATTCAATCTATAAATAGATATCGAGCACTTATTATGTCAGGAAATGTGTTACAAGTTAAACTAGCCTTGTTCCTGGGACACCTGGGTGGCTCAGTGGTTAAGCGTCTGCCTTCAGTTCAGGGCATGATCCTGGGATCCCAGGATAGAGTCCTGCATTGGGCTCCCTGTGGTAAGCCTGCTTGTCCCTCTGCCTATGTCTCTGCCTCTCTCTCTCTGTCTCTCATGAAAAAATAAAATATTTTTTTAAAATAAAAAAAAATAAACTAGTCTTGTTCCTGATTCTCATCTCTGCTGCTTTCTCTCAAGAATTTAATAGAAATGCAATACCAGTGCCTGGGTGGCTCAGTTAGTAAAGCATCTGCCTTTGGCTCAGGTTATGATCCCAGAGTCCTGGGATACGATCCCCTGTCAGGCTCCCTGCTGGCGGGAAGACTGCTTATCCTTCTCCCTCTGCTTCTGCCCCTCCTTCTCCCTGTTAGTGCTCTCTCTCTCTCTCCCTTTCATGCTCTGCTCTCTCTCAAATAAATAAATAAAATTTTCAAAAAATTAATAGACATGCAATATGGTGTTTCTTATATTTCTGAAGTATCTGGTGTTGTAGGTTTTTTTCCTTCCTATATTTTCTTCCCCAATTTGATCTTTTTCAATCAGATAAAATCTTGTTTGTGCATGCTTTTCTTAACTTTTCGCTGCCTACTATTCCATGCTTTATGGTGAACCCATCATTGTAGCCTAAAAAAGCATCATAAATAAAATAAAACTATTTTCTAATAGAATCACATAAGCAATTTTTAACTTTTGTATTCTACTTTTTTGTGCCATAGTCACAACCCTCAACTTGAGCTGTAAATCCATCTGTGTCCCCTTTAGTCTTCTCTTCCACTTTCCCTCTCCACACCTGCAAATCACTAAAACGATGTTCCAGGTTTCTTCTGGCTACCTCAATCCTCCTATGTAAATCCATATCTCCAGAGAGTCATTGGTAGGTTTCATGTATTTTGGCAGGCTTGCTGATGCATCTTAGATGCTTATTCCAGAAAGGGAGCATACATTCCAAATGACAATTCAGTTTCAGCCTGTATATGCCTACCATATTCCTTCTCATTAAGGTATTACAAACTACCCTATTTTTCTCTTCCTTCAGGAAGTGGTAACATGATTCCAAACACCTGCTATTGCCCATGGTTCCCCCTCTTTTTGGTCAAGTAAGCAAGGAATGTCCAAGCATCTTAATGTACAAATTCACAATTAACTATGAATTTCTGATCTTTCTTTTCTGTGGCAGGTTCTACATCATGTTAACCTCCTGGTATTAGTTTTTATTTCCCCTTATCTTTGTGAATCTTCTTTTTTCCTGACTTGCTTTATGATTATTTTTTTCATACTATTTAAGAATCCTTTATCCTGGGGCAGCCCCGGTGGCCCAGCGGTTTAGCACCGCCTTGGGCCCGGGGTGATCCTGGAGACCTGGGATCGAGTCCCACCTCGGGCTTCCTGCATGGAGCCTGCTTCTCCCTCTGCCTGTGTCTCTGCCTCTCTCACTCTCTCTCTCTCTCTCTCCCTCTCTGTGTGTGTGCATGTCTGTTATGAATAAATAAATAAAAGTCTTTAAAAAAAAGAATCCTTTATCCTGATATATAAGCCAGTGTGTTGACAGGCATTCCTTGATTACCTCAGTTTCTCTTTTAGTAGGAAAGCTAGCTTGTATGGATATGCTAGATAAGAATGCAAACACAACCTATCCCTACCAGCAATTTAAATAGATCCACTAAATTAATGCTTATGTATCCTAAGTTGAAATTTTCTCCTTGAAAGCTGTTAGAGGGATCCCTGGGTGGCAGCGGTTTAGCGCCTGCGTTTGGCCCAGGGCGCGATCCTGGAGACCCGGGATCGAATCCCACGTCGGGCTCCCGGTGCATGGAGCCTGCTTCTCCCTCTGCCTCTCTCTCTGTGACTATCATAAATAAATAAATAAATATTTTAAAAAAGAAAGCTGTTAGAATAATTATTTGATGGGACTGTTTTCTAGAAATCAGAAACTCATACAAACTGCCTTCACTTCACTTGACCATTTTACTCTTCTCCCAGACAATTTCTGCTAAAATTAGAAAATAATTAATTGAGGTGCCTGGTTGGCTCAGTTGGTTAAGTGTCTGCATTTGTTTTGGGTCATGGTCTCAGAGTCCTGGGATCAGGCCCTTGATGGACTCCCTGCTCAATGGAGAGTCTGTTTCTCTCTCAGCACACCCACCCCGCCTTGTGCTCTCTCTCTCACTCTGTCTCTTTCAAATAAATAAATAAATAAATAAATAAATAAATAAATAAATAAATAATCTTTAAAAATGACTAATTATTATAACTACTTTTACCAGAATACCAAACTCATTTTTCCTTAGTAAGTAAATAGTTATGTTAAATTATATTTGCCATTTAATGAATACTCTGTTCCAGGTGCTTTATTTCATGTATCAAATTTTAGTATATGTCACTCTTACCATGTGTGCTGTAAGTGAAAACTATGTAATTCTAAGTGCTTTCAAATATCAAAATGGTGAAGCTGAGAATCTACCCCAGAAAGTCAGATTCCAGATCATGCTTTTAATCATTGATACACACACACACACACACATGCAGTTATATACTTAATTTTCATAATAACCCTGCAAGGTTAGTTATCCACAATTATAAAGTGAGGAAACTTAGGCAGAGAGAGGTTAAGTAAATTTCTGAGGGCCATCTCCGTAAGAGTAGTAGATCTTAGATTCAAACCTAGGCTTCATTGATCTCTTTAACAAAGCACATTGCTTCTTGTATAAATTTTTTATACTAATTAAAGCTTGCCAAATAATGGCAAATAATTATTGTATCAGCTTTCTAATGACAAAATAATTCTACATAACAAACAACACAAAACCCCAATGAATACATTCTAAAAATGTATTTATCTCACATGTCCATGTAGCTCTACTTAGTTGGGCTGGGCTTGTTCATGCATCTCTACTCAACAATAGATCAGGTAAACAAATTTCCGATCCTGACTAAGCTGACTTGCATGTCTCAGAATTGGTTAGCTGTCAACTGGTTTAGAATGATATTAGTTACAATGACAAAAGCAATCTGGCTCTGCTCTCCTGAATATGCTGTAATGGAAATGGCAGAAGTTCAAGAGAAAAAGTAGAAATATGAGATTATTTTTCAAGCTTCTGTTTGTGTCATATCTGCTAACATCCTATTGCTCAAAATAAGTCACTTGCCTGGGTCCAGAATAAAACTGGGATGTTGCAAGTTTACATGGTAAAGGGGATGGATTCATGAGAGTGAAGTATTGGGACCATTATAGTCATTGTCATTGGGACTAAGTAAGCCATAGAATTTTACATTTAGTTGTATGTAAAAGCTGATTACTAAACTTTCAGGAGTTTTGTGATCCAGTTTTTAAAACATTAGCTTGAGATCAGCCCATAGTGAGAGTATTTATGCATCAAAATAATCAAACACTACAAATCAGGGCTTTGTAGAGTCAGTTTACTAGCACACATTATATGTATCTCAAAATTTTCAATTTAATGCTTCACCTATGTATAGAAAATTTCAAGTGATTATGTGATCAAGTTCCATTTTTATTTTACATCAAAGAAACAATATAGGCATTATGATCAGGTTGCTATTTTGTTTTCTTATTTTCTATGTATGTAAATAGCCTGAAATTAATGGTTCTAAAGATAGATGACTCATCATTTCTTAAGCAGGTACAGTAAGAATAGTAATCAAGTAAACAAGGAAATTACTTAGAGTCTAAAGATTCCAATTTGCTAATTTTAAGGGTATTTTAGCTCTCATTCATTCTGTGTTTTCAGCAAATCTGCTGGAGATAATCCCAGGGGCTGCATCAGGTCATAGAATCTATGAATTTTTGTAGAAAGTTGAAGCTGTAATTTAGGCTAACCTAGAGTCACAGATCTTATGTAGAGTTCCTTCTATCATGCAAAGGGTTTGAGTGTAGGTGTGTCTTTTTCATAAGAAATAAAATAAAATTCATTCTATTTCAGATACAAGTAAAAAAGTGTTTCACTAGCTGAAACTGATGAAGCTGGGAATGTGAAATGCAAATCTTTATAACCTTTTAGCCATTCCCCAAGTCTCTGGTATCCCACCTGTGTCACCATCAAATAGAAAAGAGAAATTGTTGCCAACAGGCCATGATTTAAGGAATTATACAATACTAGAAAGAGTTGAAAATAACTATGTATTGATGTTTTTCTTTCCTCAGTAGGTAAGGAAAGTGTGAAGTGATTCTTTCTCTGTGAAAACTCTAACAGTAAGTGATGATACTGTATCTAACATTTCTTTCTTATTAAAAAAATGAAAACACTGGATTTGAGTATATAAACATATGTTCTCTCTCTCTCTCTTTTGTATAATGTAAAGGTAAAGACTATGCCTGAATTCAAACTATTTCCATTCAAATTTAAGCTCTGTGGCTTTGAGCAAATATTTAACATTTCTAGGTTCATTTTCTTCATCTGTAAAATGCGGATAAAAATAGTATCTACCTCATAGGGTCATTATGAGTATTAAAAAGAAATAACACATGAACAGTACTTATTACAGTGCCTATAAATTCTCAGAAAATGTGTGCCATTGTTATATAATATTCAAACCATTTTCACTCAAGTTAATTTTTAAAAACTAATTAGTTGGGATCCCTGGGTGGCGCAGCGGTTTAGCGCCTGCCTTTGGCCTGGGGTGTGATCCTGGAGACCCAGGATCGAGTCCCACATTGGGCTCCCGGTGCATGGAGCCTGCTTCTCCCTCTGCCTATGTCTCTGCCTCTCTCTCTCTCTCTCTGTGTGACTATCATAAATAAATAAAAATTTTAAAAAAACTAATTAGTTAACTCAAAAATTTTAATCATGTTAGTTGTCATTATTTAAGATGTTCCTTTATTTCTCAAGGATTTGTTTGTTATATCAGTACACTTTAGGAGTGTAAAGATATCGTCCGAGGAGGGAATCAGCAGCTCAGTCAGTTTCAGGGCAAAGAAAAGAACCTCTCATTTTAGCTTTGAAGTCCATGTATACTAATCTATACAGAAGTGCATATAATAAGGACCATAAGTGATACAGATATCACTTATAATAATTCTATATCCCTGAAATTATAGGACGTAGAATAGGCCTAAGTGTTCTTAACAATGGTCTTTGTTTTAGTTATCTTTTAACTAGGCAAAAGTTAGCTGGATTGGAAATATTTGTGTTTTTTATCTTTTAATACGTATAATTTCACATTGAGGTCAATGAGAAAATGTGAATTGCTATCTCTTGTTGGTATATGCCTGACAAAATTCCAGATGACATATGGGAAAAGATAAGAGTGAATGGTCCTGGCAATGGAATCTGATTTACTATAAAAGGTGGTCTTACAATTTTATAATGTATTAGGCAGAGATACAAAGACTGATTATATTTTGTAAGCATAGAGTTTAATTATACAGAATAGATCACTGGAAATCTCACATGTACAAAAACATACATATCTCAATGAAAAATGCACTGAGGTAAAAATTGGCAATTGAAAAGTTATATTCTGTAGAATGATTTTATTATACAGTGCTTCTATGTAGAGCAAATATGTAAGACTAGTGATATTATTTATAAATCTCTTTGAGAAATAATGTGCTGTGGAAGTATTAGGCAGCATCTGCAAAACAGATCCAGTTTATTTCTCCAGGCAGTATTTGAGGACAGGAGTAAAGAAGACAATGATTGAGGTTATAGGCATGAAACTGGTATACTTCTAATTAATATAAATATATATTCTTATATATATATTTATATCTTATTATAGAATATAAATTTATTCTTATATTTATATTTTAATTAAGAGAAATATGACTAATATTTATACTGATGGAAGATTAAATATCCTCAGACACTTTTAACATAAAAGTAATGGAGGGACACTGGGTGGCTCAGTGGTTGTGCATCTGCCTTTGGCTCAGGCCATGATCCTGGGGTCCTGGGATCGAGTCCCACAACCAGCTTCCTGCAGAGAGCCTACTTCTCCCTCTGCCTTTGTCTCTGACTCTTTCTCTGTGTCTCTCATGAATAAATTAAAAAAAATCTTTAAAAACATATAATAGCCATGGAATATATTATTAGAAAACAGTATCATATAGTTTTAATTTTAATTTAAAAATGAAAACTTATGACACAAATATGTGGAGGCTAAACAACACACTACTAAACAACCAATGGACTAATGAAGAAATGAAAGAAAATTTTAAAAGTATATGGAGACAAATAAAAATAAAAACACTATGGTCCAAAATCCTTGGGACACAGCAAAAGCAGTTCTAGAGGGAAATTTAAACTGATACAGGCCTACCTCAAGAAACAAGAAAAAACTGAAATAAATAATCTGACTTTATACTTAAAGGAACTATAAAAAGGAGGACAAAGTCCAAGGTCAGCAGAAGGAAGGAAATAACAAAAATCACGGCAGAAATAAATATAGATTAAAAAACAATAGAGAAGATCATTGTAATCAACAATCTGGTTCTTTGTAAAGATAACAAAATTGGTAAACCTTTAGTTAGACTCATCAAATACAAAAACAAAAATGAGAGAGAGAGAAAGAGAGAGAGAGAGAGAAAGAAAGAGAGAGAGAGAGAGAAAGAGAGAGAGAAGGGGAGAGACAGAGAACTCCAATAAAATCAGAAACAAAACTAACAACTGACACCACAGAAATACAAAGGATTATGTGACTACTACAAAAGTTTATATGCTAAGAAATTGGACAACCTAGAAGAAATAGGTAAATTCCTAGAAATACACAATCTTCCAAAACTAAATCAGAAAGAAATGGAAAATCTGAACAAATTACTATTAATGAAATTGAATTGGTAATGAAAAAATTTCCAACAAACAAAAATCCAGGACCAGATGGATTCACAGGTGAATTCTACCAAACACAGAAAGAAGAGTTAATACCCATTCTCCTCAAACTAATTTAAAAAAAAATAGAATAGGAAGAAAAGTCTCCAAAGCCATTTCACAAGGCCAGCATTAATCTAGTACCAAAGCCACACAAAGGCCACTATCAAAAAAGAAAACTATAGGCCAATATCCCTAATGAACATAGATGCAAAAACCCTCAACAAAACATTAGCAAACCAAATTCAACAATATACTAAAAAGATCATTAACCATGACAAAATAGGATTATTCTGGGGATGCAAGGATAATTTAACACTCACATATCAAAGTGATATACCACATGAAAATCATATGATCATCTCATCATAGTATTGGCAGTCCGAGCCATAGCAATCAGACAAGAAAAAGAAATAAAAGGCATCAAAATCGGTAAAAAAAAAGTTAAGCTGTCATTATTTGTAGATGACATGATACTATATATAAAAGCACTAAAGACGCCACCAAAAATTAGAATAAATGAATTCAGTAAAGTTGTAGGATACCAAATTAATACACAGAAATCAATTGCATTTCTTTATTTATTCATTTATTTATTTATTTATTTTTATTTTTATTATTTTTCTTATTTTTAATTTTTTTGATTCCTTTTGAAACATTTATTTATTTGAAAGAGATAGAGAAAGAGAGAATGAGTGGGGGAGGGGCAGAGGCAGAGGAAGAGAGAGGGAATCTCAAGCAAGCTCTCTCCTGAGCATGGAGCCTGATGTGGGGCTTGATCTCATGATGCTGAGATCAGGACCTGAGCCAAAACCAAGAGTCAGGTGTTCAACTAACTGAGGTACCCAGGCACCTCCAGTTGCATTTCTATACACCAATAACAAAGTAGCAGAAAGAAAAATTAGGAAAATAATTCCATTTATAACTACACTAAAAAGAATAAAATACGTAGGAATAAACTTAATCAAGGATGTATAAGACCTGTACTCTGAAAACTATAAACCATTGATGAAAGAAGTTTAAGATGATGAAAACAAATGGAAAAAATATTCCATGCTCATAGATTGGGAGAATCAATATTGTTAAAATGTCCATACTACCCAAAACAATCTACAGATTCAATGCAATCCTTATCAAAACACTAACAGCACTTCCCACAGAACTAGAACAAATAATAGTAAAATCTGTAGGTTACCAAAAGATCCAGAAGAGCCAAAGCAATTTTAAAGAAGAACAAAATTGGAGGTATCATAGTCCCAAGTTTCATGATATACTACAAAGCCATGGTAATCAAAACAGTATGGTATTAACACAAGCATAGATACATAGGTCAATGGAACAGAATAGAAATCTCCTTTTAACAAAGGAGGCAAGAATATACAATGGAGAAAAGACAGAATTTTCAATAAATGGTGCTGAAAAAACATAACAGTTACATACAAAAGAATAAACTTGGACTTTTCTAACACTATACACAAAAATATACTCAAAGTGGACACAGGCATAAATGTGATACCTGAAACCATAAAATTCTTAGGAGAAAACATAGGCAGTAATTTCTTTGACATCAGCCTTAGCAACATTTTTCTAGATATGCCTCCTCAGGCAAGGAACAGAAAATAAAAAATAAACTATTGGGACTACACCAAAATAAAAGGTTTTACACAGATTAGGAAACCATGAACAAAATGAAAAGGCAACCTACCAAGTGGGAGAAGATATTTGTAACTGATATACCTGATAAGGGGTTAATAAAATATGAAGAACTTATAGAACTCAACGCCACAAGCCCCCAAATAATCCAATTTAAAAAATAGGCAGAGGACCTAAATAGACATTTTCCCAAAGAAGACCTGCAGATGGCAGACACATGAAAAGATATTCAATGTCAAAAAATGCAAATCAAAACCACAATGAGATATCACTAACACCTGTCAGAATCAAAAAGAAATAAGTATTAGTAAGAAAGTGGAAAAAAGGGAACTCTTGTATACCAATGGTGGGAATATAAATTGGTGTAGCCACTGGAAAGGAAACTGGAGAAACAGTACGGAGGTTCCTCAAAAAATTAAAAATAGGGTTTTCATTTTCTATGGGTAAAATATGCAGTAGTGGAATTACTGGATCATATCGTCATTCTGTTTTTAATTTTTTGAGGAAACTCCATGCTGTTTTCCACAGTAGAGACACCAATTTACATTCCACTAACAGTGTGTGAAGGTTTTTTCCTCCACATCCTCACCAACACTTGTTATTTTTTGTGGGTTTTTTTTAATATTATTATTTAATATTTAATCATTCTGATAGGTATGAAGTGATATCGCACTGTGACTTTGATTTGCTTTTTCTCAATGATTAGTGACATTGAGCATCTTTTTATGTGTCCATTGGCCATCTGTGTGTCTGAGTATTTACCCACAGAAAATAAAACCACTAAGTCAAAAAGATATATGCACTCCTATGCGTACTGCAGTATGAGATATGGAAGCAACCCAAGTATCCACTGATAGATGAATTGATAAATAAGATGTGATATATAGATATCTATATCTATATCTATCTATATCACACAATGGAGTATTAGTCAGCCATAAAAAAGAATGACATCTTGCCATTTATGACTATATGAATGGGCCTAGAGGGTGTTACGATAAGTGAAATAAGTGAGGCAGAGAAAGACAAATATCATATGATTTCACTTATATTTGGAGTTCAAAAAAGAAAAACAAATGAGCAAATAAATAAACAAAAAGCAGAAACAGTACCATAAATACAAAGAACAAACTGCCTGTTACCAGAGAGGAGAAGGGTGGAGGGATAGGCAAAATTGGTGAAAAGGAGAAAGAGGCACAGGCATCCAGTTATGAAATGAACAAGTCACAGAGATGAAAGTTGCAGCATAGGTAATAAAGTCAGTGGTATTGTAACAGTGTTGTATGGTGACAGATAGTAGCTGCCCCTTGTGGTAAGCATCGCATAATGTATAGACTTGTCTAATCACTATGCTATACACGTGAATTAGTGTAACATTGCATGTCAACTGTATTTCAACTTAAAACAAATGAAACTTAAATTATGAGAGGTAATCACTCAAGAGTTGCATCAATATTCAAAAGCCCCGATTAGAAGAATAGCACTTGCCAGAACAAACTGAATGATCATCATAGACAAAACAAAAAAAAGACTTTAAATATTAGCCTTTTTAATAATATAGAAGTATTTTAGTATACATTATATTATTTATGTATTTAGTATACATTATATTAAATGAAATTTAAATTGTCTATATAGCTGGCTTCATTACTCATCATTGTTAAATTGCCTCTGCACTCACAATAGTCATCCTCTTGCTCACTGAAAGGACCCAATCTAAAAGAATGTATCAGGCATGTCAAGATTGAACCATTTAATCAAACAGATTTTTTTCCTGATACATCTACAGAAAAAAGAAAAAAATGTTTTTAAGGGTAAGATGAATGCTTTTGTGGATCCCTCTACAGATTAAAATGGTTGACTCAGCAGCAATTTGAGTACAGTGTAGCACTGAAAGAAGCAACCTGATGCCAAGTTAGTTTATTGTACTTAACAGCACTCAGGACAAGTGTTTTATTCACATAGATTTCCCCTAGCTGAAATTCATTTTCCCTTCTTTGTGCTTGCACAGCACATGATTTCTTCCTCTCCTACATCATTTACCACATTTTACCTTATTCTAAGCTCTACTTTTTTGTGCAAAAAGTTGAAACATCAATACTTATAAATATCTTGAGAAGCATTTTAAGGTTTTCTATTTCTCCCCTCCTTCTCCATATATCCTTCTCCTCTAAATCAATACTCTAGATTACATGCTTGCTACACGGAATGCCAAGTATAGGTCAATTTGAACCACTATAAAACAAACCAGCAACATGGAAAACGAAAGAAGAGTGAATTAGGATGAAGGCACAATGCCATATGTTATATATTTATTTAGTCTATACACTGGCATGCTAGAAAATTGTAAATGTCTTTCTTTATGACAAAAAAATGTTTATAGTATATACCATGTCATGAAAGCAAGTTACTTGTATGAATTTGAGGTCTTTTCAATGGCAGTAGACTAGTATATTCTCATGAATAAATTTAATCTCAAAATGAAGTCTTTTACTTCTCTGTTCCTATTACTTAGTGACCTACACATAAAATGTACTAAAAATCTTTGTTAAATTACATTACTCAAACCAATGGTGTTACATCTGATGATTTTAGTCTTTAAGCTAATGATGTGGCAAACTTTCCCCTTCTACTCAGTATCCATAGGCCACTACCATTCAAAATAAGAAATTTTTAACTGACTTAGTGTTAGCTATCTTTGTTTAAGTCTGAGGAGTTGAGGAACAGAGGGCAGATACATCTATCTAGTCAGGGGGAAGAGGATAAAATTGAAAGTCTTAAATTATCTTATAACCAGCTGTGTAAACAATTCTACAAGTCTATCCTTTCAAATCATTACAGGCCATTATCTGGATAAAGGTTTCAGTGAACTATTGGGACTTCATCAAGATATAAAACTTCTGTACAGCAAAGGAAACAGTCAACAAAACTAAAAGGCAACCTATGGAATGGGAGAAGATATTTGCACATGACATAGCAGAAAAAGGGCTAGTATCCAAGATCTATAAAGAACTTATCAAACTCAACACCCAAAAAACAAACAATCCAGTCAAGAAATGGGCAGAAGACATGAACAGACATTTCTCCGAAGAAAATCTACACATGGCCAACAGACATATGAAAAAATGCTCCACATCACTTGTCATGAGGGAAATACAAATCAAAACAACGAGATATCACTTTATAATGGTGAGAATAGCTAAAATTAACTAGACAGGAAAAAACAAATGTTGGTGAGGATGTGAAGAAAGGGGAACCCTCTTACACTGTTGGTGGGAATACAAGCTGATATAGCGACTCCAAAGAATAGTATGGAGGTTCCTCAAGAAGTTAAAAATAGAACTACCTTATGACTCAGCAATTGCACTACAGGGTATTTACCCCAAAGATATAGATATACTGAAATGCAGGGGCACCTGCTATGACCCAATGTTCATAGCAGCAATGTCCACAATAGCCAAACTATGGAAAGAACCAAGATATCCTTCGACAGATTAATGGACAAAGAGGATGTGATATATATATATATATTATCAACATATTGTGATATCAATATGATATATATTGATATATGTCAATGTGATATATATCATATCATATATCAACATTTAGCTATTATGTTATTTTTAAAAAGGAATATATATATATTATAATATATATAAATATTAGCCATCAGAAAGGATGAATACCAGGATGCCTGGGTGACTCAGTGGTTGAGTGTCTGCCTTCGGCTCAAGGTGTGATCCCGGGGTCCAGGGATCGAGTCCCACATTGGGCTTGCTGTGAGGAACTGGCTTCTCTCTCTGCCTATGTCTCTGTGTCTCTCTCTTGTGTCTCTCATAAATAAGTAAAACAATCTTTTTAAAAAAGGACAAATACCTACCATTTACATTGACTGGATGGAACTGGAGGGTATTATGCTGAGTGAAATAAGTCAATCAGAGAAAGACAATTATCATATGGTTTCACTCATATGTGGAATATAAGAAACAAGGCAGAGGATCATAGAGGAAGGGAGGGAAAACTGAATGGAAAGAAATCAGAGAGGGAGACAAACCATGAGAGACTCTTAACTCTGGGAAACAAACTGAGGGTCACTGAAGGGGAGGTAGGTGGGGAGATGGGATAACTGGGTGACTAGGTGATGAACATTAAGGAGGACACATGATGGGATGAGCACTGGGTGTTATATGCAACTAATGAATTATTGAAAACTACATCTGAAACTAATGTTGTACTATATGTTGGCTAATTAAATTTAAATAATAAAAAAAGAAGTGAGACTACAAGAGCCTTGAAATTGAAATCAATATATCCAAATTAAGTTTGCATCTGAGGTAGTAGAAGAAAAAAAAATCATAGGTTTTGGCCCCTACTTTTGGCCTCATCCATAAGAAGGTGAGACCAGTTAAGTATCATTTGTACCATCTACTACCATAGGTTCACAGCCTTATGAAGATGTGTGATGAAGTAATTATGAGCTGGTTTTAAGAAACTACCATGGTTTCAAAAAGACACTCAAAAAAGTATTTTAAAAGTATATAAAAAAATAGATACTTCATTTGTTCATGTGACACCAGAAAAATCAGTTTAAATACATACTGATATATTTCTTGAGGCAAATAGTTGTTTGGGGTCACATGTAAAGACATCTTTATTTTTTATTTTTATTTTTTTTAAAGACACCTTTAAAAGAGAGAAATAGAGGAGCTAATGAAAGCCTATAATGATTATACTGAGATATATACTGAGTATTATAATACTTTTGTCCTCTTCCCCTCCTCCTTCCCCATCTTATAAGGACACTTAGCTATTATTATGTTATTTTTAAAAAGGAAAAAAAAATAAAAATCTAGGAAGAATCATTGATCCATAGATGTAAGATGATAAAATTATATGTAAAAGAAACCAGTGCAACAGAATGTCAAGTATGGCAATAATGAAACTAATTGTGCCTAGTCTGTCTTAAAAGCTGAATTTTCCAGGTGATAGCTTCAACTTTAACTTGGTATTTATATCATTCTGGTACCTTGGAGTATTCAGATATTTTCTGTAGGCCTACTGTCTATGTAGTATCTCTGTACATATAGTCTGTCTCTGACTATGTTTGAAGATTCACTCATTCATTCACTCATTCATTTTAGAGAGAGAGAGAGCTGGAGGGAAGGTCAAGGGAGGGAGAGAGAATCTGAAGCAGACTCCTAAGCATGGAGCCCCACACAGAAGTTGATCCCAGGACCCTGAGATCATGACCTGAGCTGAAATCAAAAGCCAGATGCTTGACTGACTTAGCAACCCAGGTGCCCCAGGCTAAGTTTGATTAAGGGTGCATTATTTATTTCTCAGTTTTGTGATATCCTATACAGTCAAACCTCTATTTTGGCTGAATAACCTTTATGTGGAGGAAAAAATAAATGCAATGTAGGATATGCTGTAACAAAAGGAGTGTTACATGTGAGACCAAAGAAATAATCTCATTATTATAGCATCATCAAATGAATCCATATAAGACTGTGAGGTTTGTTCTGTGAATATCTGAAATAAGGCTTCTTTATTGCATTTCATAGACTGTCAACACCTTCCACACCATGGAAGATTAGCCCATGATCTGTCCCACAAAATGTGTGAACCTACAGATATTTTGTGGTTATATGACACTTATCATAAAAAGAAAATCTTATTACCAAGCTTCATGACATATCCTGATTTAAAGGTCTTAAGGACCATAGAGTAATCAAGAGACTACATAAAATGTAGCTACACTGCAGTAGTTGTTCCATTTTTTATGTTATGCATAATTAGCTTAATATCATCTGTGATTTGTAAAAATGAGACCTGTAGGCATTTCTTTCAGCTTAGAAATACAAAACTTCAAGAAAATTGTCATGAAGAATAATAAATGTAATTTACTGTGAAGGACTTTACAAATATGAATAGCCATACACTATCAAATAATCAAAGAACATTTTTAATGTGAGCAAATTGACAATTTATGTAAAAGTACTTATTTATAATTAAACAGTTCAGATGAGTTGCTCTATTGTTATCAGACCACCCAAATCAGTTCTGGGTATTATGTTTTAAGAGGGAAATATATAATTTTAGAGCATATTCAGAGGAAAACAAGGACTCATCCTTTGAAGCAAGCTGTGGTACTTGGGAAGAGGCAGACTGGAGAAAAGATGAATCAAGAGAGATACAATGTTTTGAATCATTTATATATGGCTGTCATGTGAAGAAGAATTATCTGTTCTCTGTGTCTCCAGGATAACAGTGGGAGGAAATTTTTTATTTCATATACTGTTGACTCTGAAGCTCTCTGTAGATAGAACAGGCTGCCTCAAGAGGAAATAGATTTGTAGTTGCTAGACATATTCACACACAACTTGGCTTAATTTTTGTGGAGAGGTTTCAAATATGGGAAAAGCAATAGTAAAAATAAATCTTTCACTTTTTGAAGTATTTAACACCTTTATGAATATTATAAAATGAACATGAATACATATTGGAAAAACAGTCTCATTTACGTGTCCTAATGATGACAATTTTATTAGGAAGAACAGGAGGTGATACAGGCCTACCTAACTAATTTTAAAGTACTTTGCGAATATTACAGTTTTTACAAATTGAAGGCTTGTGGTAACTCTACCTTACGCAAGTCTATCAAGATCATTTTCCCCACAGCATTTACTCACTTCATGTCTCTGTGTTCCATTTTGGTAATTCTCACAGCTTTCAAACTTTTAAATTATTATTATATTTTTATGATGATCTGTGATCAGAAATATTACTACTGTAATTATTTTCAGGAGCCACAAACCATGCCTATATAAGAAGGCAAACTTAGTGGATAAATGTTGTGTGTTCTGATTGCTCCACAGACTGGCCATTCCCCCATTTCTCTTCCTCTTCTTAGGACTCCATATTCTCTGAGACAAAGATGGATTAAAATCGGGTCATTTAATAACCCTACAATGACTTCTAAGTGTTCAAGTGAAAGGAAATGTTACAAATCTCTCATTTTAAGTCAAAAGCTAGAAATGATTAGCCTTAGTAAGGAAGGCATGTCAAAAGTAGAGATAGGCCAAAAGTTAGGCCTTTTGTGCCATAGTTAGCCAAGATGTGAATGCAAAGAAAAGGTTTTTGTAGGAAATTAAAAGTGCTATTCTAGTGAACACATTAATGATAAGTAAAGAAATAGCCTTACTGTTGATATAAAATTTGAGTAGTCTAGATAGAAGATCAAATAGCTACAACATTCCTTTAAATCAGAGCCTAATCCAGAACAAGATCCTAACCCTCTTTAATTCTATGAAGGTTGAGGGAGGTGAGGGAGCTACAGAAGGTAAGTCTGAAGCTAGCAGAGGTTGGTTCATGAGGTTTAAGAAATTAAGCTGTCTTCATTACATGAAAGTTTAGGGTGAAAAAACAAGTGCTGATGTAGAAGTTGTAATAAGTTATCTAGAAGATCTAGCTAAAATAATGCATTAAGGTGGCTACACTAAACAAAAGATTTTCAATGTAGATGAAACAGTCTTCTATCGGAAGAAGATGTCATCTGGGACTTTCATAGATAGAGAGAAGTCAATGCTTCAAAGGTTCAAAGAACCTACTGATCTTTTTTTTTTAGAGAATAACACAGCTTGTGACTTAAGTTGAAGCCAGTGTTCACTTATTATTCTGAAAATCCTAGGGTCCTTAAGAATTATGCTAAATCTCCTCTGCCTGTGCTCTATAAATGGAACAGCAAAGCCTAGATGACAGCACATCTGTTTACAGGATGGTTTACTGAATATTTTAAGCCCACTGCTGAGACTCACTTCCCAGGAAAAGAAGATTCCTTTCAAAATATTACTTCTCATTGACAATGCACATGCTCATCCAAGACAGATGGACTTTGCGATGGACAATGAGACAGATAGAAATGGACAATGAGATTAATGTTGTTTTTTGGCTGCTAACACAACACATTCTGCAGCCCATGGATTAAGGAGTATTTTAGCTTTCAAATCCTATTATTTAAGAAATACATTTTGTAAGACCATACATAGTGATTCCTCAGATAGATCTGGGTAAAGTCAATGGAAAACATTCTGGAAAATATTCACCCTTCTAAATGCCATTAAGAACATTTGTGATTTGTGGGAAGAGGTCAAATTATCAACACCAAGAGGATTTTTAAGAAATTGATTCCAGCTCTAATGGATGACTTGCAGGAGGTCAAGACTTCAATGGAGGAAATAACTACAGTTGTGGTAGAAATAATAAGAAAACCAGAAATAGAAGGGGATCCTGAAGATGGGACTGAATTGCTGCAATTTCATGACAAAACCTTAATGGATAAGGAATTGTTTTTTATGGATGAACAAAGAAAGTGATGCCTTGAGATGGTATCTACTGGTGAAGATGCTGTGAAATTTGTTGAAATGAGAACAAAAGATTTAGATTATTACATACATTTAGCTGATAAAGTAGCAGCAGGGTTTGAGAGGATTTACTCCAATTTTGAAAGAAGTTCTATTGTGGATAAAATGCTATCAAACAACAATGCATACTATAGAAAAATGGTTTGTGAATGGAAGAGTCAATCTATGTGGAAAACATCATTGTTGTCTTATTTTAGGAAATTGCCACAGCCCTTCCAACACTCAGCAACCACCACCTTGATCAGTCAGCAGCTGTCAACACTGAAGCAAGACCGTCAAACAGTGAAAAGATTATGACTCACTGAAAGTTCAGATTATGGACAGCATTTTTGATCAATAAGCACTTTTTAAGTAAGGTATTGTATTTTTTAGACATATTGCTATTGCACACTTAATATAGTATAGTGGAGACATAATTTTACATGTACTGGGAAACAAAAAAATAATTTGACTTGCCTTATTGCAATATCCCCTTTATTGTGGTGGCCTGGAACCATACCTGCAATATCTCTGAGATATACCTAGAGTTGTGTTGTCTCCACGGCCTTCACTATTTCTAGTTGAAGCCCCTCCTATGAATAGCTACTGGCTAATTTTATGATGTCTTCTCCTCTTGCTAAAATTAGTTAATGAAAAACAACTCTCTTTATCTGCATTTTAGGATAACAGCAATAACTTGGGGTAGGGAGAAATTTCGGCATGGACAGTGTCTCTATATCATCACAGAAAATCTAACAGCCACTCAATAGTGTGTATTGATTTCAAATGTACATACATACATACACGGTACTGAATCATCATTTAGTGGATATTACTGAGTAATCTTTTTATTTTTTTCCCTATTTTCCAATAGGTTGTATTTAAAGTGAATAGAAAGAATTAGACCATTTCTGTCATTTGATTGATAATACCAGGGAACCACATCTGGTTTCCTCCATAGGTCATTAGCATTGGACTCACAGAGCTGTTTTCTGATGAGGATGTATTTTCAGAGATGTGCATACAGTCAGTTTAAAGAAAGCTAAAATCCAATTGTAGTATTATGAGTGAACAAATCATCTTCTAAAATATCAGAATAATAAAGGACTTCTTTTTGTGATTTTAAATAATCTTAGAAACACAACATCATTCTCTCAAATCCACTGTTTCTTTTCCACTACGAATTCTACTTTTCTAGTCTGTATTATTTCTTTCCTGCACTATAATTTCTTAAACTCCTGTCTTCCTCCATTCCATTCATCCTATGAAACATGGGAAAATTAATCACATAATACTACTTTACAATTGTCATATACCTGCCCAAAAAGCTTTGGTAGCTCACAGTTAACTATAGAACAAAAATAGGTAGCCACTGTAATTTATTGAGCAAGTTCTAATTAACAAAATGTTTTAGTGGGTTGATTTTCATAGCAGTGTAGATGAAAGAAAGGAAGTAGGAAGATTATGTACATGGTAATTTCAACACTCTGGTCAAAATGATGAAAATGTAAATGTGATAGTAATACCTCCAAGTCAGGGAGAAAAACATGGCCGTGAAATATTGCAAAACTTTAATTGTTTTGAGGATAGTCTGATTTAAAGAGGAAAAGAGAAAATCAGAAAGCTGTGTGACTGGGTGACTAAGAGGATACTGCTGCCAGTCAGTATAGTGGAAAGAAAGTTAGAAAAGGGAACCAGTTTTGGGAATGAATTAATTAGAAATGGTTATGGGAATGTAAATAAAAATGTTCCTTAGTTGGGGGGATCCCTGGGTGGCGCAGTGGTTTAGCGCCTGCCTTTGGCCCAGGGCGTGATCCTGGAGACCCGGGATCGAATCCCACGTCAGGCTCCCGGTGCATGGAGCCTGCTTCTCCCTCTGCCTATGTCTCTGCCTCTCTCTCTCTCTCTCTCTGTGACTATCATAAATAAATGAAAAAAAAATAAAAAAAAATGTTCCTTAGTTGGAAGTAGGATAATGACTTTTGTTTATAGTTATGGACTTGAAATAGGAATTTGATAATAAAGGTGAGAATTTCAACATTAAAAAGACATTAAAATTCATGGAAATGCATGCATTCTCGGAGGAAAAGGCTTTAAACAGGGAAGAACATAATGTCAGAGGTTGAACTTTAAAGAACACCTACACTCAAGAGGGCAGCTTAGAAGCTAGAGTTGATAAACATTAAGCACACATGTAGGAAGAGATCCAGTAGAGTTCAGTGCCACAGAAGTTCAGCAGAAATAAACTGTTAAAATATCAAAGAGTATGCAGATGCTAAAAGGCCTGTATGTTGGTGATGTGAAAAATCTCACCAAATCTAAAGACGACATTTGAAGAGTAAGAATCAGAGTGGTGGAGACAGATGATAAATTGTGTAAAGATTAAAAAGAAATGGAAGCAATGAATAACAGTTTTATAGCACTGCACAATTTATAATGGGCTTCTTACATACCTTAGAATATTAAGAAGTTAGATAGTAACTGTTTGGTTCAAGTAAGATAAATTTTAAAATCAAGGAGATTTAGCAATGTTTAAAGATTAAAAAGGGGAAAGAAAAAGACTGAAGCAGCTGGAGGGAGTAAAAATAGGAAGCTTACAACTCTATCCTGCATTACACAGGCACTGAGTGTAAAGTACAGATGAGAGAAAGAAAAGTAGCGAGTTTTACCAGGACCAACTGAGCTAAAGATAAGGACAAATGAGAAACCTCACTCTGCTTTTATTGTTTTCTCCAGGAAAAAAGAGAGAGGCAATCTTTTGAAAATGAGAGCAGAACTGGGGGTTTCAAAGAGAAACAGTCCAGGATAGTTAAATCGTCAAGCAAGTTTAATTTTAATAGCATAAATTTTGGACCAAGTCATCATAGTTCTCTACCATATCTCACAACTGTTTGATGATATAGAATTAGAGATGTAGAAATCAAATACTGGAAAGAGATTCAATATTGGATATTTGCTTATGAGCTTGGCAAAAATCTACCATGACATAAAATCAAAGCAAACAAAAATGACATAATTTATAAGGGCTCAATACACTAAACCATAAATCTATTCTAAATACAGAAGTTCTTAATGTTTTTAAATAGCTATTAAAATATTTCCAGAAGTTTTTACTGTAAAATTGGCCAGATATATTTTCTTAATGCTGTTCTTAGTGTTCCATAATAATACTATTCTAACTCTGTGAGATGACTTATAGCTCATACAACACTTGCATACGCACTATGTCATTTGATTTTCACAAGTCAGGCACAAGTTGAGTCAAGATAAAGAATTCAGATTATTTGAGTTGCTTTCAACCTTGTCAATCATGAGTTTTCTTTTGCCCTACCATTTATAAGGGCTTAGGAAAAAACCATGGTAATGTTATAAAAAGAGAGAAAAAAATACTCCTTCTTTTATATATATATATATATATATATATATATACACACACACACACACACACACACACACACATATATATATACACATACATACATACATATATATATTATATGGAGTTTGCTTCTACCTATGGTTTTGATTCTCATTCTCTGCCTTTTGCCTAGCCATAAAAATTTGAGTTGTGCCTAATGCTGTGGGTTATATAAGAATGACCTCTGCACTTACAAGCTTATTGAAAGGACTTTGTGACCGTTTTTCTTTGGGTCTGATAATATTCTAGGCAGTTGCAGCAATATAATTAAACACATTCAAAGTACTGAAGTTCAATCAAATAATTCAACAAATTTTACTGAGTATCTTCTCTGTGCAAATACTATAATATGTGCTTAAAATTTATATCACTGGGGAAATAAGAACTGTTCAAGGAATAAGTATAGGTTTTACATGATAGCAAGCTGTGTGAGCAGATTGATATCTCTGTCAGAAAAGCTAATGTGCTCCTGGGCTGTGTTATGTCTGGCATATAGAGCAAAGATGGTGATAGACTGCTTGTTTCCCTTTATAGTCTTAATATCTTTCCATATCATAGGTATGTTCACCCACGAACTCTTAGAAAAATTAAATCTATCCAGAAGGGAGGGCCCAAAGTGGTACAGGGGCTCAAAGCAATGTAATTATCAGAAATGTTTGGAAGAACTAGGAGTATTTAGTCAGAAAATTGAATATGTTTGGGCAGCAGAAGAAAGAAGGATTACCATTATTGTGTTTGAATGACAGAGGAGAAAAATGAAGGCCCTTGTATTGATCTTATAGGAGGCATGTTTGGGTTCAGAATGAGTAAGATTACTTCATGAGAATTTTAATTTACTAAATATTAATAGACAGTTTCTCGTCAGGGATGTCAACATTGTGTACAGGATTACATTAAGATATATTTAAGGTCCTTTTCAAATTTGAGCCTGATTATTCAGAGATTTTTGGCATAAGGAATAATCTTTATAGAGAATGCATCATTTGAACTGGACTTTGAATAGTAATATTTTGGCTGTAATAGTGGCCACCTCAAGCTACAAATGATGTAAGTATATGAGGATTGCCATTACACTGAAACTTAGATATGAAAAGAAAAGGTAGAATTTTCATTTCATCTAAAGCTTATACGGTCATCTTCATGAAACATCATTCACTAATACAAAGGGGAAGGTAAATATTGTATTTTTAGTCAAATCTAGGAACCTAGAGTCAATCATCATTTTAATCAGTATTTTATTTACCCCCTCAGAGTAAAATCCATCTTTTTAGGTAAGATCCTCAGTCTTTCAGGTTTTTACCTTTTCCCCTACATTTTATTTTAGATGGTATTTGGGACTATTAGTACAATAGAGTTTCCATGGCCTTAAAGCACTGGGACAAAGGGTCACTGGATTTGAATAATGTCATTTGCCTCCTCTGGTCTCTGTGGTGACATCCCTTCTATGCCTGGTCTTTCACTTGAAGTTGGTGGCTAGAGAAACTCATAGTCTGTGTTTTCTCAGTTTGGTCAGGTCCTGGTAGCCATCTCTAAGACTGACAAATCTCATCTTCTTGTACTCTAGACTAGTCTAGAAGGTCTATTCTGCAGTTTTTGCTCTTAAAATAAGGCTTCACAGCAGGTTGGCTAGCTCTCAACTCAACTACCCTCTGAGTATACAGGAACTTTCAACAGTTCTGTAAAGTAAATTCCTGTCCTCCCTCTGCCTAACAATGATGCCTTGAATGATTACATTCAAGATTACTTGAATGTGGTCCCCCTTAGCCTGGCCAGGTGTTATCATTCCAAAGATCTAAGAACTAGGGCAGAAATTTCTGTCCTTGAGTTTACCTCTACCTATCTGGATATTTCTAAAGCCACAACCTCTCATCTCACATCCTCAATGTGTGAATGAGTAAAAAATGTTGTTAGTTGCCATCCTCTAGCATTTCTACCTCTTTTCCATTATTCTCTGAGACAAAGAGAATAGAATTTTCTCTACTTTACCTACCTCATAGCCACTCTCTTCCTTATACCGAACTCTGGCCTACGCCATTATTGTGGCCTGGGATATCCTGTCTTCACTATGGGATAAACTGTATCATTTTGACCACTAGGCCCAGCCTTGATATGTCAAACCATAAACATCTATTTTTATCTTTTGACAATACCTTGATTTGAAGCCTACCAATTTGCTTAGAAAAATCTTATGCTGAATGTCAAAACTCTTTGTTTTTTATTTCTTATGTAATAACCTACATCCTTAGCAGAAAGATGCCTTGGATTGAATAAGTATTATACCCAGAAATTCACATCAGTATTTCTTAAAACATTACCCCCTTTTCCCATTACACAAATATTCTGGCCCACAAATCTGAATCATGCTAATTTCCCATTTAAAGATTTTCAATAATTTCTTGTTCCCTTTAAATAAAACCCTTTTAAAGACTTTCCTGACCAACCAGATTAGTTTAGGACCCCTGTGTGTACTTCACAAGTTCCCATGATTCCTCTTTCATAATATTATAATTTTCCCTTTTCAATGTCTATGTTTCCTAATAGATTGGAACTAAAAATTCCCAACTTCCAGCATATTGTCCATGGACATAGCAGGTGTTTAACAAATATCTGTGTGAATTATAGCTTTAATTTCATATATGAGTTATATTTCTCACCTGTAAATCAATAAATTGGTAATCTGGTTTGCACGGTTCCTTTTGAAATCTGTAAATATGATACTACTCTGAAAGATGAACCCACTGTGGCTTAGCTGACAATATCAATTTCTATTCCTCCAGAGCCAGGTTTTAGAACACAGGAAATTCACCAATAAGTGCCATCTTGTCAAATTTCTTGACAAGTAATAATTTATCCTCTCCTTGGGGACAACCCTACCCTGACGCAAGAATTCTCTCAAACTACAAGAAGGAGATCCATCTTCATTAATACCTAAGTTGATAATGAGGACATTTCAGTTTAAAATACCCAATTATCTTCCACAGATTTTTATCCCCTTGCAGGTGTGCCAAGTTTTCTCACAAGCTTATTTTACCTTCAGCTGGTCCTTCTGTTTTATGAAGTTTCAATTAACTAGATTTAGTCATGTTGTGGCTAGAAGGATATGACGAGAAAGGGTAGCATATAGCAATCCGTATGTAAATTGTTACTTTATTGGATAACATTTACGTTCGAAATTGGGAAAATCAATAAAAAGGAACCTTAATTTCTAACAAGCACACACACTGAAAAAAGAAGAGAGTGGGGCGGACACTATTTTGATTCTAAGACAGCACAGCGACTAAAAACGATTCCAAAGAAGCAAATGGCAACAGAGGTCAATAGGCTGTGACCTACATCTATTTTATTTCAAAAACATTTTCACCTCCACTAAGTGCACTGCAGAATGTTAAATGCCATTAAAAAGAATGGGCAAATTTAAGGTAACTTGAGGAGGCACATTTCCCATTAGGAAAGGATCTTTCCTTATCCATGAGGTCAGTCAGGTGCTTTTCTTCCCCCTTCACTGGCGGCCAGAACAAAGCCCGGCACGCAGTAAACATTTAATGCTTATTCGTTGAATGAATGAATGAATGAATGAATGACTGAATGAATGAATGAATGAATGAGGCAAGCTAGACCGCGATGGCTGAAAGACTGAGAGGCTGTCAGCCCCGAAGCACACGTGCTGTCTTGCCAGCAGGCGGGCTGGCATCTCCTCATTCCCTCACCTTTCTGCCACTTGTGAATTCCCCTGTCTGCCCCTCCCTCGGGATGACCAAAATTCCGTCCCTACACCCGCCCCTCCTCGGTCAGTGCGCTCATCTCTCACACAGACGCAGCTGTTTCCGAGGAACGCCCCGCTGCGCCAGCAGGGCCCGGGAGGGGAGTCGCCCGGGAGCCTGAGCGGGAAGGCACCCCGCGCGCCCCGGAACCCCGAGGCCCCATACAAAGGATGGGGACCCGTATCCTTCCCGTCCTTCACGAAACCCAGTCTTCTCCCTCTCACCTCCCCATGCAGGCTCCCCAGTGCCAACCTGGGTCCGGCTGACCCTGTGACGAGGGGAAGGAGGCCAAACCACCCTCACCGGACGAGAGGGCGAGGCGAGCGCGCCGCCCCCGCAACCGCCCGCCGTTTCCGCGCGCTCTGCCGTCCGACACTTCGCGCGGGAGTTGCGTGCGGGGCCTGAGGCTCTAGGGCAGCAGGGGGCGCGTGCGCGTGGAAGGGCGGGGGAGGAGGGCGCCGCGCGCCAGCAGGTGGGCGCGTCCTCTCACGCGCGTGCGCGCGCCGCGCCTTCTCCCTCACGTTCCCCGCGCGACGCGTCCCCTCCCCGCCGGGAGCGCGCGCCTCCCGCTCTCGCGCCGGGTCCCTCTCGGTCTCTCGGAGCCCCGCACTCTCCGGAGCTCCTGCCCCGGTGTCGCGTCGGCCGCGGCTCTCTAGCCCGGAGGCTCAGCCTCGGCGCGTCGGAGCCGGGTCTCAGGCCTCTTCCACTCCTGCCGCCACTCCTCTTCCCTTTCCCGCCCTTCTCTCCCACCCGGTCCACCGAGGGAGCCTGGATACGAAGCAGGCAGGCTCGAGAAGGGAGTTGGAAAAATGGAGGTGCCGCGCCTGGATCATGCCCTCAACAGCCCCACCAGCCCCTGTGAGGAGGTGATCAAAAACCTCAGCCTGGAGGCCATTCAGCTGTGCGACCGGGACGGTAAGAGCGACGGGGGCTGGAAGGAAAGGGGCCGAGCCGGCGGCCAGGCGCCGCGGCCGCCCCGACTCTGCCGACCCTGCTCGCCCCGGCGTCAGGGTCTTTTGTTGTCCCTCCGTACAAATAAATACAGGTGGGGCTCCTCTCGGCTCACCCTCCCTCCCCCGGAGGCTAGCGACAAAAGGACCCCGGGGCCGGCGCGTCGGCGCGGAGAGTCGCCTCGGTCCCCGGCCGCGGCGCGCCCGCCGTCCTCGCCGCCTGGCCCCGCGCCGAGGGGCTGCCCGGGCGAGGGCGCCGTTCCCGCCCGCCGCTCCTGCCCGGGACCAGGCGTTTCCGACGGTGCCGCAGTCCGGGTTTCCAGGTTCTACCGCTCTACCGGAACCGAAGGCGAAACGCCCTCCGATTGCTTCTGGTACCCCTCCTTCTCCTCGCCACCGCACACGCTAGTTAGCATTTCCAGCCCAGAAACTTATCATTTCCTTTTTAAACCTCTCCTCTTCAGACTCCCCCACATTTATTGGTCTTTTTATGCCCTCAAAGAGGGATTGGGATGACGGTTTTTTCAAGAAGGGGCGCGAGGGGTGGGCGGGGGAGTGCGTTTCAGCACCAAGGACAGCCACAAGCTTAGTGATTTGGGGCTGTGATTCAGAAACTGTCAAAAAATCTGTAAAGAAGTGGCCTCGTATATTTGCTGTGGTACAGAATATGTGGCGAGTACTAACCATTGTGTCCCGACATTATATAGCTTATTCTTATTGTTAAAGTTGGCAGTCTCGGAAAGAAGGAAGTGGTTGAACACGGGTTTGAGCGTTAGAGAGAAGCTCACACTGTGCAATTTGGGTAGCTTGTAGTGCTTCTGTGTTATTTGGAATAGTTGGAGTCCGTGCTATTTCAGTAATGTGGAATAAAACTTCATTTGTTGAAAAGAAGTCATCTGATTAGTAATTGATTGGCCAAATAATTGTAAAATTGGACCTCTGACAAGGGAAAAACAATTTACATGTTGTCAGGATGACCCTGAACACTTCTGGCTATAAATGGAATCAGTGATTAACAGCGTATGGAGACGATGATTTAAAAATATTTTTTAGCCAAGGTTATGTAGAAATACTAATGTGCTCACAATAAGGCCATAAAATTTATCAGTGCGTTATCCAAATACAGAGCAAAGGTCTTGTTTCCAAAGTCATTTAAATGATAACTTGGTGAGGCATTGCTAAACAGTATAGTTTAGGACAACTGAACACTGAATTTCTGTTTATAATAAACTTAAGACAGAATAATTGACCTTTGAAAACAAAGCCACTTTAAATAATTTCTGAAAAAGGTACAGTGTGAACAAGTAAATACTCTTGCAAAAGCTGTTTATAATTCCTTTATCCTTAGATTACCATAGTAATAGGTGCATATATTTATGGTATCTGAAAAAAAGTAATCATTTTGCCATGCCATATGTAGACTTGTATTATTAGACTATTAGAAATTATTTTTAATATACCACATAGGAAATCACATGAGTTTTAGTTTATTTATGAAATGACTTTTTCTGGTGTTACCATTGTAAATGCTTTGATTTTCCTAGATTGGTTTGACAGAAAACCAAGAATCTAGTAAAAGTAGATTTTCATTTACTTCAGTGATTTATCAAAAGCTTATTACTATAGTTAATGGAAATAGGCAATTCATAGTTGCTCTTCAGAACCCAGTAATCTTAATTCTTAAGATTGCATTTACCACATTTTCAAAGATATTAGGGAAAATTAAGTTGTTTTTTGTTTTTATGAAGTTTACAGAATTGGTGTAGAGGAACAAAACTAATGCTGCACACATATATGTGGTCTCTTCTTGTAGAGTCGTAGCTTTTTTATTTTGGTAATATTTTTTGGTTGTTTCAGTTCACATTATGAATCCTGCAAAATGAACAAATTATGTAACATTTAATGGAGGGGGTGCTGGCACTTAGCAGCATCTATGAAAATTACTTATTTGAGGCTTCTAATGATTCGTCGTAGATTAATAGGGTTTCATTTTATAAAATGTATCAACAAATACAAAGAGCTAACTCTTCTATTAAAAAAACATGTAAAAATTAGGAATAGCTTGGGTAGAGATGTCACTAAATGCCTAACTTTTTATTTTGTGACTTAGCATGTCAATTCCAAAATATATAGGTCTTTTTTTTTTTGCAGAACAATAAAAAAAATGTTGCATTAAGTTTGTCAAGCAGACCTTATTTATCATACTCTTATACTGAGAAATTTTCAGCTAGGTATTATTTACTCCCTTCTCTCCCTCTCAGGTCTCATTCATGTACTAAATATATAACAGAAAGATTAGGATGTGGCAGATGCGCTGTAATATGCTTAAGTACATAGTGAGTGCTAAATTTTCATAATTTTATGATTATAAAAGTACGTGTCTTGTTTGCTTTTTACTTTTCTCTATTCTACTATGAATTTGGTGATAAATGAGCTCAAATTAATTTCTTGGAAGTAGAATAGGAGAAAATATTGTTAGAAATACATTTCCTTTTACTCTCTCCACTTATAGGTGTTTTAAATTTTACAATGCTTTGCATATTTCATCAACTAAGAGTTATAGTTGCTGGTAAACTGTCTTTCTTATGTTTCCTTGGTTTGTACGTTTTTTCCTTTCACTTGCTATTTTCTTATAAATTGATCCATTTACATAATTAGCAATAATTCGAAGTATTTCCTTTTTTTGATAGTTTCTCCAAGTATTTAACAATTGAAAGAATATGGAATAGAATCCAATGGTCATATAATTGGGTTTTTTTAATTAGGCAAGATGGTTCTTCTACACACATGTTATTTATCCTAGGCATGTGTGCTTTGGTTGATAGTAGATGGTCCCTGCCTACATGTTACTTGTGGTTCAAAATGAGGATCTGAATAGACTTCTATTAGGAAATCTCTGAAGATATGTTGTAGATCTAGAACTTTCTGTAATTTCTGTTGCAAATAGAGGAGTGCTTCTGTTCCTCCATCTCTGCTGTGCTGAAGTATCCTCAAATTGCACGTATGATACACTTTAATTGAAGATTTTTCCAAAGAAGTTGAAGGAAGAAAACATTACTCATCAGGAAGCATTGATATTATGGGACCCCGTTTCCAGTTTTCACATAAGATACTTCAGACCCTAACTGACCTGTGATGAGACAGAAGAGCGCCCAACCCCACACATAGAACTCCGCATTACTTCTACTTCTCTTCATTATTCTTAAAATCATGTATGTGTGTGTATGTGTATATAGATATGATCTAACTTATACATGTATTTTATGCACACACACAAGCTTTCCTTGCTGAAAGGGAAAGATATATGCATCCATCTCCCTGCATTCTTGCTATAATAGTAAGGAAGAAAATACAAAATTAATTTGTTGTATAGCACTTAAATCCACACCCAAGGCTTCCTAGGTTTAGCAAGTATTATTTCCATTATTATTTTATGACTGCCTAGATACAGTTTATGGAGTTTATGATCCTCTTCAACAAGGGAATACATTTTAAGGAAAATGCAGGGAGAGAACCTGACAGATTCCCATGTGTTTGTGTATAACAATAATTTTGTGAAGGAAAAGAAAACAAGGTTTTCTTTTTTTTTTTTACATATTAAAAAAATTCCTTTTAATTTTGATTTTGTCATACCTACTTAAATTATAAAATCAGTTGTGACTTTTTTATGATTACTGATATGTGAATTAAACAAATTTTAACTTTGGAAATATAACACAGAAATGCTTACTAGTTAGCACAATGCTGTATTAAATAATCCTTAAGGACATTTTCTGAAGCAGATATCTAGAAAGAGTACCAATAACTGTTCCCTTTAATAGTACAAAAATACAAGGTAATCATTGCTCAGTCCCACTGACATTCATATACCATAGTGGCAATAGCATTTTAGAAACAGACCTCTGACAGAATATTGGCTCTTGATAGATATATTACCTTAGGCAAATTACTTAACCTGTTTTTAGCTTTAAGCTGTATCATGTAGAATGGTTATAATAATGTCAAGTCTGCAGGATTGTTAAAACCATGACATGAAGTATTCTCTGTCATTTCTTATAATTCTTGACACAAAATAGAGAATAATTATTATTGTAAGTGGATTATTATTCTCCACATACGTTGAGTTTAACTACTGCTTTTTATTTATTTATTTATTTATTTTTTGTCCAATGTTTAGATCTTTGTTTTTCATTTCAGTTGTGTTTTGTTGACTCAGTAAATCCTTCTTATGTCACTTCATTTTCATGAATAGACAATGGAAACTGTAAATTCTTAATTAAAAAAAAATAGTCAACTTTAAAGCCCTAGTTACGATACTATATCTTTTGCTTATATTTATCTATCCCATCATAGTATCTTTGTCAGCCTTAATCCTAAAAGCTTTTTTCAGTTTCTACTTCAAACCTACTGTTTGCTGCATTTCATGTGCCTTATACCCCTGATACCTGCTTTGGCTAGGTATTTGTATCAGAACTTTCTATTCTTGATTTAACATTTTTTCTTTAGGATTTTTTTTTCCCTAAGGATAAATATGTATTAGTGCATGTGACCTCTGGATTCATTTCTTTGACCCAGATATGACTATAGAGACGGTGTAAAATTTTAATTAGTGAGCATGGAACACAGCAAAAAGAAAAGAAAAACTAAAAGAAACAAACAAAAAGCTTTAAAGTCATCAGATTGTGTTAAACCAATTCATATTCTTGGTAGGGGTTCTAATTCATTCCCAGAGAAAATGAAGTTATTAGAGTAAAAGTCACATCAAAGAATTTGCAACCAGACTCCCTCCAGTGGTAGAATTACTGATATGTTATAAGTAGTAACATTGGCTACTTGCTTTGTTGCCTGGGTAAGCCGGTCAGAAATTCACGCTAAAGAACATTATCTAGGCAACTTCGAAGTGAGGTTTTTTTATTGCTAATATTCTCTCCTGCCTCATTTAGGCCCACTCTTGATCTTTCCTTAACTGATGTGAGTATAGTTTACTAATTATTTTTATATATTATCCTGGGCTTCAGAAAAAATAGCAGCTATCTCTATCTGCAGTAAGGACAATCCTAGTTTCTGGTTTTCCTTCTCTGCCCTTTGTAAATGGCATTTTAGTTTTTCTGCACAGCATTTGCCTCTTTCTTAGGCTTATTTTACACTGCTGTTAAATTTCTCTGTAAGAATCTTTTTACTGTTATTTTAAATTCTGTTTTTTACTATTTTAAAGCATTTACCTTAGTCTTTAATGTCTCTTAATATATTTTATGATTAGTACACAGTAGTTAAATTGTCTTTTTAAGCATGTTGTATTTTATGCATGTTGTATTTTATGCGTGTTCATTTGATAAATAAAATCAGTATTTGTGGAAGACTTCTAACAGAAACATATTGACGCATTGAAGAGTTCTCTACAGGAAAAATAGGTAGACAGTATCAGCATGTTTTTTATGGAAAGATAGCACGTGGCAAGGGGTAAAAGAAATTGAGAAATAATTGTGAACTTTGTGATTGAATTTTCAAGGAATATGAGGAATGATAGTAATTTAAGGATTTTTAAGTCTAGGAAATCAGAAAAATCATTGAAAAAAAGGAGGAAAGGAAATAATATTTAGAAGCCATGATAATTGTTTTTTATACCTTGAATTTTAGGCCTCAGTGGATATCCAGATATGTCTTAAACTCTTTTCCAGGGGTACTTCCTCCTCGCAGAAATCATATTCTCAGAGCAGTATGACATACTGCATGTTTCAACATGGATCCCCCCCAAAAGAACCCACTTACATTCTTTTTAGACACTTGTTTTTCTTGATTCTCATTCTTCAAAGACTATTCATAGTCTAATGATAGTATGTTGAAAAACTAACCACTTGGTACTTTATAGAGGATTATAAAATAGATTTTTAAGTCACCTGCCTAAAGGTAGTTTTGAAGAGATAGGAGACTTTTCAGAGAGATTGAACATAAAAAGTAAAAGGAACATTTATGTTAAGACATTTAGAATCTAACACTAAGAGACTTCCTTGGAAACTGAAACACTTAGTGATTCCTCTTATGTTCTGGGGAAAGAGTTCTAGAATGAGAAAGAGAATTGTTCATAGAACTGTATATTCCACTGGGGATACTAGAACCAGGTGGAAAAGGCAAGATTAGTGTTTGACTTTAGTTTTAGAATGACCTCTGATCAACTTTGTGTCTCACCCGTTAATGGAAAGGAGTGAATACATGCTGGAGAAGGCCAAGTTTGAACCCTAAAGATGAAATAAATCTACATTCCAGGTTTGTTAAAAAAAAATAGACAAAAAAAATAGACAAGATCTCTGGATTTTGAAGTTACTCCATAGATGTGAGTTGAACAAAAAGCATCATAACTCTGAATTGTGTTAGTTTCATTCATGATATTGTAACTATTTGCACCAAGTTTGTTGTTCATTTTCAAAGGGCTTTTCTGTGGGAATTTTTGCTTATAAGCTGTTTGTTGTGATGGTTGTGGCAACTAGTGTAAATAAATCTTTTTGTTTTCTATAGCCTGTGGGAGTGTTACTATCTAATAATAGTATGAGAAACTTATAACTTCCCTGACATATGCACAAAAATTTTTCTAATATACTTACTTTGATTTTCTTGAAAAACAGGCTTTTACAAATTTAAATGTTGGTGAATCTGTCAGTCTTTAAAATTTTAAGAACTGAGAATAAATGCTAGCAAGAATGACAATTTTTAATACTACTAAATGATAGGTTGTTAATGATTGATTTTAAAGTTATACCTATGATATAGAAGAGACATTAAGTAAGTTAGTCTTTGGGCCAAATTGAAAACCTGCTACCAGTTTTTGTAAGTAAAATTTTATTAGAAGAGAACTATGCTCATTTGTTTATATATTATCTATGGCTGCTTTCTTACTACAAAGGGGAAGTAACTACTGTGACAGTAGACCAAGCTTAAAATACTTATTATCTGGTCTTTTACAGGAAATGTTTGCCAACTCCTAACATGGAGGGTTGAGAAAATTGATAAGGATTAATAAATTAATATTGAAAATATTGAGAGAAGAGTTTCTGAAAATTGTATAATCATTCTGTTTTTATATGTTACTGGGGTTTTGAGATACTGCAGTTCAGATAGAGAGCTATAGAAAGCTGGCTTCCTACAGATTCCAAAAATCTATACCTTATGCTATGTTCACCACAACTGTAGCTACCATCTGTCACCATACAATGCTATTAACAATACCATTAACTATATTTATACTCTTTGCTGTACCTTTCATCCCCATGACTTGTTCATTCCATAACTGGAAGCCTGTACCTCCTGCTCTTTTTAGCCATTTTGCCTATTCCTATACCCTCTTCCTCTCAGGCAACCATCAGTTCTCTGTATTTATGCATCTGTTTCTGCTTTTTGTTTGTTTTTTCATTTGTTTTGTTTTTCAAATTCCATGCATAAGTAAAATCATATAGTGTTTGCTTTCTCTGATTTATTTCACTGAGCACTATATCCTCTAGGCCCATCCATGTTGTAGCAAATGGCAGGATCTCATTCTTTTTTATGGCTGAATAATGTTCGTATATATACATATATATATTTTTTTCTAATATACTTACTTTGATTTTCTTGAAAAACAGTCTTATAAATTTATTTATTTTTTTTTTAGTCTTATAAATTTAAATGTTGGTGAATCTGTCAGTCTTTAAAATTTTAAAAACTGAGGATAAATGCTAGCAAGAATGACAATTTTTAATACTACTAAATTTTATATATATATATATACGCACACACGCACACACACACACATCTTTGCCCAATCATCTGTTGATTAACACTTAAGTTGCTTCCATATCTTGGCTATTATTAATAATGCTACAGTAAACATAGGCGTGCATATATCTTTGAGTTAGTGTTTTTCTAAATTTTTATCAAAGTTTTTAAATTAACAAAGTATTTGTTTCTTTTGAAGCATTTATATCTTTCTTCAGGATAGCTGCCTAAGTTTGGCCTGGGAAATGAATTTTGAAATTTTCTATTCATAGTATTATAATTAGCTCAGAAGAATACCCCTTCAACTTAAGTGATGGTCTATATGTGATTACTTAAAATTATTTTGAAATATCTTACTATCTAGTTCTTATTAGTAAACTATTACTACTTAATGAAACTGGCAATAGCTTTTATAGGAGCTACCACTCCTGAAATTTTAAAAATTTTATCTACTTTCCTTAATACAGTTGTCTCATTATTTCTGAAAATTTAGTTGAGGATGAGTTAAAAAACTTAGACTTTAAAATTTTCTTCTCCACTGTGTGTTGTTTTATATTCTTAAATTTATCTGTTTGAGAAACTTCTACAAAAGTAAGTGGAGAGATCTGCCACATTCATATTCTCATCTACTTAAATTGCAAAGATTTTACATAATCTCAACATTTGAATTAATGAGCTATATGTGATGTGTAATTTTTATTCTTTGAATTTTCAGTCATGTACCAATGTTTTATTCCAGTTTTTTGATAACAGTTTACTAATTTAACATATTTGTTGCAATGTCAGAAATCTCAGAAAAAAAAGCCAAAGTAAAAATCTGTTTTCTGTGATTAAACTAGAAGTGAGAGATTCAAAAAAAGGAGCTGTTGCTGATGGCTAAATTTGCTAAAGTGGAAGACTGGGTGTATTTTGACACCAGTAAATAAAGTAGCTTGTTGGTTGAAAGGAATGTGAAGAGTAGCCTTGATAACAAGCTATTAAATAAAACCTTTTCTGGACAAATTAGGTTTCAGATGCCTGTGCAATAATACCTAGCTGGAAATGACCAGAAAGAAGACTGTTAGAAATATCTATTTGTATTTCATAGGCAGGGATTTTGAAGATGAAGATGGTTTTCTGGTTTTTCATTGCTCCTTTTGTCAGGTGTTTCTTTACTTCATCCTATAATCAATTCTGAGGACTCATGTCAAATTGTTGAACTGCTCATTACAGTAAGTAAGTTTGAATGCTGGTGTCTTTTATTTGTGGTGTCTAAAAGGAGCATTTGAAAATTAATTACTTTTGATCTCATTAAATTTGGCTTGGATGTGGTTATTTGAGGTAGTTGATATGGAAGAGATACAATTGGCCTAAACTTTGTACTTGATAGATTTCTCCCCCTTATTTTGACTGGAAGGGAATTAAGTGTATGCTAATCTGTGTTTACTGTGGAAATGTACTGGGTTAATTTTCCCTCTTTGGCAACATAATCTGCAGTGCATAAAATAAATTAACTGCTGGAATTCAAATTAGCAGAAAAATAATGACACGGGAGCCCAAAGAAAAACTAAAATCTAAGGTATTTCTAAGGTTTTCATAGCGAATGTTTATTTCCAAGATTTTCTTTTGACTTTGAATCCACTAATTTTAATGTTTTCTAGGGTTTTGATTGAATGGCTAACCTAAGTAGGACATAGGCTGTGTGAGGGAATGTGTGTATGTGTATTTGCAGATTCTTTGTGTTTAAGCTTAGATAAATCTTCCTTTTCAATAAATATGGTTTTTGTGTAACTTTTTCAAGCTATGATAAGTCTGACTGTTTGAGCCTATTTTGTATTGTCTTCTTCTGGTGCAGTTTACTATACCCAATATTAATTGCCTTGAAGCTTGATATGGCTTCTTTCGTTGTTATTTTTAGTGATTTTTTTTTTTTTTTTTTTTAAAGAGACAAACCTAATGACTGAAAGAACAGTGGTTCTGGAATTTGCTTTATGCAACTTGTTTTGCTAAAAGCTTTACTCATTCAGATTCTAGTAATACAATTTACACTAATAAAATTCAAGGTTGAAATAGTGTTAAATATTACAAATAAAATCTAACCATCTTTACCAGAATTTTTATTCTGCACCATATATTGCAGAGGTGTATCTTTATCTATATAAATATTTCTGAGACCTTCACAAATATTTCTAAAAACTTCTATGATCAACTATGAGCTTTTTCTTCACTGTACTTCATAATCATTTTTTATTTTCTTGCTTGTAGTATTAATAATTTATAATTTTAGTTTTCTGATATATAAAGTCCTCTTGGTTTCACTATATTAGTATTTTAATGAAAATCTTAAACATATTTACCTGGGTATTTAATGATACACAAATAATGTATGTTTGTATGTACTTATTTTCATTGGAGATTAAAATGCAGATATATACTGTCCTTTAAGAAAGCCTGACATGAAATCTAATTTTACAGAACACATTAATCAGGGAACAGTTATTTTCCCGAAAGTAGTGTTTCTCTGTCATATCCCTAGTATTCTTAATTATTTCCTGCAGAAGGATTTGACAGAAAGACAAAATGGTACTGAAAATTACATTTCAGTAATGCCAACTAAATTATCTTAAATAATGGTGTCTTAAATTACGTACAAAATTTTTGTGAGAGAAAATACATATTAGACACTAGAAATTCGAAGATTTTTAGCTTCATCTATTTTTAGGCCATTTCAAATGTAACTAAATTGTAATTGTGCTGACAAATTTCAAAATTTAGTGAGTTCTAATACTCTGAAAGTCTAACACTCTTAGAATGTTGTGCTCATTGTATTATTTACCTAGGAGTTTGTAAACTTGTCTGCCTTTCTATCAACGTTTCCTTATTTATTTTTCTTTTCTTTGAGCACACAGAACTCTTATGAAATGTTAAAAGCACTGTTTTTAAGTAAACATGACTCTTAAGAAAGCTAAATGTGATAGTATAAGAAAGCAGAAAAGAGAAAAAAAGATTTTACCCAGAATAGTTTTTGTCAGTTTAAAAAGTAGTTTTTGTAAAATATTTGCATTGAGTAATGTTATTTTAATAACAATATAAGGTATCGTAATTTATTTTGGTGCCAGAATTTACTTTAATTGCCTTTAAAATGACTTTTATTGTCTTCTATTATCGCTGAGGGTCTGCAAATAGCTTACTTTCATTTTTCCGTTGTACTGTACTACTTTTTATGGAGAAATTATGTTCTTTGCCTTTATAATGCAAGAACTTTCAAAAGTCTTATATAAATGCCAATGGTGGGATCCCTGGGTGGCGCAGCGGTTTGGCGCCTGCCTTTGGCCCAGGGCGCGATCCTGGTAGACCCGGGATCGAATCCCACGTCGGGCTCCCGGTGCATGGAGCCTGCTTCTCCCTCTGCCTGTGTCTCTGCGCCTCTCTCTCTCTCTGTGTGACTATCATAAATAAATAAAAATTAAAAAAAAATAAATGCCAATGGTATACTGTGTTTGAACCCCAGTGGGCACTTATGATAATCAATTAGGCCATGGAAGAAAGTAATAGAACTTCTATTAATATTTTCATTGAAGCTAAAATAAGAAAAGATAAGTAAATAATTTTTACACATAGATTAATACCATGTATATCAAACTGTCATGTATACTGAATGTGCATGAGGTACCTTTATATAATTGGTATATGGAACTGAGAAATGAAAAATATTAGTGTTTCAAAAGACACTTATTGTTATACTTTCTCCATTCTGATGTACCCATTCTTTTGTGATCTTTTTCCAACTGTGACAGCCCTTTAAACCAGATATCTAAATCAAATTTAGAGTTGGCTGTTTAAATTGTTATATCATAAATTGTTGAGCCAAGATTATCAAAATAAGAGCGGACATTCATATAAACCTTTTAGTAATAAGTTAAAATAAGCTATTTTAAAATAATACATATTTTATTTTGTTTGTTTGTTTTCTTTCCATAGTCTATAATGTTCATATTAGTATAGTAGTATGTATATATAATTTCTAAGGAATTGCTGTACTTATGTACACAGCATTTTTTTATTTAGAGGCACAAGATCAAAAGTTTAACAAACCTTTATTCATCATATTTTTATACATCGTGCTTTATACAACAAGGGATTCTATAATAAATGAATCCACCCAACATTCAAAGGTGGATATTATGATTATATCGCATAATTATGTGTTCTTTCCTTATCATCAAAAACAATTTCTTAAATATAATTTTTATTGAGGTATAAATGACTTAACATTATATTAGTTTCAGGTCTACAGGTAATGATTTGATATTTGTATATATTGCAAAATGATAGCCACAATAAGTCCAGTTAACATCCATCACCATATATAGTTCTATATTTTTTATCTCCTGATAAGAAATTTCAAGATCCCCATTCCTAGCTGCTTTCAGATATGCAGTTTAGTATTATTAACTATAGTCACCATGATGTACATTTCATTCCATGATTTATTCAGTTTATAACTGGAAATAAAAATTTTTTGATCCCTTTTACCCATTTTGCTACCCTCCCATCCCACTCTACCCCACTGCCTCAGACAACCACCAATCTATTATCTATCTCCATGATATTTTTTGTTTTTGCTTTTTAGATTCTACATGTAAGTCATTTGTTTTTCTCTGACTTATTTCACTTAGCGTTATGCCCTCAGTGTCTAACCTCAGTGTCTAACCAGTGGCAAGATTTCAGTTTTTTGCAGGTGAATAATATTCCATTGTTTGTGTATGTGTATATATATTCACAATAGAATTTGTGTTGGTATGTATACGTATACACACAATGTGTATGTATATACACCCAATATATATGTAATATATATTTATATTACATATGTATTACATTTTGTTTATCCATTGGGTTGTTTCCATGTCTTGGCTATCCTAATGCTGCAGTGAACATGGAGGTACAGTATGTTTTTGAATTAGTGTTTTTGTTTCTTCAGATGAATTCCCAGAAGTAGAATGCTGGATTCTATGTTACTTTTATTTTTAATTTTATTTGGATGAAAAATTTATTTTTCAATGTTTTCTAGAGTTATTATGTTGATCATCTTTTCATAGGTCTGTTGGCCACCTGTATATTTTTTGGAAAAAAGTCTATTCAGATATTCTGCCCAATTTTTTTTAAAGATTTTATTTATTTATTCATGAGACACACACACAGAGAGAGAGAGAGAGAGGCAGAGACACAGGCAGAGGGAGAAGCAGGCTCCATGCAGGGAGCCTGTTGTGGGACTCAATCCCGGAACTCCAGGATCACGTCCTGGGCAGGCGCTAAACCGCTGAGCCACCCAGGGATCCCCTATTCTGCCCAATTTTAATCAGATTGTTTTTTGCTACTGAGTGTGTGGGTTCTTATATATTTTGGATATTAGCCCCTTATCAGATATATGATTTGCAAACATTTTCTTTCATTCAATAGGTTCTGTTTGTTGTTGTGGATTTTTTCTTTGCTGTGCAGAAACTGTTTAGTTTGTTGTAGTCCCATTTGTTTATTTTTGACTTGTTGTCTTTGCTTTTAGTGTCAAATACAAAATATTTTTGTCAAGAAGCTTACTGCCTATGTTTTCTTTAGAGTTTTATGGTTTCAGGTTTTATGTTCAAGTATTTAATCCATTTTGAATTAAATTTTGTGTATGATATGATAGTGATCTTGTTTCATTGTTTTGCATGTGACTATCCCAATTTTTCCAACACTTTACTAAAGAGGCTGTCCTTTCCTTGTTGTATATTCTTGGTTCCTTTGTCACAAATTAATTGACCGTATATGTGTGAGTTTTTTGCCTTCTATTCTGTTCTATTGAGTTATGTGTATTTGTGCCAATACCATATTGTTTTGATGATTATAGCTTTGAAATAATAGTTTGAAATCAGGAAGTATGATGCCTCCAGCTTTGTTATCAAGATTTTTTGGTTATTTGGAATATTTTTTGGTTCTATACAAATTTAAGAATCATTTGTTTTATTTCTATAAAAAAATGCCATTGGAATTTTGATAAGGTATGCATTGAACCTACAGATTGCTTTGAGGAATACAAACATTTAAACAATTTTAGATCTTTTAATCCATGAGGATAGAAAATCTTTCAATTTATTTGTGTCTTCCATTTCTTTCATTAGTGTTTTATAGAATTAAGCATAAGATACCTAACCTTCATGGTTCAGTTTATCTCTAGGTATTTTATTCTTTTTGAGCAACTGTATCTTAATTGTTTCTTAATTTCTCTTTCTGCTAGCTTGTTATTAGCATATAGAAATGCAATAGACTTTGCATTTTCATCCTGCAACTTTACTGAATTTATTTAGTTCTAACAGTTTGTTTTTTTTTTAATGAAATCTAACATTTTCTTTATCAAGTGATCTGAAAATAGTGACAGTTTTACTTATTCCTTTCCAGTTTAGATGCCTTTTATTTCTTTTTCTTGACCTCCAATACTATTTCGAGTAAAAATGGTGAGAATAGGCTTCCTTTTGTTGTTCCCAATCTCAGAGGAAAAGCTTTCATCTTTTCTCTGTTGAGTATGATGTTAGCTCTGAGTTTGTCATATATGGCCTTTATTATGTTGAGATACAGACCCTGTATTCCTACAGTTGAGCATTTTGTCATTAATGAATGTTGAATTTTGTGAAATACTTTTTCTCTATGTGTGAGATGATCATATGGTTTTTATCATTTGTTTTGTAAATGTTGTATATCATATTAATTCACTTTTGGAATAAATCCCACTTAATCTCTGCATATGATTACTTTTAATGTATTATTGAATCTGGTTTGCTAATATTCTGTTGAGGATTTTTCATGTATGTTCATTAGGGATATTGGTCTGCAATTTCCTTTGCTTGTGGCATACTTACCTGGTTCTGGTATAAGAGTAATGCAGACCTTGTAAGATGAGCTTAGAAGTCTCTCCTATTTTTTTTGGAAGAGTTTGAGAATTAGTATTAATTTTTCTTTGAATGTTTGATAGAATGTACCAGTGAAGCTTCTGGTCCTAGACTTTAATTTGTTGGGAAGTTTTTTGATTACTGATTCAATCTCTTTACTAATAATTGCTCTGCTTAGATTTTTTTAGTTCTCATGATTCAGTATTGGTAAGTTACATGTTTCTAGAAATGTATCCATTTCTTCTAGGTTGTCCAATTTGTTGGCATATAATTTTTACTAAAAGTCTCCTAAGGGGATCCCCAGGTGGCGCAGCGGTTTGGCGCCTGCCTTTGGCCCGGGGTGCGATCCTGGAGACCTGGGATCGAATCCCACGTCGGGCTCCCGGTGCATGGAGCCTGCTTCTCCCTCTGCCTGTGTCTCTGCCTCTCTCTCTCTCTCTCTCTCTCTCTCTCTCTCTCTCTGTGACTACCATAAATAAATTAAAAAATTAAAAATAAAAAAAAAAGTCTCCTAAGGTCGTTTATCATTCTGTGGTATCAGTCATAACATCTTTTTCATTTTTCATTTTATTTTTGTTCTTTCTTTTTCTTGGTGAGTCTAGCTAAAGGTTTGTCAGTTTTGTTTATCTTATCAGTGAACAGCTTTAAGTTTCATTGATCTTTTCTATTGTCTTTTTAATCTCTTTTTACTTATTCCTGCCCTAATCTTTATTTCCTTCCTTTTACTAACTTTTGTCTTCATTTGTTCTTGTTTTTCTAGTTTTTTGGGTTGTTAGGTTATTTATTTGAAATTTCTCTTGTTTATTGATTTGGACATTTATCACTATGAACTTAACTCTTGTAACTGCTTTTGCTACATCCAGTAAGTTTTGTATATATTTCCATTTTCATTTGTCTCAAGGTATTTTTTTTTAATTTCTATTTTGAATTCTTCTTTGTTTCATTGGAAGTTCAGTAACATGTTGTTTAATATCCACATACTTTTGAACTTCTGTTTTCTTGTAATTGATTTCTAATTTTATATCATTGTGGTCAGAAAAGATACTTGACACAGTTTCAGTCCTCTGAAATTTATTAAGACTTTTTGTGGCCTAACATGATTTATTCTGAAGAATATTCCATGTGCACTTCATAAGAATATGTATTCTGTTGCTTTCAAATGGCATGTTTATACAAAACAGATGTGTACAACATTCTGTTAAGTAAGTCTACCTGGTCTAACATATTGTTTAAGCTCAGTGTTTCCTTATTGATTTTCTGTCTGGATGATCTATCTATTGATGTCAGTGGTATATGAATTCCCTTACTATTATTGTATTGCTGTGTATTGGTTCTTGCTTTATATATTTTGATGCTCCTGTGTTTGATGCATACATATTTACAAATGTTATATATCCTTGTTGGATTGAACTCTATTTTATGTAATGCCTTTGTGTGTTTACTATTACAGCCTAGTTTTGAAATCTATTTTGTCTGATCTAAGTGTAGCTACCCTAAGTTTTTAGTTTCTATTTGCATGGAATATCTTTTTCCATCCTTTCACTTTCCCCTTTTATCTTGCAGTTTCTGTCAAGAAATCTTCTGCTAGCCTTAGGCATTTTCCTTTTTAAGTTACTATCTTCTTTTGTCTTGCTGCTTTTAAAATTTTTTCTTTATCAAGAAAAAATATATTTATATGTTGTCTATTTATATTTAGTTGTGGAGTTTGTTCTGCCAGGCTTCAGATTGCTCTCCAATTTATTTAGATGTGGATGGTTATCTAGTTGTAAATGTTTGTTGGTGCCCTTACATCTGAAATGAGTCTCTTGTAGGCTGCATATAGATGAGTCTTATTTGTTTTATCAATTCAGTCATTTTATGTCTTTTGATAGAAGGATTTAGTCTATTTACATTTAAAGTGATTATTGATAGGTATTTACTTATTGCCATTTTATTAATTGTTTTCTTCATGTTTTATAGTTCTCTCTGTTCCTTTCTTTTGTTCTCTTCCTTTATGGTTTCATGACTATCTTTAGTGGTATGCTTACATTCCTTTCTCTGTATCTTTTGTGTATCTAATACAGATTTTTTTCCTTTATGGCTACTCTGAGACTTACATATAACAACTTAAATGTGTAACCACATTTTTAATGCCAACTTAAGTTTGAACACATTCTTAAGCTCCATATTTTAACTCTCCCACTCACATTTTATGTTTTTGATGTAATATTTTACATCATTTTATCTTATGTATTCCTTAAATAATTACTGTAGTGGTTGGTTTTACTACTTTTGTCTTTTAACTTTCATTCTAGCTTTATAAGTGGTGGATCCACTGTCTTTACTATATATTTAATTACCTTTGCCAGTGAGATTTATACTTTCATACGTTTTCTTCTTACTAACTAGTGACCTTTCTTTTCAGGTTAAAAAAGTCCATGTAATGTTTCTTGTAAGGCCAGTTTCCTGGTGATGAGCTCCTTCAGCTTTTGTTTGTCTGGAAAAGTCTTTATCTCTCTAATTCCTAATGATAACTTGCTGAATAGAGTATTCTTGGTTGGAAGTTCTTTCTTCAGGACTTTGAATAAATCATGATACTTCTGGCTTGTAAAATTTCTGCTAAAAAATCAGCTAATAGTCTAATGGAGATTTCCTGTGTAAAAACTCTTCTTCTCTTCTCTTAATGCTTTTAAGATTTTTTTCCTTTTAAAAAAAACTTTTGAATTTTAATTATAATGTATTTTGGTGTGGGTCTTTTTGAAACTCTCTGGGATTTCTGTATCAGGAGTTTGATTTCCTTTCTTAAGTTAAGGAAGTTTTCAGCTATTATTTCTTCAAATGAGTTTTCAGCCCCTTACTCTTTCTCTTCTTCTTCTGGAACCCATATATTAAATACTAGTCCATTTGATATTGTCCTTAAGTCTCTTAGTTATTTTCACTTTTTTTTTCTTTTTTTCCTTTTTGCTTTTGTATTTGGGTGATTTCTGCTACCCCATCCTCAAGTTCACTGATCTCTTTTTCTACTTTATCTAGTCTGCTGTTGAACTCCCTTCCCCCAGTGTATTTTTCAGTTAAGTATTTTCAGCTCTATGACTTCTGTTTTGTACTCTTCTATATTTTTCTATATCTTTGTTGAACTTCTCAATGTGTTCATTCTTCTCCTGAGTTTCATGAATATCTTTGTGACCATTAATTTGAACTCCTTACTGGGTACATTACATATCTCTATTTCATTAACTTTTCCCCCCTGAGGTCTCATTTAATTCTTTCATTTGGAGCATATTCTTCAGTTTCTTCATTTTGTTTGACTCTCTGTGTTGGTTGCTGTAAAATGAATGAAACAGCCGCATCTTCTAGTCTTGTTAGAGTGGCCTCATATATGAGATTAATTTTTTTAAAGATTTTATTTATTTATTTGAGAGAGAAAGAGAGAGGGAAAGCAGGAGAAGGGGGAAGGCCAGAGGAGAGGGAGAAGTAAGCTCATGTCCCAGCAGGACATGGGACTTGATCCCAGGACCCCAAGTTCATGAACTGAGCTGAAGGCAGACATTTAACTGACTGAGCCACTCAGGCACAGGTAGGAGATTATTATTATTTATTTTTGTTCAACCCTGCCCGACTTCTTGGTTTCTCTCAAAAATTTGTGATTGTCCAAACAGCCTGTCTTCTTTTTAATGCTTCCTTGTAGTTGAGGGTATGCCAAGACCTGTCAGTGTCCCAAAGGGGAGCATCTCAGTCAGCACTTAGATTCAGGCTGATTGGAAGCTAGACCCTCATACAGCAGCTTTTAAAGTACACAAATATATACAGTTCTGTGGAATCACAAGCTTAAACCCCAGTGGCCTCCAGAGTCAGATAGATAATATGGAGGTGTCCTCTCAGTGACAGTTGCAAAAAATTCGTGCTTCCGAAAGAGTGCAAAAACTCTTTCCTGGGAGATACTGGTGAGGTATAGCAGAGCAGAGTGAGAGAGCAAAGATGATATCCACTGGCTTGTGTTCACTGAGAACACCTGCATAGGTCCCTGTTGTGTGCCAAAGCTGAAGCCTGCCCCTCAGGCCAAAACTCTAGGACAAGCTAATTGGCCTCTTTAACAGAAAGACTGGGGTATGTTTTAGTGTGCTGTCTTTGCAGTGCCTTGGGGGTGGTAGCTCACCAACAACTGTCTCTGATTGGTATAGTTCTATAGAACTCAAGGACACAAGCCTTGCCTGGCTACCAAAGGCAGGCAGATAAGTTAGGGGAATCCTCTGGGTGGCAACTACAAAAACTAGGTACCAGATGTGGCAATCATGGTACCAGATACATGTAAAAGTTTTCCTCTGGGAAATACTGGCAGTCTAGAGTGTAGCCAGGGGAGAGTGGAGACAATGAGATCACTAGGTCACACCTAGTCAGCCCTTAGGTGTGTGTTTAATTAGAAATCTGCCCCTCAGTGCTCATTACCCAGTTACCCCATCCCCCCATGGGCACTAAGAAGGGCACTTGACAGGATGAGCAGCGGGTGTTTGTTATACTGTAGCTGATGAATTTAAATAAAATATTTTTTAAAAAAGAAAAATCTGCCCCTCAGACTGCATTTATGATGATAAGCTAAAAGAACACTTTCAATGAAAGATTGAGCTGCTGTGTCTTTTGACTCTTCTTTTTGGGTTACAGTCCTATAGGACCCACAGGTGAAAGTTCCACTGGCCACTAGGGCCAGAAAATGTATAGGTTTATGCATATAGGGTGCCAGATAGCCTATCTTATTTTTAACACCTCCCTGTAGTTGAGGGTGCCACAAACATTGGGGTGCCATATTAAAAAGTATAATACGCTTTTTTTGGAGGGAGATACTGGTAAGCTGGAACAAGGCATCAAGAGGGCACAAATATTGTGTCTACCAGCTTCCTTTCCTTGAAAACACCTCCATAGCCTCCTAGTTGTATGCCAAACCAGAAGTCTGCTCCTTAGGCCAAAGCTCTTGGATAAGCAAATAGGCTTCTTTCACAGAAAGGCTGGGCTTGGGGGTTGGGGGGGGGGGTCAGTTTGCTGTCTGTGCCATGCCCTGGGGGTGGTAGTCTGCCAAGGACTATCTCGCTGTTAACAGTCCCATGGGACCCAGAATTGCGGCCCTCAACTCTGATCTCCAGAACCAGGCAATCAAGTAGTGTCCTCTCGGCAGAACTTGCCAAAATCAGATACATGTAATAATTCCCCCATTGGGAGATAGTGGCACTCTGGAACAGCAGAGGGAAAATGCAAAGATGGCACCCACCAACCAGAATTAGGCATAAGGAGAATGTATAGATGTCACCTTCCTGGAAAAAGGAAAAGAAAAAACATGGTGCTTACCAGCTAGTATGTGAAGATAGTGTCTTCTGGGTAGAATGAGACATAAGGGAGAGCATATAGATGGTATCTGCAGGGGGGAAAAAAAGGAAAAAATGAAAAGAAGAAAGCTTATTAGCATTAAAAAAAATGGCACCCACTGGCTAGAGGGAGGTAGAAGAAGAGTATGAAGATGTGCTTTCCAGTTAGGAGGACCCTAGATATGTACTAAATTAGATTTCTGCCTCTCAGGCCAACACTTTAAGATTAGCAAATGAGCCTCATTTACCTAAAGTCTGAGTGCTTGCTTATTGGCTACCGTTGTGCTGAGCCATTGGGATTTTAGGTGAGATTGTGTCCTAGTCTCTCCCACCTGCCTCAATATGGGCCTTTTCTCCTTTGCCTGATGCATATGAGTCACTCAGACCATTTTTTAGGTTCTTTTTTCCCTGAGGAATTTGTTCCATATTTAGCTGCAAATTTGGTGTATCTCTAGGTGGAAGTAAGCTTTGTATACTTATATGTTGCTATCTTTAACTGGAACTTTAATTTTTTTTAAACATAATTCTGTATGAAGCAAGTTAGATGAATCCCCTGGGTAAAAAAAAAAAAAAAAATCTTTACTCACATATTTGAAATCTTAGGTTAGGTACTTGTCAAAGATCTAAAGCAATGCCACAAATTTAGAAACATCTTAATATATACTACTCCCAATAATGGTCCTCCCGTTTTCCAAAAGATATTCTCATTATCTTCCCAACTTTCTAGGCGTTGACCTTTAAAGGCATTCTACATATAAAATCTTAAGATAATATCCTTTGAATTCTTTCTCTTCATTGGTTCATTCTGACTTTATCTCATAACTTTATAACTGAATATTTTATGAATCTATATCACTAGCCTCTCTTTCCTGCAATCATATCTTATTCTTGCTCTCAAAATACCCTTTTGACAATAGGTTTTCAGTATCTGTCTGCCGAGGAACCCTAATTCAAGTGCTGTGTATTGGCAAACTTTCATGAAGCTTATTGCAACCTTCCTTCTTTTAGTCACTTAGTTTTGACATCTGTCACCCCATTATTCACCAAGCTTACCTGTCTGACTAGTCAGCTGTACTATTATTTTCCTCTAAAGTCCATATGTTCTCCTTTTAAAATCTCACCAAGTATGAAGTGAGCTACTTTATCAAGTACAAATTGTTGTACCACACTGCTAAGGCCAGCATTCCTTACTTTTACTCTTCTCTTTCAATTTACCCACGTCTTCCTTTATTCTGGCTATGCTATCAATTTTATTTTTTGTCTTTTGCTTAATGCTTCCTACTCCTGTAGGATTATATACACTGAATCCCACAACAGTTCAAGGGCCTGCCTTTGTTTAAATTCTCCTTAAAACACAGTTAACCCTTCTTTTAATTTTATTCTATTTCCAGAATTTTTTGGTGTTCCTCTTGCACATTTTTTATAATTTTTACTTTTTGCCTATCCCAGGTCACATATAGTTGCATTTGTGTGTTTCCGTTCCTAAGTACTCAGGGCTAATACTTTATGCCTGGGGCTTGATTTGCATTTGTGCTCTCTTGTGGGATGCAACAGAGGAAGAGTGGGCATAGGAAGAAAAATTGAATCTATGTAATATCTGCCTTCTCATTTTTGTAGATGCTAGCCCTTCCTTGGTCCTATTTGGCTATAATATGATGATTTTAAGGAATCAAAATGTCATAAAGCCTTCCCCATTCCCGTTTCAGTCTTTCAGTAATGAGATTTGAAAAACTTATTAATGATTTATCAAAATTATAAATTGAAAATATTGAAAAGAAATCTGGGCCTTGATTTTTTAAAGTTATAAATATATTTGAAACTTTATTTAAATATTAAAGGCTTGTCATTTATTTTTTATTCATCTAACAGAAATATGTAAGAAGGTCTTCTGACTTGTGGAGGGTGGAGAGAGTCAGGGAAGTAAAGTGAGATAACTTGAAGGATGAATAGAGGTTAGGAAAGCAAAATAGGAAGGCAAAAGTCCCTAGAAATAGTGGTAGGAAGGGGAAAAGAGATAGGGAGATAGGCAGTAATACTCCAGGTATAAGGGATCACTCCAACACAGGCCTAGTGTGCATTGAGAATGAGAATGGAAGTTAGCAGAGATTAGGCCAGAGAGAAAAATATGCCAGATCTTGAAGGGCCAATTTAAAAATTTATCCTATGTTAACCTTATCATATGGTTAGCAAAGGAAGGATTTAAAGAATCCAAGTAGCATTGTCTTCACATGAGTGGTTAAGAGGTGAATTTAAGCAACTATTGTTCAAATAATTAAAACCAAAATAACTTTTGCTTAACAACTTGGGTAATTTAGGGGTGTGTGTATGTGTGTGTGTGTGTGTGTGTGTGTGTGTTTTCCGAATTCTACCTACTTTTATACCATTTTTGAATTTTTATTGCTTAAGTAGTGTTACATTTTATAACTAGAATTAAGGAAAAAGACTCTTAGAGCTAGAGAATACCTTAACAGTTATCTGTTTCAAACTTTCCATTTTTCAGATGTGAAAATCAAGGATTATTGAAGTTAAATACCCCCTCTAATGTTATATAGCTAGTAAATAACAGAGTCAGGACTTGTATAAGCTTTGTGTAATTCCAATAACATATATTATCCTACAACATAAAATCAGTAATAGATATACTTCAGATAGGATATTTTCAAATTGATTGTTAATATATTTTATTTTGCAATTTATACTGTGTATATATAATTTGTACATATAATAGTAAAGGTCACATCAACATAAACTGCAATACATATATCTCAACTTTTGTAGAATGTAGAGATTACTAAATCATAGATCATGGTAAATTGCTCAGTTAGCTGAGTATACAAGAATTCCTTTCCATTGACAAGAAGAGAACAAAAGAGGCTTAATGGTTTCATCGTTGTTATAGAACTCTGTATCAATTTGACCTTGATATAGCCAAATGAAAAGTAGCCAATGAAAAGTATTCATTTGGCTATAGAATATATAGGGTTTATAGAATGTATATAGAGTTTAGGCTAATAAACCAAGTTTCTGAGAAACTATAAAAAGAGCTATCAGAAAGGAAAACAAGTTATAAAATATGTTTTCAGGATAAACAAATACTAAATATAAAATGTTCTATCTTGCTAGGAGATTAGACCTTAAATTAGCATTAAATATTATGAAAATTGATGACTGCACTGCTATTTAAATTATATGTTACTATTAGGGTACACAGTATAATTTGAAGGGACAGTTTATAACCATTCTAAATAGTCTAAGTGGTTATGATGTTAAAAGTCATATTTTATTATATTGTGAGTTTAGGTGTGATGACTTTTACCAGATCCCTTTTTTATGGGTGCTCTGAATTTTCCATCAGTCAAATGAAAATTCATTTAAAAAGAGAGAGAAAAGAAGAAGGAAGAGGAGTATCATTAGTTTCAAAGCCCTTGGATTAGTGCACATTTAATTTGGTTCCATTTCTGCATCAGCCAGGAAAACTCAAGGACCAGATTCTCGCTTTGTGCAGATTTTTTTCTCTTTTGAGTGTGTATCATCTGTATAACTTTTTAATTGGCTTTTAATCTGAGATTTATTTTACTTAGCATATTAAATATTGCCAACCTTACTTGGGGGGAGTTCCATCTCCTGTATGCTGTAGTCATGTTTTCATGCTTTCATTTTCTTCATTAATGCATTTATTATTTATTCAACAAATATTTTTTAGGGCCAAGAATTCAAATAGAGTCAGTAGAAAGGAATCTCATAAAGTTATTAAAAGAACATAAAGTCAGTACACTTAAAGTTAGACTACGAGAAATGTCCCAGTACTTTGTAGACATTTGATTCACGCCATCCTGATGGAGCAGCTCTATTTTGGGGTTGTGACATTCTAAGTAGCTATCTTTCATGAATTCAAGAGTATGCAGTGTTGGCCATAGGACCAAAAAGGAAGTAGTTGACCCATGTATTTCCAAAGAAGAATTTTCTGTGATTTTTTTTCTAATTTCAACATTATGTTCTGCTCACTAACCATAATAAGATTTTTCAGTTGCTCATATTATGAATATTTCTTCATTTTATTCTTTAAAGTCCTTAATAAGGTTACCTATTTTGTCAGTTCACCATGGAGAGCATATTTGTGAATTTTCCTGTCTTGTCACGCATTTATTGTCATACCCACTGCTGAAAGAATGGTACAACATTCCAGTTATCCATATGCTAGAGATTTGCAGAGTTTAATTGGTAACCTGTGTCCGTAATTTTACTCCAGCTAATTTTTTTCAGGCAGAGAGAGAAGCCATACTTACAGCATGAATTCTGGAGTGACAACAGCAACAATAAAGCTTGAATTAGTATTAATTATAGGCCTGAGTCTGATAATCCTTCTGGATTTCATTACTTAAGTTCCTTAATAACTACATTTAAGTCTGGCTCTTGTCCAGTCACTGGTAACAATTCTATATTTTAAGAACAGATACTATAAGGAAATCAGGGTCAGGGTTTTATGACCTTAGCATCAACCCATTCTTGGCATTACTTTGTTTTAGTACATTGATTCTAGTAATTAAGTTCTTGCTTTGACCTTTTTAATCAAGTCCTTTCTTATATCTATCTCTAATAGTTGAATCCTTGTGCTTTCATTTATAAATGAATCTATGCTTTGTTTATTGGACATTATCCTAGTTGCTTCTAGCCTAGGTTGCTATATTAAATACTAGGATTTTGCCTTTCATGATTTCTTAAAGGTGGAATTCTATAACTTTCTGTTAGGCCTTTCTGGTGCAACAGCATGATCACCTGTACCTTGCCTACTATTAAATTACTTCCTCCTCATTCTGTGTCTCACTTTCCTTATTGAATGAGACTTCAGCTGTTTGTAGACTGACAAATGTCTTTGATAGTTTGTCTGGGTTACCTCTCCCTGCTATTTAGAATTTCCCTGATTGACATCTCTACTTCTATGGCCTGTCTAATCTCTGGGTCTCTGCATACTATCTATAGTGTAACCCATCTTTAATCTAACAGAGTTTCTGTTTTCACGGCAGTTATTTGAAAATTCTATGTAAAGATTGAATAGTTCTGGGAGTCCAGGGGACTAACCAGTCCTGGTGAATACAACTCTATGTTGTATTTAGGTTTAGAAACATTCAAAACTACATTTATACTCATATAAACCTATATACTGCATAGAGGAGGCAGAAAATTATAAAAGCTACTAAGTAACTAAAAACTGGTCTGGGTTCATTTTTTGTTGTATTGTAATAGGTTTTTTAGTGGTTTCTGAAGAACTAAATCAAAAGAGACATAAAAGGATAAAAACACCTGTTTGTGGCAAATTATTACATTTTCAGTGATTAACCATAAGTGCAGTTTATCTCCTATACTAGTCAAATTTTATGACCTTTCAAAATTATGAAAAAATAACATGATTTATTAACAGATTAGTTAACATTTTGATACGGGACAGCTGGTTCTTGTCTCACAGAGTCGAAGAATGAATCTTGTGGACAACAGAGAGCGAGCAAAGCGATAGAAGTTTATTAAGCAGAGATACAGAGAAAGCTCTCAAAACTGAGAGGGGTCCGGACGGGGTTGCCACTGAGGGCTTTTATGGTCTGTCTTTTTTAGGAAACTGAGCAGGGAACTTGGTAAAATTCTTGTCAACATCAGGGTAGGTGTCTAGAACAAACATGGTGGACTTGTAAACTATCATAGTAACAAACAAGATGTTTTTGTAATTATCATAAGCCCAAAGTGTTCCCTTCTCTCAGGTTAATATCTCCTCGGTAATATTTCTCTACATCTGGGATTTCAGGTAGCCCATGGCCTTGAGATTCTTGTGCCATCTTGGTTTGAGCAGGGACTATTGGTAACACCTTAATGACCTATTTCTGTGATTTCTTAGTAGCCATTAAAGGGAGATACTCCCTAACATTTTGGAGCTAAGGATTCAGGTTTATTTTTTTTCTATTTTTACTGTCTCATCTCTATTTTCTTGGGATGGGTAGGAGCCTGACTCTGGGGCCTTTCCCTTATCTTTCCCTTCCTAGCCTCATCTGCCCCTAACTTGTTCCTATATCAATTTCACATAGCTAAAGATGGGCTTCTCTATTAAAATACAGCAAGAAAGTCTTTTTCTCACTGAACCATCAGCTAACACAACAGAGATCTTTTACTTAAAGAATAGGGCATAGCTAAACATACCTTCTTGAATAACACAAATAGATCTTTTATTTAGTTCATCAAGTATAAATTTAGCTGCCTTAGAGCATAGCATCTGAATAAACCAAAATACTTTTTAGATCAATTGATCAATTTGTTCACAGTTGGTCTTTAAATAAAAACTTATTCCTTTCTTAAAATTAAATTTATATTTCTGATTTTATATTTCCTTTTTTCAAAGAAGGGGCTTGTATTATTGTTTTTATACAAGTAAAACCAAACAGTGATTTAAATATATACCCTAAGTAGCTATGAGCTCTGTAGTTTATGGGCTTTTATATGCTCAGTTTAATACTTTAGATTATGTGGTAGATAATCTGTATGCATTCCAAATGGTACAGTGATTTTCTAAATGCAGATTTTATCTGCTTGTCAAATTGTTCATGAGATATAGTAAAATTATGATAGATTATAATTCAGTTAATGGTTCTGTTTGATTTTATTAGAAACCATATTGTCCATATCACTTTTAAGGCAATAGTTGATAATCTTTTATTCATATTTATCTATAAACTCATATTGTAAACTTTAAAAATTAATTGGTAGCCATACTTCTGTAAAGTATAGCATTTGGTTAATAATTTGTAGAAAACTTTTCAGATTGTATAGTAAGGTTCTAAGTCTATTTGGATGAAAGAGCTTATTTTTTAAAAAAGAAAAGATAATCTCATGTCCTCCTTGTCCTTTTTTTAGTCTGCCGAAATGATTTTTCTAACACAAAAATCTGATCATGTCATTTACTACTCAGAATTATCCAATGGTTTATTTTCTATATTGTTAAATATTAACTCTAACATAAACAAATCAAACTGTGATTTGACCTTTGTCTCCTAATCCATCCTTGTTTCCTGCCATTTCTCCTACCTTTTTCTAATCAAATCATTCTACTTGCTTTGCCTTTAGCATCTCTTGCTGTCAAGCCTCAGGATATTTCTAGAAAAATAATATTTAAAAGATAGCTTTAAATGTTAAGATAACCAACTGTGGGTATGTTTACTCTCTGAAATGAAAAATATAACAATAATGAGGTGATAAGAAGCTCGTGGTTAGTGATACATATTAGGAGTCAGTTACTAGAGATGGTAGTGAAAATTCTGGTAATTACAGTCAGGGACAGGAGTTTAGCCAGAGAATGAAGAGTTGAGACCCAAAGGCAGCTCTTTGGGAAAATTCACTATTGAATTCTGGGAGAAAATTCATGTTGTATAATCTAGGGTTCTTGGCTGCAAACAGTCAAAACTACCTTGATTAAAAACAAAACAAAACAAAATATATGGGAAAATTTTGAAGTAAGTGTTAAAGCTGGAGGATCTATGTTGGGTAGAAAACAAAAGGTATAACACAGCTAAGATTCCGCCGTAAAAATAGTCTACTTTAGGTACTAGCACTAGTGCCATTGCCAGCAGATGCTCTCAGCCATTGTCACTGACTCCTCTGCCACTAAATCTCCTATTATGAGTCTGGACTCTTAATAAATGTTTGTATTTCTGATCTATGAGGAAAAAGATGGATCATTCAATAAATGGTATGGGGACAACTAGTAGCCATCAGGATTAAAAAAAATAAAATGGATTCTTATTCTGCACCATAAATTCATATCAAAGTTTTAGTGTTTAAAGTATGAAACCATACAAGGAGTAAAGTACAAGGAGAAGACATGAATGAATACATACTTGTGGAATGCAGAAGATGCTCAGGGAATGACACAAAACAAAGAAACCATGATAAGAATGACTGATAAATTTTACTGCAATAAAAGAAAAGAAAAAAAAAGTCCCTAAAATTTAAATTAGAGTCAAATTGAACATCAAAATGTATTTTAACTGGTGATATAATCAGAGAGGAAGTATTTCAAGTGACTTGAAAACACAGCAGTTAGCCTGTACATCCCCAGTGATGTATACCTTACAGAAAAAAGAACTAAAACCAAGAAAGCTTAAAACTGTTCAAGAAATTATATTGTTAGCAATAATGTTAGTATTGTTATTCTGAGACTGTCATGTGTGGATTGTGAGATTTTAAAAATGAGTAAATACGTAGTATTCTAATTTTATCATCCTTGATCCCCTGAGAACCAGGCATAGGAGAAAGGAAATATGAATATGAGATGAGTTGAATTAAAACCCTGTAGAACTGAATTTGAATTAGAAGTATCAGTAGAACACATGATGATTTTTCTCTTCAAAAATAAAACTAATTATTTCCTAGCTCTGTTAAATGAAAAGTCCTGGAAACAAAGATCAATCCAGTAGGAACAAACATCCTTGGTGCCAAGTTATGGTCTTGAAATAACATTTTCCATGAAAAACAACCAGTGATCTTTGAAAAGAGTGGTTGAGGGGTGCTTGAGTGGCTCAGTCAGTTAAGTGTCTGCGTTTGGGATCAAGCCCCATGTCAGGCTCCCTGCTTCTGCCTCTGCCTCTGTTGTTCCCCCTGCTTGTACTCTCTGGCTTTCTCTTCCCTCTACCCCCCCAACCCGCTCCAGATAAATAAATTAAATCTTTTTAAAAAAGAATTGTTGATTTCAAATCTGGAAAGAGCAGATAACAAGTCCAGGTATATAGAATATTCTGGAAGGGTACACAGAAACACTGATAATAATGGAATAGACTAGTTTCCTGACTTAAGCATTGATGTGTATTCAATACATATTTAGTTTTTTTGGACACTGTGGAACTCTTGGTGATAAAATACATATGACCCCTGTATTCATAGATCTTTTGGTCTAGTGGGAAAAACATTAAATATATAAATAAATAGAAATTATGGAAATATTGCAAAGAAAATAAGGAAAATTTGGAGAATATGATTAATCAAGAGATAAACATACTGTTAGGTAGAATAGTCACAGAAGGTTTCTCAGGGGTAATATTTAAACTGAGACCTGTAGGAAGAGGAGTATCTTTTAAAGAACTGGAGGTAAAGCATTATAAGGCAGAGGAAGCAAGCAGCCTTCAGGTAGAAAAAAACTTGGATTTTTTTTAAGGATTTATTTATTTATGAGAGGGAGAAAGTGTGTGCACATGAGCAAGCATGAATAAGGAGAGCGGCAGAGGGAGAGCGAGAATCTCAAGCAGACTCCACACTAAGCGCAGAACCGAATGCAGTACTCATCTCACAACCCTGAGATCATGACCTGAGCCAAGACCAAATTAGACACTTAATGGACTGAGCCACCCAGGAGCCCCAGGAGCTTGGAATTTTTTTTAAATTGAAAAAGAATCAGTTAAACCTATATTGTTAAAGTCTAAAATTTCTAGATGAACCATCTGAGTAGATATTGATACCATTAAATAAATGCATATATTTGGGAAGGAAAATCAAGAATTTCGTTTCAGGTATTTTAAATTTGATATGTCTGTGAGAAATACAAGTAGTGGTATTATTATACCTCAGACCTTGAGAGATAAATTTGGAAATTAGCAGCCAAAAGATGAAAGATTACTTATAGTGAGAAGTAAGAAAAGAGGGCTTTCTCTAAAGCCATGATGTTCAGTATAGTACTCATTAGGATCAAATGGCTATTTAAATTTAAATTAATTAAAATCACATAAAATTTAAAATTTAGTTCTTTAGTTGTACTAGCCACATTTCAAGTGCTCAATAGTCATATGTGGCTAGTGGCAGCCATACAAAACAGCACATATGAAAACATTTCCATTATTATAGGAAGTTTTATTGAACAGTACTGTTGTTGACCCCTGAGAAACATTATCTTTTGGTTAGACAGGAGTCTGGAGAATACGAGAGAGTAGTTAATGAGATAGGAGGAAAAACTAAAAGCGTGTCTTAAGAAGCAGCAAATGACCAACTGTGTTAAAGGCTGTTAAGGGGCAAAGTCAGAGGAAAACTGAAGAGTATCCAGTGGATACTCATGTTTATTGTTGACATGTCAACAGGACTTGTTTTGGAGTAGTACAGTGAATAGGAGGTGAAGAAAGGGAGATAGCTCATTTTGGCAAATGATCAGAGAAGTTTGGTTATGAGGGGAAGCAAAGAAATGGATCACTATCTGAAAAGATACATAGGTGTAAATATATTAAAATTTGACACAAACTCACACATGCATATGTACAGCATAAGCTTATTGAAAGTATGAATTGTAATGTCTCATTGATTCATCTTTGTATCATCTTGCACCTAAGGCATTCAACTAATGTTAGTTGAACGTGTAAGTCAATTAGCTAACTATATCTGAGAAAACAGTTTGTAATATTTATTTTATTTTGTTATTCTTAGAGTGACATTCTAATCCTCAAAATTTATATATTTACTTATGAAGAATTGTTTTTGCTTTTTCCTAACTCTGAGGTGGCAAGTGATAGTATACTAGACAACTTTTAACAAAAACACATTATCTCCAATCTTTATTTTGCAATTGAAACACTTTAGTTTTCAAGTATAAGGAGAATTTGAAGTGATAGGGGGAAATGGTGTATTCTTTATATTTAGGAAGATATATTCCAGTGTGATGATCAATTTTATAACAATGCTATGAATACAAATAGTCTCAGTTTTAAAAGAAAACACTTTATGATGCAATAGTTTCTCTGGTATTTTTAAGTATACTTGCTGGTGAAAACTGGAATGAAATGAAAGGAATAAGTAATGTGTCAATAACAACTATTATGTATGTTTTAAGCTTCCAATTTTGAATTTCTAGTGCAGAGGAAAATGTACATCTTCCTCACTTTTCTCTATGAAATATAATTATGATATTTGTATTTCAAAGAAATACTTGCTTTTGAAATGTTTTAACTGTTTCTGTGCATATGATATCTGTGATGTTATTATATTGTCATGTATTTTGTACTTTTCAGTATTTTTTCACAAAGTTGTCTATCACAATGAAGGTACAGATGTAGAAAAAATATCTAAAAATATGGTACATAATATCTATAAATCTTTATCCAATTAAAAAATAAATTTAGATAACTAATGTATTTATGATGATTAATAACTAAGATGTAAGGAAAACTTAATGTATATCACTTCCTACTAAGTATATTAATAGCATGCCATCATTCCTACCTTCATCTGATAAGCAGTTCTTTTTAAGGACCTTATCAGAAGAAACACAGAGATTCAGGTATGGTGTCAACATAAACCTTTGTGATCTTGGACTAAGAGCAAACATTTATTCTGTCTTCACTCGGTGTGTTACCTTCCAATTGGCCACTCAAAGAATAGTTTTCTAACATTAACATAAGTTTTACTGATGAATAAAGAAGTGGTATATATACACAATGGAATATTACTCAGCCATAAAAAGAATGAAATATTACTATTTGCAATGATGTGGATGGAACTAGAGGGTATTATGCTAAGCAAAATAAGTCAGAGAAAGAAAAATACCATATGATTTCACTCATGTGGAATTTAAGAAATAAAACAGATGAACATAGGGGAAAGGAAGGAAAAATAAGATAAAAACAGGAAGACACAGCATAAGAGAGTCTTAACTATAGGCAACAAACTGAGGGTTGCTGATGGGGAGGTGAGTGGGGGGATGGGGTAACTGGGTGATGGGCATTAAGGAGGGCACTGGATGTTATATTCAACTGATAAATCACTAACTTCTACTCCTAAAACTAATATTACAGTATATGTTAACTAAACTGAATTTAAATAAAAACATAAAAACAAAAGCCATAAGTTTCATTGAAATCATACTCAGAAGTGCCACTACTAATGCTCTGAGTCATCCAAATCCCTGAGCTAAAGATTTTTAACTGGCTGCTCTTGTTTTTAAACACATTGGGCCTGCATATTTGTAATTTTCTTACTAGAGGCAGGTATGGATCCAGATTTTGTGGTGTCTGAAGTTTATACAATTTTGAGCATCCTATTTGAGAAACAAACAATACATAATTATGGCTACACAATAAAGTACCATGTACAAGTACAAGTGAAGGGTCCTGGATACTTAGGCTTCCTTAGTTTTCATGGTAAAATTCCTTTTCCTGATGCAGTATAATTTTCACAATCTTTAAGATGAACTACTTGATCATAAATACTTCAAGTAATCTCTGCAAGATCATAGAACTAGAAGTAGCAAAGATATCAGTCTTTTTTTTTTTTTTAAGATATTAGTCTTACGTGATTCCAAAGCCCATGTAATATAGAAATCGGGTAGAATAGAAGAATCTGTGGGCTATGCAATACTGACAGAGTTCTATAACATTCTGAGAGAAGCTGTCTGTAGACCCTTGAGTCATCAGGATAAGCTTTCAGAGATGAGATTTGAGATCAACTTTGAAGAATAGGTTATATTTTTTGAGGAATTTCCATACTATTTTCCATAATAGCTATATCAATTAATATTCCCAACAATGTACAAGGATTCCCTTTACTCCATGTTGTCATCAACACTTACCTTTTTTCTTTCTTGATAATAGCCATCCTAACCAGTGTGAGATGATATCTTATACTATGGTTTTGATTTGCATTTCCCTGATGATAACGCTTTGTTGAACACCTTTTCGTGTATCTGTTGGCCATTTTTATGTCTTCTATAGAAAAATGTTTATTCAGGTCCTTTCCCCATTTTTAATGGAATTACTTGTTTTTTTCTTTTCTTTTTTCATTTTATTTTGTTTTGCTACTTAATTGTATGGATTTCTTATATATTTTGGATTTTAACCCCTTATCAGATATATGGTTATCAAATATTTTCTCTGAATCTGTAGGTTGCCTTTTCATTCTGTTGATTACTTCCTTTGCAATGTAGAGACTTTTCAATTTGATGTGGTCTCACTTATTTTTACTTTCATTACCTGAGCTTTTGATGTTTTACCAAAAAAATCATTGCCAAAATCCGTGTCAAGGAACTTTTTCCCTGTGTTTTCTAGGATTTTTATGGTTTCAGGTCTTATGTTTAAGTTATTAATCCATTTTCAGTTGCTTTTTGTGTCTGGCGTAAGATAAGGATCCAGTTTCATTCTCTTGCATGTGGATATCCAGTTTTCCCAGCACCATTTATTAAAGAAACTATCCTTTCCACGTTGTGTATTCTTCATTCCCCTGTGTAAAATTAGTTGACCATATATGTTTGTTCTATTTCTGGACTCTCTTTTATGTTCCATTGGTCTATGTGTCTGTTTTTATGCCAGTCCACTACCATACTGTTTGATTACTATAATTGGTATTATAACTTGAAATCAGGAAATGTGATTCCTCCAACTCTTGTTCTTCTCTCTCAAGATTGCTTTGGCAACTTGAAGTTTTTTGTTGTTCAATGTTAATTTTGGGATTTTTTTTCCTATTTTATGAAAATCATTGGACTTTTGATAAGGAATTATATCTCTTTATTGTTTTGAGCACTATGGACATTTTAGCAATATTCTTCTAATCTATGAACGTCAGGTATCTTTTCATTTATTTGTATCTTCTTCAGTTTCTTTCATCAGTATTTTATAGCTATCAGTGTGTACAGATTTCTGACTTCCTTGATTAATATTTTAATCTTAAAATAAATCTTCCTTCTTAAATATTTTATTCTCTTTGATGCTATTGTAGATGAGATTATTTTCTTATTTTCTTTTCTGATAGATCATTATTGGCATAAGGAATTTTCATATATTGGTTTTATATCTTTTAACTTTACTGAATTCATGTATTAGTTCAAACTGTGTGTGCATGTGCACGCGCGCACACAGAGACTTTAGAGTTTTCTACGTGTAGGATTTTGTAATCTGTAAAGAGATAATTTTACTTATTCCCTTATGATTTCATCATTTTTAAAGATTTTATTTATTAATTCATGAGAGACACACAGAGAGAGAGAGAGAGAGAGGCGCAGAGACACAAGGCAGAGAGAGAAGCAGGCTGCATGCAGGGAGCCTGACGTGGGACTCGATCCTGGGTCTCCAGGATCACACCCTGGGCTGAAGGTGGCACTAAACCACTGAGCCACCCAGGCTGCCCTCCCTTCTGATTCCAATGCCTTTTAATTTCTGGTCTTGTCTATTATTCTTGCTAATAACATGATCCAGAAACTTTTATTTGGGACTTATACCTAAAGAAAATGAAATCAGTACCTTGAAGAGATACTCTGCATTCCCAGGTTTATTGCAACATTATTTACAGTAGCCAACTTATGAACACAATTTAAATGTCAATCACTAGATAAATGGATAAAACATTTGTGGTATAGATGTGCAGTGGTATTATGCAGCCTTAAAGAAGGAGATCCTGCCCTTTGCAGCAACATGGATGAACCTGGAGGACATTATGCTAAGTAAAGTAAGTCCAGACACATAAGGAAAAAACTACGTGATCTCACTTATATGTACAATCTAAAAAAGCTGAATGTGTAGAAGCAGAAAATAGAATGATGGCTAATAGGCGGGGAGGTGGAGGAAATGTAGAGATTTTGGCCAAAGGGTAAAAGGTTCCAGTTACATAGGATGAATAAGTCTAGACATCTAATGTACTGCATAATGACTATAGCTAATAATACTATATTGAATACTGAAAATTTGCTAAGATTATAGATTTCAGGTATTTTCATTTTTAAAAAAATAGAAACTGTGAGGAAGTACGTTAATAACTCAATAATTACTGCAGCAATCATTTCACTGTATATGTATATCAAATCAATAATTACTGCAGCAATCATTTCACTGTATATGTATATCAAATCATCATGTATCTGTTGTATGAAAGTATCTTAAAGTATACACTTATATAAAGGTGTATTTTTATTAAAAAAATTTAAAGGTAAAGAATAGTTTAAAATTGGCTATATTAATATAGTTATTCAAAAAATATTTATACCTACTCTGGAGGAGTGGTTCTAAATAAATACTGTCACCTCAACCTTAAATAATTTGGAGGACCCTCTTTAGAAAAAAAGAATACATAATTATACATAAACAGTTGTATACTAGACTATGGAAGGAGATCATGCAAATAAGGGGCCGTGAAAAATAAACTTCATTAACCTGATGATATCTCTCATCTCTTATTCCAATGTAGGAATACAGATTTTGTATGCAATATTTATTCCTTTAGGGAAGCTGTGGAATTCTCATCATGTTGTATAAGTTTGCTTGACATGAGCTGGTATTGACTACATGCAGAAAAATAATATTCTATAATTTGAGAGACTTTCTGATATCCCTTAGTCATGTTGGGACTTTTCCCTGTATGTATTTCTAAATAAATAAAGTGCTATTTAAAAAAGTGAAAAAAAAAATAGAAAGCCAAAGAAATAGAGTTAGGAATAAATTGTTATAGTGTCAGTAGTTTAGCATTTTGTACATGTAGGTATTCTTTGTATAGTTTGGTATTTATTTTCTAAAATGTGATATGCAAAAATGAAGTATCCATCAGTAAGTTTCCTACAATAAAAATAAAAATGCCTTTAGTCATCCACTGGGAATAAACGAAAGGCTCATCAGCAAGTTTCTGTATGTAGAGTTCCATGAAGTTGATTTATTTTATATCCCAAACTGTTATATCCATAATTGCTTTTATAAGTCACAACATTATGCTAATGAGATCCATTTATATGTAAAGTTATTTATTTTCATTTTGATATAGATAGTGACTACTATTTTGCAGGAAGTTTGAGACTTGATAATTGATGCTTGTATTTTACTATATGGAAGTACCTTTATATATGTTAATCAAATTAATTCACTTTATAGCTTAATAATTTTTTAAGATTGCTAAATACAATGGGTGAACAAGGGTCATTATTAGAGAAGAAGGAAGAAGGAAGAACGTTGAGTTGACATCCATAATGAACAAGTATCTTTTTCTCTAAGATAGGTTTAAACTCATGCTACAATTCCACTTCAAATGTATGTCTTCCTTAGTTTCTAGTTGACTATAAGGCACTAAACACAAAACATTGTTCTTACTAATACATACAAAAATAACAAAGGACCAGGAAATGCCAGGTAAATTGAAATAGCAGAGAATAGGATTATGCAAACAACTTGTATTTTGTTCTCTAGTCCTGAATAAAAGGAGCAGCAAAAGCAGTTCAGACTCTAATTTTAATGTAGGTCCTGATTTTTTTCATGCCATTTTTGTGCAGAGTTGCTAAAAAACAAGAAATAGATCTGTGTTTTGCTCACTTCTACTTTTATCTGCCCCTGGGTGCCCTTGTTGAGGATTTAATAATATAAAATGACAAAAAAAGATAGATATAAATGGTTAACTTTTAAGTAAATTAAAGTTGATCAGTTGTGTTCTTTCTATCATTTGGGATTTTCAAATCAAGAACAATAAAAGAACACTAAAAATAATGGAACGCATTAACAAGTCCCCCTGGTTTAAAGAAGAGGAACTTGTGTTCAAGAGAAGTGACTTGGCTAAGGTTGTGTAACATGTCAGTAAGAGATATTAAGCTACTCCACTACACCATGGTGTCCCAATTAATTGCTCCATTAGAATGAAATGCTATCAGAAAATAATTGAATTCCTGGGTGTAAGGATGTATTTAATTTCATCATGAGATGATGGAAAATGCTGTTAACTAATAAATGCAAGAAGCTTAAGAATATTCACTTGAGGAAAAGTGTGGTAAGCAGATACGGAGTTGGAAATAACTTTAAAAAGACTCTAATACAGATCAGTTCTTTTATTTTACAAATGAGGAAACAATGAAGATTAAGTGATTTGCCCAAAACATTACAAACAGTTCTAGAACAACTATGATAAGGCAGCTGTATTACATGGTTAACAACCTACATTTTAATGCCAGGCCTCCTAGGTTGATATTTTAGCTTTTATAATAGTTATCTGACCTTGGGCAGGTCATACAATTTCTTTGTACTTGAGGTTCCTCATCTGTTAAAATGGTATGATAATAATACTTATTAAATTTATGAGGATTAATAATATATGTAAAACACTCAGAACACTGCCTAGCAGGTATAGGTGTTCAGTAAATGTTTCTGTTACTAAAAGGCTTTGATCTAATGCTATATTTAAATGTTGTATTTTGTAGTTAACAAAAATTTTTACCTTGATTTGCTCAGCTAGTGAGAGAACCTCAGTGGGACAATTGATGTCTACCATTGTTACCTAGTGTTTTTTTCAATCATACAAATTGTTTCTTTTGTTTCAGTTTTATTATTGTCAACAACTGTGAAAGGCTTTTTTGTTTTATTATAAATAGTTTTAACATTTGAATATCAAGACAAGTGAAAACAAATTTGCTTCATCTTTTAAGCATGTTTAACAAAAAGTGTTCATCTTATCATCACCATTGCCATTTGCTTTTATAAGGAGAAATGACAAAATCATTGCTATTTTTATTCACTATTTTAAGCCCATATATGTATATTTTGAGTAATTTAATTGTACAGTAGATATTGAATGAGTTATACTTTTTCATTTTGCTGCTTATTTAATGTTTCAGTTTAACTTTAGGGGCAGTGATCATATTCATTTTAAAATTGATTAGACAATTTAACTTGGAATTTAACAATGGATATGGCTGAGAGAGATAAGTCTACAAAGAGTATGAAGCATTAGTCTTGTTCTTTTTTTATGTGAGAAGTGCCAGAATTTTATGTTTGTCTGTAAACTGGAGAATCTGGAGGTATATGTGAAGGGTCAGCACCACAGAGATAGTTTTGGTTTCACACAAAAACTCAAAATCCTAAAATTCATGAGCATTGTAAATTAAATGCACTCAAATTGTTTTGAATATTAGTGTCTTAGACTTGAGAGTATGTCATTCCAGGGCGATTATATCCCTGCTTTTAACCACATAGATTCCCTTTACAGAGAGGAAAAGTTTTCATTAGTAATCAGGTACCAATGTTCCCTGTGGAACTGTTTTCCTAATATTACGATAGTTGAGTTTTTACATCCTCCCTTTGTAACTTCTAACCCCTGAAGTAATGAGAGGCTGTGAAAAAACATTTGGTATCAGGAGGTTTCAATAGTGCTGCAGTTGGTTAAATAAATGCAGTTTCATCATTGCTGAAGAGTAAAAAAGTATCTCATAAAACTTTCTTGAAAAATTAATTGGAATTCTTATAATAAAGAAGTACTGTTACATGGATCTAAACTCAGGAAATGTAATCACAGAATAGATATTTTAAGATCCAAAATCATATTGAAATGCCATTTGGATACTATGGTTATTGGGACAGTATGCTTTTAAACATTTTTATTAATGATTTAGATGTGAAATAACAATGAAAATGTGCAGATGTGCTATAAGCATAAATGTAAGAGAAATAATTCATAAAGAGAGGCTTAAGGATTAGCTGCATAGGTGAGGTAATAAAAAAGTGATATATTGTGTAAAAATACAACCAGAGGGTTGTAGAGAGTTGTAATACACCAAGCAGGATAGCAACTTAAAAGATTAAATAACACCTTAAAGACAGGAAATTAGATAGGATCAGCAAAGTAATTTGGCTTAAAAAAAAAGGTAAGAGTATATTCAATACAGAAGCATGGGGTAATTTACAGCATGGGGTAATTACTCTCTTTCAACATATATGAATTTACTAGAAACTTGCATAGAGGTTGAAAGATGATGACGGAGAAGAATCCTAGGCTTACCTTGTCTCAGGAATTCAACTAGGTAACTATCAGATCATCCTAAATACCCCAGAAATTGACCTAAAGACTGGCAGAACAAACCCTACAACTAAAGGAAAAGAAGAAGCTACATAGAAAAAGGTAAGATGTGTGGAGACACAGTTTAGGAGGAAAATGGATGGTGACTACTGCAGTGAGGAGGGAGCCACAGTCATGGAGAAGGGTGAGAGAACACACTAGCACATAAGAGCACACACAGAAAAAGAACCCCATGGAATCAGCTTGGAAAGTGAAAGGGACTCAATTTAATGAGTTTTTATAAGCAGCAGGACTTAAGGCCTGGAGTGTTAAAGGTCAGTAGGAAAGAGGCCAGAGGGCACTGAGGCTGCTCTAGGAGAGAGTGCAGGAAAACAATCTCAGACATACAGCATGGAAACAGTGATCTAAAGAATGCCTGGGGCACACAGTGGGGAGGATATTTGCTTATCTTGGAGAATATTTGCACATCCCAGAGAGGTATTGTTCATGGAGAGACACCACTGTGAACAAAGAAACTGGCCAATGCCATTTCCCTCCCTCAGCCTTCAGCATAAGCATAAGGCCATCTTTGGAAAACAGTACAGCGCTAACATTCACCAAGTAACACTAGGCCCTGCCCCCTCCACACTCCAGTGGAACCACTATTCCTGGGCAGATTTGCCTCAGTCCCAGCGTGGCAAACCCCTTCCAGAAGGCCAGCTCATCTGTCACTGTGTCTCCTGACAAGGAAGTTTTGTGGTGCCTCAGTTTTGATAGTGGTGGTGATAGGTCTCACTTCACAAACAGATCTAGTTAAAATGTACCACATTCAGGGGTTCAGCCGCAGGCTCCGAGCGGCCCCTGCCCGGATGGCAGCAGTAGTTCTAGGGGGAGATACCATGGGCCCTGAGCATATTTTCCCCAATCCGAATTAGGAACTGGGGCCACACCAGGGCCCTACAGAAGGCACTGGGGATTGGAGCAGCGAGGAGCCTGAGGAAGAGCAGGAGGAAACAGGGGCAGGCCCAGCTGGCTACTCCTATCAGCCCCTGAACCAAGATCCTGAACAAGAGGAGGTGGAGCTGGCACCGGTGGGGGTAAGTGAAGATGTAGTTGCTGATATTCAGTATCGGATCCAGGCACTGGGGCTTCATTTGCCAGACCCACCAGTAGACAGCAACGATGAAGAGGAGGAGGGAGCTACCGGACTGAGCAACCACAGCTCTATTCCCATGGACCTGGAACATGTGGAGCTGGTGAAAAGGACGATGGCTGGAGTAAGCCTGCCTGCACCAGGGGTTCCTGCCTGGGCTTGGGAGATCTCAGATGCCCAGTGGGAAGATGTGGTACAGAAGGCCCTCCAAGCTCGGCAGGGAGCCCCAGCCTGGAAGTGACTACCCTAAGAGCTGCCTTATCTCCCTGCATTCCAGGCCAGAACCAGCACAGGACTGAACACATCTCTGGTTGTAATGTCCATCTCCATTTTCCCCCTCTCCCTTTCCACATTAAGGCAAATCAGACTTCTTCTCAGAGACCCACTTTATTCAGTTCTGTACATATGGGGACATTGGCCCAAGCCCAACCCATCTTAGCATGTATCACTCTATGGAGAATAAAGCACCCTATGTACACAGCCAAAAAAAAAAAAAAAAAAAAAAAACATGTACCACATTCAGACCAGGGACCAAACAGTACCCACAACAGGGGAAAGAGAGCCTCTGCAGTTTATTGGCCTGAAGCATAAAGTGGCCAGGACAAAATAGCAGAGTACACCCAGCACACACACTGGAGACCTTCTCGGGAGTGTTAGGCTCAAGGCACTCCAGGATCTCTTCTTCATAAAGCTATTAACCTCAAGAACAGGAGACATAGCTGACTTTACTAACACAGAGAAACAGGCATCAGAACTTAGACAAAACGGGAAGACAGAAAATTATCCCAAATGAAAGACTGGATGAGGCCACAGAGAGCTAAGCAAAATAGATAACATGCCTGACAGAATTTAAAGTAGTAATCATAAGGCTATTCACTGGACTTAAGAGAGGAAGACATTAGTGAGACCCTTAACACAGAGATAAGGAATAACATAGCAGAGATAAAGGGCTCAATAAATGAGATGAGAAACGTGCTTGATAGAATGAACAACAGGTTGGAAGAAGCAGAGGAACAAATTAGTGACCTGGTAGACAGAGTAATGGAAAGTAATCAAGCTGAACAAAAGAGAGAAAAAAGAATTATGCATGAGAATAGACTTAGGAAACTCAGTGACTCCATTAAACATAATAACATTTATGTTATGGGAATCCCAGAAGAAGAAGAGACAGAAAAGGGGGCAAGTAATTTATTTGAAGACACAATAGTTGAAAACTTCCCTAATCTGGGGAAAAACAGATATCCAGATCTGAGACGCACAGAGAACACTCATCAAAATCAACAGAAGCAGACATATAGCCAAGATATTAATTAAATTTGCAAAATATAGTGATAAAATTTAAAGCAGTAAGACAAAAGAAAACAGTACCTTACAAGGGAAACCCATAAGGCTAGCATGAGACTTTTTCAACAGAAACTTTGCAAGCCATGAGAAAATGGCATGATATATTCAAAATACTGAAAGGGAAAAATCTGTAGCCAAAACTACTCTATCCAGCAAAGCTATCATTCAGAATGGAAGAAGAAATAAAGGATTTCTCAGACAAACAACCCTAAATGAGTTCATGTCCACTAAACCATCCTCCAAGAAATATTACAGGGAACTCTGAGTAGTAAAAAAGAGACCAAAAGTGAGATTATAAAGGTAGAAAACAAAAGAGAGGCAAGAATATTCCTGTAAAATATCAGTCAAGAAACTCAAAAAATTAAAGGATAAAATGTAGCAACATATGCTTAAAACATGGGGAGAAAAGGAGAAAAGAATGGGTTCAAACTTAAACAACCATCAATTTAATAAAGGTCGCTATGTGCAGAAGAGGTTATATGTAAACCTAATGGTAACCATATATCAAAACCCACTAATAGATAAGTAATGTGTAAAGGTAAAGAAATCCAAATATATCTCTAAACAAATGAACTAGAGAAAGTAATGAAAGAAAGTTAAAAAAAATCAGATAATCTTCAGAAACAACTATAAGACAATGAAATGATAAATAAATATATATTATCTATAATTACCTTAAATGTAAATGGACTAAATGCTCCAATCAAAAAACATAGGCTAGACAGAATAGATTTAAAAAAAAAAAAAAGCCCGTCTATATACTACCTACAAGACACCTGCAGATTAAATGTGTGAGGATGGAGAAAGTTTATTATGCAAATGGATGTCAAAAGAAAGCCAGAGTAGGAATACTTACATTGTACAAAGTAGACTTTAAATAGACAAAGAAGGATACTATATAATCATAAGGGAGACAATCCAACAAAAAGAGATAGCAAAGATAAATATTTATGCATTCAATATTGGTACGCAATTACATAAAACAGTTAATAACATAAAGGAACTAATCCATAGTAATAAAATATAGTAGGGGATTTTAACACTCCACTTGCATCAATGGACAGATAATCTAAACAGAAAATAAACAAGAAAACAGTAGCTTTGAATGACACATTGGATCAGATGGATTTAACAGATATTTAGAACATTCCATCCTAACAGCAGAATACACATTCAAGTGCACATGGAAAGTTTTTTAGAATAGGCCACATATTAGGCCACAAAACAAGCCTCAACAAGTTCAAGAAGATGAAAATCATACTATGCCTCTTTTTGGACCACAACACTATCAAACTAGAAGTCAACATAAAAAAAAAAAACTAGAAAGACCACAAATACATGGAGGTTAAATAACATGCTACTAAATAATGAGTGGACCAACCAGGAAATTAAAGAAGAAATTTAAAAATCACATGGAAACAAATGAACATGAAAACACAGTGGTCTGAAACTTTTGGGATAAAGGAAAACTGGTTCTAAGAAGAAAGTTTATAGAAATACAGGCCTACTTTAAGAAGCGAGGAAAATTTCAAATAGACAGTCTAACTTTTACACTTAAAAGAGCTAGAAAAAGAACAACAAACAGAACCTAAAACCAGAAGAAGGAAGGAAATAATGAACATTAAAGCATAAGTAACTTATATAGAAGCTAAAAAACAAAATACATGTAGAACAGATCAATGAAATCAGGAGCTACTTCTTTGGGAAAAAATCAGTAAAATTGATAAACTTCTAACCATACTTCTCAAGAAAAAGAGAAAGGACTCAAAATCACAAATGAGAGAGGAGAAATAACAACCATTGCCAAAGATATATAAACAATTGTAAGAACATTATGAAAAACTGTCTGCTAACAAATTAGACAGCCTAGAAGAAATGAATAAATTCCTAAAAACATATCAACTACCAAAAATGAAACAAGGAGAAGTAGAAAACTTGAACAGACAAATTACCAGCAATGAAATTGAGTCAGTAATCAAAAAACTCTCAACAAACAAAAATCCAGGACCAGAAAGCTTCATTAGGTGAATTCTACCAAACATTTAAAGAAGAGTTAATACCTATTCTCAAACTATTCCAAAAAATAGAAAAGGAAGAAAAATTCCAAATTCATTTTATGAGGCCAGCATTTCCTTGACACCAAAACCAGATAAAGATACCACTATAAAAAGAGTACTATAGGCTAATATCCTATGTTTATCCATAAACACAAAACCTTCAACAAAGTACAAGCAAACTGAATCCAATGGTATACTAAAAAAAAGTCATTCACCATGATAAAGTGGGATTTATTTCTGAGTTGCAAAGTTTGTTCAGTATTCACAAAAATCAATCAAGGTGATATGTCACATCAATAAGAGAAAGGATAAGAACCATGCAATCATTTCAGAAGATCCAGAAAAAGCATTTGACAAAGGTACAACATCCATTCATGATAAAAACCTTCCACAAAGAAGGTTTAGAGGAAACATATCTTAACATAATAAAGGCCATATATGAAAAACCCACAGCTTAACATTATCCTTAATGAGAAAAAACTGAGATTTTCTTGTAAGGTTAGGAACAAGACAAGGATGTCCGTTCTCACTATTATTCAATGGTACTGAAAGTCTTAGCCACAGCCATCAGACAAAATAAATAAAAGGCATCCACATAGTAAGGAAGAAGTAGAACTTCCAGTATTTGCAGATGACATGATACTATATATAGAAAACCTGAAAGATTCCACCAAAAATATGCTAGAACTGATCAATGAAATGAGTAAAGTCACAGAATACAGAATCAGTATACAGAAATCTATTGCGTTTACAATTGCACTAAAAATAATAATATACTTAGGAATAAACCTAACCTAACAGGTGAAAGACTTGTACTCTGAAAACTAAAACACTGATGAAGTAAAATCAACAGAACACAAATAAATGGACTAGAAGAACAAATATTGTCTATACTACCCAAAGAAATCTATACATTTAATGCAATCCCTATCAAAATACCAACATTTTTCACAGAGCTAGAACAAACAATCCTAAAGTTTGTGTGGAAAAAAAGACCTCGAATAGCCAAAGCAATCGTGAAAAAAAAAAAAAAACTAAACTGGAGGTATCACAATTCCAGACTTCAAGTTATATTACGGAGCTGTAGTAATCAATACAGTACTGGCACAAAAATAGGCATATAGATCAATAGAATGGAATAGAAAACCCAGAAATCAACTCACAACTATATGATCAATTAATCTTCAACAAAGCAGGAAAGACTATCTAGTGGGAAAGGATAGTCTCTTCAAGGACTGGTGTTAGGATATCTGGACAGCAACATGCAATAGAAAAAAGCCTGGACCACTTTCTTACACCATACACAAAAATAAAATCAAAATGGATTAAAGACCTAAATGTGAGACTTCCTGAGAATATAAAAATCCTAAAAGAGAAGACAGGCAGTGAGCTCTTTGACATCAGTTGCAGCAACTTTCTAGTTATATCTCCTGAGGCAATGGAAACAAAACCAAAAGTAAACTGTTGGGACTACATCAAAATAAAAAGGTTCTGCACAGTGAAGGAAACAATCAACAAAATGAAAAGGCAACCTACAGAATGAGAAAAGATATTTGCTAATGACATAACTTAAACAACTCAGCACCTCAAACCCAAATAATCTAATTAAAAATGAGCAGAAGACATGAATAAACATTTCTCCAAAGAAGACATTCACTTGGACAACAGACTCATGAAAAGATGCTCACCATCACTTACCATCATGAGATGCAAATCAAAACCACAATGAGGTGTCACCTCATACCCGTCAGGTGTCAGAATGACTAAATTCCACAACACAAGAAACAACAAGAATTGGCAAGGCTGTAGAGAAACTGATATAGCCACTGTAGAAAGCAGTAGGGAGTTTCCTCAAAAAGTTAAAAATAGACCTATGATTCAGCAATTACACTACTGGGTATTTACTGAAAGAATACAGAAACACTAATTCAAAGGTATTTATGCACCCCTATGTTTATAGCAGCCTTATTTACAATAGCCAGCCCAAGTGTCTATCAGTTGATGAATGGATAAAGAAGATGTGGTGTGTATGTACATATGTGTATGTATATAATGGAATAATACTCAGCTATGAAAAAGAATGGAATCTTGGAATTTGCAATAACATGGATAGAGCTAGAGAGTATAATTCTAAGTGAAATTAATCAGTGAGAGAAAGACACACCATATGACTTCACTCATGTGGAATTTAAGAAACAAAACAATGAGCAAAGGGGAAAAAAGAGAAATAAATCAAGAAAAGACTCCTAACTATGGAGGACAAACTGTTGGTTACAAGAGGGGAAGTGAGTGGGGGAATGAATGAAATAGGTGATAGGGATTAAGGAGTGTTGTGTTGAGCACTGGGTGATGTATGGAATTTTTGAATGCCTGTATTGTATACCTGAAACTAATATAGCACTATGTTACTAACAAAAATTAAACATTTAAAATAAAAAATTTCTTGCATAATCTGGACACTAATGATCATCATTAAAGGACTGTAAAGGAAAAAATCTTTCCAAACTATTTGAAGCCACAAGCATCCAAGAATGAATTAGAGAAGTTATACACTAATTAGAACAAGGGTAAACTAAATTAATATAGTTTTTCCTATGAATATAACGTTAAATTATCTAACATTTATTGTCTACAACATGATAGATACTATATTGAATGTTTTATATGTTTTATATGTCTGCATTATCTTATTAAATAGTCATTGTCCCTATGAGGAAATGGATGGTTTAGAGGGTTTTAAGATTTACTCAAAATCAAACAGTTCCTTGTGGCATAGGCAAACATTTGTCCATCTGATTAGTATATACAATCATAACCAATCTGTAATTAACAGATTATGTGTAGCTGTAGTATAACTATCAACATAGGAAATCAATTTGAATATTAACATAATGGAGGTGTGTAATTTGTGATAAATATTCAGAGATCTACAAATAAATGCAGTTTATCTTATTGAAAATGAAACTTAAAATTTGAATTGGTTTTGACTTACCTCTCAGATCTGCCCATGGTTTCTAATATTTTTCTATTACTTTTCTTCTTTATTCTGTTTCACATTTCCCTTCCTGGATCAGTCCTGCAATTTATTCTTGGCTTTTACTCTTTGTCCTCTTGAATGCTGCCTCAATATGGAGGCCTATTTCTGTCTCTTGTTTAGGGTACTGTAATCCTTACCTTCTATCATGCTCCAATCCCACATATTATTTCCTGTCTATTTCAATGCCTAAGAAACATTTATCTTCATTCTTTTTACTTTTAATTCTGGAAGTTAGATGTCCAAAATTGTAATATCTTAAGTATGTAAAATACATATTCAGATGGATGGGAACCACTAAATAATATATAGAAAAAATAATAAAAAATAGTAACTGAGTTCAATAATATTCTGGGGATCCCTAGGTGGCTCAGCGGTTTAGCGCCTGCCTTTGGCCCAGGGCGTGATCCTGGAGTCCCGGGATCAAGTCCTATGTCTGGCTCCCAGCATGGAGCCTGCTTCTCCCTCTGCCTGTGTCTCTGCCTCTCTCTCTCTCTCTCTCTCTCTCATGAATAAATAAATAAAATCTTTTAAAAAAGAAAACAAAACAACAACAACAAAAAAACATCGGCTTTTTTCAGCTGAACCTGAAGCAGATTTTGGTTGCCTTGTCAAGTCAGGGTGGGCCCAAGGCTGTCCTTCTAGAACAGCTGGTTCTGAGCATGCTCCAAGCCCATGTGTCCCACCACATTTGCCGCAGTGAACGCCTACCTCTACATTCCACAACATTCAAAACTATACATTTAAGAAGCTTGTGGCATTTGTTCTCTGGCTTAGTGATCTGCTAGATTGCTTGAGGGCAGCCTCCTTCCTTCCAGTGTTTACAGCAGAGCAGTGCCACTGCTAGAATAGAAACAAGCAACAAGGCATGCATTTGGCCCAAATAAACCAACGCTGGTTTATGGAAAAAAAAATTTTTTTCAGCTGTTTAGTTTATTTTCCAAAAGATAGATACACTGACATTAAGCAATTGACTTACTTGAGGTTTTTAATTTAACTGGTTGATTAGATATTTTATATACTAATGAAACTTCATAATGTAGATTCACTAGATACCAGTAGCACCCTTCTCAAGTTGTATTGATCAAAAATATCTCCAGACATTGCCAAATATCCTCTGGGTAGGGGCTGAGAGGTCAAAATCAATAAAGTATGGACTAATACTGGTTTGTACTAAAAATGCATTCAGCTTAATTCCAGACTTTAGGAATTAATGAATTAAGTATACAATGTCAGTATGAATTACCATTATAAGCTGCTCATTTAGATTACAAAGATATTAAGGGCTGTGACCATCTTTTAGACTTTATATGGAGAAACATAAATGTAAATTAGGTATTTATAATAAATGGCAAAATTTGGGATGCCTGGGTGGCTCAGTGGTAGAGTGTCTGCCTTCCTAGGGTCTAGGGTGTGACCCCCATCGGGCTCCCTGTGAGGAGTGCTTCTCCCTCTATGTCTCTGCCTCTCTTTCTTTGTCTCTCATGACTAAATAAGTAAAATCTTTAAAAATAAATAAAAGGCAAAATTTCTCAAATTGAGTGAAAATACAGAAGATACACCTAAGGCAAAATAATTGAAAAAGATTTAAAGCAAAATATAAGGGAGTGACTGGCTGGCTCAGTCAATAGAGCTTATGACTCTTGATTTTGGGACCATGAGTTTAAGCCCCATGCTGGGCATGGAACCTACTTTAGAGTATATATATGCATCTGGGTGGCTTAGTGATTGAGCATCTGCCTTTGGCTCAGGTTGTGATCCCAGGATCCTGGGATTGAGTTCAGCATGAGGCTCCTGGTGGGGAACCTGCTTCTTCCTCTATGACTCTGCCTCTTTGTGTGTCTCTCATAAATAAATAAAATCTTAAAAATATATGTGTAGGGAAGCCCAGGTGGCTCAGCAGTTTAGCACAGCCTTTAGCCCATGTGTAATCCTGGAAACCCAGGATCGAGTCCCACGTTGGGCTCCCTGCATGGAGCCTGCTTCTCCCTCTGCCTGTCTCTCTGCCTCTCTCTCTGTGTGTGTCTCTCATGAATAAATAAATAAAATCTTAAATATATATATATATATATGTGTGTGTGTATGGCAAAAAATAAAATGTAGGGATGAACGAAGATATTCTACACACATACAAATTGAAATAAAGCAGGATACAAATTATTTCAAAGTATATGTTACACTTATTAGGACAGTCATTCTTAATTTTAAAAAGCTATAATCTTCAATAAAGATATAACTATTATATATGCAATTGATTCTTGAACAATGGGGTTAGGCGCATGGACCTCCTGTGCAGTGGAAAATCCACATAGAAACTTTTTTTTTAAGATTATTTGAGATGTTGAGAGTGAGCACATGGTTGCATGAATATGGGGGGGCAAAGGGAGAGAGAGAGAATTTCAAGCCTATTCCTTGCTCTGCATGGAGCAAGAGGCAGGACTCAATCTCAGAACCTTAAGATCATGTCCTGAGCTAAAATTAAGAGTTGGATGCTCAACTGACTGAGCTACCCAGGTGCCCCTCCACATAGTAACTTTTAACTCCCCCAAACTTCATTGTCTACTCTTGACCAGAAGCCTTATGAATAATATAAACTGTTAACACGTATTTTGTATGTAGTATATAATGGATTCTTACAATAAAATAAGCTAGAAGAAAGAAATTGTTATTAGAAAATCATAAGGTAGGGGTGCCTGGGTGGCTCAGTTGGTTAAGCCTTCTTCTCTTGATTTCAGCTCAGGTCATGATCTCAGTGTTGTGAGATCAAGCCCTACATTGAGCTCTGTGCCAGGTGTGGAGCCTGCTTGAGATTTTTCTCTTCTCCCCTCTGCCCTTCCCCACCTCTGATAGATCATGCTCTCTCTCTCTTTCTAAAAAAGAAAAGAAAAGAAATCATAGAGAAAATACACTTAAAATATTGTACTGTATTTACTGATAATGTAAATTTATTTTGTCTGTTTACAAGATGAAATGTCAATACTTACATCAATGCTGTCTTCTATGATAAAAAACACTGTGGACATTATACTTATTACTAACACTGAAATGAAAAATGAGGGATAATGTGAAAAAAAATTGTCTTTATTTACAGCTATAACAGCTTATGCATTGATAATAAAGCAGTAATATGATTACTTTATGGTAACCTAGTATAATCGATACAATTACTACATGGCAGTGAGTCTATACAGTGATGAATTAATTGTTATAAAATTTTTATGGCATATGCTATTACAGTTATTTTCATAATGCAGTATTGGGAAAATAGTTACATTTAAAAAAAAACCTACTGTGATGATAAGCTCAGTTTCTCCAATTATAAGAGAGAAGGGCATATTGTAGGGTAATGTAATTCTTTAAAAGTTATAAAGTAGTGGGAAACCTAGCACATTATTAATTTTATATTGAATATCATTCACCTTATGCCCATGTTAGGATAGGCTATCTACTTCTGCACAAGTCTTACACACAATATTCTACATGATACTTAGGCAATGAGAAAGATGATGACATAGAATATCTCATATACTTCTTTGCAGTACAGTTATTAGATTTTTGCACAAAGGATACTTATACACAACATATAAGTTTTTAACTGTTTAGTGGGATGATTATGTAATATTCATTAAATGGAAGGAGACCAGGAGACCATCATAAAGGTCTTCATCTTTGTCTTCATGCTGAATAGGCTGTGGGAGAGAAGGGGTTGGTTTTGCTCTCTTAGGAGTGGCAGAAGTGTAGGAGGGAGGAGGGGAAGCAAGAGAGGCAGGAGCACCTGGCGTAACTTCCTGGAAATACATTATACTTTTTTTCTGACTTTTTGCATTTCCATTTTTCTGAAAATGTTACTATATGGTACTAATCCTTCTACTATTTGCTTTAGTTTCAGTGCCTATATCATAGAAGGGTCCATTGTCAAAAAACAAGTCAAAAGAAGTCTTGAATAATCAGTGCCCTTCTGCCAGATTATCTGTTTTCTGGCACTACTTTTTGAAGAATTTTTTAAATTTAAATTCAGTTTAGTTAACATAATCTGTATTATTAGTTTAAGGGGTAGTATCTGGTGATTCATCAGTCACATGTAACACACAGTGCTCATTGAATCAAGTGTTCTCCTTAATGCCCATCACCCAGTTACCCTATTCCCCCACCCATCTCCCCTCCAGCAACCCTTAATTTGCTTTCTATAGTTAAGAGTCTGTTATGCTTTGCCTCCCTCTATGTTTTCATCTTATTTTATTTTTCCTTCCTTTCCCTTTGTTCATCTGTTTTGTTTCTTAAATTCCACATATGAGTGAACTCATACAGTATTTTTCTTTCTTTGATTGACTTACTTTGCTTAACACGATATCCTCTAGTTCTATCCACATCACTGCAAATGGCAAGATTTCAATTTTGATGACTGAGTAATATTCATATATATGTGTGTGTATACAACCCCACATGTTCTTTATCCATTCATTTGTCAATGGACATCTGGACTCTTTCTATAGTTTGGCTATTGTGAATATTGCTGCTATAAACATTGGGATGCATGTATCCCTTTGAATCACTATGTTTGTATCCTTTGAATATATAACTAGTAGTGCAATTGCTGGGTCATAGGGTAGTTATATTTTTAACTTTTTAAGGAACCTCCATACTGTTTTCTAGAGTGGCTGCACCATTCGTACCAGTAGTGTAAGAAGGTTCCCCTTTCTCTGGATCCTCACCAACATCTGCTTTTTCCTGAGTTGTTAATTTTAGCCATTCTGACTGGTGTGAAGCGGTATCTCATTGTGGTTTTGATTTGTATTTTCCTGATGGTGAGTGATGTGAGCATTTTTTTCATGTGTCTGTTGGCCATTGTATGTCTTCTTTGGAGAAATGTTTGTTCATGTCTTCTGCTTATTTCTTGATTAGATTTTTTTGGTTTTTTGAGTGTTGAGTTTGATAAATTCTTCATAGGTTTTTATATACTAGCCCTTTATCTGATAAATCATTTGCAGGTATCTTTTCCCATTCTGTAGGTTGCCTTTATTTTTCTCAGCTGTTTCCTTTGCTGTGCAAAAGCTTTTTATCCAGATGATGTCCTAGTGGTTCATTTTTGCTTTTATTTTCCTAGCATCTGGCAACATGTCTGATAAGAAGGCCAAGGTCAAAGAGGTTTCTGTATGTGTTCTCTAGGATTTTGATGGACTCCTGTCTCACATTTAGGTCTTTCATTCATTTTGAGTTTATTTTTGTATATCGTGTAAGGAAGTGGTCCAATTTCATTCTTTTGCATGTGGTTGCATGTGGTTGTCCTTTTTCCATTGGATATTCTTTCCTACTTTGTCAAAGATTAGTTGACCATAGAATTGAGGGTCCATTCTGGGTTCTACTATTCCATTGATTTATGTGTCTGTTTTGTGCCAGTAGCATACTATCTTGATGATTATAGATTCGTAATAGAGCTTGAAGTCTGAAATTGTGATGCCACCAGCTTTGTTTTTCTTTTCAACATACCTTTGGGCTGTTGAGGGGCTTTTCTTGTTCCATACAAATGTTAGGATTTTTTGTTCCAGCTCTGTGAAAAAAGTTGATGGTTTTTTGATAGGGATTGCATTGAATGTGTAGATTTCTCTGGGTACAGGTTTTGTTCTTCCATCCATGAGCATGGAATGTTTTTCCATTTCTTTATGCCTTCTTCAATTTCTTTCATAAATGTTCTATACTTTTCAGAGTACAGATAATTTACCTCTTTGGCTATATTTATTCCTAGGTGTCTTATGGTTTTTGGTGCAATTTTGAATGGGATTGATTCCTTGATTTCTCTTACTTCTGCTTCATTGTTAGTGTATAGAAATGCAACTGACTTTTGTCTGGCACTCCTTTTTCTACATCTTCTTTCTTACTGTCTGATACTGGTTAAGAAGCTTTCATCTCTATCAGGTTGTCTTCTATTACCTTCTCTGGTGCCATCTTAAATTTCTCCAAGAACCATATCTGAAAACCTTTAGCCTCCAACTTTTTTGTCATATCCACAATCTCTGTCATGATTTTCTTGATGGTTGTCATAAATCCTGTAAAGTCATACATACATACATACATACATACATACAACATTCAGATATAGTTTTCTACAGCAGGAATTTATTTTTTTGAACTTGATGGCCTTTATTACTTTTCCTATAACAATGATGGTATTTTCAATTGTGTAATCCTTCTAGACTTGCAGGATTTTCTCTTCCATAGTGTTGACAATCTTTTCCATATAGTGTATGTATGTGTAAGGAGCCTTAAAGGTCCTTATGAAACTCTCATCTAGAGGCTAGATTAGAGACACTGTGTTTGAGGGCAAGTAGACTTTGGTGTTGAATTCTTGGGGCTTGGAGTCTCCAGCAGCATTGTTGAATATCAAAAGAACTTTAAAAAATAGTCCCTTACTGGCAAGGTACTTCATGACTTCAGGGACAAAGCATCTATAGAATCAATCCAGACAAAGGGTTCTCAATGTCCAGGCCTTCTTCTTGTGTAACCAGAAGACTGGCAGCTGGTATTTATCTTTTCCCTCTAAGACTTGGGAACTAGCAGCTTTATAGATAATGACAGTCCTGATCATAACCCTAACTGCATTTGTTAACCTGTTTCTCTCTGCCATAAATCCTGATGATCACTTCTCTCCCTTGTTAATAATGTTCTCTGTGGCATTTTTTTTCCAGAATAAAGCACTTTTCATTTGCATTAAATACCTGCTCAGGCATATATCATTTCTCTTCAGTGATTTTTGTAATGGCACCTGGGAATTCATCTGCTGCCACGTGGTTATCAGAAGTTGCCTCTCCTGTTATACTGACATTTTTTTTAAGCCAAAGCTCTTTATGATTTCTGTGTTTTACATTTTAAAAGCCACTTTTTAGCTAATTTTTGTGTATGGTGTGAGGTCTAGGTCAAGGTTCTTTTTTTTTTTTTTTTTTTTTTGCTTTTTTAAGATAAAGTTTCAATTTTTGCCCACAAAAACACATGGATATTTTAAATAGCTATAAATGGAATTGATAAGGGTACAAAAGGCACTTAGAGTAGTTGGAAATACAAATTGGTGAAAACAAATGTGACACAGCATTTGCATTTCTTGGTATTTTTCCAAAGATAAATAATCAGAGATGTATACAAAAATATGCATAGAATAGAGTTGACTAAAGTGTTAATACAGGAAACACTGGAAACAATCTACATGTCCAGTAGCAGGATGACTGATTAGTAGAATAAAATACACCAAGATTAGAATTTTGTGTAGTCATGTGAAAATGTTCACAGCCTATAAATGAAAAACAGTTTACAAAACATTAAGCACAATGTTAATAGAGATTATGAATGATTTTTATTTTGTGTTTTTTTTCTAAAAGTTCCAGCAATATTCAGTGTTACCATTGAGCGTATTTTTTATTTTGAGAACTTATTGTAAATAAAGCATAGAACAGTTTTGCATTTTATTGTGGTTACTATTGTTTTAATTAGTTTTTCTTTCATGACTTTAAAAGTTTTGCAGCACTTAAAAATAATAATAAAAGTAGTGTAGCATTTTAATGTTAGTTTTATGAAAAGGAAAGTACTTTTCCCTCAGCAGACTATATTTTCGACTTTGTAATGAAAATTATTAAAATATATATTAATTTAAATATAATTACACACATGTAATTTTAATTTTAAAATAAATCCTCCTATATGTACTATAGTGACAGATTTTCTATTACTAAATTTTAGAAAAGAAAAAAGATATATGAAAAAAATGCGCCATGGTTTCTATTTGTAAGGGAAGTAACCTGCAATTTCTTTCTTAGATAGCTCAAAGCTTATTATTAAAATTAACTACCTTTATTATCTTTAAGAAACATTTTCTTACTTTTTTCACACTGAGTAATTTATGCTCCTTTAACTACTGTAACTATGATTTTATATTGACTTCTATTGTAGTGCTATAGGGAAGAAAAATCACTCATTTTCCAGCAAAACTGGTGGAGCAAAGGAACAATGGTATAATAAATATGCTAAAAATATAGAGGTCCTCAATAAAAAGAAACATGCTCTATTGCAATTGTTGCCAGAGTACATCTAGGTTATTAAGCAGGTGATACTTTTAATTTTTATTCATACACTTCATAAGGTAGGTAATCTTGATAACCAAGTAAGTTTTTTCTGTGCTATATCTTTCAAAAAGATAAATAAAAAGAAAACATCTCAGGTTCTAAGGAGTTTAGCTAAGGACTTAGAGAGCTAAATAACTTAAATTTTTGTATAAAGTTATTAAAAGAAAAAATATATCATTATGTGTGTATTGTATATTCACAAAGATGAATACATATGCATATTTTATAAATGAGACCAAAAGATTATGTTGCATGATTTCTATTCTGAAATGTCCTCAAATGAAGGAATAAGAATTGTAATTAGTAATGTTTGTTTAGAACACTTTTACCAATTCTTGAGGGAGAAGGGGGGGAAAAAACGAAAAAAAGTAGCAAATTTGAAGGATCTCTATTTCTTATAGATTGGATAATTTACAGGATATATTGACATATAGTAATATATGGAACTATATAGAAAAATTAAAAAATTCATAATGTCATAATAACACTGGTTTTTATTCATAGATTGAAGTGTGTGATACTGAAGGTAGATGAAGTAGGCTATTATTTTTTTGTACACTTAAAATGTTTTAGATGAATCTAGATCTTCTTAAGGTCCTTTAAATACAGAGCATGTGTGTATTTCTCAGCCATCTTCTTAAAAATGTGTGTTTATACCCTCATGGATATTTAAAAATTGCTTTCATAGTGTGTTTGAAGGACATGTTTGAACTAACTATAGGAACCTGACAATTCATTTTAATAAAATTTTATCTTCAGTATTGCACATATTGAAATCCGTCTAAATCAACCATAAGGTTTTTTTTTCTCTTATATAATTCCTCAACTTTCATGATACATTTCTAGTCTCCCTTTAGCATTCTTACTGGGTATTTTTTCCTATACCCTGTGCTGAATTAACTAAAATGAAGATGCACTGTTTCTTAATGCTTGTTCTTTTGCCTTCATTTAGAATGCCATGTCCTCAACTTTTCACTACTGTTTTCACTTGTTGAGATTCTGCTTCTCCCATAGCATTGTGGATAAAGTTAACAATACTATATTATATACTTCAGAATTGCTAAGAAACCGATCTTACTGTACTCACCACAAAAAGGAAATGTTAAATTTGGGACGTGATGGAGCTATTAGCGAATTCTACAGTAGTAATCATATTGCAATATATAAATATATATATAATTACATATCAAATCAACAGAGTTGTAAACTTTAAACTCACACAATGTTATATATCAATGATATCTCAATTTTTTAAAATTTACTTTTCCTACAACAAAGAGTATCACATGTTTTCTGAAGCATAATTTGATTCCCTTAATATGGCTTTTCACTTATGTTAATATATAACATAATTTTATTATATTTTCCACATCTTCCCAATTTTATATCCTTGAGGTAGGAGCTAGTTTATAAATCTTTGTACTTTTTCTGTTGTGTACTTTTGATATATAAATAATTTCAACTTAGTAAGAGTTGTAATAACTAACAAAAATAAATATGAAGGAACACATAGCTACATGGCAGTGTGATAAAGATCTTTGACCAGCTTTACAAACGTAATTGATGTGTTAGGGTCAATAAGAGAAGTCACTTAAATTCAACAGCTTGCTAAAAGTATAGCAACAAATCATCGAAGGTAGAGATTTTATTTTAAAATATTTTAAGAAGAGTGATACCAGATTCTGATTTTTAGTGATCTTAGGAAGTTTTCTAGAGTTAATATACAGATGGTAATAGGTAGTTTTCAGGGAGTTTAATAAAATTAAAAATACAGGTAAAAAAATATGCTTTCCAACAATGATTAGATTTATCACAGAGGAAAAAAATTCTTAAAAGTGATTGAATTTGTTGCAAGTGTGCTTTTGAAATATTTGTTCGGAAAGCAGTTTTCATATTTTGGCCAGATAAAAGTGTTATTAATTTGTTTTCCATTCGGTATTACCAATCAGCAATATAATCACAGATATTAGAATTACTTGTCATATTAAGTAGAAAAATGTAGCCAGAATTACCCTTAAGATGAAGTCTTACTAAGAAATGGAAGCTGCATTTTAGAAATACACTTGATTATACAGTTCTAAGATATTATTGCCTGGTTATTGAATATTAGTGTCATGTGAATCACTGTTATTTCACTGATTTTACAGACTAAACACTGTCTTCTGTCACTCATCTCAAAGATCTCAGTTAAAAATTGATTCACAGAGTGTGAGGATGAAGGAACTTACATGTAAACTGATAGGATTGGTTTAAATTAAATTTTTCACTTGTTCTTCCCAAGTAAGAAAGCTGCATAAAGATTAATCTAGTGGCTTTGTTAAGAACTGGGAGTAAAAGTAGCTTGAAAATAAAAAGATTCTTAATATAACAAGTCCTTCATAGGTTTGAGCTTTATATTCTGAATGGGAAAATAGGATTTAAGCAAAACTTTCCACATTTTAATAAATATAAATTTTTTTCTCAAATTTTAACTTTTAGAGAACATGTATAAAACAAAATATTAGGGCAGCCCAGGTGGCTCAGCAGTTTAGCGCTGTCTTCAGCCCAGGGTGTGATCCTGGAGACCTGGGATTGAGTCCCACGCTGGGCTCCCTGCATGGAGCCTGCTTCTCCCTCTGCCTTGTCTCTGCCTCTCTCTTGGTGTCTCTCATGAATAAATAAAATCTTTTAAAAATATATTATATTCTAGGAAATAATCAGTTATTTGTAACTTTAAGTTTGAATCAGGTAATACAAGTGTAAATTTAAATAGCAAATACTTTAGTATTACATTTTTGAAATTGCATTTTCATTAACTTGGATCAAGCACAAAATTGCTTTTAAATAACAATTTTTTTCACTCAGGTATGAAATTTATATGGAGAATCATAATACAGATGAGTTCTACAGAAACTTTTACCATTAGTGTCCAGAATGCTTTTCTGTAGTGTTACATATATTTTAAAGATAACTGCAATCAGAATAATAGGTAAAAACTTTGAACTTTTCTAAATAGAACAAAAATTTCTAATGTTAGAGTATTTATTGCCTTTCCCTTTTCATTAAAGGATTTCATTAAAAGGATTTCACTTAGTTTCTTCCGTTCCTTTGACTTCTAAAAGGCCTTTATTCAGGTCACAGGCAATTTGAGGATTCTATTAGGCCAGATGGAAGGAAAGAAAAGGATGAGAGAATAATTTTTGTGGGAGTTTTATGAAGAGGGAATTTGGAGAAACTCCAGTGTAAGGGGAAGATACAAAGAAGGATTTTTAAAAGTATTGCTCAAGAAATGACAATAAAGAACTTAAGTTATTTTGAAATTAGTTTTCAACTGTCATCAGGTTCCTCTGGCCACAACACAGCTTGAGATGAGACAATATGGGTCAAAGATTTAAATAAGAATTGTCAATAGTTTTGTATCAACAATTGAGATGGGAATGTGGGGGGAATTGGAAAGTATTGCCACAAGATAATATTCATTGTTGTTTTTAATTTTTGTTGATTGCAATTTGCTATTTAATTCTGTTAAGGAACTAGTTATGTAGCTGATTTATGATCTACCACTTTTATCACAAAAATAACAATTACATGTATTTTTTCTCCTCTGGGGCATTCAATTTTATGTTGGCTTGGGGAAGAGAGCATAGGAAGGAGGAGTAGAATAAAATTTGATCCAGTATATCTTTTCTATCTATGAAATAAACTTGGCAAGTCTGTATTTTTTCTATTTTTGACCTGTTACCCAGCATATTCTACTCTATACTGTTAGCCAAAGTTTCTCTTTTAGTTTCTCATTTTTTCTAACTGGAAATGCAGGATGCAGTCTCTAAAGTAACCAGGTTTCAGATCAGTTCTTCAAGATTTAATGATACCAATCAACATGGCAATTGCGTTTTTTTTTTTTCCTTTTTAGCCTTATCTGTTATTTTAATACTCAAATTGCTCAAGACATAACTGGTAAAAAGATTTCTAGAATAATCCTTGACATCATAACTTTTAAGAGAATGTTCTTCAGTATTATTTGTATATATTGTATAATTATTACATGCTGTTTCTATATATAGATTTCCAAAAGAAAAGGAAAAAGGAAGAGCAATTTTTAAACTCCCACTGGTACTTCATAGATTTTTTTTAAAGAAATGTGTTCATTTTTTATTTATTTTATTTTTATTTTATTTTTTTAAAGATTTTATTTATTTATTCATGCCAGAGAGAGAGAGAGAGAGATACACAGGCAGAGGGATAACCTTTTTTTTTTTTTTATTTGACTGGATTCTTTCATTAGCAACACTTGTGACCTCATCTAATTTAAAACCCCTGATATTAGAGCAGAATTGATTGGTCATGTAGGAAAAATCATCTCTAGGACTTTCCAGGTGGAACCTACTGTGTAAAACCAATCTTTCATAGATTAGAAAGATGGATTTTCATTGTTTTTGTTTATTTCTATGAAAGCAGAAACTGGAAAATTTGAAAAAGTAGAGGTGGTAAAGATTAATTCAGTTCTGATTTTAATGGTAAAATGACTTTGCAAATGGTATTTGTTATCATTAACATTCAAACTATTTCATGAACAAAAATGAAACTCAGTTTTAGTAATTAGGTAGTTAAGTTCAGAAATATATATATATAACTGATAGCCTCACAAGCTGGAAAAATACATTATTTGGAAACTACCTGTGCATTGTTTTCTTGCAGGGAACAAATCACAAGACAGTGGCATAGCAGAGATGGAAGAACTTCCCGTACCACATAACATCAAAATAAGCAACATCACATGTGACTCATTCAAGATTTCATGGGAAATGGATTCAAAGTCAAAGGACCGTATTACACACTATTTCATTGACCTCAATAAGAAAGAGAACAAGAACTCTAATAAATTTAAACACAAGGTAAAATCTTAACACATACTTACATTCATTTGCCTCTTAAAATCTGAGTAGGAGGGTGTTTGAAAAGAAAAAATAATATTCTATTAATTACTTATATGATGCATTTGACATTGGGAAGAATAAAAATTACATGTCATTTTAAAGCTCAATCCCTTTAAGAAATTTTGTAAGAAATGAAATGCCAAGTATAATATTAAAATACATTTTTTCCAAAAAAGATAAAATTATGACTCTCATATAGACATAAAAGTGAACATGTGTTAAAGATTTAACTAATTAATGAGGTAACTAATGAAGTGTTACAACCAGTTCAAAGTATAATCCAAAGAATAGACACAGTCATAGATCAGGATATTGAAATAAATGTATAACTAGAGGCAAAACTGATTTGGGGTCAGAAAGGAACAAGGGCCAGAAGAAATGGATGAACAAAATTCATTTGCATATATTTAAATAACAGTTATCAGTTATCTACAAATCACAGTGTTATAAAACAGCTTCCACAGAATCAGAAGAAAATAGCAATAAGAGTGTGCTATAGGCAATGCATAGTTTTCATTAAAGCATACATTTTCCATATAATAACTTTTGAGAGAGGAATGTGATATAACTTATAAACTTTAGAGTATTTGTAAAATACTTTAGGACTGAAAGTTGCTTTATGTAGTCAATTTTATTTTGTGGTTTGAGAATGAAAATTAACCTTAATATGTCTTAATATGACATACTACACCCTTTGTTTTTACTTCTTATAACAGTCTACTTATTACATAGCTTTGCTGATATATATCTCTCTACATACACATTAGAGGTAGTATAGAGATGTAATAGTTATTAAGTATTCTTATGTTTCAGTATTTTCACTATGAAAACTGGTCTTTTTTAAATTTTGATACTAAATTTAGCTTGGCAAATCTTTTAGAAGAGCTGCCTTATCTTTTCTGGGAATTACATCTTTTACCAAATGCCCAGTTATACACACTAATGATAAGTGAGGATTATATGTATAGATAAGTGTGAGAGAACAAAATTGATAAGTCATTCTAACCATGTTCCCATTTTCTGGTTATGGATATTCTCTTTGTTGACATTTGCCTTCTTGAAGTAGTTTTAAAATATTTCCTTGAAATTAGCTTTGAAATAATGTTAAATGATGATTAGGTCAAGATTTGACCCTCTTTTCTTCATTCTACATTTAGAAAGCTGTGTCTTTGGAAACATAGTGAATATTCAACTAGCAAGTTTAATAACCTTATTAATCATTATTTAGAAATACACAAACATTCCTGTGACATAAGCTCCATACTTGAATATAACTGAAGTGGATATTACCTCTTTTGTATATAAAACTGATTCATTTATCTTAAAATCGTTATTTTAAAAATGTTCTCCCTTCACATGTAAAATATTTAGTAATGGGCTACTCTGGGAAAATTATTGAGTAGTATAAATTAAGCAAATATATTTTAAAATACAAAATCACAATTGAACACCAATAAAAAATAAATTTATAAAAAAAAAACAAAATCACTGAATTTTATTTGTCATGTTTCTGGGTTTGGGGAGGTTTGATTTTGTTTTATCATTTAATATTAGAATATTGCATTTTAAGGAGCATAATATATAAGGAGTGTTCAGAAAACAAGAATCAAGAAAACAGGAATCTAAATACATTTGTGTCATAAACTAGCTGTATGACCTTGGGCATGTCTTTTGATTATTTTTTGCATCTGGAGAATAAAAGATTTGAAGATAATAATTGTTGATATCTTTAAAAAGGATAATTCTATCATCAGCCAGGAATTTAACAACTTGCTATATATTATTTATAATTGATTCAAGTTATACTGCTAAATTATTTCCTCCCTCCCTACCTCCCTTCCACCCTTCCTTCTTTCCTGTTTTTCTGTCTTAGGATGTTCCAACAAAATTGGTAGCAAAAGCTGTTCCCTTGCCCATGACGGTCCGTGGACACTGGTTTTTGAGCCCAAGAACTGAGTATACAGTAGCAGTGCAGACTGCTTCAAAACAGGTTGATGGTGATTATGTTGTGTCTGAATGGAGTGAAATTATAGAATTCTGCACAGCAGGTAAGAGAACTAGGTAGAAATACAAAACAAAAACAAAAACAAAAACCCTTAATATTATTTCCTTAAAAGCTAATTACAAAAAGAAAAATTTAATTATAAGGTGATATGAAATGCATTGGGTTATTTTTGCATTGACAATAGCATTGTATAATAGAACAAACTATGCTATATTGGTTGGAGTGAGCTTAGATTCTCAGCAAAAGCTGAGTAAGGACTTTAAATCAGTTCTTTGATACATAATTTGATTTTTCAAAGTAAAAGCTTTGCAAATGAAATTGGTTCAGTTTGAATATATATTGAAGCATGTTTTGAGCTTCATTTTGAGAGAGAGCGTTTTCTTTCTTTTTTTCTTTCTTTTTTTTTTTTTAATTTTCACAGATATTGATGGTGCCTGGGTGGCTTAGTCGGTTAAGCATCTGTCTTAGGCACAGGTTATAATCCCATGATTCTGGGGTCAAGCCGTGGGCATCATGGAGTGGCTTGACCTGCTCAGCAAGAAGCCTGAGCCATCATGGAGTGGCTCCCTGCTCAGCAAGAAGCCTGCTTCTCCCTCTCCCCGCCTTCTGCTCCCCCTGCTTGTGTGCAGGTGTGCTCTAAATAAATAAACAAAATAAATAAATAAATAAACAAAATATTTAAAAATTTTTTTTCACAGATACTGAAACAAGTCAGGAACCTCTTTCTCTAACTTAGGGAATGGATGCAGATCTTAATGACTGTACCTAGCAGAAGTGTTCTGGATTTTTCACTTGAGTGCTGAAAATCTATATCTAAACTAGTGGTGTGTGTGTGTGTGTGTGTGTGTGTGTGTGTGTGTGTGTTTGTCTTTGCTTCCTTAGAAAGTACCTCATAGCCATTTTGCATTGAGCTATCTGATTAGGAGAGCCTACCCCCTTTGATTTTGAACTATACTTTAATATACCATTAGATTGGAAATTTTACCAGTCATCTCATTCATTTATCTGTTTATTCATTCATTTAAGAAACAAATATTTAGTGAGCACTTAAATAGGTGTTGAAGTGATACAAAGATATCACTTTATCAGATGTATTACCTAAATACATCTGCCATCCTTTCCTTGTCTCCTAGAACAGGGCTGTAATTCCTCTTGGTGTAGGTGATTGTTTCCTCTAAAAAACTGTAGAGAAAGGCTAAGTGTTTTTGTAACATAAAGGAACTTGACAAAAAAGTCTTTAAAAAATGTGCCTCAACTATTGTAGGTTGCTTCAACTTCCCCCAGCTGAGGCATTCTTCAGATAGATGACTCTTTTTCTCCCTACAGCATACACATGCATTATTTTAGACTCAGTACATACTTAGCAATTGCTTTACTTCATTGTCTTGTGTTGTTTCTTAATCTCAAACTCAGTGTAAAGCTTTTCCTATGGATATGTTAAATGGATGAAATTTTAATTCTATGTTATTTTGATTTTATCTTCAACCCTTGTGATTTTGAGGAAGTTGCTAAGGATTATAACATCTTGATTGTTAAGGATTTCAGTCTTCAAGAGCAAGGAAAATAGTCTTTCATACTGTATTTCTTCCTATCTAAGACACTGATTATGAGATCCACCGTTTTGTACTGTCAATTAAACTATGAAACAGTGTTTTTTCATATTACAGTTATTGTTGAACTCATATCAAAGAAACTAAATGTGAAAAAATATATTTTAGAATAGATGAAATATGGTATTAATCATAGTTCAGTAATGAAACAGCTAATTTTCATATTGTATTAATAGTAACATTAATAGTGAGTGAACTAACTTTTAACTATATTTGATATATTATTGGAGTTAATCTATCCCCTCAGTTTTTTCCTGAAATAAAATTCTTTTTTGGAGTCTACCTCGTGTTTACTTTTTCTGCTGCATTTACTTTCATTGCACCTGAGGGAGGCTTAATCTAAGACAGACACATAAGCAAGAGACACAGTCTTTTTTGATATTGTTTTAATATATGCTATTTTCCATAGGACTGCACTAAACAGAGTCATAGTATTTGTCCAATTAAAAGAGCTATAATTTACCTGCTAAAAATCCCACTTGACATAGGGAAAGGTGTGCAATATTATTTCTTCTTTGGCTAAGAAAGACCTTTGGCATTTCCAGTTCAAAAATATTTGTCTGTCTATAGATGCATACATATTCACTCTGTTCTATAATCTAGTACATGTTTTATCTCTATGTGTATGAAGGAAAACCTTATGTCTTCTTTCACTTTGAGTGATCACCCTGTTGCATTTTCACTTCACTACATCTCATAATTCTCCTAAGAATGCTATGGAGTGAATCATAAAATGCTAGCTTTTAAATGTGCCACAATAGTTTTCTATACATTATTTTGCATTTTTAATTTCCATGAGTAAAATATAAAGAGAACTCCAGCTTTTTGAACCTTATTGTTTCAGTTTATCAAAATAATTCAGAGATGTTTACCTATGCTTTATCAATAACCTTTACTGTAAATTTTGAGGAAACTTTTTGTATAAATTGTCTTTTATTCTGGATAGCTAATTCACTCAACATTTATTGAGCATATACTCTGTGCTATGTACTGTGCAAAATGTTGACATAAAATAGGATGCCACCAACTAACCTAGTCTATGTCACAGATAAAACCCTGTGCTTGCCCCACAAGTCACAGTTATCTATATATTTATCTACATATATTTATATGTAAATTTAGATTGTGAGTTGAGAGGAAGAATATTCTTTTTGATCTTTTAACCTGATCATCCAATTTTGCATGGTGCCTTCTGCATTATATGTTCTAATCTAAATAAATGTGAGCCAGTGAAGCAGTTAGTAAACAAAATGTGCTGCCATAAGCAATTCAACTAGGTTGCTTTTATTTGGAAGGTCTTATAATCTTTATAGTCAATAATTTTTGCTTAGATTTTGGTAGAGGAGTTTGACAGCAGTCCTCAATTTTCAAAACAAAAAGTTGGTGAAAGAATCAAATACTTGGAGAGAAGCTTTAGATTTACAAGGGTCTTGCATAACTGAAAACCATCAATTAAAAACCAGAGACCTAGCTATATGAACTTTTGGTGAATCAAACTGTGAAAGCCTCAATTTCTGCATCAATAAAATGGTCATATTTAATCTACCTCACCAACCTTGTAGATTTAAAGAGTAAAGTAAATGAACATTATTATTGCTATCCTTTTGAATTCTATTTGCTACCGATTGCAGGTTAGAAGCTTCTTTTATTTGACTTATCTGTTGATTCAAGAAATGCCAGTATGGTACCAATTGACATTACTTAGGTTATGCAGGGTCTTCATTCCTTACTTAACATTTTTGTTGCAGGATCTTTCATTTCAAAGAGTGAAACAAATGCATGGGTATCCTAAAACAAAAAACGAAACCATAAACCATAACAAATACCTTTTCGTAGAAATAAAAATGTATAAAAGACAATGTTTTTTTCAGTACAGTTTCCTATTCACTAAGATAAGTTTCCTAAGGTGAATTTTAATAATTTCCAATTTATTAAACATGTAGTTGATACCTTTGGTAATATATTTTTTAGTAAGAGAATTTTTTTGTTATTATTTTCAGACTATTCAAAAGTTCATCTAACACAGCTGTTGGAGAAAGCCGAAGTGATTTCAGGACGGATGCTTAAATTTTCTGTTTTTTATCGTAACCAACACAAAGAATATTTTGACTATATTCGGTAAGAATAAAAAAATATATAATGATGTGCTTTACAAAATGCCATTCCAAGCTCTATGCTCAGGTTTTCCTTGAGTCTAGTTCTGTGAAATAGCAATTTTTGTTTCCTTTTCAAAATAATTATAATCTTTTTTTCCCAGAATAATTGAGTAGAAGAAATCAGATTGTGGGATTTTTTTTCTCACTTTCCTTACATTCCTTTCTATAATCATTTGTACCGCCAATTCCTGTCTATTTGAGTGGAAGGTCTTAAACCTCCAGGGCTTAGACTGATGACCATCCATGAAAAACTCCTCTACTATCCAATAACTCAAAGAAATAGTCTGTTCTTGTGGATTGCTTTAAAATGTTGCAAATGAGGGTAGGGAGGTAACTTTCATGAAATATAGTCAATCAAGTAGGATTTTTCAGGCTTCTAAGTGGAGCTCTCTTCCCATTATCTTGGATTAATTATTCATGAGGACACTCTGCTTTGTTTACTTTTGAATTCTAGTGTTCAATTAGTATTTCTAAGATAGCCTGTGTTTACACTGGGAAGTAGTTTCCAAAAATTCAAAAGAGATTCATGCTATATGTAGTTTTAATTCTTAATAATCCTTTTATATTTGCAGATAAAAATTTCAGAACAGTGAATAGAGAGATGTATGTTTTAAAATAAGACTAAGGCTTTTAAAATGCCAAGTGTTATATAGGTTCTAAAACTTTTACATAGTAATCTCTATAATTTGTCATTTTAACAGCTTTGGTCTCACTTTAAACTTTAAATCATAAGGATTATATATGAAAAAAATTGGGAAGCTTTGTTATTTGTTTCTTACTTTTCTAGTTTTCTTAAATCAAGGTCATGGTTTTGATTTAAATCAGCTCCAAGCTGTGGAAAATGCAAAGGGAATCAGAGAGAGAGAAGTGAATTTAGGTACCTGATTTCATCAAAAGAAATACTTATTAAAAAAAGAAAAGGAAAGAAATACTTAGTTAGCAATATCATGTTTTTAAAATATATTTTGATTCTGCAAACCATCAGGTTGAATATCTTATAAATACAAAGTTTATGAACACCTGGGTGGCTCAGTGGTTCAGGTCTGCCTTTGACTCAGGGCATGATCCTGGAGTCTCGGGATCGAGTCCCACATGGGGCTTCCTGCATGGAGCCTGCTTCTCCCTCTCTATGTCTCTCTCTCTCTGTGTCTCTCATGAATAAATAAATAAAATATTTTTTAAAAAATAAAAAAGTAAGCATAAAGTTTAGCCCATAATTCTTTTAGCTGGTAAATTATTTACCCTTGTGTCTACATATTTCATGGTGGATGCCATTCACTTACAGAGTACAAACAGATATAGCACAAATTATTGTACCTGTCAATTGTGAATGGGAATGACCATATATATTCAACAAGAAAGGTTTTCTTTATGCATAAAATTTGAAAACAAAAAGGATCAATTGCTGTTTTCTTTAATAAGAAATATATCAACATAGTAAATACATCTTTGGTACTAGGTTTAGATTCTTAGAATATTGCCAAGGTCTATTTTAGGTGGCCACTGGAGGTCAGTATTTCCCTGATTTTCACTTGCCCTTTGGGCAGAAACTAACCTATTTTCAGGTCCTTAGATAAAATTTGCATCATCTGTTTCAAATATTCTTTCAAGAAGACAAAAAATGATAAAGACAGCCAGGAAAAAGTCATTGTGTATATTATATAATTGATTCCAGTCTACTAGTATGAAAGATGTATTTACTAACAAGGAAATTTATTTACCTTTGTTGGAGTTTCCATGACGGTAGTAAAATCTGTGTAAATTATATCTTGCTGCAGTATATATAAATAAATATACTTCCCAGGGTGTGGGTACAATTCTTCAACATTGCTTTTCTAATACACTTTATTAAAAAAAATAGTAGACATTAACTTCAATGGATCTTAGTATACTTTTTAGGTAGTGAATTTTTTTAAAAGATTTTATTTATTCATGAGACACACACACACACACACACACAGAGAGAGAGAGAGAGGCAGAGACACAGGCAGAGGGAGAAGCAGGCTCCCTGCAATGAGCCCAATGTGGGACTCTATCCCAGATCCTGGGATGAGACCCTGAGCCAAAGGCAGACGCTCAATCGCTGAGCCACCCAGGCATCCCTAGGTATTGAATTCTATTAAGGACACACTTCCTTTATCAGAATCCATTTAAAATGTCATCTTGTTAATCAAATGCTGCAATAGAAATTAGAAATTTCTAATTTCTTTCACTTACCTAACTACAGTCTTTCCAAATCGTTGTAAATTATGAAAAAGTGTTAGGTAAATTCTGACTCAGTCATATGCATTGAGCTCATTTTGATTTTTCTCTGGAAATAAATTTCTAAGTGAATATTGCTTTCCCTTACCCCAGATCAAAATACCACTCTCTATCTTACTCCTTCAAATTCACTAGGTAGTCTTACTATAAAACACCTTTCTAGATGAGAAACTTTTTTCTTTACCCATCTACTATGATTAGTAGACAAGTATAGGAATTCCTGGTGCTTTTAGGTGTGAGATTGTATATCCTTCAAGTTGATGTCTGTTATTAATGCTAATACCTTTCTCCTAATCTCAGCTCCTATCTCTATATCTTTATTTATTTGTTTGTTTATTTATTTATTTATTTATTTATCTCTATTTTTTGCTGTGATTATTTTATAAATTGAACTTGTAGATTCATGTTGGACACATATCCTATCAATATTTGGTTTTTGTTAATGAGCATGGAGCAGTAATAAAGGTTAAGAATTTTGACCTAGAACAAGATGGAGTGGAAATATTTCTCCATATTTTGCGACTAAGTATGACTAAAAGCTCTGGACTTTATATATAAAAGAAACAAGAATCTGAAAGGTAGAAGAAGACTGAAAGGTGGAGAGAAGATAAGCCAGTTAGGGACCATGGGACTTGAGGGAAAATACAGTGATGAGTTCCTTGAGTTTTATTTTTAGCTCTTATATTCTGAACTGAGTTCTAAAGAAGCCAGAAAATCCTGATGGGCACAGATCAAAAAAAAAAAAAAAAAAAATCAAACCAAAACAGAAACCACAAAAACCAAAGTCTGCTTTATTTATCCAAATGACCAGCAAAGGGATAGCCATGAAGACAGTTTTTAGACAATAATGCCCTACTTCAGCCAAACACCATAGGGAAAAAAAAAAACAAAAACCTATTTTCCCACCCTCACCAGCCAAGCCAAGTAGGGCACCTAGACTTCCACCTTCTCCTGGTTGTAAGGAAGCACCGTTTCCTCCTCCTCTATCTCCTACTGGGGTGGTATCAGAAAAAGCTGAATGGGGAAACTGGACTTATACCCCCAACCCCCTGCCACCAGTGGCAGTGTGGTACCTGTCAACCTCCCTACTGGGATGGTGTCATAGATGGCCTAATGAAAAGTAGACTTCATTGCAGCCCAGGAATAAGGCTTGCCTCTGCAGTGTCAATGAAGGCCACAGTGTCAATGATCAGTACTGAGACACCATCTCCTTCTCCCAGCTAGATAGTATTAGCAGAAGCCTAATGAGAGCCTAAATTCTTAACTCCATCCAGTAGTCATCTCCATCTTTCCATCTCCATCTCCATTTCATTCTTTCCTCCTTTGTCAATAATAAGTTTGATCCATATAATTGTGGGTTTATTTCCGGGTTTTCTGTTATTTTCCATTGATCTCCATGGTTATTTTTGTTCCAGTAGCATACTGTTTTAATTGTTACCACTTTGTAATATAATTTGAAATCTGAAATTGTGATACCCAGCTTTTTCTTTTCCAAGATTGCTTTGGCTATTCAAGGTTTTTCGTGGTTCCATACAAATTTTGGGACTGTTTGTTCTAGTTCTATGACAAATGCTGTTGCTATTTTGATAGGGATTATATTAAATTTGTAGATCACTTTGGGTAATAGAGACATTTTAATATTTGTTCTTCCCACCCATAAGCATGGAATGTCTTTCCATTTCTTTGTGTGATCTTGAATTCTTTTCATCATTGTTTTATAGTTTTTGAAGTTTAGGTCTTTCACCTCTTTGGCTGAGTTTATACCTAGATATTTTGTTTTTGGTGCATTTGTAAATTGAATTGTTTTCTTAATTTCTCTTTCTGCTGCTAGATTATTAGTGTATAGGAATGAATTGGGTTTCTGTACCTTGACTTTGTATCCTCTGACTTTACTGAATTGATTTGTCAGTTCTAATAGTTTTTTGGTGAACTCTTTAGGATTTCTATATAAGTATCATGTCATCTGCATAGTGAGAGTTTTACTTATTTCTTACCAGTTTGGATACCTTTTATTTCTTTATGTTGTTTGATTGCTGTGGCTAAGATTTCCAGTATCATGTTGACTAAAAGTGGTGAGAGTGGACATCCTTGTCTTGCTCCGACCTTAGGAGAAAAATTGAGTTTTTCACCATTGAGTATGATTTTCTCTGTGGGTTTTTCTTTTTTTTTTAAAGATTGATTTATTTATTCATGAGAGACATAGACTGAGAGAGAGGCAGAGACATAGGCAGAGGGAGAAGCAGGCTCCTTACAAGGAGTCTGATGCGGGACTCTATCCCGGATCCTGGGATCACGACCTGAGCAAAGGCAGGTGCCCAACAACTGAGCCACCCAGGTGTCCCCTCTGTGGGATTTTCACATAAGGTCTTTATTATGTTGAGGTATATGTATCATCTCAATGTACTTTGTTGATGGTTTTATCTTGAATGGATGCTATACTTTGTCAAATGTTTTTTCTGCATCTATTGAAATGATCATATGGTTCTTACCCTTTCTCCTATTGATGTAATGTATCATATTGATTGTTTTGTGGATATTGAACCACCTTTGTATCCTGGGAATAAATCCCATTCGATTGTGGTGTATGACTTTTTAAATGTATTATTAGTTTGCTAATATAAATGAGTGATGTTGGCCTATAGTTCTCTTTTTTTGTGGTGTCTTTAACTGGTTTTGGTATCAGGGTGATACTAAGCTTCATAGAGTGAATTTGTAAGTTTTCCTTCCTCTTGTAATTTTTGGGAGAGTTTGAGAAGAATGGATATTAACTCTTTTGTAAATGTTTAGTAGAATTTGCCTGTGAGGTTGTCTGGTTCTGGACTTTTGTTTTTTGAAAGTTTTTTGAATTACCAATTCAACTTCATTGCTGGTAATTTATCTGTTCAAACTTTCTATTTCTTCCTGCTTTGGTTTTGGTAGGTTGTAGGTTTCCAGGAATTTATCCATTTCTTCCAAGTTGTCCACTTTATTGGCATATAGGATCTGTTAGAATTGTTTGTATTTCTGTAGTGTTGGTTACTATTTCCCCTCTTTCATTAGTAATTTTGTGTATTTGGGTGTTTTTTTTTTTTTTTTTTTTTTTTATGAGTCTGGCTAGAAGTTTATCAATTCTGTTGATTGTTTCAAAGAACCAGCTCCTGGTTTCATTGAACTGTTCCATTTTTTGTTTTCTGTATCATTTATTTCTACTCTGATCTTTATTATTTCCTTTCTTTTCTGGGTTTGGTTTTTATTTCTTTTTGTAGCTATTGTAGGTATAAAGTAAGATTGCTTGAGATTTTTTTCTTGCTTCTTGAGGTAGGCGGTATAAACTTCCATCTTAGAACTTCTTTTGTTGCATCCCCAAAATTTTGAACCATTGTGTTTTCTAAAAGAAGTTTTTGAAAAAGTTAGAGAATGATAATAGAAGGAATTTTGGAACATCAGGAAGAAAGGAAGAAGAGTAGGAATAAAAATATGGGGTCCAATCCAGAATATTCATACATCTCTTATGTCCTCTAATATGTGAGTTTCTTGGTCTTCTCTTGAATCTGCATTTTTAATAAGCTTCCTTGGTAGTTCTTAGACACTAGAATTTGAGGCTCATTGCTGCTCTAAAGTTAGAGGAGATCCTAGGCATACCTCACTGACCCACAGTGAAGCTTTTTTAGGAGCATGCTGACTGGGAGAAGTTTCTCATACCTGTGTGGTAGATTGTAATTTTCATACCAAGTCATACTGGTTAAGGACCCAGCAAGAAAGAGATGGCACACTTAGTGGGAATTCCGGAGAAAATTTGACAAAAGCACCATTCACAAAGGTATAGGTAGGGTTAAGGCAACTAATAAGGGATGCTAAAGCAAACAGGAACTATCAGGAGTTGAAAGGTTTTACTACTCTTGGGTAGAGGAATAGAGGACACCCAGTAGAGAAGTAGTCAGAAACATATAGTACATATGAATCCAACCACACCAGAACCACAAGGTTCTGAAGCATGGAATAAGTTAAAGCACACTCAAGGCTTTACTTCCTTCTCCCCCAGATCTGCTGGTGCCTCCCATAAGCAGAACTGAAATAGAAGGGACAAAGATGAACCAAATGATAAAGTCCCAACCTACAGTGAAAGACAAGAAGGATGGAGAATAGATCTGAGGGGATATGGTAAAGGGAGAATAACCAACTCTGATGTAAGAAAAATGCAGGAGAGAGGACCTGATTAATAAACTGTATCTAGGAAAAAAATTAAGACACAAAGTAAAACAAGATTCTTTTGTGCCAATATATGTACATGGACAGCACTTATATTAGGACTAAATTCTGGCATACTTTAAAGAAACATCCAGTATATTTAACCAATACTGTTAGTCCAGTTTTCTTTTCAAAGAGCTACTTCTGAAACCCAGTAGGCGTATAATGGTTGTGATTTCAGTCGTAAGATTTCTAATTCCAGTTTAGTTTTCTGGCCAGGTTAGTTAGTTAGTTAGCTAGTTAGTTTGTTTGTTTTAAAGATTTTATTCATTTATTCATGAGACACAGAGAGAAAGAGAGGCAGAGACACAGGCAGAGGGAGAAGCAGGCTCTATGCAGGGAGCCTAACATGGGACTCCTTCCCGGGTCTCTAGGATCAGGCCCTGGGCTGAAGGTGGCGCTAAACCGCTGAGCCACCCGGGCTGCCCCCAGTATATTTATTATGTAAAGACCTCCAAGGTTTGTAGCAGAACATTCTTGCATTAAAATACAAAAAAAAGTAAAGTAGATCAAAAGATAGATTCCCCTTGATCTGATTCAGACTTTTGGGCCTACCACCAATCAGATCTATATGTAAATTAGTAGCTTTACAACTATTATACCAAGAAGTAACCATTTCTTTTCTCTTGCAGAGAACATCATGGGAATGCAATGCAACCATCTGTCAAGGATAACAGTGGTAGCCATGGCTCTCCTATCAGTGGAAAATTAGAAGGCATCTTCTTCAGCTGCAGCACTGAATTCAATACTGGGAAGCCACCCCAGGATTCACCTTATGGAAGATACAGGTTTGAGATTGCAGCAGAAAAACTTTTTAACCCCAATACTAACTTATACTTTGGGGACTTCTACTGTATGTACACTGCTTATCATTATGTGATTCTTGTTATTGCCCCTGTGGGATCACCAGGAGATGAATTTTGTAAGCTGCGCCTTCCTCAGCTAAATTCCAAGGATAATAAATTTTTGACCTGCGCAGAAGAAGATGGGGTGCTGGTTTACCACCATGCCCAGGATGTCATTTTAGAAGTCATTTACACTGACCCTGTGGATCTTTCTCTGGGCACTGTAGCAGAAATCACTGGTCATCAGCTCATGAGTTTGTCTACTGCAAATGCAAAGAAAGATCCCAGCTGCAAAACCTGTAATATCAGTGTTGGACGTTAATGCCCACTTTTCTTATTCTTACTCAGTCCCTTTTCTTCCTGTAGGAGCATTGATCCTCTGTTGTCCATTTTCATCACCAGATGTTTTCCACTGAAGCATGCACATGCCGCTATCACCAAAAGCAAATTGTCATTTTTCAGATATCATTCAGAGCCGTTTTAGTGTTTCCTACTCCCTGCCCTTCCCATTACTTTCAATGATGAAAGTTCTCCTCTGACACTTTATTGCCTAGATGCTGCAATGTTTTTATTTTTCCTTTATGCCAAACATAACAAAACAATTATATAAACTGCTTTAGCAAAATACAAAATAACGGCTTATAAATGGTGTTTAAATATGCATTCATTTTAATCTACTGAACAAATATTGGGATAACTCCAAACCGCATGAAAGGGTGTAATTGCAGCATGAGTTAAATCTTGAAGCCTAGAATTGTCAGCACTTCCAACTTGTTGTTTGACAGTGTTATTTATGTTATTTATATTAGCTAACAGGAAACAACTATTGTGTTCAACATAATAAATATAATAGAAAAATATTTTATTTGTATTGTTGTATAAAATATTTACAATCATATAGAATATATAGAGTTACATTTTAATAGCAATTGTATACATGTCATGAAACCATTTCCCTTATCAAAGATGTGGTTTGTAAACTTCAAATAGTTGTGTATCTGTCCTGTTACAAGTAGATGATTTCAATTAAACAAATTTATGAAGGACATCAATCTGATTCATAGAAGTTATAAAATATCAGGTAAATACAGAGAAAACAATGAGCCTCTGAAATACTCTGCTTCTGAGAGTCAATATTCTTCCCATCCAAACTATATGAAAATGTGAATTTGTTCAACATCATGCTTAAACATTACAGAAAACAGAAATACAAACGTGGTTGGTACAAGAGAGAAAATGTTGACCTTTTACTTACTTTTACAAAGGCAAAAATAATAAATGTGTGTTTTAGTACAAAATAACACAAAACTATATGCACTAAAAATGATGAAGCAAATAAAATATTCTATCTTCTTTTCCAAGGTATCTTAACAATTTCCAAACTTTTCATTTTGTACAGAATGAAGAATACCTACAACTCATGAGAAATCTTTGTGACTCTACAAAGTTTAGACCTTGGAACATTAAGAAAAATGCATATTCCCAATGGAAAAATAGTTATATACTCTTATAGTAAACAAAAAGATTAGCAATTGTAACTATGATCACATTAGATTATATACTGAGACCACAGATCTATCCAAAATACCTATTTTCAAATTTTAATACAATATTTTATTTTAATATAAACATCTGTTAATTATAGACAAATGTAATTCACAAAGTACATGCTATCAGAATGAACTTTGGTAACCAGAAATGTAAAATTTCAAAGAACAGATAAAATAATGTGCTATTTTTATATAGAAATAAAAAATTAGCAGTGACACATTCTAGTATACTTTAGCCTAGCAGACTTAAAGGACAGATAGATTTTTTTTTATCATTAAAAATCTATTAGAAGATTCAAATAAATTACATTCTTACTAGCTGTATTCCTTCCAACGTAAAAAGATTTTCTTTCCCTCCTTTTATTGATTTTTTAAAAAATCATGCTCTTTTCCATATACTAACAGAAGCAATTTTTGGACACTAAATAGACTTTCCCTATCAAGTAGCCCATTGAATAGTATTATTTAAATTTGATAAAATATTTAAATGTTTTTTGAAATAATTATACTGACTGTGCATTTTCTCCCTGGCATGGAGGAGACTGAATTTGTTTCCAATTATACTGTTAGTTGTTATATTTCCCCCCATTTAAATTTTCTCTTCTCATTTATAATTACATTTGCTATCCCTTCTTAAAAACAGCTAATATTACCACTAAAGTGCTTCAATTTTCAGTATGTCAAAACTACTTAGCAAGAATGGCAGAGGAAAATAAACTTGACCTTATCTTGGTTGAAAGTGAGCACAAACATTTCCTGAACCTCAGATTGTTTTGGCCACGTCTTGCTTGCTGATGAGGACCTCTAATAATCTCAGTTTGGCTTTTATGTGCTTGTATTCATAGTACTCATCTGCCATTGGTATCCTATCTTCCTTTTGTGGACTTCTGCAAAACAAAAAAATACTGTCTGTTGGCTCATAATAAATCAAGTCATTAACAATCCTTATATTTTTTACATGAGAAAGTACAAAGTAGAAGTTTCCACTTGGTTTTTGCATCATGTCTTTTTTACCTTCCCTTCCACCTTCACTCCCTCCCTCCTCCATGTGTTCTTAGGTTTTTGTATAACAGTACCCTTTGAGAACTTGAATGTCATAGATGTTTTCCAAGTATATGGTCTACTGCATAGACATACAACAATGGAGCAAGTAAAAAGGAAAAAAAAAAAAAAAAACCACAGAACTCTCAAGGCATTCTTAGGCTAGCCATTCTCCCATTACTCATGCAACAGTTCACATCTATGCAGAATGTTCAGTCCTTACAATGAGAGTTGTTAAAAATTCAACCTAAAAACTACATAAATTAACAATTTATGAATTTATGGTAATGGGAGAAAAAAGCTCAATGGCTATCTTATAAACATGAAATACTTCCAAGCTTTAATTATAATACCTGTCTCTTATAATGTTTAGTAGAATCAGTGAAATGTTCATGGATTGAATTTATATAAATCTGAATTGCAGTGGTTCTCTTTGCACACTAATTCTAAGGCTAGACATCTGACAATGCATATTTTATACATATGAATTCTAACTACTATATGTTCTTGCCATTTACTTTGAAGAACGTTTGGGTAACATCTGGAATTAAAACCATTTCCTTCCCACAAAAATATGTTGCCAGGATACGTTTTCTAAAGGGCAGTAATAGCTTTAGCATCTTGGAAGACTCTTGTCTCCTTGCTTGCTAAAATTACCAGTTGCTTTTAGAACTTTTCATTTATGACTTTGAAATACAAGAGGTGGAAAACAGATGAAACATCACAGTTGCTACTGACTATAAACACAGATACTCTCTAATATTAGTATGGCTGAATGTAGGTAAATAGCAAGCACTTAAATTTTTACCTATACACCCTTCTATTTTCCCACTACTGATAAAAAGTATCACAAATTAAAAGCATGAATCTATAAAAATTTCCTAAGAATGTAATTATCTGCTTGTGATACACCACTATATATTGACCTGGAATTTCTAGTACAGAGCTCAGAGCAGTACACAAATCTGTAGACAGGGTTTTTCTTAAATATAAGTTATTTAACAGAACTCCTTTGCCTCCATTCTGTATTATGGAACAATTTTAACTGGGCGTCTAAATATCACCTTCATTTATGTGAACATATCTAGTGAAGAAATGGTCTAATTTATTGGGAAACACTAGTAACCCATCATGTGAATTTCCCCTGGTCCTGCATACTCCATTTTGGCTAATAAACAAGAGTGTATTGACCAGAATGAAAAGTATTTCCTAAAGCAGTTTTCCCATTATGTAAAACATGCTCACGTGCTTAATGCAGTTCTTGGCTCATAACTGTTAATGTCATATCTACATGATTATTCCTCTTGCTTGGCAAATATTACCAAGAACATTTATAGTAACTTAAATTTTTAGTCATCCATTTACATGGTTATTTTACCTTATGGACGGGATTAGACCTTCCTAATAAAATGCCTTAGGAAAATGAGATTAAGATCCATATTTCCTAGCCATTCAACCCTTTGATTTTAGTTGTGATATACCACTGCTTTGGCATTTAGTAAGTATATTACCACAAGAGGGCATACAACCTTAGTCAAATATAAGCATAGCTGAAGTGGCATTAAGACTCAAAGGTGCAGAATACTATACATGGAACATCACTAACCTCCCTGTACATCAAAAGGTATGCTAAATACCACTGGATCTCCCTTAGGCAAGACTACTAGCACACTAGAGTGCTCTCAAGCTCTTTAGACTCCTGCGTACATATAGGTTAAAAAAATGTAAATGTAAATTTACATCTGTATGGAAATTCTGTAAAGGGAAAAAATGGAAATGGAAAAAGAAAACCATGTTTTATATTCTAAATCTTTTTTAAAGAATTTATTTATTTATTTATTTATTCATGAAAGACACAGCGAGAGAGAGGCAGAGACATAGGCAGAGAGAAAAGTGGGCTCCATGCAGGTAGCCCAACATGGGACTTGATCTCAGGACTCCAGGATCATGCCCTGGGCCAAAGGCAGGTGCTCAACCACTGAGCCACCCAGACATCCCTATATTTCAAATTTAACAGCCACATAACATTTTTCACTAGATAGTTAATATCAGCAGAAGGGTAAATAACTTGGACTTGTAGCAATCAACTGGAAATGGAAGATTCCAGGTAGAAAACAAAGTGGGTTACATTTGTATTTGCTGAAGACAAAAAGTTTCGGATTTAATAGGTCCAGTCCTAGTGTACAGCTCTGGAGGACTGAAATGGAAAAGCTGCTAAGAGGTGAGTAGACTAATCCTTCAGGATGCTATAGAAAATAGTCCCAGTCCATCAGGTCGACCCTCAGTCTGCTATAATCAAAGCCAATTCAGGAAGGACAGATAACGTAGATGGAGAAGAATACCGAGGGGCCAGTTGTATCACTGACTCCTGCCTCTGCCACCTTAATATCTTTGTGCTTTGGGAAACACTTTATTATTTTTAATATTGATATCCCACATGACAACTGTAGCTTCCCAAAGTATTCCAGGAAGTCCAACCATTTCTTCTTGTAACCATGGAAACAGACTCAGGATAGCTAAATGATTTGTCTCTTCCAGAAGTAGATCAATAATCCTGAATCTTATGATTATATATATATATATGTATGTATGTATATGTATATGTATGTATATTGTATGTATATTATATGTGTATGTATATATGCATATATATGTATATACACATACATACATATACATAATTATATGCATATACATATATAACTTGTACATATAAAAGTTGACATATACATTGACAATACACCATAATTTAGAGGAATCTAATTGAAATGCCTAATAAGACTTAGGTTGACAAAGAAAAGTAGACAAAGTGAGGATATAGCTAAACATTTATTTTAGGGATAGAAGGAATAGCTATGAACTTTTGACCTGAAAATAAATAATTAAGGGCAGACCCTGAAGTTTAAAAGATATATTTAAAGCAAAAGAAAAATTATTTAGTGAAACAGGGAATAACTTGTGAAACTAAGTAACCATGAACCAAAAGTTATATGGATTTAAAAATCAAATAGATTTCTAAAGGTTTAGATAAATTCAAAAATTATAAAGAGATTTATTAGGCAAAGTTAGGGATTTTTGGATTTCATCCTTTATTTTTTAAAGCCTGATGTCAAACTTGATAGCTACAGCCTCCCATAAAACATAACCTAATAATGGCACTATTAGAATGTTGCATTAGACAGATCTTGAGTCCAAGTCACTGTGGAAATTTATATCTTGTATAAAGTCACTGTTCCTGCCAGAAACTCATTCTTAACAATAGTTCCCTAAGAAATACTAGCTTAAAAAAATCTCCACCCACACTTACCTTCCCGTTTGTTTAAAAAACTGTTCTTCAAAGTCCCTTAAGGCTTTCCGAAGTCTCTTCTTGTCAGCCCTAGTTTCTCGGAGATGGTCAAGAAGTACAGGCCTATATCAAGTAAAAAATATATATGCCATTACTGAGTTCTGGCATGATTGAGACATCATATAATTTATCATATAATTTATGATTAACTTATCATATAATTATAATTTATAATAGATAAATTCTGTATTATGATACAGAAGGGTTCTGCCTAAAAGAGTATCTTTTGAATAAATACATACATGTAGAGCCTGATCATAGGGAATCACATAAACAGATGATGAAAACAATGTCATAGGAGAAGAGAAAGGACAAACAGAAGGCAAGCCCAACAGAGTCCATTATAAGATGTGGTGAGAATAATGACCATATGAAGGGATGAGGGAGAAAGAGACATTTTGAAAGAATACTCATCAGTATTTGATGATAGACTAGACGACTAGACGTAAGAGGCACAAGAAGAAGAGAGTTTGAAGAAAATTCTATCCTTAATATAGAGTATGGAGAAAATGGTGAAACCCTTGGGAATGAAACATCTTATTTAAAATAAAGCTAGAATTACACTGCAAATTCTACTTCATTCTACTAAGACAAGAGAAAAGACACACTTTTAGAGCAGAAATTTTTATGTAGGGAACTTGTACATGGTTTTAGAACTTTGAACCCCTTGAAATAATATATTGACATATTCTAAAAAAAAGAAAGAAAGAAAGAAAGAAAGAAAGAAGAAAAGATTCCAACAACTCCCAAAAGTTAAGAACAGCTGCTTAAGAACAACCAACCAACAATAAATAAAGGAAAGAGGGAATAGAGGGAGAGAAAAAAGGGAAAAAGAGGAGCTGAAGGAAGATTGATTTTCTGCTTCCAAACAGGTTACTTCTCTGAGTTGAAACTGACTGAGGTACCAGCGGATTCTACAAGCACACTAAAATACCAATTTACAGCTTAGTTCTTAGTCTCACCTCAGATATTTTGGGGGTTTCCCTCCCTATCTTGAGGTATACAATCACCACACTATAGTAATACATGTTAAAGGAAATCTTATAAACTGGCCTGTAATATACAAACCGAAGAAGGTCAAATGATCAAGAGGAATGCCAGCTACTGAATCACATAACATTAATAATAATGCTAATGAAAATACAAATAGTTCTTGAAGGGCTCATTTACTTATGGCCAAGGGGATTCCCAGGCTGGAGAAACCATCTCATCTAAATGGAACAGACTAGGATAAAGGCCTAATAAGTGTTGACCCACATAGGATCCCAATTCCTTTTTTTCCAGCATTTTCAAAAGCCAGCTCTGCTTCACACGTTGCTGAGAATTAGACTGGTACCAGACCCTGCTGAGAAAACTGTGCAACTATAGGAAACTGAATGTTAGCATTTGTGGCACCTTTATGTCTTATTGGGAGTGTTGGTTCCTCATAGCTTTGTCTTCTCCATTCTCTAGTCAAGAGAGCAACCAGATTATGCATTTAGGCTACCCTCTGGTGGTTCACATTTTTTAGAGAATCTAATAGTTCTTATGAATTTTGTATGCACATATAAGTTGTCCCAGACCAGAAGGAGTTGAAAAGAGTCTCCATACTTAGGATTCACACTCACATAGTGGCCTCATGTAAATTGGACATGGATAGGGCTGGTTGTTTAATTTCTTTTTTTTCATCTGGCAGCAGGACCCTAACAGGCTCAGTCTCATTAGAGAAGGTGAGGTGGTCGCCAACAGGAAGGTGAGCTGCTGGATCTAGCAAAGACGGTTGTTGGCTTCCCTGTGGACAGTCTTCATCAGAGTCCTCTTCCTCCTGCTTATCACAAGCAGAGTTAAAGTCACAAAATGCTATGTGCCTTTTGAACTAAAAACAGGAAGAGGAACCATAAACAGATACTATGAAAAGAGTAGGTGACACCTGTGTCTACTGAAAAACCAGAAGGAAGCTACCAAGAGGAACTCTTCCTTAGTTGCATCAAAAAACTCGCAAAGTTAATGAGCAAAGAGGTACCCATGCTGGGCTAAAATGGTCAGTAAGTTCATCTCTGCTGGGCTAAAGGTGGCACAAAATCCAGGTTATGGTCAATCTGGGCTACACTACCGACTAGTTTCTCCCTTTCACCCAGACCTTCTGGGACTTCAGCTTCATAACAGTTACATGAATTAGGATGAGATGGATTTCAGACACCTTTTGTCATCCAGAAATACCCAAAAGCAGGTCCTGGTGTGGACTACATTTGGAGGATATTGAGAAAACTGACAAATTCAGGGAAGAGCTCTATGAAGTCCAAAGCAAAACGGAGTTATTCCTTAATATGTTCTGCTATTGCTTATCACAACTAAAAGATTTTCTTACAAGGAAATCTGAAAATCACAAACCATTTTAAATCATGCTTCCTTAATGGAAAAATTTTAGAGATTATGACTCACTATTGTCTTTGTCTTTAAAATTGTGAAAGTATAAAAATGTAGTCAGGTATACTTAAATGTATATTTGTTAACATTTATTCCTTTTTATATTGATATCTTGAGCAAGTGACTGTTTGAATATTAATGGAGTAGAATTTGTGGTGCTTTTCTAGTTCTGTATTCCCATAAGTCATTCTTTATTAAAAATAGTCTAATTCAATTTCAGTAGCCATATTTTCTTTTGAAATAAATCTTACATCTTACATAACGATGGTCAAATGGTACCAAAAACAAATATCGCATTATCTCAAGGAACATGTAGTCAATTTTCTTATTCAAGAAGAAAAATTAACACACAGAATAGAAAGGCTCTGTTTGGTCTAGCTGTGTTGTAAAGTAGATAATGCCAAATTGAAGTTCATCATTTGTTATCCTCACCCAAGAAATGAAAGCATTAAAACTGGCTTAAAAATGCAATTGCTATAAATTCCTTTTTCATAGTAATTTTAATTATCAGCCATGTTAAGTATAATACTGGGTTTGAAGGAGACCACATTTCTATTTTTTGAAATAACAACTGCACTTGTTAGCAGTATATATTGCCAAGAAAGCTTCCTTATAACTGTCATTGTGCTGTTTTCCTACCTAAACAACACCAAACACAAGTAAAGGTTTCTAGTTAGATGAGCATCCTGACTTACAATTGTTGGAATAAGGGAAGGTGTTGACAAGATTTGCTTGATAATCCTGTATCGGTCATAAAGAGGCTTTATGAGGTTCTTGTCTTGCTTAGCTACCTGAAAAACATGAAATTAATTATTATTCCTTTCTTAGACAAGAATAAAAACATGTCAGTATTTTTAGCAGGCAAAAAAAAAACAGTTTTGAAGCCTCAAAATAAGGGATTAATAAATACTATAATGCAACAGTAATTAGAAAAAGGGAAATCACTTATAAGATACTGTTTAAAGTACATGCCAATATTTCTTAAAGGCTAGATAAAGTTTCTTAAAGGCTAGGTCCAAGCTTAGAAAGATGTTTTTAAAGCTTTCTGAAGGAACTCTAAATATGTAAATGGTAAGAAGCCTGTTATTTACTTCTTCATTCTTGAAAAACCAGTATGTGATTGAGACCTATCAATTTTTCTTTTGATACATGTATTTTATCTGGATTTTCATGATTATATTCACAAAATCAACCTAATTTAGTTCTTTATCACAATCAAGCTTGGAGTATATATTAGCTTACTGGCTAGCTCTGACAGTGTATTTTGGATACAACAACAACTTATTTGACTCAATTTCTTACCTACACAACAAGGAGGCTGGAATTACAAAGCTCCTCCCAACTAAAAAATTTCACAACCTCTTGGTCCAAGAATGTATTCTCCTAACTCTCTGCTGTATGATCCATCCCAAAGCACTATTTTTAACAGGTCACGTTGTGCATAAGAGTTTAAATAGCTTCCTATTTATCTATCAGTCCTCTACCTATCTACCCACCATCACATTTCCATCCAAAGTAACCAAACCTCTGCTTGCCTTGGTTTTCCTCCCTGCTATGTATCCTACATTAATTTGCTACTTATTTACTACGTACAATTTCCCTTTCACTCTGATCAGATGGCAGGAAGGGAGTAGCAGAAATAGCACATAGCATAATCATCCAAGTATCCTTTGTCAAAATACAAATACCTAAGTGTGCTGCCTGGTTCTCTGTCTTCCAGATCCCCCAGAAGGATTTTGAAGGAAAAGAACATGGCTTAAATAGGTGTTTTTTAAAAATTTCCTAGTTATTCACATGCTACCCTTGTCCCAGTTGAGAATCGTTCTGGCCCATATTTATGTCTCTCTATTCTGAACTTCTCTGTTTTATTATCTGGACCTTGATTATTTTCTGTGTTTCAGTTTTGTCTGCCCAAATGAATTAGAAATTTCTTGAGAACAAAGATTATATCACATTATTTTAAGAAATTTTCATAGTACCTTACATATCCCCTTCTCTGCTATAAATTTTTCAATCCAGGTTTATAAGCAAAGGTACCCTAATTTTTAACAATCTTCATGTAATTCCTCAGACTATACCATAAGGCTGTTTTGTTTTCAGTAGAAAGAAAGATCACTTGTTTCTGTAGAAGTATTTTAGATATTGGTTAAGTAACCCCAAGAGCCTTTCATTTACTGGCCCAATCATTCCTTAAATATTTTCTTGGTCATGATACATCTTACCATGAAAAAAAAAAATCCTTTCATGTATGCCATGGGATTTTAATAGGTAATAAAGAATATTCTCAGGCCAACTTCAGAAAACATTTAGGGTTTTTTTTTTTTTATTCAGTATCTCATTGGGACTTATATTCCATAGAAAGCACTTCAGAAAATGATGCATTTAACTGTTATAAAGCATCAGTTTGATTTTTGTGATTTTATTTTTAGTATATTCTCTGGATTCTAGAAAAGCTAAATTTATTCCTAAAAGAGAAAAAGAAAGTGACCCAAAAGCTTGTTAAAATGATGAATGCCATTGCAGAAAAGTATCTTCCACAGATGCCAGATGAAAATCAGCATCCATGTACAATGTAAGCACTCATCTTTCACTCTGATGAGTGCATGATTTTACTCTTAGAATTATTATCAAAGCAATCCTCAAAGAGACATGAGGGTTCAATGGCTACAAGTACAAGACATTGTCAAAAGTAATTCTGTAAGTGCTCATCCTCAAATAGGAAGACAGGCTGTCTGAACAAGGAGTGTTACTCATCAGCCTATATGCCAGGAGCAGTCTTCCACTCACAGACCTATAGAGAGAAGCTATGGAAGGCCAGCAAAGTCAATCTCCATGAAGGAAGATCAGTCAAGAGGTAGGCTCTGCTTGAATAGGTACCTCAAATCTAAGGGGGCAGACATACATTTCAACATGGCTATTCCTCAGCCATTTTCTCCTAAGAATCAGACTATTGTCCCCTCTATATTCAATGACTGTTTCTGAAATGCATCCTCCCTGCCTAGTTCTGCATATTGGTGACCTGTCCATGGTATGTCAGATGTATCTAACTTTTGATTTTTGTTTTATGAATGGGGGAACCAAAGACAATGTTGAGTAACCTGAAATAGCCAGAGAGAGAGAGAGAGATCCAGAGCATGAATGGGTTGTCAGATTTAAAGACAAAAGGAGAGAAGTTCCAAAGATACTTACTCTAACTTCCTTCTCCATTTTTTTATGGCATCATAAAGAGTGGAGAGTATAAAAGGGTGAGCAGGAGGGGACTGTGCATAGGACAGTTTGATATAATTTGTCAACAGCTTGATAACTTTGCCACAAAAAAATTTCTAGACCCTTACCTAGTAGGTTTTTTGAATCATCAACCTAGTAGGTTATTTGGAATAGTAGATCCCAAACAAGCTGGCAAGACAGAACTGCACTGAGTAGAAATCCCATGTATATTTCTTTCTAGGCCCTGGTAAGAAAGTTGTTTGGGGAAAAACTGCCATAACTTATATGCTTTTACCATCATGCTTGTTTTCCTTTCTCCCCATGGCATTAGTCCCATGTATTCCTTCACATTAAACCATCACATTTCATATTTGAAAAAATAAGCCCCATTACCAAGATCTCTCCTAAAGAGGGAAGTAAAAGAACATTCTCCTCTCTGAACAATGAGTGATGATGGGAATCAATTACTCTAGCTTTAGAGAGTCAAGTGTTACCAAGCCTTCCCTGTGTCTGGGCCTCCTCAGCCCCTCACCAAGTGAGACAGTATATAGGGAACACATCTGACTTTTGAACTAGCAAGTCAAACAATGTGGAAAATCAGTAATGAACATAGTCATACAAAGCAACTGCCAAAGAGAATGGCTTGGTAAATTTAAAAGATTTCTAAGCAGGAGACTGCAGATTAATATTGGCCTTGAAACCAGAGGACATGAGTTCAGACAATCAGCTTTAAAGCTTACCTATTTTTAACATGGAAAATTATTTAAGGTCGGAACCTTAGATCTTTAATATGCAGAAATAATACCGTTATATTGTATTGTTTTTATAAGTTAGCATATGTAAATGTCCCTGGCAAAGAGTCAGGTTATTTAAGCTACAAACCAGCTGATTTCAGGTTACTATCAATGTTGTACATTACTAAAAAAGGAATACCATGGTGCTATTAAATACATTTTAAAATAAAAGAATGTGACTATTTCTTTTGCAGAATATACAAAGTGAAAAGGAATAATTATATAATGTGTTATTTTTTGTTTTAAAAGAGGACAATTTAATAATGTATACTGATATTTTCTTGTATATACTTTATATAGAACCTCAAAAAGTACACATAACACACTAACAATAGTAACCTGCTTGAGGATGGGAGACTTCAGAGCTAGAGTGGGCAGATGGGGTGAGTCTTTTTAATGTGTAGCCTTTTACATTTTGTTTTAAACTATGTGAGGTAGTATCTATTAAGAAAATTATTTTTTTATTTTTTAAATGGAGAAGTAGGCAAAAGAATTTAATGGGATCTTCCTTTTGGTGCCCTTTACCTATAAGTTTCCCTCTCTTCGATATATAACAACACACTAATCACTGTATTTTCCTTTGATTTTAAAAAATAAAATGATTTTTTTAAATCTGCTTTCCTCCTCAAAGATGCTGCAGTTGGTAAAGGGCCAGAAGTAACTGCTGTTACTCATCCAGTTGGTAGTTTGTGCCATGCCCCTAACACCATCTACACTTCTCAGAAAGAGCAATAAAATGGGTATAATGTGCCAACACCAATTCAGTATTTTCAAAAGAAAAGGACATAAAAAAAAAAAAACACACCACAATCAGACCCAGGAGATGACACATTCACTTTCAGGGCTCAGTGGATAACCTGTGGCCCAGAAGTAAGTACCTCCAAAAATCATACATAAATAGAAGAGGAGGAAAATTGCTCTATAGCAGTACCTGGACTGACAAGGCAACGCTGTAAGATTTATCAGCTTTAGTACGGGCTCTGACCAAACACCAAATGCAAAAATTTCACAAAAGTCTCTTTGGAGAAGAAACAATTCTTCACCTTGGAAGTTTTAATATTTAATGTATTTTCAGCAGTAAAGCAAGGATCCCAGATGGAAATCATCTGTCAATTTGAGTTTAAAGAAATGGGACCTAATCAGATAATCTCAAACACTAATGAGCTCACCGAGGAGCCAGGAATAATATAGCTACTGTGAAAATTTGCAAACCTTCCTTGGTTTCTGCTATGATTTTTGGATTCTCCATTAGGAACCACCTAATAGCTAACTAGCCACATTAAGGTCTGCTATATTAAACTTCCCCAGGAACAATACTACAGCATTAGATACTGAGGGCCACATGTTCCCACTATGTTTTCTATTTAAAAGACCTAACCTTAAAGATTTTTTAAAAATTTATTAACTCTCAAGAGACAGAGTAAAAGTGAGAGAGAGTACAAGCAGGGAGACGGAGAAGCAGGCTCCCCACTGAGCAGGGAGCCCAATGTAGGACTCAATCTCAGGACCCGAGGATCATGATCTGAGCCAAAGGCAGATGCTTAACTGACTCAGCCACCCAGGTGTCCTTAAAGGGCTTAACTTTAACCTACTGCAGAAATACTAGCTTTATCTGAAGGGGCTTCTGACATTTATTAAACAATTCAACAGACACTTGATTTAAAATAATAGAAATAAATTGCTATTTAAGTGCAGATAACTTCCAAAGAACACAAACATGCTTCTCTGATCTGTAGACTCTCATGTGCTTGTGCCTATATTTGACTTAGATGCCTCAGTAGGGTGACCAACCATCTGTATCTTCCCAGGATGAAACTATTTGACATTTTCAGCATCCAGGAAAATTCAAGGAAACCAAGGATGGTTGGTCACAGTATTGCCCAAAGATCTCAAAATAAACATGTTCAAAACAGACCTTTTAAGTTTCTAGTCTCATCCCCAATCTGTTCCTCCTATAGTATTCCCCATCTCAGTAAATGGGCCCATTATCATCTTGGATTCTTGCTTTCCTTTACTCCCTACCACCCAATGATTCATCATATCCTTTTGATTCTACATCCAAAATATAGCACATAGCAATCAGATCTTTTAGATGTAAATCACACTGTGTCACTTTCCTGTTTTCAACCACTCAACAGCTTTCCAATACTTTCTACTACCCTAAAAGGTACTGTGTCAAGGCCCCCAATATATCTTTCTGACTTCATCTCATACCATCCTGTGCTCTAGCCCTCAAACCCAAGAATTCCAAGTACATGCAAGCTCTTCCGTCAAGGTCTTCATATTTGCATTTCCATCTGCCAAAAATGCTTTTTGTTGCTCTCTTGACCTGTAGATTCTTCTTAATGAAGAATTTAATGTGTCACCTATTGGCCTTCCTAATCACCCTATACAAATAGAAACCATACCCATTATTTTCTATAATAGTATCTGTTTAATTCTTTGCACAGTACTTATGAGAATTTCTAATAATTTTATTTATTGAGCTGTTTGTTATTGTATCCCATTCCCAGAAGCACATGAGCTCTGTGAGGGCAGAAATCCCCATAACTTCTCTATTGTATTATATCCAGGATGTATAACATACTTTACAACATGTAATAGGCACTCGAATATCTTTGCAAATGAATGATTGCCCACCAGTCCATGGAATCTTCCTTATTGTCACAATAATTATGTAAGTAAGGGGATCCCTGGGTGGCGCAGCGGTTTGGCGCCTGCCTTTGGCCCGGGGCGCGACCTGGAGACCCAGGATCGAATCCCACATCGGGCTCCCTGCATGGAGCCTGCTCCTCCCTCTGCCTGTGTCTCTGCCTCTCTGTCTCTCTCTGTGTGACTATCATGAATAAATAAATAAAATCTAAAAAAAAAAATTATGTAAGTAGGTACTGTCTGTATTTTATAGATAAGGAAACTGAATCTCAATTAGTTTACTTGCTAAGTGTACATGACTAGAAAGTGGCTGTTGAGCACTGCTCTAAATCTACTATACCAATCCTAAGTCATTCTTCACTGCACTAATCAAGTAGAACATAGAATTAGGACTTCGGTGCTAACCAACCTTATTTTATAGATGTGACTAAGGTAACTAGAAAATACAAGAAAGACCATCAGAAGCACTAAAAGATGGAAAAACCACAGGTGTGTGTGTGTGTGTGTGTGTGTGTGTGTGTGTTACCCACTTATCCACTGGCTATCACAAAAATCTAGAATCTATGGTGGGGAGGGAATGGGTTGGCCAAGTAGATGAAAACCTATTCACTTCTCACAACATATAATTGACTATTTTTAATTATAAACATATTTCATAAAAAAATAGAGGTGGCCAAAGGCCTATTTCTGATTGTAGATCACAAGTCTCTATGTAAAAGACAAGTCCAGGAATATATGGTGAGCCTTTGGGGATTTAGTGTATGTTGCCATCTTATGATTAAGACTAGATAATGTGCAATAGAACAGGTAAAGGCAGCATTCTCCTCAAGAAGACTTGCTTTCAAAGTTAGATATGCTAGTTCATTCATCTGTCCATTCACTCAGCAAACATTTTCTCAATACCACTATGTACAGACAGTGTAGGATCATGAGCTACAAACAGCTCTTCTAACTCGAAGAGGTCTAAAGTATCAAATGAGAGACAGGAAATGTCATACAGCATAATTAGAGCTATGATAGGAGAGCTACAACTCTTATTCAAGAAATTAAAGGCAACCAATCCACTTTTAGAGTTGAAAAAGAAAGACTACAAAAGAGGTGTCTGGGTGGCCCAGTCAGTTAGGCGTCTGCCTTTGGCTCAGGTCATGATCTCATGGTCCTGGAATTAAACCCCACATCAGGCTCCTTGCCCAGTGGGGAATCTGCTTTACCCTCTGCCCCTCTCCCTGATCATGCTCTCTGGCGCTCTCTCCCTCTCTCTCTCTTTCTCATAAATAAATAAAATCTTAAAAAAAAAAGACTACAAGGAAGGTACTCTGGCATAAGTGAAATGTAAACATAACTGTACAGGATGAGGAGGCACTAACCATATAAATACTACTTGCTTTCATTATCTTCTTTGTAAAATACAATAAATATCTTCTTCAAGCTCTAGGCTCATATATCCAAAATCCTAATTGACAACCCTACCTGAATGTCTGAATCTTATTACCTAACACTCTTCGAAAAAGGCTACTTTTCTATTCTTATTACATAAGATACTAAACCATTTTCCTTACTATGTATACCTCATCCTGGCTTCATTATATTTTTAATAAAACTGGTGAAATGGGATCGTGATACTAATCTTGGGTTGATTTGCTAACTTATTGGGGGAAGTAGAGGAGGGATATGACATACCCTAATATCTTTGCCATTTGCTTCCCACCAACATAGAATACTATTAACTTCTAGAATGACATCCTGGAATTAAGTGGCAACACCCTTGGTCATGGCCAATACCTTACTAATAATTCACCTGACTGAAATTTCAGAGCCAGTCTCCTAAAGATGGTAATGTGGTGCCAAGTGCTCTTATAAATTGGTCAAACTCATAATCTCACTGGCACTGTATTGAGTGTTGGGGCCAAGGCAGATATGGTAAGGTACCTTAGAATCCTCCTGAGCAGGAAGCTGCTCTCTCTTCTCCTTCAGGCATGTCAACACAGCATCTGGAGTCTCCTCTCCAGAGGAGCATGGCTCAGGGCCCACAGCTTCTGGCTTCCCATTCTCTCTGGCGACTGCAGGTTGCTCATAGGACAGGTTTCTAGGTGGGCCTTTGGGGGCACTTCCTTGTTCTTCTGAGAGCTTCAGCTTTAGTTCTAAGAGAAATGCCATGAGTTACCATGAACAACAACTCACTGGGCTTAAGAGTAGAGAGCCCTTCAGAAATTCCAATCACTGATATGAAGTCAGTAGAAATGGATGGTATTGCTGATGGCTTTCCATGGCAAGGGGAGCCCTAAAACCAGAACCAACAGCATTAACTCCCAATCAGATGTAGAAACAAAGGGCTCTAGAGGCTGGAATCTCATGTAAATGGAGTAACTAATGTATAGGAGTAACTCAGTGGTTTAGATTTCAGAGGATGAGTTCTAGAGGAAGACCAGTGGTACTGCCCCAAAGATTTCACCCATTACCCACCATACATCTAGAATTCTACACACAAAGGTTCATTTACTTGAGTTTGGAAGTTTTGTGCCATTATGATCCCCTAGTGTATATAAATGCAAGCACTTCTGTAAGGCATTACACATGCAGACATCTGAGGAAATGCAGGAGGGATGGGAAAGGGGAGATGGGAGTGCCAGTCCCAACTTAACAGATTTCATAATTATGTTTAATGTTATCTTCTAACAGGAATGACCAGGAATGACCATTATTTCAATGTGGTTTTATATAAGCCTACATAGTTAAAAATAAAAAAGCCACCTGGGACATGTCAGGAAATTACATTTCAGAAAATGCTAAGAGACTGATCATTTCAACATGGCCATTTGTATTGATTTCTCAATTACATAGCTCATTTTCTTTGTTTGATGTTTGTTTTTTAGTTAGACCCTGCTGTGTTTAAATACTGCATATTTTATAAACCTGTGACATCATTACAGTTTAATAGCACTGAATTAATATTCCCTTTCAGTTTCTTATTGCCACCCTTTTAGAAATTTGGAAAAATTCCCACATCTCTAAGTTTTGAAATAAGAATGTGGAGAAAGGAAGAAAATAAATTTTATGGGTAAATATCATAGTATTTTTAAATGAATTTTAGAGTTAATTAATACTCAGATCACCATCTCCAGAGAAATACAGAAAAAGAATACTGGATTAGGAGGTAGGAGAACTGAATTTTACACCTACTACTTCCCAGCTAAGTAACTTGTCACTATCTCTGGACATAAATGTCTGCATCTGTGCAATGGGGTATGCAGAGTAAATGATTGCTCAGGCCTTTAATATCCAAGAATCTAGTAACCCAGGGAAGGTAATACTCCACATGTTGAAATGTTTCTGGCACTGAAGTGAATCATTCCACTTCAGACTCTGGAGTTCCTCAGTCTCTTTATAAGGAGAATTATTAGATGGGGCCAAATAATGAAGGAGACCGAAGACTCTTTATTTCAAAATGAAGCCTCCAATCTAGGTGAGAGGCAAGGTGAAAGGGGGCATAAGTGGAAAAGAATAAAAAGTGCCTGGAAGCACATTAGCAATATTTTAACTGCTTCCTTTCTGGGCAAAGAAACCTTTGACTGGCCCTTACCTTTGAGTTGTTTACGACCTTTAGCCAAATCATTCATCCATTTCAGGACTTCAGGATTAGAAGTCTTGTCACCATGTGAAGGCTACAAGGAGGGGAAAGTGTGGGTAGGAGGGAGGTAGAGAGGAAAAGAAAAAGAAAAAAGGAAAAACATTTTTAAATAGCTGAGACACACAAAGGTAGTTCAGAAACATATAAACCTGGAGAGTCAGATGTGACAATTCCAGCTGTAGAGTTCCTTCTGAAAAATAAGAGCAAACATTCTTGACCTCCTCCACACTTTCATTCTTGTCATGGAAGGGCATTGTATCTAAACATGCCCAGTTACTCAACACTTTTCACATAGCCCTAACCACACCAGAGTCTCCTACAGTCTAACAGTCAGTCATCCCACACTTGGTTGCCTGGCCATTCTTCATATCAGTATAGACAGCTACACTAATATGAATCAGTGCTTACTACCTCGCCTGTGCTCACACACATAGTTTATGACCACAACATATCTGGGTTATACTGACAATCTGGAAGATTTAGCTCCTATCAGTTATTTCCATGAAACTGGAGAAAGGAGACACCAGTATCTCTAAAACCTGACAGCAGTCTGAGAAGTTAGTACTTCAGGGGGATACCCAGATTTCTAACCATCTTACTGTCTATAGACTGAGTATCCTACTGGGCTAGCATTAAAGTAAAACTTAATCGTATGTGTGTGACCTTGGGCAAATTACTTAGCTTCAGCTTCATCTACCAGATGAGGATTATAACAGCATCTCCATAGAATTACTGTGAGGGGTAAATTAGTTGATATATATATAAAATAGTGAAATCAGTTACTGGCATATGCTACACCCTACAGGTGTGTTAACTAGAATTACAAATACTATTACTGGCAGTGGTGATGGTAGTAGTGTTACTACCAGACTCACAGGAATTCTGGATAAGTCTTCACCAACAAACATATATGTAGGGGTTGTATATCTTACCAAGTAGTTAATAGAACTTGGAGGTGGCAATAGGAACATATATTTTATTCTGGAAAGACATAAATCCATTAAAACAAATCATTCACTTTGATTTCTGGATTTTTTTCTCAGAACATAAAAGTGGATTTTCCACAGGGAAGAGAAACAAAGAAAGAAGGGTGGCCAAACATATTTAGCCTACACCCCCATAGGTCAGTAAGATCTTTCTTAAATAAATCAAAGCCACCTTGTTAACCTCAATGCAGGCTCAAGAAGATTAATAGTTACTCTGAATTGTGTATACACAGGACTATATAGGAATGTTCAAGATGCCTTGATCATAATTATAATATCACCAGGAATGTGTACATTTGATAGCGGCTAAGTCTAGGGGCTCTGCCATATGTTTTTTTAAGGATCCACTAAGTCCATGTAACATCAGAAAGTTGTTGGTGAGAGATGCATCGAGAGAGAAGTATATCCCTCCTAGGTTCAAAGGAAAAAACAGTGCTTGCATGACATGGTCATCAAAAGTACATGGGATTAGGGGTACTTGGGTGGCTTATTGATTGGGTGTCTGACTCTTGATTTTGGCTCCGGTCATGATCTTATGGTCCTGAGATCGGGCCCAGTATCAAGCTTCATACTCAGCGTGAGAGTGTCTCTTTCCCTCTCTCTTTTTATCCCTCCTCCTCCAGCTTACACATGTACTCTTTATTAAAAAAATGTACATGAGGGATCCCTGGGTGGCGCAGCGGTTTGGCGCCTGCCTTTGGCCCAGGGCGTGATCCTGGCAGACCCAGGATCGAAACCCACATCGGGCTCCCGGTGCATGGAGCCTGCTTCTCCCTCTGCCTGTATCTCTGCCTCTCTCTGTGTGTGACTATCATAAATAAATAAAAAATTTTTAAAAATGTACATGAGATTAAATATATTAATTGTGAAACACAAGGCATGGTTCCATCACTTCTAGAGTGATGTAAAAAACATACATTTAAAAATCAAGGTGATAAAAAGAAGACTGAAGGAAAATAACAGTGGTTATTTCCTAGTGTTGCTCAAATGGGATAGTATGGATGTTTCCCTGAGTGAAGCCCTGGTTTCAGTACCACGGACAGTGGCACAAGGACACACCTCCTCTATCCAGGATGGACTAGAATGATGCACTGTACCACTTCCCTAATATATAGTTTATAGTGCTGGCTTTGGGTAACAGTCTGATTGTATAGACCGCCAATATTTTACATTTGGTTTCTAAAAATCCTCACAGAATTCTCCACTTTGATCTGAAAACACATCTTGTTCATCTGGAGCACATCTTTCTCATTGGATATGCTCTATACAGTTCCATCTTTTAAAACAATGTTGAAAAAATAAATAAATAAATAAAACAATGTTGAGAACAAGAACAAAAACCTAAAACACCAGCTACACCAAGGACCACCAGCTTTCATTACCACAAATGGACTCAGGAAAAATTTTAGGCTGATTTTTTTCTGACAAAATATTTTAAAGCTTGAAATCATCTTCTGAAATGAATTTTTTATATCTCTACTCTCGGAGAAGCTTTCAAAAGAGGTTAAATAAGCTCACAAGGTGACAGCTTTCAAACTACATGAAAGTTTTCATATACAAGCTGTGGATCTTCAAGCCTCCTAACTTCTAAACTGAAATATTCCAGTTTAATAGACTCCAAGAAGATATAAACCCCCAAATTACAAACTCAGAAAGATAAAGTAACAAGTCCAAAGTCACAAAGTTCCTATTTAGCTGTATTTTGTTCAGTGCAATTAAAATGGGACCTCCAAAGCACATGACTGAGGGTACCACTGGATCAGATTTATGGTCTGTCAAAGACAGTTCAAAAGACACATTAGAAAGAATTCTGGATTAGGAATGAAAAGGCTTGAGTTGTCTTAGCTAGGTCAATTCTTCACTGTGTCATCTTGGGGAAGTTACTTCCCTTCTTTAAGCTTCAGTCCCTCCAATGGTCAAATGAAAATGAAGACTGACTGATCCCTTTAATTTTAACATTCTCTAATTTCACAAACAGTGGACATCTGGCTGAAACAGCCTCTTCTAACTCCATTAGTCTAACTATAGTTAAATTAAAATCGTAGGGAATAAATATGGTTTTGGATAGGAATGTACAATGGTCATATTCAACAGAGAAGAGATATGTGTTGTGCCAAGGCACTGGACTAACACCGAGGCTCAGCAAGAGCTCAAACTAAAACATTAGCTGTGGTGCTATTAATTCCACAACCAGCCCACCAGGAAGGAAATCCTTACACACAGCAACCAATTAAAAGTCCACTGCAAAAAAAAAAAAAAAAAAAAGTCCACTGCCATGTCAAACCTCTAACCACAGCCTAGCACCCTGACAGGAAAGGTGAAGGGAAGCCCTGTTCCCTGAGACATGGAAGGTTCTGGTTACACCAGAGATGTCTATACACACAGAGGCAGTGGTGACCATGAGGCCTTCCTCTATTGCTCCCAAATTCATCCACCAGCATTTGTGAATGTTTAAATGTGTTGTTTCGCCATGCATTTGCTTGAAAACTTCTCTAGACAAATTTATCCTGGCAGGAGGTGCCAGGAGAAATTCTTTTCCAAAATAAGCAGCCTGTTGGGTGGATGCTATAGGTAAGAGAAGTAGTCTAGGGTCTGTGGCTGTAGGTAGGAAAATTTAGTAAAGAATGTATACAATTCTTCTTCATTTTTGGACAAGCAGAGGCTGTATGGGATTGCATGGTCAAATATCATTCAAACAGATTAAAAAGTTAATGATGCCTAGGTCCACTTACTTACTTTGTGCCAAACACTAAAATAAACATTTTATATGCATCCCCTCATTTAATACTCACTAGTAATATTAACTCCACTATGCAGATGGATGAACTGAGACTCAGAAAGATAAAGTAACAAGTCCAAAGTCACAAAGTCCCTAACGAGCTGTGTCAGATTCAAATCCAGATCAGCTTCATTTAAAGATTGCCAGGTAATAACTATTAGCAGGCCCTGGGAATGGAGCCCCTAGCTGTTACTCTACTGTTTCCAATGTGAGGATATAACAGATCCAATAATATTCCAGCAGTAAATAGAAAATCAGCTTCTCTCAAGATATCTAAAACTTTAAAAAATGTGGGCACTAACAAGTTTTACTTCTAGTCCACCATTGCAAAACCTACTCATCTTTAATCTACCACCCTCAATCTGAGCAGATAGAGCACGACTACCCCAGGCAGGTTACAAGTCTTTTCTTGGCTTCAGTTTCCTTATCTATAAAATAAAAGCTGTACTCATTATGTGTAGAGTTCCTTCCTATTCTAAAGAGGTAAAAGACAGTAAGTAGCTGTCACTCCCTGACTTTAAAGAAGAAAAGAATCTTCAACACCCTAAGGTGGTCTTGAAAAGCAGTCTTATTTTTTTTTATTGTGCAAAGCTAAAAAAAAAAATCATTCCTTATACCCCTCTTTTAGTGAGTTTGAATCCAGTGTGGGAAATAGGATAGGATAGGATAGGAAGAACGGAAGAGTGGAATATCACCCACTCTCACCTCCCTCTCCAGATCTTATCCCACTCACCGGGATGTGCCAATTGCCTCTGTACCAAGTGCTTAGTAAGCCTTTAAATATTTCAAGATGTATGAGACATTATTCCCTGTTCTCTTTTATTCTGATAACAAGCTGTCTGGGCCCTCTGCCAAAGACCCAATATCTTTGTGCAGTTCTATAGAATATGATTTTTGTCTATGCCATGGTCACCATTAAGGAAAATAAATAAAACTAGCATTGGCAATGAGGACACCTACCTCTCTACTGCTTCTCATATAATAAAAGAAAAGGTTCATCATTACAACACTGCAGCACCAGCATGAAGAGGCTGGTGTCTCTCTGACAGGAAAGGATGGACTGGGGTTTGTTGTTATGAGTGGCCTAAACAAATGTCACTTGATAGGTCCTCATCTACCAACCAGAGGTACTCTTATGTCAAAGAAGGTGCACTCTCTCTCTCTCTCTCTCTCTGCCCCTCATTCTGTTCTACAATTAGAGATTCTGACCTTTGGGTCCTTAATAGGTTCTTACAAAACTATAAATGGTAAAAGGTTAAAGAAAAAAAATAAGATCATAATTCAAAAGCTATCCAAATTTCAGTCCTAGAAACATTAGTGATAGTTGTGCTCCTGGGGGTGGGGGGGGGGGAGGATCAATAATCAAATCAGTTTGGAAACAAGAGTTATAATCCATTACTAGGAAATATCTTAACAGGGTCCAATTACAGCCTGTGAGAATAGTACAGATCCAGAAAGGGAACTCAATTTACGATGGGTCTTGAGTTGGCAAGTGGAAACAGCTGTCCCCTGGCACAGACGGGTACCCAGAAAGGAAGGACAGGAAAGCCCACATACCTCTAATACAATTCACTCTTATTTTAAACCACAGGGCCCTTACCCGGTATTTTTTTTCTTGTTCAAATTTTTCTTCAAATTTCCGAATTTTTCGCTTGAGGCTCTGGATGTGCTTGGTGAGCTGGGTAATGGTCTGCGGCTCCTTGCCATCGCCACAACTGCAACGTGAAGAACTTCGGGGCCTGCAACAATTGCAGGGAGGGACAGTCATCAAAACCCATGGTCTTCCCATAACGCTGCTCTAACAGAAGTTACCAATGAGAAACTAGAGACTCCCTGCATGTATTTTCAGGCAAGGGGCACTTATTTTAGCTGCATCAAAATTATTGATAGAATTTTTTTTTTAAAAAGTATGGAGTTCCATACTTTTGGGGGTGGAGGGCAGCTATTGTAAGCCATCATTTTTCTAGAATACAAATATTAAGCTCACCAAGAAGGATATTCCCAATATCTGTATATACATATTCTTACGTAGGACTCTGGTCATTTCACCAAAAATGTTCAAACATGAAAGCCCTGGAGTATCCTGCATTCCATGGCCATTTCCTCCTGACACAGGAAGACCTAACACAGCATTCCCAACTAAAAAGTACACTGATTTTCGCCATTCATTGTTCACTCACGGTTATGTTTGGCAGGCAGATTGCACTATTTCAGACATATACTTCATTGTAGGTTATGCATGTAGTATTTGAAAAACTGTATGAAACGAAGATAACAATGTTTTCTTACATCATAAACTGTTGAGTGCTGGGTGGAGAAGGGGCTGATTCAGGGTCTAAATTGAATCTCTGGCTTTGGCTGAAGATGGAGCAGCGTGGTGACAGCAGTGGGTTGTCACCATCAGTGATGTGAAAGAGCAGCCTGCTAGTCCCAACAGACTGGAGGTCTTCTGGTGTACCGTCTGCCTCATTCTGCCCATCTTTGTGGACTGGTGCAGGGCCTGAGGAAACAAGAGTAATTGTCAAGACCTCGCAGTGACAGAGGCCTTGAGACTGTCATGTTCCTAAGTAGAGATCATAAACATTCATTATAATGTCTTGCCTCTGTCATGTCTTCCTTCTGAGGATAAGAAAGGCTTTCAAACTACTGTCATGTTTGTTCTCTGAAAACCTGGACAGAAAATTTTAAAGTTGCCACCACCAACAACAAAAATGGAAGCACAAATTATTTTGGTATGAATTATACAATCAGCAGAGCCCCAAACTACAAAACCCCTCTATTTTATATTATTTGGCATATGTTGAAGGCTGTATTACAAAATGTTACAGTGAAAAAAGGAAATAATAAATGGAACTAAAGCAGAAGAGGATAGACTATGAGGAAGAGAAGGGACAACAGAAATGCCAGTGAAGGCAGGAGAGAAAAAGGGAAGGAGGAAGGGAAAGGCAAAAAAAAAAAAAAATCACTCAGCAGTGATGGAGAACTCTACTCATCAATATGGAATGATGTTCAGAATATACTAAATGAAAACCACAGATTTCAAAAAAGCAGTAAGGATTCCATTTTCTGTAAAAAGCATATATTTATGTACAAATAAATGCACCAAAAGATCAAAGAAGCTATTTAGCAACTACAAAGCATGGAAGAATTAGGAGTGATTCTGTTTCTTTTTAAAAATTTTATGTAGGGGATCCCTGGGTGGCGCAGTAGTTTGGCGCTTGCCTTTGGCCCAGGGCGTGATCCTGGAGACCCGGGATCGAATCCCACGTCGGGCTCCCGGTGCATGAAGCCTGCTTCTCCCTCTGCCTATGTCTCTGCCTCTCTCTCTCTCTCTCTCTCTCTGTGACTATCATAAATAAATAAAATTTTTTTAAAAAAGATTTAAAAATTTTATGTAGCATTTTGTTTTTGACAAAAATAAAAAATAAGAACAAAACCTGCTCTAAGGCCTCTCACCAACTAGGATGCTAGGTCTGTGCCTGAATTCTATGATCATTCCCCCTCTAAATGAACTCATTAGCTTCCCACTCCAGGCACACCTGTGCTATGGAGGTGAGGGCAGGGAAGTGAGGAACATCAGGATATGGAGTCTGAGTGGACAGGATGAGAATCTCTACATCATGGGCTCCAGACAGTTAATCAAGCAGCAGCCAAAACAAATTCCTCAATTTTTTCCAGCATATAACTCAGAACAACTCAAGGCTTTCTCTTACTCCTACCTCAAATGAAGAAATGTTTTCTGGGTGAATAAGCAGAATCGGAAAACCCTGCAATCTACTTTTCCAAAATAAACATTTATCAAAATTTGGTGCCGGATGACTCTTAATCAGGTTTAGAATGGCTCATGTTCTTTAGAGCTTGAAATGCAATTTGCTTTGTGCAACATCAAAGGTCTGATCCCTTCTGTGTTTTCAACTGGCTTCTTTGCTGTTGAGCTGCAGACTGGGAGCCCAGATAATGCCTCCTATTTGTGCTTCTGAAGCTCACTGACAGCATTTTATCAGCGCCTGAGAGGTGGGGCCAGATGAACACCAGTGCCCAGGCCTGCAAGCAAGGTGTGTTCCTGTCTGACAACTCACCACAGGCAACACCCTTGCTAAAAATCATTTACCCAGAAAACACGGTTTGGCAGGAGCCCTAAGGAGTAACAATGAGTAAGAGTTACTAATCAATAAATCACAACATATGCTAACAATCACCTTCAAAAGCCACCAGGAAGTGTACAATTTCTTTACCAAATCCTTTTCTTAAACCGCTAGGCCCCAAGAAGAAAGGCATTTTATTCATATTACCTCTTTCTGAACAGAGTATTTTGCTAATAATGATGGGGAAGAAAAGAATCTTTAGCAAGCACCTGGGACCAGTGTATTTTTGTTGAAATGGGAAAGGTCTGAGGGCCTCCAGCTCTTCAGCTCAGCGGCGGCCCTAAGGTCAAAACTAACATGAGTCTCTTGGTGCTGTTTTATAATGCTAAAATGGAAGCGCTTGGGCTCCTGGACATCTGACTGAAAAGGGTCCACAGAGTACAATACTCTTGTGATGTTGGGCAGCGGCAGCGAGTCACAGCTCCCAGCCAACAACATAGTCTCGAGGGGAAGCAACCAACACACTTAAAACTATTCTCCATACAGCCATTCTGTTTTCCACTTTCAGTATAGTATTCAGTAAGTTTTATGAGATATTCAACATTTTATTATAAGGTTGGCTTTTTGTGTTAGAGAATTTTGCCCAACTGTAGGCTCATATAAGTGGTTTTTTAAAAAGATTTTATTTATTCATGAGAGACACAGAGCGAGAGAGAGAGGCAGAGACACAGGCAGAGGGAGAAGCAGGCTCCATGCAAGCAGCATGATGTGGGACTCGATCCCGGGTCTCCAGGATCACAACCTGGGCCAAAGGCAGCGCTAAACTGCTGAGCTACCCGGGCTGCCCTCATATACATGCTCTGAGCTCCTTTCAGGTAGGCTAGGCTAAGCTGGGATGCTTAGTAGGCTATGGATTCAGTGCACTTTTGACTTACAATATTTTCAATTTACAGTGGGTTTATCTGTATGTAACCCCATTGTAAGTCAAGGAAGACCTATATCTGCATGTAGATATATATAAATGATAGATAAATAGAGCAAAGAAGTACATATTTTACATAATAATATATTTACTATGTATTTTAGATAAATTTGAACCAGTAGTTTTTGTTTTCTTTTTTTAATTTCAGCTTCATCTTAGGTTATGATGGCCAAGAAATAATGAATTTGATGTGCTACTTTTTTTTAACTGATACACATTAAAATAAATTCCTATTAAAACTAACAATGTTTGTCCATGCAACTTTTTCTAGCATATTTGGTGAAACACTGAGATAAGACATAGAAGCTGCTAAACACAGCAGACATGAGAACCATCATTTTAATAAGCATTATCATCAGAATAAGGAATTGAATATTATGCTCTTCTACTGAACACCAACTATACACTCAAGTCCCTATGGGGTTAATATGGGAAATGAGAACCAATATACCCTTCAACATATTGTCCCTCCTACCAGTTCTTATTTATAAATAAGTAAAAATAATCATATGTAATATATCTGGAGTGACTCACTATGTGCTCAACTTGTAAGAGTTTTTGCATGTATTTAATCTTAATAATAACTACATGAGGCTGATAATAAAAAAGATTTCCATTTTAAATTCAGTATGGAAGGTGATATAAATTATATTATCACCAAGGAAGGTCTGACCACTGCACATGGTAGATGACTCCACATCTCTGACTTTGGGAACCAAACAGTGTTTTCGGCAGCCCACTCACTGAACAATAGGGAACAGAAGAGAAATAATTATCATCAGTATGTGAAAGCCAAGAGACCACTTCTGATCTTGCTATAACCCCAGGTAGAAACAGATGCTGTATTACAGCTGTTGAATGAGTCAGTCAGATTTTTAAATATATCTAATGTGAATTTTTAAAGCGATTCAAAATTCAAAGAAATCTCTACCTGCAACCAGTTGAGATGTACTGCTGAAATCTAATCAAGTAATAAATTAGTCATAGTCTTGTGGATTTGCTAATTTGCACTCTTGGGTTTGTCCTTCATGGTGGGCATTCAGCTTTTATAGGTGGGCATTCAGGACATTCCAAAATGCCAAATTGTCAGCCTTTTTGGTTTTAAAAGCTAGATGAACCATAACTATGTCCATCACTCTAAAAAGGGAAAAGAATCAGAGTTCTCAACCAGCCTCACCCAAAGAGGGCCAGCAAAACAAAAACTAGAAACAATTCCAAAATATCTGATGGATGGATACACAATGGGTTCAATTTTAGGTATGTTGAATTTGAGCATCTGAAGGTACAAAGGAAGTCACAAAAGAGAGAACATGGGTAAACTTGAGGTCACCTCAGTAACTAAATCTAGGGAGACAGGTGAGCTTGCTTGCTTCGAGACTACCAAGAGAGTAGGAACAGTATCTCCAAGGTTAGAATGGGTGGGGTAGGAATGAGGACAGATGAAAAGAGATTCTGGGTTATGAAGCTAGCCAAGTTACTGAGTGGGGTGTGGCTGGCACTCCAAGTAGGTTTCTTAGTGCCAGCTTCTGTGGACAGCCACAATAGAAACACCTAGGAGCTACAAGGGTAAGAAATTTGTCATTGTGAAAGGAGGACTAGGCTTTATGGCAGGCACTCTGCAGGTATAAGAGCCACCTTACCATCATGGATAAAAGCATAGGATCTAGGGGCACCTGGTGGCTCAGTCAGTCAAGCATCCAACTCTTGATTTCAGCTCAGGTCAGGTCAGGTCATGATCTCAGGGTCATGTGATCAAGGCCCAGGTCAGACTCCATGCTCAGTGGGGACTCTGCTTGAGATTCTCTCTTCCTCTCCCCCTCCCCCTGCTCATGCTCTCTCTTGCTCTTTTTCTCTTACCCTTTCTCTCTCTTTCTGTCTCTCAAATAAATCTATTTTTTTAGCATAGAATATAGGCTCAGAAACACTTAGATTCAAGCTCCAGTTTTGTCATATGTGTGACCTGGGACAAATTATTCAATCTTTTACCTTCTCAGTTTTCCTATCTATATTAAGGGAATTCATTCACTCAACAAATGTTTATTAACCGTCTATTGCATGCTAAAGGCCTGTTTCAGGGTAAGATGATGATAGTATCCATTTCATAAAGTGTTGAAAAGGTTAAAAGAAGACAAGGAATCTCAGGTACTTAGGACAGTGCCCAAGGAAGGGGACATAATAATCCATCAATGTTAGTTGCTATTGTTTTGCATTACCTCTTACCTAGAGACGGAATTTAGGAGAGGAGTTGGCTGGGATAGAGAAAGATGAATTCAGTTCTGGATGCACTGAGTTAAAGAGGCACTTTTAGTCATCCAGTGGAGATGCCCAGTAGGCCCTGGATATGTGTAGGTATGGAGTTCAGAAGACAGAGTCTGAGTCTGATCTCAGCATGCACCTCCCCAAATCTGCCTTCTACAGTTTCATTTTGAAGGAGTCAATGTATTGGCTTCGATTAAAATGAATGGCTAATAGATTAGGGCACTTGGTTAGCTAAGCAATGAAAAATCCCAAAATTCTCCCTAAAATCCAGAAAATTACATGGATCAAGAAGCCTCATTCAGCTCAGATCTAACCTTATTCTTTGCCTCTGCATTTTTTATTACAATCTTCTAATTAACTTTTCACCAGTAAATACAGATCGAGGTTTTAGGTTTGTGAGTAGTTCTATTTTTTTTGTATTTTTATTTACTGCATGATTATTGTAAGGACAACCAAGTACAAATTTTTAAAGTAAGTCCCACACCCACTGTGGGGCTTGAACTCACAACCTCAAGATCAAGAGTCACATGCTGTAACAACTAAGCCAGCCAGGCACCCCTGTGAGTAGTTCTTAAATTTGTTCCATTCCTCTTGTTCCCTAGAATATTTTAAGAGGACAATTTCAGAATATTTTTTTCTTGAGTCACTGCAATTATACCTAACATATACAGCACTTTTTACCAAGTGAACATAACATTTAAATCATAGAAATGCCTAAATACATAAATCTTCAGGGTATGTTGACACTGATTATTTTATAAATCCAATCATATATGCAGCTTCATAATGGACTCTTAAATTTTTTTTTAGAATTTTTAGTCTCAATGGTATGAATAAGGAATAAATGACCTCTAGCTAAAAAAAAGCAAAAAATTAAAAATTAAAAAAAAAATTTTTAATTTTAAAAAAGCAATATCAACAAAAGCCCAACCAAAGGAAAAATCACATTGTAATTTCACTAACATGTTGTTTATACTATATACTATTATATTATGCTAACACAGTAGTATAATTTTAGGAAGAGTAAACAGTTTGAACTCATCCAAATTTTCAGTATAAAAATAATATTCACTAACTTTAAGTGCCTAGACAAAATTAAATATCTTAAATATATTTTAATTTCATAACTAGCTTAGCAAAGTAAAGTCCCAAGGTAAAAAAAAAAAGACAGAGAGACAGTAAAGACAACTAGAATGAATACAGACAGAGGAAGACAAAGTGGCAAGGTTGTGTGTGAGAAAAAGAAGCAACCAGAAAGCTGTGGGAGAAGAATAAGAATAAAAGCAAAGAGACACCATGGTGGTAGGGATGAGTGAGAAGGAAGGAGAGGTAGGTGACAAAGGTTGAGTTTGCACTGAGGAAACATACAGCAAACATCAACTTCTAGCCCATGAAAGATTGAGGTCTTCAGACTCTTAGTGACTTCTACCTTAAATCAGAACTCTACTGTGGGCTTTGGTAACATGACCTATGCTGAGAAAGATGCAAGATCTCCAGATCCTGTAATAATGAGAAAGGGAAGAAATCCATGCTTTGTATTGTTTTGGAGTAGAACATCTGAAACAAGAATAATTCATATTTTTGGAGGCACCAAACTAAATGTCCAACTTGGGGAGGAAAGAAGAAACAATCTTCTAGACAGATCTACCAGGTGACTAAATGAATCTTTGCACTTTTACTCTCTGATTATTCAAGACTTATTCCTTTGCCTATATGCATACTACCAAAGACCAGTTGAGAAATAACCAAGGGAAATGGCCAAGGCCAATGAACAGCTTTTTTCCTCCCTGTGTCATAAAAGGGGAGCCAAATGCTCAGATTACAGAGCTCTGCTTGAGTTGTGGGACCAGGGAAAGAGCAGCTGTCATCCATGATAGGTGTCCAATATTAAGAAGCACTCTCCTGATATACAGAGAAAGCTGGATGCTGTGCTCTGATTTTTTTTCAGCCTAAACGACTCTCCAGGTTTTGTAGCCAATTCCTGCACAACTGACCACCTTAGTGGTATAGCTGATTAAAATCTGCTATTAAGATAATGAGCTATTTTTCAAAGCATTTTCATTTATAAGCAGATGTATTTTGCAAAGCAGAAGGAAAATTGAATATACAAGAAAATGGGGGAGGGGGTCTGTATCTTTACTAGGCTCATGCAATATTAGTTAGAAAAACTTAGTCAAAGAAGTTGGTACCAAAGTTCCACAAAGAGCCACAGAAAAATATGATCCTCAGGGAACTGGAAAAGATAGTGGAGGCTGTTCACCCTGGGCTTAGGGGGTGGTAGGGTGGGGGGGTGCAGAACAGTGTCAGACACCAAGTATCTGCCCAGGCCATCTGGTTGCTTCCGGACTGCACTCATCATAAGAATGAAAGAAGGAATAACCAGGAAGTTTTTTAAATGACAATAATGTATGGGAAACTGTGTGCAAGGGTTAAAGGGTATATGAAAGCTTTCTGTATCGTTTCTCAATTTTCTATAAACCTAAAACTCCTTAAAAATAAAATCAATTATTTTTTTTTAAATGACTATAAACCTACTAGTTAAAAGCCTGGTCTCTTGAGTTAGAGCCACAGGGTTGGTCTGAGATGCCACTTGCTCACAATTGTTATGTCCTTGGCCAGGCAGGCTCTTCTAACTCAGAATCCTCATTTGTAAAGAGTTGTAGCAAGAACAAATGGGGTAACTTGTTACCACAGTTGGCCTGCCTTAAAAACTGAATTTAAAAATCTTTTTAAAAATAATAGCCTGGCAGTTTAAGCTATAGGCTGATTTTTTTCTCTATAAAGCAGTTATAGAAACAGCCTCAGAGAATATATTGTCATCTACAAATTTTGAAATCATTAAAAAAAATACTTTCCTTGGAAAACAAGGGGTAATTTGAAGCTCTCTGAGATGCTATAAAGATGGTTATAAGAACATAGGAGAAATATTAACAGTAAAGATCATTTCCAGCTCAGTTATATCATAGATTTAGCAAAGGATAGATTTTATGGTAACAAATGTAGTTTCAACCTGAATAGGAGGTAATTATTTGACCATCAGCTCTATAGATTATTGCTGTTATAAATATCCTTTGCTAAAGGGAATTAGTGTAATGTCAATCATATGCAAGATTCCAGAGGAGATCTAGGGAATGAACAGTACTAATGGCATTTCCACACCTTCAAAGTAGTTAGGATTATGACAGCAGATAAAGACAAATGTAAGCATTATTAACTGGAAGAGAGGCAACATAAGCTCTATGGCAAAAATGCCCAGCTTTTTAAAAAGTAATAGCTGACATTTATTGAGCATTTACTAAGAAGAAATGTGCTAAGTGACTCATACGTATTATGCTTCATTATTATTACAATAATCTTAAAAAGTAGATACTCTTCTTTTTTCCCTCCATTTTAAAGAAAATGACACTCACACAGAGAGATCAAATCACTTGTCTGAGATCACCCAGCCAGCACATCAAGTTCTGCAAAGAATTATGTTTCTGAACAAGGCAGAGCCAATGAATATAATTTATTTGGGCTTTCAAGAAGTCCATGGCATGGTTTTTATATCAGAAGCTGTTTAAAAACAAAACCAAATGATGACTGAGCTAATGTTTTTCAGTGGATTACAAAATCCACTTAACAATATGCAGCAAAGAACAGAGTGAATTAGTACCTTTATGATGGACACATCAGCACTAATCCTTGCAAATGGATCCTGGATTAATCTTATTTTAAATTTCAAAAATGGCATGGCTGAGGAAGTAGAGTCATGAGTTTGCAGATGATAATGATATTTTTCAAAGGATAAAATGCCAAGCAACCACAGAAGCAGCTCACAAAGCATGGCTCAACAGTGACAGATGACCATAAATGTGGGCCAGTAGGTACTGCAGTTGGAGAAAACCATCCATGTACTCTTAATAAGCACTAAATGATTAGTTTGGTAGAGAATGGGATTTTTGGAATTCTAATGGAATACAGTGATATGACAAAAAAAAAAAAAAAAAAAGCCAAGAGTATGCATCTCTTAGGAAGAGTTCAGAAAACAATTCAACATGCATAATATTTTGTATTTAATAAAACACCCTCATGTCTATATTTTTTTTAGGTATTCATTCTTTTTTATTGAGATCATCATAGTTTCATATGTAGGTGTAAGAAATAATAGAGGGATCCCTTGGACACTTTGCCAATTTCCCCCAGTGGTATCATATTTACAAATAAAATTCTATTTGACTCCATCTGGAATACACTATGCAGGTTAAGTAAATGCACATCAAGAAAGGCACAGGGTTCTAGAAATGGTTTAGATCACAGGAGCTAAAATAACTATGAGAAGACAGGTTGTGACAGGTAAATCAACTACAAATCTAGGTCACTTCAGGTTGACAAAGTTAGAAATGGATAAAGAAAACCGGATTTTCAAAACACATTAGCAGAGAGGATATGCATTGGCTATGGGCTTATTTCAAATTCTAGAATATTAGAACTATGGGAACTTAATATTTAGACAGGATAGCAAATAGCATAGTGTGAAGCACTAAACTATGAAGTCTAACTGGGAAAACCCTTCCCTTCCTTCCATTTCTTACCAACCTCTACCACTTAGTAGCTGTGGGATCTTCAACACGTTACACTAACTCTCCAAGCTTATTTCCTCATCTTTCTTCTGGGGAAAATAATGCATCCTCATAAGGTTGTGAAGATAAAATAGGAAAACCCAGATAACAATGTCTGACACAAATGAAAATGTCATTATTAGTCAATGCTAATGTCATACATTTAAAAGCTTTTAAAACTTTTTAAAAACTTGGCACTATTGACATCTTGGGCAAGATAATTCTTTGTTGGTGCAGTGGGGGTGGACATAAGGGGTTCCTGTGCATTGTAAATGTTTAGCAGCCTCCCTGGCCTCTACTCATTAGATGTAGCACTTATCTTTCAGCTGTAATACCAAAAATGTCCTTAGATAGCCAAATATCTCCAAGGCTGAGGGTTGAGATGGGTGGGTGGATGGATCAAAAAATAATAATAATAATAATCAACCCTGGCTGAAAATCATTGCTTTAAAGGAACTAATTTAGGGCAAAAAGATGAAGTACTACTTTCCATGGTGATCACCATTTCTTAGTTAAAGCAATAGGTGATACATACTGAAAATATAAAAAGTTTCAGAAAGTACTGAGAAATAACACAGATAGATACACATAGACCCATAGTGAACAAAGTTTCTAAATTATATTTGGAATTGTGTGCACTTATGAGATTGAAGTAACAGAGACACCTTCTTACTAACTTTCAAACATTGTGTGGGGCTGCTGCCAGATAGAATGAAACATCAAGTTAGGAGGATAACACCAGAGATGCCCCCATGTTCCAGAAAGCCAATTATAAACTCCACCTGCAGCAAGAACACATTTCATAGCATCCTTCAGAGAAACACTAGAGCACTATATTCTAGAAACTGTTCCTGAATCTCTCATAATTACCAGGGGAGCTTTGCAAACATGGACATTTCCAGGCCTCATCCTTACATTTTAATTTTGCATTTCACACCTATCTGTAAAAGTTAGTCCTCCTAAGTAATTGGGAATATCTGATCCAGTCGACAATGCCTTGAAATGTGAGAGAGAAGGTGCCCCATCTTAACTTTGACATCAGGAAGAGACCAACACACCATGCAGAATTCTTTATGTGAATAACTATAGCCTATAAATTGATACATTACATTAGTTTTTGCTAACTATCAATGTTAGGAACAAAGCTCTTACCCAAATAGAAAGTTTGAAAACCAAGATTTTACAATAAAAGAATTAGGAACTGCTGTGGTTTATTATTTCTGGTCTTCAGTTATCTCTGATGACAGCTTTTGCTACAAACTCCATTCCATCAATCACCCATGTTCAGACAGAACAGGGGTTACTATGCTTAGTCGTGTGGAACAAACAGTCCTTCTGCAAACTCTGAAAATGATAAGCACTTGAAAAGACAATGTTCATTCCATTTTCTGTTCAACAACATCAGAACAGATCCTTACTAATGCAACGGAGGAAGCATTGGCTTCTGCTTTAAGAAGCTACGATGTAGTTGGAAGGATTTGAGCCTACGTGTGGTAAGGGTTTCCATCTCAAATTATGCAATTTGCAACCTCCAGGTAGGGTGACCAGTTGTCATAGATTGCCTGGGACTGAGAATTTCCCAGCATGTGGGACTTCCAGTGTAAAACTTGGACATTCCTGAACAAACCATGACAACTAGTATCTTATGTACAGTCTTGAAGTCATCTTGCAGCTGGTTTCCTCTCTATCACTTTTTTCTACATACCTCTAATCTGTCCCTGTCCCTTGTCCATGTCCCCATCCCACCTATTTCTAGCCTGAGGACTTCGGTGCTTGAGCATTTTTCTCCTCCTAAAATAAAGGGACTAAGCTGACTAGTCCACATAGTCCAGGAAATTGAGGTGAAGCAGAATCAAAGAGAATCTGAGAGAACTTGATCTTCTCTCCAATTCATGACACTTAAATAATGGTTTCCACTATTTGGGAGTGTTTATGAAATATAAAGATTACAGGACTTCTACCTCAGACTGTCTGGAGATGAGGACTAAGAATCCCCATACTTGAAGACCTTTCTGGTAATTATGATGTGCAGGAAGGCTCATGAGCAATATTTAGAACACAATGCTCTTCCAGGAGTGCCATGAAATGTGTTTTTGCTGCAAGCGCAGTTTATAATTGCATTTCCAGAATGGGAACACATTTCAGATATTTTACTAGGAAGGACTTATCTTTGTAACCCATAAACCCAAGTTAAAACCCAATATTTGGATCTCAAGATATAAAGACTATAATACTTTGCTCAAACCATCATTTCAAATGCCTACTGCAAAAGTTACTACTTATCAAGCCATTAATTGAGTCTAAAGTAAGCTTGAAACCTATTAAAGTCACATCAATTTATAAATGCTTGCCTTTACTAGTGAATTTGTAGCATATTATATCCAGATATTCCTGTAAAAATCACCTGTTGAGCTTTGTCTTTGTTATACCAAATACCGAAATCAACAATTAGTAATTGAATATTTATATGCATGTAAGGCTCAGAGCTAGAGGGCAGACTTTGGGAAGAAAATTTTAAGTTACTCTAATCTTTTATAGACTTATGGCCATCTATACTAATCTCATGAGATCACACTCTCAACAGAGATTTTTATACATATAAACACTAGCTTCAAGGTGGTCAAAGATCACTCCAGAAATCCTTTAACAGTTCCTGAGCCTCCACAAAGAGCAGACATTTCTTCCTTCTGAGTGACACATAGATTAGAAAATATATGACCAAAAAATCAATTAAATAAATTTTTAAAAAATATATATGACCTTCCTATAAACACTAATCTTGGAAGCCAGTAAGACCTAATGATCCCATAAATTAATCTGTGAAAAAATTAATCTGTGAAAGCCTATTCCAAATGCCTGCCACTTTGGAAATATCCCTGCCAAATGAAGAGACTCTTTAGGTCCCTGAAAACATCTACCCGGTGGTTCCCAGATTGTGTCACAGGGTTATTGAAAAATTAGAGAAGAAATGTATCAGATAAAGTATCACAAGTTTCAATATAGGGGCTGGAGCTTCTTCACTCTCATGCAGTCATGTTGGCTACATGAGACTCCTTATACACAAGCTCTACAAAATGAAAAACATCAAGATAGATTTTTATCTTTGAACACTTGCTGGAAATCTTGGCTAGTGTGTGTATACACACCTCCCCCTCCCCGCCTCCCCCACACACAGAGTGAAAATCTTTTTTATAGATTCTCTTGGAAGGGCTCTGGGACATCTCAGATTCACCTACATTTTGGAAAATCCAGCCTCCAACCTACAAGCCGCCTCTGTAAAGAGTCTTTTGTCCATTTCTACCATTTAACACTTAATAGGAAATGTATTGATGGTTCCTTTGTATGGGCAATTCCATTATACGAGGTCTGCTAATAAGCGTGTTCAAAATCCTGCCCATCCAGAATGAGAAAATGCAAAACTACTCTTGACTTTTGGAGAATGTAAGACACACATAAAAGTCAGGTTTTAAAATAGAAAAGATATATCTATATCCAACATGCAAATATTTTGTAACTCTTTGCCAGATATGGAAATACAAAACATCAGATAACTCAAAAGTCAATTTGTATCTGGCTTAAGACTTCTTTATGTGTTTTATATGTTGTTTGTTGGGGTTGGTGGGAGAAGAAAAGTGTGCCTAAAATCTGACTTAAAACTCTAATTGGATTGACATTGGGTCCTTCCTACTTTTACGTGCCTTTTAGCAAAACACAATGGCCAGCAGAGCAAGGGGAGGTCACCAGGAAATAAAGATAGCCAACTAGCCACCTGCATCCATTGAGAAATAATTTACCACTTACCAGCAGGGTTACACTAGGCCTCATTGTCCTTACTGTGAAGCATATTATTCACAAATCAGTTTGAGGATTTAATATAAAATATATAAAGTACTAAGAACAGTGCCTAGATCACAGAAATCTTTAATAATAGTACTTACTATTAGCGGCTTTATTATTAGCCACTATTATTAATATACTTAGTTATTAATTAGCATAATTAATAAACACTGGGGTTGATGGTTTTACCTACTTAGACTATATAGATCTGTTTTAAGCAGTAATGTCTTAAATGAGCTATTTCTGATGACACTGAAATACATTATCTTTTTAAATCTCTTCCTTCAATTGCTGGAGAAAAAGGACATTTCATGAAGCAAGTTCACCTAAACCTATTTCTGCTAGCCATCCAGAAACCAGTCTGCAAAACTCTGACCCATCTGGGTTATAAAAAATAAGCTGTGCTCTCATTTCACTCACATAAATTAGTGTTTCTTTTCTAAGTCTTCCTGGAAGTATCAATTTGCCTTCTGCTTCTTAGCCAACCTACCATCCCTGGGGTTAAAACCAGAGAACTTATCAGACAAATGAGAACCAGTTTTGAGAATTTCCAACACAGAAGTTAATGAGGAAAAAACTGAGACAGAAAAAGACAATATAGGGTCAGAATGAGCTACACCACTCACCTCCACTTTCCCTGTGTTGATGAATCATCTTACAAGTAGGTAATAGAAGAAATCAAGTAGTAATGTTAAAACTCTCCCATCACTGAATACCGCAAAAATACGGTAAGTATCAAGACAGTACAGATTATCTACATCCAATAATAGAAAATAAGCACACCACTTGTTTGTCACAGGAAACCAGTTAGGAATTCACTAGGACCAGTTGTGGGGAGTGTTTTTCACCTGACACCTTTTTATGTGTAAATCTGACGCTTGGCTCCCAGCTGGAAAGAATGCTCCGTATCAGAACGCACCTTAATTCCTCCGTTCCCTCTCAGCTCCCCTACTGCAACTCAAGTACCTCTTCAGCTTTTCGGTTGCACCAAGCATGGTTCCCACAAGAGGCCAGGTTTAGGAAAGCAACAAGAGGCTGAGAGTACAAGTGAAGACCTGCTCTCAGCCCAGCCTCTTACCTGCAGCATCTGCGTCTTCCTCGGGCACATTCTGGGTCGATGCTGGGGCTGGGTCCTTGAGTCCATGCACCTGAGCAGCTTCCTCCTGGTTTGTCAAAAATGCAGAACACAGATCAGCTTCCAGGGCTTGGAGCTTCAGCAAGGAATTCTGCAAGCAAAAGCAGAACATCAGGCTAGCTAAGTAACTGCCTAATCCACAACGGTGAGTCCGCAGCTCCTGCAAAACACCTTCCTCCAGCGCCTGGCAAGGGGAGAGTCTCAGCTACAGCTGCTTCAGGCAGGGCTGATTGTGCCAGAATCAGATACACATTATTCCACATGCAGCCTCAGTTTCTGCCTCATTGCAATACTAACGTAAATGGCTTTATATGTCACACATGGGACTGGTGATTTCGTCAGCAGGAGACGCTGCACCAGGAGAGCCAATCTGAGACGGTATCTGCTTCCCGGGTGCTTGAGGCTTTACGCTTTGGAAGTGTTTCATTCATTGTGCTGACATCAGGAGCAAGTGACATTAGGCCCCTCCCAGGCTACCATTCATAAAAGCCAGCATCCCTTAACCATGAAGGCTGCAGCAGACTGCAGTGCATAAAGAGTTACTGCTGCAGAGGCTGCCTGGCATCTGGGAGGTGCTTCTGAGCTCCTGATATGCATCTGTATTGGGGGGGGGGGGTATTTGCATGCACATGCACATATGTGTGTCTTCCGAAGTTGCTTCTCTCAATAGGATGGCTATAGCTGCCTGTACCAAAAGCAGAGTGGAGGGAGCAAAGGAGAGGGCCTTGGTCGCTGAGAGTGACACAGCGACTGAGGGAGAAGCAATTTCTTAGCTCCCAGAACAACCTTCCCCCACACCCTCCACGCCCTTCATTTCTCATTTTAAATTTCTCCCATGGTTCTTAATAAGAACGGAGTCATACAGACTGACGCACGTATCCTGCCATGATGCAGATGCCCAGCAAATTAATTCCCCTGACCAGGTGAAAGTGAGTCATGCCTGAGGCCTTGGCTGGATTCCACTCCCCTGCAACAGGAAAGCTCTGCAGGCCTCAGCAGCGTCTCCACCCACAGGGCTCCTGGCAGGGGTGGCTACTTGGAGTGGAACCATTGATCCTGTACCTACTATGACCCTCCAGGATATACTTACTCTACTCACACCCTACCCTTCATATACCCTACTCCCCACACACCGTCATACCCAACCACTACACCCTACTCCATACACACACATCCTTACCTATCCCACGCATACCTTTTTTTTTTAATTTTTATTTATTTATGATAGTCATAGAGAGAGAGAGAGCGAGAGAGAGAGAGAGAGAGAGAGAGAGAGGCAGAGACACAGGAAGAGGGAGAAGCAGGCTCCATGCACCGGGAGCCCGACGTGGGATTCGATCCTGGGTCTCCAGGATCGTGCCCTGGGCCAAAGGCAGGCGCTAAACCGCTGCGCCACCCAGGGATCCCCCACACATACCTTGATACCCTACCCTATATACACCTTCACCTCCTATTCTCCACACCTGCGTGCCCAACCCCCACACCCTCACACTACTTTGTGCATATATTTGACCCCCAAATAACCCCATATACACTTTCATTCCTACCCTTCACTCCTTTATCCCCTACTACACACATATATACACACACACAGAAACACCCTACCATACACCATATATAATCCCTTATACTCAACTCCCACTCTCACATCTATTCGGTACACACACACTCCCCTACCCACATATATACCCTCACACCTCACCTCGTATAAACATCCACCTCAAATATCTCTTCACACCAAACCCCTCTCCCCACACAATACCCACTCCCACAAACATCTCCTCATCCATGCTGTTGATATGAGTAAATACAAGCCCACAGCAGTCTTTTCAAAGCTGTTCACTGCTAAGAGGGCTCCCGATACCTCCTCCTTTGACATGCTCAGAGATGAAGGGATAAACCTCCTCTGTGCAGGGACTGCTGAATGAGAGCCCACAGCTCAGATGAAGCATCTACCTGAGATCAGGTCACTTTTTTACTGGTCCCTTCTCCTTTCTGGGATGTTCTCCCAGCACCTAAATGTGGAAAAGCCCAAGGTTACTGACAGGAGGTGCAGAGGAGCAAGGGCACCAAGTTTCTGAAAAGAGTTATAGGCATCTGGGAGGCAAAAAGAACAATTCCAGACAAGCTTCCTACTGGAGGACCTTAGAGATCAGAGTGACCTTTCAAAAAAGAGCAAAACTATTCTGAAAATTAAGAAACGATGACATGTGAATGTAAAATGGTGCAGCTGCTATAGAAAACAGTATGGCATTTCCTCAAAAAATTAAAAATAGAATAAGCATATGATCCAGTAATTCTGCTATTGCATATATACCCCAAAAGAATTGAAAGTAGGGAATCAAACAAGATATTTGTGCACCTATATTCATAGCAATATTATTCACAATATCCAAGAGTTACATTATGGACTGATTTGTGTCTTCCTCAAGTTCATATGTTGAAGACCTAACCCCTAATGTAACTGTACTTGGAGATAAGGCTTTTAAAGAAAAAATGAGGCCTAAGGTTGGCATCCTAATTCAATATGATTGGTATCGTTATAAATAGAGAGAGAGAGAGAGAGAGAGAGAGAGAGAGACCAGGGATGCACCCACATAGGAAAGGCCATGTGAGAAGGTGGCTATTTGCCAGCTAAGGAGAAAGGTTTCAGGAGAAACTAACTCTCTCAGCACCTTGATCTTGAACTTTTAGCCTGCAGGCCTGAGCAAATAAATGTTTGTTTTTTCAGCAACCCAGTCTGTAGCATCTTTTTTAATAGCAGCTCTAACAGAGCATTGGCAGACTAATACCAGGTAGAACCAATCCAAGTGTCCACTGAAAGATGAATTGATAAAATGTGATATACATACAATGCAGTATTATTTAGTCTTAAAAATGAAGAAATTCTGATACATGTTAGAACAAAGATGAAGCCTGATGACACTTGCTAAGTGAAATAACCCAGTCATGAAGATAATATCTAGGGTATAAGATTCATAGAAACAGAAAATAGGATGGTCATGCCAGGGCTGGTGGTGAGGGAAAAGGAGTTAGATTTAATGGGTAGAGTCTCAGATTGGTAAAATGAATAAAATTCTGGAGATGGATGGAGATGATGGTTGCACATTTAGTATCACTAAACTATATACTTAAAAATGGTTAAAATAGTAAATGTTGCTATGTATATTTTGCTACAACTAAAAAAAGAAAAGTAAAGAGGAGGGAAGAAAGGAAGGAAGCAAGTCCCTCCCTACATTTAGAGGACGGGTGTAGAGCCTGCTACTCCTTGTAGCATGTGTTCTTATATGGTTTACAAAGTGGAAGAGGACATGTCAGCTCTGCTACATCCTATGCATCTTTGAGCAAAATTCTTTGCTATTCTAGACCTTAATTTCTTCTCTTTTCTTAAGAGAGAAAAGAAAGAAGAAAGAAAAAAAAAAGAAAGAAAAGCAATAATACCAGTAACAATGGCACCTGTTCTCAGAATTAAATGGAAGGCATGAAATGCACTTTGTATAGCACTAGCATATGGCAAACAATCAAAGACTGAACATTAGGTTTATTATGAACTGTCTCTGCACCCCAGAGGCCACTGGGTAGAGCTCTGGTCACATGTGACGCCAAACTCTACACCAACTCTGAGGCCTTCACTCATCACTTTATCTCCAAGTGCCCCACTCTCTGCATCTGCCTATAAAAGGCCTGAGACTAGATGACTTCTAAATTCCTCTCCAACTCTAAAGGAAAGGAAAGCAAACATGCAATATACTGAGGAGGGTGTACAGAATCTGGCACAGAATGGGTGCTTGGACAGTGTTTCTGGAACTGAACTAAGTGTTCCTGCAATACAAATAAATAGCAAAGAATTTCAATGCATAGGAGTAAGTCAGCTCACATTCAGAGGCCTCTTAACTCCCACAGGGAGTGAAGTATAATGCTGAGACCCAGTTATGGCTAAAAGTAGTAACTGGGTTGTCATTCATCCTCCTCTCTCACCTCTTCCTCCCTTGTACTCATACTGAAGCAAAAACAAGACTAAGTTTGTCAAGGGAGATCCATCTGTATGGCTGGTTTATTCCTCTCTGAGATAACAGGAGTAAGCTTAAAGGAATGGAGAAGAAAACAAGTGGCAAATGAAACAGAAGAGAGAAGATGAAGGTCTCAAGGTATAAGACCATCTCTAAGTAGAAGGGAAAAAATAAGCTGCTATTATTGAGGACAAGAAAGCAGAATGGAAGAAACTCTTCAGACCTGCTGTCATCAACTATATTCCTTCTCCATCCCAAACTGACCCATTACCTGAAGATGATCTCAACATAGGAATTGAGAGGAAGGGCTTGGACATCATGTGTGGGGTGGGCCCCTAAAGGGACACCTTTCCTGATAACCAGGAGACCCAGGCCAGAGGTGTGGGTGGGGGCTTTATAAGCAATCTATGCCATCATATGTCCTTCCAGGGGGCAACAGAAGCCTGTCTCATCAGGGCTGAGCCCCAAAGAGCCACCCTTGAGAAGGCCCATGGACTCACACTGCACACATGAGGGTTATGCCCCTACACAGATTGTAATACCACACATGCAGCTCCCAGCTTCTGGCAGCTTTTAATGCACAGAGAGTTGGACTAGGCTCTGGTGAGACTGATATCAGCCCCTTCCCCATATGGCTTTCAGTCTAGTGGGGAGGTGTCCAAGAAATAAGCAAGCAAGTCAAACAACAACAAGTTTCTACTCATAGGGTGATGGAGGAAAGAAACCATAAACCAAAGGAAAGAGTAAGCGCTTGTTCAACTCTGCTTATGCCTGACTTAGTGGCTTTAATGCAGGAACACATTTTCCCCCTACAGAAAAACTAAGGTCAGTAAATCCTTGGGGTCCTGGTGCTACCCTTCTCTCATTAGGACCTCCACCCCCTATAGGCTGCCCCCAGCCCAGCCCTCAGAGCCACCCTGCTAGCACTTTTCCAGATTCACATCCCAAGTCTCCATGGATAGATCTTTAGGATCTTTAAGAAAATTGAACAAAGGCTGATAAATCCTCTAAAGAACAATGACTATCTCTCCTTCGAGGTCTCCCATTTGGATATGAAAGAAACCAAAGAGAAGTCTGTGAAACCTAGGTGTGGCTTTCTAAAAGCTAATTTTCCTCTTTTGCATAATGGAAAATATGCTACTTGTTTTAGAAAATACTCTATTCACTTTTCTCTCCTATGCAATTACCAGGTCCCTCTTTAGTTGGGTTAGAATGGAGAACACCCACACCTTAAATACTATTTTAAGGTGCCTTTGTCTGCAATTCACCAGTTGCAGAGTAGGGACAACTTACTTTTAATTTCTGTGAAGAAATTTAGTGGTCCTCTCATACACTTTTATACTTTTATCTGAAAACTGTATGCAGATTCTCTGGTGATATGAAGATCAATTTGAGTATTTGCTCAAAGTTGGAGGTACAACTGGGTTCCTAAACATTACCAGTTCTACTTACTGTTTTTCTTCCCTGATTTTAATGTTTTCTGTGTATATTTCCTTCATTACCCACCTCTCCAATGCACCCCCACACACACTACCCTTTCTTTCCATCTGCTTCCTGACTCCACCTCCCCAGGCCTGATTTAGCTATAGTTGCTTCACAGTCAAATTTCTCTCAAATTCTTGAGCCAGTTCTGATTACCTTATCTAAACAGCACCTCCCAATTTCTCTGGTAGTATCTTGTTTATTTCCTTTCCAACGCTCATTATAATATGTAATTTCATCCATTTCTCCACTTGTTTATTGGCTCTTTCTAACTCCAAAAGGGCTGGAGCCAGCCTCCATTGTTCACTACCATACCTAGCACAATGAGTAGTGCACCGGGAGCCAACCAATAAAAGGATGGCCATTGAATTTTAGTTTTTATTTCCTGGACTCTTTAGGCCCCTCTGAGTATCCAATTTCAAGCTTCCCTGCTGCCTGGCCCAGAAACTTTAAAATGATTACAAATCCCTAGGGAATTTGTTAAAGATGTGCATTCCCATTGAGAACACCCCAGAGATTTAGATTCTGTGATCCAGGGTAGGATCATTTAGATACAGGAGGTCTGAGGTCCATACTTTGAGAGATGTAGCCCTATGCCCTAGGGATTTGACTCACTCTAAATGCTTGCCTGCTTAGCTCCACCGGCCCCAGGAACAATAGTTGGTTAAGCATCTGACTCTCAGTTTTCCAGGACTCCTCACCCTCTGACACCCTCACTAGCCTCCTGCTCTGGACACCCCTTGAGAGCTGCTCCTCCTCCATCCCACCTCTCTCTGCATCCAAACACATACCAGGACACATAAATTTTGAACTGCTCAGAAGCAAGGCAGTGCTGCCTCCTGAATGTCTGTTGCTGATCTCTGAATGTTCTTGCCAAAAGAAGTGGGACTTCTTCCAAAGGTGATGACTATAAGAAAATGCCAAAAATTCTGCCTAAAAACTATACTTAATAAGATGGTATCGTCTAAGATGGGGATGTAGGAGGATCCTGAACATATCATATCCATATCAAATCTATAGCTACCTAAGGAACCATCCTTTCTGAAAAAAACCTGTAAACTAGCTGAACAACTTTTCCACAACAAAGGACAAAAGGGCCATATTGAGAAAGGTAGAAGAAGCAGACAGAGATCTTGCCCAAAAACCCCACCCCTAGCATGGTGATCCACAATCAGCAGGGATCTCACAAATATAAAGCTTCTCCCTAAGGAGCAAGGACTTTGTGTCCTATATCAGATACCCCAACCCCTGGAACCCACAATGGAGATATAAACCCCCAAAACATCTGACTTTCAAAACCACATCCAGGAAACCCAGGGGACTGTACAGAAATGACTAACTTACATGCAGACTAACCCTAGGGACTAGCACAAAAGCCACAGTTTGTAGGGCACCTGGGGGACTCAGCTGGTTGAGCACCTAACTCTTAGTTTTAGCTCAGGCCATGATCTCAGGGTCATGAGATTGAGCCCTGTGTTGGGTTCCACACCCAATGGGGAGTCTGCTTGAGATTTCTTCCCCTTTGTCTCTCCCCCTGCTTGTATATGCTCTCTCACTCTTTCTCTCTAAAATGAATAAATAAACCTTTAAAAAACAAACAAAAGCAGCAGTTTGAAAAGTGCCTAAACTAAGACACTCTAAAGATTCATTTCTTATTTTTTATTTTTTTGAAGATTTTATTTAATCATGATAGAGAGAGAGAGAGAGAGAGAGAGAGAGAGGCAGAGACACAGGAGGAGGGAGAAGCAGGCTCCATGCCAGGAGCCCGACGTGGGACTCGACCCTGGGACCCCAGGATCGCACCCCGGGCCAAAGGCAGGCGCTAAGCTAAACTGCTGAGCCACCCAAGGATCCCCCAAGATTCATTTTTAAATCTTAAACCATCTACTAGAGGGGCAGGGACCTATATGGACTCTCTATGGGGACAAAGGCATTAGCAGGTGCCACTTTTACACTCTCTAACTTGATAGTATAGGCAGTTGTGCCCTATCCCTGCACTCTCCCACTGCCGTGCTAAAGCTGGCAGGCACACCCTGGCCCTGCAGTCTCCCACCGTCATGCTATGGCCTGCAGGTACATTCGAGACCTGTGTTCTCCCACTGCCTTGCAAATGCCCACTGGCCTTTGCAAGGCAGTGGGCATGCACAGTCCATGCAGGGAACACTCCTTGATCACTTACTCTTCTGGCCAACCACAATTATGTTCCTGAGTTCCACAGGACAGTAACAATTGGAGACAATTCTTGGCAGACTACTACTACCCCTATGGGAATACAAAGAGTAGACTGAAAGACACTCCCAGTCTTTCTTTTAAAAATGCATATTTACTTGTTCTAGACCTTCAGCATGAGGGACAGGATTCAGGTTTGCCAAAATCTAGAGGCCTAGGGGCTATTCTCAAGGAACCTAGACAGGGACACCATCTTTGCATTCTGCTTTGGCCTTGCTATAGCACATGCCAATATCTTCCAGAAAGGAGCATCCATACTTATCTGAAGCTCTGAGTTTTGCACTTGTCACCCAAGGGATACCAAATGACCTGTCTGGAAACCAGCAGGATTTACAACTGTAGTACCACAGGAGTATATATTTATATATTTGCAAACTTTAAAAGTTGCTGCTTGACAGTCTGGCTTCCAATACCTGAAACTAGGTGCTGACTGAGATCTCTCTCTTTGGAACACTGTCAAGTCTTGGCACACCCTCAACAAATGGTACCTGTCAAGAATAAATGAGGCTGCTTAGACAATTGCAAAGATTCTAGAGACAATCAAGAACCAGGGTAGGGTTGAAAAAGAAGGTTCATCTCTTATATAAGGCCCTCCTTCAAGACTGGGAGAGATAGCTGTTTCCCTAATACTTGGAAAAAAACCAGAGTCAATCAAAATGGAAAAACAGAAGATCATGTTCCAAATAAAAGAACTAACTAAAACCTCATGAAAAACAACTTAATAAAATGGAGATAAGTAATCTACCTAATACAAAAAATTCAAAGTAATGGTCATAAAGATGTTCACCAAACTTGGGAGAAGAATGGATGAAGCTGGTGAGATAAAGAATATAAGAAAGTACCATATATAAGTCACAGGTCTGAAGAATATAATAGTATTGAAAAATACACTAAAAGGAATAAAGAGTAGATTAGAGGATAAAGAAGAAATGATTAGTGAGCTAATAGATAGGGTGGTGGCAATCATTCAAACTGAAGAGCAGAAAGAGAAAAGAATTTAAAGAAATGAGGATAGTTTAAGGGACCTCTGGGACAGCATCAAGCATACTGACATTCTCATTATGAGGGTCCCAGAGTGAGAAAAGAGAGAGAAGCGAGCAGAAAACTTCTTTGAAGAAATAACAGCTGAAAATTTCCCTAGCCTGGGGAAAGTAGCAGACATTCAGGTACAGGAAGTAAGGAGAATTCAAAATAAGATGAACCCAAAGAGATTCACACCAAAACACATCAAAATTCAAATTAAATTTTCAAAAGTTAAAAATAAAAAGACATTCTGAAAAGCAGTAAGAGAAATCAATTTGGGGTAAGATTTTATTTATGTATTCAAGAGAGACAGAGAGAGAGAGAGGCAGAGACACAAGCAGAGGGAAGCAGGATCCATGCAGGGAGACCGACGTAGGACTTGATCCCGGGCCTCCCTCCAGGATCACACCCTGGGCTGAAGGGGGCACTAAACCCCTGAGCTACCTGGGCTGCCTGAGAAATCAACTTGTTACATAAAGGCAACTCTTCCCCCAACGAGGTTTTCAGCTGATTTTTCAGCAGAAACACTGTAGGCCAGAAGAAAATAGCACAACATATTCAAAATGCTGAAAGAAAACAAAAACACCAGGATCCCTGGGTGGCGCAGCGGTTTGGCACCTGCCATTGGCCCAGGGCGCGATCCTGGAGACCCGGGATCGAATCCCACATCGAGCTCCCGGTGCATGGAGCCTGCTTCTCCCTCTGCCTGTGTCTCTGCCTCATTCTCTCTCTCTCTCTCTGTGACTATCACAAATAAATGAAAATTAAAAAAAGAAAAAAAACACCTTACAACTGTGGATACTCTTTTCAGTAAGATTACCATTCAGAATTGAAGGGGATATAAAGAGTTTCTCAAGCAAGAAAAGCAGTTCTTTTCTGAACTGACAGAAAAGAAAAAAAAAAGAAAAGAAAGGAAAAGAAAAGAAAAGATCATAACTAGAAATATTTGAAAGAAAAAATCTGATGCTAAAGGCAAGCTAAGAGAAAAGCTAATGGATTAACCATTTATAAAGCTAGTATGAGAGTTAAAAGACAAAAGTAGTAAAATTAACTAAATGTACAATAATTGTATAAGGGATACACTAAATAAAAATATGTAAAATATGACATCAAAAATACAAACTGTGTTGGAGGTGGAATAAAAATGAGGCACTCTCAGAATGCATTTGAACTTAAACAATCACCAACCAAAATAGACTGTTATATACATAAGTGTTTATATAAGAAATTCACAGTAAGCACAAGCCAAAAACCTATAATAGATACATAAAAGTAAGTAGAAAGGAATACAAACATAACACTACAGAAAATCATCAAATCACTAGTGAATAAAGAGAAAAGAACAGAAAAGAACTACAAAAACAAACAAAACAATTAACAAAATGGAAATCAATACATACCTAACAATAATTAGTTTGCATATAAATTGGTTAAATGTTTGAATCAAAAGACAGGGTAGCTAAATGGAAAATGGAAGGAAAAAAGCCCAAAAAACAAGACCCATCTATATGCTGCCTGCAAGCCATTCACTTTAGATCTAAAGATACAAACAGACTGTAAATGAAAGGAGTGAAATATATTCTGTGCAAATAGAAACAAAAATCTGGAATAATATTTATATTAGATAAAATAGGCATTAAAACAATGTTGTAACAAGACACAAAGCAGAATGTTACATAATGATAAAGAGATGAGTCAAAAAATAAGATAAAACATTGTACATATATATTTATGCACCCAACATAGGAGCACCTAAATATATAAAGCAAATGTTAACAAATGCAATGGGAGAAATTGACAGTAATATAATAATAGTAGGGAACTTTAATATCTCACTTACATCAATGGGTAAATCATCCAGACAGAAAATCAATAAAAAAACACTGACACTGAACAACACATCAGACCAGATGGACTTAACAGATACACACATAATATTCTGCCAAAAACAAGAGAATACATTTTCTTCTCGAGTGCACATGTAACATTCTCCAGGATAGATCACCTTAGCCCCAAAACAAGTCTCAGTAAATTTAAGAAGATTGAAATCATATTAAGCATCTTTTCTGACTACAGCACTATGAAACTAGAAATCAACTACAAGAAGAAAACTGGGGAAGCACAGACATGTAAAGATTAAACAATGTACCGCAAAACAGCAAATGGGTCAATGAAGAAATTAAAAAGGAAATCAAAAAACACCTGGAGACATATGAAAATGAAAACACAGTGCTCCAAAATATGGGACACATCAAAAGCAGTTCTAAGAGGGAAGTTTATTATGATTCAGGCCCACCTTAAGAAACAACAACAAAAAATTCAAACTAATCTTACACCTAAAGCAACTAGAAAAGAAGAACAAAGTCCTAAGTAAGAAGGAAAGAAATAATAAATCTCAGATCATAAATAAATAAAATAGAGACTCATATTAATAAAATTAAGAGCTGGGGTGAGGCAGGAAGATGGTGAAGTAGATTCTGAGCCCATCTTATCCCACAGCAACACAGAAATAAAAGCTAAATCTATGAAACTAACTCTGAAAATGACCCAAAGACCAGCAGAACAAACCTTCCACAGCTAATCACAGAGAAAAAGTCACATTGAAAACAGTAGGAGGGCAGAGACATAGTTGAAAACCAATCCTCCCCCACCCCCCAGTAAGACTAATCACAAATAAGAGAGACATCACAAGCATCAGACCCGACATCATGCACCCCTGGCACTGGGGACCCACATTGGTAAAATACATCCCCATAACATCTGGCTTTGAAAACCAGTGGGCCTCAACTTTAATAGCTTTAAAAGTCAGCAGGCTTCACTCTGGAAGATCCAAAGCATTATAGAAAAATTGAGAACCAGCATAATAAATAACTTAAGCCCAAGACACAACACAGACATACCAGTTTGAAAATCACCTGGGGTATACGTGAAGGAGATTTACTGACTAATCTTAGAACGTGTGATGGAGGGACAAGGAACTTCAGGAAGTTTCTCTGGGAATATAAGTGCTGCTGGGTGCCATTTTTCTTACACTCCCCAGCCTAGATAGCCAGATGCTTACAGGAGCCAGTTATAACACTCTCCATCTACCTTGCTAATAATGTATGCCTGCCCCAACATTTCCCTGAGGACCCATCCAAAACAACCTGCCTGCCTCCACAGGCATCCCTTCTAAGAAGCTCCTGCTTCACCACATCCTCCAAGCAGCCGTGGCAGAGGGGAGCAGCACCACTCCAATGTTACTCCTTCCCTGAAGAGTGAGGGAAATAATCTCACATAGTATGTCCCCAGTTCCAGCAACCATCTCTTAATGAGAACCTCTCAGTTGGCCCATTAGAGAACAAGTGCTCCCCATCTGCCTGCAACTCTGGCAGAGAAGCTAATGGTAGACAGCTATGCTGACTGCTCTCCCTGTCCACCAACAAGACAGCAGCAGCCTTATGTGGGCTTGTCAACAGTAAGGGAACCAAATCCTGTTCAGTGTACCCAGTGCAAATAAAGTGGGTCAGCTGGGCTGAAGGTGGTCAGGGCTCAGCCACAATAGTAGGGCACATGCAGCCAATACAGGCAACAGCCTTGGAGAGCTTGGTTCTGGTTACCAGGGCAGGCACTGCACTACAGGGCATAAGACCTCTTCTACATAAGGCCACTACTTTCAAGATCAGGAGACAGGGCTGACCTACCTAATATATAGAAACAAACACAGTGAGTTAGACAAAATGAAGAGACAGAGGAATATGTCCCAAATTAAAGAACAAGACAAAATTACAGTAAAAGAGCTAAATGAAATAGAGATAAACAGTGTGTCTAATAAGGAATTCAAAGTAATGGTCATAAAGATACTCAATGGACTTGAGAAAGAGCGGATGAACTCAGTGAGAACTTCAACAAAGACAGAGAAAATATAAAAAAAAGGAACCAGTGAGAGTTGAAGAATTCAATGACTAAAATAAAATATACACCAGAGGGAATCAACAGCAAATTAGAGGATGCAAAAGAACAAATCAGTGAACTAGAATACAGAATAATGGAAAATAACCAAACTGAACAGCAAAAATAAAAAAAAGTAATAAGTGAAAACCAGCTTAATGGAACCCAGTGACATCATGAAGCATAATAACATTTGCATTCTAGGAACCCCAGAAAAAGGAGATAGAAGGGGATAGAAAACTTATTTGAAGAAATATTAGGCAAAAATTTCCTCAATCTAGAAAAGGAAACAGATATCCAAATCCAGGAAGTACAGGGAGACTGTAACAAAATGAGCTCACAGAGGTCCCACCACAACACATGACAATTAAAATGGAAAAATGTAATAATAGAAAATTTTAAGAGCAGCAAGAAGAAGGAAACAGTTATATACAAAGGAAACCCCATAAGGCCATCAGCTGATTTTTCAGAAAAAATGTTGAAAGCCAGAAGAGAGTGGCATGATATATTTAAAACTGAAAGGAAAATACCTAAAACTAAGAATGTTCTACATAGCAAGATTATCATTCCCAACAGAAGAAGACATAGAGTTTCCCAGACAAACAAAAGTCAAAGGAACGTATTACCACTAAATCATCCTAACAAAAAATGTTAAAGAGAATTCTTTAAGTGGAAAGAAAAAGATCATCACTGGAAGAAAAAAGTATGAAAGGAAAAGAAATTACAAGTAAAAGCAAGCATATAGTAAAGGTAGTAAATTAGTCACTTATAAAGCCATTATGGAGGTTAAAACACAAAAGTAATAATAATATCTACAAAAAATAGTTCAGGCATACAAAAAATAAAGATACATAAAATATTATATAATATACATAAAATGTGGAGAGAAGAGTAAAACTTTAGTGCTTTTAGAATGTGTTTGAATTTATGCAACTATCAAATTAATATATATGCTATATACTTCGATGTTATATAAAAACCTAATGGTAACCACAAATCAAAAACCTATAATAGAAGAGTATATGGCAGAGGCGGAGTCAAAATAGTGGAAGAACTGTGGGACCCTAAGCTTGTCTTGTCCTCCAAACACTAGATAGTTATCAAATCACTCAGACCACTCAAGAAATCAATCAGAGGTGGGAAATAACCAAAACTGCGAGTCTACAAGTAGAAAAGCAAACACTTTTTGGAAGGTAGGAGGTTTGGAGAGTAATCTTGGAGGAGATAAAACTGTGAATATGGTGGTGGGGAGGCAGCCCACTTTGTAGAGGCTACCACAAAGTACTATATGCAGTGGAGTACAAAAGCTAAACTTTTAGAAGTTCACTACTGTGGGGAATGTACCTGGCCTAAAGGTGCTCAAGTGGCTTTGCAGGCCAAATCCCAGGAGGAACAAAGTGGTCTAAGGATCCCCTGGGTCACAACATCAGGTGGTGCCAACATGCTGCACAGTTCCCAGGCATGGGAGCAGGATAACCACCTAGGACCAGAGGGTCTTGGTGTCAGTTTTCTGTGTGTATTGCCATAAACTGTGAACCACTGTGTAGTGGGGCAACAGCTTTCCTAGGACCAGCTGGAAAACAGCTAAAGCACTGTAAGACCCTCCACTGGGGGCAGCCCCGGTGGCGCAGCAGTTTAGCGCTGCCTGCAGCCCGGGGTGTGATCCTGAAATCTCGGGATCGAGTCCCGGTTCGGGCTGCCTGCATGGAGCCTGCTTGTGTTTCTGCCTCTCTCTCTCGCTCTCTCCCTCTCGGAATAAATAAATAAATTGCTTTGTTTTTTTTGTTTTTTTGTTTTTTTGTTTTTTAAGGAAGAAACTGCTTTAAAAAAAAAAAAAAAAGACCCTCCACTGGAGGAACAGCATGTGTCTGTACCCCAAGAGTCCCTAAAATTTGGAGTTTTGAAAGTCAGACACAGGGTTCAACAGAAACACAACACAAGAGGGGTGATTGATTGCTCTTCTATAGGGCTCACCGAAGAGTAGAGGGTGGGAACTTTCAGCTCCAGGTCTAGAGAGTGGGGCATCAACATACTTATCCTGCCCATCAGGGCTACAAGCCTTCAGAGAGCAAAACAGCGCCACCTAGTGGAGGCTGGTGTCATTTACATCAGTGAAGGCATCTTCCCACTGAAACAACTCAGCCTGAGAATCAGTGCAGCTGGTCCTTCCCACAAAAGACCAGTAAAAACAGCTTGCTCTTGAGTCTACTGAACATGGAGTGCTCCAAAGCTTCAGCTCTAGGAGAAACAAGATATAGTTTCTTTTTTACTTTTATTCCTTATTTTTATTATTTTTTATTTTGGTTTTTCAATTCCCTTAAAAGTTATATTACTTTTTTCTTTTTTCTTTTTTCTTTTTTTTTTGTTTTTTTTTTTTTTTTTAATTTTCATTTATTTATGATAGTCACAGAGAGAGAAAGAGAGAGAGGCAGAGACATAGGCAGAGGGAGAAGCAGGCTCCATGCACCGGAAGCCCGATGTGGGATTCGCTCCCGGGTCTCCAGGATCGCGCCCTGGGCCAAAGGCAGGCGCCAAACCGCTGTGCCACCCAGGGATCCCAACTTTTTTCTTAATTTTATTTTTATTTTTATATATTTTAATACATTTTTATTATTTTGTTTCTTTCATATACATATGTACATATATATAATACATCTTTTGGGGGGTTCTTTGCCTTTTGTTTTGTTTTGGTTTGGTTTATTTCTCTTTCTTCTTTTCTGGACAAAATTTCTGAGAACTTCACTCCAAAATAAAGAACAGAAAATAGAACTCATAGCCAGCAGCTTAATCAATACAGATATAAGTAAGATACCTGAACTAGAATTTATTTATTTTTTTTGAACTAGAATTTAAAACAATTATAAGGATACTAGATCTATCCACAGAAACATGGCAGGCCAGAAGACGTGGCAGGAAATATTCAATATGCTGAGTGGGAAAAATATGCAGCCAAGAATTCCTTATCCAGCAAAGCTGTCAATCAGAATAGAAGGAGAGATAGAGAGTTTCCCAGACAAACAAAAGCTAAAGGGGTTCATGACCACTAAATCAGCCTTGCAAGAAATTTTAAGGGGGAGGAACCCTTTAAGTGGAAAAAAAAACCCCAAAGGTACCAAAGACTAGAAAGGACAGAGAACATCACCAGAGACACTAACTCTACAGGTAACACAATGGCCCTAAGTTCGTATCTTTCAATAGTCACTCTGAATGTAAATGGACTAAATACTCCAATTAAAAGAGACACAGTATTAGAATGGAGAAAAAAATCCATCTATATGCTGCCTATAAGAGGCGCATTTTAGACCTAAAGACACCTACAGATAGAACCATTTATCATGCTAATGAATGTAAAAAGAAAGCTGGAGTAGTCATACTTATATCAGATAAACTAGATTTTAAAACAAAGACTGTAACAAGAGATGAAGAAGGAAATTATATCACAATTAAGTAGTCTATCCATCAAGATCTAACAGTTGTATGACATGCCTGGGTGGCTCAGTTGGTTAAGCATCCAATTCTTGATTTCAACTCAGGTCATAATCAGAGTTCTGAAATCCAATTCCATGTCAGCTCCATGCTGGGCATGGAGCCTACATAAGATTTTCTCTCTCTCTCTCTCCCTCTGACCCTTTCCCCATCCCTCTGCCTCTCTAAAATAATAAATCTAACAATAGTAAATATTTATGATCCCAACCTGGGAACACCAACTATATAAACCAATTGATAATAGCTATAAAGAAGGATGCCTGGGGGTTCAGCAGTTGAGTGTCTGCCTTTGGCTCAGGGCGTGACCCTGGAGTCCCAGGATCAAGTCCCACATTGGGCTCCCTACATGGAACTTGCTTCTCCCTCTGCCCATGTCTCTGCCCCTCTCTCTCTGTGTCTCTAGTGAATAAATAAATAACATCTTTAAAACAATAATAATAGCTATAAAGAAACTCACTGATAATAATACAATATTAGTAGGGTACTTTAACACCCTAGTCACAGAATGGACAGATCATCTAAGCAGGATGAATCAACAAGGAAACAATGGCTTTGAATGACACACTGGACCAGATGAACTTAACAGAACTTATTCAGAACATTTCATCTTAAAGCAGCAGAATACACATTCTTTTTGAGTGCACATGGAAAATTCTTCGGAACAGATCACATACTGGGTCACAAATCAGCCCTCAACAAGTACAAAAAAAATTGAGATTATGCCATACATATTTTCATACAATGCTATGAAACCAGAAGTTAACCACAAGAAAAAAACTGGACAAACCTCAAATACATGGAGGTTAAATAACATACTACTAAATAGTGAATAGGTTAATCAGGAAATTAAGGAAGAAATTTTAAAATACATGGAAGCAAATGAAATGAAAACACAATAGTCCAGAACTTTTGGGATGCAGCAAAGGAATTCCTAAGAGGGAAATATATTGCAACATAAGCCTACCTCAAGAAGCAAGAAAAGTTTCAAATAAATAACCTAACCTTACACTTAAAGGGGCTAGAAAAGGAACAACAAGTAGCAGAAAAAACTAGCAGAAAAAGGGAAATAATAAAGATTAGAGCTGAAATAAATCATATAGAATCAATCAAACAATCAAAAACAGTGGAATGGATTAACAAAACTAAGAGCTGGCTCTTTGAAAGAACTAAGAACACTGAAAAACCCCTAGCCAGACTTATCAAAAAGAAAAGAGAAAGGATTCAAACAAAATCACAAATAAAGGAGGAGAGATCCCAACTAACACCAGAGAAATACAAATAATTATAAAAGAATACTATGAAAAATTATATGCCAACAAACTGGGCAACCTGGAAGAAATGGACACATTCTTAGAAACCTACAAACTACCAAAAGTGAAACAGCCTCATAACCAGCAAAGACATTAAATCAGTAATCAAAAATCTCTCAGGACAAAAGTCTGGGGCCAGATGGCTTCCCAGGGGAATTCTACCAGATGTTTAAATAGAATTAACGTCTATTCTTCTCAAATTGTTCCAAAGTATAAAAATGGAGGGAAAACTTCCAAACTCATTCTACTAAGCCACCATTACCTTGATCCCCAAACCCAACAAAGAACCCACTAAAAAGGAGAATTACAAGCCAATATCCCTGATTAACATGGATGCAAAATTCTCAATAAAATACTAGCAAATTGAATTCAAAAGTACATTAGAAGAATTATTCAGTATTATCAGCTGGGTTTTATTCCTGGGCTTTAGGGGGTGAGGTTCAATATTCACAAATCAATGTGACACAGCACACTAATAAAAGGAAGGCTAAGAACCATGTGATAGTGTCAATAGGGGCAGAAAAGGCATTTGACAAGATACAGTGTCCTTTCTTGATAAAAACCCTCAACACAGTAGAGATAGGTGGAACATACCTCAACACCATAAAGACCATATATGAAAGCCCCACAGCTAATATAATCCTCAATGCAGAAAAACCAAGAGCCTTTTCCCCATGGTCAGGAACAAGATAAGGATGTCCTCTCTCACCATTACTTTGTAACATAGCACTGGAAGTCTTAGCCTCAAGCAATCAAAGAAAAGGAAACAAAAGTTATCTGAATTGGCAAGGAAGAAGTCAAACTTTCACTATTTGCAGAAGACATGATACTTTCTATAGAAAACCTGAAAGACTCCTCCAAAAACTTGCTAGAACTAATTCATGAATTCAGCAAAGTTGCAGGATATAAAATCAATGTGCAGAAATCTGTTGTATTTGTATACATCAATAATGAAGCTTCAGAGAAAGAAATCAAGGAATCTATCCCATTACAATCACACTAAAATCCATAGATACCAAAGAATAAACCTAACTAAAGAGGTAAAAGATCTGTACTCTGAAAATTATAGGACACACATGAAAAAATTAAAGAGGACACAGAGAAATTAAAAAGCATTCCATGCTCATGAACTGGAAGAATACACGTTGTTAAAATGTCTATACTACCAAAAGCAATCTACATATTTTAATCCAATCCCTACAAATACCACCAGAATTTTTCACAGAGCTAGAACAAACAATCCTAAAGTTTGTATGGAAGCACAAAAGACTCTGAATAGCCAAAGCAATTCTGAAAAAGACAAACAAAACTGGAGGCATCAAACTATATTAAAAGTTGTAGTCATCAAGACAGTATGGTATTGGTACAAAAATAGACACATAGATCAATAGAACAGAATAGAAAACTTAGAAATGAACCCACCACTATATGGTCAACTAATCTTCAACAAAGCAGGAGAATATTCTAATAGAAAAAAGATAGTCTCTTCAATAAATGGTATTGGGAAAATGAATGAAAGAATGAAGAATGAAACTGGACCATTTTCTTACAGCATACACAAAAATAAATTCAAAATGGATGAAATACCTAAATGTGAGACAGAAAACCATCAAAATCCTAGAGAAGAACACAGGCAGCAACCTCTTTGACCTCAGCTGCAGTAACTTCTTACTAGACATGTCACCCAAAGCTAGGGAACCTAGAGCAAAACTGAACTATTAGGATTTCATCAAGATAAAAAGCTTCTGCACAACAAAGGAAATAGTCAACAAAATGAAAAGGCAGCCTACAGGATGCAAATGACATATCCGATAAAGGTTTAGTAGCCAAAATCAGTAAAGAGCTTATCAAACTCAACATCCAAAAAACAAATATTTTAGTTAAGAAATAGGCAGAAGACACTGACACTTAACCAAAGAAGACATCCAGACACTTGAAAAGATGCTCAACATCACTCATCATTAGGGAAATGCAAATCAAAACCACAATGAGATACCACCTTACACCTGTCAGAATTGCTAAAATTAACAACACAAGAAACAATAGTTGTTGGCAAGGGTATGGAGAAAGGGGAACTGCTGGTGGGAATACAAACTGGTGCAAACTATTCTGGAGAGCAGTTTGGAGGTTCTCAAAAAGGTAAAAATAGAACTACCCTCAGTTCTAACCTGAGGGCTCAGTGGTTGAGCACCTGCCTTCGACCCAGGACATGATCCTAGGGTCCTGGGATTGAGTCCTGAATCAGGCTCCCCATGGGAAGCCTGCTTCTCCTTCTACCTGTGTCTCTGCCCCTCTCTCTCTCTCTCTCTCTCTGAGTCTCTCATGAATAAATAAATAAAATATTTTTTTAAAAAAAGAACTACCCTACCATCCAGCAATTGCACTACTATATATTTACTCGAAGGATACAAAAATACAGATTCAAATGGGTACGTCCACCCCAATATTTATATCAGCACTATCAACTGATATATGGAGAGACCCCGGATGTCCATCAACTGATGGATGGATCAAGACTCATGTATATCACATCGTGTAGTGTGTGTGTGTGTGTGTGTGTGTGTGTGTGTGTGTGTATGTATACATATATATGTATACAGCATATACACACTGTATATGTGTATGTATATATGTGTGTGTGCATATATATATATATATACAGCATATACACACACATATAGACACAACAGAATATTACTCAGCCATCAAAGAAAAAAAAATCTTGCCATTTGCAAGAATATTATTAGAGTATATTATGCTAAGTGAAGTCAGTTATTTCAAGACAAATACCATATGATCTCACTCATATGCGGTATTTAAGAAAGAAAACAGATGAACATATAGGAAGAAGGAAAAGAAGAAAAGGAGAGAGGGAAACAGATCATAAGTGACTCTTAACAATAAAGAACAAACTGAGGGTTGATGAAATGAGGTAGGTGGAAGACGGGCGAGATGTATGATAGGTATTAAAGAAGAAACTTGTGATGAACATTGGGTATTGTAAGTGACGAATCACTGAATTCTACTCCAGAACCAGTATTACACTGTATGTTAACTAACTAAAATTGAAATTTTAAAAAAAACCCTGCAATACACAAAAAAATAAAGAGAAATGAATCCAAGAATAACACTAAAGAAAGCCTTCAAACCACAAGAGAAGAGAGAAGAGAATAACTAAATATCAACTAGAAAACAATTAACAAAATGGCTATAAGCATATACCTACCAATAATTACTTTAAATGTAAATGGACCTAATGCCCCAATCAAAAGATATAGGGTGACTTTACAGATTAAAAAAATAAAAGATCCATCTACATGCTGCCTACAAGAGACTCACCTAAAGACTCATGAAGATTGAAAGTGAAAGGATGAAAAAACATACCATGCAAATGGAAGGGGGAAAAAAGCCGAAGTAGCAATACTTATACCAGATAAAATAGATATTAAAACAAAGACTGGGGATCCCTGGGTGGCGCAGCGGTTTGGCGCCTGCCTTTGGCCCAGGGCGCGATCCTGGAGACCCGGGATCAAATCCCACGTCAGGCTCCCGGTGCATGGAGCCTGCTTCTCCCTCTGCCTGTGTCTCTGCCTCTCTCTCTCTCTCTCTCTGTATGACTATCATAAATAAAATTATTTTAAAAAAATAAAACAAAGACTGTCACACAAGATAAAGAAGGATACTTCATAATCATAAAAACATCAATCAAACAAGAGGCTATAACAATTGCAATTATCTATGCACTCAACATAGAAGCACCTACATATATAAAGCAAATGTTAACAGACCTAAAGGAAGAAATGGACATGAATACAATGATAATAGGAAACTTCAACATCCCACTTACATCAATGGGTAGATCATTCAGATAGAAAATCAAAAAGTAAACAGTGGTTTTGAACAACAACACATTAGACTAGATGGACCTAAGAGATATGTACAAAACTTTCCATCCTGAAACAGGAGAATACACATTCCTTTCAAGTGCACATGGAATATTCTCCAGGATAGAGAACAGGTTAGGTGACAATTGAAAAAGTGTCAGTAAATTTAAGAAGACTAAAATCCTGTCATTCATCTTTTCCATTCATAATAGTATAAAACTTGAAAACAGTTGAAAGAAAAAATGTGGAAAAACCGCAATACATGCAGGCTAAACAACATGCTACTAAACAACTAATGGATCAATCATGAAATCAAAGAGTAAATCAAAATCTACATGAAGACAAATGAAAATGAAAGAACAGTTCAGAATCTTTGGGATACAACAAAAGCAGTTCTAAGATGGAAGATAATAGCAATATAGACCTACTTCAAAAAACAAAAAAGAGGGATCCCTGGGTGGCGCAGCGGTTTGGCGCCTGCCTTTGGCCCAGGACGCAATCCTGGAGTCCCGGGATCGAATCCCACATCGGGCTCCCAGTGCATGGAGCCTGCTTCTCCCTCTGCCTGTGTCTCTGCCTCTCTCTCTCTCCCTGTGACTATCATAAATAAAACAAAACAAAACAAAAATAAAAACAAAAAAGATCTCAAAAAAAAAAAAAAAACACACCACCTAACCTTAATCTAAAAGAGCTAGGAAAAGAAGAACAAAGCTAAAAGCAGAGAGAAGGAAGGAAATAATAAAGATTAGGGCAGAAATAAAGGAAACAGAAATTTAAAAATAGAAAAGATCAATCAAACCAAAAGCTAGGTCTTGAAAAAATAAACAAAATTAATAAATCATTAGCCAGACTCATTGAGAGAAAAAGCAATAGGACTCAAATACATAAAATCAGAAATGAAGTAGGAAAAATAAGAACTGACACCACAGAAATACAAAGGATTATAAGAGAACATTATGAAAAATGATATGCCAACAACTTGAACAATCTAGGAAAAATGAGTAAATTCCTAAAAAATACAATCTCCCAAAACTGAATCAGAAACAATAGAAAATCTGAACAGATTGATTACTAGTAATGAAATTGAATCAGTAATCAAAAGACTCTTAACAAATAAAAGTCCACAACCAGATGGCTTCATATGTAAATTCTACCAAACATTTAAGGAAGTGTTAATACTTGTTCTTCTCAAATTAAAAAATATATATAAAAAGGAAAACTTCCAAATTCATTTTACAAGACCAGAATTACCCTGATACCAAAACCAGGCAAAGACACTATAAAAAGAGAAAACCACAAGCCAGTACTCTGATGAACATAGTTGTTAAAATCTTCAACATATTAGCAAACCAAATTCAACAACACACTTAAAAAAATCATTCACCATGATCCAGTAGGATTCATTCCAAGGATATGAAGATAGTTCAGTATTTGGAAATCTACCAGTGTGGTGCATCACATTAATAAGAGAAAAAATAAAAACCATATGATCATCTTAATGGATACAGAAAAAGCATTTGACAAAATACAACATCCATTCATGATAAAAACTCCACAAAGTAAGTTTAGAGGAAACATGCTTCAACAATGTAAAGGCTATATTTTAAAAAACTACAGCTAAAATTATACTTATAATTCTTTGGGAACCTGCATATCATTTCCATAGTGAATTTACCCTCCCACCAACAGTACATGATGATTCCCTTTTCTCCATGTCCTTACCAAGTGTTATTTCTTGTCTTTTTGATAATAGCTACTCTAATGGGATGAAGTGATATCTCATTGTGGTTTTAATTTGCACTTCCCTGATAATTAGTGATGTTCAGCATGTCTTCATATGTCTGTTGGCCATCAGTATATCTTCTCTGAAAAAACTGTCTATTCAGATCTGCTCATTTTTAAATTGGTGGCAATTTAGTGTTATAAGTTCTTTATGTATTTTGGATATTAACCCCTTATGAGATATGATTTGAAGATATTCTCTCTTTTCTATTTTGTTGTTGATTTCCTCTGCTGTGCAGAAGCTTTTTAGTTTGATATAGTCCCGCTTGTTTCTTTTTGTTTTCATTGAAGTGCAGGACGGTTCCCTTTTCTCTGTATCCTTGTCAACACTTTTCTTGTCTTTTTGGCATTAGCCATTCTAATTGATGTAAAGTGATGTCTCATTATGATTTGTGTTTCCTTGATGATTAGTGATGTCAAGCATCTTTTCATGTGTCTTTCATCTATCTGTATATCTTTGGAAAAATATATATTTAGGTCCTCTATTTTTTATTTGGATTATTTGGTTTTCTGGTGTTGAGTTGTGTAAGTTCTTTATATATTCTGGATATTAACCCTATAGGGATATATCATTTGCAAATATCTTCTCCCATTTACTAGGCTGCCTTTTTGTTTTGTTGATGGTTTTCTTTGCTGTGCAAAATTTTTTTTATTTTAGTGTAGTCCCAATAGTTTATTTTTGTGTTTGTTTCCCTATCCTGAGGAGACATATCCATAAATATGTTGCTAAGGCTGATGTTGCTAAGGCTAATGTCCAAGAAATTACTATTTTTTTGTTGGAAGTTTTTGTTGGAAATTACTATTTTTTGTTAGAAATTGTTTTATTACTGATTTAGTTTCATTACTAACAGTCAGTCTATTCAGATTTTCTTTAGGTATTGTATGGTATCAAGTCTCATTATCAGGTCTTTAATCCATTTTGAGTTTATTTTTGTGTATGGTAAATGAAAAAACAGTCTAGTTTCATTCTTTTGCATGCAGCTGCCCAAGTTTTCCAGCACCATTTATCGAAAAGACTGCCTTTCCCCCACTGTATATTCTCCCTCCTTTTTTATAGAATAATTGACCATATGGGTATGGTTTTTTTTTCTGGGTTTTCTATGCTGTTCCTTTGATCTATATGTCTATTTCTGTGCTAGTACCATACTGTTTTGTTTCTCCAGCTTTGTAGAATATCTTGAAATTTGGTGTTGCAATACCTCCAGCTTTGTTCTTTCTTAAGATTGCATTGGCTATTTGATATATTTTGTAGTTCCATACAAATTTTAGGATTTAAAATAATAATTTAGCTATTATCAAAAAGATAAGACATAACACTTGGTAAGGACATGGAGAAAAGGGAATCATCATGCACTGTTGGTGGGAGGGTAAATTCACTATGGAAATTATATGCAGGTTCCCAGAGAATTAAAAACAAAACTACCATATGATCTAGCAATTCTACTTCTGGGTGTTCACTCAAAGAAAATGAAAACACAATTCAAAAAGATATATGCATTCCCTATACTCATTGCAGGATTATTTTATAGCCAAAATCTGGAAATAATTCAAATGTTAATAAATTAATGGAAAAGAAGATATGATATCTGTTTATACATATATATATATCAAATACAATACTACTAAGCCATAAAAAAGAATGAATTAAGAATGCACTTATCTTGATAAGTACAGAATAATAAATGAAATTCTTTAAATCACTATATTGTGCAACTGAAACTAATATAAAATATATATGACATATAACACTCTATGTTAACTACACTGGAATTAAAATAAATAATGAATGAATGAATGAATGAATGAAATTAAAATAAAATTGCAACAACATAGATGGACCTTGAAGGTATTATGCTAAATGAAATTAGTCAGATAAATACCATATGATCTCACTTACATGCGAAATCTACAAAGAAAATAAAACTAATGGATAGAGAGAACAGAGTGGCGCTTGCCACTCTATTAGGGGATTTGGGGATGAGCAAAATGTGTGGATAAACTCAGGAGGTATAGACTTCCAGTTGTGAAATGAATAGGTCATGGGGATGTGGTTTGCAGCATAATGACTATGGCCAATTATATTGTGCATATTTTAAGGTTGCTGGGAAAGTGTCTTGAAGGTTCTCATCATAAGAAAACAATTTTTTTGTAATTTTTTATGATTACAGATGAGGACTAGACTTGTGATGATCATAAGAGATGACAAAGTTCATTCTACTACAGTCCCATACTCCATCTCAGTACCAAACAGAGTTGGATGCCTATTTGCTTCTAATAAATGCTATTGAAATAATAATTACTCCTTAGAAAAAAAATATTTAAAAAGGTCAAAGCTTTCAGGCAAAATTTCAGTCTTAGAACCAGCAGAAATATCTTTTGTAAGTTGTTAGGGGTGAAGGGAATGTAATATATATATATGAAAGCTGTTGGCTTTATGTTTTGCCAAGTAAGAGCCTGTGGGAAAACAAATAAAAAACAAATAATCCTCCTCATCATTTCATCACAAAATGGAAATTTTAAAACCAATCTCTAAATAAGAGAGTTATTTAGGAACAATCTCTAAATAAATGTATACCAGTGTTATGGAAAAACTCACTGCATTGTTCTTGGTTGGTTGGTTTGTCTGTTTGTTTTGTTGTTATGAAGCAATGAAAACAACAACACAGCCTGACACCCGGGAGTCTCTGCAGTAGACATAGTGTTCCATGAGAAAGCATGAGACTAGTAGCATGAAAAAAATTAAATGAAAGAGTGAGCAATAAGGAAAAGAATCATGATAGCACAACAGAAGGAGGAGCAGCGGCCAATGGGACAAAGCTGCAGTGGAGTGTGGGAGATGGGGAAGGCCGGTAGGCAAAAGACAAACACAGGTGAATCAGTTGTGGTAAGGGTTGTTACAACTTCTCTGCTCAGCTCAACACCTCTGAAGTTTTTCTAATTCTCAGATGAGGGAGAATATAGGCAGTTGTTGGCACGGCTTCTACCTTTTCAGCCAGCACCACTCTAAGGATTTCTGATGGTGAGGACCACAGATCTGATTCCCCCAGAAATAAGAATCCAGGCTGGATAGTTGCTTCTGAATAGCAGGAGAAAAAAAAAAAAAAAACAACCTGGACACAGTTCCAAGCTTCTTTGCTGTGTTGTGCTCTTAACTGAGAATAAGAACCAGGGTATACACTATGACCATGTTTGCTACAGGATGTCCTCATTGACACTGACAAAAAGTTGGCTAAAATTAAATGAATAATAGGACACTGTTCTAGCTGAGGAAGAAATCTTGGTAAGGAAGCAAGATCACTTTATCTTAACTCAGAAAACCATATAAAAAAGTGCCAAATGGCATCCTTAAGTGGTCCAGCACACAAGAAAATTATCTTTGGTATCATGCTTTCCGATACCAATGTTATGCAGTCCAGCATCCATTTACCAATCTTCTGATACAACACTCCTACACCTGAAGTGAGAAATATAGTCTACATCTAGCCAATCAGTTAATTCCAAACCCAAGGTCATAGTTCAGCAAGGAGCTCTATATCCCAAGCTACATAAATGAAACTAAAGTATAGAACTTTTTGGAGTTAGAAAGAAGAGACTCACTCTGTGGTAGGAAGTATGGCCCAAGATTCCTGTACCCTGGTTGTTCAAACACTAAGCTAGTTACTGCTATGAGGGATTTTGTAGATTTAATTAAATCTTAACTCACTGACCAAAGATACAGAGGTTATTTGGGTGGGTCTGACACAATCAGGTAAGACTTTTAAAAGCAGGGTTTCTACTAGCTGGTGGCAAAAGACAATATCAGAGAGATTTGAAGTACAGAAAGATTTGGCTTGCTGTTGGTGGCTCAGAGATGAAGGCAGCCCTGTGAGAAGGAAGGAAGGTAGCCTCTAAAAGCTGAGAGCTGTCCCCTGCTGATGACCAGCAAGAAAATAGGGACCGCAGTCCTATAACCCCAAGTAACTAAATTCTGGCAACAACCTCAATGAGCTTGGACATGGAAACTTCTCCAGATAAGATCCTATTGCAGCTGATGCCCCATTTCAGTTTTGTGAGACCTCTGAGTAGAAATCCAAGTGAATCCACCCAGATTTATGACCTACATAACTATGAGCTAATAAATAGACATTAGTAACTACTAAGTTTTTATTACATAGTAATAGAAAACTAATATATACTGGAATTGCTAGCTGTAAGAATAATGTCCCCAGAGAGAGGGCAACCTAAAAATAAAGCCAATATAGTAAAGCAGAACTAAGAGATGGAAAGAGATGGCACCTACATGACAACTTTTTAATCCCTGAATCTACCATGTGTAGAGTCTACCCTGATCCTAAAAGTTACAACTGTGTAAGTCAATAAATCCTGGCTTTACGGGATCCCTGGGTGGCGCAGCGGTTTAGCGCCTGCCTTTGGCTCAGGGTGTGATCCTGGAGACCCGGGATCGAATCCCACGTCGGGCTCCCGGTGCATGGAGCCTGCTTCTCCCTCTGCCTATGTCTCTGCCTCTCTCTCTCTCTCTGTGTGTGACTATCATAAATAAATAAAAATTAAAAAAAAAAAATCCTGGCTTTACTATTAAAGCCAGGTTGAACTGACTTTTAGTCACAAGAAGTAAAATCCCAGATACTTGAAAAAAAAGAAAAAGAAAAATCTTCAATTAATTCTGAACTACAGCTAAACCCTATAGACTGGGTTTGCATTTTAATAGAAAAATACGGCTGGCTATTCCTTTAGAAATAATACCACTTAGCTAACTGAGGAGTATCAAAGTCCTAAAGAAGCCATTTATTATAATATTTTCTCAATATTAAGACAGTTTTGAGGGAGAAAGATTTCAAATGAAACAGTAAGTATCACCTTGAGTTCTGATAGACTTAAGGTCAAAATATCTATATGCTAAACTTTGGATGGTGATAAAAAGACAATCAAATTTTTCACATGAAAATACACATATGGACACGTGCATATAGGCTCAAAAAGGGACACTACAAATGTGAAAACTGGACTAGCTTTAACAAAATTAAAGTATTGAAGTATTCTTCATAGACTTTGATGTTGAGGCTAATGTTGAGCTATTTTGACTAGCATAACTCAACAAATAAAGGGTAATAGTAGTTATGCAAGAGAAATATGAATTTTTCATACTAATTTTAGGTAGATAAATGATCCCTTTCATGGCCAGCAAAATAAAATAGAGGTCCTCTTCATGATATAAGAACTTCTTATTATTGATATTAGATCATTATTGAACATTTGCTGCATGCTAATAATTACACTTGTTTCTTATAGGCCCTTCTTGAAAACTCCAACAGCACTCCTAAGGATACTGTTTTTTATGGTAGTACTTCAATCAGAATGTAATGCAACACAAGACCAAATCCAGTCACACTTTGTGCATCTTTTCTTTCTCTAGTTTGCACAAATCACTAAGAGTGATGATACAATGAACAAACCTGGAAATGTCCCAGCTATTTTTGATAAGGTCAAAACTAAACCTCAAAGCAGCCATAGGTATAGATGCCATAGAGATGCTCTAGGATGCCATATAGGGTCAATTAACACCTAAAATGTTCTAACTCTATTCTGTAAACTCAAGGAGGAATGGAATCCTCAGAATAGAACTGCATTTCAGAATATTCATTCCATTTAAAATATTCTATTACCTTCTTCTAAGCACTCATAAAAGGAGTCCAATATGATATCAAATAACTCAGGAGTGTTGACTTGTTTCAGGTATATTAGGTTTTATTGGTTACCAGGTAAAATGGCATACCCAATAATACTGTTCTTCCATTAGAAAAGTTGACACAATATGACTAGAATTTTCTTCACTTTCAGAAACCATTTCTTTTTCCTACTCTCTACTTCAGAGTTAAAAAGAGGGCAGTAGGGTAAGAAGGTTAGATTAGCATTACTGTTTTGATATTCACTGCTAAATTATCCATTTCTTCTCCCTATAAATGGCATTCCATTATCTGGATGTACATGACTCAGTGACTTTCATTTAGGTTGGTTTCTTCCTTTCTATCAGAGGCCCCTTCCATATTAAATTACTTCAGTGTTAAGCTGATAGCCATAGTAATATCTGGCCCCATAATTCCTCATCCTCTTTAACTATAATGCCAATTCCTCTTAACTATGGCTGGCCATCTGAGCAGATTTCCATAAACTTCCAGGATCTCAGACCTTCTAAGAGCAATCTCCATCTCTTCCACCTCTTCCACTTTACCCTATAAGTAAACTTTTTCTAGCCTCTTAATTATATTAAAGTTCCAGATTCTTCTGTGCTCCAACAGTCATTTTACCTGGACTTCTTACTTAGTGGGAACTGTATGTCTCCAAAGTTTGGTTCTGGGGACATGGAAGAAGCCGGAAGTATCTCCCTCAATTACCCCTTAAAACCAAGCCACCTTGAAATCCTTACATCAAAGTTGTAGGGTTTACTGCAGGCAAAAGACTAATGTGGCATGTATTTATTCATTTTCCAATTCCAGTGTTGAGTATCTGCTTCTTTGTGTTTGACATAATTATTTTGGGTAAACATTAACCTGTGGCAAGATTTTTTTTTTTCATACTTGTAAACTGGTTCTTTAGGCCTAGAGAGGTCAACTGTATACTGGTCCATAGTTTTATAGCCAACAAGCCTCAGAGGGAAAGGAAATAAGGAAAGTATGTGACAGCAATTAAAGATAAATTTCTCTTTCAGGGCCCATTATGTTGTAGCTGACCTTACCTCTAGGACCTTAGAATTCCAGGCAAAAATTCAAATGGAAACAAACTCTTATTTACTAAGCAGAAACTATCTTTATCCAGAAGTTAAGTACAGAACACCTACAAAAGTATCAGATAAGAAAATAAAACACTTTTTTCCTGAGCACAAAAGTAATGGTCATTTTTTGAAGTGACCATTTCCTTCTGTAAGGTGATAACAAGAGAGGGGTTGGGCAAGTAGAAAGAAATCCAAGTTGACTCACAGCTTCAGTCTGTTCCTTGGGATGACTGTACTATTCAGCTCAGTTGGCCTCAATTCTTCACCTTTGGTCATGTAGCTTCTCTTTCTCTTTTATAGGATTGATAAATAATTATATTAAACAATTATGTCACTTTTAAAGCACTATTTAGTATTTGCTCCCCAGAGGACTTCCAGGGAAGAATAGTAGAGTAGGAGGACCCTAAGCTCACCTCACCCCACAGATACAATTAGATAACACTCACATAATCAGTGTAAATAACTCAGAAAACAATCCAAAGACTGGCAAATAAATACCACAACCAAATATAGAGAAAAGGCCACATGGGAGAAGGTAGGAAGGGCAGAGACATAGTGGGAAGCTAAAGGTACTGTCACTGCCCACAGGAGGGAACCACAGATGTGGAGAGGGAAGAGAACTAGACCCTCACACTGGGGAGCCTGCAACTGGAAGACGGAGAACTATAGCACTTGGCTTTGTAAGCCAGAAGGGCCAAATTTCATGAATTCTTACAACTAGCAGGACTAAAAGCCTGTAAATTTAAAAATCAGTAGGTTCAGTTCTGGGAGAGCCAGGAGGGCAAGGAGAAACTGAGTTCTGTCCTTAAAGAGACAGCACAACAAACAGCCCATGGAGATACAGCATAGAAGCAGCAGTTTGAAAAGTGCCCCGAGCATATAGGAGGGAGAGTTATCTACTAATTGCTATGTTCCAGAGAGACAGATTTCACTGGAAGACTCTTCCAAAAACTAAAGGTCTAGCAGGTGTCATTTCCCTTTCCTACCCCAGCATCAACACATTGCTACATATGGGAACCAGAACAGGCCTAGTATTCACTATCTAACTTGCTTACACTATGCCTTGCCCCCTCCAGACTGGCCTGTCTCAGTCCTGGGGCTTGTAAGCCCCCTTTCCTAAAAGACCAATGTAAAACCTGCCAATGCTATGTCTCCAGACAGCATGCTTTGCAAGACCTCCATCTGGCTATAGCAGAAGCAGTAGGTCATCTCCCCTGCAAAGATGCACACACTTTGTTAAAACTGTGTGCTATGCCCACATGTATTTATGTGGATCAGGCCCTGGCTGGCCCTGGCCTTGGCAGCAGTGGCATGTCCCCTGTGGAAGAAGAGGACCAGCATGCAAAACTTATGAGTACTACACTCACCCTACTCCTGTACCTTTTGCAGAATTATCTCAGCTGCCCTCAACAGCAACTGTATCCCCTCTGGAAAAAGGCAAATACGCCCTTGTTAAAAATGCAGAGCCCATCCACTCCTTTCAAGAATAGCAGATAGCTGACTTTACTAACAGAGAAACAGATACAGAAAGTTAGATAAAATCAGAAGACAGAGGAATATGTTCCAAGTGAAAGAACAGGGAAAAAAAAAAAAAACACAGAAAGAGACCTAAGCTAAATGGTGGTGAGTAATATGCCTGATAGAGAATTTAAAGTAATGATCATAAAGACACATAAAGACTTAAGAAGAGTGGAGAATCTCCATGAGATCCTTTACAAAGAGACAGAAAACATTTAAAAATCAGAGATGAAGAACATGATAAATGAAGTTAAAAATGCACTCAATGGAATAATTAGTAGGTTAGAGGAAACAGAAGGATGAATTAGTGACCTGGAGGACAGAGTAATGGGAACTAATCAAGTTGAGCAGGTGAGAGAAAAATAATTATGCAAAATGAGAATAGACTTAGGGAACTCTGAGGCTCTATCAAGCATAATAACATTCACATTATAGGGATCTCAGAAAAAAAGATAAAAGGAAGCAGAAAATTAATTTAAAAGATATAACAGCTGAAAACTTCCCTAATCTGGGGAAAGAAACAGATTATCTAGATCCAGGAAGCACAGGAGCCCCCCAACAAAGTCAACCCAAGGAGGTCCACACGGAGTCACAAAGTAATTAAGATGGTAAAAAGTAGTGATAACAAGAGAATTTTAAAAGCAGCAAGAGAAAAGAAAATAGCTACACACAAGGGAAACCCCATAATGCTATCAGTGGATTTTTTAGCAGAAATTCCACAGGCTAGAAGAGAGTGGCTGATCTGTTCAGAGTACTGAGTGGCAAAAATCTACAGCCAAGAATATCCTGTCCAGAAAGGCTATCATTCAGAACAGAAAGAGAGATAAAGAGTTTCTCAGACACCTAAAAGCTAAACCAGCTTCATGACCACTAACCCAGCCCTGAGAGAGGACTCTGGGAGTCAAAAAGAAGACCATAAGTAAGAGTAAGAAAAGTAAAAAGTACAAAAGCAGTAAAAATAAGTATATCTGTAAAAATCAGTCAAGGGACTTACAAACTAAAATGGTGTAAAGTATGACACCATATACCTAAAACATGGGGGGAGAGAAGTAAAGAATGGATTCAAACTTAAGTGACCGTCAACTTAACATAGACTGCTAGATGCAGAAATGTTATATACAAACCTAATGGTAACCACAAATCAAATGCAGTAATAGACATGCAAAAATCAAGAGAAAGGAATACAACAAGTACATCACTAAACAAAGCCAACTCATGGTGAGTGAAGAGTTCAAGAGAAGAAAGTAACAGAGAAGATCTAATATTTGCTGCCAAAACTAGGCCTCTGGGTGACTGGCCTTGGGGAGGCTTACCCCTCAGTAACTCCGGGATGGTTTGCCTTGTTCATCCTTGACAGGAACCTGTGACTAAATTCTACAAGCATTGGGAAAATGGGAAAAAAGGGGGAATGGGTAGAATTACTAAGTGTTAAAACTGAAAGGGCTTCTAGAATTAACCCAATTCAGAACTTCCTGCCCCAATATTACAATTAAAAAACTAAATGAAATTGATGTGATGCTTCAGGACATACAGTCTCTAATAGAAAAAGTGGTTTGAAGACCCAATATGGCATACTTTCTCAGGGAAGAGATGATCCATTAGTGTTCTTTACACATCTGTTATTTTTCTTAATTGGAAATGAAGCCAGGAAGGGGATTTACTAGGATATGGAGAAGGAAAACAGTATTTGTTCTCTTTCATTTTTTTTAATCTATTGAGTATTTATCAAGTATGTGGATATGGAGGAATAACTAAAACTAAGGATTAAGATGGATGAGATACTGTTTGGGGCACCTGGGTGGCTCACTGGTTAAGTGGCCAGCTCTTGATTTCAGCTCAGGTCATGATCTCAGGGTCCTGGAACTGAGCCCAGAGTCAGGCTCTATGCTCAGTGCGGGAGTCTGCCTGAGGCTTCTCTTTATCTCTCTGTCTCTCTGTCTCTCTGTCTGTCTGTCTGTCTCTTTCTCTGTCTCTCAAATAAATAAATAAATATTTAAGAAAAAAAAAGATGAATGAGACATTGGTAGATCTCAAATCTAGAATATTTTCCAATCATGATCCAGAAGACACCAACAAATAAAACCTTCTAATGTCTTATAGAGAAAAAATGTGAAAGCTCAGCTCAGTGGCAGCAGGGACATTTACTCAGTTTTTCAGAAACAAATTCTTTTTTAAAAAATACTTTATTCATTTATTAGTGAGAGAGAGAGAGAGAGAGAGAGAGAGAGAGATAGGCAGAGGAAGAAGCAGGCTCCCTGTGAGGACCCTAGGATCATGACCTGAGCCAAAGGCAGACACTCAACCACTGAGCCACCCAGGTACCCCGCAGAAACAAATTCTTATAGCACAGTCTCAGAGGTACCAAAACTCATGGGATGGGGTTGCAAGTTCTATCAAGAGACCCAAGGTCAAAGACTGGTAGTTTGAGATTGGCTTAGGAAAAGGGAGACTTCCCAGAATCAAATGTATACTCATGCCAAGTGGAAATAATAAGTGAGTGAGTTTTCCAATTCACTGGGAGGGCCCTATGGTGGGTGTGCAGCCTACCTAAAAAAGTATTGAACTTTGTAGCCAGTTCACTGAGAAAGTAGGGGAATACACCAGACAGATGCTTATATGTAGATACAGCACACCATGTATCACCTTACTGAGTATAGGAGATCTTGGGTCAAGTGCCAGCTCTGGAACTGAACTATAGCTGAGGCCCATCTATCTGTGACAGAGCAAGTATAATTTAAAAAGCTCAAAAAGTAGAAGTAAATTACCAGATATGAAATTTTAGAAAAATATAAAGAACATATGTAGCACCTTAAAATTTTTATTATACATATACAGCATTAGGGTCTATGGAAATGTCTGGAAAATATTTGTGGACAATCTTCGCATGAGACTCAAGAAACTCTTTTGACTTGAGAGTTGCAATTGGAGTAAAGAAAGAAAGCAGATATGGAACTGGTGGCTTCTTTTTAGAGAACTAGTTAGCTGTGTGTGTGTGCTGCTGAGTGGGGCCAGTGGTAAATAAATACAAGAAAGGAACAAAGCAATAGAGACAGCTAACATAATAAAAAGGTCTACCTTGCATTTCCATCTAGAGGTGGAAAGAATACCTCCTATAAAATAGGAGTTAATAAAAAATATTATCAGTAGCAACTTATCATAATAATCAAAAACTAGGGGGGAAAACATACAATGGGTTACAACCAGGAGAATGAAAACTACATGCCAAATATGTAAGAATGTGTCAGAAGCATAATACTGACTAAGTGAAACCAGATACAAAAAAGCACACACAGTGCATTTATGAAAAGCTCAATAATAGACAAAACAAACCTATTTTAGTCTGAAGAATAGTTATTCTTATTGAGTAGTGACTGGAAGGAAATACAAAGGGGTGTCTGGGAGGCTGATAATGTTGTTTCTTAATCTAGGTCTTAGTCACATACTTTATGAGAATTCATACAGCTGTACATTTAGGATATATGGACTATTACATATTTTTTCTATTTCAATTAAAAATACTAAAGCGGTGTTTCCCACCTGTGTTCCATAGGATTCTTGCCTAAAAAAAGTGTTATGATGGCATTCCTCCATAAGAGTTTGGTTTTCCATACATTTGGGAAATGCTGAGAAAAACTTAGTTAAATATATTTCTATAGGAGGTCTTCTTTTATTTATTTATTTATTTATTTATTTATTTATTTATTTATTTATTTATTTATGATAGTCACAGAGAGAGAGGCAGAGACATAGGCAGAGGAGGAAGCAGGCTCCATGCACCGGGAGCCCGATGTGGGATTCGATCCCAGGTCTCCAGGATGGCGCCCTAGGCCAAAGGCAGGCACCAAACCGCTGCGGCACCCAGGGATCCCTAAAGGAGGTCTTCATCAATGACATCAACCCTCCCTGCACGGCCTTGGATCCATTCATGCTGCTCCCATTCAAGCTTTTCTGGGGTTTCCTCTGGCCCTTAAATTTTAATCCCAACAGAAACTGCATAAAAGGATGTGGATTGGAACAAAAATCCCACACAGTTTACCCCTTGAGTGGAACAAAACACTTTGAGCGCACACTCACTCTTATCAATCGGTTTGGATCAGTAGCCCCACCTTATCGTGGAAGAGCACACATTTAAAATAAGGCATTGCCTGCTCGTTTGAATGCATGTCTCTATTCGATGCTCTTGCTCTGTAATCCCAGATCAGTAAACTGGCACATTTCATGAAATTTCCCAATCGGGTATAGTGAAGAAATACGGGAAAGCAGATTTTCAAATAGAGTTTTGTGCAGCTGTGATTTCAGAATGCTCAAGTAATCTCAGCATTCTCATGATTTCTAGCTCACAAATCTGAGTTTCTCCCAAATACTTGAAACCCATCAAAGTTGACTCTTACAATCACCTCATTTTTCTAGTCACTTATGTCAAAACAAATCAGTGCTTCTTTATAGCTAGCATTTTGCTTGTTCACAATGCATTCATTGATTCAGGCTCTTGCCTCTTTCTTCTCAAACTCTTTGTCACTCTTGTTACCATGAGTGAGGTTGTGGAATTTGAAGGCTGTCTCTATGCACAAAGAAATAACAAGGAGTGTTCTGTGTTGTTAACTTTAGGTCATTTTCCACAACTTTAGTTATTTATTTAACTTGATTTAATCAGGCAGCTGGTTTACCTTTGGTTATTCATTTCTGCCAAGTTCTAAAGTAAAAAAAAAGAAAAAGAAAACCCCCTAAATTTAGTTAATTGCCTTTTTCTTGGAGAGGGGAGAAGAGATCAATCTCAAAATGACAAAGTTTGCCTCAAGTTCATCATCTTTCTTCCCAGCATCTGAGCATCAGGTCTTTTCATTCCTTTTGCTATGATCCTAATCAGATATACCACTCACTGATCTTTAATTATAAAATGAGGGTTAGGGAAACTAGACAGTATTTCAAGCCAAGGTCTTAAGCCAAGGCATTCATAATAACAGGGATCCTAATTACGTTATATTGATTTCCAAGAGGAAAATTAAATTATCTATTTCAAAGAAAATTTAGAACAAACATTAATATAGTGATACTCGATTTGGTGAGAAACCATTTGAATTGGAAAATAGGACTTCAATGTTTCAAAATATACTAAGAAGACCATACTGTAAACACCAAACGATATCATACTCCATGGAAAAATAGTAAGCATGATTACCTTTGAGACTACAAAAGCCATAGAAATAGAGAATAAAATTAAGAGAAAGTGTTACAAATGTAACTGCCACAGCCATGGTCATGTAATCCTGAAACAAAGTTGAAAATAATAATGAAATGACTGCTGGATTTGGTTTAGGCCCAAGATGTAGTGAGCAATCTCACAGATATTTTAAATATATTTGTTCCAACGCAAGAAAAAGCATTACCCAAAGAGCTACACGGAAAACAAGTTTACTTAAGAGCAAAAACACTTAAAAGTTTTCATCAGAAAGAATTCCTGATACTAGGAAAAAGAATAATAAATTTCATAATTGGCTAACTCATGTTCATAAAACCAACAATGATGGCAACTACCTCATTTAAGTCCTGCCGAGTCTCAAAAGCATCCTTTGACCAAATGGCAGCCCTCTGATCGATTCTGTAAAATACAAAGAAAAGTTATTTACATTTAAAAGAAATCTTTCAACACTGCACATTTGAAGCTGCCAGCTACAGATCTGGCTGTACCTTTGTTCAAGCCCCTCACTGGTGTCCCACTGCCCACAGAATAAACTCTCTCCTTATAATAGCCTGCAACACATGATGGTGTTTGAATTCTGCTAGCGTGCCTTCCCAACGTTCACACACTCTCCCACACTCCAGCCTCTCTGGTCTTCTCTTGGTTTCCTGAACACAAAGGACTGATGCCCTGTTGAAATCATCATAATTACTGTCCCAGACTGCTCTCCCCCAGATCTTCACAAAACTGATTCTTACAGCATATAAGCCTCAGAGCAGCTGTGATGTCACCTCCCAACAAGGCCTTCCTGATGCCCCTACCTTAGTAGCCCTCTCCACACTCTCTATCACACTGTCCTTAGATTTTCTTCTTAGCACTTATCACTATTTGAAATTAACCTGTTTATTTCCATTTCCTCATTAAAATGTAAGCTCAAAAAATGAGTAATTATGTCCATTTTCTACACTGCTGAATCATCAGGAGCTAATACAAATTTAACATTTTTTCATTAATTCAAAAAAATTTTCTGCATGTGATCTGATAGATTTCTTATAGTCGTACAGAAAGATACCATTTCTTCACTGAAGATAGTTGGAAATTTCATCCTACCTTGTAACTAACACAATAAATATATTAATTTGTAGGTGACACGATGAAGCTGTGTTTTGCTACTATATAGTTCCTAATAAAAGAAAATGATCAAAATAAGGCAAATCTACTCTGAATCAATTTTTTAAATTTAAATACAAAAAAGCAAAACTTCACTACAGGCAGATGCTGAGCTCAAAATCATGATTTGTCAAATTTATGATATAATAGGATCCATTATGTAACATCCAAGTTTTTCTGCAGTAGTTTGCATGCTATTATATAAGAAGCATATCAAATTATAGTTATTATCCTTATAAAAAGGCCTGCTTTCTTAATAAAAGCTTTAGTCACCATTAAGTCATTTATAAAAAGATTTATTTGGGGACATAACTATTTACAGTTATTATTCAGCTTCAATTTGAGTCCTGAAAAAGTATATATGTCTTCTAAAGGGTCAACAAGATTAATGATTTCTTTAAGTCATGATGCACATTTAGAAATGTCACAAGCATAACTTCTTCAAAATATTCTTATGAATGCAAAATTTGTTCAGTCCAAGGGCATTGCTAACTGTGCAAACAATTTACTTCCAATGAGAAAAGTAAGAAGATGGTAAAACAAAATTCTCTAGGATGCACTGATGTCTACTACATCTGCACAAATCAGCATGTCTCTCCTGAGTATGAGAGGTTGAGGGTCCAACAATGAGTTCAGGGAGCGATCATTCAAACGGGAAAAGAAAGTGAGGAAGAAGACCACTGGCACACTCATCCTATCCCCATCAATTCCCTGAGTTGCAAACATAGTAATATCAGGGCTTCAGAAAATACTAAATTATTCTATCCCACAAATAGGCAAAACCCTCTTAGGAGGAGGAGTTCATGTGTCCAATCCAGTAACATCTAAAATTTTGAATGATTCATAATTTCTTTGTAATATATACTGGTTCTCAAACTGTGTTTCTACAGAATTATGGTAGCACCAGAAGAATGGAAGAGTGATATTCTTTAGTCGAAAAAATATTTACCAGTCTATAGTTTAACCATAAATATTTCTAGGGCTTTAGTGCTAGCAGATAGCAAATACACAGGTAGCAAACATTAATGGAAAAAAGCAGAAATACACAGGTAGCAAACATTAATGGAAAAAAGCAGAAATAGACTTTGTTGAAAATATGTATTATTGAGATGCAGAGAACAGCCTACTTATAATAAACTCACATGATCTTCCAGGAAAACTACTTATAATCTCCAAATAAATCTCCAGAGCAAGTTTAAGAATTGTGGTCTAACCATCAAAGTTACATTAATTTAATAACCATCTGAATGTCTCCTATGTGCCTGGTATAGTGTTGGGGAAATAAAAAGCAGACTCTAGGCCTTTAGGAGACTTAACAATTCAGTGGAATCTGAAGCAGAGGATAAAACTAACACCCAATCTTAGGGCTAATTTCAGTAAGTCAAAGATCAGGGCTGATATTAGAATGGTAGAAAGGAACTGGGGAATTAGAAACAGAGAGAAAGAGAGCATGAGACAAGGGGATGGCAGAGGGAGAAGGAAAAGCTCTCTTTCCCTCTCTCAAAGAAATAAATAAAATCTTAAAAAATAATCAAGAGGTCTTGGGTATGTGTGGAAAGTGTGGAATAAAAAAGATGGGATAATCACAACTATTTCAAAGTTTTGAGACCATGTGACTAGAAAGATGACAGGTGGTTTTTCTAATGGAGGTAGAAAAATATGTAATTTTGGTGGGGAGAGCAGGCAGTTGGCAGAAAGAGAGGCAATTCATGAGTTTAGATTTAGATATTTGCAGCTTGAAGCAAGGCTGAGATGGGAAAGTAAAAATACCTGAGCAGGGCTCACCCTATAATTGCTACTCTATTGTGTGTTCAGTAGAGGGATATTGTGGTAATGGTAACTGTGATATGCAATGGTCACAGGTTCAGCGCTGATTTTTTTCCCTGCTGTGTGGCCAGAGCCTAGCATGGTTCCTGGACTATGGCACATATTCAGTGCAAGCCTTTGGATGGGTAAATGAAGAAACAAGGAACCAGATCTAATATGATTTCTTGATCTACTACTTACCTGATGTGTGTGCCCACAGGTAAGATAGCAACTTCTCTAAGGCTCAGTTTCCTTGTCTGTAAAGTGAGGATAACAACAGCTATCTCATAGGATAATTCCTGACTGCTAGCTGTATTTTTAAGAAAGATTTTACATACTTATTCATGAGAGAAACAGAAAGAGAGGCAGAGATGTAGGCAGAGGGAGAAGTAGACCCCCTGTGGGGAGCCTGATGTGGGACTCAATCCCAGGACCCTCGGATCATGACCTGAGCCAAAGGCAGAGGCTCAACCACTGAGCCACCCAGACACCCCAACTGCTAGCTGTATTAAAAATAGCACAAGGATTCTAGAATGATATATGAAAATACCATTACAGAATTATAAATGATGATAATTCATGATATATTTAATTAACAATGATCAAAGTCTTGTGAATGAGAAAGCTGAAAAAGACAAAACCTGGGACTTCCTACTCAGGGCCACTGGGCAGTCTCTGAAACTGGCCAGTTAGTAGACAGAAGAAAGTACAGATCTATCACTAAGGAGGTAAGAAGCTAACTAGAATATCATTCTAAATAACAAAGAGAAAGAGGTTATGAGAAAAATGTCAAGGACCACTAACAGTTTACCAGCCCTTACTATACCAGGCTGGGAATGCCAGGTACTGAGATTATTTCATTTAATCCTCATAGTAACTATCTGAGATTAGCATTAGTATACCCATTTGACTTAACAGAAAACAGGGCAGTTATATAACTTTATTCATTCATTAAATTAATATTTATGAACCACTAACTATCTGCCAGGGACTATTACAGATTTTTGGAATAAAAGAGTCAATAAAACAAAGTCTCTGCCCTTATGGAACTTACAATATTCATATGAGGAGAGAAGACCCAAAGAGATAAGCCAGTGATTTCTGGTGTACCAGACGCTAAATACAATGGAGAACAAGAGAGCAAAGCAAGGAGAACAAGACATGCAAGTGCACTGCCCAAACTCACAATGCTAGAAAATCTCAATTATCTGGAGATCATGAGAAGGAAAATAGAGAAACAAAAAGCCAGTGGATTGAACAAGATAAAGGTTATGGCCAGAAGAGGAAAGAGAAATGAAGTTTCTCACTAGAGTACTTTAGCAATGAAAAGAGAACTGGAACAGTATCTGGGTGTCTCAAATTCCCTTTTTTAAAAGATCTTTAAAGATACTGCTCAAACCACTTATAATCCTGGCCTACATATTAATGCTGGGTCACACTGAAACATTCCCTCCAATTTTCTTGCTTCCTTTCACCCAAAATAACAATAGGAAAGGAACCAGGCATATCTCTACTATGAGTAGGCCTGTCAGAGCCCTCTGTCAGCTCCAAAACAGCCCCCTCTCCTCTGGTACAGACAACAGGAAATGCAGACTCTGCTCCACAGAGTCTGATTATGGCTCTCAGAACTGATGGGAGTGTCATGCTTCTGAACATCACTCCATCACCATCACTGTCATCACCACCACCATCACTGTCATCACCACCACCATGACCACTACTATATACTGCCACCACTACTACTATCACTGCCACTGCCATCACCGCCACCACCACCATCACCATAGTTGTCACCACCACTGTCATCATCACCATCACCACCACCACCGTGATCACTACTATATCTGCCACCACCACTGCTGTCATTGTCACTATCATCACCACCACCACTGCTACCACCACCATCGTCATCACCACCACTGTCATCACTGCCACTATAGCCATCACTATTATTGTCATCACCACAACCACCAGCACTGCCATATCATTACCACCACCACTACCACTACCAACATCACCACCATGATATAATTCAAATTAAAAGCAATTATAACAGAGAAATAGAAAATTTAGTTTTGTACTGATATTAGAAGAGCTTCTTCCCAGATTTGGTGACTGCAAAGTTGTAGCCAACCCATTAAAGTGCAACTTTTCTAAAATTTTTGGCGATCCTATATTTCTGGGACTCTAAACCATGTGCTGAGCCAATATATAGTATCATCTTGCAGTGGCCTTCCCTTGGAAGGTATATTGGAATTCAAAATAGCAAAATGAACAAAGCATTAAGATATTTTTCATAGCCTAAGGATAGTATCAAATCATAGTGTAATAATTTGTGAAGAAGCAATATTTTAGCATAGAAATTTTAAATTTATATCAACATTTCAATTATCTATAACTAAATTAAAAGATGAATGTGTTCCCTATCTCAGTGAAATACTTCTCCTTCTATCCAATTGCTCATGGAAGACATCTGACAGTTATTCTGACACTTTCCTCTCCCTTAAGTCCAATTAACATTGTATTATGAGGTCTTAAATTTCTTATTTCAAATAGCTTTTGCGTCTGTCCTCTTCCCTCCACCTCCACCACTACCACCTCAAGCCAAACCACTATAATCTGTCTTTTGGACTATCTCCATGGTCTCCCTACTCCCCCTCTACCCTCTCAAACCATTTTCCACAAAACTATCTGTCCCTACCCTTTTGCACACAGCACTTAGTGACCAAAATTCTTATAGTATTCTAGGATATCCTCGAGTATTTAGCACCTGTCCATCTCTTCAACCTCAATTCATACCATTCTCCCTCTCTGCTTCTAGTACACTAATATTCTTACAGTTTCTTACATGCACCATGCTTGTTTCCACCTCAGGCCTTTGTATGTGTTGTTCCTGAGCCCATAATGCTGTTCCCTCTCCACTCTCTCTTCTAATTAACACATTCGTCCTGTAGATACCAGGTAGCTCACAATCAGGTCTCTCTTTTATATGTTCTTGTTGTATTCTGATCCTCATTTGCTCTATAGTCTTTAACTGTGTATTTGCATAATTATCTGATTGTCTCTCACTCATGATGCTATATACTCTATGATTTTATGAGTCTTGCTTATTATTTTTATCTCTAGGGATAATGATGACATTTGGCACATAGTAGGTACTCATATATTTATTAATAAAGTATTCATCCTGGGGCACCTGGGTGGCATAGTCAGTTAAGCAACTGACTCTTGACTTTGGCTCAAGTCATGATCTCAGGGTCAGAAGATTGAGCCCTGCACTGGGCTCCGTGCTCAGGGCTGAGTCTGCTTGAGATTCTTTCTCCCTCTCCCTCTGCCCCTTCTGCTGCTGCTTCTCTCTCTCTCTCTCTGTCACATTCTAGCATAAATAAATAAATAAATAAATAAATAAATAAATAAATCTTTCAAAAAATAAATATTCATCCCAGGGTTGTAGAGAGCTGCCAATTCTGGTATATTCCCAAGTGTATATACCATGATTATGATAAAACTCATGCTCTCTCCTCCATCTAGAGCATGCTAGCAGGACTGGCAGGATGGGATGAATCTCACTCCCACAAGCAGATACATTTCTTTCCTAGACGACCTGCTAAAGATAAGCAAGTGGTGCTCTAACCCACATTTAGAAAACCTGGGCAAAAAGAGTAAAAGGACAGCAGCCAGTACGCTTTTCAAGAGTGCATCAAATAGAACAAGAACCTTAAGGCTGAGCCAAGCTGAACCTTGAATCACTCGTAAGAGTTCAAGATATTCCACTGCATTAAATTGAGCTGCTATCTAGAAAGCAACATGGGATACACTAATGTATACCCGGATGACTGCTGCTGACTGTAAGACTGTTGTTTCCTGAAACTCTTTTGAAAACAAAAGGTATATCCCAAGAGGACAACCATCTGAGCAAAACATTCTTTATGTACAAACAATAGCTCTATATGCAGACACAGACAAGATGCCAATAAACTCCAGTAATATTATTAGCAACAATAACAACCGTCAAAACCAGTAATTAAAAAATTCCTTTCTCTGGGGAGTCTGAGCTATATTAAAGGCATTCTCTTATTGGTGTTTTTCTTTTAATCAGATTTCTGTGGACTAAGGAATACTAGGCAGCCACCTTCAAAAATAAAGAAATTAAGGCACTGAATTTAAAATGACCACCAAAGAGACTGCTGACAGAAAACAGAACTAGAGGTCAATAGATGTTCATGACTTTTCAACTCATATATGTACATGTCCAGGTCAATGAACTCCCATAGAGGGAGAAGAAAGATATGGCTAGAGGCAGCATGCTAATCTCTAATAATAATAATATGCCCTGACAGTAATTATTAGAACCCAAGCTTTGCCCCCTCTATACTCCTCTGAAGATTACAATCAATCAGTGTTATTAAAAACAGATTCCTGGGCCATAGTTACTGAATCTGTATTTCCAAAGGAGTGCATTGGTAACATGTATTTTACAAGTGGTTCAGGGGATTCCTAATTGGGAAATATTATCCTAAAGGTCCAGGTTCAGTAATCCAGGAGGATATCAGATGAGGGACTTCTGTGAGTGCAGGAGTGCGGGGAGTGTTTCTGACCTGGCCTCCTAGGGGACACACTGCAGAAGCAGGAAGTGTTATGTCCCTGGTGACACTATGAGAAATACTGAATACAAGGCGCTGAGCTGCACTGGAATAGATACTGCTCCTCACCTTGGTGGGCTGGAACAGAGCCCAGAAACAGCCAGAACCATACCAATGCCCAGAGAATGCGTGGGCAGTAAGACACATGAAGCCAGTGTCAGGACTGAGAGGAGAAAGGAGATAGAATTTCCATGAGTGTGGTTCAATAATACCTCATGAATCAGAAAGAAGAGTTTGGGAAAAGATATTGAGGACAGGGAATCCATTGGGAGCAGAAGTTCTAATACATTATTATTAATAATGATAGTAGCACTTGGTTTGCTGAGCTGGATACAAAGCACTTCCTTGCAACATCTCATTTTCTATTCGCTTAATATGTAATTATGAGACAACTGCTTCCTCTGCCAGGCAGTAGTCAGCCGAGGAGGCACAGTGGCCATAGCCGATGCTTCAGCTCCATGGACAGTTCTGCTCATTCAAATTATCCCCCTCTTAGCACCTGCCAAGTCTCTTCACTTTTCTGCCTCAAGGATTTTGTGAGGCAGAGCTCCTTCCCTCAGCCTGGAAGTGTGGGGGGAGTACCTCCTCTGGGGACAACCCTCAGCCAACAAAGAGGGGAATGTGTGAATAAACACTGTTGCCTCCCAACTTTCATAGGGATATACCTGAGAAATTTTTACAAGTCATCAGGGACTGATCTCCAGTTGACATAAGTGGTAACCTCAATTATGCACCTGCCTTCATTCAGCTCTTCCTCCTCCCCTATTTCCTGCTTCCTGGGATCACCTCTTTGTACCTAAGGCTTTCTATGAGGCTCTGCTTTCTGGAGGAATCTAACATGAGGAAGTGAGCAACATTACAAAGTAAACACAATACCTATCTTTCTGAGTCAGGGACAGGAAAAAAAGCATGCAAATGAAGGTTTAGTTTAGGGACAGATGAAGTGAAAGGGACAGGAGATCACAAATAATGGTGGAGGAGAGTGGCTAATTTGAATGAAAGGTAAATATTTAATGAATATTAAATCCTCATTCCACTGGGCACTGTGATATTACATCTGATTCTTGGCTTTCCAACATTCTAGCTTTTAAATTATGAATCAGGATAGCTCTAGGAATGAAAGAACTTAAGAAAAGGCACAGAAGACTTAAGTAAGTGTTAATATTAAACAAGCCTAAATCCTACCTGTTCCCTAATATAGGGAACATATTTTTCTCTTCCATAAAGAAGATATGAACCTCTAATTTCCACCTCTCCTCTTCCCTTTCCATCCTCACTACCACCATCACCTCCCACACGGACAATGCATTACCTCCTCTGTTTCTCTGCTTCCCCACAACACACACCACCTAGAGTGGTCTTTTAAAGATGCAAATCTGAGCATGTTTTTCTCCTGTTGATATCATCCAATGGCTTCCCTTGACTCCAACAAAATCTAAGATCCCTGGCTACAAGGCTCTGTGCAGTCTGGGCACTGCCAACTTTTCTGATGCCATCTAATACATTTTCTCTGCAGTTCAATTTCTCCAGCCCTTTGTCTACCTGTTGAATAAGCCAGCACCTCTATACTTGCTATTCCCAGAGTATCTATGCTACTTAGGATTCTCATTATCTTCATTTTAAACCAAACAAATGCCATGCATACCTGCAACACAATCCCATTCTTACCAATGTGATTTTGGCACAAGATAAACAGAACCTGGATTAGTGTTAGTCTGAGGGGCAAGGGTAAGTTAATGATCAGAAAGGCAAGTCAGGAGCCTGGTTCTCACATGCTTTCACATCACTCAAGTTTGACTAGGCACATTTTGGCAGTTACCTTAAAGCTGGTCCTCAATTCTCTTCTCTCAGTTCCAAGTTCTCTCCATGCCCCTAAATCATTCCAGCAGTATAGTGATTTTCTCTTCCTAGCACTTTTTATCTCCAATCTACTTCTGACAACAACCTTCCTTTCCCTGGGAACTAGCCCTCCACATACACATCCCAAGGGCTCTATAATGTCCGGATTTTTCAATAGGTTTAGTGAGGCCAAAGTTGTTTTCTTGTATTGGTGTTAAGTTCAAGGCTTTAAAAACCTCCTGAAATCTGGCGTTACTCCTGCTTCCACCTTCCCAGGTTTCTTCTCTTGGACCCCATTCCCTTCAAACGGGCTCTAGTATTTCCTTTGTCCCTATTATCTGCAGAGTCATACGGGTTCTCTTGATTAGAGCTCTATGCTGGGTAACCCTGAAAGGCTTGCACTGCTTAAAGGGTATAAAAAAGTCTTTCTTCTACTTTTATCCACAGAATAAAACAATCAAACAAAGAGGTGTCTAGGATACAGGTTCTGGTTTTCAGTGTCATCTGACCCTGGGAAAATCACTTTAATATTTGCTTTCTGATCCCAGCTAATCCAAACCATAAAAGCTACAGATACATTGAAAGTGCTTTTTAAGTTTCTTCTAGTTAACAATAATAATATTTAAAAGTTTCATTCTTCTATCATACTTTCCTAATATTCCTGTTCACCTCAAATTGAGATAAAATGGTTCAAAGAAATAGAAAATAAAACTACTGGGGATCCCTGGGTGCCTCAGTGGTTTGGCACCTGCCTTTGGCCCAGGGCGTGATCCTGGAGTCCCAGGATCGAGTCTCACATCAGACTTCCTGCATGAAGCCTGCTTCTCCTCTCTCTGTGTCTCTCATGAATAAATAAATAAAATCTTTAAAAAAAAAAAAAAAGAAAAGAAAACTACTTAATATGATTGCAGTGACAGCAACAAATTTATTTATGGTTCTATATCCTAAACAGTGCATACTATGTTATTTCACTTATAAATAATTTTCCCAGTTACAAACAATAGGAACCCATTGTGGAAAATTTGGGAAACAAAAAGAAGATTTTAAAAATCAGCACACTTAATCATTTCACCTGAAAATAACTACCAATAAAATACTAATTTATGTCTTTCTAGTATATGTTCCTGTATATAACTGTTAAGCAAAAATAAGATCACCTTGTAATTCTGTTATATAATTGCTTTTTTCTTCATGTATAAATAAATCATGAACATGTATCCATATTAATAAAGACTTATAAAGCAGTTTTAAAAATCCACCATGAAGACTGATGTTTCTCAAGAGGGTGGTGGTATGCCCTCTAGAAAGCATTTAGGAAATTTAGGGGCTATTTTTGATTGGTGCAGAGGCTGGGAGAGACTACTGACATTCTGAGGGCTACAACCAAAGCTGCCAGAGTCCCTAAGATGTGCAGGGTAGTTCCACATATCAAAGAGTCGTTTCACACCTGGCATGCCTTCCAAATGTTCTCTGGGAACATTAGAGATAGAAGCAATATTCCCCTAGCACAATCTGAACTAGAAAACTGTAAGGGCTAGTGCATGAAACAGAAATATCTTTGGAGAAGGGGATTGGACTGAACGGTCTCAAACATTCCACCCAGAACCACTATCCTATGATGCTGACAAATACAGAAATCTAACCACATGACTTTCTTTCTAATTCTCTCAAAATTATCAATTATCCATTTTATTCCTATCTTCTTTCATGATCAGATAACTGATAAATTCATATCCCATGTCTCTTTTTAGTTTATGATTTCAAATCCCAAGCCTAGACAGCTTTACCCTTAAGCACAAACCACGGAAACTAAAACGGAAGTACACAAAAATATTTTTAAACAATTCTTACCACAGCAGTATCTATAAATATAAATTACAGAAGTAATCAAAATACACACTAATTTGGAATTTGTTACATAAATGATGGTATATTCACATAACAGAATATCTTACAGTCATTAATATTTTAGAATATTTTATGATATGGAAAAATATAATATTAAGTAGGACAAACAAGTTACACAGAAATGTCTAAGATTTCACATATATTAAAAATGTATATGTATATAAAAAATTACATATATAAAATAAGTTGGTTAAAGATAAAGAAAAATTTAAAAAAAGAAAAATACAGAGAAAGGATGAGTGGGAGCTGTATATGTCACTATATATGATTTGAGTAGATGTGGATGTGGATGTGTTTGTGTGTGCGTGTTTAGTATTAAACATTAGTCTTGAAAAAGAATAAACTTGTAAATGAATACTATGACAGAAACACTGCAGTAGCCATTGCCTCATTGGGAAGATAAAGAGTGAGTTAAAGAAAAACCTCATTCCCATGACGTCAGGAACCCTCAATGCCTAACCAGCTGGTCATTTTTAAATTAGATTTAAGTTTATATGCATACTCTGTCTCCTATAATCACTATTGAAATTTGTCTCCTAAATTTAGTCCAAGATAGGCCAAGAAGTTTTCTAAGATGTTGAGGTATTAAGGACAAATTTTTTCGTTCCATCTCCTAGAAATATTATTTGTAACACAAAGCTATGATACCAAAGTTTGTAAAATACGTTTCTTGTAGAAAATTGTATATTAGAATATTCATTATGAAAAATTAAATTTGTTCACCTTAGCCATAAATGAAGCTGAGGTTGGTGATAATTACCCCATTACTCTATTATTCAACTTACATATGAAGATTGTATAGTCAGAATGCACAATGCATTCTCGTCTAGCTTTATACCCTGGAGCCTGTTTGAAGTGAATTCAATCTTAATGTATCAGGAAGCCCCTTTCCTAAACAACTTTTTATGCCACATTAAAGCAATAGCAACAATATAAGGAGTACACTAGTGATGAGCACAGTGTGATATATGAAAGTACTGAATTACTATATTGTATGCCAGAAACTAATAGAACACTATATTTAACTAACTGGGATTAAACAAAAACTTAAAACAATAACAAAAATACAAAAACATACACTAAAATGGATGACCATAGTTATATTGAGGTAGTAAGATTACAAGAAATTTTTATTTCCTTGGATTTTTTAATATTTTCCAACATAACCATGTTCCATTTATTATATTTAATCAGAGAATATCTCCGAGTTTCTCACTTATCTTTTTGGCTAACCACTGTCCAGTGAAAGTGCTAACAATTTATAAACTAACCAAGGGAAGGCAATAATAATAATAATAATAATAATAATAATAATAATAATAATGATGATGGAGGGTTTCATTCCCAGAATAATCAAGTGTGGGCTCTTTATCAGTTCAAGGGGTTGGTGATTTGGTGTACGATATTTTTGTGCTCTACAGCAGGAGGAGGAATTATTTTTATCTGTGACTGCAAGAGCTTGTTTTATTAAGCTAAAATCTTTCCACATCTAATCCTTTAAACATCTAGAATGTCAAGCATGTTTAGTATTAGAGCCAGAAGAGGATGGAAAAATCATCTGACCCAAACTCAAGTTAAAGGGGACTGAGCGATTTGTATGAAGTGACTAAGGTCACCTGAAAGACATGAGATAAGACTGCATTTCTTAATTTGAATGTTCTTTCCATTCAACCAGATTGTTTCTGTGCCCATGAAGATGGAGGCAGGATCAGGGGATGAAGAAGAGGCCTCACTATATGGCTTCCTTCCTAGGCAAAGTAAGCATTTCAGAGCCCACTCGTCATCCAACTATATAGCAGGGAGTCTCAAAACATTATCAAGACAAAGTAATTTTTTTTGTTTATACCTCATTGTTCTCCTCCTCCTCTACTATTAGAAAGAAAGAAAGAAAAAAGAAAGAAGAGAGAAGGAGGGAGGGAGGGGAAGGAGAAGGGGGTGGGGAAGGAAAAGAGAAGAGAGAGGAGGGAAAGGGAGGGGAGGGGAGGGAAAGGGAGGGGATAGGAGATGAGAGAAGAGGAGGGGAGGGGAGGGGAGGGGAGGGGAGGGGAGAGGAGAGGAGAGGAGAGGAGAGGAGAGGAGAGGAGAGGAGAGGAGAGGAGAGGAGAGGAGAGGAAAAGAAATCCTAATAAGAACATGTTGGCAACATGCAGAGTCCTTGCTCTGGTACAGTCCAAGAAGGCAGATCTTGTCTACTATGTTATTAAAAATCTCTGGGTCCTCTTTCTTTTACTCATTCTTTCTCTTTTTAGCAGAGATCATTAAGATTTTTCTTACTTCCACAAGAAAACACTTAAATAAGAAACAATTAGCTATTAAAATAAACACAAATTGTCTATGTCAAAAACAAAAGCTGAAAGGATTTATTCCCCATGGAAAAGCTGCTGGAAAAGCTGCTGCCAACAAAACTTCCTCTTTCCATAAAGCAACAACACTTTGTCTTTCTTCTGGAATGTCACAAAAATAGTCAAAGCCACCAAACACCATTATTCTTGCTAATACACCAATCCTCAACCCCCTCTAACTGGGGACTTCCAGATGAAGAGGCTAATAAACTCCAATTCACAAATGTAACCACCAACTTAATTAGTAGTGACACAATGCTATAGAATAGCTCCTATTTATACAGACAAGGTCTTTAATGACATTAAAAGTTTAATGCTGTCATAAATTTTAATACAATATTTTAAACACAAGTGAGTTAATCACTCTCAAAAGTAAATTTACTTAGCTAGCTAAGAAATCCCCAGCTTCATTAGTATTCTGTTATATTCATAAATCCTCCTTTGTCATATCTGAGGGTTCATAGGATTGGCACTGGCTGTAGCTGTATAAAAAAATAAATCAAACTTATGCATATTCATCAAGTGACTGCTCTGAACAGATTGATGGAATTTGTCTTGGCTCTGTTATAAGGGGGGGTGAGGGTTTAAGCAAATCATGGTCTCACTAGGTGTCAAACTAGAAAATGAGAGGGTTGTATTAAATGATTAGCAAGGCTTCATTCTTGCTCTAACCAAATGCAGTTCTATAATATTACATGTTTTGAAAAGCTCCAGGTACTGAAGAGCATACCAGAGTAGGGTAATACATAGCCCCTCCATTCAGATGCAATGAAAATCCAAGTTAAAATGTAAATACATCATCTTGGAAAGGAGACAGTATCAGACATTACCTTATTAGGGCTTAGCTCCAGGCAGCTAGAGTACCCAGGATGAGCAGTTGCTGGGAAGAAAAGGATTAAAGCAGGCATTATAAATCAAATGCCTGTAGAAGCCAGGCAAGGAGCATAAATAAGCAGGTGGATCTGGTTGGAAGTTGTGGAAAAATGGACAGCTGCTCCTCAGCTCCAGCTAATTGTTGTTAATAGGAATATAGACCCTGGGTTATCCCATCTTTCGTTTTTCAAAAAGAATCTCCCAAATCTATAAAATCTTATGAATTTTAAATATTGAATCAAAATATTTTAAAACATTCTACAAGGCAAATATAGATTTCTACATTAGATAAACCACAAGATCAAACTTAAGATCTCTGCTGTGGGGCACTGTACAAGGAATTAATATAAGGACAGAGGAGACATGGAAAATAGGAGGAAGGATACAATGAAAGAGGATCGAGGGGTGAAATCAGTCTGAGGTTGTCTCTGTTGAAGAACAAGCAAACTGGGAAGTAGAAAGGGGTTATCCTAGGATAGTGTTTCTAAACTTTTTTGGGGTCATGAGTACCACAAGAGATTGTGCTGAATGCTTTAGAGATTTTCCCTGGAAAACTAAGCTTTTATATAGTAGGCAAAATAACTGCCCACACGCACACTAAGGTGCCTGTCCTCATTTTTTGTCCTACTCTGCATGTTACTCTACACGACAAAAGGGATTCTAAAGATATGGTCCTTCAAGTTAAGGACCTTGGCCCAATCCAATCCCATGAATCCTTAAAGTCAGAAAATCTCTCTTGGTCATGGTCAGAGGGAGATGTATGGAAGATGCTCAGAGATGTAATGTTGCTAGTTTTGCAATAGAGGAAGGGGCACAAGCCAAGCAATATAGGTAGCCCCTGGAAACTGGAAAAGGCAAAGAGACAGGGAGTCCAGAAAGGAATGAAGGCCTACTGACACCTTTATTTTAGCCCTAGGAGACCCATGTTGAATATCTACAGAACTATAAGATTATAAATGTGTGGTGTTTTAAATCACAGATTTGTGGTCCCTTGTTACAGTAGCAACAGAAAGCCAATTATAATATATACACTCAAACTTTGGGAAAAACGTTCATCAACTTCCCTGAAGCTCATCCACAGACACAGATATAGGCTTTTTGTGCTAGAAAGGGCTTAATATACAACATGGTCTGAAAGCTGAAGATATGAAACTATTTTTCCTTGGCATACATGCAAAGATCAATTCCTGCCTCATAACACAATGAGCTCCAAAGTCTCACTTCTACAAGGATGGATTCATTCTCTGAAGACTAACCACTCTTTTGAGTCTCATTGAAATGACATATGACCCCTTGATTGACAGAAAGATCTTTCTTCCCTTTTTCAAAGTGTTTATTATGCACAATTCTCCCCCCACCCCCAAGAAGGTGACATTTTATACCTGCTGAGATTTAGCTTGGCCCTTTCCATTACTCTGAGTCAAACCCAGGTCTAGAGCATCCTGTTACAGTATCATGTCTCTATCAAGATCTTATTAGGTACCATATGCCTGAACCTGGCCAAATGCTGGCTTAAAAGGGAAGAGAAGTGTTATCAGGAATGTGAACTACCTGACTCAAAGTTGTTTTTAGCCTCAGATCTCATTTCACCAGTTCATCAAGTTTCACAATCCCTGTAATATTTTGAGATTTTTTTTTTAAAGTTTCATTAGAATGTCCCTAGGTAACGCTACCATGGCTGTGACAAATAACTCAGCCTAATCTAAATACTGAACTTAACAGTACCAGACATAAGTGGCCTAACACCATTTCTGATCTGACACTTAACTCCAGATCCTGTGATTGCCAACACTGGAGTACAAAATAGTCTGGAATGGGGGCTAGCTCAGAAAGCTAGATCTCATCAAAGTAGAACCTGGAACCTAGAAGGAAGAAAAGAAAAGGACAAGGTATTTGGGGTTCTATGGAGGTTGGCTAAGATGTAGAAGTGGCAAATGTGTTGTGGAGAGACAAACCTGACTTAATGAGGAAAGCTGCCCAGTGAGCCTGTCTGTATTTAGTTCCTTTCACTGACATGCAGAGGAGGCCTAGGAACCTCCTAAGAAGATACAAACTTGTGTATATCCGCATCTCTGTTTTTCTGAGAAAAGGTACCATAGATCTGAAATCCAAATTCAATTATCACTCACCATTTCCAAATACAAGAATTGCTGCCCAGTATATTTCCTTATCAAAACTATTCTAATTCAGTACTCTTGCCTCTGACTAATCATATGTAAATTATTCTCATCACAGAATACTGTTATATTTCTGACTTGCCCTCTGATAACAGTAATATAACCACCTATCTTCCTTACTATAGATGAGATGTAAAGTGGTTTCAAGTTACCAAACACCAAGTATCTTTGAGAAGGTAAACTTCTAGTATCATTTTTCTTTATTAGCCTCTGTGGATATCTACCCCAAAGGGCTGCCACTCATTCCATACAATAAATAATTTTGTTTTGTTTTGTTTTGTTTTGTGTTACTATTTTGAAATATGCATGGGTATATAATTGGCCACGTTCTTGGAAAAAAAAGGCAGTCACCAGTCTGGTGGTGGAAACACCAGTCTGGTAGAAGGGAAACAGGGTCACTATGCAAAATTGGTTGTAGTCAGTCTAAAACAGCTTCATTATAATAAGGATTCAAATAAGAAGGAGAATGGCCAGATCAGCAGAGAAATGACAAGGTTGAGTCTTACCTGACCTGAGGTCACATAAGAATAAACAGAAAAGAAGTGGCAATTTGTGAGGTGGGAAATACAAACACCTATGAATCCAATGGGAGACTGGGTCACCTTGCTTTTGGGCCCCTCCAACCTTTTGGGGATCTATGATTCTAAATTTAGCATGTTGAATATTTTAAAGCAAAATTACATACCACAGCCAACTTCTCTATAGTTGTTGATTCATTTAGGCTGTGCTGCCATAAAAAAAGTATCTAAAGGTCATGCTCAGAAGCACAGCACTCTCTTCCTACTGAGTGAGGGCTATGATTACGCTGTACACATGATCCTACAAAGACAGCTGACAAAACTAGCAGCTGAATTCTTTCTTCTGTTTATTTCCAGAAAACTCTTTCCACAGACAGCTGCAATGCCAGGCTCCCATCAGAATGCCATGCCAAACTTGCTACAGACAGCTTTCCACCTACATCCTTGCCCTGGACCCAGGGCTGTCTCCAGCAGGTCTAGCAGACCAGAGAGGCCAGCTCTGGGCTGCTTCAAGTATCTCAAGGACACTACTTGGATCAGCACAGAAGCCACACCTGCTGCTCTGTAATCAAACATTTATAGGTTCAAATGCTAGCTCAGATTTTTCACTTGTATAACATCAGTGCCTCACTGAATCCCAGCCTCAGGCTTCTTCTCCATAAAATGGGGCTATAGGTACTCATTTTATGAAGAAATGGAGAAGGCTAAATGAGATAATATGTGAAAAGAAACTGGCTTGATATCTACACTCTCATCACTAATTATCATCACAGAGGAAAATCTAGTCATCTCTAGCATAGAATAAAAGAAGACAAAATGAAATCAGTATTTCTTTCGCCAAGACTATATCCTCTCCTCTCTGAGCCATAGGCTGATTATCTACTAAATGAAGGCAGAGACAGTAGGTTATTTACATTTCTCTTGAACTCAAACTCAATAATACTCTCTTACAGCCTCTCAAAGCAGCTGCTGTGACTTGTAAGGAATGCCAGTCAAAATCAGAAAGCCTCGCCTCTTGTGTGGGAGTGGCAAACACCAGCATTAGCATTTCTGGGAAAGCAACACTAGGCACAGCACAAATTCTGACAAAAAAGGCCCACCTTTGTGGAACTAGCACTGTTTCTTGGCACCTGAAGGAGTGGTTTTGTGGACTCTCGTGGGCTGGCGTTCCTGTTCTCCCCCGACATTCTGGCTGGCTGGGTACCACATGCTCTGTCTCCTGCAAGAAGAAACAACAAAAGTAGAGGAACTGTCAGTAACCACCACACCACCATGTTCCACAGCCTTCTTCAGCTGGGAGTGGGTCTCAGGGCAGGAGAGCACAAACAAAACACATTCTGCCGACCATAGTTGAAGAAGGGGGCCAATAGTGATTTGAAATTTAAGAAACCTTTTTCTATTAGTCAGTTGCTATAAGATTATATGCTATAATCTTATAGCTATAAGATTATAGCAACTAATAAATAAAGAATAAAGAGAAAAATAATAAAAAATCTAATGTTCAAGAGATATGATACAACCACATCATGAAAATGTTCACATTAAAAATATTATAGAAGAGTATTGAATAAATAGATCTATCTGAAGATATAATTTCTAGAATATTTATAGCGTTGGCTCATTTTTGTAAAAACAAACATATGTATGAATACACACACACAGATTGAGATACTAAAATCTTAACAGTGACTAACTCTGAGATGTCAATTCTTTTTTTATAAATTCCAAACCCCAAGCATGCTTGATCTTCCTTCTCCCTCCCTCTAACACACATACACATACACACACACACACACACACACACACACTTGCCATTAGCTATGCTACGTCCAAACAAATTACTACATTGGTCATCCCATGATGCAATCTATGCATTACTTTAGAAGAACTCCAGAATGCTAAACTTTGTAGAGAATATCATAAACATATCCAAGCTAAAATGAATCTGGATTCACTACAAGGAGACATACACTAAAAATGAAAGATTTATATACAATCAACAGTTGAACCACTATAGTTTTTGAGCTGTATCAAACCTCTAATTGGCAAGTTTTCAGTTGCAAAAATAGCCCCTCTTTACCTGACAAAAGAAATACTAAAATTAAATCAGTGAGAAATTCAGTAAATTCAGATGGCTATTGTTATGCAGTGAAAATACTCCTGTGTTGCAATACATTTGAGTCTGACTGGTATACTATGGCTGCAATATAGACCAAGCTTTCCTATTTGGAGTGTGGGTTAAAGTCAGTACAGGTGCCAATGTCAAGTGTCTCAGAAGTCACTTTTACAAAACACTAGGATAATGTGGTAGGGCATTTTGCAAAGTAGTCCTCACAAGTCTCTAAAACAAAATTATGGGTTGCCTGGGTGGCTCAATTGGTTAAGCATCTGCCTTTGGCTCAGGTCATGATCTCAGAGTCCTGCGATTGAGCCCTGCATCAGGTTCACTGCTCAGTTGGGAGTTTGGTATAAATCATCCTGAATACTAATGAAGAGAGCAGACTCTGATGCAAAACAAGCATAATTGTAATGATAGATGTTGCACTTTCCAATAACAAAAAGATCATGCTCCAAAGTGCCGACCTCCAAAACCCCCTCATATCAGAAACAAATTCAACCTCTTTCTGAAAATGCTGAACGGGTTCCAAAGTTCCTATGAATTTGGAAAATCTTTGGTTTGTAAGAAAAGGAATAAATATTTTTCAGTTTAGTCCTTTCCACTCCATTATCTCTTCATGGAATAGCCCCACATGAACCAATAGCCCCAGCAAAGCTCACACAGGAATGAGCCTTCAAGTGATTCTAACTTGTAGGCTACGTGTCTTCTAGCTGAGGCTCCAGACATCATGGAGCAGAAACAAGACCTCCTTATTATTCCTAACCTACAGAAACCACAAGATGTAACAAGTGATTATTGTTATTTTAAGTGTTGGGGTTGTGATGCAACTATAGATAACTAAAACACCACTACATTTTCTCTTATTCTAAGACACTACCAATTATAAAAGCCACCATCAGTTTAAATAAATAACAGCTTTTTAGGAAAAGAAAATTAATGCCACTTTAAGTGCATCCATCAATTTTAAAGTGCACTCAGATATGAGAAAAATCAAAGTGTGAAAAAAATGTGTGTGTTGGTATCAAAAAAATTCAGAGCATGCGCATTAGAACATGGTACTATGTGTGACACAAAAGAAGGTTGGTTAGTAAGACACACCAGAAAAGGCCACTTCTGATCTAGAAGTTACTCAATAACCTCACAGAAAGTAGGAGAATAAACCCCAATTTTACTCAGGTTTTTAAAAATAATTTCATGCTTTTCCTTAAAGAGAGAGGCAGAAGGAAAAGGGATGTCACTCTAATTTAATAACAGTAGCTTCCAAAGGTATTGTGCTGCCAGGTATCACTTATTCCTAAGGACATAGAGGAAAAAGTATATAACAAGAACAATGATACTCAATCATGCTTATTGGCCTCTGTAACAGAGATACTCATGAGAGACAAGGATTCACCCTCTTGGTGAGTTCACATCCCCATTCCAGTTGGGCTCCACCACCTGACCAGTGACAAGGTTAACTAGGGCTGCCAAAGAAAGTTCTTAGAATAGATAAAGTACTCATGTATGATTGAGAGAACATATTTTCGGGATCCCTGGGTGGCGCAGCGGTTTGGCGCCTGCCTTTGGCTCAGGGCGCGATCCTGGAGACCCGGGATCGAATCCCACGTTGGGCTCCCGGTGCATGGAGCCTGCTTCTCCCTCTGCCTGTGTCTCTGCCTCTCTCTCTCTCTCTGTGACTATCATAAATAAATAAAAATTAAAAAAAAAAAAGAGAGAGAACATATTTTCTCTGCCCACCCCCAGAAAGTGACACTCTCTGGACAAGAACATATTTAATTAGCTTTGCTCATTTAAGCTTCATTACACCTTTGTTTGGAATCTGCTATGATATCCCTCCTCAGAAATTCTAGAACATTAAAGCAGAATGTATACCTTAAAATGACTGAGATACATTTTTACCTAAAAGGGAATCACCTACTACAAACCAAGAATGTTGATAGTTAAGGAGGTTATATTAAAGTGAATAAGATGGGATGCCTGGGTGGCTCAGTGGTTGAGCGTCTGCCTTTGGCTCAGGCCACGATCCCTTGGATCGGGTCCCACGTCCAGCTCCCCACAGGGAGCCTGCTTCTCCCTCTGCCTATGTCTCTACCTCTCTGTCTCTCTCTCATTAATAAATAAATAAAATATTTTTTTAAAAAAAAGTAAGACAGTCCTACCCTCAACCCCAAAGAATTTTAAATTTGTTTGACAAGGAACTAAAAGTTTAAGAGGGCAAACACTAACTTGCTTACTCACTTCTGTGGTAATGTGTTTGCCAAATGGGCAGGTCCAAGATGACCAATGGAATTGAAGGAAGGAAAAAAGTCAAGACCCTCTCCTCTAGGAGAGGACAAGCTCCTCTAGGCTTGTCTTCCTGGTTTGGCCAGGCAGAACCTGGAGGGGCACTTGTAAAACAAGTGATCCGATATCTTTCCCTGCTCAGAGCTATTCTCTATCCTTTGACCTCAGCTCCTGTATGTCCCTCCAGCCTCAGTGGAGGGATTTGTTGGTTCTCTGCTATACATAGGAGCAATTAAACTGACTTAGCTCTGAGATATTTTTTTTTTTAGCTCTGAGATATTTTATAAGGTGCCTGTAAAACAAGCATTATTTCAGTTACTTTCTGATCTATGAAGAGAAGCCAGGATAGTATACATAATGACAATAGAGAAACTATTAGATTGATAGTCTCAGAACCTCAGCTGAGTCAAGGAAAAATTAACTGCTCCTGAGAAGGAATAGTGAAATATAATATGCTGTCCTTGTTTGGATTTTAGTGAATTCAGCTGACTCTTACAGAACTTGAGAGAATCAAGTTTTGATCCAGTGTAATGGCCACAGCTTCAAGTCCTTCCAAGTCCTCCAATTTGTACAGATCCATAACCCACAAAAAAGAAAAAAAATGTTTTGTCCTAGTCCTAGTTTTTGCTCATCTGCTCCAGCTTGACAAATCAGAATTGCTAACCTTGGGCCTCAAAAACCTACACATCCTTTAAATCTTCCTTTCAAGATGTGTAGTCAAGCAAAACATTAAGTTTTTTCATCTTCTCATACTTGAGGTTTTATTGTATCCATTCTACTCCAGAATTGATTTAGAAATTTACTTTCTTCAACTATTGGCTTAAATTTTAAATTAAGTTGGTTTATAACTAATCATTCCATTGCTAATAATCATGCCTTACATTTATTAAAGCACATTCTTCCCAAGAACTCTAATTACTACATGATTAATACATCTGATATCTCCATAGTTTGGAAAAGCATATATATATATATATATATATATATATATATATATATATATATACAGATCTTTGAATGAACAGGCAATGTGTTATAAATCTGCCCTATCCATGTCACCCTGGAGTTCCTTTTACCTTAAATCTACACATGTCTGTGAAAATGACTTAAAGTCCTTTTGAATAATTGTGGGTTTTAAAGACTGTTGTCCCTGATTAAAAGATCTATTGGGTTATCACATCCATTTCATAATTGGGGGAAAAGAGCTGATTATAGTATCTTCTAAAAATGATTATTATTTTAAGTGTTCTAGAACTTTAAAACATGGTACTTAGAAAATTTTGTTCAGACCCCTTTTTAAAATAATTTCTGCCTGCCTTGGTCACTATTTCAACATAGAAATAAATCATGTAAGAAGGCAGGTATAGGTTCAAAATATACATATATCCACAAAGTAGGACCTCCTCTGATCCTATTTCCTTATCTGAAATACAGGGGTATCATCCAGGTTACTGCCTATATTTGTAAGAATTTCTAGTAGAAAACAGACATTCAAATTATGCTGTCTATCTTGTCCACTGTCCAAATCAAATAACATTCACGGAGTGCCTGACCTGTACCGGGCACTAAACTAAGGCACTTTTAACCTGTATTTCTCCATTTAAAACTAGGAGGTAGATCTTACTCTCCCACTTTTCCCTAGTGAGAATAACCCAGTGAAGACGAGACAGATGATTTACCTAAGCCAGAAACATTGTCTTTTATGTGGAGATACCTTTCTGAAGACCCTGAAAAATCTGATTGAGGTTTATGTATTTTAAGACTATACATTCTCTCACTATCAAAAGTAGAGTGTCCCTATGAAATCTTTCAGCTGCCAAGATGGCATAAAGCAAAGCAGCAATTACCATTAATTTATATGAAAAAAAATTCAGCATTCCCAGACCCCAAAAAATAACCTCTTACTTTTCTGATACCTTAGGACACATCTTGCTAATGAACACCCAAAATAAATTGTGATAAAGAACAGATGTTCACAGACACAATTTAATGTTATGGCAGTTTGATGCTAGAATGCTGCTGAGTATAGTTTCTAGGAAAGTTGGTGGCATCATTGTCGCTGCTCAGGCGGCATGCTACCTGTATAACAGCTCACTGCAAAATAAACACTGAACACTATTTTCAATTTTCATCTTTTTTCATAAAAGTAAAAATCCTCTTCAGATTTCTTCTGGTTAATGAAGACAGATCTAACGTAGCTCTTTCATAAAATGCAAATGGCATAACATGAACTTTCAAAAACCAGGGGATATCTCTATTCTCATGACAGAAGGTAGTGAGTCTTTTTTGTTAACCAGCTAAAGTTGAAATATTTCAGTAAAATTAACACAATTTTTGTTCAATAGCCTGAAGTGCTTTGCAATTATGCAAATCTTGTAAATTTGGGGAGAACTGCATTATTTCAAATTGTTTGCATTGAGAGACTTAATACTCTCTATCAATATTTAATTCAAAATTGCATAAAGTAGGACCACATTGAATCACTTGAGCTAGAGAACTCACATCCTAACCCCAATCTCCTAAACCCCAAATCAGAATTTTTTCCATGTTGTTTCAACACCTCAAATCTACTATCATCAAATGACAAAACAGAAACAATTTAGCAACTAATTTGAGGTTTGTTACTCAAGAGAAAACAGTTCATGTATACAGGGAGTAGAGAGCCTATCAAACAGTGGAGCACTCTTTCTGAGGGATTTTGGTCAAGAATGAGTATTACAGAGCATAAGAAGAGGCAACATGGAAACAGGGCATGAATGGCTAGGAGGACAGAGATTTCCTTCTAAGGCTAGATAAGCTAGCTACAGCTAACTTGAAAGATTGTGGCTGATGATGTTAGGTTTTCTTGACAGATGTTTTCAGTAAGTGCAGGCTGACTTTGTTTAGATTTGTGACATGGGCCAGACCACTGAGATGGCCTCCATTTTGTGGGTCCCAATTGATCAACTTCTCCCTTTATGATAAATTCTCAGTTGTACTGCAAGTATTGATCAAAATTTAAAGTTTTAGCGTCACTCTGAGCTACCACTCCTTGTTGATGTCGGAATCAGGATGAATCTCTAACTGCAATTCATAGGTGAGGATATCAAGGTCTTGGTCCCTTAGTTGGTAGTTTCTTCATCCCATTTTTGGTCATTGTAGGCACAGGAAGACCATTTGTCTCATTACCAGTAGCTGCATGCATGCATTTAAAGCTTTTGAAGAGAATACAGTGTATCAAAGAGACTATTAGAATGGTTATAAACTGAATAATACTCAATGTCTGGAGGATACTCCAGACTTTCCCATGCTACAATTCCCATAGCCCAAACCAACTTAGGTTAAATAGATCAAAGAAAGACCCCATTGAAGGAGTCACTTTCTCAAGCCAAATGGCTTATCTATTTTGTCTCCACTTCTCCTGAAGTGTTTATCCACAAGTGTGTTCCAGAGAAACTAAGGCATTGGAAATCAGGGAGAAGTTTGTGATGGTAAGAATTATGGAAAGGGATCCCTGCGTGGCGCAGCGGTTTGGCGCCTGCCTTTGGCCCAGGGCGCGATCCTGGAGACCCGGGATCGAATCCCACGTCGGGCTCCCGGTGCATGGAGCCTGCTTCTCCCTCTGCCTGTGTCTCTGCCTCTCTCTCTTTCTCTTTCTGTGACTATCATAAATTAAAAAAAAAAAAAAAAAAGAATTATGGAAAATATGTTGGTCATCACAGTAAGCCCAAAATTGACTGAGGTTGGATAACCCACTTTTGTAATGGTCTGAGATATATTAACAATGTCTTTCCAGGCCAGGGCAAAGCAGTAGATTGACAAAAGAACGATAAGAATTAGGAAAAGGATTGTTGGAAAGGGAAGGAGAAATGCAAAGAAACACTCTTAATGTTTTGGGTGGAAGCACTCTACTTCAATGTCAGTTAATTCTCTTCCTAGTCAATTTGATTTAGATGTCTCTAGTATTTGCACAGGACCAGATGTCAGGTGGAGCCTTCTTCAGTTGTGAAATAAGCACCCAAGTGAAAACATCTTGTAATGTGCCAATGGTGTTGGTGGATGAGAGCACATGGTAGAGTCCTTTCCATTAATTTTACTTTGTAAAATCATCAGAATAAAAAAATGATTCTCTTAAAATAACAAAATACTTAAAAATGCACATGGTTAAAGACCTAATGAGAGTTCCTTTGATGGTGAAATGTGGTTATTTCTTTGACATACAATAATTTAGAATAATATTTGGACACTAAAGTCGTGATAAATTTTGAGAAACTTTATAAACAATTTCTGGAATACCTATGTTAGGAACATATATCCATACACATATAACCTAAGAAGCTTTATCATTACTTATTTGACATGTTTCCCACACAATTTAACATATCAAATAAACCTAATTTGTTTAACATTTCTCTTTTACAGGGTGAGAAATAAATATTTTGAGTTTTCCAAGGACTCTCTGGGATATATCAAAGTTATTTTGAGGTCAAGAAGACTCCATTTAGAGTTTGAATTGTGGAATTTGTCAAAATGTCAAAAAGTTTGAATATTTGACTAAGTAGGACCACAGGTCATTATCAAATACTTAATTATCTATTTAATGAAATTGGCAATAGGAGATCTGAAAGGCAAATACAAAAGGTTACATAGTTGTGAACGACACGTAGCTCTTTTAGTATTAAAAGACTGGGTAATATTAAATAATAAAAGACCTGAAATAAAAACAACATGAAACACAGGAAATTATTTCACTAAGGCAAAAAAAATCTTTGCTTTCCATGTAGATTGCCCAAAAGGTAAAGTGAACAAATGAAAAGCCTTTCACAATCACTTATCAAGAGCACAAGAATACTTTCTTTTTAACAAATTTTAATTTTGCATCAGTGACCTTTTAATAATAATTTTTTAGGAAAAAAACCCAATCTTAAATCCATACTAATCAACCTTTGCCAGCTTGACCATACCTAAAAATTATTTTCCTGAGATTCCCTTTCCACAAAAGTGCTACAACTCCTTATATCTATTCAGATTTTTTGTTTTTTCCTTCTTTCTCTTTCTGAAATAGTTATTTTACTTCCTTTACCTACTTTTCAGTAACGGTTGTTTACTTTCACTCTTATTATTTTGAAGTAGTTTTAAGTACATATATTGATTATAATTATTATCATTAGAATCTTAAATTCCTAGTGAAAACTAAGAATTAAGTAAGAGTGGATTGGCAAATTTATAAATATATTTCATAATGTCTAGAAATATCTTCTTCCTCAGTAAACTTTTTAATGTAGACAAAACATGTTTACTAATAGACCAAATATCCTTAGTTCTTCCGTAAAAGGAAGTCAAAAGTAGATAACCTATGTTCAGTAGTTAATGTTTCAGTATTTTATATTCCTTGGAAATGATCTAGATATTCAATCTGTATCCATACTTTAACTTATCTCAGTATAATATTAAGGTTTCAAGTTACCAAAAAGATTTTGAAAACTACGTTTAAGTAGATATACAAAAAAGTATAATTATCATTGAAAAGTTCATTTATAAACTTTCATCTTATTTATCTCTATTTAATTTACTTGTTCTTAACAATTATGTTTAGTTTACTTATGAAAAGATGATTTGCTGTTTATCTATTCATGAGATTGTCCTTTTTTTTTAATTTAAATTTTGTTAATTAACTTACAGTGCAATATTGATTTCTGGAGTAGAATACAGTGATTCATCACTTACATACAACACCCAGTGGTCATCACAACTAATGCCCTCCTTAATACTCATCACTCATCTATCCCACCTCCTACCCACCTCCCTCCATCAACCCTCAGTTTGTTCTCTATCTCTGTAACAGAGGTAACATGAGCTTCTTTAACTTTTAGTAAACCTAAGTAAAATAAAAGTTATAGATCTGCTTACATCTAATATTTATAGCTCTAAAGACATGCCAGTTTTGATTAAGCCAATGTACTTAAATTAATGTTTATTTACCAAGTTTATCTTAGATTAAAACAAACTTGAGAAATATTTGAGTTATTTTCTATATTTCTGTGAGCATATTTTATATATGTTTATATAGAAATAAAATTCTGTACAAATTAATTTTGGCAATACCATCCAGAGATAGAAAAAATCACTCATTTATAAAATACAGACATATATAAACATACAGACAGATGTAAAGAGAGATCTTATAGCTTTTAATTTCACATTTTATCCACAAGACAGGTAAAATAATACAAAACTCAGTACCCTCTAAAAGAAGATCCAAATGGTTTGTGGCAGATGGAATAAGTTAGGTTACCTGCTCAGATGGCTTACATATTTTTATAATATTTGTGGGAAAGACTTTTAAGATTTTTCATATCCCTAGGTTCCAGATAGCCTTTCCTCTTTTTCCCTTCTAATAGAAATTAGCTCCCTAAAGTTTGCATTTCAAAGAGATGGCTTCTATAAATAAAAGTTCCTAGAGAGAACCAAGTAGAACATTTACATCTCAAAGGCAAAGAAAAAGAATCCAAGTTTCTCCAACGACTTTTGTTTCCTAAATACAGAATTTTATAATACCTACAACCTTTTGAGATAATTAGGGGAAGTTTGAGGATTGGTTTTAAAAAAGAAAAAGTAGGTGAATTGCTTCCAGAGCTTTACTTATGTTCTATAAAGACTCAATTATAAGACAAGTACACTTGTTTTTAATTCCTCGAAGAATTAGGTGGCAATCTGAATGACATCAAGAAGGTTGACCTACCCAACCAACTACATTAACTATTTGCTTCTTTAGATCAGAGAGAAGATCTTCAACTAAGATGGGAATCAAAAGATTCCTATGTTCTAGATCTAGAGCTTTGTCTTCGGATATAGTTTATCTTTGTTTTTCTTTCCTTTTGGGACAGTTAGCTTAGAAGAGAAAGCCTTTTTAAAAAGTTCCTGTAGGCTCTGAACATCAGCTTACAATTTGGCCATAAAGCTACTTAGAAATCCTTGTAAATATCTTGTCAAGTTTCAGCCAGGGCAAACAGTAAACATTCCTGGCAGTATTTTTTTTTCATTCCTGGCAGTATTAAACAACTCAAAGATACTAGTTTCCCAATATCCAGAGCCATTTCCAAAAACTAAAACTGCCAAAGGTAAGAAAGACGATTCTCCAGAGAGTGGGCAATAGTCAGTAGGACCCCAGCCGCAAATGGATTTGCAACCCACATTTCTGTCTGGCCATGTTTTACGTGCCCTGATTGTTCAAGAAGGCAACAGCTGTCCCTGGAAGAGAAAGGTCTACAACCAATGGGGTCCTCAAACCAAATTCATAGACGTTTGTATTTAGAAGAGAAGAGATAACATGAAATCTCACTTTCTTCTCTCAACCAGGCACTAAAAAGATCTAGGAACACTGATTCCAGAAAGAATTCTTACCCTTCACCAGCTTCTGTCAGTTTTCCCAAGATCCCATCTGCAGATTCCAAAGAAAGTGGGGTTTAGAGAGTGTAGTTCTGGTATCTGTCAGAATTCAGCAAGATTTTCCATTAATTTTAATTTAGTTTCCTCTTGGCTGTTTAATAGAGCAACTGGTAAGAGTTTACTGGAGAATTCCTTGAAATACTGGCAACTCTAAGAGGAGCCCATATTGGGGCCCTCCTTCAAGGGTATATATGGGGTTATTTGAGTTGCGTGTAAGAATTCGACAAAAAAAAAAAACTTTGAGAAAATATTTTTTCCAATGTCCCCACTGATTACAAATAAGACACTTATTTCTGGGCCAATATGTTGATGATGGGCCTCTAGGAGAATAAAACAGTTTTTAGATTGCTGGCATTAGAGCAGTTGCAGTTGTAAGGCCACAACTTGGTAGACTTTTGTTTATGGTCAGAGTGGAAAGTCAACTCAGATAGGGGATTAGTAAAATACAGTACTGAGGAAAAGGAAGATAGAGGGGAATAGAAAGAGACATGCCAGTCTTAAGTCTTTTGTTTTTAGGTATCACTTGGGTCTTTACTTTTTCATCAGCCTTTTGCAATGAATCTTTCAGTGAAACTATTTTGGAATCTTGAAGACTTCTGGTGACTTCTGCATGGCAATTAAAATACTTATCTCATTCTGTTTGTTTGACTTGGAACTTTCTGTTAAAATAAAAAACAAATTGAGGCCAGCCTTGAAAACTTTCTGAGCAGACAAAACCAATTCCCTATAATTTAAGAAAATGCTGATATTATAACCAATCACTGTGAACAATAAACAGTCACTGTTTTCCCACTATATGAGCTGCTCTATAATAATATAACCCTGAACCTCATCCCATGCTTTGGATTAACTGCTCCTAGTTTGTGAACCATCTTTTTGTTGCAGAATAAACTTTTACTGATTACTACTTCAGTGACAAATTGTTTTTACTTCTGCTATTTATGAACTTTTGACATTTCATAGGTTCAGAAGGTAAATCCAAAGAACACCACAATGACTCCAAGGACAGTGAGCAAACAAGTGCTGATACCCAAAGTCCATTGAACTCACTGCTTTCTTTTTTTTTAAAGATTTTATTTATTTATCCATGAGAGACACAGACTGAGAGAGAGAGAGGCAGAGACACAGGCAGAAGGAGAAGCAGGCCCCATGCAGGGAGCCCGATGGGACTTGATCCCGGGTCTCCAGGATCACACCCTGGGCCAAAGGCGGCGCTAAACCGTTGAGCCACCCGGGCTGCCCAGCTCATTGCTTTCTTAATGACTCTGGAACTTGAGGGTAAATGTCTCTTCAATCTGAGCTTTGTTTTCTTTGCATTTTGAGCTCTCTAACTTTACTGTGCATACCTGGATTTTGTTTATTGAAATTCCTTGGTAACACACTATTCTATTCAAAAGTGGGTAGGCGGCATGTGATTCCCTGTGTTTGGGTACAGCAATTAAAAACAGGGCCCAGGATGCCAGGGTTGCTCGGTGGTTGAGCGTCTGCCTTTGGCTCGGGTCATGATCCAGGGATCCTGGGATCAAGTCCCACACTGGGCTCCCCACAGGGAACCTGCTTCTCCCTCTGCCTATGTCTTTGCTTCTGTGTGTGTGTGTGTGTGTGTGTGTGTGTCATAAATCAATCAATCAATCAATCAATCAATCAATCAGAGGGCTCTTCATATTAAGAGATCTTAGAGAACCTAAAGGGAAAGACAGAATCCACCAGGTCTAAATTTTTTTCTCCATTTTCCTCAAAAACTCCTGCTTTATATAGACCAATTAGTAGTACCAAAATTGAGTCAGTAATCAAAAAAACTCCCAATAAAAAAAAAAATCCAGGGCCAGATAGATTCACAGGCGAATTCTACCAAACACTTACAAATGGTTAATATCTATACTCCTCAAACTATTACCAAAAATAGCAGAGGATGGAAAGCTTCCAAATACATCCTATGAGGGCAATATCACCCTGATACCAAAAGAAACAAAAACACTACAAAAAAACAAAAACAAAAACAAAAATCCTACAGGCTAATATCCCTGACCATGACAGATACAAAAATTCTCAAAAAAAATTAGCAAACCAAATTCAACAATACATTAACGGGATCATTCACCACAATCAAATGGGAGTTATTCAAGGGGCACAAGGATGATTCAACATTCATAAATCAACATGACATACACCACATAAAAAAATGAAGGATAAAAATATGATCATCTTACTAAATTCAGAGAAAGCATTTGAAAAATTCAACATCCATTCAGTCTCAACATGGTGGCTTTAGAGGGAATATACCTCAACATAATGAAGGCCAAACATAACAGACCCACAGCTAAATTCATATACAATGGTGAAAAATTGAGGTTTTCCTCTAAGATAAGAAACAAGATAAGGATGACTACTCTTACCACTTCTATTCAACATTGTACTGGAAGTTCTAGCCATACCAGTCAGACAAGAGAAAGAAATAACAGGCATCCAAACTGGTAAAGAAGAAGTAAAACTGTCACTATTTGTAAATGACATGATACCATACATAGAAAACCCTAAGGACTCCACCAAAAAAAAAACACTAGAATACATGAATTCAGTGAAGTTGAAGGATACAGAATTAATATACAGAAATATACTGTATTTCTATACACTAACAATAAAGTAGTAAATAACAATAAAGGAAAAAATTTTAAAAAAAAGAATATCATTTATAATTGCACAAAAAAAGAGTAGAATACCTAGGAATAAATTTAACCAAGGAGGTGAAAGACCTATACTCTGAAATATAAAACACTGATAAAGAAATTGAATATGACAGAAACAAATGGAAAGATATACCATATTCATGGATTAGAAGATTAATATTGCTAAATTATCCATACTACCCAAAGCAATCTACAGATTCATTGCAATCCCTATCAAAATACCAGCAGTATTTTAACAGAACTAGAACTAATAATCCTAAAATTTGTGTGGAACCACAAAAGGCCCCAGATAGCAAAAGTAATCTTAAGAAAGAAGAGCCAAGCTGGAGGTATCACAATTCCAGATTTCAAAATTGCAAGATGGTAGTAATTAAAACAGTATGATACTGGCACTATAAAAAATGCTTCATCTTTAGAGATTCATGAAAAAGATCCTAAGAAGCACCCTAAAATGTAGGTTTCTGATGACTTTAAGATCATAACACTAAACTGAGTAAGAACTTCCAAAACTCTAATGGAAAACTGATTGATCCATAAAGCTGCTAACCCAAGATAAAGTAAAACAAGAATGACACAAGACTGACCTGATGAATATAACCATAATTTTTATGATTTCATCTAAAACATTGCTGATTCTGGGGCACCTTGGTGGCTCAGTCAGTTAAGCATTCAACTCTTGGTTTCAGCTTAAGTCATGATCTCAGGGTTGTAGAATCAAGCCCACATCGAGCTCTGTGACCAGTGGAGAGTCTGCTTGAGATTCTTTCCCTCTCCCTCCACTCTCACTCTCTTTCTCCAAAATAAATAACTAAATTTTTTTTAAAAAAGCACATAGCTTGTTCTTTAATATTCTGTTTACCAGGTTTAAAAGATCCCTTTCTCCTTTCCTTAAAGCTACACTTTACCAAATTTCTGTAAATTATAGATAGCTTGCAACAGGGTTTAAATATTTATCATTTTCTCCCTAACTGGATCCCTCCAGAGTTTGGAAACTCTTATTAAATATTCTTGATAATGTATGTGTTTGCATAAGTTCAATAAGAATCTGTTCTACAGGGACGGGTAGGTGGCTCAGTGGTTGAGCATCTGCCTTTGGCTCAGGTCATGACCCTAGGGTTCTGGGATGAAGTCCCACATCAGGTTCCCCACAGGGAGCCTGCTTCTCCTTTTGCCTATGACTCTGCCTCTGTGTGTGCATATGTCTCTCGTGAATAAATAAATAAAATCTTAAAAAACCTGTTCTCCAGGTAACAGGACACAATTAGATAATAAGTCCTTGGCTTGACTTTCTAGCCTCAAGAGACTTCTAAGTCTAATCTGAGATTTCTTATGTTACACTCCAGCAAAGCAGATTTAAAAGAATTCATATGGTCAATCGCTATTCTCAATGTACTTGTGTAAATAATCAGGCCAAGTTTATTGAAACTAGACTTAATCTGCAAACAAATTAGTCTTATTATGGTTATCTTTGATAAAGGAATGCTTATAGAAAGAAAAATAATGTTTCAGTATTACATCTTTGTGGATATCAGATTCTAGTGCTATTAATTGTATTTGAGATATTGTTTTCTACCTGAAAACTGGATTGGATCTTGAGTTCTATAATATTTGTCTAGAAATTTCCAAACTAACATTTCTAACTTTTTCCCATTCTTTTGACTTAGAATCACTGTACAACAAAAACTTCCCCTTTTCCAAAGCCATGAAAGATAAAGCTGGACAATTTGATAGAACTTTCAGAGAAATAACCACAATAGCTAATGTGTGGACTATCTTCAAGCCTGTTCCTATGGAGACACTGAGAAAGCTCACCAGAGATAATTCAAATTGCAAACCAGGAAAATCTGCCAGAATGCCAGTACTTACTTGCTCTCACTCTAACTGAAGATGCTTCAAAACTGACATCTAAAAATCTTCTCAGCTGGCTGCTCTCCAAACTCAGAAACTGAATTTAAAATTTGTTCCAATTATTAACTTTTTTCTTTTGTTTTCATAGATATGCTTCTCATTAAACTGCCTAATTGCTCACGTCATAGAGAGGTCTAATTTAGGTGGAAGCTCACCTGCAATATCACTTTCTGAAAAGAAACATCCTGATATTCATCCTTTCCTAAGTAATCATGAGGATATGAGTTTGCTAAGACATCACCTTGTGCCTATATAAATAACTCGGAAAAAAAATTAAAACCTAATTACACGAGATCCAAAAAAAATATAGATTGACTTAGCTAGAACTGAATCTGATTATAATCCACCTGAGCTATTTAATTGGTTAAATTTTGGCCCCTGGGAATTTCTGCTCTGGGGAATTTCTCAATTCTTGGCTATTGTTCTCCTTATAGTTATATTAGCCTCTCCAGGTTAGTATACTCCTGAGGGTTCTAAATACCTTTCGGGCAGCCACTCACATGCCTATTGATATCCACTAGAATTACACAATTGGATGAAGTCAACAATAATTACATAAATGACGAAGATGATTACTACATGACACTCCAGCCTGATGACTCAATCAGTGGAAAAAGCAATTATGTGACCCGTTGGCCCAACTACATCAATGGTAGTAACCAAGAATAATGCCAAACTGGTTGGTCATATTCTCAGTCTACTGAGAGAATGACCAAAATGGGGGAATTATTAAAATAAAAAACAAATGCCTCAAAGAATCCTTAAGCAGACAAAACCAGCTTAGCAATAAAGGCAAAGCTTAATTTAGCTTATTTTGCAAGACTAACTTGACCTGGGTCATTTTTTGCTTATGCCTCTGGAAATCACAAACAAAACTTAAATTGTTTTCCAAAATGTTTATGAGGTAACCACTAACCAGTTCCCTGTAATTTAAAAAATTTCTAACATCAGAGGCCCCTGGGTGGCTTAGATGGTTAAGCAGCGGATTCTTGGCTTCAGCTCAGGTCATGATCTCAGCGTCCTGGGATCAAGGCTTCATGCTCAACAGGAAGTCTGCTTGAGATTCTCTCTCTCCCTCTCCCTCAGCCCCTCCCCCTGCTTGCATGTGCACTCTCTTGCTCTCTCTTATATAAATAAATAAATAAATAAATAAATAAATAAATAAATAAATAAATCTTTTTTAAAAAGAGACTTCTAACATTATAGCAATCAGTGTGAAAAATAAACAGTGAATGCCTTCCCACTATATAAGTTGCTTTATAACAATATACCCTTGAGCCTCATGCCATCATTTGGTTTGAGTGCTCCCAGTTTGAGAACTGTCTTTTTGGTGTGTGCACAATAATCTTTTACTTGTCACTATTTTGTTCATTCATTGGTTTTACTTCATCTATTTCTGAACTTCTAACACCTTACTTTCAAGCGTACTTCTTAAATGAACAATCTTGACTAAGTGAAATGTTCCATACTATGGCCATTGTGATTCTAAGTTATCCTAGTAAGATTTTTGCTTTTTGTATATATCTATAGTTTCTAGGACCACATTTCTCAGACATATAATAAACAGATGTGCCAGAGGTGGTGTGCTTAATTCTTTGAAACTTGAGAATCCCATTTCTTTAGCTAAGCCTTGGGTCTCTTGGAACCAAATTAATACTTAGGAGGGATTGCCTATCTGGGTTAAGGATTTTGTGATATTTCTCAGTGTAACTTCTCCCATGAAAAAAATTTTGAGGCTGGTGTGTGACCTGGTGTCATTCTAACCTGTTCCATGACCAACTTATCCTAGCATAGGAGTCTTAAAGTTAAGTGGCAAGCACTCTAACAGCATTTAAGTGCTCAACTTGTGCCCACCAATTTTGCAGCTTTAGCTTCTGAGATTCCCATTAGCAACAGAGCTATCATTCCTTTCTTAAGATTTCTTTTTAATGGAAGAAACCTCATGGCTTTTAATGGTCTGACTTGTGCCTACTTACATTTTGATGTGCCATTGGTCAAAAAAGTCTGAATTTCTTCTCTTATTCCCCCAAGTCCCCAAGGAGTTTACACTGTGGGTTTTCCTTGAGGCTTTGTGAGTCCCCTAATAGCTGTCATTTTACTTTCTTTAGATTGAGGGGTACTCATCATTCTCCCTTGAAGTAATCCTAATTCAATCAAACTTACTGTTCCTGATGCCTGTACACAGTTCCTGAGATCTTAGTCTTACTACAAAAATTTGGAGTTTCTCACACCCAAATTTTCACTCTGTGAAATTCTAGGGTTTTTGCACACTCTAATTTTCCAGGTGGAAGGATTAGAACAAACTCAAAGAGTTTACAATGCAAAATATGCACAGCTCAATATAAGAGCAGCTTTCCAGGGATGCTGGAGAGTGGCGGAAGAGGCAGTAAACCAAAGGGCTCTCTAGATACCTTCCCCTTCATATCAGGGCCATCCTCAGAATCTTCAGTAGCTGTCTTTGGATACTCTTTTGTCACCAAAACTGTCAAATGATAAAACTAAAACAACTTAATAACAAATTTGATGTCCTTTATTCAAGGAAAGCAATATATTGATTGGGGGAATATAATGCCCACCAATCTTCCTAAAAGAATTTGAGCAACAGTGAGTTTTATAGAGTATTACCAGAAGCAATGTGCAAGCAGGGCATGCTTGGCCGGGAGGTTGGGAATTTTCTTATAAAGCTAACAGAGGTTCTATTTCCTAGGGTAAACTAGCTAAAGCTGAGTTGGAGGATTGTGATACTGGGTTTCCTTGACAGATGTTTCTTGAAAGTACAGTCTCAGGTGTAAGTTTGTGATATGGGCAGGGCTACTGGGGAGGCCTCCATTTTGTGAGTCCCAATATGTAAATTAACTTTAGCATCATAAAGCTGGGAAGTATTCCATGCAAATCAGCATAAATACAGTCACATTTAACTAAATGTAACAGCTGGAGTGGATGGTATTCAAATGTAAAATCAATAAAGTATACAATAACGTACAAAGGAGAGTCATAAGGCATTAGGGTCTGCAATGGTATTTATTTTTTCTTCTCTGCAGCATGTGGATAAAGGACACAGGGACTCCTGAGTGAGAAAGATTCATAAAGCAAAGAAGGTCTTCCTTTAATAAACTTAACACAGACGGAGGACTAGAGGCAAGAGTGGAGTGGCAGGATTAACCAGCTGTGCAAGAGGCAAGATTAGTCACCAGAAGAGTTGGGACTACCACAAATCTAAGTACCTCTCAGAAACCTCACATTTCTGCTCCTGTCCCCATGAGGGGCTAAGCCCTATAAAAGCCTCCACTTCTCCTGCTTATTCTGAGACTACAGAAGAACCCAAATAGGATGAAGTTCTGGTCATGAACACTTTGCTTTACTCCTAAATAGCACTGATATTTCAAACTGTCACATTTAGGCCCTGAAAAGTGTTTACCCTGGCCAGAGCCAGCCTGCTCCCTCAAGGCATGTGAAGCTTCTGATTTGACCATCATAACTCCTAGGATTAAGGAATAAGACACCTCTCTCAGTATTATGGGCCTCCTGGGCTTCTATGTTCACTCATCACTCAAATATGTAGTTCCTGTCAACTGCTACATTATATGCTCTCCCTATTCCTGCCCTCAGGGAGCTCATAGTGTAGTGACCAATAGTGGTGGTGCTATTGGGGGGTGACACAAACCATACACAGGTAATGACACTATAGTATGATCAATAGTACAATAGGATAAAGGTACATGTGAGATATTCTGGGAACATATAGAAATGGCAGCAAACCATTTGTGTCAATGAAGTAGCCTAAAGGACAAACAGAATTAGAGAGACAGAAGGTACCAAGGCAAACACGTAAGCAAGAACATGGCATGCTCAAGGAACTCAGAGTGGTCAACTAACTATGTCTGGGGTTAGAATCAAACAGGTGGGAATGGTGACCAATGAGGCAGGCAAGGCATAAGCAGAGGCCATATCAGATGAACCCTGTAAGTTTTGAAGAGTTTTGGCTTTATTATGAAGGCACTGGCAAGTCACTAAATATTAAGACATGTTCAGATTGACACTGGAGAAAGATTATCTGAAGCCTATGAGGCAGAAGGAGTAGGAAATGAGAAGGGAGAGCAGTCACTGTTTGAGCACCCAAGCAAGACATAATGCTCACCTGGCATCACCGAAGTGGTAATCAGAATGGAGAAAAACTGATCTAAAAGATATTAAAGAGGTAAAAACAACAGGCCTGATGATTGGCACAATGTGGCTGAAGGAGAAATAAGACAGACTGAAGATGATGCCACATCCGAACTTGGAAAATGTGATGAAAAATACACTGTTCCCTGAGAAGGAGGCAGGAGGAGAAAGAACACTCAGGGAGAGCTACATGTTAGTGCCCATGAAGCAATAGCAGACAGATGGGCTGGAGTAACAGAGACACATCAGGGATAGGAAAATAGATCTGGGAATGAGCATGAAGGTGGTTAAAGCTAAAAGTAGAGTGACACCATTCAGTACATGCAGCAAGAGAAAAGAGAATGCCGAGAGACACCAATATTTATGGTATTGATGATACATTGCTAAATAAAAAATCAAGCTGCAGGGGCACCTGGGTGGTGCAGTCAGTTGAGCGACTGGCTCTTGGTTTCGGCTGGGATCATGATCTCAGGGTCCTAGAATCTACCCTAGCATGGGACTTCACTCAGCAGGTAGTCTGCTCTAGGATTCTCTCTCTCTCTCTCTCCCTCTCTCTTCCCCTCCCCTCCCACTCATGTGCTCTTTCTCTCTCTCTCTCTTTTAAAAAAATCAAGCTGGAAAATGGCGTATGCAGTAAAAGCTCATGGAGAGAGGTAGAGGGGAAGATCGTGTGTGTGTGTGTAATTGTGTACTTTTGTTTTTTTTTTTGTGGGACACATTAATTTATAAGCTATTCTATTGCTTGAATTGCTTAATGAGTATGTACTACCTTTATAATTTAAAATAAGAATACTTGATTTTAAAAGCATTTAAGAGACAGACAAATGAATAGAAGACTACAAAGTCCAAGAAAGGGACAAAAATTCAGAGAAAAGGAAGCTGATTGCCTGACCCTACTTATGTCTTAATTTAATGGAATACTAAAAGATTTTAAGTTTACATGGAAAAAGTTTTTTAAAGATTTTGTTTATTTGTTAGAGAGAGAGAGTGCACAGCAGCTGGGTATGGCAGGCAGAGGGAGAAGCAGGCTCCCCAATGAGCAAGAAGCCTGATGTGAGACTTGATGCCAGGACCTTGGGATCATGAGCTGAGCTGAAGGCAGATGGTTAACTGTCTGAGGTGGAAAATTAAGGTAAAGCAATAAAAGAAATATTAAATGATAAAAATGCACTCAACCATATGACTTCCATCTTAAGACGTTTTATTTTATATATGTATATATTTTAAGACTTATTTTTTTTATTTTTTTTTTTTTAGAGAGAAAGAGAGAGTGTGCACTCACAACTGAGTGGAGGGGCAAAGGGAGAGGAAGAGAAGACTCCTGGAACAGACTATCCACTGGGTGTAGAGCCCAACTTGGGGCTCAACATGGGGCTTCATCACAGGATCCTGAGACCATGACCTGAGCCAAAACCAAGAGTTCAATGCTTAACTGACTGAGCCACCCAGGTGCCCCTGGAGATGTTTTAAATAATGATCTTTAAAATAGGGGCCACTGTTTCTTACAGTCTATTTATGTTAAGCTTTAATAAAGTTTCATCAGCAAAGAATAAAAAGATTATGACCAAAAGGGTCAACTCAGCAGTGAGTCAGAACCTGCAGATATGGCAACATGAGACGAAGCCTTCCTACAGGGTGTGGTCATATTCACAGCACACAAGTAAGAATGAAAACCAGATGGCACCTTCATTAAGTCTCTATTCCCTTCCTGGCCACATGACTTCTCCAGCCTATTACAGAAGGTAGTGACTTATTTCAAAAGATTTTATTCTTTATTTTTTAAAAGATTACTATAATCTAAAGAATCAGAAGTGCCAATTTCTATTATTTTAATGTAAATTAAATATGTATATTTTGTGTCATTTCCCTCTGAGATGTAAACTCCTTAAATAACTCTAATTACTACAGAATATTACCATCCTAGGAAAAGCCACTCTTTATTCTCTTTTTCACTGAGAAAGTGAACAGTTTGATGATACGGTATCTCAGCCATGTTATTTTCTGAAATTATTAAACTAAGTCTGTTATTCTTTGCTTTTAAATATTCCTCAATGTTTCATTCCACATGCTTCTTGTTTATTTTATTTAGTTTAGCAAAACTCAAATTATTCTTCTACTCCCAAAGCAGTCAGGAGAAAAATCCAAAATTAACTTCACAAATACTACCCCAGCTCCTCAAGCTTCTCCACTAATGTCAGGTACAAGGAGAATTAGGGATCCTCAAACTCAGAAAGCTCTACACTCGGTGAGCAGGTGGGCAAAGGCGGGGGCTTCTAGTTCTAGTTCTGATTCTAGTTATTAATTTATTAATAAACTCTGTGGCTCCAAAGTGGCTATTTATTCAAATATTTACTGAATTCTTTCTACAGTGCCAGGGATAGTCCAGGCTGTGCAATTATACTGGCAAGCAAAATAGATCAACAGTCAGGGAAAAAAAAAATGAAAGAACAGAGAAAGGGGAAAGGAAAGAAGGAAGGAAGGAAGGAAGGAAGGAAGGAAGGAAGGAAGGAAGGAAGGAAGGAAGGAAATGAAGGGAGGGAGGGAAGGAGAGAAGGAGGGAGAGAGGAGACAATAATTTCTAGGTTTTTGCTAAGTCAATGCAGATTTTTCCCTATTTCCTACCTTCTATAATAATAGTGTATAATCAAATCAATAAGCCCCAAAAGCACCACAAGATGTGAAATATCTTATGAGGAGCTCCTCTGTGCCTGGACCTTTCCTCCATTCACACTCTTTGTTCTCTCAAAGCAGTTTCCTCATTCCAGGGATGCCTTATTTATATCCCATCTTATTTCTATCCTGTCTTAGTCAAATCAGGCTGCTATAACACAAATGCGATAGATGGAGTGGCTTAAACAGCAATTTATTCCTCATGGTTCTGGAGGCTGGGAGTCGAAGATCAAGGAGCCAGCCAATTTGGTTCCTGGTGACAGCTCTCTTCCTGGTTTGCAGATAGATGCCTTCTTGCTGTACCCTCACATGTCAGAGAGAGAGAGAAGCAAGCTCTTTCATTCTCCTCTTACAAGGGCACAAATCTCCTAAAGGCTCCATCTCCAAATGCCATCACATTGGGGATCAGGATTTCAATAGATGGATTTTGGGGGCACATTAATTTTGGAGTCCAAACCACATGCCATGAGTCCTAGGGGGTCTCTTTCAAATCCCATCTCATCTGATGACTTGAGGCCACATCAAACAGTCCTGTCTCTCTCCTTTCTGTACTCTCCTCTCAATCCCCTTGGTGTTTAATCCTGTATAGCCTTGCTTTGCAGTATATGCAGAATCTGTGTTCTTGGTTCATGTCCCCACATTAAAATGTAAGTACCCCAAGCGAGAATGCCTATGTCTTGCATTTTTTTCATCCTCTTGCAGTGCCTCAGCACTGTATAAAATATTTGTTGATTCATTCGTTCAGTCATAACATGTCCACTGAGCACCAATGGCTAATGCTGAGGAGGAGCTGTTGGTAGATTTGGGAAACCTGAAGATTGGGACTAATTTAAGGGAAACGCCAGTTGAATTCCTGGCAAATAGGAACCACAAAATATTTTTACTGAAATGCCAGCTTCTCATTGCCTGCATGTTAATTTCTGTAAGTGGAATGAGGCTAAGAGTTTGGCCCAGGGAAGGGTCTTGAACAGCTGTTTTACTGAATAAATAAGAAACTGCCAAACACCAACAGCAGCTTGCATTTGCAGTATGTAAACTTCTCAGACTGCTCTCCCATCCATTAGCATAACTTATCGAGTATGTTTCTTAAATGAGGGCATCCTAAGTACTTGGAAATAGGCAGAGTTTCAAGTGTTTCTCTGTCTATGTTATTAAGTCTAACAATTCTTCATAGAAGATGGTCATATAAAATTTAGCCCACATATTTTCTTATAAGTTCTGAGCCAATGAAAGCTTTAGGACTTCCTATAGAACACTGAACTCCATCCAGGTGCTGAACAAAACACAGCACTGGACCAGAGTGTTACACGGCTTTCCACACTGGACTCCAACCATGTTCCTGTGTTAACAAGGGGTATGTGTCTTTCACTCTGTTGAGCCATTGAGAACTATTAAGAAAGTCTAATTGTTCTCACAAAATGTGGGAATAGCTAACCCATAAGAGAATCATGTCATTCCAACATTCTCCTTTTAAAGACTTGGTGGAAAGGGTGCCTGACCCAGTTGCAAGACTCTTGATCTCAGGTTTGGAAGTTCAAGCCCCATGTTAGGTGTAGATATTACTTAAAAATAGAATCTTTAAAGAGAAAGAGAAATAAGTGGTGGAAGTATGAGATCCCTGCCTTCCTCTTTAAAATATATGGTTTTGGTTTTGGTTTTTGGATTTCTCTTGAGGGAGGCTGCAGAAGGCAGTGGAAGAAGGAAGGGAAGTAATACTATCTCAGAAACCAGAAATGCCTACAGGGATTTTAATTGCACAGAAACCTATTTTAAAAAGCATTTTATAACTGGAATTAAAATAAACTGAAGTGAAAATGGAATACTATGTACTATACTATCTCAAATTAAAAATAAATTAACAGCAGTAAGAAAGTAAATCCTGACAGGAAAATTATTCTAAGCTATCTAAAGAGAATAGACATATCAAAAATAGTGAATCTTATAAATGCCTAATGTTCACTTCCATTATGGCTTTTCATCTATTATAACAGTACTGTAGTTAAAAGATGCCTGGTCTTTGATATTAGCCCCCTCAGTAATGCCCCAGGGATGAGACTTTGGGGGGAATCCCACAAATGTGCAAATATTAGCTCCCTCTTCAAAGATCTCCATCTACAATGTTAGCACAAAACAGGACCAATTCCTCAGAGACTGAATCTTGTCTTACCAAATGCTGCCCAATCTCTGTGTCTAATTTCCCAATCAACAGTGATTAGGGCTGTTTTTTTTTCTAAGTCTTTCATCAGGCTCTTCAACCACAATAGGGTATATAAAGTTTTTGCTTCAAAGAGTGTCTCTATTTAGAAAGCATGCTTCCTTCTACATAATAAGAGTAGATGATACATGAGGGCTGAACTAAATATTCTAAGTAAAGGTAACCCAAGGAAAGTTTGCATGCAGACCTGGGAAAAGTCTAAGAATGATCTATTAAACTCAAATACTAATTGTAATACCACGCATGCTGAGAAAGTTTTTAACCTGAAAGAAGTTGGTTTTTTGGTTTTTTGGTTTTTTCAATTTGGAAACCCAGCAATTATCCAGAATGAAGAAAGAATGAACTAATGCCCAGAACACGTGAACTCAAAAGCATTTGGAGCACAAAATATATCTGGCATTTCAAAGCCCAAAGCCACAGCTCCAGGCTCCGAACAAGTTTCCATAAAGCTTAAGATAAAAGAGACCCTGAAGGGAGACAGGATTCCAGCTCCCCACACCCCCACCCTCGGGGGAGTAACTAGGTGAATAAGTGAAGAAAGCAATTCTGTGAATCTGGTCACGCTGTGAGTTAAAGTATCTTCATTACCCATACGGTGCTTCCTCCCTCTGAGTCCAGTCCCAGGCACAGGAAAGCCAGCCTTCAGGTGCTGTGCTGCCAGGGTGGGCCCACAAGCTGCAGAGGGCCACACTGGACACATTCTCCATAATTTCACCTGAATTGTGAATTATTAACATGACACAGTTTTCTGGGACATCAAATTTAAGTGAAGATTTAGAGAAAAAAATTCTTTCTCCAGGGTGCTCACGTGGCTCAGTGGGTTGAGCACCTGACTCTTGGTCATGGTCTCAGGACCATGAGATCAAGCCTCAGGTGAGCTTTGTGTTCAGTGAAGCATCTGCTTGAGATTATCTCTCCCTCTCTCCCTCTCTCCCTCTGTCCCTCCCTGACTCACTCACACGTGCTCTCCTTCTCTCTGTAAAATAAATAAATAAATCTTTTTAAAAAATCATTTTTCCATTAAAACAGCTATATGAATAATCAGCATTTGTATAACTGTTTTTTAAAGATTTTATTTATTTATTCATGAGAGAGAGAGAGAGAGAGAGGCAGAGACACAGGCAGAGGGGGAAGCAGGCTCCATTCCATTCAGGGAGCCTGACATAGGACTCCATCCCAGGTCTCCAGGACCACACCCTGGGCTGAAGGCAGCACTAAACCACTGAGCCACCCGGGCTGCCCTGAGCCACCCGGGCTGCCCTGTATAACTTTTTAAGATGACATGTGTACACCAGTCAAGATGTTTAGTTTCAGACAACAGAAACAAAGTCTATCTAATTTAGGCAAATCATGAACTTATTAGAAAGCTTACAGACTAACCCAAATGGCTGGAGAACTAGCCATGAGGCTTTGAGGCCAAAACTGTGCTCAGAACTGGTCCAACGTGGACACTTCTGCCTCCAATGAGCAGTCTGCATTTCTGATGTTGCTGACTCTAAGACCATTAAGTTATTATTTTATTTTTTAAGGAAAAAAATAAATAATGCTGTTCATCAAAATCTATCACAACATTGATTTTAATCAATTTTAAATTTTAATTTGATTTTAATCTCAGCAATTTTAAAATTTGGGGAATGTGTGAATCGTAGGAGTGATCAAACGTGGTCAGCTCTACAGTGTACAATACTCACACTCACATCACACACTAGTGACACACACCACCATCATGACCAGGTCTCCTCTCGCCACATCCATTCCCACAACAAGTTCTGCCCATGTCCTAGCTGGAAGGGAGGCTGGAGAAAAGCTGGCATTTCAGTTTGTATAGTGCAAAAAAGAAAAACAGATCCTGCTTTTTTTCCTCCTATGGGAAAATTTTCAAGCACAAAAACAGAGTTCAGATGCTGGGCAGCCAAAAAAGAATGACAAACATCCCCAATAGGCAGATTTCAAAGAAACTCCCTCTTATGGTAAAAGTTCAGTGTCCTCTGAGGTTAGAATTCAGAAACTGAGAAAAATGTTTGAGAAGCACCAGAAGAGGCAAACTCTTTCGGATGAAATCCAAAGCCCTTACACTCCAGCCCTACAAACTGTTCCAGTCTAGTTTCCAACACCCCACCCTACACACACCCTGAGTGCAGGGATGACTAATTAGGTGGCAGCTCTTCAACCACTGCCATTATCACTCACGTCTCCACTCATGATGCATTCCCTCAAATTAGAAAACCTCTCCCCCTCCAAAATTTTTCTGGACTTCAATAACTCCCACTTCATGACTTGAACCAAAACTCACCTTTTGTGGGAGCTTGCAGACAGCCCCATCTTTGTGATCCCTTAGCACATTAGACATCTCTCCGTTGTGAAAGGAAGAGGGCTCCATGCAACACCTGAACAAAAAACTGCATTTATTGCTTACTAAAGAAAGGGAGAGCTACACATCATCAGGCGGTCTCCTTGAGAAAAGCAGAGTGCTAATCTTGTACAAGGCTGGGAGACCCTCAGAGCTCAGGGCCTGGGAGATGTCCAGAAGCTGACATGTTTAGGCAGCAGCTGACCTCCAGCTGCACAAGCAGAGCTGGAGTACAAGTGTTGCTGGCTGGGCTGACCTGCAGAAGTGTATCACTAGAGTTAAGCTGCTCCTGACAGTTTGACTTTACAACCTTGTATGGTGGTGGGTGTGGGAGCTGCGGTCGCAGATGGGCTAGCTGGCAGAAGTGTGAATGATCGCTGTACCAGCCATGGAACAGGTTCTGATCTTTACTGGTAACCACACAACAACTGGTCTTCCCCTTAAGAGGATAGGGACCTTTCACTCTCACAACTGGGACAATATATTAGAGTACAGTAACCACAGGAATAGCTAGCATTCTAACATTTACTGAGCTCTTACTATGTACTAGGCCTTACAGTAAGTATTTTACAAGGATTATCTCATTGAACTCTTGAACCTTATCAGTTGGAAGATGCAACTATCCCTCATTTCATAGATGGGGAACTGTAGGAGCCTCCCTGAGATTCCGGCTCAAAGAGAATGGCAGCTGAGGTCCAGCTCTTACCCAGCACACAGAAAGGACTCTGCTGAGTGTTGCTATTGCTGTGGCCCTAATGACAGCACACTCACCTTAAGAACAAGCAGCAGGTCTCCCCACTTGGTGCCACAGTAATGCTGAGTGGTTCAGGGCCTCTCATTTACAGGCCTCAATATCTGCTGTCAGAAAGAGTGCCTGAATCATCTAGTAGTTCAAAACCTGATCTGAAGGTCAACAAGCTCTGTATCTTGCCATCTAGCCATGGCCAAAGTCAACAATGAATCCAACACCCTGCACAAACTGTCAATGACACCTGGCATCCATGATGGTAAGAAAGCAAGGCTTAAGAGAATACATTCCCCCTGGTTTCTAACTACTTTGAAGCCAATTCTCCATTCCTGATACAATTACCAATCCTAAAAGTTGGTTGACAACATGCCTCATCTCCCCCAAGGTGACAATGTTCCAGAATCCTAAAACCCTAACAGAAACACCAGCTGCAGGAAACAAGCAGCTGATTATTTTGCCACTTCCTGCTTACGTGCATATACCCAAACAGGACTGCCCCAATCACCACTCCTAAGGAAAGCACTCCCATACCATCTGAAAAAATTAAGTCATATGAAACATACCAAACCATAACTAAACCACAGCACTCTGCTGTCATTAATGGCGAAGACACATTATTAAAATATCTCTGTTTCCTTCTCATCACTCCTCAGCAAGTGCAGTAAGAAATCCATCTGCAATTTATTCCTTTATTTAAAAATATCCCAACAAATGAGAGGAATCCTTTTTCTTCTCCTGATCCCAGCCAGGTCTTATCCTCCAAGGTCCTAGACACATCCACAATCTGTGATAATCTCTTTGGTGTGTGTATTAAGGTACCCACATATTTAATCCATCCCCAAATCAACAGAAAGCATGAATCAATTTTTAATACAACTGTAAGAAGTAATACCCAGGAATACCATTAAGTTAGTCATTCAATTTGCGTGGCCTTGAATAATTTACTGGACTTTTCTGTGAAAAGGAATGAGTACCAGCACCTAAGGTAGACATGACAATTAAATGATTATTATAGATGGCACTCAGTACAAAGCTGTGCACATGGTCACTGCATTTAATATGATGTATTCTTGGGGTGCCTGGGTGACTCAGTCACTTAAGTGTCTGCCTTTGGCTCAAATCATGATCCCAGGATCCTGGGATAGAGCCCCGTGTCAGGCTCCCTGCTCAGCAGGGGAATCTGCTTTTATCTCTCTCTCTCTCTCCCTGGTGGTGTTCTCTCTCTCTCACTCACTCTCTCAAATAAGCAGATAAAATCTTTATAAAATATATTGTATCCGGGATCCCTGGGTGGCGCAGCGGTTTAGCGCCTGCCTTTGGCCCAGGGCGCGATCCTGGAGACCCAGGATCGAATCCCACGTCAGGCTCCCAGTGCATGGAGCCTGCTTCTCCATCTGCCTGTGTCTCTGCCTCTCTCTCTCTCTCTCACTGTGTGCCTATCATAAATAAATAAAATTTTTAAAAAAATATATATTGTATCCTTGGAAGCTGCTGAGAGTAGATCATATGCCTTCTTGCTACACATATATACATTGGCTACAACAGAGCTCACCAGATTCCTATCCTGTACATGGCTCAGGAAAGGCTCTAACATCCAGATGCTGGTTCTTCCAGATGCTTTGTCACAGTAGAAACCAGTCATTGAGTTCCCACCCTGCTTTTTAGCAATGGGTGGAAGTGGGATAGTTAGAGATTTAATAGGGAGTTATATTTTCTTTTATCTCTATTTCCATCTTGACATTTCACATTAGGTAGAAATGGCTACAGCTGTCAAAGTCTTTATTAGTAACCAGTAAAACAATAAGCAATATTTTAAAAGGAACCCTAAATCATTAGTATTTGCCTGCTTTTATTCAGAGCTAAATTAATTCAGCCTTCTGTTCAATCCCTTTGTCCTTCAGGGAGAGCAATATCCGGTCCTCAGAGGACAAGGCTCTCTGGTTCCTAAATTAAGTGTCAGTTTCAGTTTGTGGCAATGCTGAGGGAGAAACTGACAGAGGTGGGAGGGAATCTCACCCTCCTGTAGAGCCCCATGATTTTCCTCTGGTGGTTTTTAAGTCTAGTAGGTCACACTTGCAGTATGGTTAGTGTTTTCTAGCTTAAAACTCACTAAAATTGGGGCATCAAGGAGACTTAGTTGGTTGAGCATCTGACTCTTGATTTGGCTCAGGTCATGATCTCAGTTGTAAGATCGAGCCCCATGTCAGGCTCTGCACTAGGCATGGAGTCTGCTTAGGATTCTTTCTCTCCCTCTGTTCCTACCCACTTGTGTATCTCTCTCTCTTAAAAAAAAAAAAAAAAAAAAAAAAAAAAAAAAACCACAACACACTAAAATCCAACCACGCCCCCACAACATGGAAGTACCGATTGAGAGAGCTTTAAACTTTGGCAGTATTCCTTTGGTTACTGAATGTTAGTTATAGCTGAAAAGTCTAAAAATCTAACATTGGAGATGTCCCTGGCACATACAACATTACCAAGCTAAGCAGCCATAATATTGTAGTTCAAAGTGCTAATGAACAAGAGAAGCAGAGTCGAACATCTCTGTTTCTACAAAAACCCCCTAATGGTGGCTACAACTGATTGAACCGTAGACGTTGCAGAGGGCTCAGCTATTAAAAAAAAAAAAATAAAAAAAAAAAAAAGATTCATAACAAAACTAAGCTGGGCTTTATTGAGGGGTAAGGCAAAGTTCCATCATGACTCAAAGACCACCAGGTATCTGGGTCTGGAGGCAACCACATAATAAAAAAATGCTCAAAATAGTAAAGCCATCCTTGTGTATGACACTGGCCTCAGTAGAGCAGTAGTTTTCATGGTGGCAATCCCCTGTCTGGCAACTTAACTCCGTAGGAGTAATGCTTAAAATATGACACTCTTGTTGTCTGTGTCTTCCATTAGTTATATTGTTTTTGATGATTTTTGTTTGTTTTTGATGATTTAAACACAAAAACTGGCTCATCAAAGTCAGACTTTCTATTGGCTTGATGACAGCCACTGTTCATGGCAAGTAGGTCCCAGTGGAATAAATGGTTTTCAGACTTCAAGGGCAGATTTTCAATTTTTTTTTCTCTTCTATCCAATTTTTAGGAGTTTATTATCCCTAGAGAGTGGACTGTTTTTTCCAGGGTGTTCCATGCTGTTCAGATGCTAAATATATAAAATAATGACTACAATTTTTCTCCTAGACCTAGAGAAGCTGCTGACTTCCCTTCCTATGCCTTCTTTTCCTACTCTAGAAGGATTGAAGCAAATAAAAAAACATCCTGATGTATCAGGCTATAGGCACAACTGGTTACTTTTATCTTCATGGGAGAAGGTAAGTGAGGTCAGATGTTCATGCCATTCATTCTTGATGGAGTTGAACAAATTTAGTAAATAAAAACAAATCATTTCCAGTTAAATTTCAATGCCAAACAATAAATAATTTTGCATTATAAGTATGTCCCATGTTGATATTTGCTTGCACAAAACTCCCATTTCTATTCAAAACAATATCAACATGGGAAACTTACACTACAAAATTATTCCTTGTTTATCTGGAATTCAAATTTAGCTGGGCATCCCATATTTTATCTGGCAGCTACATGTCTTGCAAAATATGGAGCCCAAAATTGCAGGCTTGAGGTTGATATGTTATGTCTCAGTCCCAAAGTGATATTTAACCATGTTTGATAAAGTTTGGATTGGCAATCCTTAGTTACCCGAAATGTCAGTTCATTATGTTTCTGCTATCCAGACTTCCCAGCTTTGCTTCCAAGCTCCAAAATAGGCTGTCTAAGTCCCTGCTAAGCTGTGTTCTTTGCCTAAAGAACACCCTGCTCTTGGATAAATATCACCAAGTGCATGAAGATGTGAATTTGCATATCTGTGTGTATGCAGAAACTCAGTTCCCACATCTGACAATATCCAAATTGTCAAATCCACTTTCTATAGGAAGTATTATTTTTGGATGGGATTTTTAAATGTCCCTTAATCATGGTACCATAGGTTTAGCGGGCATAATCCAGTCACTACAATCTTCTGGCAAGAGTAAAAGCACAATTATTCCTAAAGAAAATAATAAAATTAGTGAACTCTGAAATTTCACTTGACAATAGAGAGAAAAAAAAAAAAAAAACGGTAACTAAACCAATTTTTTTTCCTGACAATAATGAAGAAGGTATTTAATTTGAAGAAAGGGTACTTGTAGAAAATTCAAATTTCTGCTCAAAACAATAACAGTATGTATTTGGTGATACTTCATTAGCCTAATTAATCTTCTTCTTCTAGTCCTTGACATTAATAACAATACTTCAGTACTATAAAGGGCTAGAAGAGCAAAAGACCAATTAACTTCTTCTTGCTTTAGGTTATATGCTAGAAGCTGTAGAAGTAGTAGAAGCTGTAGAAGTCATTAGTGCTGCTGACTAGTAATTCATTAGGGTACACTGGCAGGATTGTACTTCCCAGTCAGTCTCTTGTATTATGCAACTACAGTGAGGGGAGAAGCACATGACCAGCTCTGGCCAATTAGCAAATAACGCAAATACCATATGATGATTCAGGCCTGACGCTTCTAATTATTGGTGCAGAAACTCTCCAAAGCTCCTTTTCCTCTCTGACTTTGAAACCAGCAATGTTCAAGACCGACATTGCTTAGTTAGTCTGGGCCTTTAATTGACTACCATGATCAGACACTTCCTGGTGACCAATGAGGATATGTAACATGCAATAAGTGTACTTTTGTTTTAACTACCATGTATTTTTGTTTAAACTGCTAAAGTTTTGAATTATTTGTTATTTCCGCAAAGCACAGTCTGGCCTAACTCAGGGGGAATACAATTTTTGAGGTTTCAGTGCATATCTAGCCAAATGAGTTTTTAAAACATTCTATACACAATTTTTAGCCCCCTGAAACTTGTTGAACGTTTAACGTTATATCGTCATCTCTTTTAATTCTCAACAAATTCTTAAGGTAGGCACAAAATACCATCTCTCCTTTATAGATGAAAAACAAACACTTAAAGAGCTAGTAAGTAAATGCTTAAAACCATAGAGGAAGTAAGTGGCTGAAAAAGAATTTGAATCCATAACCATTTGGATCTACAGACCATGCTTTTCATTACCTCACTATTCTACCATTCAAGTATTTAGCCCTGGGATTTACTTAAAAGTTTCTACATAGTAGAGGGACAAGACTTGGAACCCCATAGAGGGGCAGCAGGTTCCAAGAGGGACAAAGATGTCCCATGGATGTTACTCTTCTTTCTATGCTATGCATTGGTAGGTCTTGACTATGGGCTGAATTTATAAGCTATGTAATGTTAGAAATCATTTTTGGAACAATGTCATGAAAATCGGAAGTTCTTTAATTTAGAATTTATTTATCTATGCAAAAGATGCAAAGATGCAGAGGGAGAGGCATAACAGGACAATTTTAAGAGCCATTCCATGTGGGTGCCATCTGCATATCTGTTAAATATTCTAGGCAGCATATAAATAGAGATCAGTTCTTGCTATTTTCTGTTGCTACAAATTGGTTCAAAAGAACCAATATCATCAATACCTTCTTCATTTTTTTAAGGGGAATTCTTCTGTAACTTCCATCATAGATGGACTATTACTTAGATAATAGGGATCTGAGTACTACAATGCCAAACTCAAATTTCCCATTGCTTGTAAACTTTTCCCAAACCAGCTATGTTGTTTTGAACACAAACTCCATCTGGGTGATTTTTTTTCTAACTTTTGAGATTTGATGCCCAGGCAAATAAGTCACATTGCTTAATTTTAAGATTCCTTAAAAAGAAAAATAAAAAAAATAAAAATTCTAAGATTCCTTTCTGACAGTATTTAGGCAGAATATATTTGTATATTTCAAAAAAAAAAAGTAAAAGTTATTTTACAGATTTCCAGGTTTCTAAAAATATCTTTCTCCTTCAGCTTAGTCATTTAACAAGATTGGTTATTAATTTAAGAGGAGTATCAGAATCTGATCACCATGAGAAACCAGAAACCCCAAAATTAACTTATATGGCCTCACTTTGGAAGACACTGAATTCCTCAGATTTCTGTCCTCCCTGAATCTCAACCATTTTACTCTTGGAGAAGTGAAGGATGACTTGGAAGATAAACCCAGAGGAACACTTTTCTTTCTGACCAGTTAAAAATACTCCCAAAAATCTATAACAGGAATTGAAGTAAAACCTCTAAACTGCAGCTGCAAAATCATACAAGAGAAATAATGTAGCACAAACTCACATGTCAAAACAAATATCTAAGGCCAATAGTTAGACGCACAATGAACTCATCCTTTTGACACACTCCAAAAAAGCAAGCCCTCAAAGGCATATTCAGAACTGAAACGTCTTCCTATCACTTAAAAACAAGTGAAATTCTATTTGAAGTTCATTTTAGCTTTCCAGTGCTCTCAATTTCAAAGTCAATCAGCTGTACTGGTTTTCTTGCTTTACAGTTTGCACTTGCTTAGTGGTTCAGTAACACATTAAGAAAAATGTACATAAAGTAGATCTATAATTAGAAACAGAATCTTAGTTCCTTGGGGGGTGAGGAATAATCCAGAATTAACTACTGACTTTTAGAGTCTAACACAGAAAGAAGTAGACCTATACCCTCCAAAAACAGAAATATAGTAAATACTTCATAGTTAGGTTATTTTGCCTGAAAAGTGTTTAGGGGTTTTCATTTCTGCAGAAAAATTAAAATGCAGATTTCACAATCAGACCTGTATTCCTTTCCAGCCTCTTAACACATCTACTGGAGCCAAATGGAGGAAACGTAATGCTGATGTACACCAGACGGAACAGCTGGTCTCCCCAAGGAAGTGGATTAGCAGCATGATTGCAGTACACAGCTCACTGCAGAAATGCTCTCTATACAGCCTCCTAAGTTTTTGTCTTCTGCTGAAATAGCCACCAGAGGGGAGGACAGAAGGTTGGTGCACTGCCTGATGCCAGCTGGTCTGGAGTGAAGATGGTAAGACTTAATCTACCAACACTAAATCTAAATGCCCTCTGGACAGTTATGAGGTCCAATACAGGAAGTTGATCCCATTAGTCAAGTCCAACCATCCCCAAATCATGTTGTTAGGGATTAATACTATAGTACTATGGAATTCTTTCTAATTTTTCACAAAACATTACAATATACATAATCTACTGCCTTTTCAAAAACTGGATGTTTTTACTTCTAATTCATAGAAGAATGTCAATAAATATGAACTTTATATTAAATAGCAGGTTTGCACATTTTTATTGGTTAATCAGGCAATAATGAATACAAGAAATTAACGTGAAACAAATAGTCCTAGAAAAAGGTAGATATGGGATGCCTGGGTGGCTCAGGTTGAGTGTCTGCCTTCAGCTCAGGGCATGAAACCGGAGTCCTGGGATCGAGTCCCACATCAGGCTCCCTAAAGGGAGCCTGCTTCTCTCTCTGCCTGTGTCTGTCTCTTTCTCTATGTGTCTCATGAATAAATAAATAAAATCTTTTAAAAAAATGGTAGATATTATACCAGGAACAGGAAAATCTGATCAAGACTGGTGGTCACACACAATAAACAGAAAATACTTGTGGAGGGAGTCTCATAGTAAATCAACCCCAAAGTTGTCCAAGATGACAAATTACCCAGATATCCTAAAGGGGAAAGCTGAAAGCTCCAGAGGACACTGCTAGTCATAATGAGATATAACAAGGCACATCTACATTTTTATTGAGATATAAATGATATATAACATTGTATTAGCTTCAAGTGTACAACATAATAATTCAATATATGTGTATGTTGTGAAATGATCACCACAATGTCAAGTTAACATTCATCACCATACACAGTTACAAGTTTTTTTTCTTGTATGAAATCTTTTAAGATCTACTCTCTTAGCAATATTCATAGTCACCATATTGTATACTATATCCCTAGGACTTACTTATTTTCTATCTGTAAGTTTACACTTTTGACTACCTTCACCCATTTTATCTACCCCCCATATTTTGTGTAATATATCACAAACTATTACAACAAATATAATCTATTGCCTTCAATAAGTTCTCCTTCCTAGAAAGAGTAATAAACTGCTTTGTTAAAGAATTTCTGCTTTAACACAAACTCACGATTCCTATTTTATCTTCAAGTTAATCATATCAAAGCATCAATAAAACCTGACCTTTCAGGAGACAAATCATTGAATGTTTCCTTTCCAAGCCATTATTTTTTAATATCCTACCATTTAGGAAGACGGGGATAAACAAGCAGAAAGGAAAATTGCAATTGATCATGGTTCAAATAGTCTCCTTATTTTAATATTTAATTATTTGATGACATTCTTGCATTATCTTCCTCATTGCTGGACTTTTATTGGATCAGCAAATATATTTAAAGCTTTATTCTTTTAAATCATTCCTGTATAGTGGGTGTAAAACTGTAATTAATTATTCATACATGCACACAAAACCTCTGATTCTGCTACTTCATCCAGGTCTCCTCAGAGAAATGGCAAGACCAGGATTAAAGAAAGGTTGCTCAGAGTGAGATTTGAATTTGATCCTCCAAAGATAAAATTTCTGAATCTGACTTTGGGGTTGATCAGAAAGGTATGAAAGATTAAAACTTTCAATGGATACTATCTGGCCCATTATCCCTTACCCATATTCCCATTCCCAGCCTGGCTAGGACCAGACTGAATATCCACTCTGGGGTGCTGAAGACAAAGTTTGTGACAAGAGAACCCAAAATGGCAATAGCTAAACATTTACCATGGTTCCCTTCAGCTTCAATTTGGGTTGTTTTTAAATTCATAAAGGTTGTGCCCACAGAGTCTTCACAAGTGCTTTTGGGGAATGATGATCAGAACAAACCAGTCAGAACTGTGTCTTGATGGTGACAACAAGGGTTGGGCAGGATTTGAAGCATAAGCTTCAGGTCCCCCAAATTAAGTCCAGCTTTACAAACAGAACCACTGTGTCTATCACAGTGCATTGTAAATCTGCTTAATGTTACATTTACTCTGATTGAAACTCTTATGAAATAGCTCTATCAACTTCTATATTTGTTCAAGTCCTTGTGGCATTTTGCCTGATGCTATTAGCCAACAACACTATAGTATTATCAGAAATAATTATAGTGATTATTTAAAATGCTGACTTGTTCACAGCTTTACTTCTTCCATTTGAATCTAGCATCGTCCAGGCTAGTGGTTTTCAATCAGAGGTGTACATAAGACTTTCCTATGGAGTTTAATAAAAATGCAGACGTCTAGGACCTACATCATACTTAATGAATATTTTGCTTTACATTCTTGGCATGTTCTTTCAGGATTATTATAAGTCCAGGTTTTTCCCTCTGTAAAAACTGCACTCATCTATTTTTGTAAAATCAGAAGTAAACTCCCTGACTTCTTTAAAAATAGACTTACTTGTTTATCCTTTGAAACATTCTAATTTGAGGGCAATGATTTTATTATTGTTTTGCATGTCACATTTATTCATTATTCTTATTATGAGCTCTCATCAGACTTTTCACATCTGAAAACGATTCATAAATTAATCACGACCAGCTTCAGTTTCTGTCATCTATACATGCTTGTTTTCCTTAGATGCTTGCCTGCAGGTTCTACTATCAGCTTCAAGCCAGAGTTTGTGTTTTCAACAAAGAATACTTTCAACAGTCCCATGGTAAAGGACCAGATGCTTCAAACAGTTGACATTTTCAAGAACAGACTCTGGGGTACAGGAATCGGATAACACCACTGGGCTGAGTCAAGATTTATGGAAGCTGACAGCTTTATGCTTCTGCTAACCCAAGATCAACAGGAACAAAAATTAATTGTGTCAGACTGAATGGACTAGACTGATAAGGGAAATTTTACTGTAGTTATTTGTTTGGAATATTGTTATTTTGATGTTCGATTTATTGGATCTATAAGAAAGTCCTTTTCTCTACTTCACCTCACAACTGAGTAGATTCTTATATTAACTGTATTTTATTATTTTCTGTATTCTTCATGTTCTAGCCTCTGGAGCCACACTCACTTGGAAATAAATTCTCCTAGGGCTACCCAATTCTTAGAACATAATTGACTTGCCCAGGAGAGAACCTTTCACATGCAAACTAATTAACCCAGAGTAACTTGGAACCAACTCTCTTCTATCTGGCTCATATACTCTGAAAGGCAATATTCCTCTGCCCTAATCATCTGAACCAGGTACCAGAGAGTCCTTATCCCTCAGAGTCTACTGAAATGAATCAACCAGTCAGTCCTTAGACTGCTTTATCTGTCTCACCTTCATTTTCCCATGGAAACCACATACAGGCCTTGCTTTCTACCTTTTCCTTCTGCTTCCTGACCAACCCTGGTGTTTTCCCTCTGTGGCCTTGCATGGCATGACATGCTCCCTCTCCTCTTCAGACCTACGAGTAGAAATCTTTTCAAATGGCAGTCATCTTCATTTATTGCCCTCACCATACGTGATTAATAATAATTTTTTAAAAACTTGTATTTTAAAACTGTTTCATTCGTGTAAACTGAAATGAAATATTTAAAAACTATATCTGAGTCTCACTGATCCCAGAGTTCAGAAACTCACCCTGTATCCTTACTTTTCATTACAATGGGGTTATTTCATATATTCAATAATAACCTGTCTTCCTTTTTCCAGAATAAAATTGAAAAATCTGTTATGCAACCAATATCTTGACTGGAATGCCATCTTGAGAATGATTTTCATTGAATCAGATAGAACAGGCCACTTTTAAGGAACAAATATGGCTTTACTTGTGAAGCCAATGCCTACAGAGGCCTCCTAGGATAACTGGCCTGCTATTTGGCTTACAGGGTCCAAACTTACAGGTGGTAAAGATGGTCATTTCCTGCCAAGCTAGAAACCTAATGTTATTTTGGGGACCTCAGGAGAGGAATATATCCAAATGCATAGGTACTGCAATTGAAATATAGTGGAGATAGTTTCTTGAATTTAGTTCCTTGGGATTTCAAATAATGGAGGCACTAAAAGTCCAATCCGAGATCCTTGTGAAAACTCCCAGAGAAAAGTTAATTTTGTAATTATTCAATAGTGAATGGCTTTCGATTTTGCAAAGCATGTTTTAAAAGGCCTATATGGTAAATTAACACTCTTGCTATACCTATGTAAATTCTCAAGTCAAACCTAATGAGACTAGCCTTATTTTGTGATTAAGAATAACCTTTCTTTGAGATTATTATGACCCTCGAGGGAGGAGGAGAATGTAAAGAAAAACTATAAATGACTGAAATTTAACGGATGCCCTGGTTAACTCATTCTGGATAATCTTTGCTTCTATCTATGACTAGGCTATTTTACAAGGCTGTAGACATAGAAGTGAACTTGTATATATTGATGGCAAGCAAATAATTCCTTGTGTCCAAGGGACAATAACTGATTATCACCAATGGATATTATAAGTTTTGCCAATTTTGTGTCCATTTGTAAATTTATTTCTGTATTTCTTATCAGATTACAAATATGCATACTTTGCATTCTGTTTTGATCTGGTTGTAATATCTTATTGATTCCCTCATTAATTACTAATTTAAGTAAAATCTTTGATACATCTTTATCTCATATCTATAGAAGTCATGATTATAGTCTTTTTTTATTAGTCTTTTAAATGTAAATTTTCACAACTGCATAAGATCACACTTATATTTCACACACAAAAAAAGATGACACAATCATATATATACCTCTCTTACCAGTTTCAAATTACTCAAGAAATAATATTGAGTGACTATCAAATGCTACAGATCCAAAGGTAGACAAAGAGGACTGAATCGATGACCTTAAGAAACTAGCATCCTATGGAGCTAACATTTACTCAAACATTTGTCTAGCTTCTGTGGTCAATATCATAAAGCTTTAAGGCAGAAAAATATATACTTAAAAAATTCTCCCCCAAGTAATCTTTTCTAAATAAGTAATTACTGGTTAGCAGCACAATAGCTCAGCAATGGAAAAAAAAAATTCCAAAGTGAAATCATGGGTTTTACATAAAAATTAAGATATGAGTAGTATAAAGGGCTAGGTAAATCACTAGACTTATAGTTGGAAGATCTGCATACCTTTTGTTAGAAACACTGTGCTTTTATGGAAAAGACCTTCCACTCAAATTCTTCCTAATCTATTTAAAGAGGTTATGTAATCCCTCTAATCCTTAGTTTTTCCATTTGAAGAAAAAGATAATACCCATTCCACCGGATTGTGGTAAAACATGTTACATGCCTGAACACAGGAAATGCTTGAATACGTGTAAGCTGATCTTATTAACAATATTATTTATTGATATTTATAGATTCAGTTCTTGCTCAATAGTCAACCAATGCTAATTCTCTCTCCCCAAAGAAAATAGGAAGAATGAAATATATTTCAAATTTCTCCCAAATATGAAAGATCTAAATATTATCAAAGTTCTCTTAGTCACTGGAGGAGGTGGATCTCATTGAGTGGATAGAGATGTTAGGAATGAACTGGAAATTTTACCTGCAACCCAGGATTCCAATGCTGTACTATAAGCAAAGATAATACAGGCATATATCTCTCCAGAAATCTTCCTGTGTGTGTGAGCAATGGATTGGAATGACATGCCCACCTTATAACAAGTGACAACTGTGTAATTTCTGAGAACCAGGCTATAGGATGACAAGAAAGAAGGCACTAATGCCCAAAGTGTCAGGTGACCAACCCTAAGGAGGAATTCAAGATCAGAGCCTCCCTGAGGCTCTGCATCACACTCTGCAGGCAGTGGAGTATCTGTATCCTCTCCAGCACCACACTCCTAATCAGATTAAGTGCTGGGTGCACTCAGTAATAGGCAGGGTCTCAGTTTATCATAACTCAAAGAGTATTTTGCATTCACTTCTTTCTGAAACAACTCAGTTTAAAATGATTACAACATAGCTTTATGAATGCAGAGGGCACTTTCATTTTATTGCAAAATTAACTGACTAAATAAGAGGTCCTAATGCCAAGGAGTAATAAGATAAAAATCATAAGACAAATAAGAAAATGACAAGGTCAAATAAAATATTCAACCAAAGTTCTTCTAACAGGGAGATTACCTGGTGTCCATTTGCTTTAGAGGACTGGACTTAAAGTTATATAATTAATCTACTACACGTAGGACCTCCCACATTATTTTTAAGGTTTAATTTAACAAAAAAAAAGAAAAGCAAAGTTAATTAGTATTAATGAAGCATCCATGCCCCCAAAACTGTGTTAGGTGCACTACAAGTATAATCTCATTAACCTCCTAGTAAGATAAAAGTGGATTATATTCAATCTATTTTTTAAAGGCATCATAAATTATGAGGCGTTTTTTTTAAGATTTAAAAACATCACATTTTTTGTAACATCCCTCTACAACTAGAGAGAGTTTTTGAAAAATTATAATATATAAAGGTACTACCCAAATCAAGTTGGAAAAAAAGTTTCATTCATTCAAACACTTCTTGATTTCAAAGAACTGGATACTACACACACACACACACACACACACACACACACACACAGAGGCACATGCGCACTTGAATATTTACCCAAAGCTACTAAAAGGCAGGCTAAAGTGAGTGGCTCTGGGTAAACTTGGGACTTTTGACTTGCTGACAAGAAACTTCCAAGTCTGGGGCAAGAGGTACATAACCTGGGTAAGTGAAGATGGCTGGAGATCCTCCTCCACTCTTCCCTGCAAGAATGCAGCAGCTACTGGGAGCCAAAGTCAAAGTCCAGGGTTTAAGGTATTAGTTTGAAAGGGCGCTAAACTACCAGCCTGCGGAGTCCCCGGCGCTGGGAGTGCCATCCACGCGTCCCAGGACGGCGGTGGGTGCACTGACCCATCCAGCTCACTCATCACCTGCTGCCAGAGCGGTGGCCCCGCGGGAGAAGCACCCACTTAGCAAAGGCCTGAGGAAGGAGAGCCCGTTACCTGACTTTCTCCGTGGCTCCTCGCGCTCTCCGCCTTGAGCAGGGTCTTGGGCTTCCTGGACTTGAAGTTGCCCATGCTGGGTCGCAGCGCGCCGTCCACCTGCAGGATCTGCTCTACATGCTGCTGCGGCTCGCGGCAGGGCGGCCCGGGCTCCTCTAGGAGCGCCCGGGCGTCGGGGTAGTTTTCTTTATTGTCTTCATCTCTAAAACAGGAAAGACCCAATTTAGAAAGTACCCAAAAAAGTAATAAACTGCTGCGGGAAAGCGGGCCTGGCACGCTCATTGCTGCTCTATTTATATGATATCTAGCAAAATGTTTAGGGTAGACTTAGTTTCACAGGAACAAGAATCTAAAAAATGTGAATTTCACTCTTTAGATCACATTCCCTTCCTGTGTTTACTGGTGGATGCATACTTTTTTTTTTTTAGTTGTAACTTTGTGCCTACTATCACACTTGTTTTTAATTTTTCACATCAAGGTGTTTTCATGTATATATTTTCATGGATGTATTTTTTCTGCGACAAAAATACGAGATTCGGGTTCGAGATTGTCTGCCCAGTTTTACAGATTAAGAGTCTAGAAATCAGGGGCGCCTAGGTGGCTCAGGTCATGCTCTTGGGGTGAGGAGATCAAGTCCCAGGGTAGCTGTGAGCTGGGTGTGGAGCCTGCTTAGGATTCTCTCTCTCTCTCTCCCTCACTCCACTCTCTCTCTTAAAAAAAAAAAATTCTAAAACTCAAAGATTAAGTGAAGTGCCTAATAGAGGGCTAATTCACCTAGACCTCGAGTGGTAGATAGGTCTACAGTCTCTGCTGCATATATGTACTTGATTCAAGGCAGGATACTTGCTCCCATGTTTAGAATCATCTCCCTACAATTTTCAAAGGCCTCTAGAAGTTTAACAAGGTCTATTTTGATAGACAACCTGTTACTTGGATAAACTATAAAACAAGTACCATATCCTACCCAACCAAACCATCTGAACAACACCTTCAGTGCACACTCAAAGATCCTGTTGTCTGGGTTCCATTCAGTGTGGACTTGCTGGAGGTGACTACAAGGGCTGGTGTCACCTTCATGCATTTAGTGCCAGGATGGCGCTTTTAATTTTCACTAACAAAGCAAATTCATACAATATAATCCTATTGTTTCAATTTCCTCAAAAATAGTGACATAATACCTTTATTTTTTTTTATTTTTTTTATTTATTTATGATAGTCATACAGAGAGAGAGAGGCAGAGATACAGGCAGAGGGAGAAGCAGGCTCCATGCACCGGGAGCCCGACGTAGGATTCGATCCCGGGTCTCCAGGATCGCGCCCTGGGCCAAAGGCAGGCGCCAAACCACTGCGCCACCCAGGGATCCCCATAACACCTTTATTTGAAGTCATTAGTCCCTCTTAAATCTAGATATATTTTTATTTCCAAATGGGGTATTCCCTTTATACAATTAATATCGTCATCCTTAATGCACCGGCAATTATTTGGTACTAGATTATGCAATTCTCCAGGGATAGACACTTCCCCGTAGTGGTTTTTTCCCTCCTGCTCCCTGATCAGAGCACCCATAAAAGAGATTTGGGCAAGGTTAGATAGGAAGCAATTTCTTGTAGCTCAAGGACACACAAAGCCAAGAGACAAGACCAGCAGAGAAAGGATTTCTATGCCCACTGTTCAAGATGCCTTTTCACAAATAAAACAGATTAAATTCACTAAACGACACCAGGAATGAAGTCCAGTTAGCCTCTGGGGAAAGATCAAATCAAACATCAAGATAGGAGTTCTGGAGCATGACCAGCATGCAATTGGGCAAGGTATGCAAATAAAATTATTTAAAACAGTTAATTTTAAGCCTCAGCAAGAGAAACAAAAGCAAAAATGAACTATTGGGACTTCATCAAGATAAGAAGCTTTTGCACAGCAAAGGATACAGTCAACAAAACTAAAAGACAACCTACAGAATGGGAGAAGATATTTGCAAATGACGTATCAGGTAAAGGGCTACTATCCAAGATCTATAAAGAACTTATTGAACTCAACAGCAAGGAATAAACAATCCAATAATGAAATGGGCAAAAGACATGAAGAGAAATCTCACAGAGGAAGACATAGACGTGGCCAACAAGCACATGAGAAAATGCTCTGCATCACTTGCCATCAGGGAAATACAAATCAAAACCACAATGAGATACCACCTCACACCAGTGAGAATGGGGAAAATTAACAAGGCAGGAAACCACAAATGTTGGAGAGGATGTGGAGAAAGGGGAACCCTCCTGCACTGTTGGTGGGAATGTGAACTGGTGCAGCCACTCTGGAAAACTGTGTGGAGGTTCCTCAGAGAGTTAAAAATAGACCTGCCCTATGACCCAGCAATTGCACTGTTGGGGATTTACCCCAAAGATTCAGATGCAATGAAACGCCGGGACACCTGCACCCCGATGTCTATAGCAGCAATGGCCACAATAGCCAAACTGTGGAAGGAGCCTCGGTGTCCATCTCGAAAGATGAATGGATAAAGAAGATGTGGTCTATGTATACAATGGAATATTACTCAGCCATTAGAAACGACAAATACCCACCATTTGCTTTGACGTGGATGGAACTGGAGGGTATTATGCGGAGTGAAATAAGTCAATCAGAGAAGGACAAACAGTGTATGTTCTCATTCCTTTGGGGAATATAAATAATAGTGAAAGGGAATATAAGGGAAGGGAGAAGAAATGTGTGGGAAATATCAGAAAGGGAGACAGAACCTAAAGACTCCTAACTCTGGGAAACCAACTAGGGGTGGTGGAAGGGGAGGTGGGCGGGGGGTGGGAGTGACTGGGTGATGGGCACTGAGGGGGGCACTTGATGGGATGAGCACTGGGTGTTATTCTATACGTTGGCAAATTGAACACCAATAAAAAATAAATTTATAAAAAAAAATTTTAAGCCTCAGGACAAACTTCATAATGCCTGGTAAAGGAGAACCCAAAAAGTGAAATAATTCTTCAATATTAGTAACTGAAAAAAATGAATAAATAGAAAGTCAGTGCCAGTGACACTGGTTAATATTTTCCCTTACGATCAATTACAATTTATTTTATTTATTTACTTATTTTGAGAGAGAGAGAGAGAGAGGCAGAAGGAGCAGAGAGAGAGAGGAAAAGGAAGGGAAAAGAATCCTAAGCAGACTGTACTCTGACCCTGAAGCCCAATTGAAGGATTCATTCATCTCACCACCCTAAGATCTCAACCCTGAGATCGCGACCTGAGCTGAAACCAAGAGTCCAATGGACAGTCAACCAACTGAGCCATCCAGGTGCCCCAAGATCAATTACAATTTTAAAAAGTCTAAATCACTAATGGATTTGGAAACCAGTATCAAACCATGAGTTGGAACTGTACTAGTTCATGTGAAATGCATTTCTCTCACTGGAAACAAAGAATGTTCATCCACACACCCTACGCTTCTGGGTGAGAAACAAAAGGGAGAACAGCTACTTTTACAGTAAACCTAAATGTTCCTCATTCAAGGAGAATCCTAGAACACTCAAGGATAAGAGGGGAAAAGTCATTTTTCAAATCCAAAATGACTCTTTTGATAGACTCATTCCTAAAACAATTCCAGGACTTCATTTATTATATATTTTCAAGGTGCCCAAATTTTATAATTCATTCACCTCCTTGACTTGAAAGGCAAGGAAGGTAGGTGAGGGGAGCAAAAAACCTTCTCTCTCATTACACAAATACCTAAATAAAAATAGTCATCTTTAGAAATATATTTCCAACCTGTTACTGGTTTCTCAGAATCTCCAAAGCAAGACAGTACAAGTTATGTGATTTATGCCACTATTTATTGGAATCAATCATAACTGAGAATGATTCTAAAAGATCTTCCCCCAACTAATATGTGTAGTTGTGTAGCCTGGGCCACAGCACGCCACCTCTCTGACCTACATCCCTAAGATGGATATCTCTCTACCTTGCAGAGATAATACAGTCCCTGTGAAATGCCTACCATAGAAAGCTGGCTTAAGGCCACAGCTCAATAAATGGAAGCTATTGTTACTCTCATGGGGCTTTAGCCAAGTAGTTATTTGCAAAGAAAAGACTGAAGGTTCTTTTCAGTTTCCCCAATACCTCCAGGATAAATTCCAAACTCCTTAGAAAGGTACACAAACCCTTTGAAATCAGGTCTGTTTATCTCTGGAGCTTTATTATCACTTCTGGCCTCCTCACTCCAAAAGCTCTCAAGCTTCCTGCTCTCCTGAACTGCTTGCTCTTCCTACAACTCTATTTTCTCTACCCTCTGTTGGCTTTCCAATAAGTGGCTCTCTCTGTTTGGTAGCATCATCTTTTTCTTAGCTTCATACCCCACCTCCATAAGTACACACAATAAGTCATGTACTACTGTAATTTTCTTTAGAAATCCATCCCAGAAACCTCTGTGGGCTATTTGGTTCCTTCTAAATGAATCCTCTGTCTACCTCTAGTAAAATGGTACTTAATGCACTATAGCATCATCATCTCCATTGACTGGTTTCTGGCACACAAAATAGGCCTTCAACAGTTGTTTGCTATCCAACAAATGGACTTGAGAGTCAGAGAGACCTGAGCCCAAATTCTTCCTCATAGTAGCTATGTTAGCTTGGATGAGCTATAATCCTTCTGAGCCTCAGTTTCCCCACCTCCAGGATGAGGAGGAAAACATCAGCTTCTTTTCACTTGTTTAGATTAAGCAATAAAATGGATGTGAAAATGTTCTGAGCAAAGCAAATGTGGAAGAAATGGTTAACTATGAAGGTTTTGCTATATCATAAACCCCTTGATGACCAAGACCATACTCCAAATACTCAATGACATGTTTGGTAAATAAATCTATAACCTCTTCCATAGGGTCTCTGACAGGAACATTGAGATGGGATAATCAATATTGAATTCAGCAGGCATTTTCTGAGTGTTCCCCACAGAAAAGGTACTGCCCGGGATATAAGGGGAATACCCAAAAGGGGACAAGACAAAAAACTTCCTTAAGAACTGATAGTTTATACAAGAATTTATACGCAAGAACAAGTGATTACAATTCAGAGAAATGTCTAAAGACCCCAGACCCACACAGTTTCTGTCCTTTATAATTAAGAGCCAAGCAATAGTGGGTCACACCTGATACTGGAGCAATCAGTCTGGTCTTCATGTAGGGAGACTGTGTCTTCGTCACACCTGGAAAGAAGGAACAAAACCACATCAGATCCAACTGTCTGCAGTAGCAGAAACAGCCAGAGTCTAGAATTAGAAAGCACGGAAAACTACAAAATAGAACAACCCTCACCACTCTCACTCAAACTAGCTCCAACTCCCGGCATGTCTACCAGAGAATGAGACCAATGTTATTGTGTCATGTGATTTTAAAAGTCCAGAACCAGAGGTAACACGCCTTTTTTATCCACTGCTCTGCATCACCTAAACTAACAAGATCTTGGTGAGGACCCAACTGTTCAAGCCACTTGAGGGGGACATCTAACACCAAGATTGGTGGATTCTTTTTGGCTCAAAAGAGCCTTCGCTACACACCTCTTAAAATTTCCTCCTCCTCAGGCAGTCCCAAACCACACCAGCTCCCGTTTGGCTTCCTCCATTGACCTCCAGACTTTCTCAATTCCCTTCCTCATCACAAAACTTCTGGAATGACCTAATTAAAAATTCGTGGCTCTTCTATGTTGAAAAATCTCCAATGTGCCACACCTCCTGGGGGGGTGGGGGGGAGTGGGAATCTAGAGTAGGAACATTCTGTCACTCGAGTGTAGGAGGGAGCCTTTGTTCCTGTTCTCAGTCATTCCCACCCTACTCCAGCTTGGAATGCTTTTTCCACCTTCAACTCCTACTCATCCTTCACTGCCCAAGTGAAATCTCACAAGTTCCATGAACCTTTCCCAGCCAAGTTCACCCATAGGCTACATACCTACTTCAACCTTATACGTACATGTTTACTCTTTATTCTCAAGTTTTGGTAACCAACCATATCTTGCCTCACACTTCTATGCAATTCGTTGACATCTGACTGACTCTGACATCTTTTAATTAGTTGCTAATTCCATGAAAAGAAGTTATCTTTTCTAGATATACTGCCACAGTACCCACAGTGCTACCCCAGAGTGGGTATTCAATAAATGCTTGAATGGTCTATCGTTAACTCTGGCCCCTGAGCAAGACTGGAAATAATTTAACAAGCATTCTTGAACATTTACTGCCTTTTAGGTACTCATTAGGTATTAGAGCTGTGCATTTTAAACTCTTTGGGATTCAGGACCAGTTTTTCTTTTTTTTTTTTTTAAGATTTTATTTATTTACTCATGAGAGACACAGAGTGAGAGAGAAAGAGACAGTCAGAGAGACAGGCAGAGGGAGAAGCAGGCTCCATGCAGGGAGCCTGATGTGGGACTCGATCCCGGGTCTCCATGATCACACCCTGGGCTGAAGGCAGGCGCTAAACCACTGAGCCACCCAGGCTGCTCTTGACCAGTTTTTCTATTTCCAATCCACTATGGTAGTTTGGTAAAAGTGTTACAGAAATGCCGAATTCCCATAAAAGTTATTAAATGCTTACTTCCTATTTCTGTACCCTTCCTTGTCTCAGATGAGTTACAAACAATTTGGGGGCCCATACTTTCAGTGGTACTACTCCTGAAGGACACAATGTTGAGAAAAACCTGGACCCTGCTCTGAGAGAGTCACAAGGTAATAAGTAGATAAAAATAAAAGAATACCTACATATATAAATATAACCATAATATAATAATATTCATACTATATGAAATCATTCACAATTTTTAAATATTCCTTACTTACAATGTTACATAACTTATCCACAGAACAAATTGACAAAAGCTCTAGTACTCTTCCCTGTTACTACCCCTTTTAAATGATGTACTTTAATGAATTAAACAAAGGTCATCTAGATCCTAACTCTCTCTGCCTGCTGAAATACCTTGTTTCTGATGGTAGTTAAAAAAAAAAAATCAGTTGACATAATACTCCTTTTAATCAAATAATTAAATGTTCTTGCTTTCTCATGTTTTTGACTGTCAGTAAACAATTCCCTCCATCTCATGAAAATAACAATTGAATTCATAAGTATTGCCTTGTTCTCCTCCATTAGAGGCATTCACTTTAATAGATCATCTAAACTTTGTAATATGAATGAAAATGTTTCCCAATAAAAGTAACCTCACTAAGTAGAAAAATCAGTGAAGAACAGAAATCTAGAGCTTTTGCTTCTAAAGAACTAGGGTTCAAACAGAGGATCAACCCTAGAGCTCAACAATACCTATTGTTTGGGAATTTGGCAAGAACTTATTTTTCTCCCCCTCACTTGATTTATTAACCTTTCTTTTCAAAGTACAATTAGGTAAAAATGGAAACTCGGCACCAGAACATACAAAATTGCGCATGCTTTCTTAAGTACAAGGCCAGACCCTAATTAGCTGATCCAATTTCAAGGCCTATTGAATGATTTCAGTCATTGCTCAAAGAAACAATTCCTAGGTCACAGATATAGCCATGAAATAGATCTGTCTACAGGCTGACCTGGGACACATATACCAGTTCTTTTAGTTCAGTTGGGTTTTACACTTGTTTTGATAAATACCATTAAGTTTTACTGAATTAACATCTCCTTTATGACTCTTCTACTGATTCCTTGCATAGGAGCCTCTGTACAATGTTGGCCCAGCTGTAAAACTGGATTCCACAGTGGCAACCTATATCCAAATATCCCCACTCCTGAAGAAAATCAGCTCAGACCGAGTGCCCAAATGGTCTTGGCATCCTCTTCCTCTAATATAGGCCCAGTATAGGAATTTAAAGACCTATTTCTTTAATGATCTCCTTGAATACTCAAAACTGGGCATCTTTTAGTGCAATGTTTTTCCAAATGTAAATTGTGACCTATTAGTAGGTCTTCAAATTACATAGTGGCATCATTTTGTTATTGTTGTCAGAGAAACAGAATGGAAAATATCAGTATAATAAGAGTTAAGTGTTATTTCACAGAACTTATTTAAATAAATCATGTATATATGTGTGCATTGGATTGTGATATAAAATGTTTTTCTTACTATTGTTCATAGTAATAAAAATGTGAAAAGCACTTCTATTAAATGACTTCCTTTGAAGTGTTCATCAACTAGGTTCTAAGTCCCAGAGTTCTTGATCTGTGGTTACCCAGACAATGTATGGAAAATTTGTCCTTGCAACCACTTCTTTGTGAAATGCTCAGGGTTGTTACCTGAGTAGCACAACCACAAATCAGAAAAATTTCTGTGGTACTTCCCAGCGCACCATCTCTTTCATAGCAACTCAACTAAGCCTGCCAATGAAATGAAGTAGGGGCCACCTTCACACAAGAGGTGAAGGGATTGCCCTGAGTCAAAGGCAGAGACTTGTTTCTTAGAATAATGGTGGTGAAAGAAGTGTCCATGAGAGGTTCTCTTTTTTGACTTGGCATAAGTTAGAAGAGAGGCCTCAGATTGGTTATTAGATAAGGTGTAGTTGTGCCCAGAAAGGGGACTTCTATTTACCCACCAGTGACACTCTTTGAGAAATCTCATAGGATTGCAGGCTGCACCTCTGCTTTCAGGAAAGCAGGATTGCAGCCTGCAATCCTATGAGATTTCTCAAAGAGTGTCTCTGGAACCACCTGCATTAGCATTACCTGGGAGCCCGCATGGGCCCCACATGTACCTCAGCCTCACTAGACAAGCTGGATCCCTGGAGGTGACGCCCAGGAATGTGAATTTTTAAACAGGATTGCCTCCCAAAACACACACAAAAATAACTACTATGCTTCTAAAAAAAGTTTAACACTGACCTAAAGCTTCACAAAACGCAGACCAGCACTGACATGACTCCAGCACAATCACCCATTCTAGGTTCTAGGATATCCTAGGTTCTAGGATAAAGCTCTAAAAACTTGATCTTTCACAAGCCCCAATTTACTTCTCCAGTTCATATTGATGATCGATTTGTTTTGAGAAACACTGCTTTGGATGATAACTAATTCATTGCAAAATTCACTGCTGGCCAGGCTTCGTTTCAAATACCAGTGTAGCCAGGGCAACATAGGAAATGACCATGGAAAAATAGATGAAAGGGCCCTGCAGATACAGGAGGGAAGGCCAAGGCCATTCTGATCGTGGAAGAATTTGGGTAGAAAAAGAAACGGAATTGGTCCAGAGCTGCACAGACAATGCCAGGCCAGCGAAAAAGTGAGGAGAGAATAAACTCTATCCTCGAGTTTCTCCCAATTCCCCTTCCCTTTGACTCTGACAGGGCCCAAACTAGCCAAGCCAAATCCTACCAGGCTAGACTGCCTGATAACATAACTTATATTAAAGTATTAATAGCAACTTGAGTTCACCTCCCAGGGTCCTAGACTTTTAAATTTCCATTTTAATAAGGGTCACCACAAGAGGCTTTAATCCAAAAGAAATTCTCTCCAGGTATAAGTTCAGACACTGAGGAAAATAAATGAATGTGGCTAAGAGGAAATGGGAAGGGATGGGGAAAAAAGGAGAGGAAGTTTCCATGCAAAAGCCTCCTCTGTGTACATTAGGACCACACCCAAATATTCACTGAGCACCTGCTACATCTGTGTCTCAGCACAGTGATCCTGGTCCTGTTGGCTTCGGGGTAATGACCAAAGAACCAAGGAAAATGCTTCATATTACTGAGAGGAGGAAAAAGTGTTATATTAGGCAATGACAAGTTTTTAAATGACCCTACTCTGTGTTATGTTATGTTACACCTGTGAAGTTTTTGGTATGTTTTAAATATCCTCCTTAGATTTTTAGATTAGCCAGATGGCATTCCAGTTGTCACTCAGTACCTTTTAAAATAAATCACTGTCACTTCTCTGAAAACAACAACAGGATCTTATGTAATCAGAACTCCCCAAGGAGAGTCCAAAGATAAGGTACCAGACTTGCCCCATAATTAAGTGTAAAATCTTAAAAAAAAAAAAAAAAAAATTGTCCATGTGAAATCTGGAACTGACTATCTCCATTTTGAAGCTGTTATGCCTGAGGCTAACTCTGGGGATTTAGCCACACAGGGCTCCCAAGAGTCAGGCACAGAAAGCGCTTGGTGTTTATCAGCACAGTAAAGGTAGGACAGCAGCCCCTGTGCACCTGAACCAGGAAATCACAGTTGGCACACGTCCCTTCCTCTCTCTCAGGCGTTTAGAAAACCAAAGTTGCAGCAATCTCCTTAACAGATGTGGAGATGTGGATCCCAGTGAGTATTTTATCTGGCATATATTCTTTACGGGATCTTCCGAAGTCAATCACAGGTTGTAGTTCTTTAAGGAACTCCACGTAAGTGAGCCCAAAGCTTGACACTAAGAAAGCAGCATATCCAAACACGAAACAAAAGGATGTGGGAAACAAATGGGCCTGGGAAGCCCTGGAGTCTTACCCCTCCATTACCAACTCATTGTGGCAGTGGGAAGACTTCAGGCTCACATATCTCTTCCCACCTTTATCTGCCTTTTAGGAAACTTTAGCAAACAGTTCCCAAGTTACTGTGCTTTCCACAACAACCTTGCAGCATTTTTAAAACATGGTTGAGTATACAACCTTTTTTGCCTGAAAAGCTGTTGAGTGATTTCTACCAAAAGGTCCCAGAAGTAAACATCATGAATTAGTCTCTCTCTAGACTAATGAAGTATAGATATTTCATAGACATGTATATATGTAAATTGTACATAAATTACATATAATATTAGTATAATATACTACCCATTGTTTTTTAACACCTATGTATTAGAAAAACATTAAGGAAGGGAGAACAAGAATTAAAATTGTGAGCTATAACTATCTAATAAAACATACTCTGACTTCTAGCCTTGAGTAAAACATCATTATCCTCCTTCACTCCATGTTCAAATGCTGTTAGTTGCCCCAATCAGCAGCTGTAACCAGAGGACAGGATGATTCATTTCTCCTATAGCCAGATCTGTGAGGTCAGAAGACAAAAATGACAAAGGGCACCCAAGAAAAGTTCACTGTGTCTCAAAAATCTGCAGACAAGAGAGGGTGAGAATAAGTTTAGCCTGTTTATCACACACTGGAATTCAACTCAAGTCAGTTCACATCTATCTCCTATTTGTTGTCAACGTATACAGCCTGCTCCGTGAAAACTGACACCAATGTTGGCAAAATACAACAAAGCTTCCTTTCTGACATGTCAAATGGATTTAATAAAAAAAAAAAAGAAAAAGAAAACCTGAGCTCCAAGAACACGTAGCTTAGAGAACTGCAGACAATTAGCTTGCTGTAACATCTCTCCCATAGCTGCTAAAAGGCTGATTTCAACCTGTAAGGCTTTCTGGGCCCCGTCGGCCGGCACCTCCCGCGGGCTTCAGGGCCCCGGATTACGGGAGACAATGCATCGAGAGCGCAGAGCGGCTGCGGGCGCTGGAGGACGCCTTCACGATAGTTGCTTCCAGGGAAAGGCACGCGAGTGTTATTTTAACGGCGAGGGTCACTTACTCTGTCACAGCGGTGTTGCTGAAGGAATTATCCTGAAGGCTGAAACAGAAGCAAGAGAACATCAGCCAGGTCCGGCCGGGGCGCCGTCTCCCTGCCAGCTCTCCGGGAGTCAGAGCTCGCACGCAAACATGGCATGGCACGGCGAGTCTCCGGGCTCGGCCGGCGCGCTCGCGCTCCCTCGGGCCGCCGTCTGCACATGCTCGCTACGGCACCCCCAGCCGGGCCCGGCCGCACGCGCCGACCACAAAGCCCGGCAGCCCCGAGGCTGCGGGGACGCAGCTGGGCGGGGCGCGGCGGGGCGCGGCGGGGCGCGGCGGCCGGGATCCCCGCGGGGGGCGCCCGGGGGCTCCCGCGGCCCCGGCCTCGCCAGCCCCGCGCCGCGCCGCGCTCCGGCCCGGCCCGCGGTGCCCGCCCCCCCCCCCCCCCCCCGCCCCGGGCTGGCGGCGGGGAAGCCCGGCCGTCTGTGCCTAGGTGCCGAGACCGTGGGGCACCGGCTTTCTTCCCGACGTCTCCTGCCAATTTTAGAGCTACCTACCCCCTCTAGGGCTGGAGGCTGGCAGACATTCATCCGTCGGGAGGGAACGAGGACGGGGAGGAGGACAGAGCTGCTGTTTTCGCTCTGTGTGCGTGTGTGTGCGTGTGTGCGTGCGTGTGTGTCTTGCTTTTTATTGCCCTAGAAAAAGAGGGACCTTCCAGGAGGGCTCCGTGCACCGCACCCGCTCTGCCGGCCCCGCCGTTTCAGTCCCGGAGGGGAGCGCCCGGCCCGGCGCACACGGCTGTGAATGAGCCCACGCGGGGCGAGGGGAGCATTTATTCCCGGCAGTTCTGGCTACTGGGGGGCCGCGGGGTGGGGGGGTGCTACGCCCTGAGTAGCCCGGCCGAGCTGCGCTCCCAGCGCTCCCGCAAAGGGGAGAGCTGGAATCCACAAATGCCCTCCCCTTTAGAGAAAGGCGGATGCTGGGGAGGGGAAGGCTGCGGGCCCCACTCGCTCGCTCCCCTGGGGATGTTCGTCCTGCCCCCCTTCCATTGTTCCTTTCTCCTGCCGGCTTGACCTTGATAAGAAATGAACAGTCATCAGTGAAAGATGCTGATTTTGATTCTTGAATTTAAGTTGATTCCTCAGCCCCCCTTTTTTAATCTCTCGGCTCCCAGAAGCGGCCAACATGGTGTGTTTTAGTCCAAACCGTATCAGGCGGGGACTTCATTGATAACAACAAACCTTCAAATGTTTACTTTTGGATAATTAGAAAAATTACCCAAAGCTTGGTAATAAGGAGGGAAGGCATGACCTTTCAGTGTCACACTGAGGCATTGTTTCACAGATCCACCCGAGGCCTGCTTCCTTCTCTAGGAAAATGTACTTGTGTTCAAGGTTGCGGCTCACCATTGGTTAGACCTCAGACACTGGAGTTAGGTGTGAAGTTGTACATTTTGTCCGATCTGTCCAGAGAAGAATATAACCTAAGTGTTTATGATATTATTGCATTGTACAACTTTAATCAATTTTGTACCTAACCTAAGAATCTTTATACGAATAGTTTTCTAAATGCCTGGAAAAATTCAGATTATCTTGGTTCCAAAGCAACACTATCTTATAGGTTCCCCATTAATAAATTTATATATATATATATATATATATATATATATATATATGAATCCCTAAACCACCTACTGCCTCATATGAGCTAGGTTCAGGAGTGTCAGACATAGCCTCGTCACTATATAAATGTATTCGTTATTTAGCTGTCACAAACTGAGGTCTTTCCTGACTTTGGGAAGTGAACAAGGGGTAGTGGAAAGGGAGGTGGGCTGGGGGATGGGGTGACTGGGTGACCCGCACTGAGGGGGGCACTTAAGGGGATGAGCACTGGGTGTTATGCTATATGTTGGCAAATCGAACTCCAATAAAAAAATATACAAAAAATAATAATAATTCCAGAATGTGAGCAGCCTTCCAAAAAGAAAAAAATTGAGGTCTATTCTTTCTATTTTACTGAGACCAATAAAGGTAAGTCTATATCCAGTGCTCTTGGCACTGCTGTAAAGATTTGAAGGTTGTCAGTGTTCAGAAACCCCTTTTACTCATTGTCTATGGTGCTGATTCCTCGTGTTCTAATGCAGAGAATGATCATACTTTTCTCACTAAGTGTTCTCAGTGATCCATTTGAAATGGGAAAATGTTACACTTTAACTTTGAAACAGGACTTGAACAATATGAAATAAGGTGGGGCCGTTTGCAAATAACATAACAACTATGTAAAAAATAAGTGCAGGTGTTCAAAAATGTCCACAGGAAAGGAATAAGAATTTTCAGCAGCTCATGAATAGTATGGACCTAAATTAGATTTTAGCAGGTACTCTTATGCATTGAAAACAATTTGTTGATATAGCTGATTTTACTTAAAAAACAAAAATGTTCCAGAAAAAAAAAACCTCTTATGGGGAGTATATACAATCAACCACTTTTTTACTTCTTAGCCAGTTCTTCTAACATATTAGTTTTCGTCTTAAATTAGACGTAGAAGTTATTTTTATAGTGTCTGGCGCTTTATTTTGTTTTAATATTTTGTATTATCCAACTAGGAATAGAGCAATACTGATGAATAATCATTCACCATCTGGTTATTCTGGAGACCCCAGGTGACCAAACAGCAGCTTAAAGTGAGCTCAAAAAGACAAGCAGAAAAAAAACTATTGGCATTCTGGAAGAAGTTAAGTTTTAGATGAATGTTTCCCAAGGTGTCCTCAGTGGAATTCCAGTTTCCCAAATGGTCCAGGAAAAGAAAAAAGAGTGTTACATGGTCAAAATTAAGTTTTTGAAAGGATGTACAGCTGACCCTTGAACAACATGGGTTTGAATGTACAGACTTTTTCTGGGTGGAGGGGATAAATATAGTACTATAATGTACCTTTCTTCCTTATGATTTTTTTAATTAATTAATTTATTTATTTATTCATGACAGAGAGAGATAGAGAGGGGCAGAGACACAGGCAGAGAGAGAAGCAGGCTCCATGCAGGGAGGCTGACGTGGGACTCGATCCAGGGTCTCCAGGATCACACCCTGGGCCGAAGGCGGCGCTAAACCGCTGGGCCACCGGGGCTGCCCTCCTTATGATTTTCTTTTTTTTTTTTTTTAATTTTTATTTATTTATGATAGTCACACAGAGAGAGAGAGAGAGAGAGAGAGAGGCAGAGACACAGGCAGAGGGAGAAGCAGGCTCCATGCACCGGGAGCCCGACATGGGATTCCATCCCCGGTCTCCAGGATCGCGCCCTGGGCCACAGGCAGGCGCTAAACCGCTGCGCCACCCAGGGATCCCCAATCCTTATGATTTTCTTAATAACATATTCTTTTTTTCTAGCTTACTTTGTTGTAAGAATGCATATAATACATATAACATACAAAATACATGTTAATTGACTATGTTATCAGTAAGGCTTCCAGTCAACAATTGGCTATTAATAAAGATTTAAGGAGTCAAAAGTTACACATGAATTTTCAACTGTATGGAGGTCAGTGCTCCTAACCCCCACATTGTTCAAAAGTCAACTGTATATTATAAATCCACAATGCACATTACACAGCAAAAAAAGTGTTCCTATTTTAGCCTGTTTTATTTTAGCCTGTTACTTTTTAGCCTGTTTTATTTTATTTTTAGTTTTTTATTTAAATTCCCGTTAATTCACATACATTGTAATATTAGTTTCAGGTGTACAATATAGTGATTCAACACTTCTATACAACACCTGGTGCTCATCATGGACAAGTGCACATCCCCATCACCTATTTCACCCATCCCCTCACCCCCCTTCTTCTGGTAACCATCAGATTGCCCTCTGTAGTTGAGAGTCTGATTCTTGGTTTGTTTCTCTCTCTCTCTCTTCCCCTTTGCTCATTTGTTTTATTTCTTAAATTCCACATATGAGTGAAATTGTATAGTATATATCTTTTTCTGACTGACTTACTTCCCTTAGCATAACACTCACTAGCTCCATCCACATCATTGCAAATGGCAAGATTTCATTTTTATGGCTGAGTAATATTCTTTTGCATATATATCACCTATTCTTTAGCCATTCACTAGCTGATGGACACTTGGGCTGTTTCCATAATTTGGAAACATATTTTAGATAATGCCGCTACAAACATAAGGGTGCATGCATCCCTTTGAATTAGTATTTTTGTACCCTTTAGATAAATACCTAGTAGTGCAATTACTGGATCATGGGTAGTTCTGTTTTTAGCTTTTTGAGGTAATTCCATACTGTTTCACTGAGTAGCTGCAGCAGTTTGCAAAAAAAACTATTTCATCTTTTTTAACCAATATTTTTCTCAAACTCTTTGAAGACCCAACAATCTTTGTTAAATATATTATCTATTAACATCACGTTGAATTAAGAATTTTGAGGAAAGAGTTCCTGAGTATATCAGGGAAAAACTGCAAAAACAGATTCACTGGTATAATTATTTATTGAACAATATGTGAATAACCAAGTGATATTACATGCTTGTCACTGTTCCATAGCTATGAACAAGACAGATATTGCCTCTATCGTCAAAATTATTTTGAGTAAATGCGTATGTATGTGTGTGTGTGTATATATGTATATATAACATACAGTGTATATACAATGATATGTACAACCTTATTTTTTAAGTGGAACAAGGGGAAATGAAGAAGCTGGATTTGAATATGGCTATTCTATTTACATGTTAGAAGTTTCAATGTTTTACTTTTTCTATCAGTACTCTTAAAACCAACATCTGAATTTCAGATTTAATAACTATAGTTTTTTATTGTAATTGAAAAAAATATTAATTCTAGTGTACTGGCTTGACTATATGCAAAATATAAAGCAATAATGTAGTGGTCAAGAAAGAAATTTCTAGAGTTGCCAGAGTTTAAGACCCACCAGTTAGTAGTAGTTGGAACTCAATCACTCCATGCCTCAGTTTTCTCATCTGTACGGTGAAGACAATAAAGACCTATCTTACGGGTTCTAATGAAGATTAAATGATATGACTGAAAACAACAAAAAAAGGCCAGTGGTTGCTCTTAGCATCATCATTTTCATTATTATGATAATAACTAAGAATATATAAACTTAAATGTTAGAACAGGATGAATAAACTGCTATGCTTAGGCAGTAGGTTTACAGAGGGTATTTTCTTTCTATTTTCTATAATGGCTTAGTATTTAATATATTTTTTAAAAGGACAATAAAAATGAAAACTTCACTAAATGTTGATGGGCTGCTCTTAAAATGAAACGAGCTCCATCCAGAATGGCTTTGTGCTCACTTTACAACTCTTTGATTTACAATACTTGCACATCTCTGGAGGAACATTCAATTCTGAGAAATCACTTTCTGCTAGACACTGTGGCAGGGAGCCAGAATCTTTACAATGCCAGGAAGTCAACAGAGTTGCCTGCTTTACTGGCCTGGACACTAACTTGTAGCTTCCTATCAAGACTCTTGGGAATAACTGAGCTTCCCTGTGGAAAGAGAGGACTTTTGCCCAAAAAGATAATTTTCCAAAAAGAATACTCTCCTGAATCATTGTCCTCTAATCTTTTCTCTTACCAGCCCCAATATTTGAGGCTGTGACCAGAGAGCCCTCATTATCTGAGTGATCAACATCTAAGCTCCTAAAGATTCAAAGATGCCCAACAAAGCAAAGTCATGATAGCAAAAATATAAACTGATGGCCAACTGGTTGATACTGGTCTCCATTCAAACACCTCTCCCTAATTAATGCTAGCATATAGCAAGTCCATTGTTGTCTAACAATCTCCCTCTGATTCATCTGACAATAGAACACAGATACAATGTAAACTGATTCCAAATGAAATTTTAGGATCTCATGAAATCAGTGGAAGTGATGTCAGAGAATGGTTTGAATTGCATTCAAAACCAGTGACAAGTAAAGTTTTGGCAGTAACAATCAAAGAATATAAAATTAACAAAGATAGTGGCATGTTAATTTCAAAGGGAATGAGTTTAATATTAAAGGATTAAGAGTGGCCCTTGGAAAAATTTATGAAAATCTTAATCTTGTAAATGCTGTCTTTTATAATTATGCAATGAGTATCAAATCTAAGGTGAAAGTTATCCTTTTGAGCTATTAATGTTTTTTAGAAAAAAGTGCATATAACCTCTCCAATTGACATGATTTATTCTTTATCGTTTCCAGGAATTACAATTATATCCATAGTATAAGTTAAGAATATCTTCATAATTTCTTTACTACTTACCATGACCTACCTTATGCACCCTGGTCCTGGAGACAATTTTGAAATTAGCTCCAACCATTTGGCCTCTCTGCTGCTATTACAGCAGGTGAACTTGATACTTCCCTAGGACTGTAGCACTTGCTATTTCCTATTAGGAACACCCCAGACCTATTTAAATGTGCTTCACCCAGGGAGCTTCCCTGACTTCATTCTCTAAATCAGCAGCTTCCATCACTTTATTTTGCTTTATTTTCTTCATAAGAGCTGTTGCTACTTGATATCTAGTATGGTTTGTCTATTTGTGTTATAACTACCTCCCCCACTAGAATGGGTAGGATTTGGGAGTCTTATTCACCACTCTAACTAACCTCAGAGCCATAAATGGTGTCTACCATAGTAGCTACTCAGTAAATATTTATGTAATGAAATGGAAGGAGTGAATATTTAGCTTCATTTTTTTAAAGATACTGTTCTATTCACCTCCTTACTTTTTCTATTTACTTTGAAATAGTAGTTTCTGTTTTAAGTGATTCATTGTAAGTGGGTTTTGTCCAAGACAAGTTATCCTCAGGTAATGAGGCTTTCCTGTATTAGAAATTCCTTCCTTTGCCTTACAGGGATAACAAAGAGATTTCATGCCATTATGCAAGATTGATGATACTGGCCGCCCAGAACATTATTTATTCCTGAGGTAGGGACCAACCAGAAAATGCTGGGATTGTTTGCCATGGGAAAGGATGGGGGCATCATAGTGGAATTATTGACCTAGAGCAACCTATCAAAACATAAATTTAGAGGAGAAAAACACATTTATTAGCTCTTGCCTTGAATTAATTTTCAGATAACCAAATACATACTTCCAGTTGATGTGATTCTCAGGAGTCTCAGAAGTTATCTGATATCACTGTTTTTTAGTACCTAAACTTGTACTAGGACAATTCCCAACTCTTACTTGAAACCCTCAGGGACAAGAAATTCACACCTCATAAAAGTCCTTTATTGGACTTCTCTAATTCTTGAAAAAAAATTTTTTTTCCATTTCAGTTCTCTACTTCTTCTTATTACTTCCACCTCTGGCTGAATACCTCTAAAAATTAATCTGCCCTATCTTTTGGTCCACTGGTCACATATTCCCCTTCCTGCTGTAGATTCTCATTTGGCATGACTTTGAATCCCTTCACATCCCTCTTGGTCATGCAGCATTGGATAATCTGTGATGTCTTCTGAAAGTGCAATCACTATGCTGGACATATTACTCCAGGTGAAGTTTGTTCAGTGAAGAGTGAAATCCAGTTTTATCTCTTTCTTTTTACCATTATACTCTTTGCATGTGGCCCAAGATCAATGTAAGTGGTCTGGGTAGTTGCATCATACCAGAGACTCAGACTGTTGGAGTCAGTTGCTACTCCATATCCACATCAATGCCATCCAGAAGGAGGGTAATTGGTTTGTTGAACCAAGTTCCAGCTTTTCATATATGCCTATGAAATTCTATGTTGTTTGATCTGACATTTCATGCTACTGAATACAATCTTTCAAAATCTTTTACAATATATATTTTAGCAAAAATTATATTCACTATCCCTCCCAGTTTAATATAATCAGTACTCTCTGGATATAGTCCCCCCAGAAACTTGGAGGATACAATAAATATACTTTTATTCAATGCATAATTTTTAAGAATTATATAAATCAGAGAAGGCATATTAAATAATTATTTAACATATTAAAACTTAGAATATTTGAAATTATTTTACTTTAGGGAAGATAGGTAGGAAAAAAAGAAATGATGAAAAAGGGCTTTGGCTAAATTTTGGGGTGGTGCTAGGGTGAGAGACAGCAAAGTGGGGGCCTTAGGGTTACCAGGTAAGAGCTTGAAGACACGAATCACTTCAAGGTGAGAATGACATTTTTATCCTTTTCAGCACTCTCTTCTTCCAACAAAGTGATATATTTGAAGCTTTGGTCAAACACAGATAGCAATTTAATGGGTCATCCAGTTGAGAAGGACAACCTCACACTTTCTTGGGTACACATAAGCAGAACATATCCAAGATATCTGGGGCTCACTCAGCGATTCCTTCTTTGTTCTAGGAAGTAGAAAAGGTATTTTTCCCTCCATTATTGCTTCTACACTTTCAAAGAGAAATTTCTAAGTTTGTTTTTCCTTTTCTCATGGTTCCCTTTAGCTACTTTTCTGTTTTTAAGTCTTAATAGCATCATTTCTTTATACATGGTCTCTGAGCTTTGGCCCATGTCAACCTGCACACATTTCAACTGGTAATCACCTTTGTTCACAACAATATTTGGCATCTCTTTAAAATTCTAATCCATGGGCATTGTTTGGGTTAAGTTACTTTCATGACTTAAAACAACCATTTTATTTTGCTCTTGATTTTGAGAGTCACGAATTTTGGAGGAGTTCACCTAGGCAGTTCATCTGTGATCCATGTAGTGTCAGGCTAAAGCAGGTGGGGCTGGAGGACTGCCTTCCAAAACGGCTGCTTCACTCACATAGCCAATAACTCAATGCTTGTTGACCTCTCTCACATGGCATATCAACCTTCAGTGCCTCACTGAGTGGCTTGACCTCCTTACAGTATAATGGTCTGTGGGCAACCCATCTTCTTACATGGCAGCTGATATCCAAAAGACCATGGCAGAAGCTGCCAGTTCATTTATAGATTTGGCTTAGATGGTATAATATCTCTTCTGCCATACTCTGTTGGTCAAAGGCAGATACAAGTCAGCGTGGATTCAAGGGCAGGATAATAGACAACCCAATGGTGGAGTGTCAACAGACAAAGAATTTCTAAACATTTTTAAACTGCCACAGATAATAACACCAGATATTTATAATTTTCATCTCAACAAATCATTAATCTATACTTCTTGGATATATATATATATATATATATATATATATATATATGTATATAACAGCTATTAAAAAGAGAAGTGAGAATTCTGGCATTTTCAAGGAACAAAAAGTGGCTACTTAATTTAGCTAATTCAAGCAACAGTCTTTGCCTGTGCTGTTTTGACACCATGGCATGATGTGATTAACTATGAGGTATGTTGCAACTTGCAAGTCATTTGTCAAATATTGACATTTGTGAATAATTTAATTTCTAAATAATAAATTAGAGCTGATCCAAGTTTTTTATACTACAGCATCACTCTTTTACATGCATTCCTAACTGCATTGTTCAGTGGAGATTAAGTTAATTTAATCAACAAGTCTAATGCAAAGACTTGTTGCAGCTTTTGCACTAGCTGCTTGTAACCCTGGCACACAGATGGACGATTCCATACCCCAGCCATCATCCATCTTGTATGGCTTAGAGGAGAAAAAAGAGATTAAGAACTACTAGCTTGAAGCATGTTGCTGATGAGCCACTATTAGCCAGCTAGGTAAAAACTGGATAAAATCCAAATATGGAGCAATTGTGACCTTTTTTTGCTCAGCAGTAGTACAGAAAAATCTTACAGTCTTGTCTTCCCTTTACTTTGTCCTTGCCCTTCTCCTTTCTGCCTTTCTCTCTCCACCCCCCAGCTGTCTCCCTAGCAGGCTCACAAATGTGGGCTCATGAAACTTAGTAAAATGTATTAGCTACCAATTATACTGGAAAAATAACTCAAAGTCCTACTTTGCTGAAGTTGGTCAGGAATACTGTTTACTGGTACTGAAAACAGCAGATGTATTTATAGTTCCAAAAGCATAATGTCTCACTCCACAACTATTCCTAAATACTAAGTGCATACTAGTATAAAATAATATTTGCCCCTGTCACTTCCTTGAGACAATGACTTAGCTCCATAGCTCCATCTTCCATGGATGTTATGAGCTACTCATCATATGTAGACAGTTTATGCACATCCAGAGAAAGCCGCATTCCCTTGGGCCCTGGAGCAGTCGGAGCTGCTGTGTTTCTATATTTGGTATCAATCCCTCAGCACAGGATTCGACTCAGGTCACTGCTGGACCTGTTGTCACTGGGCTTGACTTTGCAAAGAAACCAACTAACTTCTTAATGGTCCTCAAAAAAATCATTAAAAATTAATGGTAATATTGAGACTTTCAACCAAAATAGTAAATATAGAGTCCTACAACCAATAGGACATGGATTATGCCACAAAACTAATTAGATATGGTCAATATAATGAGCAAAACTAAAATATTCAGAATTGAGTTACAAAGAAAGTTAAATTTTGAAATGTATATCACCCATCAGAGGTAGTTTTCATCAACAACTAAAATGTTGAAAGCTTAAATGCCTAAAGAATAGCATAACACAGGAAAAAGTACAAACAGGGAATTCTGGGGCCTGGAAATGCCTCAGTTCTACCATTCACAGATTCAACCTGTATAGTAAATAGCTAAACCTTTCATGACTTCAGTGTCCTAAATATAAGGAAGATAGATTTGATGGGTTTTAAAGGCTTTCTCAGCTTAAAAATACTGTGATTCTTGGGAAATGTCAAAAGTAAAGTTGCATGGAGATTTTCCCAAGACAGCAGAGGAGTAGGAGACCTTAGTTTTGTCTGGTCCCAGGAATTCAGTTAGATAGCTATTAAATCCTTCTGAACACCTGCAAACTCAATCAGAGATCTAAGAAAAGAATAGCTGCAACACTGTGAATAGAAAAGGGACCCCTTTCTGCAACGCAGGAAGTGCAGAGAAGTGAATCCCGGGTGATCAAAGGGAAGATAAACTTTGGAGGCAAGCAGCCTTCAACCGCCTACTTCCGGAAAGTAATAAGAGCAGTGGAGCACAAAATCAGAATCTGCTCTGGGGAGGCATGTACCCACCTGAAAGGCATTCAGGTGGCTAAATTGGGGGTAGAATTGTAGGGAGTAGAGTCTTAGGATCCCTGGGATCACAGAGAGACCTGGGGTACCTGAGTGCAGCAGAGTTCCCAGACATCGGACTGGGGAAGCTGACTGTAATCAGTGAGCCCGGGAATGGGCTTTCAGTTTGGGATTGCCATAAACCACAAAGCAGGGCACAGTCCCAGTGATTCCTACCCAAGCAGGGGCCTAGTGAGTGGTAGAACTGGGGAGACCCTATTTCCTCCCCTGGGAAGAGTGGAGCAGGTGCACACAAGCAGGAGTCTGCAGGGTTTGGAGATTCCAATGGGGGCCACATGCCTGAGATAGATAGGCTCAGTCACAGGCTGGGTGAGCATGGAGTGCAGACAGAGACCAGGGAGACAGGAGGAATTGACTGCTTTTCCCTGAGGGTGCACTGAGGAGTGGGACCCAAGCCCTCGGCTCAGGGGCTAGAGATTGGGGCCATTTTCACTCTCCTCCTCTAAAGTGGCATGGAAAGCCTTCAGGAACAAGAGCTACCTAGAGCAATCTGGAGCAGATTACTGAGCCTGGCCGCCTGGGAAGAGCACTGCAGTTCTACTGGGGCAACGGCCTCTCCCTCAGAAAATCAATCAGAACTTCCGGCAAGACTATTTGCCAATCATTGAGAACTAGGACGTCTGGGTTGCTCAGCGGTTGAGCGTCTGCCTTTGGCTCAGGGCGTGACCCCAGGAATCGAGTCTGGCATGGGGCTCCCTGCATGGAGCCTGTTTCTCCCTCTGCTTATGTCTCTGCCTCTCTCTCCCTCTCTGTGTCTCTCATGAATAAGTAAATAAAATCTTAAAAAAAAAAAAAAAAAAAGAGAGAACTGCAAAACTCCAGCATTAGGGGAATAGAGCATATAGAATTCATGGGGTTTTCTCCCATGATACTTTAGTTTTCCAATTTTGTGGGGATTTTTTCATGTTTTTTTTTCTTTCCTTTTTCAGCCAATTTCTTATTTCATTATAGTTAATGCTGTATTTTCATTGTATTTAATTTTATTTTTGTACATATATCTTTTTTTCCTTTACAATTTTGGGATGCAGTTTCTTCTAACAGACCAAAATACACCCAGAATCTACTATATGGCTCTGTTCCCTTCACCTGTCTGATCATATTCACTTTTTCCTTCTTCTATTTTTTTTTTGTTTTGTTAAAGTCTTTTGTAAATTTTCATCTTTACAGTTAACATTATATCCTGTCAATGTATTAAATTTTTATTATTACATACATGTTTACCTTTCTTTATAATTTTTAGATGTAGTTTCTTCTAACAAATCAACCAAAATACACTCAGGATATAGTGTATTGCTCTGTTTTGTCCACCATGTCTGTTTATATTCCTTTTGTTTGTTTGCTTTTGTCTTTTAATTTTCATGTTTTTATAGTCACATTCTATCCTTCCATAAAAATGTATTGCTCTGTTTTTTTCACTTGTCTGATTATATTCTTTTTTGATTTTTTTTCTTAATTTTTTTTGTTTTGTTTTAGGTCTCTTCTGACTTGTTTAGTGTATATTCCTCTGGGGTTATTGTTGCCATTTAGTATTTTGTTCTCTCATTCATCTATTCTTCTCTGGACAGAATGACAAGACAGAGAAACTCAGCTCAAGAAAGATAACAGGAGTCGGTACTGATTACCAGGAACCTAATCAGTACAGAGATAAGTAAGATGTTGGAACTAGAGTTCAGAATAATAATTATAAAAATATTAAGTGGACTCAAAAAAAGCTTAGAAGACACTAAAAAAAAAATCCCTTTCTGGAGAAATAAAAGAACTAAAATTTAATCAAGTCGAAATAAAAAAGGCTATTAAGAGACATAGTCAAAAATGGAGACTCTAACTGCTAGGATAAATGAGGCAGAGGAGCGAATTAGTGACATAGAAGACAAAAGGATGAAGAATAAAGAAACTGAGAAAAAGAAATAAAAAACTATTGGATCACGAGGGTAGAATTTAAGAGATAAGTACATGAGGGTAGAATTTAAGAGATAAGTAATACCATAAAGCAAAACAATATTAGAATAATTGAGGTGCCAGAATAGAAGGGAGGGGGCAGAAGGTATATTGGAGCAAATTAGAGAAGATAATTTCCTTAATCTGCAGAAGAAGACAGGCATCCAAGTCCAGGAGGCACAAAGAACCCCCCACAAAATCAATTTAAAAAAAGGCAAAAAGGCAACACCCACACACATAACAGTGAAACTTGCAAATCTCAGAGATTAAGAGAAAATCCTGAAAGCTGCTCAGGACAAGAGGTCTGTAACCTACAAGAGTAGAAACATTAGACTGGCAGCATACCAATCCACAGAGACCTGTCAGGACAGAAAGGACTATCATGATATATTCAGGGTGCTGAATGAGAAAAAATATGCAGCCGAAAATACTTTATCTAGCTACAATCTCATTCAAAATAGAAGAGATAAAAAGCTTCCAGGACAAACAGAAACTAAAAGAATTTATGATCACCAAACTAGTCCTACAAGAAATATTAAAAAGGATCCTTTTAAGTGAAGAGAGAGCCCAAAAGTAACAGGCCAGAAAGGACCAGAGACAGAAACAAGGACTTTATAGGTAATACAATAGCACTAAATTCGTATCTTTCAATAGTTACTCTGAATGTAAATAGGCTAAATGCCTCAATCAAAAAACAGGGTATCAAATTGGATAAAAAAGCAAGACCAATCAATATGCTGTCTGCAAAAGACTCATATTAGACCCAAAGACACTTCCAGTTTTAAAGTGAAGGGGTGGAAAATCATTTATCATGCTAAAAGACATCAAAAGAAAGCTGGGGTGGTAATTCTTATATCAGACAAATTAGATTTTAAACCAAAGAGGGTAATAAGAGATGAGGAAGGACACTATATCATAATAAAGGATCTTTCCAAAAGGAAGATCTAACAATTGTAAATATTTATGCCCCTAACATGGGAGCAGCAAATTGTATAAGCCAATTAATAACAAAATTAAAGAAACACGTTGATAATAAAACAATAATAGTAGGGGACTTTAATACCTCCCTCACAGCAATGGACAGATCGTAAGCAGATCAAAAAAGGAGATAAGGGCTTTGAATGACACACTGGATCAGATGGACTTCACAGATATAGTCAGACTATTCCATCCTAAAACAACAGAATACACATTTTTCTTGAGTGCACATGGAGAATGCTCCAGAGCAGATCATATTTTGGGTCAAAAATCAGGTCTCAACTAGTACCAAAAGATTGGGATCATTCTCTGCATATTTTCAGACCACAATGCTTTGCACCTTGAACTCAATCACAAGAGGAAATTTGGAAAGAACTCAAATGCTTGGAGACTAAAGAGCATCCTGCTGAGGAATAAATGGATCAACTAGAAAATCAAAGAAGAATTTTTAAAATTCATGGAAACAAAAAATGAAAACACAACTGTTCAAAACCTTTGGGATGCAGCAAAGGTGGTCCTAAGAGGGAAGTATATAGCAATATAAGCCTTTCTTGGACGAATACCCACCATTTGCTTTGATGTGGATGGAACTGGAGGGTATTATGCTGAGTGAAAAAGTTGATCAGAGGACAATCATCATATGGTTTCACTCATACATGGAATATAAGAAATAGTGAGAAGGATTGTAAGGGAAAGGAGGGGAACTGAGTGTGAAAAATCAGAGAGGGAGACAAACCATGAGAGACTCCTAACTCTGGGTAACAAACAAAGGGTTGCAGAAGGGGAGATGGGTTGGGGAATGAGGTGACTGGGTGATGGGCACTAAGGAGGGCACATGATGACATGAGAGCACTGGGTGTTATACTATATGTTGGCAAATTGAATGTGTAAATGTAAAAAATAATAAAAAATGCATAAACTAAAATTAAAAAGCAATATAAGCCTTTCTCAAGAAACTAGAAAAGTCTCAAATACACAAACTAACTTTACATCTAAAGAGGCTGGAGAAAGAACAGCAAATAAAGCCTAAACCCAGCAAGAGAAGAGAAATAATAAAGATTAGAGCCGAAATCAATTAAATAGAAACCAAAAGAACAGTAGAAGAGATCAACAAATCTAAGAACTGGTTCTTTGAAAGAATTCACAAGATTGATAAACCCCTGGGCAGATTTATCAAAAAGAAAAGAGAAAGGACCAAAATAAGTAAAATTATAAATGAAAAAGGATAGATCATAACCAACACCAAAGAAAAAGAAACAATTATAAGAACATATTATGAGCAACTATATGCCAACAAATTAGGCAATCTGGAAGAAATGAATGCATTCCTATAAACATATAAACTACCAAAACTGAAAGAGGAAAAAATGTAAAACCTGAACAGACCCATAACCAGCAAAGAAACTGAAGCAATAATCAAAATCTCCCAACAAATAAGAGCCCAGGGCTGGATGGCTTCCCAGGGGAATTCTACCAACATTTAAAGAAGTTTTAATACCTGTTCTTCTGAAGCTGTTTTAAAAAATAGGAATGGAAGGAAAACTTCCAAACTTTCAATAATGCCAGTATTACCTTGACCCCAAAATCAGACAAAGACTCTACCAAAAAGGAGAATTACAGATCAATATCCTTGATGAACGTGAATGCAAAAATTCTCACCAAAACACTAGCCAATAGGATCCAACAGTATATTAGAGGGATTATTCACCACAACCAAGTGGGATTTATTCCTGGACTACAAGGATGGTTCAACATCTGCAAATCAATCTATGTGATACACTACATTAATAAAAGAACCATATGATCCTCTCAATAGATGTCCAAAGAGCATTTGACAAAGTACAGCTCCTTTCTTGATTAAAACTCTTCATAGTGTAGGGATGGAGGGAACATACCTCAATATCATAAAAGCCATCTATGAAAAGCCCACAGTGAATATCATTCTTAATGAGGAAAAACAGAAGTTTTCCCCTGGGTCAGGAACACGACAGGGATGTTCACTCACCACTGTTGTTCAACATATTACTAGACATCCTACCCTTAGCAATCAGACAACAACAAGAAATAAACGGCATCTGAATAAGCAAAGAAGTCAAACTCTCATTTTTTGCAGATGATGATACTCTACATGGAAAACCCAGAAGACTCCACCCCAAAATTGCTAGAACTCATAAAGGAATTCAGCAAAGTGACAGGATATAAAATCAACGCACAGAAATCAGTTGCATTTCTATTTACTAACAATGTCTCAGAAGATAGAGAAATTAAGGAGTCAATCCCACTTGCAATTTCACTCAAAATCATAAGATACCTAGGAATAAACCTAACCAAAGAGGCAAAGGTTAGGTTTTCTATGTTTTGTACTCTGAAAACTATAGAATACTCATGAAAGAAATTGAGGAAGTCACAAAGAAATGGAAAAATGTTCCGTGTTCATGGATTGCAAGAACAAATATTGTAAAAATGTCTATGCTACCGAGGGCAATCTATACAGAATGAGAGAAGATATTTGCAAATGGCATATCAGATAAAGGGCTAGTATCCAAAATCTATAAAGAACTTATCACACTCAACACCCAAAGAAAAAATAATCCAATCAAGATATGGGCAGAGGACATGAGCAGATATTTCTCCAAAGAAGACATACAAATGGCCAACAAACATATGAAAAAATGCTCAACATCACTCAGCATCAGGTAAATACAAATAAAAACCTCAGTAAGATATACCTCACACCAATCAGAATGGCTAAAATTAACAAGTTGGAAATGACAGATGTTGGTGAAGATGCAGAGAAAGGGAAACCCTCCTACACTGTTGGTGGGAATGCAAGCTGGTGCAGCCACTCTGGAAAACAGTATGGAGGTTCCTCAAAAAGTTGAAATAGAGATACTTTATGGCCCAGCAATTGCACTATGGGTATTTACCCCAAAGATACAAAGGTAGTGACCCAAAGGGGCAACTGTACTCCAGTGTTTATAGCAGCAATATCCACCATAGCCAAACTATGAAAGGAGCCCAGATATCAATCAACAGATGACTGGATAAGGAAGATGTGGTATATGTACACTGGAATAGTATACTCCACCATCAAAAAAAAGAAAAAAGAAAAAAGAAAAAAAAGATCTTGCCATTTGCAATGGCATGGATGGAACTAGAGGATATTATGCTAATAAGTCAATCAGAGAAAGACAATTATCTTATGATCTCATTCATAGGTAGAATTTAAGAAACAAAATAGAGGATCAGAGGGGGAAAGAGGAAAAAATAAAACAAAATGAAATCAGAGATGGAGACAAACCATAAGAGACTTTTAATCATAGGAAACAAACTGAGGGTCACTGGGGGCGGGGTGGGGGGGAACAGAGAGATGGAGTAACTGGGTGATGGATATTAATGTGGGCATATGATGTAATGAGCAGTGGGTATTATATAAGACTGATAAATCACTGATCTCTACCTCTCAAACCAATAATGCATTATATGTTAATTACTTCAATTTAAAATAAAAAAGAAACCACAATAGGAAACAAATTAAGCTGCATGACCCATTTTTATAAAAAGGAAAGAATATAGGAAGGAAGGGGGGAAGGGAGGGAAGGAGAGAGGGGAAAGAAAAAAAGAGAAAAGAGGGAGAAAGAAAAGATGTATATATATATGGACAAAAATATTGAAGTTAGAACCCTACCCTAGGCAATGACCACATCAACACAATAAATGACTTATGAAAGTAGTTAAGGGCTGACTCAGGGTTAAGACTTTGAATATATGGTATTAAAATACTACTAGGTGGGTAAATTGGTTTCTGTGTCTAGCCTATAACTCCACCATTCTTGAAGTTATTTCTATGGAAGAAAGCTAAAGGGACTAAGATGACATCTCTGTCTCTCCCCACACCACCCCCATTATAATCATTGAAAGTCTGGAAGTAGATATGGAGGAAGGGAAATGTTTGGAAGCTACTAAAGTCATAGAGAAGGCTCAAGTGGAGAAAAATAAGGATTATAAGAGGTATCAAAGGACGTAAGGAAAGAAATGATAGAAAAACTATATGTAGATATTAAGAAGCACTGGGGGTGCCTGATTTCCAAGCAGGCCCTGAAATTCTCTCAACTGCCTGGGTCCTGTGCTATTTCACACCCTAACGATCCCCTTACGTATTTGTTACTCTCCTTCTTCCTACCATCATGAGAAATGACAGTGAGGAAGTCTGGAGTGAACACTATTAAGAATCGATCATATGCTCATAACAGCCTGGGATCTGTCTTATACCATTCATGAGTGGGCAGGGATATTTTGTTGTGATGTATATTATCAAGGATTGAGTTGGAATTTCATGTTCACACTCAAATTGAAGGAGGTCTTGTCACAAGGTTGTAAGGTGCTGATACCAGGGCTGCATTTTCCAGTCTACTTACCACATTGTCTTGAGCTCTCATCACTCACTCAGCAGTTCCCTTCCTTGGCCTATAGCCCAACTACCTTTTAATTTAAGGATTTTAGCTTGCTTTTGCTTTTTCTTTTTTTTTTAACTTTTCCAACATATATGGAAGTAGAAAAACTAGTATAATAAACTCTGTATGCCTATCACCAAGCTTACCGATTATCAATATTCAGCCAATTCTTTTTTTATATAAATTTATTTTTTTTTTTTTTTTTTTTTTTTTTTTTTTTTAAAGATTTTATTTATTTATTTATTCATGAAAGACTGAGAGACAGAGAGAGAGAGAGAGAGCCAGAGGGAGAAGCAGGCTCCATGCACCGGGAGCCCGACGTGGGATTCAATCCCGGGTCTCCAGGATCGCGCCCTGGGCCGAAGGCAGGCGCCAAACCGCTGCGCCACCCAGGGATCCCTATTTTTTATTGGTGTTCAATTTGCCAACATATAGAATAACACACAGTGCTCATCCTGTCAAGTGCCCACCTCAGTGCCCGTCACCCAGTCACCCCCACCCCCTGCCCATCTCCCCTTCCACCACCCCTAGTTCGTTTCCCAGAGTTAGGAGTCTTTCATGTTCTGTCTCCCTTTCTGATATTTCCACTCATTTTTTCTCCTTTTCCCTTTATTCTCTTTCACTATTTTTTTCTTTCACTATTTTTTATATTCCCCAAATGAATGAGACCATAGAATGTTTGTCCTTCTCCGATTGACTTATTTCACTCAGCATAATACTCTCCAGTTCCATCCACGTGGAAGCAAATGGTGGGTATTTGTCATTTCTAAAGGCTATTCAGCCAATTCTTTTGCCAAAGGCTATCTCCCCCAAAGTATCATCAAAACACTTAATTGGTAAGACAAGGCTGAGTTTATTCTTACCTGATAGAGGAGACTACTACCTTGCCAGAGTCCTCATAGCTTCTTAAAGTAAGAATGGCATAGTTAGTATTTTATGGGATTGTGGAGTCTGGTTTAAGGGGGCATGATTAGGAGGAAGGATCATGATGTGATAATTATGATCCATGGATAAATTAAGGTGAAAATGTGAGGTTAAGGGTTCAAAGAGTCTTGGGGTGTAAATAGTGGTTTTATATTAAAAAGTTAATTAAGTTGTTTGATGTTCATTTCAATGGACTTATGGGAAGTCCCTGAAACAAACAATAAATGTATTTGCAACTTTTTTCTTCCTGAGCAAGAGTACCCTGGAATAGTGAAATCAAATTGATGAGGCAGTGGAATAATAAAGTTATATTGGTAAAACAGCTAAATAATAAAGTCATGTTACTGTACACAGTAAGTTCTGTGGGTGTATGTCTTCTGAGTTCCTGTGTCATCTAGCCCACACTCACTTTTATTGTTGTTATTTGTTAGAGTACTTTAAATTATTGCTTATTATTTAAGGTTGCCAAGTGGTATCCCACTCATATACACAGTCTGTAATTAGGTAACATCTTGAATAACAAAAACTCTCATGTACATGCAATTTAAGAAATTCTTTTTCAATTGTTCTGTTCTTGGTTTTATCAAGATAGCCAAGGAAATAACTCTCATGCTAAGAGTTTACTGTCATACCCTGGAATAAAAAATGTCAAGGACTATTCAGAATCTCAAAGAGCTCTAAATAAAAATCATTGCCTTATTCGGCCAATACCAGTCTAACCCGTGATAACAAGAGCAGAGAACCCCAAGTACAAATTCAATGTGGGCTTTGTGAGGAGTGTGCTGAGTGAAGTAACCTCCTTTTTGGTAAATTAAGCCATTCTTCTAAAGAAAAAATACCGCCTAAAGGAAATGTATCATGGATTTGGACATCTAATTCTTTGGGGTTCCGTAAAAATATAAGTGTATTTAGGCCACAAACATTAATTGAGCACACTTTAGTGCAGGGAAAGGAAGGACTACAAAGAAGGGAAAATCCATCTCTGGATTTTTTAGGAAAACCTAGTTTAGTGGAAAAATGACAATATTTGGAGTCAGATCCACATAATAACCTGGAAGAAATTACTTAACATCTGATTTCTTAATGTTCCTAAGTTTCAAATTCTTGCAAGCTTTTAAGGATGAGAAGAAATAATACCACATAGAGGATAGTGTCTAGAATTTAGTGGGTTTTTTTTTTAAGATTTTATTTATTTATTCATGAGAGACAGAGAGAGAGAGGCAGAGGGAGAAGCAGACTCCCCACAGGGAGCCCAATGTGGGACTCGATCCTGGAATCATGACCTGAGCCAAAGGCAGACTCTCAACCACTGAGCTACTAGAATTCAGTGTATAAATAATTTGTACCCTTAAGGAGACTGATAAAGGCCAAGAATAGGAGTCAGGGCCAGCAGGTTGTGTTAGGGTCTGATCATCTAGGGCCTGTGACACCATGCTTGACTAAATTTTATGCATTGGTGAACACTTCTCAGTGGGATCCTGGTATGAATAGATCTACATTCTGGGAATCTGATTTTGACATCCAATGTCACCCTTAGACTCAATTAAGAAGGGGCTGTGTACTGGGCCATATTTTAAAGGACTCTTAGCCTACACTTGGGGACACGTGGATCCTTTAGGACTTGGCACTCAGCACTGACAATGTGACCGACAGTTAAACATTCACTCCTGCCTCCAGCATTGCTTCAACCTCAGGGAAACATTCCTCCACATCTTTTGCTTTCCATCCTCAAAAAAAAAAAAGTGACTGTGCCCAAATGCCCAGGTAGTTTGAGGGTTTTTCCGCAGGTACTACTCCAGAGTAGGCTGGAGGATTTGAATGACAGAAGAGCTTGGGTAGGGGAAAAGACAAATTAGCTAACTTGTCAATCCTTCCTGTGAGGTAGCTTGAATATACTAGACTCAGGCACAACAGAACATCTCCCAGAGTGCTGAGCACCCATTTTATCTGTCTTCTTTTCTACACATAGTTCTAGAGACAATTGCAAATTAGTGAGGTGTTAGCAGCTGAGGAATATTTTACAATATGAAACATTAGTATAACTTAAATACAGATCAGACTGAACCACATAAAACTGGCATATAAAATTGTCCCTTTATGGATATATTAACCTGCATGATTCAAATAAATACATGTATATCTAAAGACATGCATGCATGAAGCATGGTAGAGCTTCTATGTTACTGTGTGTATCTAAAATTGCTTTAAGACAGTGTAAAAATTAAGGAATAATTAAATTATTTTATAGTATTTCCTATGATAATTTTTTTCCATATGCAATCCTGTTACATGTTTGAACATGATAGGTAAACTTAAGACTTTGATATGATATGTAAAGCTGATTATTTCCAAATTGAAATATTGCTTTAAGCATTTCTTTAACAATTCCAATTGCTATTGTTATAGGGGAATGAAATTTCTCTGAAGTGAAATTAATAAAAAGCTATATAAAAGCCACAAAGCTATATGAAATTCACAACGATGGCATTGCTGAGAACAGGCCATGAGTTATCTGCAAATCTTGGTTATAACAACATAAGTATTTATTTTGGTCAAATAAAAGCAAGAAACAAATTTTATGGTATAAATATAAATGTTATTGATCTTTATTTTACTACTCCTCCAAACATCACTAGTCCCTTCAACGAACAACCATATATGTCAAAAAATAATTGAATTCAGTCATCTTTGGCATTTTGCTGCATTTAATTCTATTAAAACTATAGCTTAAAAGACCTTTGATTTGTTATTATGAAGATATATTTGCCACAGTGAGAGGATAGAATGGATTTTACTTAACAGTTTGTTAACATGTTTTATTACTTTTAAATATCTGTATTCTCCCTCCTGTTCCCTCAGATATTAGGAGCAGGCCTGTTTCCAACAACATCTTTAATCATTAATAATAATTAGTCATTGGCACCTATTTGTGCCAAGTAGATAGAAAAGAATAAATATTTAAAGATAATTCAACCATAGAAGAGGCTCTTGCAAAAGTCTTTAGTTCAAAACCCAGGAGGCTGGCAGGGATCATAAGCCAGTGAAGCGGAGGGAATGAATAACAGGGTGTGGTGGTGATAGCGAGGAACTGGACAGAGTTCATTTTCTGTCTCAAGGACACATCTTTGCTCAGGCTGCAGCCGTTGTTGCCATCAAGAGATATGGGTCAAGGGTGCCTAGGTTACTCAGTCAATTAAGCATTTGACTCTTGGTTTTGGCTCATGTCTTGATCTCAGGGTCCTGGATGGAGCCCTGGCACCAGGCTCTGTGCACAGTGTAGAGTCTGCGTGTTTTCTCTCTACCCCCTTGCAACTTTCCCCACTTGCACATGCTCTCTCTGTCAAATATATAAATAAAATTTTAAAAAGAAGGAGATGTGGGTCAAAGATCTTATGATCTTAAGATCTTATGCTTTTTAAAAAAGTTAGTAATATTGGACAGCCTAGATGGTTCAGCGGTTTAGCGCCGTCTTTGGCCCAGAGTGTGATCCTGGAGACCCAGGATCGAGTCTCAAGTCGGGATCCCTGCATGGAGCCTGCTTCTCCCTCTGCCTATGTCTCTGCCTCTCTCTCTCTCATTCATGAATAAATAAATAAAGTCTTTTTTTTTTAAAGTTAGTAATACAGAATTTTTTACATAATTAGCAATATGGATTAGTTAGTAATATGGATTCTTTACATAAAATCTCTTAATTAGAAATTAATTTTTAAAAACAACGTATCAAACAAATCTATGCTATATGCTATATTTGACCAATACACTACTATTTCACAATTCTCACTTGAGATTGAGGAAGTAGGCACAGGAACCAACACTTGCCTTATGTTCTTTGGCCATTTCTCATTTGTCCTCCTCACTGCTGAACATCTCTTTTCTCCTCCTCCTCCTTTTTCTCCTTTTTCTTACTCTTTTTACTCCTTCTCCTTCTTTCTCTCCCCTACCTTCTCTTTTTCCTCCTCTTTCCAATGTGCCTTTCTCTATTTTTCTGTTCCCACTGTAAAATAGAGCTGCCACACACGGTCACTCAATTTGCAACTGGAAACTAACTAGCCAAGGAAAGAAAAGTCTCTCAGTACTACTACATATAAACAGGGAAAGGAGTTTCTAGAAAATGTGGTTTGGACACCAAAGTTATCCCTTACAGGATGATGACAAATCGACTGATCCAAGATTTAACTGTCTTGAGAAGGCATATTTGGATTAAAAAAAAGAAAACTTTTGCCCCCAAATGACAAAATATTTCCCAGTTTTCAGGGTAACTATTTTATACAATCTCACATGGGAATAATGAAATCTAATTTAGAATATTAAAAATCATTATTAGTATTCCTATATTGTTATAATCTGATTATATTTGTTGTATATATTCAGACATGATGTTCATTATCTGAGAAGATGCATTCTCTATGTTTGTACTTGGCTGAGTTGAATACATTTGGAGCTAGATTTTGTGTTAATTCATTTACTCAAACACAAAGGCAATGGGATAAAAAGCAAGTGGGCAGTGGCACCTGGGTGGCTCAGTGGTTGAGTGTCTGCCTTTGGCTCAAGTCGTGATCCTGGGGTTCTGAGATCCAGTCCTGCTTTAGGCCCCCTGAGGGAAGCCTGCTTCTCCTTCTGCCTATGTCTCTGCCTCTCTATGTGTGTCTCTCATGAATGAATGAATCAATCAATCAATCTTAAAAAAAAAAAAAGCAACCGGGCAAGAAGACAAAGGTGCTAAGAGAATCATCACAAATAACTCAGCAAGAAAACTGGCAAACCAAGTGCCATTGGTCTTACAGTGTAACAAAAGACTGAACAAGATAGGAAAATTGCATTTTGCTTAATGTTCTAATAGCTGATCTTTCCAAATCTGTTTCCCCAATTTCTTCTCCGAAATCTATTTTCATTGTTTGTAGTAGCTTTATTTCTTTGCTTTAAGCAACATTTATAGGACAGCAGACATTTAAAATGTCAAATAATATTTAAAATAACAAACATTTAAACATAAAATATACAATTTGCAGAATTACTTTTCAGGAATTACAGTGGTATCTTGAAATCCAGGCTCAAAATAACTGACTTTGCTTTAAGTAAAAAGTATATGGAATCAGAAAGTGGAGGTATCATTGTCTCCTCAATGATACCTGTCTTGCTACAAGTTTACATAGATTTCTTATGCTTGGCTTTAACTATAGATGGAGTATGGCCTCTCATCACTTTATAACACAACTTGAGTAAATGAGTTCTAAGGATTATATAATCAGTGGACTTTAGAGTCCTTAGACATCTAATCCCCAGGTTCTATAGATGAGGAGTCCATGACCCAAAGATATAAATTGACTACCCAGGATAAAAAAGCTAACAACTGGCAGAGCTTGGGCTTGAATATGGAACTCCTTAGTTTTAATACCTTCCTACTGTCTCACAGAGAATTTTTTGGCAAAATGGATAGACCCTTGTGATGGTTAATTATATGTGTCAACTTCACTAGGCCACAAGATACCCAGATATTTAGTCAAATATTATTCAAAGTGTTTCTGGGACAGTATTTTTGGATAAGATTAACATTTAAATTACTAGACTTTAACATTGGTTTAGACTAATCATTTTAATAGTTGAGTAAGCAGATTGTCTTCCACAATGTGGGAGCATCTCATCTAATCAGTAAGAATCTAAAGAACAAGAAGACAGATCCTATCCCAGATAAGAGAATTTTCTAGCTGACTGCTTTTAGACTTCATCTATAATATTGGTTCTTTCTGCCTGACAATCTTGAGACTTTCTGTGGGTCTCCTGTACCATTGGCACACCCTGCAGATTTTGAACTTACTAGCCTCCATGATTGTATGAGCCAATTCCTTATAATAAATTGCTGTGCATAGTTTCTTTAAAAAAGTCATTTTCATGCTTCTCTTATCCTTTTACTTTTTATAAATTTCTCACATAAAATTTCAAATTGAGCAGCAGGATTTTGTATCAGACTAAACCTTGTATGCCAACTCCAATTGGCTGACTGCCCCTGTTTTCTAAGGCACCAACTGCCTCATGGGCCATACCACTGTTGCCACTAGTTCACAAAGTTCCTTTAGATGGAAGGTATGGGCTAAAGTCTCAGATTTTGACCTCATGACCGTCATGCCAAATTACCCTGCCTTTCAGGATATGAATGCAAGATAGTGGCTTCCTAAGTTGGCAAGCAGACTGATGGCATAATCCAAAAGTGTGGGAGAGTTAAGTCCCTGCAGGCACCCCTGGGTGGCTCAGTGCTTGAGCGTCTGCTTTTGGCTCAGGGTATGCTCCTGGAGTTCTGGGATCAAGTCCCATATTGGGCTTCTTGCATGGAGCCTGCTTCTCCAGTCACTGCCTCTCTCTGTGTCTATCATGAATAAGCAAAATAAAATCTTAAAAAAAAAAAAAGTCACTGCAGTGTGAAACTTAACCAGTAGGAAATAAGGGACAGGGAGGAACCAGAAAGATACATTTTCTCTCCTTTGCCTCTTCTACACTGAGGTGCATCTCCTCCTCACTGCCCTTCTGGAAAGTCCTTCGTACTAAGTGAGCATGTCTCCTGAATGATCCTCAATTTCTTTTCATGGCTCTTTGGGGCATGGTAACAACATGAAAATGTATCAAATTATATCACATCTTTCTTTGACTTACTTCCTTTTTTCCTCACCCTCATCACTCCCAGATACCTCTCAAATAAAGTTTCAACACTTTGAAACTAGGCTCTGCTTTTTATTGGATCAAGGAAAAGACACATTTTCTGAGTTAGGATTAATGGTTGCTTAGTAACAGATTGGTGTAGGAGATAAAAGAATAGTTAAGTTTGTCCAACAGTTGAAAAATTAAAACAGAAGTTGTATTATATATTTTTATAATATCCAGGTAATATCTTGCTAAAATGTTTAGGAAAAGCAGCATATCATTTATATAAAATTCCTGGCTTGCTTGCAATTAAAATCTTTTCACTTTAAAACAAACGAAAACTTTTATAGTTTAGAAGTGTAAGTTTAGAAATTTATATAGAGGGATCCCTGGGTGGCACAGCGGTTTGGCGCCTGCCTTTGGCCCAGGGCGCGATCCTGGAGACCTGGGATCGAATCCCACATCCGGCTCCCGGTGCATGGAGCCTGCTTCTCTCTCTTCCTGTGTCTCTGCCTCTCTCTCTCTCTCTCTGTGACTATCATAAAAAATAAATAAATAAATAAATTTATATAGAGAACACACTGCACATTGATATTCTGGTATCTAAAGATTTTTCAACCTTTTGAGTAACTATCCCACCATCAATCATAATGATGTGATATCAAATATGATGATGATACCTGAAGCTGGGTGGATGACCATCTTGAGACTGCTTGAGATTCCTTTATCAGAGGAACCCATGATCTGTCTCCTTCTCATAAGGTGACAAGTTCAGAGTTACAGTCTAATAAGTCCCAGCTAACAAAGGTTTCCCCATTATGGTATGGATGTTTATGTGCCCCTGCCCTCCCTATTCCACCCACCTTTTTCATCTGTTAAAGTCCTACCCTCAAAGTGATATTATTTGGGGATGAGGCCTTTGGAGGTAAGATTAGATGAGGTCATGAGGGTGTGGTCCTCCTGATGGGATTTTTTTTTTTACCTTTTTTTAAAGATTTTATTTATTTATTGGGATCCCTGGGTGGCGCAGCGGTTTAGTGCCTGCCTTTGGCCCAGGGCGCGATCCTGGAGACCTGGGATCGAATCCCACATCGGGCTCCCGGTGCACGGAGCCTGCTTCTCCTTCTGCCTATGTCTCTGCCTCTCTCTCTCTCTCTCTGTGACTATCATAAATAAATAAAAATTTAAAAAAAAGATTTTATTTATTTATTTATTTATTCATGTTAGACATAGAGAGAGAGAGAGAGAGAGGCAGAGACACAGGCAGAGGGAAAAACAAGCTCCATGCCAGGACTGCGACCCGGGACTTGATCCCGGGACTCCAGGATCGCGCCCTGGGTCAAAGGCAGGTGCTAAACCGCTGAGCCACCCAGGGATCCCCCCTCATGATGGCATTAATACTCCTACACAAAGAGACTAGAGAGCTTGACCGCACTGTCTCCACCATGTGAGGATACAGAAGACAGATGTCTGCAAGCCAAGCAGAGAATTGTTAGCAGGAAAAGAATCAGTTGACACTTTGATAGAGGACTTCTGAGCCTCCAGAAATGTGAGAAATAAATGTGTGCTGTTTAAGCTGCCTAGCCCATCGTATTTTGTTATAGCAGCCTAAGTAGACTATAATACATTGACACTGATAACTTACCTAGATTCAACTTTGCCACATGTTTCTCTCTAAGCCAGTCTGTGAAAACAGTTAGAGAACAGATGAAACCAAGAAAGGCAAAAGATCACCGAAGGGTTCAGACTAAGGTTGAAATGCCATAATTCTGTCTGAAATCTTCTCTAAACACAAACCATTAGAGAAATAAACTTTCTCTGAAACTCAGAATTGCTGATGTTGACCTTGGCCCCCCCAAATACCTTAGGACGTGAGAGCTAAATGCTCTGGACTAAATCCCACAGAAACAGGATTTAATAGCTTCATCCAAAGTCACAGTTGGGGCATACTCTGGTCAGTGGAAGAAACAAAAATATCATCTGCCACTCCTTAATTATATTTGCCCCAAGAGTTAATTTAAATTTGTTTAGTTTATTAAGCAGAGGGAAAAGACATTATCTGAAAATCCCAGCTTTTCACAAAGCCAGGGATCATAGAAGTCAAACCACAGATTCAGCCACTTACATCACCAATAATAGAGATTCTATAATTAGAGATTAGCCAGCTGCAATCATTTCTGATGCTTCAGACAGCTGGATCAAGCTGATTTCATCTCAGTTGTGTCAAGCTAGAATGTCCCATTTTTTCCTTTTTAAATGAAATCAGCAAAATAGTGTAGCTCAGAAACACAGAGAATCTCTTTTCCTCCTCCAAATCTCTAACAAAGTATTTTTTGTACCATACATTTTTTTCTAGCTTCACACATCTCCCAGCTAAAACACATCTATTGCCATGTAGCTTCTGGTGAGATGTTTAGAAAATCTTTCATCTTGACTTCAAATTGATGGCATTAGAAATGGTTCCTATAACTAAATCCTATATTCAATCTCACACAAAAACAACCATTTGGTTTGTTTTCTCCAGCAACAGATGGTTGAGAAACCTTAAGATTAATAACCATGGCAGGAGCAGTGACAATGACGATATTAATACTCTTCATTATTAATTGAAAAGAAAGCATTCCAGGCCGGATGCTCCTTTCTCCTAACTCTAACTCATTGGGAGTTCCCACCCAGCTGCACTTTGTGCCTCAAAATCCTTTCTTCCATTAATAACCGGAGCTACTGATGCTATTTTGGCTATTGTTCTGACTTGAGAAATAGGAGGCCTGTCTTACATTTTAAGGTAGATGACAAAGCTAAGAATGTAGCAATAAAGCACCACTCAGTGTTATTTGCTTCTAAGATGGCATCAAAACACTTACGTGCTTCTACAACTTAGCAATTTCCCTATTTCAGAGTTGTTACAATCAGGGCTTATAAGAATAGCCCACTCCATTCTATAAGAAATATTCACTGGGGGGATCCCTGGGTGGCGCAGCGGTTTGGCGCCTGCCTTTGGCCCAGGGCGCGATCCTGGAGACCCGGGATCGAGTCCCACGTCGGGCTCCCGGTGCATGGAGCCTGCTTCTCCCTCTGCCTGTGTCTCTGCCTCTCTCTCTCTCTCTCTCTCTCTCTGTGACTATCATAAATTAAAAAATAAAAAAAAAGATTAAAAAAAAAGAAATATTCACTGGGAATATATTCCTCCTTCCTTTACCCTATGCTAAATTAAATTAAGCAAAGATGAAAGAAATGTATGTTGGTTCCGGTACCTGGATGTCCCTGGAAAAAGAATTAGTCTAACTCAAGTAATTTAAACTGTTGACAAATAAATGTCGAACCTCTGAGGACATAGTTTCCATTAGTTGGTCTATTGTTTTTGAACACTCTTTCACACAAGAGTAAATATTCTAATTATCGAGTCAATATGACTCTATGCTCCCTCTTCCACTAATAAAATATCTCATGTTTGCTGACTTGATTCATGTGATGCTGAATTGAATATTCTAGTTGGAGGTATTGTTCCTTATTATGTGGTTTAGTGCTTCCCAGAGTTTGTCAAGGTTAGGATTTCCTTCTATTAATTTTCTCCATAAATCCTGTATCATGGAAGGTTTTCTTAATTCAACAAGATTTTCCCATTTGTATTAATCAAAGACACATGAAATTTCACTCAAAGCAGGAGATGGGATCACATCTATTTCTATGCCTTGCACTAAGAATGAGAGCAAGAGTTCTCCAATGAGTTGCTAAGTGGACAAAAACATATCCAACATAACTCAGAGTCATTCCCTCATTTCCAGCAAAATCCCATTTAATTTGGTCTGCTCTGACCTTACCCATTATCCCCTCTTTCTTCTCCCATTATACCTTCCCTGGACTTTGCTTATGATGTCCTCCTAGCCAAGAAGGACCATCCCTTATTTGCATATGCAAAACTTATTTAAGTGTCACTCTTTTGACAATCTCCCAAGCACCCTCCCTCCCCTCAACAGCCTAGTAGTCAGAATTAACTATTTTTTTTTATTTTTGTTTGCTTAGTACATTGTTTGCACTGTGGACATGTGATTGTGCTTATATACCTGTTTTCCACACCAGACTGTCTGGTCATTAAGATAAATTTCTATGCCTTCCTGACAATTTCTATGCCTTCCTGACATGTTATTCCTAGGGTATAGCTGCCACATAGTAGGGTACTCATAATATTTTACTTACTTACTGATGTAAGTGAATGAATGAGTAAATATATAACTATATAAATCCACTGCTGTTGCCTACAAAGGTGAATTTTCCACAGGATTCTAATCTAGTGCTGAAAGTGGGCAAGATCTAAAAGATGAGAAAGCATCACAGCTCCCATACCTCTTTTCCTAAATGGAACTGAATATTGGATTTGAGGCTTTTATAGCCAAGAGTGTATAAGATGCTCCTCTCTTCCACTTCAAAAGTGATCTACTTTTAGCAATCTTTTTCCTCTTAGCCAAAAATGATAAAGCACTTAGCAGGTCACATTGCTTTTCATATCTATTATTCCATTTGATCCTCTTGCCAACCCTATAAAGTAGGTATTTTTTTATTAATTCTGCTTTCTAGGTCTAGAAACAAAGTCTCTGAGGGGTTAGACTTAGCCCAAGGTAATAGAGTTAATAGATACAAAATGGAATTTAATCCTACACATGCCTTTTCTACAGACCTCATAATATGTTTTATGTGCAACTACTTCATTATTATTACTACTCAATGGTAGGACTGGGCAAGGTGAGAGAACACAGTGAAAGAAATGATCCATAGAAAAATGCAGAGTAACTCAGACACCCAGATATGGAATGGATACCACCAGGACTGGTTGCTATAGTATGGCTTCCATAAACAAAATACATATACATAAGCTTAATTATGTGAAGGAAAATACAAATATACACAAATAACAAAAGGTTAAGCACATACAGTTCCAGATCATTTTAACTTTTTCTTCAGAATTTCCTGTTTTCCATATTTTTGCAATAACTATGCTATCTATGTAATCAGAACAATATTATTTGAATAAAAATTGGATAAATGGATAGATTTATTGAATTTCTTAAGAACAAACTTGGTATCTAAGAATGTAGCACAGAGGCTCACCTGCTTATGAATGTCCAACTTAAGGACCTAGATAGAGATAAAGAAAACCACAAGCCAAAGCAAAGTCCTTTGTCTTTCCTTACTGCCAACAGATGGCACTAGATCTTGCTGGTCTCTTTAGAATTAAAAACAAATGGATTTACACATAATCTTCATAATCCTATTTTTAAGCAGAAGAGTCTCCAAATATGGTAAAAGAAATACCACAAATAAATGGGAAGTCCTTTTTAAAAAGTACAAATGGTAAGTCCTTTTTAAAGAGTACTGGCTTTTATAAATAAAATATTAATTACAGCATTATTATAAAAGCAAAATTTCAGTAGTCTCTTAAACATCTAAAAATGGGATTATGATAAGATATAAAAGCTACATCTAATTATGAATTATTACATAGCCATAGTTACATTTACTAAGAACTTTAATGATTTGGGGAAATAATCAAGATGTAATATTATTTTTAAAACCCAGAATATAGAATTGCATATATATGTACAAGTTTAACTATATAAATATGTGCAGAAAAGAAAAAAGAGATTCGGAGCTAACAGTGAATGTTTCTGTGTAAGAAAGTTATGGGACAAATTTTATTTTATATGAATATTTTCTCTGTAGTCTATAATTTCTTCAGTGAATATTTATCAGAAGGAAAAAAATTAAAATCTCTCCTTTTTCTACGTCTTTCTGTATCTCTCTCTCTCTTTCTCTCTTTCACACACACACACACACACACACACACACACAAACACAACCCTGAAGGGAGAAATCCAAAGCTTGAATCAAAATAGACTTAAAATAGAAGCAGACACCATGCTGATAGCCAAATAAACCCTCGGGGAACCAAATTAAGTGATTCTGCTGAAAATACTCAAACCCTTGGCTGACCTTAGTTTTCATCTGCACAATGGACCCAGAGCCCAGGTTTTAGAGTTAGATGGCAGATAAAAATCTCCATCATCGCAGGTCAGTGGGAGTGCTGACCTACCTTGCAGATAATTTTATATTTTTGTTTTTGTTTTCTCTCATCACCTACTGCCCTTGTCAAGGTGCAGATTTTTCTAAGCAGCAATATTCAGAGTTCTAGTGCAGCAAGAAAAAAAAAAAAGAGTTAAACTAAACAAGTCACCTTGAAATCCATGGTAAATATGAGACTGGAAATGACTAATTACATTTATGATTTTTGATTTATGGTGACTAATTTACAAAGCACTTTGTGTTTATATTGGCTTACCACCACATGTGAGGTATATAGTACACACATTTTTTATTATTACTTTTTGTAAGTACTCAAGGTTTCTCTAAGTGGCAGAGCCTGTTTGAAACTCTACTGTTTAGAATTCAATACTACATACTTTTGACTACATGTTACTCCTCAAAAACAATCTTTGTGCCTCCAACTAGAAATATATTTACCTTGTTCATCTTTAGTAAGAGGAGATTGTGTCATGTATGCTTCCCAAAGATTCTTAAGATAATTATACCAGTATTATAGGATTGCTTCTAAACCATGCATTAGTGCAGAAGGCTAATAACCATGCTGGAGCACAATTTTGTGAAAGCAGTTTTATGGGAAGATGAATGGACTGTGTATCCATCAGGCAATAAATGTGTTTGTTTCACTCAATGTTTGTGAGTTTTGAATTAGATTAGGCTTGGATGTCATGTCCCTTGTATTAGGCAGGGCTTAAAGTTGCAAGTGACAGAAACTCAGTTTAAACTAACTCAGGATAAGAAGAATTACTAGAAGGACAGAGATGAAGTTGTGGCTTAGAAACAACTGGAACTTTGGCTTTGACCACAAGCAAAGCTCTCTTCCTCTCTCATCTCTGCTTCTTTCAGAGTATTAACTTCATTTTCTTGCCTGGCTTCCTTTGCATGGCCTAAATCCTGACCATTGTCAACTATTAGATCATAAAGATCCCACCCTATGACCTCACTTAATCTTAGTTATTTCCTTAGTGGCTTCATATCCAAATATAGCCACACTCAGAGTTAGGGCTTCAATATATAAATTTTCTGGGGACATAAAGTTCAATCTGTAACAAGGTGGGTCAGTAATTTTCTAACAAAGAAGGTAGCTACTTCCAAGATAGGAGAACAATGCTTGACAGACAAAGCAATAGTTGATCTGATGCTTGCTCTCAAGACTTAGATTGCAATACTTTAAGCTTCTAGTTAAATGTGGAGCTGTATATTTTAACAACTAACCAAGATGTAGCGGGGCTAATAGTCTCTTACAAAAAATGTGGAGACTGATAAGCATAGATCACTTTTCCTCTTGGCTGAGAGAGGATCTTCACACTGGCCAAGCAGCCCGTCAAGAAATTGCTTTGGTTTTTCTTTAATACATACAAGGAAAGGTAGTTGAGATCCCAAATTCTACACCACAGATTATAGCCAAAATATTTTTAGCTTGAACAATATTTAAGACATCAGATATCCAGATACTCTGTCATTAAAAATATAACTGTCAGGAAAGCCAGAGAATATTTAAATTGTGTCCTCTAATATATCCCCCAAAATGAGTCAGTTATAAAATATAATACAATATAATGGAAAAGTTAAAACTTGTTACATCGAAGTGTTGGCTAGAAAATAGTTGTTAGGGCAAATCTCATCCTCCCAAAATATCTTTGGTATTAAAATATTAGATATATATCCCTTCCTTTTTTGTCAGTAATCACAGCTGATTGCCATTATCTGTTAGGGGCACTGCTTGTTCATGATAATAAAATCATGACAACTGCATCTCAAATAATGTTTATTTTTCTACACTCTATGGAAGAGAGGTGGGTCTCTACCTTAAGCAAAAATAATTCCAGGACATAAAGCTTTGAATTAAAAGAAACAATGAACAGAGCACACTCTTGAAGTGAAAACTGCTATATGATTCATCAAAGAACATAACAATCAACCATGACACTTGCAGCCATATTGTCTATACATAAACTAAACAAAGGATTTAGTTTAAATTCATCAACTAAGCCCATAACTGATATCTATGCATAGCATCAAAGGCTGGGGGAAAGTGGATAAAAGCACTGAACCTATTTCGATTAGTCCTAAAAGAATTCTTATACAGGTGATGATGAGTAAAGCAGCACTTATTTGCTCCTAGACTAGAATCTGAGCCACCAAAGCCCAAACTTACACTCAAGAGAAAAAAATATATTTTAGATGAATTGTGTATAAGGTAAAAAATCTTTTATTGTTACTATTATAGGATGTTTTCTCAAAAAAAAGAAATACAGTATTACTTCACAGCTGGAGTGATATATGTGTTCTTTATAAAGAAAAGATGTGTAGTGGGACCTCAGAACTAGCTTTTGGGTGTGAGTCATGTACCAGCCACACCCTGCACCCACATTTTCATATTGCACTATATAAGCTATTATAACCTTACCCCCCAATCCCTCTCAATGCTTATGGTGATGAAAGAAACAACTCTATTTTGCATATATGTGTGTGTGTGTGTGTGTGTGTGTGAGAGAGAGAGAGAGAGAGAGAGTGAAAGAGAGAGAGAGAGAGAGAGAGAGAGATTTACATCTCACTTCAAATAAAATTTTAAGATAATCTCACTGACTCTCCATTCTTTCTAGCCTTTGCTATTCTCCATCTGGATAAGGAATCCAAAAGTCATAACCAATTCTAAAATATTTTCTTTGAAAATGTGGATCTTGGTAGTTGGTCTCCCTACTTCTCTTTTTTAAAATCTAACTCTACAACCTCTTCAAGACATCTTTTAAATTATCAAAGAAAAAAATACAGAATTTCTGGATTATGATTCTGGACACAATTTGAGAAACCCTGGAATAGACCCTATCTGGTTCTAGTCAAATGAGACTTTGCCATTATATTGATAAAAGGGAATTCACTGGCAAGACATCTTCCCAAGGTGTTTCATTTGGATTATAAGATTCTCTACTAGTTCGTTTAGTTAACTATGCAATAAAAGCTGATTAGCAAGCAGCATCAGATCCTCGAAGTTTGGACTGCTGAGTTTGAAACTGGGAAATTGTTCCTCTCCTTCCAAGTAGCCATTGAGATCTTAACTTCACACATCCCGTGCCTGTGCCCCTTAGCCACCTATGCTATACAAACTCAATTTTCCCTATGCTGATTTATTAAACTTGAGGGTTTTTAAGGTGATAAATTTATGATAATACTTAAATTTCATTTAAAGAAAAGGCTTTCATTTTTTTTTCAGGTCAGTAACTAATCAAGTTTTATTTTAAGATAGGCACTTGGATGAGTATCACATTTGTTGTAACACAATGAAGGTGGATCTATTTTTAGCTCAAATAAAACAATGATAGAAGGAGAAGGGATAGAATTTCCATTGAGGCATCGGAGCAGAGTTTTAAACAGTCTCTTGAAAGCAATAGGGCAAAATAAAGTTTTAAAGTTCACCATACTTTTCTCTGTTCTCTTAGCTCCTGTTATGAGAATAAGTAACTGACTCTGGGACAGGCTACACATTAAAATGTTGTGTTTATTTTTCTGGGAAAAAAATAAAGCAAAGGATGGTGATTAGCAGAATGAGTAACTTGATACACTACATGGTGCTAACATCAAACTTAGACATGCAACTTCCTGGGTTTCACACACTCAGGAGACACACCCTGGAAGTTCTGCATTGTGGTGTTTTGGGACAGAAATTCTCTGGAATTTTTTCCTAAACCATCATATACACCACCATCATCATCTCAGTTTAGGGGTATAATTTGTGAGAAAATTTTCATTCCAAGGAATGCAACTGATTCTAAATAAATGTTCCATAGGGAACCAATCTTCATTATTTCCCTAGGTTCTAGGTAGACCACATAAGATCATCCTAAGCCTAAAATTCAGGTCCCTAGAGGTAAATTACCTGCAAGGAAATGTGTAATAAATACATGTGAAATGCTCTTTTGAAATCATTAAAAAAAAAAATGTCCCGGAGAAAGATGGGCATATTACTAATACATCCTTTGAGACAGGGAGGCAGAGAGGAAAGCTTTCAATTCTCATTTCTAGTATAGGTCCTCTCTGATCATACTCCTTGACCATGATGATAAAAAAAAAATTAAGGAAAAATATATGACTAATTTTAAGTAATAAAGGAAGAAGGGAAGATTACAAAGACAACAACATTAAAACATCAAGAAGAATAAAGAAAAAAGAATAAAATACAGATTAAATAAGAGAATAAAAAACCCAATGAAGACAAAAGAATAATTATTAAAAATAATAAAAGAAAAAATTATAAGATAAAGTATAGGGAAGCCCGGGTAGCTCAGTGGTTTAGCACCGCCTTCCGCCAAGGGTGTGACCCTGGAGACCTGGGATCGAGTCCCATGTCGGGCTCCCTGCGTGGACCCTGCTTCTCCCTCTGCCTGGTCTACTGCCTCTCTCTCAATCTGTGTGTGTGTGTGTCTCTCATGAATAAATAAATAAAATCTTAAAAAAAAGATAAAGTATAGAAGGTTAGAGGTCAATGAGATTAAAGATTAAAAATCTAAAAACAGAAGAGATAAAGGATTAAAATCCATGAAATAAATTAGATGAAACCCATATAAACATAAAAGATTAAGGATTAAGAATAGAAATTAGGAGATAAAAAGATAAAAGTTAAAAGTGTATAAAAAAAACCCATCAATATAAAGAGGATTAAGGAAAACTGTGTAAAGGCCTGAAAAAGAAAAATTAAACCGAGAAAAATCACTGAAAACAAGAGATAGAGCATAAGAATGGTCCTCAGTTGAGGATAGCACAGAAATTGTCATCAGCTCTTGGGATGAGCCTCTTTCCCCTCATGAGGGGCTTCCTTTTAGGTGGTGTGTTTTTTGCAAATATGACACTGAGGGATTGAAAGCAATGTTGCAAACCTATTCTTTGAGTCTCCATTGAGCATAAAACAGAAACCTATACCAGATTGACCTCTAGACACTTCCAAGGCAATCCTTGCAGACAAATTATGTTTCTTTGTTCCAAAAGACAAAGGCTGGGGGAGAAATGACCGCAACCTATGAAATAAGAAGTTGTAGAGAGAGGGTGAAAATGGATTTTTAAAAAAACCAAATCTCCTCATTCCATCCTTTATAAAAGGCAAAATGAAGATAATTTACAAGAAGGATTTTTACACAGAGGCTAACAAATGTGTACTCATAGTTCCAAAAATTGGTATAGATAATATTTACTTAGTTGCCAAAAAGATTCGGAAGACATGAAAAGTTGGGAAAGTGTGGTGGCAAAGAATTGGTTGAGATGCCTGGGTTCTAGTTCCAGCTCTGCCACTGGCTAGCTGCGTGACCCTAGGTAAAGGATCTTAGCTTCTTGCACCCTACTCTGCTTACACATTTGTACAAGGAATAAAAAAGGATTAGGCTTTATATATTTTTTAAGATTTTATTTATTTATTCATGAGAGGCAGAGACAAAGGCAGAGGGAGAAGCAGGCTCCATGCAGGAAGCCCGATGTGGGACTTGATCTCTGGACACCAGGATCATGCCCTGAGCCAAAGGCAGACGGTCAACCGCTGAGCCATCCAGGCATCCCTAGACTTGATATTTTCTAAAACTAAAACTTGAGGTTGATATTAAGAAAATTAGCTTTTGCCATACGCTGATACAGGGCTGAATGGGTCAGGATCTACGTTTGTAAACAGGGCTTGAAAATATAATACTTAGGAGGGCTGGAGGGTTGAGTAAAGAAAGAAATGCCCAGGCAGAAGTCCAGAGAAGCTGTGAAACACTGGAGATCGACGTCTTCTCTAAAGAGCAAGTGCTTCTCAGCTGTACCTAGTGCTCGTCATATTGAAATGTAAACAGCCAGATCTCCAGACTTTTCTGGAGGAGTCAAAAATATTTTTTAAATGTGAAATCTGATTTTTACATATTGTCATATTTTCAAGAATTTTAAAGATCATTGGGTGAGCCATCTAGAAAACACGTGTGATCTCAGTTTGGCCTGCGAATCGCTGTTAACCCCACTTACCTGTAATATCTCCATCATTACATTTGCCTCAAAGGCTCAATGGAAGATCAGCTAAGTATGAATTGATTAATTTCTCCAATCAATAAATTTATTCCTGTCAGGTCAGTAGTAATCTCCCTTATGTCATATCTGATTTTAGTAATTTGATTCATCCCTTTTTTTTCTCAGAAAAACTAAAGATTTGTCAATTGTATTGATCTTTTCCAAGAACCAAGTTTTAATTTCACCTTTTTCCTGTTGCCTTTCTATTTTTTATTTGTTTCTACTGTAGTCTTTATTTTTTTTTTCCTCTTCTGCTTATTTTGGGTTTAGTTTTATCTTTCTAGTTTTTTTTTAAAGGTCACATTAGATTATTTAAGATCATTCTTCTTAAAAGGAAAAAAGATATTTTTTTTTTTTTTTAAGAGATAGCATGAGCAGGGGAAAGGGCAGAGGGAGAGGGAGGAGCAGACACTCTGAGCACAGAGACCACCACAGGGCTTAATCCCAGGATCCCAAGAGCATAACCTGAGCTAATGTCAGATGCTTAACTGACTGAGCCACCTAAACATCGCTCTTCTTTTTTATTTTTTTTGATATAGGTGTTTACATCTATCAGTTTTCCTCTAAGAACTGCTTTACCTGCATCACATAAGTTTGATATGTTGTATTTTCATTTTCATTAATTTCTGAATATTTTTAAATTTCTCTTGTGATTTCTTAGGTAGCCCATTACTAATTTAATTTCCATATATCTATGAATTTCCCACATTTCCTTCTGTTATAGATTACTAGTATCATTCCATTGTGGTCAGTCATATTTTGTATGATATCAATTCTTTTAAATTCATTGCAACTTGTTTTATAGTACAGCATATAGTCTATCTGGAAGAATACTTTATGTATACTTGAAAGTAATGTGTATTCTGTTATTTTTGAATTCTATAGATATGCTAAGTTTAAGTTCATAGCGTCTTTAAGTCTTCTATTTCCTTGTCTATCTTCTGCTTACCTGTCCTATATCTTGTTGAAAGTGAGGTATTAAAGTCTCCATCTATATTTCATCTTTTTCTCTTTTCAATTCTATCAGTTTTTATTCCATGTGTTTTAAGGCTCTTTTGTGAGGCACATACATGTTTATAATTATTATATCTTCTTGATGTATTGACATATTTAGCTTTATAAAATGTCCTTTTCCCCTAGTAACAATTTTAATCTCATATGCTATTTTGTTTCCCCATTTCTATTATTTGCCTATTTTATATTTCCAATAATAAAATATGTAATTAATAATCTCTCAAAGGAATCCTCAAATAAGTGGAGTAAGGACAGAGGTCACATTTATGTAAGGGTACATATAAGGCTTGGGTAGAAGAAAATTCTAGTTAAATTTTTTTTTCAGGGATGCCTGGGTGGCTCAGTGGTTTGGTGCCTGCCTTCTACCCAGGGCGTGATCCTGGAGACCTGGGATTGGGTCCCACATCAGGCTTCCTGGATGGAACCTACTTTTCTCTCTGCTTGTGTCTCTGCCTCTCTCTGTCTCTCATAAATAAATAAATAAAATCTTAAAAAAAATTTTTCAGTATAAGTGGAAAGGCTGGATCATATGGTACATGTATGTTTAACTTTTGAAGAAGTAGCCAAACTGTTTTCCATGTGGTAAATAATTATACCATTTTTCATTTCTACCAGCAGAATATGTGAGTAAGTTTCTCCACATCCTCAACACTTGTCCTAGTCAGTCTTTTGAATTTTAGCTGTTCTAGTGAGTATGTCCTAGAACCTAATTGTAGATTTAATTTGTATTTTCCTAATGACTAATTATGTTAAATATTCCTTCATGTGTTCACTTATTGTCTTTACATCTTTAAAAGTGAAATATAAATTCAAATCTTTTGCCCATTTAAAAAAATATGGATAAATTCCTTTTCAGATATGTAATTTGTAAATATTTCCTTCCAGTTTATGTATGGTCATTTTATTACCCTACTGGTACTTTTCCAAGAATTAGCAAGGATCAGAAGTTTATCATTTTGATGAAGCCCACTTTATCAATTTTTTAAAAAATTGGTTAAAGGGATAAAGGGTTGTTACTATTATAGCTAAAAAATATTTGCTTGTATGTTTTCTACTAGATGCTTTATACTTTTTGGTTTAACATTTAAATCTATGATCCATTCTGAATTAGTTATACTAAGATACGGATCAAAGTAATTTTTTTGCATATAACTATCTGCTGGGAAATAATTCTCCATGGTTCTCACATTTTTGCATATCATATAACAAGAAACACAAAGATGTTTGTTTTATACTATATTTTCAAGGAGTTTTATAGAACCAGTAAGAGCATTGAAAGATGGAGACAGTGTTTCCTTTCAGAGCAAAATGCAGATTTATTTGTCCAGAAAATCAATTACAAGAAGAAAACTCAAAAATTCACAAATACATGGAGATTAAATGACATTCTCCTGAACAACCAATGGTTAAAGAAGAAATCAAAAGATAAATCAGAAGATAGTGGGGAAGATGGTGGCAAAATAGAGCTCTAGTCTCAATTCTTCCCATGAAGACAGCTAGATAACTATCAAATCCTAAATACCTCAGAATCAACCTGAAGAGACAAAACAAACACCACTACTAAAGGTAAAGAAAGGGCCACATCAAAGAAGGTAGAAAGTGTGGAAACACAGCTTTGGAGAGAAACAGATCATGGCCACCGGGGTGGAGAGGAAGTGGCAGTCATGAAGAAGGCAAGAGATAGATGAATACATAGGAGAGTGCATAACAAAAACAAATCCCCACAGCAATATTCCTGGAAAGCAGGAGAGCCTGAATTTCATGAGTTCTTGGAACCAGTGGGGATTAAAGCCTGGAATGCTAGTGAAGAAAAACAAAACAAAACAAAAAAAAAAAAAGCCTGGAGTTCTAAAGTCAGTGGGCTTGGCTCAGGAAGAGCTTGGAGGCATTAGGGCTGCTCTTGGAGAGAAGGTAGGGCAAATAGCACACAGGTATACAGTGTGGAAACAGATCTGAAGAGCACTTGGAGCACACAGCTGAAAGGTTATTTGCTCATCTCAGAGCATGTCTCAGAGAGGCAGCATTCACAGACAGACTCCTCCAGGAACAAAGGAACTAGCTGGTGCCACTTTCCTCCCCAGCCCCTCAGCATAAGCACAGAGCCATCTGTAGGAACCATCTGTAGGAACCTCCTTACCTAACTTGGTTGCACCAAACCCCACCCTCCTGCACTCCAATGGAAAGGCCTTTCACAGTGACAATTGCCTCAGTCCCAGTGTGGCTGGCCCCCTCCCCCAGAAGACAGTCCCAAACCCCTGCCAACACCACATGTCCCAACCTGGGACTTTTGTGGAGGCTTGGTTCCAGTAGCAGTGGGAACAGGTCTCATTTTACAAGTAGACCAGACAACATCAAGTGAAAATGGACCACATTTAAGCCAAAGACTAAACACTGCTCACACAGGCAAAGAGGGCCTCTGCAGATGACTGCCCTGAAGGATAAAGTGGCCTGGACAAAACAGCAGAGTACATGCAGCACACATTGGAGACACTTCCACAAGCACCAGGCCCTGGGGAAAAGAGAACACTAAACAACAGGGCACTACAGGTCTTCTTCATAAGGCCATTACCCTCAAGAACAGGAGACCTAGGTGACTTTCTTAAGAGAGAAATAAGTAGAGAGACTTACACACAATGGGAAGACAGAGAAATTTGCCATAGACTAGGCCATGACCAGAGTTCTAAGCAAAACAGATATAGGTAACATCCTTGATAGATATTTAAAGCAATGATCAAAAGGATACTCACTGGACTTGAGAAAAAAGTAGAAGACATCAGTGAGTCTATTATGAGATAAAAATGAACTAATCAAAGATAAGGAGCACAATAAATGAGACTAAAAACATGCTTGATGATAAATAACAGGTTGGAAGAAGCAAAGAAACTAATTAATTACCTAGAAGGCAGAGAACTGAAAAATAATCAAGAAGGAAAAAAGAGAGAGAAAAGAATTGTGCATAATGAAAATAGAATTAGGGAACTCAGCATCTCCATCAGACATAATAACATTCACATTATAGGTGTCTCAGAAGAAGGGAGGAAAAGGGGAAGAAAATTTATTTGAAGAGATAATAGCTAAAAACTTCCCTAATCTGAGAAAGAAAACAAATATCTAGATCCAGGAGGCACAGAGAGCCCACAGCTAAATCGACAAAAACAGATCTACACAAGACATATTATAATTACAATGAAAAACATGGTGATAAAGAAAAAAAAAATTTAAGCAGCAAGGCAAAAGAAGACAGTTACATATAGGGAAAAAAAAAACCCATAAGGACATCAGGGTATTTTTCAATAGAATCTTTGCAATCCAGAAATGAGTGGCATGCTATATTCAAAATGCTGAATGGGAAAAATCTGAAGCCAAGAATATTATATCCAGCAAGGCTATCATTCAGAATAGGAGAGCTAAAGAAATTCCCAAACAAAAAATTAAAGAGCTCATGACCACTAAACCAGCACTGCAAGAATATTATAGGGGACTCTGAGTGGAAAAGACAGTCCAAAAGTGATACTATGAAGGTAAGAAACACAGAAGTAGTAAAAATGAATATTTTTTATAAAATATCAGTCTAGGAACTCACAAAATTAAAGGTTATAAAATATGACACCATAGACCTAAAATATAGGAAGGAGAGGAGTAAAGAATGGGTTCAAACTTAAATGACCATCAACTTAATAGAAACCACTTTATCAGAAGATGTTATATACAAACCTAACAATAACCACAAATCAAAAACCACTAATAAATATGCAAAGAATAAAGAAAAATAAATCTGGGCAGCCCCGGTGGCACAGCGGTTTAGCGCCGCCTGCAGCCTAGGGCGTGATCCTGGAGACCCTGGATCGAGTCCCACGTCAGGCTCTCTGCATGGAGCCTGCTTCTCCCTCTGCCCCTCTCTCTCTGTGTGTCTCTATGAATAAATAATCTTTAAAAAAGAAAAAAAAAAAGAAAAAGAAATCTAAATCTATCACTAAAGAAAAGCAAGAAAAGATCAGAGAAAATCTCCAGAAACAACCACAAAAGAGATAATAAAATGGCAATAAATAATATCTATCAATAATTGCTTTGAAGGTAAATGGACTAAATGCTCCAATCAAAAGATATAGGCTGAAAGAATTTTTTTTTTTATTTTTATTTTTTAAAGACACATCTCTATGCTGCCTACAAGAGGCTCAATTCAGACCTAAAGTCACCTGGAGATTCAAAATGAGGGGATGGAGAAATATCTACCATGCAAATGGATGTAAAAAAAAAAAAAAAGCTGCAGTAGCAATACTTATATCAGACAAAATGACTTGAAAACAAATACTGTAACAACAGAAAAATAAGGGTATTATATAATAATAAAGGCGACAGTCCAACAGGAAGACATAACAATGCTTCCCATCCAACATGGAAGCATACACATAAAACAGTTAATAGTAAACATAAAGGAACTAATCAATAATAATACAATAATAGCAGAGTATATTAACACCCCACTTATATCAATGGACAGATAATCTAAACAGAAAATCAATAAGGAAACAATGGCTTTGAATGACACACTGGATCAGGTGGATTTAATATTCAGAATATTTCATCTTAAGAGAGCAGAATGCACATTCTTTTCAAGTGCACATAGAACATTCTCCAGAATAGATTACATATTAGGCACCAAAACAAGCTTTGACAGATTCACAAGGATCCAATTCATACCCTACATCTTTCCTGACCACACACTCTGAAACTAGAAGCCAACCACAGAAAAAAAATCTGGAAAGATCACAAATATGTGGACATTAAATAACATGCTATTAAACAATGAATGGGTAAAGTAGGAAATTAAAGAAGAAATTTAAAAGTACATGGAAACAAATGAAAATGAAAATACAATGGTCCAAATCCTTTGGGATGCAGCAAAAGCGTGGCTAAAATCCACAACATGAGAAACAACACGTCTTGGTGAGGATGTGGTGAAAGGGGAACCCTCTTTAACTGTTGGTGGGAATACAAACTGGTGCAGCCACACTGGAAACAGTATGGAGGTTCCTCAAAAAGGTAAAAATGGGAGGCAGCCCCGGTGGCTCAGCGGTTTAGCGCCGCCTACAGCCCGGAGCCTGATCCTGGAGACCCGGGATCAAGTCCCACGTCAGGCTCCCTGCATGGAGCCTGCTTCTCCCTCTGCCTGTGTCTCTGCCTCTCTCTCTCTCCCTCTCCTCTCTGTATATTCTCATGAATAAATAAATAAAATCTTTAAAAAAAAAGGTGAAAATAGGTCTACCCTATGATCCAGCAATTGGTATTTACCCAAAGAACAAAAAAAAAAAAGAAAAAAGAAAAAAAACTAATTCAAAGGGATATATGCAGCCCAATGTTTATAGTAGCATTATCTACAATAGCCAAATTGTATAGAAACAGCCCAAATGTCCATCAGCTGATGAAAGAATAAAATAGAGATGTATATATGTATACACAGACAAAGGAATATTACTCAGCCAAAAAAAGAATGAAATCTTGCCATTTGCAACAAAGTGGATGGAACTAGAGAATAATATGCCAAGCAAAATATGTTAATCAGACAAAGACAAATACCATATGACTACACTCACATGTGGAATTTAAGAAACAAAACAAATGATCATAGGGGAAAGAAAAAGAGAGAGGGAGGCAAACCAAAAATAGATACTTAGCTGTAGAGAACAAACTGATGTTTACTAGATGGAAGTGATGGGAGGATGGGTGAAATAAGTAATTGGGATTAAGGAGAGTACTTGTTGTGATGAGCACAGTGTGATGTATGGAAGTGTTGAATCATTAAATTGTACACCTAAAACTAATATAACACTGTCAACTAACTAGAATTTAAATAAAAACAAAAACAAACTTTCAAACATACTAACTTTAACCTCAAGGAACTAGAAAAAGAAGAACAAATAAAGCCCAAAGGTAGCAGAAATTTTGGAAATAACAATGATCACATTAGAAATCAATAAGATAGATATTGAAAAGAAAAATAGAAAAGATTAATGAAAATAGCAGCTGGTGTTCTGAAAATACACACAAAACATAAATCCTTAGCAAGGCTTACAAAGAAAAAGAAAGAACTCAAATAAGTAAAATTAGAAATGAAAGAGAAAACATTACAATAGATAACAAAATATAAAAAAAAGAAGAGATATTAAGAGACTATGAAAAATTATACAGTCAAAATTTGAACAATCTAGAAACATAAATTATAATAAACATACTACCTTCCAAGGCTGAATCATGAATGTTTTGCACTTTTTAAAATTTACAAAATTAATCTGTTGCCCTTCCATATTTGTTATTCACTTCTAATATGTTATTAATCCCACAATATATCACTACAGGTTTTGCTTTAGTCAGCCAATTGCCTTCGAAAAAATTAAGAAATAAGGAAAATAGCTTTCATATTTACCCACCCATTTACTCTTCATTTCTTCATGCGATCCATATTACTATCTGGTAATCACTTCCCTCCAGTCTGAAGAACTACCATTAACATTTATTATAATCCAGGTATGCTGATGATCAGTTCTTTTGGCTTTGTTTCATCTAAAAACATTTTTATCTGAACTTCATCTTTTAAGGATAGTTTTGTTGGATATAGAATTCTGACTTCGCAAGGTTTTTATATTTGTTTTATATTTTAGGGTTTCAGAACCCTAAAAATGTAGCTCCATTCTTTGGAGGATTACATTGTTTCTGACAAGAAAACAGTAGTCATTCTTAGTGTTGTTTCTGTGTGTGTGTGTGTGTGTGTGTGTGTGTGTTTAGTTTGACTGCAATTAATATTTTCTATTTATCTTTGCGTTTTAGAAATTTTAGTATGATGTGATTAGGGTTTTTTGTGTTTATATTTTTGAGGGTTGATTAAGCTTCTCTTGAATCCACTAGTCAATATTTTAAAGTATATTTTGAAATATTTTAGTCATTATTTTTTCAAATACCTTTTCTGGCTCAATTTTTCTCTCCTATTTTTTTGGAACTCCAATTACCTGCATGTTAGAATTTTTTAATATTGTCCCATATATCCCAGTGGTTCTCTTCTTTAAAAAAAAAAAAAAGGATAATTTCATTGAACTTAATCATCTTTAAGTTATTTTCATCAACTATTAGCCTATCTAGAGAACTTTTCATTTCAGTTATTTTATTTTTAATTTCTAGAATTTTTATTTGCCTCTTTTTTTATTGTTTGCATGTTTTAGTTGAAACTATCCATTTGTCTGCCTTTTCCTTTATATCCTTAAACAAGCTTACAATGTCTATTTTAAAGACCTTGAAGATAACTTTGACATATGTATTATCTCTGGTTCTATTATCTATTTTTTCTCCTGGTCATGTGTCACATTTTTATGTTCTTTGGGTATACAATATTTTTAAACACTATGTGAGGCATTGTGGGTGCTATGATGTTTAAAGTCTTTATGGAAATGCATAGTGACATCAGCAAGATGGCAAAATAGGAAGATTCTGACATTGTTTCTGCATGGAGACACCATCTTAACAATAATATACATGTCAGAAAAAGTTCACTGAATTTGTCCACCATAGCCCCTTCCCCTCCAGCACAGTGCTGCGTGATTGAGAGAAAATACCCAACTCCCAATTTCTCCTTTAGGAGGAAGTGAGGAGGAAGTGAGAAGAATGAAAAAGTGAGTCCAACTTTCTGGTTTTGGGGAAAGGCTTAAACTGGTTTCTGTTTTGCTTAGAGGGCTGAGAGAATGGCCTTATACTATTAATGCCAGGTTGGGGGCTGATGAGAATAAAAATGAGCATTACATTCTATTATAGCACCAGAGAGACTCCAATACTGCACATAGACACTGGGGGGAGCAAGAGATTACAGGCTTGTATTACCATTCTTGAGAAAAGACTGATGAGTTAGAGACAGAGAGAGATTTATTTATAAGAAATTGACTGACAGTTACTGAGGCTGATAAATTTGAAGATCTACAGGGTGAATCAGCAAACTGGAGACCCCAAGATAGTTATGGTTTAATTTCAGTCTGAAGGCTGGCAGGATTGAGAGTGAGCCAATGTTTCCTTTGAGCCCAAAGGGAGGAAAAACCCATGTCTAATTTGAAGGCAATCAGCCCAGAGAAATTCTCTCTTACTAGAGGTAGATTCAGTCTTTTTTGTTCTATTCAGGTCTTCAACTGATTGAATGAGGCCAATCTGCATTAGAAAAGTAGATCTGTCTTAGATCACTGACTTAAATGTTATCCAAAAGAAACCTCACAGAAATACCCAGCCTAATGTTTGATCATATGTCAATGCATTCTATATACCAGTCAACTTGCCACATAAAACTAATCATCACAGTGTTCAGAAGAAATGGGGAATCCTCTTTAGTAAAGAAATCACACATACAAGCCCAGAGAAGATACATACCTGAAAAAGATTAGAAGGTCCTTGAAATCTCTAGCTGGGGTGATTGCTAAATAAAGGTCTGCCTCTTTATTAAGCTAGTCTATAAGGACTGGGAGAAGTGGCTGTTAATTTCAAATGGCCAAATTTTGAAAAAGAAATCAGAAATCATACCAAAAAACCCTCATAAACCAAAACCAAACCCAAAACAGGTTAAAATGACTCAATTAAAGGATCAAAATATATCTTCAGAAACCAATCCCTAAGAAATGGAGATCTATGAATTACCTGACAAAATTAAAAATAGTCATCTTAAAGATGCTCAATGAGTCAAAAGAACATAAATAGAAAACCAAATAAAATTAAGAAAATAGTGCATGAACAAAATAAGAATATCAACAAAAAGATAAAAAGAAAAACAAAAAGAGCCAAAGGCACTTATGTAATACCATGAAGTAGACCAGTATACATATCATGGGAGTCACAGAATGTAAAAAAGAGACAAAGAGGCAGAGAATTTTTTTTTTTTTGTAGAAATAAGATAAATTTTAAATTTGAGTAAGGAGGTGATCAAATTCAACAAGCTCAAAATATTCCACTTAGGATAAACCTAAAGAAACACATATAGGGGGATGCCTGGGTGGTTCAACAGTTGAGCCTTTGGCTCAGGGCGTGGTCCTGGTCCTGGGAGTCCTACATCGGGCTCCTTGAGAGCCTGCTTCTCCCTCTGCCTGTGTCTCTGCCTCTTTCTGTGTATCTTTCATGAATAAATAAAAATATTTTTAAAAAAGGAAACACATATAGAAACACATTATACCCAACCTTTCGGTGTCACATACAAAGGGAAAATGTTGAAAACAGCAGAGGAAATATAACTCATCATATACAAGGAAGGTCCTATAAGATTACAAGCAGATTTCTCAGCAGAAATCTTGCAAGCCAGAAGAAAATGAGATGATATTTAAAGTACTGAAAGGAAAAACAAAACAAAACAAAACCCTGACACCTGAGAATACTACATAAAGTAAACCATCCTTCAAAAACAACAAAAAACAATTTAGTAAATTAAGATTTCCCCAGATAAAAGCTGATAGAGTTCATCATAACTAAATATGACCTACAAGAAGTGCTAAAGAGAATCCTTCAAGAAAGCCCAGATATAAACTCACACTTATATGGCCAATTAATCCAGGAAAAAGAGCCAAGAATATAAAATAGGAAAAAAAGGAGTCTCTTAAACAAAATGTGCTGAGAAAACTGGACAGCTACATGCCAGAGTATGAAACTGGACCACTTGCTTATACTATACACAAAAATGAACTCAAGATGGAATAAAAACCTAAATGTGAGACATGAAACCATAAAAATCCTAGAAGAGAACACAGGCAAGTAATTCCTCTGATTTTGGCCATAACAGCATTTTTCTATATATGTCTCCTAAAGCAAGAGAAACAAAAGCAAAAAATAAACTATTAGGACATCATCAAAATTAAAAACTTTTGCACAGTGAAGAAAACCATCAACAAAACAAAAAGGCAACCTACTGAATGGGAGAAGATATTTGCAAATCATATATCCAATAAGAGGTTAATATCCAAAATATGTGAAGGATTTATTAAACTCAACACCAAAATGCAAACAATTGAATTTAAAAATAGGCAGAAAATCTAAATAGATATCCAAATGACCAACAACACATGAAAAGATGCTCAATATCACTCATCACCAGGGAAATACACATCAAAACTACAATGAGATATCACCACACATGTGTCAGAATAGCTAAAATCAGTAACACAAGAAACAACAGGTCTTGGTGAGGATGTGATGAAAGGGGAACCTTCCTGCACTATTGGTGAGAATGCAAATTGATGCAGCCATGCTGGAAAACAGTATGGAGTTTCCTCAAAAAGATAAAAATAGACTTGCCCTATGATCCAGCAATTGCACTACTAGGTATTTACCCAAAGAACAAAAAAATACTAATTCAAAGGTATACATGCATCCCAATGTTCATAGCAGCATTATCTACAATAGCCAAATTATGGAAACAGCCCAAATGACCATTGAGTGTGTGTGTATATATATATATCCAAGTAAGATAAAATAGATTTTAAGCCAAAATGGTCACAAGAAACAATGAAAGATATTATACATTTATTAAAGAGTCAGTTCACCAAGAAGATATTACAATTATAAATATATAAGCATCCAACATCAGAGATCCTAAATATATGAAGAAAACATTGACAGAATTGAAAGGAGAAATAGATATCAACACAATAATATTAATCGACTTCAATAACTTACTTTCAGTAATTGCTAGAACTACCAAAAATAAGATCAACTAGGAAATAAGAAACTTGAACAACATTATAGACAAGTTGGATCTAAAAGACAAACAACATTCCACACAACACCAGCAGAATATACATTTTCTTAAGCATACAGGGAACATTCTTCAGGATAGACCACATACTAGACCACAAAACAAGTCTTAACAAATTTGACTTAAATCAATGAAAATTTTTTTCAGACAAGAAATAATTATTTCAAATTGACATTGAATAACAATACAAACCTAAGACTGCAATCATATAGAGTATCTTTCCAACCACAATGGAATGAAACTAGAAATCAATAGCAAGAAGAAAAAATTAGAAAATCTACAAACACACTCAAACAACCAATGAGACAGAACTAACAAATTAGAACAAAAACCCAGTATACTAGATTTATGAGTTGTAGCCAAAGCAGGACCAAGCCAGACGTTTATAATGCTAAATGCTTATATTAATAAAAAAAAGTCTCAAATCAACAACCTAACGTTATACCTCAAGGATCTAGGAAAATAAGAAGAAACTAAGTCCAAAGTTAGCAGAAGGAAGGAAATAATAAATATCTGAGCAGAAATAAATGAAGTGGGGAACAAAAAACTATAGGAAAATATCAGAGTTAGGGTTCTTTTAATTTTGTTTTGTTTGAATTCTAGTACAATTAACATTCAGTGTTTTATTAATTTCAGGTGTACAATATAGTGACTCAACACATCTATACCTCATTACTCAGGGCTTATCAAATAAGTGTACTCTTAATTCCCTTCCTTATTTCAACCATCCCCCATCCACCTCCCTTCTGATAATGCTTTGTTTTTTGAGTAATCTCAGTTAAAGTTATTTTTTTCAACATGAATATTTTATACTTGAAGCATACTTTAGAACACGTTTCTAAAAGATATATGTAAACATTCCATCCATCTGAAGAATACATATTTTCTTTAAGTCCATACAGAAGAATCCTCTGTTAAATCATATAAGAAGAGACATAACAAGTATTATAAATTTAAGAAGATTGAAATCATACCAACTATATTTTCCAACCACAATAGTACAAAACTAAAGATCAATAATAAAACAAAGTTGGAAAATATACAATGAAAATATTAAATATTTACTATGTAAATGTTAAACAACACACTACTGCACAAATAATGGGCCAAATAAGAAATGAAATAGCAAATCAAAATAACAAGCAAAAGAAAAAGAAAACATAATATTCCAAAGCCTATGGGATGCAATAAAAGCAGATGTTAGAGTGAAAATTATACTACAAGTGCTCATATTAAGAAAATAAGTTCAAATAAACAACATTACACCTCAAGGAACTAGAAAAAGAAGAAACTTCACTGAGATTTAGTAGAAGGAAATGACAAAGAAAAATCAGAAATAAATGAGACCAGATTAACAAAAACATAACATCGGGGGATCCCTGGGTGGCTCAGTGGTTTAGTGCCTGCCTTCGGCCTAGGACATGATCCTGAAGTCCCAGGAACAAGTCCCACATCAGGCTCCTGCATGTGGCCTGCTTCTCCCTCTGCCTGTGTCTTTGCTTCTCTCTCTCTCTGTGTCTTTCAGGAATGAATAAATAAAATGTTTAAAAAACAAACAACAACAACAACAAAAGTAACATTGAAAGTAATGACCAGTTTTTCCCCCCAAATGAACAAAGTTGGCAATACTTTAATTGTTAGGAAAGGAGAGAAGACTCAAACCAAAATGAGAGATGGAAGAGAAAATAACACAACAGATAACCACAAAAATGCATATTGTGATAAGTAGTATAAAAAATTATATACTAACAAATCAGATAATTTGGAAAAAACCCTGATAATTCCATAATAAATGGAATTCCATAAAAAACCCTGATAATTCCCTGATAAATGTTTCTAAATCCCCTCACTCGCAATGTGCTGGTGTCTTTTGGTCTAAAATGACTCTCCTGTAGGCAGCATATAGATGGGTCATATTTTCTTGTTTTTTGTTTTTTCTTTTATCTATTCTGACACCCCTATGTCTTTTGATTGAAACATTTAGCATTTCTATTCAAAGTAATTTTGATAGATATGTAATTATTGCCATTTCATGACTTGTTTTGTTACTGTTTTTGGAGATTTTTTCTGATCCTTTCTTGTCTTTGTTACTTTTGGTCTTTTCTTTGCACCAAAGAATCCCCTTTAATATTTCTTGCAGGTTTGGTTTAGTGGTCACAGACTCCTTCAGTTTCCCAGACGAAAACTAAAAGGGTTAGTTTTTTAAAAAGATCAACCAAATTGACAAATCTTTAGCTAGATTAACTAAGAAAAAGAGCAAAGACCCAAATAAATAAAATTAGGATGCAAGAAGAGACATTATAACTGATGCCACAGAAATAAAAATGATCATAAGAGACTGCTATAAACAATCTTATTATATAACTGTGAAGAAAGAGACAAATTCACAGAAACATACAACCTACCAAGATACAATTAGGAAGAAATAAAAAATCTGAACAGAATTATAACTAGTAAGGGGATTAAAGCAGTGACTAAAAAAAATCTCAACAGAGAAAAGCTCAGGACCATATGGCTTCACTGGAGAATTTTACTAAACATAAAAAGAATTAGCACCATTTCTCTCAGATTCTTCCCTAAAATTGATAAGGAGGGGAAAATTATTTTATGAGACTAGCATTACTCTGATAAAATCAAAGATACTACAAGAAACTACAAACCAACATCCCTGATGAGTATTGATGCAAAAATCCCCAACAAAATATTACAAAACTAAAATCACCAGCACATTAAAAGGATTATGCACCATGACCAAATAAGATTTATCCCTGAGATGCAAAGATGTCTCAACATGCAAAAATGTCAATCAATGTAATACACCGTATTAACAGAATGAGGTACAAAAGCCACATGATCATCTGAATAAATACAGAAAAAGAATTTGACAAAACACAACAATCTTTCATGATAAAATGAACAACTGACAGAAAGGAACAGAAAAGAACTACAAAAACAATTGTAAAACAAGTAATAAAATGGCAGTAAACACATTCTACCTATAATTATTTTAAATGTAAATGAACTAAATCTTCCATCAAAAGACATAGGGTGACTGAGGTTAAGAAAGCGAGACCCATCTATATGTTGCCTTAGGAGACTCACTTTAGACCTAAAGACACATACAAATAGAAAGTGAAGGGATGGAAAAACATTTACCATGCAAAAGGAATTAAAAAGAAAGCTGGGGGAGCAATTCTTGTATCAGACAAAATAGACTTTGAAACAGACTGTAACAAGGGACAAAGAAAGCATACATAATGATAAAGGGAACAATCCAGCAAGAGGAAATAACAATTGTAAATATCTATGTACCTACATGGGAGCACATAAATATATACAGCAACTATGAACAGACATAAATGAAGAAATTTTTTTTAATTTTTTTTTAATTTTTTTAAAAAAATTTACTTATGATAGTCACAGAGAGAGAGAGACAGGCAGAGACATAGGCAGAGGGAGAAGCAGGCTCCATGCACCGGGAGCCCGATGTGGGATTCGATCCCAGGTCTCCAGGATCGCGCCCTGGGCCAAAGGCAGGCACCAAATGGCTGCGCCACCCAGGGATCCCCATAAATGAAGAAATTGATGATAATACAGTACTAGTAGAGAACTTTAACACCACACTTACATCAATGGACAGATAATATAAACAGAAAAGCAACAAGGAAACAGTGGCTTTGAATGACACAGTAGATTGAATGGATCTAACAGATTCCAAACATTCTATCCAAAAACAGTAGAATATACATTCTTTACAAGTACACATGAAACAGTCCCAGAATATAGCACACGTTAGGACACAGAAGAAGTATCAGTAAATTTTAAGATTGAAAAAAATTTTTAAATAAAGAACAACCAGGAAACAAGTGTTGACAAGGTTATCAGGAAAAAGAAACCCTCTTGCACTGCTGGTGGGATGTAAACTGGGGCAACCACTATGGGAAACAGTATGGCGATTCCTCAAAAAATTAAAAATAGAACTACTATTAGAACCCAGTAGTAATCATACTACTGGGTATTTACCCAAAGAATACAAAGACACTAATTCAAAGGGATACACGCACCCTTATGTTTATTGTAACACTATTTAAATAGCCAAGATATGAGAGCAGTTGAAGTGTCTGTCCATCAACTGATGAATGGATTAAAAAAAAGATGTGGTAAGTATATATATATAATTTAATCATAAAAAGGAATGAAATCTTGTCATTTGCAACAACATAGATGGACCTAGAGAGTATAATATTAAGCAAAATAAGTCAGTCAGAGAAAGACAAATACAATATGATCTCATTCATGTGTGGAATTTAAGAAACAAAACAAAGGAGCAGAGGGGGAATAAAAGAGAGAGAGAGAGAGAGAGAAATCAAGAAACAGACTCTTAACTATAGAAAATAAACTGATGGTTACCCGAGGGGAGGAGGGTGTGGGGATGGGAGAAATATAAGATGAGAATTAAAGAGTACATTTATAATAATGAAAAAAAGAAGTAAAGAAAGAAAAACCAGAATATAAAAAATAGTGAAAGGGAAAAAAAAGGGGAAAGGAGAGAAAATAAGTGGAAATATCAGTGAGGATGAATGAACATGAGAGACTCCTATCTGAGAAATGAACAAGGGGTAGTGGAAATGGAGGTGGGTGAGAGGTTGGGGTGACTGGGTGACGGGCACTGAGGGGGGCACTTGACAGGATGAGCACTCGGTGATATGCTATATGTTGACAAATTGAACTACAATTAAAAAATATATAAAAAATAAATAAAATAAATAAAAATAAATAAAATAAATAAAAAATAAAAAACTGGTTCAAAAAAAGAAGAAAAAAAGAAAAACCAATAGAATAGAAATATAAAAAAAACTACTTCACATAATAAAGGCCATTTATGAAAAACCCAGAAATACACTCAATGGTCAAAGACTGAAAGCTTTTCTTATGTCAGGAATAAAGGAAGCATGCTGTTTTAGTCTCCTCAGGCTCCTATAACAAAATACCACATATTTGGTGATTTATAAACAATAGAAATTTATTTTTCATATTTTGGGGGGCTCAAAAGTTCAAAATCAAGGCACCAGCAAAATCAAGGCACTTGCAAATCTTGTCTAGTAAGAGCCCACATTCTGGTTCATAAATGGCATTCTTTTCACTGTGTCCTTACATGACAGAAGAGGTGAGGGATCTCTCTGAAGCCTCTTTTATAAAGACACTATTCTCATTTGGGAAGGCTCATGGCTAATCACCTCCTAAGGGCCCCAATGTAAATAGTCTCACATTGAGGATTAGGTTTCATGATATGTATTTTGGGGTGACAAAAATATTCAGTCTATAACAAATATTCAGTCTGGACCCTTCTATTCAGCATAATACTGGCAGTCCTATCCAGAGAATTAGGTACCAAGAGAAAAAGACACCCAAAGTGGAAAAAAGGAAAATTATTTCTGTTCACTTATGACATGTGAAGAGCCTTAAAAATTTCACAAAAAAACTTTTAGAACTAATAAATAAATTCCATACAGTTGCAGGATATAAAAGCAGCACACAAAATTCTTTGTGTTTCTACACACTAACAATAAATAATATGAAAAAAAATAAAATAATTCCATTGATAATAGCTTCAGAAAGAATACTTAGAAATAAGTTTAACTAAGGAATCAAAAGACCTATACATTAAAACTACAAATCATTACTGAAAGAAACTGAAGAAAATGCAAGTAAATGGTAAGACATCTTTGTTCATGGATTGGAAGACTTAATATTATTAAAATATTAATATTTCTCAAAGAGATCTACAGATTTAATGTAATCCTCACCAAAATTCCAGTGATTTTTTTGCAAAAATAGAAAAAAAAGTCCTAAAATTCATATGGTATCTCAAGAGACCCCAAATAGCCAAAACAATATTGAGCAAAAAGAACAAAATTGGAGACCTCATACTTCCTGATTTCAAAACATATTGCAAATCTAAAAAATCAAAGAAGTGTGGTACTAGTATAAAGACAGACATTTAGGCCAATGGAGCATAGTAGAGAACCCAGAAATATATCCTTGAATATAAGGTCAAATGAGCTTAGACAACAGTGCCCAAGATCACACAGGAGGGGAAATACGATCTCTTCTCTGCTGCATAATTGGGATATCCACATACCAAAAAATAAAATTGGATCCTTACCTTATACCACACATGAAAATTAGATCAAAATGGATTAAATATTAAATGTAATACATAAAACTCCTAGAAGAAAACAAAGGAGAGAAACTTCATGATTTGTATTTATAATGATTTCTTGACTGTGACCCAAAAAAGTACAGGCAACGAAAGCAAAAACAGACAAGACTACATGAAATTTTAAAATGTCTATGCATTAGAGGAAATAATCAACAGAGTGAAAAGGCAACCAACAGAAAGAGTGAAAATATTTATAAATCATATATGTGATAAGTAATTGATGTAGAAATGTTGGGATTCCGAACCAATGGCCAAGAAAGAATTCTTAAGATATCTTCAGTGCAAAAAGGTGGTTTTATTAAAGCTTGCAGACAGGACCCCTGCACAGAAAGCTGCACTGGGGTTGTGACAGGTGACTGATTATATATATTCAAGTTGGGGGAGGGTTAGGGATAGCACAAACATCTATGGTATTTTGTAAACAAAGTTTCTAAGATGCTGAGAGGGCTAGATATTGTTTGGAAAAGGTCATTTACTATTGTTTAGTAAAAACTCAGTCATGAGACACTTCAGATGTATATCAGTGAGCCGTATGCCTGGAGGGTGATTGCTAACATATATCTTTGAAATAAAGGAAGCTTCCAAAGGAATTTCTATATGTTTAGAGTAGACTCAGAGGATCCTGGGGGGGCGGGGGGAGGGGGGTGGTCAGGCTAAGATTGCCTTTTGCCCTTAATGAAGTGTCAACGTCAAGGCAGCTGACAACCAGAGGAAGTTCATTCTGTTTCAAGGACTTGTCAATGGGCTGCAGGCAGTAAGGGAATTAATTTTTTTCTTTTGCCTTTGTTTCCCACATCATAATTAACATCCAGAATATATTTTTTAAAAAGCCTCAACAATTCTGTTCACCAATTACAATATGCCAGAGGGAAATTCCCATACTAACAAACAATTCTCAGACACAGACACCAGTTAGGTGACCTATGATTCAATTCAATTCTAACACTATCTATTGGGAGAGAACGTTAGATTCCACAGTTTAAGAGCTCAGTCGCACGACTGCCTACCACTTCAAGTGCTAATTGCAAGCCTAGGTTGTTACCTACATTTCTGCCTACTGGCTATAGGTTGGAGATTTAACCATTCCCTCATTGGGTTCAATTAATTTGCTTAGAGTAGCTCAAAGAATTTAGGAACAGAATTTAGGAAACTAGTTTACTCACTACATTACCAGTTTATCATAAAAAATATAATTCAGGAACAGATAGATGGAAGAGATACATAAGGCAAACGATATGGTTAAGAGCTTCATCAAAAATTTAAAAATAATTTATTATACGACCCACCAACCCTATTCTGGGTGCATGTCAAAAGGATCAAAAATAGAATCTCAAAGAGGTATTTGTACACCCTTGTTCATTGTAGTATTATTCACAAAAGCCAAAAAGCAGAAGTAAACAAATGTCCATCAGTGAATGGAGGGATAAAGAAATGTAGTATTTAAACACAATGGAATATTATTCAGCCTTTTAAAAGAATCCTGTTGGGGCACCTGGGTGACTTAATTAGTTAAGAAGTAACGAACTCTTGATTTTGGCTCAGGTCATGATCTCAGGGGTGTGGGTCAAGCCCCGCACCAGGCTCCCCATTCAGAGACAAGTCTGCTTGACATTCTCTTTCCCTGTCCCTCTGCCCCTCCTCCCTCTAAAGTAAATAAATAAATCTTTTTAAAAAAATCTGTCATATTATGTAACACTGATAAACCTTAAGGACATTATGCCAAGTGAAATAAAGCCACCAAAAATGACAAATTTTGTAAAATTCCACTCTTATGAAGTATGGGAAGTCATCAATCTCATAGAAACAGAAGGAATGGCTGCCAGTATTTGGAAGGAGGGAGAGATAGGAAGTTATTCAAATGGTATAGGGTTTTCAGTTTTGCAAGATGAGGAAGTTCTGGAGATTTATTGCACAGCAATGTGAATATAGTTAGCTCTACTGAACTGTAACTTAAAAATGGTTAAGATGGTAAATTTTATGCTATGTGGTTTTTTTTTTTTTTTTTTTTTTTTTTTTTTTTTTTTTTACCATTTAAATAAAAGTCTCTGTGGTATTTTCTTTCTTTGTAGAGTACTGAGCTTCTTTCTGGCTATTAGTGGCTTTATCTGATTCCCCTAAGGTTTTGTTTTAACCTTTGTTAGAACACATCTAACAAAGGAAGGAACCTTTGGTCTAGGGTAAGAACAGATGAAAGGCCTAAAATGTGGCTTTTTTGGCATCTCAACTGAATGCCCAAACCCAGCAGATTCATTCAGAACAAAGTCCCATTGCTCTGGTTCAATGGATCTTTAATGATTTTCCAGGCTATTCAACCTTTAAAATTTCCATTCATCTCATTTCCTTAAGTAATGCTTCTGTTCTGAACCTCCTGTAATCTTGCCCTGTGCATGCAGTTTAGCACTCAGTCAGTGGCTCAAGGGGGAACTTGTGAAAGATTTCCAAAGTTCCATGTCTAAATTCACTTCGGTCTTCTAACCCCAAAAATCTCTTGATTCCTCCCTTTGACAATACTGATCTCTGTTTGGGTTCTATTTCACTGTTCTATGGTTTGGAAAGTGCTCCTAAGCTGAAAGCCAGGATAAATGTTCTGTTCTCCTCATCTTTCTTTCCTTTTAAAAATAATAGGCGAGTAGGGTGTATTGTTAGAGACCTGAAAGAGTTGCTGTTGAAATTTTTCGTTTATTTGTTTTACATTTGTTTATGGCTGATGGGTAAGTCTGACTCTATCTATCATTGCTGGGATTGGTAATTTGTCATTAGAAGTTCATTTTTAAATTTTCTATCTAACATTCATTACAAGATATTTTTTGCTTCTTTGTGAGATATTTTCCCCCGTCTCCTTCCACAGAAACAAAACCTCAGTGAGAAAGCAACCGTGTTAGTCGTCATCAGTCTGGATCTGCAGTGCTTAGAACATGGCCTCGTGCTCAGATTAGGCAATAAATATTTACTTATATGAAATAAAACAAAGGAGTGAATTACTAAATAATTGCATTGCTAATATTTGCTACAGAACATGTTCAACATATAACAATAAAAAATATAAAGGATAAGTGAATAGATAGTGAAAAACATGCTTAAATCACAATATTGTAGTTATAAATAAAAAGCAGGAAAAAAGGAAAACAATAAATGAAAATGGAATGGAAAGGAAAAGAGGAAATGGGAAAGATGAGAAAGAAGAAAGTTTGTAAAATTATACAAAGAAGAAAGAGAGCCAAAAAAGAAAATCGAGAGAATACATGAAATTTAAAAAGGAAAGAGAAAGAAAAAGAAAGGCATAAAATAAAATAATTTTCTAATACAGCAGACGTCCTTCATGTTTTAAAGCAAAAAAAAAAAAAAAAAAAATCTAGTTATTTTCCTCAAACACCTTTGTCCTTTAGCAAGAGAGATGACATAAACAAATACACATATAAATATAATCCACAGTATATTGTAACGAGTACTACAGAATAGTGCTGTGGTGACACAAGGACATCAAAACTCTGCCTGGGGATCTGGGGAAGTTCCTGAGAGAAAGTCATTAAAAATGAAGGGGGAAGAGAAGTTCACCAGATGGCATAAGAGCAAACAATTTGAAAAAAGTTTGGAGGAAAAAAGAACATGAAACAGAAATTGTAAAATTTTCTAATTGGCTTCTTAACAATGTCTGAAGGTTGCTGGTGGGAATATCAAGGTTGAGAAAGCTAGTTTAAATCTCATGTGGAGAGCACTAAATATTGTGTTTGGAGAACCTGAAGTGTCCTTTAGCTTTTGGAATCCCCTGACAGTTTTTCAATGGGAAATAATAAGGTCAGAGCAGTAATATTAAACATAAAATAGAAGAGAAAAGGGGAGAAATCAATTTTAAAAAAGAGAGAGAGAAAGAGAGGAGGCAACTGTGGGGTAAACTTCTTTTCTTGGAAAAAAAAAAAAAACACTTTAGGCATTCAGGTCCAAAAATGGTAGAAAAATAGGTGGACAGAGGATGGTACTGGACATTATTGTTTTGCTTTCCTCTTGCCTGAAAAAGTGTGTCTTTTTTATTGTGCATCTAAGAATCTCTTTTACTTGGAGCCATCTTCACTTGGAAACACTACAGCCGGACATTGATCTTACTGATGTCTGCCTCCATAAGTACCTTTGCTGCAACAGGAATTAAGGCTAGTAGATTTGGATGTCTGAAAACTGCTGCTCTAAAGTAAAAAAAAAAAAATCAAATCAAAACAAAATGGAAAGCTACCAATTCTCAGGAATCAGTTCTTCTCAACAACAAAAGAAAATAGAGGATCACATTCTCCCATTCTGCTTTATTTATGGGAATTAAGTTGGATTTGATGTATAGAATGTACTGATCTCAATAAAATTCAAGTGGTGCATGGAAGATAAAGGGCATGTACTTTTAAAAGGAATCAGTTTTCATTCTGGTGTCAAGGAGATTGGACATTCAGGCATTTTTGTCTCTCTCTTCTCACAGAAAGTCATTCTAAAAGTGTTTTTTTTTTTTTTAAGTGTTTTTTCAGCTAAAAACCTCTTCTATATATAAGGAGGGACTTAGGACTAGCTCTTGAAAATTACTTCTAGGTTATTTTAAGTATTTGGAATGTCTTCCAATTATATTTATTTAGATTTATTTGGTAATCCACATGCAGTTAAATGTTTTGGTTAATATTCCACAGTATTAAAAAATAATCCCTATACTCAAAACTATTTGAAAAGAAAGTTAATAGGATGTTGGCCCAAAATTCAGATTCTCACATGCCTGAACATTATCTGTAAATCTTAATATGTTTGGTTTGTTCTGTTATTGAACAATCTTCAATTGGCATTACTTAATTTACTAACTTACACGGATGTCCACATAATTTCTGTACATGTATATACATATATAATTTCTGTACATATATGTATTATATAATCTAATGTATATCTAGTTTACAATAATCTAACCTAATATATTTATCTTAAGTAAGTAAGCATATAGCAATACATACAATAGGAGAGGATTAATAATAATGAACACTTTGGTACATCTGAGTATCTGGAATTTCTTCTACCACATTTTACCTTCCTCTTTTAGCTACAATCTTTACTAGTCATGTCTTGACTATAAATCAGTTGCAGTCTTCTCTCCCTATGGATAAGTATTCTTCAGTGCATTTTTGAGGTGAATAGGTGAATCTCTATTTTTTTATTGACTACCTTGGTCAATTCCTTAAGTTGTGGATTGCTTTGATTCATTGTCTGAGTAGACAATATAATTTAAATAGTCCCTTAGGGAAAATATGACTTGACAAATACATAGAAAACCTAATGATCGGTCCATTTAATGTTCAAATCAAATTCGCCGTGTGATCCATCATATTAATTGGGCAGACATTAGCTATGAGGATAGACAAAAACAAAAACACAAACAAAAATAAAAAGGCCAGAGTCACTGAATAATGATTGACTTAGGGACTGTCCACAGGGCCAGAAGTGTTATTTTTCAGTTGAACTTTTTTTTTTCCTTTAATCTACAGAAAGGCAGTTAGTAGGATTCTTGCAATCAATTTTTCCCTATAGAGAAAATCACTGCATGCATATTTTTATACTGCATGGTTTTTACATTTTTAAACGGTTGGAAAAACTCAAAAGAGTATTTCAAGATACATAAAATTATATGAAAATCAAATTTCAGATAGTATTTATGGTTGAAATATTTATTTCATCTATTTAAAATGAATGAGTGTGACACAACCATACTCATTCAGCTAGGCATGGGCTTTGACTGCTTTCTTTATGGCAATAGCAGAGTTGGAGACTTGTGACAGACTCTGTAGCACATAAATACTGAGATATTTTCTGAGCCCCAATAAAGTTTGCCAAACTCCATTATAGAATAAGGACCAAAATCTCATGAAATTCTTTTTACTGCTTTCAAACTGGATAAGTTGGAACTCTCTTGTCTATAGGTGATAAGAACCCGACTCAAATATGGTTAAAGCCAACAGGAGAATTTATTGGATCATGTAGATTAGGAATAGATCTGATAACAGGCATTTCCAGATTCAAAGATGGACTCCCAACCCAATCAGGTCCAACTAGTGATAGTTCCTGTGACTGAAAGGCAGATCCTGAAAGAAAGATGCTGACTACACCTGCAGGCTAGTGTTGCCTGCCTGTGTGTCTTAGGCCTGTAGGTCTGCTCAGGTGGTGGCAGAGATAGTCAGTCACTGGACTCTGTAAGTTACCAAAGGAAGAAGTTCGCTGCCTTTCTGGCAGTTACAGCAGGAGTCCCAAAAGTAACTCTAACTATTCTGGATTGAGTAGAGTCCCAAATACCACGAAGCAAAGTACACGTACTGAGTGTAGTAAGGTTTGTACAAAGAAAAATTGGGAAGCTGGGGAACTATCTGTCAAGCAGGTAAAACTAGCAGATGCAGTAAAAAAGGAAGGCATAAAACCAATGAATATTCTTTGATGAATAACAATACCTAATCTTAAAAAAAATTAAAAGAGGCATTCAAAATTACCCAGGTGGAGAACACAATCTTCTGAATTCCTGGTCCATACTTTCTACCAAACACTGATGCCTTTCCAAATAATAGCTATTTAGGTGCCAAGTGTGCATATATTGGCCTAATGGGAAGTTTTGCATCTTCCATATTTCTCTGATATTATATAAGTAGCTCTATCAACCACCTTGTCCAATATGCAGATGTATTTTCATCAAATTAACTTCAATCATTTAGCATGGGCCAAGAGAGATAAAGTTGGAAGGTTAACTTGGTGCAGAGGGAAGGAGTAAGGGCATGGGGAAAGTTTCAGAGCAGAAGGTGTCATTCAATGAGAGAGAGATAGTGTCCCATCATCAGAATCCAGGAAGTGATTGGGACAGAGTGTGTGAGTGTGTGTGTGTGTGTGTGTGTGTGTGTGTGTGTGTGTAAGAGGTGGGGGAAGAGAGGAAAAGAAATAGAGGAGAGGGGAGGAAATGGGAGGGGGCAGGGGAAAAATGGATTGGAGAGGGAAGAGAAGAGAGGGAAACCATTTGCTTTCTGAGAGCTAGGGTAAATATACACTAGGAGGGAGCTTGCAAAGAGCTGCTGGAAGACAATTCCTGCCTATTTCACAATTTCTCCCCAGCAGGATCCTGGCACATTCCCCAGGTGTAGATTAGTTTCTATCCAGAGTGTAAACTGGGAATGGAATCAATATGCTAGACATTTCCATTTGCATCAGACAAGCAATGAGACAATTTCTTGATAGCTTTCTGAGAATAATGAAAGTGCAGAGCTCAGCAAGAGTGACTCACTTGGTGAGTCATTTGTTTAAAACTGTCTCTTTGTAAGTCATCATTCAAATCAAGTTCTAGCATTATGGTGGTGATTGGGGCCTCATCTCAGCCCAAATCAGGAAGAATCTTCCAGCATAACCCACTGGCCACCTGCCCAGTTCATCCTTTACTTTGGGAAAAGGTACTTGGCATCTGTATGCATAGAACATGACAATCTTGGTAGCTACAGCCAAAAGAAATAAAAAACTGTCATCTCTGCAGTTTTGTATTCGGTTTCCAGATGAGCAAAATGCCTTAGCACCTTCATTGTGAATTTGATCCAATTCCCAAACATTTAAAACAGCAGGGATGAAACAAAGCAGACATTTAGCTGAACAGTGAGCTGAATTCTGGTTTGCATAGAAAACATGAACTAGATGTTAAATAAATGTCAATATTAATCAAGCTGCTTTCCATTTCCAGGTCTGAGAATTTCAGCTCCCCACACATTCTTTGGGAATAAAAAAGTATAAGGAGAAGCAGAACTTTTATTAATTCAGTTCTTCTATTTAATGTCTCATTTGATTTTGAGTTAGGACATTTCTTGAAAGAATGTAATTTGTTAGATCTAAGAAAAATGTTTCAGTGTCTAATAGACAAAGGTAAGTCTGGTGCATCAGGATGGTAAACAAAGGCAAATCATGCTATCATCCCATATATAATCCTTTAGTCACTATAGTCTCTTGTACTTGTGTTAATAGCTCCAGACCAATGAAGGAATTAGACTTTCTCAGTAAAAAAAAAAAAAAAAAAAAAAATTTCTCTTCACTCTGTTTAGATTCATTCCTCTCAATTCATTTCTTAACAGTGGTGCACTCCAGGCAGGTTAGAGAAAATGGGTCTTTTGTAGACTGAGTGGGCTGTGATGAAACCAGCAAGGGGCAAGCTAGTCAGAGGGAATTTAGGCCCAAGACTTGATTAGGATGGAGGCAGAGCAGAGGCAGCTGAGAGGAGGAGAAAGAGCCTCCAGGATCCATCTTGCCCCTCAAGAGCAATGTCATAGAAAATAAGAGCTTAATCTGGGACCCAGGCAATCATTTTAGGTTCAAAAAATGGTAACTATCAGTCTATGCAGTAAAGACCAATTGCTTTTACCTATCTCTTTTTCCAGTAACAGAAAACATGCTTCTCCTACCCTGGCTGTCAGTGTGGACCATAGAAACTGGCCTCACCTCTTTGCCCTATTCCTCACCAATCATGGTAGTCACATGACCCTCCAGCCTGATCATTAGCATCATTTCTTCCCTTAGCTTCAGTGATTGGCTCAGGGTTGGGCATGTAACCCAAGCTAGTCCATAGGAGCCCAAGTACTTCTTTGCATCTACTGTGAAAGTTCCAACAGAATTTCCCCCCATTTTCCTTCATTGCTAAACTGGCAGATTGGAAATGAGGTGCAGTAACATTTCTCTTCAGGGAAGAGTTTCCTCAGAATGAGACCACTGTGTGGAACAATAGACCCGAGTGACAGACACCCACAGACACACAGAGATACTTAGCATCCTCTGACTCCCTGAACCAAACCATGCCTGCTTTCCCTTGAACTTCTCAGTTACTTAAACCAATAAATCTTTCCCTTTTTTATCTAGTCTGAGCTGAGTTTTTGTTGATTTTTGTTTATTACCTGCAACTGACCTGATTTAGACAAGTTATCTATTTTCATTTTCACCCTGGATTACAATAGGAATCAGAAAAAAGGAAAAAAGAAATATGAAGATGATAATGAGAGATTCTGCATTGGTATCAAATAACAGGCATTCTTCATAATCTCCTACTTGGGAAACTAAGAGAAAATATATTTTTTACAGGGAGTTTTCTTTCCCTTTAAGCTCTTGGAGAGGATTATTATCTCAAGAGAATTTTCTCCTGCACATTTTATTACTCATCCCATTATCTAGTGCATTCTCAGTTTGAATGAATTCTGATACTTTAAGTTACCTTCTCCAATTTGTGTTATGACAATCTAATCTTCAAAATTCACTGTAGGTGCCAAATGACACCTGAGTTAAAACTGAGTCATACAATGGAAAAGCTTATAATAAGTAATCATGATCTGTTATGATATGCCCCTAATTCTTATTTTTTAAAGGCCTCTATTTTTTAAAGGCCTGTATAGCTAATTCTTTTTAGAAATAACTATTATCAATATTCTCATATGTACTCACAAAGCAAATAAGTTCTATTAGCATATGGTTTAGATGATAAAGATTTACATATGGATGCTTCTTAAAGCACTCTATCTGGCTCTAGTATTTTTGTTGTGTTCTTCACAAAGGAGATGAAAGTGAATAAAACTGACCAGTTCTGAATAAAAACCAATATTTCCTTAGAATCTTGTTTTTTTTCCCAAGACCTATGAGTCATGAAGCAAATGAGCTTATGAATCATTACCCCCAACAAAGAACACATTTATAATAAGGTTGTTTTCAGCTGTATTTATTATTTATATTAAAAAGTTTTTCTTAGGATAACTCAAAACATTAACCATAAGCTGTCTATTATTCTTAAGCATTTATTTAATTGGCCTAGATGAATAAAAGGCAAATTATAGGAATCTGAGAATAGGTTCAATTCTTTGTTCTGAATAAATTGCTGAACATCTCTGGATGTTCTCTACAAAAGTGAAGCAGCACCATATTGTACATTGGGTTTTGATTGTATCCCTGACAAAATCAGATGTAGTTAATGAATATGATTGGTCTGATTTTTCTGGTTAGGATAGTGGTATTTAAATATTACTTCCTGAGGAGCTGATTAGACAAGTTAGTAACTTAGATCTACTGAACCTTAGGTTATGTCTATATAATACCAAGGATCTAATTTGTAGTGAAAAAAAAGTCGATTTTATTGATTTTCACACCATCCCTATTCAGTAAGTGACTGACATTTTCCTATAACACAGTGAATTTAATCAGTAATAAATGTTAAGGAGACTATTTTGTTTGGTGAGGCTGAGGGTCCTCCCCTATATCAAGCTTACTATCTGCTCAGGAATTACAACCTGAGGATTTTTTCAGCATTTTGCTGATTTTCTCTCTTGTATGATAGAAATTTTTTATGCTTACCCCTTATCTATTAATCTTCATATCTTAGATGCTTCTCTATGTCTCCTCTGTCTCATGCGAATTGCCAATCCTTGACAATTGCCAATCCTTTAGTTCTCTAGTGACCTGTCTTACTCTTGCTCTCATATATAGCTCCTTAACTCTGCTTTTGGACATGACCAAGTCCTTTCCCTGAACAAATGCTTTTACAATGGGAAGAGCACAGCATTTAGGACAAAGAAAATTGGATTCTTACCCTAGCTTGGACTCTGCTCCCTGTTGACTTTGTGCCATTAAGCAAGACATTTTACCTTACTGAATTTTGGTTTGCCTATATAGAAATAAGGATAACAATGCTATTTACCCTTTATATCTGGAACTAATGAGGTACTATATGTTGGCTAATTGAATTTAAATTTTAAAAATAATACTACTCACCTTATAGTAAGGTTAAAAGAGTTCAGTAAAGTAAAAATACATTATATTGCATTAACAATGACTGATTGGTTGACAAAAGCTACAGTCCATTGTATCCCACAATGGGCAGACATTGTCATCTTGAAATGCTGTAACACTTTGCCATTTATTAAATATTCCAGAGTTTTTTGTTTTTATTTTTGTTTTTATCCAGAGTAGAAGCAGTTGGTGAGGCTGTACTTCTGTTGCTTAGCCTATCTACCTTTCAGAAACCTTGAGATTATCTCAGAAGCACTAGTTTGTGAGAGCTTATCTGGTCCTCCATGGATCTCTCAGTCAGATTTATCAGTTAACTCTTATGGTCATGGTTATTAAGTCCTTTGTATGCAATTCCACATGTTTGTTCTCATACCTCCCTGATCTCAGATTTAAATTTCTATTTCATTTTAATAGCCATATCATATTTATTTGAAGAACCTTTGCCAGTAGACATCTCCCACTAATTTGGTGGCTTTCAAAATGGCTGCACATCAGTAATTACCAAGGAGCTTGGATTCTCTGGATCTCCTCCTCAACCTACTGAATCAGAATCTCTTAGACTGAAGCTAATCAGAATGTTTAGTTCATTTCTTAACTTTGGGACTTACTTCTCTTCCCTTCAGGGAATCCATCACTTTCTTATCACCCCCATCTGATAGGTAGATGGAGCCCATGAACCAGAACCTGGGGAATTTTTTCAGTTTTATTATTATCTCTATTTTTGCAGGTGTGGAAACAGAGACTCAGAAATGTTGAATGAATGGTCTAAGAGCAGATGACGATCAAGGGCAAAGGTGGGACTTAAACTCAGAAGCCAAAAATCCTTGCTTTTGCACTATGCCATGGGATCCTGCTCCCCAATGCAAAACATCTGATCCACTTTCACAGAGCTGACAAGTCCACACTCATTGTGCCCAGGTCAGCAGGGGATTTTATCTCCTCTCCCTAATCCTTCTTCACATAGATTACCATGGGGGGCTTAAGTCCACCAAAGGAAACATCAGACCATCCTGAAGCAAGGAAAGGAAAGAAATGTACTGTTTAACAGATTTTTCTCAAGGACATCCCACACATGTGATCAGAATTGATTTTTCACTGAACACCTGTATACCAGTTGGTCTAATAAGTTGGAAAAATAGTATATTGCCCCATTTTACATTAATTACTATTTAACTTCAATGACTTTGTTTTTTATTAAAGTTGTGTTGATATTAATTTTAGGAAAAAATATTTTAAATGCTCTATTACCTTTGCTTATGCTAACCTCTTGATATTTCTGAAGCTAACAAATATCTCAAATGTTTTTGGGATCCTCAGTTATAGAATTATATAGATGACCTATTAACTCAAATTAGTCAAATAATATGTCTAATACTTGGCGTAACATTATACATAAATTTGTGATTTTATTTCACCTTAAGCCTCTTTCTTACATTTTAAGAAGTCAACAATAGTCAATAAGAATAATAATAAACACTTGGGTGAATCATCAGGGAGTAAAGGCCCTATTTGAAGATTACTAATAGCTGTAAAAAATACAATATATAAGTATTGGATGGAAAAATCATTCCTAATAGCATATAATTGCTCAGTCATTGATGAAAAATTTTTCAACAGAATTCTAGACTCCCAACTACAGGACCAGGATTGGTCCTATACAATATCTTTCATAGTTCTTAGTGGAAGGCTGGTCACATGTAATTTTTCAATAAATGCTTTCTTCTAAGTATGAGTATTTGTTATTCCATAGATAGAAAATTTGACAACTGAATTCTTAACTCTTCAGCTAAATCACCTGAATAGGACTCATGCAATGAGAAAATCAATATATTTTACACTTTCTACTCTCTGTTCAGTCTTTGTCTTGGAAGAATTTTCTCCCATCTACTCCATGAAATCTAGGGAAGGTCTCACGAATTTCTTGATAACTAACAGAGAACTAATCATCCTCTGCTCACTTTTAGTCCCAAGAGTACTTAGTTCAGAAATTAAAATGACCAGTTCTGGTAAAAGTAAACACTCAAAACTCCATTCAAATGTACAGCCTTTCTCCTTTTTCAGCATGGGGTTGCTGTAGGTAGGAAGTCTTGCTACCATGGGATCCTTCTATTTTGTGCTTTCTACTTTTCCCTTCACTCCCCAGATCAGGTGCTTCTGACACCACCAAGACTCAGGTACAAGTGTAGCAACTTCTGTCACTACTGTACCCATGACTTCTCACACTCAGTCTAGGTTACCCATGACTTTCACTTGTAGGTGCCATGACACTAAACTTTCTTTGGCTATTAAAGTGCACTCTTTGTACTTCTAGAGCAGTCCAGAACTTCTGGGGAATTAATGCTCCTAGGAGCAGTGCTCAACAAATTACTGACAAAAATTGAAGGAGACTCATTTCCCTTGGTTGGGATAACTCTGAGGTATATCCTTTACTATATCCCAGAGTAGGAGGATTGAGTTTCCATAGTAGTAACCTACTCAATTTCTTATGTGTTACTGCCTTCCTTCCCTTCCTTGTCTGACTTCCCACTACCCTGCCTGTGCTTCTGGGATTGCCTCCTAAGTAAACTACTTGCACTCACACCCATGTCTGAGAGTTTGCTTCTGTGGGAACCCAAATGAAAAGAAGATGATAAAAGCAGGCGGTATCTTGTAAAACAGACAGGTACCTAGTACTAGTTTCTTCTAGTGCAGCGGACAGCTTAAGTAACTTTCTCTGAGCTTTCTGAATGCTTAAAGGGATTCTCTTTCTTGAAGACCATATGCACATTCTTCAGAAATCCCTCCATTTCTGGAGTTATCTCACACTTCATGTAAGGTTCCTATATTTGGGCAACATTGCCCTGCAGCTGGCTACTTATAACTCGATGTTAGTTAGAGTTCTCCAGAGAAACAGAATAAATAGGACATACATAAAGTTTTATAGTTATATTATTACATGCATATTACATATGTTATATCAAAAAGAATAAAAATATTTATTATAAAGAATTGGCTCATGGGATTATGGACTCCTACAACCTGCCATTTGCAAACTAGAGACCCAGAAAAATAGATAAGGTACTTTTAGTCTGAGTCCAAAGGTGAGAACTGGAAATGCTGATAGTGTAAATCCCAGTCCAAGGGCAGAAGAGTGATATATATCCCCACCAAGCTTTCAAACAGAGAGACAGAATTCTTTCTTTCTCCACCTTTTGGTTCTATTCAGATACTCAACAGGTTAGATCATGCCCACTCACATTGGGGAGGGCAATCTGCTTTACTCATTCTACCAATTCAAATATTAATCTCTTCCATAAACACCCTTACAGATACATAAGAAATAATATTTAACCAAATATCTGAGATCCCTGAAGTTGATTCACTCAAGTTGACACATAAAATTAACCATCACAGACTCCTTATCAGTACTTGTTTCTTTGGAGGACCACATCATGCAGAGGTTAGAGTTTCATTGTTCCTTCAAGTGCTTTTCATGTCCAAATTCTTTTTTAAATGACTCCAGACCTGCTCTCTATGTCAACAGGCTCATTTCTCATGCATCTTCATTCTTACAAACTTTAGGATCTCAGGCCATTCTCAAGACATATTCTCTCTTTGCTAGCCAACTTCACTTCATAGTCTTTAGGCTTTTCCTGACAAAGGTTTTGCATTAGCCTACAGTCTCCATAAATCAAAGGTCAAGCTACTCAAGTCTCCTTGAAATTCTCTAAGCTTTTGTGCTAAGAGAAGTTCATCCTCCTCTCTTTCCTCATAGGAAACACTACATCTCCCTCTGAAGCTAATCATCTCTAATTTCCCATTCCTTGCTTACTTTATTTTAAACTTGCATATCCCTCAAGGGGGAAATTTTCTAGGGTTATAAAGTAACTTTCAGCTACCCCTTTTCAAGTCCTGTACTGGTGGTCCAGGAATATATATATGGGAGTCCTTATCAACTATTGTCTTGGAGACAGCCAAAACTGAGATAGAACCTTCTTTGAAACTTCTGTTATTTATATAATTAAATGTTTATACATTTCAATTAATATTGGTACACATATTATGTATAGGCATTGTGCTAGGTAAAGAGTAAAACCCTTTTCATGCCCTAAAAGATTTTCTGCCTTAGTAAAAGGCAGACAAGTAGAAAAATACATATAATGTCATAGGAAATATAAAATAGTAGAGTTTTATAAGAAACAACATAATATGAAAGAATTAATGATTAATTCTATCAGAAAGGGTGAGGAATCAGAGAAACAGGACATTCACTGAGCTGATAGGATTTTGCCAGGCATACAGGGAAGGAAGTCTGTGAAGACACACAAAGAAATATAAAATGTTTGTGGAACCCTAAAACATTGGCGTTGCTGTTGCAGGGGAATCCAGGAAGAGATGAGGCAATGAAACAGAAAAGGAATTAAAGTTTTCCTGAGAAACTTAAACTTAATCCAACAAGTTCTTGGGAATTTTTGGAGGGATTTAATCAGGATATTGGCTTGTAAAGATTTAGAGTTTAAAATAATTGCTCCAGTTCTCTGGGAAGAATAGATTGAAGGGAAGCAGTAAGAGAAGCAGGGGGCCTATTAGGAGTCAGAGATTTGGAAACTAGTACCATGGGCTTGACGTATGTAATGGCTATGAAGATGGAAACAGTAAATCATAAACACTTGAAGACAGAAACTGTTTTATTCATTTCTGTATCCCCAGATATTAGAAGGTCATCTGATATATAGTAGACTAGCAATGGAAATTGTTGGATAAATTCGTGAATGAGTGACTGATGATGATGATATGAGTGATGACATGCCCTAGAGATTAGAAATCTATGTTGGATTACATAGGCAGAGATGGAGCTAAAGCTGATTTAGTTAAGGAATGGAGATATGTATTTGGGAAACCAGAGAAGCAGAGGAAATCACTCATGGAGAGTTCTTAGAGTAAAGAAATAAAAAAGACACTTAGCTTCAACAAATCTGTCTATAGTCACCATTTATTGACCATGTCCTATGAGCTCTGGGTAAAGAACTTTATATTCATGATCTCAATTATACCCACAGTATCAGTGAAGGAGGTACGTTTTACATAAAAGGAAACACAGGCTAGGAGGCTTAAGAATTTTCCAAGATCACGCAGCTGGTTGGTGGCAGGATAAACTGAAATGATTCACTGATTCCAGACCTGTGGTCCTAGCTCTTTGAGAGACCTAGAGTCTCAGTACTGCTCAGGTACTTCAACTGTCATTCAAGCACAATTTGCATTTATCACTCAGCATGTGTTCTCTTCGTTACTTGGGAGGAACAATTCATCTGTGTGGTTCTCAGGACAAGACTTAGGTATAAGCTGGTAGGTTTAGCATTCCTGCCAGGAATTTCTTATCCAAAAAAAAAAAGGAATCAGTAAGTTTGAAGGGATAGAAGAAAAACACTGTTTAAGGAATTGGCTTTGACCTGGTGGGACACATTTCAGAGATTGGTGAAAATGATAGAACAGATATAGGTCAATGGTTCTCAGTTCTAGCAAAGCATAGAATCATTTGGGGAGCTTTTTAAAACTCTCAATGTCTGTCCCAGGCCATTAAATCAGAATCTTGGGCAGGATACAGACTTGAAAAAAAATTCTCCAGGTAATTCTAATGTGAACTCAGTTTTGAAAACCACTTATACAGCTGGAGGTAACTTTAAGATATGGAAAGCTAGATATTTAGACATTTCACAGTAGATGGTTTTCATTTTCCTGGGGAAACTACTTGCTTAGGACACATGTTGAGACTGAAGGGGTGGACTATGCATACAATGTTTAAGAAGAATGGCTAAAGTTTAGTACAGTGCAAAAAGGAAAATGGGAAAGAAAACTGATCAAGGACAAAAGAGCTCTACAACAGACCAATGGGTCCAGATGGGATTGAAAACTCTTAACTTTTGGTGGCCCCAATTTTATTGTGTGATGTTTTCCAGGAGCAGAAAAGGGATATTTCTTAGATTATCCAGGGATAGCCACATATAACTTTAAGAGGCAGAAGGACCAAAGGAACCAAGACAATTATTGAAATGATGTACTATATAGTCCAAATTGTAATATATGTAGTCTAGATTGAAGAAAGGAAGATGGAATGAATTAAATGCTCAAATATACATTTGGGAGGAGTTATTGATATTTCCTCAATGAGACAAAAGAAATATCTAATAGTGATGATAGCAAATAGTTGCCTGCACATCCATTGCTAGTTAGTTTCTCCTGGTTACAGGGTCCAAGAACTTAGGTCCCTGAAGACAACATAATGTGTTGACTTCAGAGAGTTTGTCTTTCTGTCCTTCCTGGCTTGTGTTGTACCAGATCCCCCTCATTCCAGATACACTATCTCGGTGAGGTCCAGTGCTCCTAACCAGAGTTACTTTTGATGGTCAACTGCCGTTTGCATGGATTCTAGTTGGTTACTGGGCAGTTCATTTTCTGTATTCTCTTCTCCAGTTACCATCAGGCTATTTCACATTTACTTTTAGAATTACATCTAGAATGAAGCCCAGGTTTGGATTTCTCATTAATTCAACAAATGTTTGTTGAACACTTATTATGGGACACATATCATGTTTGGCAACTTATTAAATGTTTTTCCACATTCAGTAATTATTCACTGAGCATCTTGAGGGAGGATAGCTTGCAAGGCTTTCAGATACATACGCACACACACAACATCCTCTTTATCCAGCAACAGTTCACTCTGCTACTACTTGTCTTTCACTTAGAAACTTCTACTTTATTCGAATCATATTTTTATTTCTGATATGCTAAAAAGGGATTCTGTCCATCCCCAAAGGACCAATTACCTTCAATCAAGGAATTCATGAACTTTTAAATTGATGGTGAACACTGAATGTTTTATTCATCCCTCATTTCACCTGGATATAACATTCCTCCTTTTCCTGATAGTTTCTATAGAAGTTTCTATATTCTTGGGCAATCCAGCCACATTTCCACTCCAGCCAGCACTATTAGAGCTCTGATTAAGAGCACTGGACCATACTTTAGGGTATTTGAGCCAAGCTGGGTCAAAAAGCCTCTTCCCTAAAATACCTGGACTTGGAACCTGAGGGACTGTCCAGATAATCCCTCCTCAGAAACTGAAGTTGTAGGGGATTCCTGGGTGGCTCAGTGGTTTAGCGCCTGCCTTCAGCCCAGGGCGTGATCCTGGAGTTCCAGGATCAAGTCCCACATCAGGCTCCTTGCATGGAGCCTGCTTCTCCCTCCGCCTGTGTCTCTGCCTCTCTCTCTCTCACTCTCTCTCTCTTTCTCTCTCTCTCTCTGTGTGTGTCTCTCATGAATGAATAAATAAAATCTTAAAAAAAAAAAAAAAGAAACTGAAGTTGTAAAGCATAAAACTGAAAGGCTTTCATTAGTTGTTAGAGAAAGTCCACCTGTGAAGAAAGAGAATGGCATTCAGGTCAAAGAGAACCAGAGTTAATGAGAAAGCATTCTAACAACATTAGGGTTTGAGGACTCTTATATTTAGAGACTTAGATGAATCTCTGCTCTTTCCTCTTCCTGATTATTTTATCTTCTATTGGTAAAGTCTAGTTTCTGCTTATGTAGTTCAATATGGGTTATAAAAAGAATCCACAGATCAGGTAATAAACTCAATAATCATCTAGATTATTAACCTAATCTTATAATTTATAATCAAAATAATAATAGTTATTATTTACTGAACACCTGTCACATGGTAGAAAGTATTTTATATATAAGATTTGTAATATAATAGGCATCCAAGTTACATATTCTTATCTCTAGCTGATAGATGAGGAATCCAAAGCCCAAAGAGGTTTATTATTCATAGGCCTCAGTAGTTTTCATGGGTTACTTTTCTTTGCTAGGTTATATTAAACAATGAAAATCTATGATGAGGTATGGATAAGCCAAGTGAGTTGATTCACAAGAGCACATGAAATTGACCATAAATATAGTAGTGATGTAAAATAGGAATGATACAAATGGTAGGTAAACTAACATTTAAAAAATCATTGGCTCTACATCGAGCTGTAATTTTACATCTATTAAATTGCAAAATGGAATAAAACATAATTCCACCCAAACACAGATAGTGTTATGGGGAAATGATATCCTTATACATTGCCTATTACTGTAGAAACTGGTAAAAGCTTTTTTGGAGAGCAATTTGGAAAAACATTTCAATAGCCATTAAGTGCTATCTTTTGACCCAGGTAATTTTACCCCTGGAAAAATAACCTTGGGAAACAATTTAAAATCAAAATTCACCAAGATGTTTGCTAAAGCTAAATTTGTAACAAGACAAATCAGACACCTCCGAAATGTGCAAAAATCAAGCTATGTTTAAGGATGAATTTGTGAATTTATTAACTCATTTAATCAGCAAATGATAAAATCCCCATCACATACCAGACATAGTCGTGTACAAAGGTATACAAGGCAGACACAAGGTCCTTCTGTGTGCAAATATATATGCTCCTGTGAACAAAGAAAAAACTAGAACATAAAAAATAATTTTTATACTTTTATTTGTAACTTTTTCTTCCTCAAAGAATGGGAAGAGCCTTATAATGCCATAAAATAAACAAATGCAAGACCAGAGAAAATGCTCATTTTGAAAGAAAATCAAGTTCAGAGAGGATAAAAGATACACAAGGCCTTACTTGGTTAGTAAAGTTGGAGCTCAAATTTGATCCTCAGATTCTAGGCAAGTAAAGAAAAAGTATTATTAGTGAGTGATTTAGCTTGTTTATGAAAAGAAAACACAAGAGTCTCTCAGGACAAAGCACTTATTCATTTATCCCTCTTTTTGTAAATGGTTGATATGTGATATGGGAATGTCTTAGGAGTTTATAGGACTTTTAGAAATAAAACATTTCAAGCATATGAAAATGTATATAGAATAATGTAATGAGCATATGTGTATCCCACATATGGCCTAAAAAACTAAAATATTACAATTAAAGGCTTTTATACCTCTCCACAGTTTTATTTCTTGGTATTCTTACCCAGAATTAATCATTCTCCTGAATTTGGCATCTCTCATTTTCAATTTAATTTATTCAATTAAAATTTAAATTTATTCAGTTTTAAATTTCAATTTATATGTATGCCTTCATTGAAATCTATAGCATTATTATCATGAAATACACAGCATTTCTGTAAATTAGAGGTATGGGACACTAGCTCATTCACATTTTACTGTTGAATAATGTTTTAATCTACAAATATGCCACTGTTTATCCATTCTCTTACTGATAGACATTTAGGTTATTTTTATTTTATTTCATTTTTTGGCTATTACAAAGCTGCAACAAACTTTATGTTTTTTTTTCTTATGTGTGAAATCTTCTCTATATAGAGTGAAATTCCTGGCCAGAAGGTATGTTTATCTTTTCTCAATATAGCCACATGGCTCTCCAACTGGTTATACCAATTTACATGAAGGATAATTAAATAGGAAGGTATTCATGATCTTACAGCTAAGGAGGCAACAATACTCTGCTAATCACCACCTTTGTCCTATCCCTGCAAAGTTCCTACTCAAGGAACAAGAATGGAACTGAAATTTTAAAAGTACCCTTTGAGGGGCACCTGTGTGCCTCCAGAGGTTAAGAGTCTGACTCCTGATTTCCACTCAAGTCATGATCTTAGGATCTTGAGATCGGGCCCTTAGAGGGACTCTGTGCTGAGCATGGAACCTGCTTAAAGATCCTCTTTCCTTCTCCCCTGCCCTTCCCCACTTGCACTCTTAATTAATTAACTAACTAATTAATTAAAGTAAAAATACCCTTTGAGACAGCATCTTCTGTCTCCTGAGGCAGAAGTGAGAAAATGGAATTGGAGCAAAAGGCATAGATATCCTACTGCCTTCTGAATCTAAACACTGAATTCTCTCACATACATGTGTAAAGAGAGCTAATTTGCAAGATAGGAGAGCAAATCTCAATTCACCTAATCCCCACCTGCTTGGAAGAGCAGGAAGAGTAAGAGAGAACGTTTTTGGTAAATGTGGTCTAACTGATGGCTATAAGGTAAGAAATCGCTTCTCCCTGAAAGGAGAACTAGTATTCGAGGTGTTGGGGAGAATACTGGAGAATTGTCAAGGTAGAGTCCCCATGTGACTGTGGATATTTTATTTTGTTACCACATTGATATTTAAGCCACCAACATTCTTAAAAGTTTTTCTTAAAACATGGCAGTGGCTGCAATTTTCATGTCTTCTTCACTCATGAAATTATAAAAAACCTTCAGTGATGGGAAGGATTGATTGAAAAGTTCAGGCAGGAGTGAAAGCCACACACAGTTTCTATTTTGGAAAGTTTCCTTTTTAATGCTATAGTGAAGAGTGGAATGAATATTGATAATCCTAGAATATTTTGAATGTAATTTAGTCTGTTTTTTCAAACTGTGAATGACTTGGTTAATTTCAGGATTATTAGTTTATTTCCCTTTACTTTTTGATAGTTGCCAGTTATCAAATTCTTATCTGTGAATTTATGAGCTCACCATATCTGCAATATCACTTCTTCAATAAAAGAACTTAAAAAAGATTTACAGACAGCTGTGTATGATTATAAAAGAACATTTATAAAAAAGGATTTTTACTCTGCTTCCTGCCTATTTGTGACCAAATAGGCAGTTGACCTAAGAGAGAAGGCTCCCTTCTTTCTTTCTTCTTAAGATATTAGAGAGAAAAGAGATACAGTCATTGTCAAAAATCATTATATTAACAGACCATTACAAAATGCATTTACTATTTTTCACACCCTCCAATTCCAATACAATAAAAAGACGGTAAAGGATTTGAAATTGTCCAAGACTACACCCAGGTTATGTGAGTCATAACTTTGTAGATTGCCCTTCCAAAGTTTTGGTTTCCAGGCATTTATTTAAGCATTAGCATTAGTACTTATAACCAGCACAACCACATAATGAACACCTAGATGACTTCATTACAGAAAAAATTTAATTATAATAAGTGTTAAAATAATAGCACAACGTTTCTCAAACTCACATATATACACAATAATAAGCAACTCTGACAGAGAATATTGGGCATTTCTATTTACACTGAAGTGGTACAAACATTTTGCCATGGTGAAAACACAATTTATATTTCACCCAGACATCCAGCTGTGAAATTTGGACACAGTTTTTAAAATTTGCCAAAATATGACTATTATTAATACTTTTGTATTGTTTAATTTCAAATTCATATAAAATGTGAACTCCTTTATTTTTACTACTCATTTGAAACTTATGCTCTAACAAATAGTCATTCTAAGCAAATGGCAATTTATATTACAGTAAATAAAGTTTTTTTATTTTACTCCTGTGTTTCTAAGATTGAAAAGAGGGAACAATAGATCAATGTCAACTTGTAAATATTTAGATTTATGTGACTCTGGTACCCTGTAAGACGATTTCTAAATATTATTCATATCAGTTCCCCAGGGTTCTTACCATTTTTTAGTATGAAGAATCAATTTCATAATAATCTAAGACTTCTTTTTTCTCAATAATTATTATGATTTAAGTTGATTCTAGTTCCTTTAGGGCATAGTCAATATGGAATTTTTTGTCAGTGGAAATACAAGTTTTATCTGAAATAAAATTTTCCACCAAAGCCTTTGCTTACTAGAACTCAAAAGAAAAATGAGTCAACAAGGTTATATGTAGCAAAATGGAGTGATTAGATTTTAATTTACATATGTGGTTTTCCACAGATAATGAGTTCATTTAATTATGATTTATGGATGGAACTTCAAAATACCAGTGCAAAGTAGAAGAGGATGGTTGCCATTAATCTTTTAAATGCTATTCCCAATGAAATATTTAAAGGTGGTATATCATTTCACAGAAGAATATTTTTGTTCAGATAATTTTGTTCATAAGATAGGTACAAATAAGATTACAAAGTAATTTAGGTACTAAATTATGGTTTTTGGCATTCAGCCTTGACTCCAACTCCAAAGGTGAATTTTTACATATCCTTTATTGATTTTTATCTGTTTTTGTTAAGTAGGCTGCTTAAAGTGAAGAGGACAAGGGAATCCAGTTACTATGCTCCATGGATTTAGACATCTTGACTAAAACATTATTGTTAATTTGTCTTAATGGAAATAGGATAGAATAGATTATCTTTGGGAACTAGAGTTCTCAGATACAAATTTTTTTGTTTTGTTTTGTTTTTTAAAATCACACATCCAAAGAAGAAAACATTTTTTAGTCATGTAGTATGGGAAGTAAATAAAAGTAAATCTTCATTTCTTCCATTGCAATGGCCACGATTGCCAAAAAGATTTGGGGAAAGGGGGTATTAACCTTCAAACAGATTGTTATAATAATTTCTAATTTTAAGTTTTAAAGATTTTAGAGAAAAAGAGTGAGAGAGAGGATGGGGAGAGGGAGAAAGAAACTCAAGCAGACTCTACACTCAGTGTTGAACCTATTGTGGAACTTGATCTCATGACCCTGAGATCACAACCTGAGCAAAAACCCAAGAATCAGATGCTTAACTGACTGCATCACCCATCTGACCTGTTATAATAATTTTTAAAACAATACTAACTTTTATTTGTCTCTTACTAAATGCCAAGCAGTTGACAAGTATTATCTCATTAAACCAGAACAGTAACCAGTGAAGTAGGTAAATTGTCATCATCTCCATTTTGCTTTTGTTATTTATTTTAATTTTTTAATTATTTTTTTAAGATTTTATTTATTTATTCATGAGAGACACACACAGAGTGAGAGAGAGAGAGAGAGGCAGAGACATAGGCAGAGGGAGAAGCAGAGTCCATGCAGAAAGCCTAATGTGGGGACTCGATCCCAGAATTCTGGGATCTCATCCTGAGCCAAAGGCAGACTCTCAACCGCTGAGCCACCAAGGCATCCCTAGTTTATTTTTTTTTATTGGAGTATAGTCGATGCACAATATTATATTAGTTTCAGTTGTACAACATAGTAATTTAACAACTGTCATCATCCCCATTTTGGCTATATGAAAAATATTAGACAACTTAAAGCAGTATCGCATAGCTGAACATGGAAGAGCTAGGATGTGAATGAAGCTTGATTTTCTTCCTCCAGACCTTGAGCACATAATCTCTGTGCCATAGCCATGTGAGGACCAAGTGGGACACAGATAGATCTGCTTGTCCAGTATCATGTGCCCTCTTTTCTGATTTTGAGATTTGATTAACAATCTCATAATGCTGTTATTTGTTCCAAAAGAACAAATATTGTTCACAGTTATATTGTCATTGTGAATTCTACCACTCATTATTATAAACTCATTTTTTGTCCCATTAATGCTTTCATCCATGAATCAAAGGCTGCCTGGTATTTAGTCATGTGATATCTGTTTTTCTTTGTTTTTGCAGCTGCCCAATGTATCTTTGCCTATTCTTTAACAGTCAGTCTATCTCAGTCACTTAGTTCAGCTATATAAAAGAAAACTAACACATTGCTGCAGTATTTATATAGGATCAGGAAAAAATGAAAGACTGCATGAATTCTTTAGGTGGTACTAACTAGAGGCCTTGATAAAGGTAAGGAATTACAGTACAGGAGCAGAAATGAAGCCTATGTAGGTATCAGAGAGGAAGGAGATCTCTAAGCACAGGAGCCAGTGTCCTTTTTCAGTTTCATGGAATGTACTTTGTCTTCAAGTTCAAACCACTAAGATATGTGCAAGATTCTTGGTCTCAGAAAAACCACATATTCAGTCTTTTTTATCCCTCTATAGTCATAGCCCAAACCAGGCCATTACACAGACTCAGTAGCAAAAACCAAGAAAATACAAACCAGGTGCAAAGAATCTACTTATCTTTTCATTTTCTTTAAGGTATTTATTTATTTATTCATGAGAGACACGCAGAAAGAGGCAGAGACATAGGCAAGGGGGAGGCAGGCTCCCTGTGGGGAGCTCAATGCAGGACTCCATCCTGGGACCCTAGGATCACGCCCTGAGGTGAAGGCACACTGAGCTACCCAGGTGTCCCACTACCTATATTTCTATAAACAATAATGAGAAACTGGTATAGGTTGCCCTGATCTATTTTGGTGCCCAGGAATGTGGTAAATTTCACCAAAGTTTAGCCAAGGATCAGTACTCTGGTCTCAGGCATCCCCAGAGAAAGCACAGTTGAGATTCACCCATTATTGACCCAGTCTACCCCCTGAAACTTGGTCAAGCTTTCTTAATTATAAATTGTTCATCATCATTTTTCTTTCTGCACTTTTTACATGATGTGTAAAATAGAAAAAGTGGAAGGATAAGCATCTAAATATTAATCATTTTATTATGCAGTCAGGTTTAGAATTGCTTTATAAAACATTTTAGTTTACCAAATATTCTAACACAGACTTATCTTTAATCATGCACAAGCTGGTCAACTCTTTTACCACCTTCCACTACTTAATCTGAACTTCAAAAAGATATCAATAGTTTGATTCAAAGTAATAACCGATTACAACAAAATCTATTTCTTTCTTTGGTCAATCATTTTTCATCAGAAGAATATCTTGTGGGAGTTTTAATTTATTCTTCTAGTTTGTTTGAACATCAGTATTATATTAGCATAGGCTTAAATCAAACTTCTTCTGATATTAATAAAGTAGCACGTGTTTTGCTTTGATTTGGTCACCACATGTGAGAACTGTGCCAGCTATAGTCCCATCAAAGATCCTGTCTTTGTCACACATCCTGTTTTTATTCTCTCATGCTCCATATGCCTGGGACTTGATTAGCCCAGCTATGCTTCTCTTGGATACTCAGCTCAGAGACTTGAAAATCACTGTCTGGATAGAGCCAGTGGGATTTAACTGTCTCATGACAGCCAATTGTTAAAGTTTTAGGAATTTGGGGAATTGGTTGTTAAACTTAGCCATTATTAAAAATTAAATTATACAAACTTACAATGAAATAAATTACATTAAAAATAAGGGTAATAAATACTAAAAGATCATCATTACCTAATCATTTTATTGCATTTTACTATTTATTTATCTATGCTATCGAGATTATTTATGTCTATTGTTTCTTTTTTTAAGATTATTTATTTATTTATTCATGACAGACTCACAGAGAGAGAGAGAGAAAGAGAGAGAGAGGCAGAGACACAGGCAGAAGGAGAAGCAGGCTACATTCAGGGAGCCCGATGTGGGACTCGATCCCAGGACTCCAGGATCACACCCTGGGCCAAAGGCAGTGCTAAACCACTGGGCCACCGGGGCTATTGTTTCTGAATAGTGAAGACTACATAAAACTGTGTTACCAGGCATCTATTCTCAACATCTGGTCCAGTGAGGTTTTATTGACAGCTTGAAATCAGCCATGATGGGAGTATTTATACTATGGAAATGGATAAACACTATAAATAGGGGTTTGGGTTATAGTTGTGTTGGTTGTATAGGCTTAAAATAGTAGTAAAGAAAATGTTAAAATGCAGATTTACTGAAAAGTGTGAGTGTCTACATTCATTAGATTGTTAATATTCATAGTATTTAAAATTATTAGCAGTTTCAGTCAAGATGTCACTCACCTCACTGTCACATGAGTTGTTACACTTTTGTATACTCAATATTTATGTTGGAACTATAGTTGATTATTAATGATCATCTTTACCATCTTATTTTAAGTTTGATTATCACAATTTGATTTTGTGACACTATTGTTGGCAACAGAATTGTAAAAATTGATAGTGGATTTTGTAAGAAAGAGCAAGTCATACTGGAATTATAGGTGTATGGAATTTGTAATAAAGTATATTTATTATTTTATTGTAAATAGTATGACAAACATCCTTCGTATCAATAAAATTTATAATAAAGTTGTGTTTGTACATAAATGCTTATTTTTTAGAGCAAATTGTTAAACATTGGCCAACGGACCACTATTCAAAACCCTGCCTTCACTTGCCTAGAAGGAGAATTCCAAAGGAATCCATGATGAAAAAGAAATGGTTAGAAATCATTTAATGTTCTCACTTTAAAAAGAAACAAACAAATCCGGAAATCTTACCTAAGTTCAGAGAGCTAGTCCCTAGCAAAAAACAAGTTTTTATTTAAAATTTTATTTTATTTTATTTTATTTTATTATTTTATTTTAAATTGTTTTTTGCTAGGGACTAGCTCTCTGAACTTAGGTAAGATTTCCGGATTTGTTTGTTTCTTTTTAAAGTGAGAACATTAAATGATTTCTAACCATTTCTTTTCCATCATGGATTCCTTTGGGAATCTAATGAAAGGTTTGGTTTGGACATTGTCTGCAAGAATAATGGATACACACACACACACACACACACACATTTGTAGACTACTTCTAGGGGTTATGAACTCCGTAAGTCCATTCAAGTAGCCCAGGTTAAGAATCCATGCACTCTCTAAATTCCTCCTGGCTTCAGAAGTTAGAATTTTGTGAGTTGAAAATGCAACCCAATAAAATATTTATAAAAATATTTAGAGAAACTAGTTTTCCCTCCTGCTTCAGCAGCAAAATCGGAGTAATGAAAGTTGGAGTTAAATCAGCAAATGAATTTATTTCTAAAAAAAGATAATTGAAGAACAACCCACAAGCTGAACCCACATGGCAAGTTGTCCTGCGGAAAAATCCTTGTTCCTAAATTTGAAATGTCCCACTCCTACAGTGCATAAGATAATATTATTATTAGCAGGCAGAAAATTCATCGTGACTGGATTTAAACAAATATTTATTTGGTATTTCTGAAAAGTGAAATGTTTCTGTAAGAAAAGTAAGAGCTACATAGATAAATGTAATAGGATTTCCAAATCCTTCAGGGTAAGCAGATATGAAGCAGGGGGTGGGAAACAAGATACACACTTTTCCAAGCTGCCTGAAAAACTAATTTCAGTTTCTCAAAGCTTACTGCCCTATTTATGAGGGGCAGCATATTTCTTCCCCAGGAAAGCAGGAGCCTGAGAATTCAGGTATCTCAACAGAATCAGTAGCATTCCAGGCCCAGCCTACATGGTGATCACTCAGTAATTCATATAGTTCAATTGACATCTTCATTTCAGAGGCCTGAAAGCACATTCTGGAAGTAGGTCAAGCAAGAAGTTTCAACAGATGTGTGTTAGTAGTAAAACTATGCTGATAGCATAAATATCCATCAGTCTCCAAAATTTGTGTCATGGAATTTTCATGTGGCAATTTAGATTGCTACTATCAACATGCAAAGACAAATACATGTAGGGCAAAAAGGTCAGTTACAAAACTATATCTTTTAACATGATTTCATCTATGTAAAAAATTTTTAAAGGATATACTTGTCAATATGCCTTGAAAAAAATGGAAGGCTTTATAGCAAAATACTAATGGTGGTTACTTCTAAGTGGTACATTTAAAAATATGTTCCTGCATTTTTAATTTTTATTCAATAAATGTGTTACTTCCATAAACAAAAATAATAAAATGATTTTCATTAGAAGGATAGAAGACCTTATTATATCAAAACTATTCATTGTTTAAGTTTTTGCTTTTGTTTTTGTTTTACCAAAAAATTAAACATCCAAATTGTAATTCATATGCACCGATTTTTAACTCTCTTAGTATACTCTATTTTGAATACTTAAGTCCAAACCCAAAGTGATATTCATCATTTCTGATAAATTAAAAGGAAATAATAGTTTTTGGCTTATTAGTACCTGATGTTTGGATTCACACAGACACAAAAATTAGGACAGATATATTTCTCTTTTATGAACAGAGCAACCACTAATTGCCTTTAAAACTCTCAATAATTAAAAATATTATTGAACACCTATTTGTATAAAGAGTATTGAAAGATACTTAGGTTCATAACACACATCCTCGGCTCTTAAAGTACTATATAGTCTAAAACTTTCAGATGTTAAATGTGGAGCTGATGCAGAATCCAAGCTCCAAAGAATATTCTCCCCAAAAGTATTAGCATATGGACTCCTAGGCCTAGCTTTAGTGACTTCTTCTCTTCTTCCACCTCAGTTGAATACACTGAATCCAGAAGATACCCATGCCATAGCCTAAAAAAATTTTCAACTGTCAAATTTTGTAAACAAAGAGGATCAATTGTGCTTTAAGTACAAGAAGCATGGATGATGGGTTTGGTTGGTATGAAATGACATGTGCCAGTCAGTCCGCTGGCCAAGAAGAAATCTACCTCCACTAAGACATCAAGTAATCTGAAATAAATTAGGGACTTATTGCCTTGAATACTGAAGACATTTTACCCTTCAAATATTTCCCATGAATAGGAAAACTATCCTTTGGGTAAGTCACTATTACATCACATTGGTAAGATTAGTTAAGACTTTTGAGTCTGGGATTTGGATATTCAGCAGAGGAAGGAGAAAGAAATGAGATACCAGGAGAGGGTATGTTTGGAGATGTTGAAAGCAGAGGTGGACTTATGTGTGTGTACACATGCACGCACCCACACATTATTTTCTTACCCCAGGATTGTGCCCAGGATTGGCTCAAGCCATGGAAATTTTTTCACTTTTACTTTAATAATAAATACTTGCTATTTAATGGGTAATAATGGATACCAAAAGTGACAAGTGGTTATTAAGATTTACCTGAAAAGGAAACGTGGGTGAACAGGGGCAGCAGAGAACATTCTGTCAGTGTTTTGCATTTATAGATGCTTAAGAAAATTTATTGAGTGAAAGAATTAAATACGAGAAAAAAAGATGAATCCAGACATGATAATGGCAATATTATTAATAATAACAGTAATAATCACTATAAAATGCAAAAGGTTAAAAATGCATAAGTAGTTTTTCATGTGTCATCAAATTAAGTATACTCTTGTCTTCACATTCATGTTTTGAAAAAGCACATGTCAGCTTTTCCTCAAGGAAAAAAAAAAAGCCTAACAAACAAATCAAAATACTAAGCTTTGAACACATTTCTGTCATTTTATCTGCTCTCTTTTCCAAAATCGGTAGCTACTAACATTCTAAGGCATTCATAAATTGGCCTTGAGCTTTTATTTCCACTGGTTGACCTTAACATAAATCAGAAGCAACCAACATTTTTTTCCTTTGGTTATTTATAGATTCTGGCCCGGTCAAAAACTTTATTTGGGACAGGGCCAATTGGTAGAAAGTCTACAACTCAGATTTGAGTGAGGCATCTGTCAGAAAAGGAAAAACATGCTTTTTCATCATAGTTACATTTAAGAAGAGGCCCATCTTCCGTTAGGAAAAGTGCTTTGGGGATCCCTGGGTGGCGCAGCGGTTTGGTGCCTGCCTTTGGCCCAGGGCGCGATCCTGGAGACCCGGGATCAAATCCCACGTCGGGCTCCCGGTGCATGGAGCCTGCTTCTCCCTCTGCCTGTGTCTCTGCCTCTCTCTCTCTCTCTCTCTCTCTCTCTGACTATCATAAATAAATAAAAATTAAAAAAAAAAAAGGAAAAGTGCTTTGCACGTGTGTCAAGCAAAAACCTAGCAACTCAAACCAGATGACCTTCTCCTATATTGGAATGCCTGGACATCTAGAAAGGCTGAACCTTAAATGAACAAATGAATGGATTTGTCAGTCTCTTCATCTCCAAGCTTTTCCAAGCCAGTGAAAAAGAGTAACCATGGATACAGTAATCCTCCCATTCTGAATTTTATGGGAGACCCTAACATTTTGGATAATCTCTCATTCTCCACAAAGGTACTAGCATACATATCATGTACCCTGACTTAGAGTCCAAAAAAATCCGCTATGTATTTATGGAGCAAATCTTTCCCTGCACAATAGCTCATGATTACTAGGTGATGCAATAGGATTGTTAGCTGGGTTTATTATGTTGCTATAAACTAAGGAAATTTATCTGGCTGTTAACCCACTTTGTAGCATGCCCTTAAATATAACTGACTTTCTATTTGACTATGGTCCAGGCTAAAGGACAATAGATAAAAGGAAAACATTATGTAAAATACTAACAATAATGGAATGTTTGTATTAATCAGATTTGCTGATTATCTGAGGATTAGCAAAAAAGAAAAGGCAAAAATAAAGTTTCTGAAATGTATGAGTCATTCTTAAATGTACAATTATGGTAAATGGAATTAAGTCTGTTTTTATGGGTTCAGGTTCTTTATTCTATAATTTTTCGGGGGTCATTTCTGAAAATAGACCAACAAATAGTGTTAGCCATGGGACTACAGCTGAACTGACTTTAAAACAGATTCTATGTGATGTTGGGGGCAGTGAGCCTTTAAAAAAATATATGCATCCAATAGCTATTTTGTTTTTTAACTTGTCTAAAAGGATTTCAGTTCTATTTAGGATTGGAGTTTCTTTTTAGTAGGGCACTATTGAATAAATCTGCCTGCCTTCTATGTATCTGGTTTTTTGCTACCTGCTGTGATCAGTTGATTAAAGTTTTACTTCCATTTTTTCAAACAGCTTCTTTGAATTCTAGATGTTTATTCTTACTCTCATTTGAATGCCTGACTATATCTTTGGTGTTTGTGGGAGGCGTCTGTGAACCTTGAATAAGAAACACCATCTGTAGTTCATTTCTTTGGCATAAGGGTCCATTTAGAGAGTTTTTTTGGCATTTAAAACCAAACTACTGTGCTGCCCTCTGGCTGCTTCTGATAAAATTTAACCGAAGAAATCTCTACCATGATTCCCTAGGTTTTCTTAGTTTGGAATTTCATGGCTGTCTCTCAGTCTAGTTGAATATCCACTGATATCAGGTTGACATATTCTATTTCTCACAGATGAGACTGCAGACGCATTTTGAAACAAAGTAAGGTGATCCTGCTTTCTGTTAAAGTCCTTTGCATTTCCACATTTGTGGTAGTTTTCCAGCCAGTAAGCTTGCATGTATTTTTCTTAGCGGTCCAGATATGTCATTATTTTCCATTTTCACTTCCTTTTGTGTGATGCCTGCATGTCAGGGAAAGGCCAGAGGAAATGCCACTTTATTTGATGTACATTTTGCCAAAGGTAGAGGATTTTTAATGATCCTTCTCTGCAAGATTTCAGAGGAGGATAAATGACCCATGAAGTAAGACTTATAACTTAATTATGACAAAACATCACGTCTTTCCATTTAGCTTCACCTCAGATTCAGAGGGCTTAAATCACTATACTAAGAATCTAAGTGAACATCTTTATCAAGGCCCTCCAAATAGAAGAAAAAATTTCTTTTATCATTCAGCAACAATTCCTTTCTTCCTTTTCCAAGATGACAATAGTCTATCAAACTGACAAAATTCTAACAATAATTTACCTTAGATTTACAGAGGTCCATTTTATTAAAACCTCTTTTTAAAGGAGTTTTTAAAATCTAAAAGGTGAATGTTAAAAAACTTCTGGTGTTAGCTCTGACACATAAAGAGCTTAGAAGTTGTCATTTCCATCTTTAGGATAAGAAAAAGCTGAACAAATTTAAAGTCAATGATTTTTCTTGGGCCATCAGAGAACTGAGGTCACAGGGTAGACAGCCACTCTGAAATCTAGAGACAGGAGAATATAAAGAAACACTGTCAAGATTAGTTTATGCAAAGCAAAAGCCACAGGAGCCGTAAATGGATAGGAACACTTAAATAGTTATTTTGATGAATTGCTGAAGGTTGGGTGTAGCTTACTTAGCATGAGAATGAGTAATTCCTGGGGGCTGCAGTTTTAGGGTGGCCCCCACAGTTTCATGGATTTTACATCCAGGAGCTACACCAGGTTCTCATGATGAAGAACCAAGAAAATTGCCATGTATCTTTGGCAAAGGTGTGGGAAAACAATAATTTTAAAATATGCTCCATACGTTCTCCATAACAAAGGGCTATTCCTCACCGAAAAAGACTAGCTGTGCCTTACCTTACATAGGCCTCCTGTCTCAACCAAGTAGGTCAGGGAGAGGGAATAAAAGATAAGAAATGCTTGCAAAATTCACATCCCAGGAATACAGGACCATGAAAAACTGGAATTTAATTTTAAGATTATAGAACACTACTCCTAACCCACTTCTTACCACTGCATTAACAAAGTTCCAGTATGGATTACAGCTGAAAGAGCTACAAGGTCCAGACTCTTTAGAAGGGGTTCTTAGGGATTCCTAAAGACACTGATAGGGACAAAATCAAGAGCAGTAGAGGAATTTGTAGTCCATGGCACCTATATGTACATAAAACATTAAACACAGCCAAACTCATAGCCAGATTAACATAAAATCTCATATTAAGAGATTTATTTCACTTCCTTATTATAAACTATGTCTACTTTCAACAAAATAAGCACAAGGAATGCTAAAAGCAAGTCTAAAGAGACAAAGTGAGTATCAGAACTAAACTCAGATATGACACAGATTGTAGAATTATCAGACTGCGAATTTAAAATAAATTTGATTAATATGTTAAGCTGGAAAAAGTAGACAACAGGGAAGAACAGATGAATAATGTAAACAGAAAGATGAAAACTCTGAGAAAGACTCAAATATAAATACTAGAAGTAAAATAATATTGTAATAGAAAATAAAAATGGATTCTTTAGTAGACTAGATACAGTTGAGGGAAAAAAATCAGTAAATTTGAATACATGTCAGTATAAAATTTTTAAAATGAAATTTTTCAAAAAAAGAGAGAACAGATTATTCCAGAATTGTGGGGCAATTTCAGAAGGCATGATAGTATATTTGGAATACCAGAGAAAGAAGAAAGAAAAAAAAAGTGAATTAATAATGATCAAGCAATTCCAAAATTTAACGAAAGATACCAAACCACAGAAATTCAGGGTACACCAAAAGAATAAATAGCAAAACTCTGTATCAAAGAATATCACATTCAAACTCCAGAAAAAAGAAATACAAAGAAAAAATCTTGAAAGAATCCAGGGTGAGAATAGAAACCTCACCTATAGAGTGAAGAGGATGAGAATTATAATGTAATTTTCTTCAGAAACTATGTGAGCAAGAAATTTAAAGTAATGAAAGAAAAAAACAGCATAGAATGAAATATACAGCAAAGTTAGCCTTCAAAAGTGAAGGAGAAATAAACATTTTCTCAAGCAAACAAAATCAAGAAGAGAGGCCAACCAAAATGGTGACACAGAAGGCTTTCTAAACTCCTCTCTTTCCATGAACACTCTGAATATACAGCTATACAAGGAATAATCCCCTCTAAAAGAAGTCCAGAAACCAACTTATGTGACTCCTACATATTAGACAAATGAGAAAATATCCTCATGGAAATGGGTACTAAAAACTGAGACCCACTCTCACCATAAATATCATTCCCAATATGGCTCCACAGGATCAGGAGGAAACAACTAACTCCCAGCTTCTCCTTGAAGAGCAAAAAGTTTTGGCTTGGCATTCAATGCTTCATCTCTTAAGACTCCTACTTGAGGGAAAGGCCCCTGGGACTATCTGTCTCTGAAAGCCAATGAGGTTTACATCCATGAGACCCGCAAGACTATAGCAAAGGAACAATTGTTAATGGGCACACAAGTACTTGCTATGGTTATCCCCCCAGGATTCAGAAGGAGCAGGCAAAATTGTTGATCTTCCAGTCTTTCCCTGGAAGAGCTCAATCTTCATGTTTTAAAAGCTGCTACTTAAAGGATTATAATTTAGCATACATCTAGGAGCTGGCTGCAATTCTCCCCAGAAACTGGGAAACTGAGACACCTCCACTGCCATCATTCTGTTGCCAGTATTTCCTTGGAAGGAGCTTGTACATGCATCTATGCCCCAGCTTTTGCACTGCCCCCCATGCGATGGATCTTAGGATTTTCTCACTCTGAAAGCCATTGGTGATTTCCTTCACAAGTCCCAAAAGACGGCTGCAAAACAAGAAGTTTATAACTGGCTACCGTTCAGGACTCAGTTCAGAGGGAATGGAGAAAAATGCTTATCTCCTAGTTATTCCCTAAAAGGGACTCATCTGAGTACTTCAAAAGCTGCTGCCTTAGGGTCCAACTTCTAAGATAGCATACATCTAGAGACTGGTTACTCTATAATGATACAGAGGCAAATTCATCAAAAGGTATAACATTAGTAAATATACACGCAACATAAGAGCACCTAAATGTATAAGGCAAATATTAATAGATCTGAGAAATGAACAGAAATACAATAATAGTAGGAAACTTCAATACCTACATTCAACAATGGATAGATCATCCAGACAAAATATCATTAAGGAAACATAAAACTTAAATTACACAGTAGACCAGATGGACTTAACAGACATATAGAGAACATTTGATCCAATATCAGCAGAATACATTCTTCTCAAGCATACATGGAATACTCTACAGAATAGTTTATATGTTAAGCCACAAAACAAATTTTAATAAATTTAAGAAATTGAAATCATTTCAAGTATCTTTTGCAACCACAGTGCTGTGAAATTAGAAATAAATCACAAAAAGAAAATAAAGAAACTCAGAAATAAGTGGAACTTAAACAACATCCTCCTAAACAACTAATGGGTCAAAAATAAATCAAAGGAGAAATAAAAACATACCTTGAGACAAATGAAAGTGGAAATAGAACACACCAAAACTTATGGAATGCAGTAAAAGCAGTGCTAAAATGGACATTTATAGAGATAAACACCTACACTGAGATAAAAGAGAGGTCTTGAATAAACAACCTAATTTTATACTTAAAGAAACTATATAAAAAAAGATAAGCTAAGTCTGAAGTTAGTAGAAGAAGGGAAATAACAAGTATCACAGTGAAAATAAATGAAATAGTGCTACAAAGATAATAGAAAAGATCAGTGAACTAAGCTCTGGGTTTTGAAAATGCAAACAAAATAGACAAATCTTTAGCTAAACCTATAGAGAAGCAAAGAGGACTCTAATAAACAAAGTTAGAAATGAAAGAGGAGATATTACAGCTGATACCACACAAATACAAAAGATCATAACAGACAACTACTGAACAGTATAATACAACAAAGAGAATAGCTAGAAGAAATGAATAAAGTGTTTGAAGCATACAACCTACCAAGAATGAATCATGATGATATAAAAAAATCTGAACCAACCTACTACTAGTAAGAATACATCAGTAATCAAAAACCTAATTGCAAAGAAAAATTCAGGATCAGATGGTTTCACTGGCGAATATACCAAACATTTAAGAATTAATATCAATCCTTCTCAAAGTCTTTCAAAAAGATAAAAGAGAAAGAAACATTCTACACTCATTTTATTATGCCAGCATTACCCTGATAACAAAGTCAGTCAAGGACACTACAAGAAAAGAAAATTATAGGCTAATATCTCTGTTGAACATAGATGTAAAAGTCCTCAGCAAAATATTAGCAAACCAAATTCAATGGGACTTTAAAAGTATTATACTCTATGACAAAGTGGAATTTATTCAAGGGATGCAGGGATTGTTCAGTATCTCCAAATCAGTCAGTATGATATACTACATTTAAAAACTGAAGGATAAAAATATTTTAAACCATTTTCAAAAATTAAACAATGATTATAAGGATACTAGCTGGGCTTGAAAAAAAGCATAGAAGACACTAGAGAATCCCTTACTGCAGAGATAAAAAAAAAACAAAAACAAAAACAAAAACAAAAACCTAAAATCTAATCAGGCAAAAATTAAAAATGCTATAAACAAGATGCAATCCCAATTGGAGACCATAAAAATGAAGGTGGATGAAGTAGAGGAGTGAATAAGTGATATAGAAAATAAAATTATGAATAAAAATGAAGCTGAATAGAAGAGGGAAAGAAAGATAATGAACCACAACGGTAGATTTAGGGAACTCAGCAATTTATTTAAAATAACATTTGTCTCATAGGAGTTGAGAAAAAGGAGCAGAAGGTTTACTTGAACAAATTATAGCTGAAAACTTCTTTAATCTGGGGAAGGACACAGATATCAAAATCCAAGAAGAACTGAGAACTCTCATTAAATTCAACAAAAGCCAAACATTGCCTGGGCATGTTGTAGTCCAATTCACAAAACACACAGAAAAGGAAAGAATCCTGAAAGCAGCAAGTGGAAAAGTCTTTAACCTACAAGGAAAGACAGATCAGACTTGCAACAGATCTGATCACAGAAATATAGCAAGGCAGAAGAAAGTGGCAGGAAATATTCAATGTGCTGAATGGGAAAAATATGCAGCCAAGAATTCTTTATCCTGTGAGGCCGTCAGTCAGAATAGAAGGAGATAGAGTTTCCTAGACAAATAAAAACTAAAGGAGTTCATGACCACTAAGCCAGCCCTGCAAGAAATCTTAAGGAGGACTCTTTGAGTGTAGAAGAAAAAAAAAAAAGATCAAAAGCAACAAAGACTAGAAAGGACCAGAAAACATCACCAGAAACACCAATTCTGCAGGTAACATGATGGTACTAAATTCATATCTTTCAATAACCACTCCCAATGTAAATGGAATAAATGCTATAATCAAAGGACAGGGTATCAGAATGGATTAAAAAAACAACAACAATAAAAGGGGTTCTAGGGTGGCTTAGTTAGTTAAGTGTCCAGCTATTGATTTTGGCTCAGGTCATGATCTCAGGGTCCTGAGATCAAGCCCCACATTGAGCTCTGTACTCAGCAGAGAATCTGCTTGATGATTCTCTCTCTTCCTCTCCTTCTGCTCCTTCCTCTGCTCACACATTTATTATCTCTCTATCTCTCTCCCCCATCTCAAATAAATAAATCTAAAAAAACAAAAACAAAAACAAAAACAAAAACAAAACAGAAGCTCCATCTATTTGCTGCCTACAGGAGACTCATTTTAGACCTAAAGACAACTGCAGATTGAAATTGAGGGAATAGAGAACCATCTACCATGCTAATTGATGTCAAAAGAAAGCTGGAGTAACCATATTTATATTAGACAAACTTGATTTTAAACCAAATATTCTAATAAGAGATGAGGAAGGGCATTATATCATAATTAAGGGTCTATCCAACAAGATGATCCAACAATTGTAAGTATTAATGCCCCCAACTTGGGAGCAACCAAATATATAAATCAATTAATAATAAACATAAAGAAACTCATTGATAATAATACAATAATAGTAAGGGACTTTAACACAACAGTTACAGCAATGGACAGATCACCAAAGCAGAAAATCAAAAAGAAAACAATGACTTTGAATGATACACTGAACCGGATGGATTTAACAAAACTTATTCAGAACATTTCATCCTAAAGAAGCAGAACACCCATTATTTTCAAATGCACATAGAACATTTTCCAGAATAGATCAAATACTGGGTCACAAATCACCTTCAAAAAGTACAAAAATATTGAGATAATACCATGCATATTTTCAGACTACAATGCTATGAAACTTGAAGTCAACCATGAGAAAAGATTTGGACAGACCACCAAAAAATGGAGGTTAAAGAACATCCTACTAAAGAATAAATGAGCTAACCAGGAAATTAAAGAAGAAATTAAAAAAATACATAGAAGCAAATAAAACACAACAGTCCAGAGCCTTTCATATGTAACAAAAGCCATTTTAAAAGGGAAGTATATTGAAATACAGGCCTACCTCAAGAAGCAAGAAAAGTTAGAAATACATAACCTAAAACTTACACCTAATGGAGATAGAAAAGGAATAGTAAATAATGCCTAAAGCCAGCAGAGAAAGGGAAATAATAAAAATTAGAGCAGAAATAAATGATATAGAAACAAACAAAATCAGTAGAATGGGTTAACAAAACTAAGAACTAGTTCTTTGAAAGAATTAATAACATTGATAAACTCCTAGACAGACTTATCAAAAAGAAAAGAGAAAGGACCCAAATAGATAAAATCATGAATGAAAGAGGAGAAATCACAACCAACACCACAGAAATACAAACAATTATAAGATAATATTATGAAAAATTATATGCCACCAAACTGGGCAACTGGAAGAAATGGACAAATTCCTAGAAACCTACAAACTCCCAAAACTGAAACAGGAAGAAATAGAAAGTTTGAAGAGACCCATAACCAGCAAAGAAATTGAATCAGTAATTAAAAAAAAAAGTACATGAAACATACCTCATCATCATAAAGGCCATATACAAAAGACCCACAGCTAATATCATCCTCAATGGGGAAAAACTGAGAGCCTTCCCCCTATGGTCAGGAATAAGACAAGGATGTCCACTCTCACCATTACTACTTAACATAGAACTAGAAGCCTTAGCCTCAGCAATCAGACAACAAAAAGGAATAAAAGGCATCCACATTGGCAAAGAAGAAGTCAAACTTTCACTATGTGCAGATGACATGATACTCTATATAGAAAACTCAAAAGACTCCACCAAAAAAATTGCTAGAACAATTTCATGAATTTAGTAAAGTTGCAAGATATAAAATCAGTGTGTAGGAAATCTGTTGCATTTTATACACCAATAATGAAGCAGCAAAAAAAAAAAAAAAAAAAAAAAAAATCAAGGAATCAATCTCATTTGCAATTGTACCAAAACCAATAAGATACTGAGAAATAAATCTAACTAAAAAGATAAAAGATCCATACTCTGGAATATAGAACATTTAAAAAAAATTTAAGAGGACATAAAGAAATGGAAAAGAATTCCATGCTAATGGATTGGAGAAATAAACATTGATTCAATGTCTATACTACCCAAAGCAATGTAAACATTTAATGCAATTCCTATCAAAACTACTAGCATTTTCCCAGTGTTAGAACAACAATCCTAAAATTTGTATGGAACCAAAAAAACCCCGAAGTGCCAAACCAATACTGAAAAAGAAAATTAAAACTAGAGGCATCCAGATTATAAGTGATATTACAAGGCCATCAAGACAGTAAGGAAGTAGCACAAAAACAGACACTAGAATCAGTGGAATAAAATAGAGAACCCAGAAGTGGACCCTCAACTCTGTGGTCAACTAATTTTTGACAAAGTAGGAAAGAATATCCAATGGAAAAATGACAGTCTCTTCAACAAATGGTATTGGGAAAAATGGAGCACAACATGCGGAAGAATGAAATTGGACCACTTTCTTACAGCATATGCAAAAATAAGTTCAAAATGGATGAAAGACCTAAATATGAGACAGAAAACCAACAAAATCCTAGAGGCGAACACAGACAGAAACCTCTTTGACCTTGGCCTTATTAAACATATTGCTCGAGGCTAGGGAAACAAAAGCAAAATGAACTATTGGCACTTCATCAAAATAAAAAGCTACTGCACAGCGAAAGAAATAATCAACAAAACTAAAAGGCAGCCTACAGAATGGGAGAAGATATTTACAAATGACATATCTGATAAAGGGTTAATATTCAAAATGTATAAAGCACTTATTAAACTCAACATCCAGAAAAAAAATAATACAGTTAAGAAATGGGGAAAAGATATGAATAGAGACTTTTCAGAAGAAGACATTCAGATGGCTTACAGACACTTGAAAAGATTCCCAACATCACTCATCATCAGGGAAATACAAATCAAAGCCAGGACAAGATACCACCTCACACCTGTCAGAATGGCTAACATTTAAAACACCAGAAACAACAGGTTTTGGTGAAGATGCAGAGAAAGTGGAACTGTCATCTTGCACTGTTGGTAGGAATGCAAATTGTTCTCTGGAAAACAGTTTGAGGTTCCTCAAAAAGTTAAAAATAGAACTATCTTACCATCCAGCAATTGCACTAAGTATTTACCCAAAGGTTACAAAAATACAGATTTGAAGGCGCTTATGCACCCTGATGCTTATAGCAGCATTATCAACAATAGCCAAACTATGGAGAAAGCCCAAATGTTCATAGATTGATCGATTGATGAATGGATCAGAAGATATGATGTATCTATATCATCTATATCTATATCTATATGGATGGGGGAATATATGTATAACAGATATCTATCTATCTATATCTATCTATCTGATGGAATATTAGCCATCAAAAACATGAAATCTTGCCATTTGCAAAGACATGGATGGAGCTACAGTGTATTATGCTAAGTGAAATAAGGCAGGCAGAGAAAGACCATATGATTTCACTCATATGTGGGATTTAAGACAGAAAACAGATGAACAGAAGGAAAGGGGGAAAGAAAAAAAAAGGAGAGAAGGAAATAAGACCTAAGACACTTAGCAATAGAGAACAAACTGAAAGTGGATGGTTGAATGTAGGGGATGGGTTAGATAGGAGAGTGGGTCTTAAAGAGGATAGTTATTGTGATGAGCACTGCGTGCTGTGTGTATGTGATGAATCACTGAATTCTACTCCAAAAACTAATATTGTGCTGTACATTAACTAAGTAAAATTTAAATTAAAAGAAAGAGGAGAAGGATAAGGAAGAGAAGGAGGGGTAGTAGGAAGAAGAAAGGCAGGAGGAAGAGGACAGGGAGGAGAATGAGAAGGTAAAAACACACAATTTATCATCAGAGGTTCTTCAGAGAAAAGCAAATGATACAGGTCTGAAACTTAGATCTAAGTTTAAAAAAATAAAGTATCAAAGAAAATAAATTTAGATAAAATAAAATCTATCTTTTCTGTTAATAATTGAAAAAATAGATGCTTTTTCAAAGTAATAACAGCAACAACATACTGTATGATTATAGCACAAGAATGAGTGAAATAAATGATAATAATTTTATGAGGGACAGGAGAGAGGAGTTGAGAATAGTCTGCTATAAGGTACTTGCTCTGAGAAGCAGCAGAGTGTTATCTAAAAGCAGATCAATTTTAAATGTGTTTTTGCAAACTCTAAGGCAACCATTAAAACATTTTTAAACATATTTTAAAATAATAAAATCAATATTCTAATAGAAGAGAGAAAAAGAAATCACATAAGATGTTCATTAAAACCAGAGGAGGCGGAAAAAGAAGGGGGGAAAAAGAAGTAAAGAACAAGTAGAACAAATAGAAAATAGTTCTAACACTATACATATTATTCAAATTATATCAATAATCACTGTAAATGTGATTCTAAAGGAATGAAATCTTGCCATTTGCAACAACATGGGTAGACCTAGAGGGTATTATGCTAAGTGAAATAGGTCAGACAGAGAAAGACCAAATATCATTATTTCATTTACATGTGGAATTTAAGAAAGAAAATAAATGAACAAACAAAACAAATAGAATCTTATATACAGGGGACAATCTGGTGGTTGCTGGAAGGGAAGTGGGCAGGGAGATGAGTGAAATAGGAAGTAAAAATGAATGCTGTAAATAGTACAATTAAAAGTCAGAGATTTTCAGAGTAGATACAGTCAGACCCAGCTATAAAGTTGTCCACAAGAAATCTGCTTTAAATATGAAGACGTAATAGGTTTAAATGTTAAAAGGGGTAGATAAAGATCACACTAACACTAATGCTGATGCTAATCAAAAGAAAACTGGAACAGCTATATTAATTTCAAACAAGTAGTCTTCAGAACAAAGAAATGTATAAAGAACAAAGAAATCAAAGATTTAAATAAGTGGAGAGGTATATCATGTTTGAATGGGAAGTCTCAATATCATTAAGATCAATTTTTCTGAAGTGGATCTACAGATTTAATGAAATTCCAATCAAACTCACAGCAAACTATTCTGTAGATATGACAAATTGATTCTAAGGTTTATATGAAAGGCAAAAGACTGAGAATAGCAAACACAATTCAGAAGAAGAAGGGTTATAAGTTGGAGAAGGGAGGAGAGGGTGAGGAGGAAATTTGAGGACTGACTATTCAACTTCAAGCCTTACTGTAAAGTTATAGCAATTAAGGTAGCATAGTATTGTTAAAAGAAAAGACACATAAATCAGTGGGACTAAATAGAGCCCAGAAGTGGACCTACACAAATAAAGTAAGCTGAATTTTGACAAAGAAGTAAAGACAACTGAGTGGAGAAAGGATACTTTTTCAAAAAATAGTGCTGGAACACCTGCACATTCATATGCAAAGGAAAAACTAATCTAGACATAGAATTTATAACCTTCACAAAAATTAAATCAAAATGGATCATAGATCTAAAAGTGAACAGAAATTTCACCAAAGAAGACATAGACATGGCCAATAAGCACATGAGAAAATACTCTGCATCACTTGTCATCAGGGAAATACAAATCAAAACCACAATGAGATACCATCTCACACTAGTGAGAATGGGGAAAATTAACAAGACGGAAAACAACAAATGTTGGAGAGGATGCGGAGAAAGGGGAACCTTCTTGCACTGTTGGTGGGAATGTGAACTGGTGCAGCCACTCTGGAAAACTGTGTGGAGGTTCCTCAAAGAGTTAAAAATAGAGCTACCCTACGACCCAGCAATTGCACTGCTGGGGATTTACCCCAAAGATACAGACGCAGTGAAAGGCAGGACATCTGCACCCCAATGTTTATAGCAGCAATGTCCACAATAGCCAAACTGTGGAAGGAGCCTCGGTGTCCACTGAAAGACGAATGAATAAAGAAGATGTGGAATGGAATATTACTGTACATAATGGAAATTACGTACAATGGAATATTACTCAGCCATTAGAAATGACAAACACCCACCATTTGCTTCAACGTGGATAGAACTGGAGGGTATTATGCTGAGTGAAATAAGTCAATTGGAGAAGGACAAACATTATATGATCTCATTCATTAGGGGAATGTAAAAAATAGTGAAAGGGAATAAAGGGGAAATGAGAGAAAATGAGTGGGAAATATCGGAGAGGGAGGGAGAACATGAGAGACTCCTAACTCTGGGAAACGAAGTAGGGGTGGTGGAAGGGGTGGTGGAAGGGGAGGTGGGTGGGAGGTTGGGGTGACTGGGTGACAGGCAATGAGGGAGGCACTTGACGGGATGAGCACTGGGTGTTATGCTATATGTTGGCAAATCGAACTCCAAGAAAAAATATACAATAAATAAATAAACCGCAAAACTATAAAACTTCTAGAAGAAAACATAGGCAAAAATCTAATTGACTTTATATTTGGCAATAAATTTTTAAATACAACATCAAACACCTGATCCATGAAAGAAAAAAATTGATAAGTTGAACCTTTTAAAATTAGATCTACCATGTGAAAGAGATCAAAAAAATATGCTACAGTAAGGAAGAAATATTTACAAACGTATCTGATACAGGAATTACATACAAAAGATACAAAGAACTCTTGAAACTTAATTAAAAAAAACAACTCATTTATTAAATGGGCAAAAGATCTGAACAGACACCTCATTAAAGAAAATATACAGATGACAAATAAGCATATGAAAGATGTTGAACATCATATATTCTTAAGGAACTGCAAATTAAAACAATGAAATACCACTACATATCTATAAGGAAGGCTAAAATCCAAAATATTGACAACATTCAATACTGGTGAGAATGCAGAGCAACAGAAATTTTATTTATTGCTGTTGGAAATGCATATGGTATGGCCACTTTGGAAGACAGTTTGGCAATAAACATATTCTTACCATATGACACAACAACTGCAGTCCTAGATATTCATCTAACTTATTTAAAAACTTACATTTACACAAAAATCTGTATGCAAATGTTTACACAAAAATCTGTATGCAAATGTTTATAGCAAGCAGCTTTATTCATAATGTCCAAGCCCTGGAAACAACCAAAATGCCCTTCAATAGGTGACTGTATAAAATGTGATACAACCATAAGATGAAATGTTATTCGGTAATTAAATGAACATTAATATTCATAGTAGTGTTACTTATAATAGCCAAAGAGATGACAGAAACTCAAATGTCCATCAACAGATGAGCCAATAAACAAAATATGGCATATACAAACAATGGAATATTATTGTCTTAAAAAGGAGTGAAATTTTGACACATGCCACAACATAGGCAATCCATGAAAACAGTATGCTAAGTGTAAAAAGCTAGATATAAAAAGAAAATATTGAATGATTTTACTTATATGAGTTTTTCCAGAATAGACAAATTAATTCATAGAGACAGAAAGTAAAGTACAGGTTGCCATGGGTTTAGGGAAAGCAGAATGGGGAGCTATTGGGTAATGGGTACAGAGTGTCAGTTGGGATGATTAAAAAGATCTGGAAATAGTGATGATGGTTGTAGAACGATGTGAATGTGCTTAATGTCACTGAATTGTATACTTAGAAATGATTACATTAGTTAATTTTATGTTATGTGTGTTTTACCACAATATCTATGATAGTAAATGTCATGGATAAATGTAAAATGCATATTGCTAAGTGAAAGGAGGCAGTCTGAATAGTCTACATAATATAAAATTCCAATTATATGACATTTAGAAAAGGGAAAACTATAGAGACAGTAAAAAGATTATTGGTTGATAGGGGTTTGAGAGTAGGAGGAATTTTATTTTTTTTATTTTATTTTTTTTTAAATTTTTTATTTATTTATGATAGTCACAGAGAGAGAGAGAGGGGCAGAGACACAGGCAGAGGGAGAAGCAGGCTCCATGCACCGGGAGCCTGATGTGGGATTCGATCCCGGGTCTCCAGGATCGCGCCCTGGGCCAAAGGCAGGCGCCAAACCGCTGCGCCACCCAGGGATCCCAGGAATTTTAAATAAGTAAAGCACTGGGGATATTTTGGGGGAGTGAAACTTTCTGTATGATCCCGCAAGTAGTGGTCATGACATTATGAGTTTGTCAAAATCCATGGAACATTTTAGCATAAAGGGTGAAACTAAGTGTTTACAAATTAAAAAGTCATTTAGGAGGTAAGAGAATTCAGAATATAATGCAGACTGTGACCAAAAAATGTCTAACTACATTAAAAAGTATGAAACAATTTCACTAAAGGAGATGGGGAAATGTATTAATCCAGGTATTTTTGGAAATGAATGGAGTCTGTAAGACGAAAGACAAAAGGAACTGCACATAAGCATTGTGCTCTACTTAACAAAGTTATTTCCCATAAGAGTATGGGTTCTGACACTATTATACAGGTATGCTGGAACAATTAAGTAAATGTATTATGGATGATGACAGGTTTCTCACTGTTGGAGTAGGTATTAACAGAGAAGCAAGGAAAAAGGCAAGAATGATCTATGGGGTTATGGGTTAATGCCGGCGATATCAGTAATAGTTCATGTTTAAGTTCATATAGACACAGATGGTTTTATATTATATATAAATATAAATATAGTATATAGTATATATATACAAAATACCTTGGTAGGTCAGTGAAAAGGGCCTACAAGCAATTATACTCCAATAGCAATTAGCACATCCAGTGCCTAAATCCTGGTTTCTAATACCATTCTCCAATTAAAAGAACCAGGACTACTTGGACAGATGCCTGATTCTAAGACCGAGACAGAAAATATAGAAGAGGAGACTTAATTATTTTGTAGTGCCAGAAAGTGAGCAACTGCTCAAAAACAGACACAAAGACAAACAAAACTCCACTACTGATAGATTTATAACAAAGGAACGCAGAGCCAACCGAAAGAGATCCCAATGGCCAGAGCTGAAGCAAGTGAGCAATAAAATAAAGTTGTATTGTAATATAACCCAAAATATAAGCGAGTATACATGAGTACATTTTGATATAAATAAATTAAATAAAATAATTATATAAGTAAATAGATGAAAGAGAATAAATGTCTAATAAGCAGAATAATTCCAGATAATTTACCCCGGAGGATAGACACTCCATCCTTAAGGAAGGGGAGCACAAATCCCCACTCCTTAAATGTGAATTGCATATAGTGACTTCCTTCCAAAGAGGACAGTATGGAAAGGAGGAAAGGAGTAAGTTTACAGTGGGGAAACCTGACAAACACTACCTCAGCCAGGTGATTAAGGTCAATATTGACATGATATGTCAGGTTGATATTAAATACCCTTGAGATGTCATAATAGAATACCAATTTACCTCTGTGATCTTCTCCCCCAAAACCTGTGATACAAGTCTATTCATGAGATAAACATCAGACAAATTACAGTAGAAGTGCATCCTATAAAATACATAAACAGTATTCCTCAGAACTATCAAGATAAAACAAACAAACAAACAAGTAAGTCAGAAAAACTGTTACAGCCAAGAGAAGCTTAAGGAGATTTGACAAATTATATGTAATGCTATATCCTGGATGGGATTCTGAAGCAGAAAAGGGACATTAAGTGAAAATTAATGAAATCTGAATAAACTATGGTCTTTAGTTAATCACATCAGTTTTGGTTCATTAACTATAACAAGTGTATAATAGTAATGCAAGATGTGGATAATAAGGGACCTGGGAGTGGAGGTATAAGGGAACACACTGCACTACTCTCTTCTGTTATTCTGTAAATCTTAAAATTTCTAAAAATATTCTTTTTTAAAAAAGCAAATATTAACATATCTAGAGCAATAAGAAAGAGGAAATTATTATTTTTTTTAATTACCAAGAGTTACAAGAAAGGAAACCTTTCTGGTTTGAAGAAACACGGTATGGTTTTACAAAAACAAACTAAAGTCTTTTCTGAAACTTTGCATAATAATTCATCTTTAGTTGAAGGAAACAACTTCTACTATACAATAAGATAAACTGGGATATTCTCAGGTATGTCCTCGAATTCTTATTTATTCATCAGCTCACTTGTGAGGATAATTTAACTCCTATATATCTAACACTGTGCCATGTCTTGAGCTATGACAATAAATCAAATTTAGCCTACATGTTCAAGGAGCTCAATTTCAGATAAATAATAATAACAGAAAACTATAACAATATGATCAGATGTGTAACACCAAGATGATTGTGCTATGGACACACAAAAGAGGAAGAGACGAACACCGAGTCCTTGCAGAAGAGGTGATGTTTCAACTGAGCCTTCAAAGCTGAGTGGAAATGCAGAGACCACACAAGTGACCATTTCATGAAGCGGCTTGTGCTGATCTGATCAGGCTGGTTTCTCTCCCTCTCACCAATACAACTAACTGCAGAGAATTTTCAACCTGTCTTTTGCAGTGGAGATGAATGTCTTCCGTGAAGCTTTAGCTATTTTTGTCTCTTTTAGGTTTTTGTTTTGTTTTGTTTTGTTTTATTGCTTCCTGGAGTTAGATAAAAGCAACAAATACAACTCCTTGCCCAGTATTATAAAATAACTACTGCAGCTGCCTTGCATTCTTTCTCTTCTGTAGTAAGAGAGAAATTTTGAGTTCCATTATTATTGTCAAATAAACGCTAACTTCTGATCTGGGTGCCATCTGGAAACACTGTCTCTTAATATTCAAAAGTTATTTATTCTGTTTAATTCTTATGTTGCTTTTCCAACAAAATCTTTCTCTGTAACATCTGTGGTTTTACTCATTAACCATTTTCTGCACCCTTATGTGCAGATTCATTAAACAAGTTTCCAAAAGGAAGAAAGTTTGTTCATTCATTTATTCAAAAACATCTATTCAGAAACAGTGACTGAGCACCTACTACTTTGTTCCAGGAACAAACTTAGATGGCTATGGTCATTAAAGAAATACTCTGTGCTATAAAAGGAAGAGAGAAGAAAACAGAAAAGAGAAGAAAAGCTCTGTGCCAGAGAAAATAAACTGCAAATCTTCATGGCCTAGCTTTGTTCTCACTCATTTAACTTACTCATATGCTGGTGCTGGATGGGCAGATATACAGGAACCAGGCTCCTTTGATCTTGTGGCTCCACCTTCCTTTAGAGCCTCAAAGCTCTTCACTTCCGTATGGCAGATAGATGGAAAGAAGATAGACAAGACACACCAGCTTCTTCAGCACTTCAATTTACACGTGATGTATCACTTCTGCTCACATTGTATTAGTGAAAATTAGTCACATGGTCACAGGTGGATTGGTGGGGGTGCATGGGCAGGCTGGAAAATGTAGTCTGTGGCTGGGCAGCTTGTTCCAGTCACTAGTCCACACCCCTGGATACAGCATATGCATCTTTGGTGCATCCACCATCTCTGCCACCCTGCTGGAGATCCTAAAATCAATCTGACTTGTTCTCATATATGTGAGAATCCTCAGCCAAGGAAGGCAGAAAGAATAAATGTGTAACCAGATTCTTTCCATCTCTGCTAGTTCACACCTTCTGCGAGTTAATTAAAATAGCTAAAGAGAACCCAAAGAGCAAGTGTAAAAGCTGTTTGCTAGAATCCATAAAAATGGGCACTGACTGGAACAGAAGGTGATAGCCAACAACTTGTTTTTCTGCCACAGACTACAAAAAAGGTATGTAGATCTAGATTTTATAGTGGAGTAGCCCATTTCTGATAGTAAGTCTGCAGGCTACAGGGATTAGTCACCCCATTGCCTAAAGCCCCATTACCATAAAGTGTGAGTTCACACGTGCTTCTCTATGACTATATAAATAGTTTTGGTGTCCAGCTTCTTTTAAAATTAAAGATGATCTGCCATTTATGTGTCTCACATGCTTGAGTTTTCCAGGAGCCTGAGGGTTGACACAATGTGTGCTTGAATGAACAGTGGAAGGTGCTGGGGATCATTTCTTCCTGCCGTGTCATCTTGCCCTGGGAGTTCCAGCAGTCAGGAGTGTCATTACAGTGGATGTCTTTGATATGAACCTCAGGCTGATCACTTAAGTTCTGACTGTGGATTCTGGCCTGCTAGTTGAGGATATTTGGATGAAATAGAGCCACAATGGGAATAATGGGAAAGACAATAAACTTATGGTCTGGCACCAGGAACATCAACTATGATTATATAATTTCACTATGAATAGGAAAATGAAATTCAGCTTATTAGGAGGTCCTGTAGACCCCATATTTACATATTCATTGAAGGGGATATAAATTCTGTTGTCATCCTTTACCATGTTTCTGCACTTTCCAGTTGCTTTGTCATGGGCTTACCTCCACTCCCTCCTGATGCAGAGGGAGAAGTTAGTATTTCCCATCTCTCTACCCGTTTTAACTTGTTCCTTGTCAAGGGAGCAATGAACACTCCCTTGACAACTAATGAAAGCTTGGAGGCATTTTTCTGGCACATTGTTTGCTTTTTATTTGTTGATTTTTGCTGCTGTTTTTTTTTTTTTTTTTTTAAACCAGAGTTGGCATGTTGACCTTCTTCCACTCCCACTCTGTTGCAGTGGCCCTCCTCTCTTTCTTGCTCCCAAGCAGAAGGCCCACATGGGTGTGGCCCTGTCTTCTAGACAAAACACTGAAGGCTTCCGGTCCCTGAGGCATCTGAATCTGCTGAAAACTCAATATGCGAGGAGTCTATGATCTTTTGGTATTAGGTGAGCAAACTCAGGGTCTGTTTATGTTCCCATCTTCCCGCCAGTGACTTACATAGTCTAAGGATGAGCACATGTTAATAGGTTGCCCATACAGTGACCTGATACTCAACCACTTTCTCTAGTCTTGCTTTCCCAAGAAGCCCTTTTGGGGACCATTGGACCACCATTCATGAAGCTAATCTATTGATCTCAGTAACTCTTTAGTTCTGTTCCCTACTAGCTAAAGCCTGATAGAAGGAACGATGAGAGGTTGGAATCCATACCCATCAACACACGCAAATGAGTTAAATAAAAGTTTCAAAAAATAATCTAGTTACATCCTACTGTACACTCCCAAATCCTAAAATACAATTGTGTAGAAACATTACCAGCTCAAGATACTTTTTTCTATTCCTTTGTCTTACCAAAGAATTAAACCCATATCATTTGTCATTCATATACTCTAGAGGAAGCAGGAAAACAATAGAAGAATAGCAAGATCTATTACCTGTGGTTTCTGGATGTCAGTTCTAATGTTTGGTGAATATCCAGTTAGGATGTGACATTTGTCTTAAGTGGCAGCAACTCATCCTGCCTCTCTTCGAGATAATACATCATCCCTCTACTTGTTCACATTAGGGTGTGTCCTCGAGTATGAATGTCCTCAGGCAAAGTTTAAAACATGAATTCTTGGCTGAGATGGTGGGAGGAGGAGGAAGATAGTAGGCTAAAAAATACTACATATTCCATATTTTCCATATTCCATATTCAGAGAAAAATCTCATTATGGATGAATCCCTTAACTGAGTATCAGGAAAGAGAATGACTGATTCTATTTCTCTATTTTGGGGGGGGGGGCATTCAGAAGCTGAACACCTGTAAACACATAACCAGTGTTCAGACCACACCAGCTGTATCAGACACCTCAGGTGCCCTGTTGCTTGCCCTTTTAATTCTAGCTTTTGCTGTGGCAACCAGCTATGCATAGATACAGCCTGATGGCTCAGCTGCAAATGGGGCTTCTGGGCATCTCCTGGAATCTTCTCAGCCATTCTCATACATGTACACACCTGGGAGTATGAGCTATGCTGGATCAGAAGAAATTCTTGGATAAACACTGACCTTTTACCAGTGGACTTTTATTTATTTATTTATTTTTATTTTTTATTTTTTAATTTTTATTTATTTATGATAGTCACAGAGAGAGAGAGAGGCAGAGACATAGGCAGAGGGAGAAGCAGGCTCCATGCACCGGGAGCCCAACGTGGGATTCTATCCGGGGTCTCCAGGATCGCGCCCTGGGCCAAAGGCCCGCGCCAAACCGCTGCGCCACCCGGGGATCCCACCAGTGGACTTTTAAAGAGTACTTTTAAAGAGTAGCTTATTTACTAACAATAAATTTTGAGATGTCTGGTTATCATGACTACCTATAAACCATTAATATAATAGTACCTGTGGGTCATAGCAATCAGAAAATCTCTAATCTTCTAGAATGGAAACTGCTACTATCCCCTTGGGACAGAGATTGGATCAAGGACTGCTGTGCAGTGGAGGCTTCAGTTAGGACATGGTCTTCTCCCTCAACTCCCATCCTCCTCACCCCATTGCCCCAGGTCCCAAGTCACAGCATTTGGTTGGGAGGAGAGCACATTTGGCCTATTAGTAGTCTACTCAGGCTGGAATTCAGCATTTTATTAGATGGCTGTGGATAGTAACTTTCTTCTTCCTGTTGGAACAGACAAGATAGCATGCATCCCTGCAAGCTACTGGCAGCCATCCTATGTTCATGAGGCAAGCCAGCCTCAAGTCAACACTATAGAGAGCAAAGTAGGAACACAAAAAATCACTGAGTGCTCAGTTATATCACTGAACCATTGGATCAGTTCCTGTTGGATGCAGTCATACTCTAAATTTTTCAGTTGTAAGAAGAAATGAATTCCTATTTCTATTTAAGACAATATGGGTTTTCCATAACTTTCATACATATATATTATAACTAATGTATTTAAAAGTCATGACATTTTGCAAGTTTTAATATTCTTTTCACCAAACATGGTTATAATAAAAATAAGACCAATTTTACTTGTCAGGAAAATAAATTTATGTTTACATTTTATTTCAAGATTACCAGATAAGTGAAGTTTTATTGGATAAGACATGATGACATCAGAATTTGTTTAACTATAGATTATCATTAATCATTAATCATTTCCAGAAGGTTCATGAATTCTCAAGAATTATGAAAACTTTACTTTTAAAAATGATGCATATATTTGCATAAAAGTATTTTCATTATTTTGTATTATTGTTGCTACTTTTGTCAGCCCTAAAATATCACTGCCACCCTTTCCCCTGCTACTGGGACCACAATTCAGTCTGCAATATTTTTTCTCTGCCATCCTGAGTTTTAACCAGAACACTGACTAAAGGCAGTTGGATAAAAGAACTAGAGTTTACCTAGTTGATCTTCACCAAGCCAGTGCTTTGGGATGTCAAACAACTTCTTCGAATTCATGCTTTCTCTCCTAGATTTCCTATAATCAACAATTTATAGTACTAAACCTGAAAGAAAAATTCTATAACCTTAAGAATTTATGTCCTAAGATTTATGGATAAAAGTAGGCAGAGCAACAAATGAAATTTATGTTTCTTCAGAAGATAGCAAGAATGGGGTCAGTACAGAAATACCCTCAGGAGTCCTAAAGCCAGTTCTCCCCATTACCTTACTCATGCTTTTATTGCTTTCTTCTTAAATAGGGACTGTATTTGCAGGCACTGTGTACCCTGTAGAGAAAAAAGAAAGCAACAAAGATTCCTGCTGTGACATAAAGAGCATGAAATATACTGTCAGCTAGAGCAGCATATCCAGCCCTTTCTGGAACAAGATCACCAGGGACTCTGAAGAATAGGAATTAAGACAGAGGAGTGAAATGGTGGGGTTGAGGGAGTGGGAGGCAGATGACAGAAAGGTCAAGATGAGAAAAAGAGGAAGAAAACAAGTGTAGGGGAGTGAAGGGAGACAGGGAGAGGAAGGAACAGGCTGGAAGAAACAGAGTATATGTTTATGGGACAAACTTAAAATCACAAAAGTATTCAAGTAGCTGCCTACGAGATAGAAAGAGAATATATGGTAAGGATTTGCTTCCATGCAGTACAGATGATGTTACTAAACCAGGGGGTTTGATACATATTCTGTCACTGTTTTGCACAGAAAATTTCAAGGGTTCCACATGGCTTAAGACTCCAGAGAAGATGTTTCATAACATATCTCCATTTTTCCAAATGCAATTGGATATTTCTTTACTCCCCACTGTGAAGCTCTAGTCCCACACAGGTTTCCTTCCTCCAAATCCCAGAGAATCATTTGTACCACCTTACCTTTGTCCGCACTGTTGCCTCTCTCTGGATTACACTTCACATTCTTCACACACATCTCTATGGAAATCCTACCCAATCAAAAGGATACCCCTCCCATTCCACCTCCTCCCAGAAGCCTTCCTTAAACACTCCAGCCTCAACCAATCCCTTCCTTTTCTGAAACCTGGCTAAAATCAGTCTGGATTTTTCTCTTTCTAAAACAAATTAGGGGCAGCCCTGGTGGCTCAGAGGTTTAGCACTGCCTGCAGCCCAGGGCCTGATCCTGGAGACCCTGGATGGAGTTCCACCTCGGGCTCTCTGCACGGAGCCTGCTTCTCCTTCTGCCTGTGTCTCTGCCTCTCTCCCTCTCTCTCTGTGCCTCTATGAATAAATAAATAAATAATCTTAAAAGAAAAAAAAAATAAAACAAATCAGATAAGGGGTGTGAATGAAGCAAATGAACTGTTTGTATCTTCCATGCCCCATCTTAATCACTCCTGACCTTATTCTATTGATTATTTCATTCATAAAGTTCTTTCTTTTCATACACATTGCACTCACTAGACAAATAAGAACATAATAGACCCAACATCAGAAAAGAGGCTTAATACTGGGAATCTTCTGTATCTCTACTTTCAGTGGGATCACATTTCTTTAGTATAAATCAAAAGGAAAGAGTGCTCTATATGAGAAATTCCTCTTTGTCTAAACATGGTTATGGAATTCAGATTTTAATAGATTCAGCGCTTTAAAGAAACATCTTCAGCTTCAACTTTTTAAAAATTTTTATTATTTCATTTTTTTTAGCTTCAACTTTTAAGAGACAGGAAGCAATTTCTGATAATTGAAGAAGGTGTTTATTCTCTAGCATTCCTCCTGGAAGGAAGGACAACTTCTAGTCTGACAAAAAGAGGTACACTGCCTGCTGAGCCACGTGGAGCCAGAAACTGAGGCAATATCACGTAAGAGCTATCCCACAGTGATGCGGCACTGCTTTGTGTTGTGCTGTTTTTAAATGCTATTTGACCATCCACATTCCTCAAGACTAACTAGCACCAGAAAACTCACTTACAGTAAACATAACAGGGGACATGGTTTCATAATTTAAAAAAAGAAAAACATCATTTTTAAATATGTGAAAGTAAGGTTATTTTATTTTTTATTTAACCATATTAAACAAAATTACAAGTAGATTATAGTTGTTAGAAGAAACACAGAATAAACTAAGCATTGATGAGGAGACAGTTTAATGTTTTGACAAAACTGATTGTACAGTATATTGTTTTAGTCCATTTGTGCTGTTATAGCAAAATACACAGGCTGGGTGGCTTATAAACAACATGAATGTATTTCTCACAGTTCTAGAGGCTGGAAATCTGAGAATGGAGTGTCAGCATGGTCAGGTGAGGGCCCTCTTCTGGGTCACAGACCTGTTATTGTATCTCACATGTTGAAAGGGGCAAGGGAGCTCAGTGCACCTCTTTTCTAAGGCCACTAATCCCATTCATGAGGGCTATACCATCACCTCCCAAAGGCCCTGCCTCCTAAAACCATCATATTGGGCAATTGGATTTCAACAACTAAATTTGGAGGAGAACACAAACATTCACAGCACAGCATGTCTTCACCAAACACCATTTGACTGTTGCAACATGATTATAAAGAAAAGCATTTCTGTAAAAATAATTGAGGACTTCATTAATTTTCCAAAGTGTTTTTCTTAATATTTTGATAGTCAGATAACTTTCTTTTGAAGTACCTCTCACATCATCACAGAATTTTTCCTTCAAAGGAGAAAAGAGGGCAATGCTTACCCAAGGACTTCTACTAGCTCGAGTAGCTCAATCACAATTGTTGCCTGCTTGAACACAGCCAGGTCCTCTTTGTTAGTGACTTCAGGAGTCATCTGCCCAGTTCTCCAAAATAAATTAATTATCATTTTGATATCTTTCATCTTTTGTAAAATAATACATTTCATTTATGACTGTATTATTAGATATTAAACAGCAGTAATTTTTTATATTAAAAAACAAAAACAGAACACTGACCTGGGGTGCCTGGCCAGCTCAGCCGGTAAAGCATGCAAATCTTGATCTCAGGGTCATGAGTTCAAGCCCCATGTTGGGCATGGAGCCTACTTAAAAAATAAAATAAACAGAGATGCCTGGATGGCTCAGTGGTTGAGTGTCTGCCTTCAGCTCAGGGCGTGATCACAGAGTGCCGGGATTGAATCCCACATCAAGCCCCCTGCACAGAACCTGCTTCTCCTTCTATCTGTGTCTCTGTCTCTCTCTGTGTGTATCTCATGAATAAATAAATAAAATCTAAATAAATAAATAAATAAATAAATAAATAAATAAATAAATAAATAAAATCAGCTGTTGTTTAAAAAGCAAACAAAACGCTGACTTGTTGGACCAGCACAGTTGACAGTGATAAGTATAAGGGAATAGTTTAATACAGGAATTTTTTGGTATACGGCTCTTATTTTCTTATAGAGTGAAGTAATGTCAGGACCTCAGAAAATAAACATTAATGTATATTCCCCTTCGATGCCACTCAAACTAAGATTTGAGAATGACCCCATCTACAAACTTTTTGTGTCTAGTCTGCAAAAAGATAAAAATTAAAATTGAGATTAAGTAAGGTAAGTAACTTTTATAACAATTTGGCATTAGTAGGACATTCAAGTGTATGGTCAGTGAATTCAAGTCACTGAATGAGATATAGGTTGTTCGGGAAGGTGTTGAACTTGTGCTATGAGCCAACATGCCACAAGCAATATATTTTTGTATGTGCAACAAAAGGACCATGTGTTGGTCTGTGATGGATTGAAACTTTTAAAAATTGGTACTTTGTCACAAACACTTTGAGAAACACTGCTCTATTTTACTTCATAAGGAATCTACTACTTCAGAAAACCATAATCCTACTCATTTGCCGTACACATCCATGGCAAATCAATTTTTTCATGAGAGATTTCTGGTTTGTCTTCTTTTCTTTAATTAAATGATTAACTCCTGTTCTTTATCTTTTTTCCCCTCTCATTACATTTTATATCTCTAGTTATATTTCACCATTGTAACTTTATAGGAGGAGTGGTCTCATAATAGAATTCCTGACTTATTGAATAGTGAGTCCCTGTTGCTGGAAGTATTCAAGCAGAAGCAGAATAATCACATAGGGTGATTTTGTTAAGGGGAAATTATGTGTCAGATAAATTTTAGATTGTAAAGTTCCTTCTGACTCAGAGATTCTGCATCATTTGCACCACTCTTTGACAGAACAGTTGTTTACCACATTTCTGACCCTAGAAAGGAATGAAGAAGGAAAAAAATGCCAATTGTGTGAGCTGTCCTTTGGTGATATGTGTAGGGCTGGTGGTACATGACATTCTATATATAGGGTTCTCACTATTTCTGAATTTTAAATTAAGTAACTATACACTTCCAATTTCTTCATATTCTAAGCAATGATAAAAGTTTCAAGGGAACAACAAGCGAAAAATATCATTCCTTAAAAAAAAAAAAAGCTTGCTCTAGAGCTATATGGAAATGGAGTCAAAGTAAATACTTTGTAAAATGAAGAATTATATATATTTTATTTGCTCTGGACTTCCAATGCCAAGCAAATATTTAATTAAAAAATATCCAGTTAAAATATCTACCAAAAGCCTCATGTTTTTCTAGTTCTGCTTGCTGGATCTTATCCCTCAGGGTTTCATCTTGTTCTATAAGTGTCTTTGTGATTCCTCTAGGTAGACTCCTGTTAAGCAAAAAATAAACCATCTGTCTCTCTAGAAACCTTTTGAAAAAAACACTTGGTTTCCTGGTGTTCTTGATGGCTTATTTATACAGTGTTGCAATGTAGTCCAAAGCTCATCTGGTTGATCTCCCACTCAATGCTTAGATACTCTTCACAATTTCCCCAACCAAGAGACTCTTCACTATCTCTCAAAACAGCCCATCAGTGTACAACTGGAGCTATTCATATGTTTTCTTTACATTGAGTTAATATCTGCTTCTCTGTAACCTCTACCCATTGATTCCAAACAAAATATTTAACAGAATTTTAAGATGAATGAAAATATTTCCTGGTCCACACAGTGTGATTTTCCAGGCTGATTCTCCTTATTTAGATATATGATTTTGACCCCTGACATTATTGTAATGGACATATTCCAGTGTCTTTTTTTCTCTATTATGAGTTCACACATACTAATATGGTTCTTCAAGTGTGGACTGAATCCCCTTCCCCCCTCATTTTGGACTGCAGAGCTGCATTTGACTAGAATTGTCAGATAATTTTGACTTTACCTGTCTTGTCAGTTTCTTATTCCAGTGTGCTGTGGACCCACCATGCGTCTCTTGCTTTCCTCCCCATGGCTTGCTGTGATACTGAGGCTTGAAGATAATGTAGACCTGCTTGATACCCACCTATGTAGTTGGCATAACAACTACAGTATCAAAATTTGACCAACATGAGATCCAAGCTAGCAGTTAAATTCTCCCACTTCCTCCCCCAAGATGGACCAGCCTAAATAGTTGTCTGTGCATATAGGAAGACATCCTTTTAGATACCATGAGGTGGAGGTTTCAGTCCCTCTTGTTATCAAGCAGTGGCCAGATTTGTAGGGCCCCTTAAATATTAAATTTCTATCCTTCCCAGCCTCAGTCCTCCTTCCTGCCATCCCCACTTTCCTGACAAAATAGTAGTACATAAGCTTTTGTGTTAGCCTCTGCTTCCTGGGGGTACCTAAGCTAAAACAGTATTTATGTAAGTGCAAGCTAAGTCTCATGTGCTTTCATGCTAAATTTATCACACTACTAGCTCATATTGATAAATTAATTAATCTAAAACTCTGAGATCTGTTTTTTTGTTGCAACAACAATAATGATAACTAGCACTGGTACACATATTGTTTGTTTTGTGCTGTTATTAGAGATACTGTAGAGACACTAATTCACTTATCCTCCCAATGCATCTAAGAGACAATTACTTTTATGATCTCCAATTTACAGGTGAGGAAACTGAGGCATGGAGGAGCTAAGTAACTCTTTCAAGGTCACACAGACGTAAATGGCAGAGTAGGAATCTACACTAGGCAGAGCTCTAGAGTCTGTGCTCTATTTATATCTTTAGCTGTGTTTCCACTGATCTTTAAAACTAAACTGGAACTTTCTATTTATTTCTCTTCAATTTTATCATTTTAGATTTCAGTCTATCACTTAACTCAATCAAGAACTTTAAGATACTCATTTATCACAGTCTCTTTTAAATATCCTTTTAGTTTTTTATTCCAATGAAACTTGACTGGTCTTTCATGAATATATTTTGCTGAATGATTAATAAAATGATAATTCAGGCAAGAAAGAGAGCACAATCCTGTGGCAGATTACCAGACTCTTACTTGGCAGATTACCAGAAGTTTAGTTTATCTTGGTTAACCAAGAACAAATTTCAATAACTATAATGTAGTCCCTACACGGAGAGTGAGAAAGCTATTGTCAGTCACCTCATTAACATTCAGACATTCTAGAAGTATTCTCTGAATCCATTGCTCTAAAAACCCTATCAAGACAGGAGCTTGGCTTAGTAGAGGACATTTCATTTTTGCTGAATCCATTCGAAGTGATCACCTTATTTCTTGATTCATCTTTTTGATATTTTATTCCATATTTTTGTCTTGAATAGTAGGAAAACTCCTTGTCTTTCTGTTGTTCCTCTTTTTCCCCCACTTTTCTAAAATATTCTCAACACTTCTGACACCACCTGTGTGGAGGTTTCCTGCACCAAGCAATTCTCTGTGAGCCAGAGTCCCACAATTCAACTCAATCCTGACACTATCTAACTAGAGATAGCATAAAATTTCACATGTTAAACACTTAGTCCCAGAAGACTTCTATCCACTTCAGATGTCAATCACAGGTAGTAGGTCCCCAGGATCCCCACAATTTCTGTCTAACTTGGATACAAACCAGAGATTCCCATGACCTCCTCTCCCTTGGATTCCATTAATTTACTAGAGCAGCTAATAGAACCCAGGGAAACATTTACTTGCATTTACCATATTATTAAAAGGTGTGATAAAGGATATAGATGAATAGCCAGATGAAGACATACACAGAGTGAACTCCAAGTGGAATCAGGGAGTTGAAATCACTTCCAGATTTATGGAGATGTTCTCCAATATGAAATTTCTCTGAACCCCATACTTTTGGGTTATTAATGGAGGCTTTAACATGTGAGTTCCTTTTTTAAAATTTTTTTTTATTTTTGATTTTTTAAATTTATTTATGATAGTCACACACACACACACACACACACACAGAGAGAGAGAGAGAGAGAGAGAGGCAGAGACAGAAGCAGGCTCCATGCACCGGGAGCCCGATGTGGGCTTCGATCCTGGGTCTCCAGGATCCCGCCCTGGGCCAAAGGCAGGCGCCAAACCGCTGCGCCACCCAGGGATCCCAACATGTGAGTTCCTATTGTTAGAAGTATTCAAGCAGAAGCAGAACAATGGAGTTAAAGATCGGTCATTAACTCCATTTTCATCCCTACTCCCTTTTCAAGAAAATGGGTGACAGGGATGAAAATTCAAGCTTCTAATAATAATCATGGCTTGGTCTTTCCAGTGACCAGATCCCATTCTGAAGCTTTCAAGAAGCCCACTATAGCCACTTTTTAGAACAAAAGACATACATCATCCAGGAAGTACAAGAGTTGAGGAGCCATGTGTCAGGAACTGGGGTCAAAGACAAAATATTAGAACAAAAGATGCTCTTTGTGCTCTTATCACTTAAAAAATTACAAGGATTTTAGGAGCTCTATGCCTGGAGCCAGTGCCAGAAACCAATACATTTTTTTCTATTATTTCACAAGAGAGATTTCAAGTTCACCAAACAAAAATACCTTCTTTCTTCTATAAATAATAATAATCTATTTCTTCCTTTCCAGTCTGCTATGTTCTGAATGTTTCCATCCCCCTAAAATTCAATTGTTGAAATCCTAACCCTTAAAGATGGTGGTATCAATAGGTGGGGCCTTTGGGAAGTGCTTACGTCAGGAGAGTGGAAACTTCATGAATAGGAATAGTGCCTTACAAAAGAGGTTTCAGAGAGATCCCTAGCCCCTTCCTCATGTAAAGATAGAGAGAAAAGAAGCCTGCAATGAACCACCTGATCGTACTGGTACGTCTCAGATCTCCAGCCCCCTGACTGTAAGCAATAAATTTCTGCTATTTATAAGCCATTCAGTCTGTGGTATTTTGTTGTAGCAGCCCAAATGGATTAAGACAGTCTTTTCATGTCTTCTGGTCCATGGGGTTCCTTATAGGGCACAGAAAATGCTTCTTACTACTGAAGGGTCATCTTCAGAAAACGTCAATTTAATTAGGGCAAAAGAATATTCATTCAATAGAAATTCTCCCTTTCCGGACCTTCAGTCTTGTTTCACTGAATTGGTCTTGGTCTTTTTATCATTCTTTAGAATATAAGTCAAGTAGAACTCATACATTTTTGCTTCATCTTCAGAACTCTAGCATCACATTTACAATTACTTGGAATTCTTTTTTTTTTTTTTTTGAATTTTATTTATTTATTCATGAGAGACAGAGAGAGAGAGGCAGAGACACAGGCAGAGGGAGAAACAGGCTCCATGCAGGCAGCCAGACATAGGACTTGATCCAGGGACTCCAGGATCATGCCCTGGGCTGAAGGCAGGTGCTAAACCACTGAGCTACCCAGGCATCCCAATTACTTAGAATTCTTTTCATTCTGATTCTCGTAAGTGCTTTTACATTTCATTAAGAAACTTGACTATTACTAAGATTATTTCTTATTCAACTGCAATCAACCACAGGAAAACAGCCTAAGAAATAATCATCTTCCCAAGAACATTCTCTCTGCCCTCCTTGGGGAAAAAAGCCATCCATTTCCATGGTATTTTAGAAATACTTTTTTTTTCTTATTAAAATTATCTTCTACTTTATAAGTTATTTATAACTCACATTCCATTTTAAAATAAATTCCTTATGCTAATACCCACGTATAGATTTTCAAGGACATATTCAGCCTGAGACCACTATGCATATCCAAATGGAGCCACTTCCCATCTCCAAGATGCAGATACAATATGATGCAGACACAGGACAAAACTTAATACCCCAAGGGTGTTAAGATTTTTGTGATTTATTTCCATTTCCATTCCTGAGGTGGTAACAAGAACCATGATTCAGACAAGTTATTTCTTAATGCAGTAATTCTTTATCCTAAACCATGATCTGCTGTCAAGTGTTGTTCACTTTGCGTATACTATACAATAGAATGATTACATTTGGGTCTTTTTGTTGTGGTGGTGGTATTTTGTTTTCTGGGAATGAGCAGATCATGCATAGGTCATACCCTGGAGAGATCCTTCCTTGAAGCTTTTGCTACTAAACCAGAGAATATGTCAAACCATGTACAGGAAAATTAAAGACCAAGTTGATTTTGGAAGGGCAAGACCAAGATCAACTCTTTCTATTGGTACAGAAGGCCATTTGCTTTTAGAGGCATCATGGGTAAAAATGAGAGATAAGGAGATAATTCTGATTGCTGAAAAATTTCTCTATTTCTTATGGAAATCAGTAATAGCAATGATTAAGAGCTCAATCAATGTTAGAAATTATTTTTATTTTATGATTACCTACCATCAGTAGGAAATCTTCTGTTTTTCTTCTTTAAACATTTAGGACCAGTCCTAGATAAGGTCATGAAATACAGTTTATCTTTAGTGCTTGTTAGCACTTTGTCCTATTCAGGGCCACCACTTAGGCCCTGTTCTTCTCCATTGTAATCCATGTCTCAAATTCCCCATTACATGTCAGCTGCAGAGGAACAACTGCTGATCTAAAGGCCTATTCATATAATTCCCAAAGATGTTGGACTCTGAAACATGTTTGGAAAATCTCTGGCCTTGGATATGTGTTAACCACCTGAGAATTGGGAGTTGGAGGTTGTTGAGCACCTTCAGTAATGACTGTCTCTGTACTTGAGTTAGGTACAATGAGCAAGACCTAGTCTTCAGTCAAATTATATAACTCTGAGGTCAATGAGGTGCTCCTGCCTCAGTGAGGCAGGCTCCATGATATATCTTGGTCAGCCTCATTCCACCGTCCAACTTTCGATCTCCTGATCAGACTTCCAGCTGAAGAATCTAGAAATCCAAATTTTAAATAATCTCATCAGGCAAGTTGGAAAACCCTGCATTAGAGGACACTGCCTCTTGCTTTAGCAGTGATTTAATGGAAAGAGATGCTGTACAGCTACTAAGGCCCAAGGTCTCAGAACTAATAAAAGGTAGGGCTGAGATATGAGCCAAGGGCAAACTCTGTGTTGAGTGGAAGCCTGAGTCAAATGTTCCCTCTGCCCTTTCCAAAACCTTTGGTTCCTTCTCTTTAGGAAACAGAGCATAGGCATTGAAATAAAGCATCCTTCTTGATCTGAAGTTCTTTTCCTTCTGAGGGTGGGATACTAGTCACTATGACACGCCTCAATGACATAACCCTGTTTTATGCCAAGTTGAACTAATATTGCAAACTCACCAGTCACAAATCCTATATTTAGGACACCAAGATCAAACCATTCTCTTTGACATTTGAAAACTTTGAAAGATGATTAAGACTCCAGACTTGGAAAGAGTCCAAGCCCTGTGCTTCTATAATTCTACCTCCCCTCCCTCCCCACCAAGAGGCAGAGCGGAAGCAAGTGTCATTCAGAGTTCTCATTTTCCTGGAACTCCCTGGTACACATAGTTTACATTAAACCTGAGTACTAGGACAAATGAGTACTAGGGATACAGCAACACATAGCCTTTGATGGAGCAGTTTCACTTCTGTGGATTCTAAAGCAGTAGTTCTCAAAGTCTGATTCCCAGGACCAGTTACTTTAGCATCACATGGGTGCTTGTTAGGAAAGTTATTTCTTAAATCACACACCAGACCTACTGAATCAGAAACTCAGGGAGTGTGCAGCCCAGGTGGCTCAGCGGTTTAGCGCCGCCTTCAGCCCAGGGCGTGATCCTGGAGACTGGGGATCAAGTCCCAAGTCAGGCTCCCTGCTTGGAGCCTGCTTCTCCCTCTGCCTGTGTTTCTGCCTCTCTTTCTCGCTCTCCTCTCTGTGTTTCTCATAAATAAATAAATGAAATCTTAAAAAAAAAAAAAAAGAAAAAGAAACTCACGATGTGGGGCTCTGCAATCTGTTTGTACAAGCCTTCCAGGTGATTCTGTACATGCTATAGTTAGACTACTGTTCTAGATATAGCCTTGTTCTTATCTGAGAAGACACTACACAAAAGTATTTTACAGTATTGTTTATAAGTGCAAAGTAAAGGGGAAAAAAAGGAAACAGCCTAAAGGTCTATCAAAGAGAATGTGGTAAATGATCAGGGAATATCTATACAATAAAATACTACATAGACATTAAAAAGAACAGTTTTGTTCTTTTTTTATATATTCTGATACTTTATATATTCTGATATTAAGATCTCTAGATAAACAATTAAATGAAAAAAGCAAATTGCAGAGCAATGTGGATATCCTACCACTTATATTTAAATATTTATGTATTGAATATATTCATATAGTCAGATATTAAATGTATATTTAGAAATTGATATTCAGATCTATAGTATCTAAAGCAAATTTTACACCATGCACTAGAAATTTCTAGAAGTTCTAGATACCAGAACTTCAAATTCTGAAGTTCAAGTGATGTAGACCCTGAGGTCCACACATAGTGAGAAGAACATGAAATGAGTATCAAAATATCTTTGGATTGGTTGATAAACTGTTAACACCATGCACCTTATACTTCGAACTGCCTCTCTGCAGCAAACCAGGTGGCCTAGAAAACTCAGCCATGTCCTATCATCAGATAAGATGTAAAGGGACAAGGTCCTTTGCTCTTCACAAGTTCAGTAAGAGACAATGTGGGAATGGCCACACACATGCACACACCTTCACACATACACACAATAAAACTTCCCATCACCTTAATCTCCTTTAATTAAATGTAAAAGCATTGGAGATGTTTAGCCGCAGAAAGGAGACTAAAGGAGATGTGACAGTTGGCTTTAAGCATCTAAAAGGAAGATAAATTAGACAGATCTATGTTTAGACTCAGAGGATAGAATTGGGATCATAAATTTTAAAAAGTTAAAAGAACACAGATTCCAAATCAATATAAAAATGTTTCTGTGAGAAAAGAATTTAAAAATAGACCTGGATGCCTCATCTAGTTGTGAGTTCCCTGTCACTAGATGTGTTCAAGCAAAAGCTTGGGGTTAAAAAAGCTTACAGTATTGGAGAGATAATTGGATTATGGAAGTTTCTAGTTTCTTTTGTTTCTGAGGTACTTTGATTCTTCTATATTCTGTGGCTATAAACACAAAATCATTGTGCAAGCAGTCAAAATATAAAGCATTTGTTAAGTAGAGTGGAAATACCTTATTCTTACTTATTTTGGACAAAACTTTGCTTTTTCCTACTCTGATAGCATTGAAAGTAAGTCATCAATTCAGTCATGCAATGACTTTGATGCTCAGCTTCTCTGAACTCCTAAGAAATATGGCTCTTCAATGAAGGATGGCTTTTTTTTTTTAATTTTTGTTTTTCTTTTTATTATTGTGAAAATTTAAACCTATATAAAAATACATAGAATAGGGATGTCTGGGTGGCTCAGTGGTTGAGCATCTGCCTTTGGCTCAGGGCATGATCCTGGGGTCCCCAGATTGGGTCTGGCATCAGGCTCCCCACAGGGAGCCTGCATCTGAGGGATGGCTTTGAGAAAATAATGTTCAACTTACAAATTAGGACCACTAGTTCAATGAAGGTGAGAGCTCTACAGTTGCAAGATTTGAGGTATTTCATTTTGTTCTTTTATATGAAAGGATAATAAGGAGACTATATGAAAATGTTCATAGTATATATGAGTGAGGTCTTCTAGTATTTGAAGGACCATCAAATATAAATAAGAGCACTCAGGTTGTCCCTACGTCAAGTTGAACCCAAAACAAATGTGACAAGAACAGTGAAAGATGAATACACCAGGGGGGCAGAGATCTCAGGAGTCATCTTAGAATTCCACCTGTCACGACATTTGTATTACAGAAAGGACTAGTGTTGTAAATAACCACTAGCCACAATTACCAGAGACATCTACTCTATCTACTTGAGGTTTATCTTTCTAAATCTTTTACTGTGGACTTGCATACATATATATGTATATGTACATGTGGTGTAGAAAATTACCATGCTGTTTTATAGTTATAATAATTTTACAGTTTGCTATTTTCACTGAATAGTATACCTGAGAATATTTTTGTATGTATACATACAGGTCTATTTTATTTCTTGGATGCATTGTATCGCTATGCCACAATCTATATAATCATTCTTTTATTGATGAATATTTCTATTGTTTGTCATTGTTAACTACCACAATCAATGTTGCAGTGAGCATCTTTGCAAGTGCTTCCTGCTGTTTTAGTATGAATAAGAAGTAGAATGTCTGAGTCTTAAATTATACACATTTTAAATTATAGTAGATACTACAAAATTGAAAGAGTATTTTTTGATATAAAATTCTATGTTAAAGAGCTTTATTACTTAAAAAATAGAATTAGAAAAATAAATAACTTGCAGATGCTATTTAAAAATTCCTTACAAGATAAGTCCTTTTCTTTTCCTTACACATACTTCAGTAGTTGGAGAGAACAAATGCTGAATCATGAGGCAATAAGCCTGAAATTCATTGTCCTTTGGTGAGACACTTAACTTCTTAGGGACTTAGTTTTCTTTCTGGAATTATAAAATTAAGAAGTGGTTACGTTTTTCCAAGTTACTTCCAGTTTTAATAATATAAAGGGATCAAATAAAGTTCACTGTTAAAAATATTTTAATAGGGGATCCCTGGGTGGCACAGTGGTTTAGCGCCTGCCTTTGGCCCAGGGCGCGATCCTGGAGACCCGGGATCGAATCCCACGTCGGGCTCCCGGTGCATGGAGCCTGCTTCTCCCTCTGCCTGTGTCTCTGCCTCTCTCTCTCTCTCTCTGTGACTATCATAAATAAATAAAAAAAATATTTTAATATCAATATGTGCAGAATTTCATTGTGACATGAATTCACTTTTCTATTGCAAGGACAGTCATGTGCTAATGGTAATTACACTTAAGAGGCAGAAATGTAAAGGTACTGAAGTTTTCTCACCAATCCAATTATTTGGGGATTTAATCTAGTGAGTATTTTTTAAAAAAATTTGTGTCCTCTCTAAATTTCATATGTTGAAACTAATCTCATTAGGTGGGCCTTTGGGAGTTGATTAGGTCATGAGGTTAGAGCCCTAATGAGTGAGATTCATGCCCTTATAAAATTCCTAGAGAGCTCCCTTATCCCTTCTTCCATATAAAGACACAGCAAAAAATGGCTGTCTACAAACCAGGATGATGACTCTCATCAGATACCAAATCTACTTCACCTTGATAGTGGTCTTCCAGCCTCCAGAAGTATGAAAAATAGATTTCTATTGTTTATAGGCTACCCAGTCTATGACAATTTATTATAGCAGCCTGAACAAACTAAGACAACTCCCAAATTTCCTTCACATGCTCTTCTATTTCTCCGTTAAATGATTCTGATAAAGATGGTGGAACAATCTTAATATCTTATCAATGTTTTAGGGATCACTCATGTCAACAAATACCTTCCAATTTCCTCTGTTTTGAGATACTATGCTCTGCAGTACTAATGGTGATAATTTGCAATAACAGCATTTGAAAATATTTTACTTTGGTCAGAAATTAGATGGACAACCGTGAAACACAATGCCGCCCAACATTTGTAACATCATTTATAATTTCTAAGGTATATTCTGAATAAATGTGGCTTGAACAGAGCCTGTCATCAAGACCTAAGATTGGACAATGACAGAGCACTCATTCTGTATCAGGACTCACTTCACTTGAAAGAACGGACAATAGAAAGAAAAAGTGAAGGAATATGGCAAGGTAAGTAAATCCAGCAGCTACAACTCATGCATGGGAAACAGGGCAAACTTCGAAGACCTTGACTGTGCTTGTTACTGGATCACAGACACTGATGTGTGCAGTGCTTACTGCATGTGAAAGTGATGCTTTTACAAGCCTACTATGCAGTTTTCTACATTGAGTTCTGGGATATCTCCAGCCAAAATTCTTAGTCTGTACCTTTGTATCTTTTTTTATATTCATAAAACTCAAGCATTTTTCTTGGTCATCTAATTTGGGGAGTTAGGTTGAATTTGGGTAAAATAACTTAGAACCATAACTTTCTTTTTTAATGAAAATTGTAGTGGGGAACTTTTATATATTCTCTGTCTTTCTTAAGTTTGTGTCCAATACTTGGACTGAGTTCTAGAGAGCTCTACTTCTAGAGCTTGTATTGTTCCAGATAGTATTTCTGAATGGTTGTTCCTAAACCCAAAAGTGCATCATAGTTGTCTAGGGAGCTATTCTAAAATACACATTCCCTAATCCAGACCGACTCCAACTCAAACAGTCAAGGTTGCCAGGCCATTTGTTTGTTTGTTGTTGTCTTTAAACAGCCTCTTGGGTGATTAGGATATAGCCATTCCACAGGCCAGACAGGATTCTGTGAGGACTTAACTGAGACACAGAAGTCTTGGTCCCAGCCTGAGGACTTAATGCTGTGTGCTCCTGGTTAAGTTTTAGACCATCTGGATGTTGCTTTTCCCATCTATAAAATGAAGAAAATAAAGGACCTGTCCTTTATGATTGCTCCAAATCTAACTCTGTAAAACATAATCAGGATGCTAAAGAAATTAATGAATGCCCTTTTAAAAAGCAATGCTTTAAGTCACTTAATGAACACATTTTCAATAAAAAACGAACACATTTTCACTGGCACAGGGAACTAAAAAGAAATTGTTAGCAGAGTAAGTAAGGATTGATTCAACTGCATTTTTATTTTATAAAAATCAGTTAAACTCTATGTGTGTGCATAAAATACAACGCAAATTTAATGGATAGATGGAATTTGCATTACAACTCTGGCCATACATTTGTCTTGTTGAAGTGGATGATTTTTTTTTTTTTATTTTCACAAAGGTATATGTGCTATTTTATAAGTCAAGATATTTTTGAGTATTAGCACTAAAGAGTTCTCAAAGATGAGAAAAAGTAGACACATTTTAGTAGATCAATGGCTTACTTTCAACACTAAACAGAAAGTCCTACACAGAGAGTTAAGTAAACTTCTCTTCAGAGTTACCGAAAGAATCTGTGACTAGAAGGTAAGGTCAGATGGTGCTGCTATGCCTTACTGGGGAGTTAAACTTAAAGAAGAGTCAAGCTTAGAAGGGTCTATAGTGAGGTGGCTACATGTTAGTGGGGGGAGGGACTCCTTATTTAGAAAATAAAGCAGAGGGGCACCTGGGTGGCCCAGTCATTTAAGCGCCTGCCTTCAGCTTGGGTCATAATCTCAGGGTCCTGGGATCAAGCCCCAAGTCGGGCTCCCTGCTCTCAAGGAGACTGCTTCTCCCTCACCTCTCTACTCTGCTCTCTCTCACTATCTCTCTCCCTCCTCCCCTACCCCCCAAATAAATAAATAAATTCTTTAAAAAATTAAAAAAAAATAATTTGTGGGAGCAAAGCAGAAAAGAAATAGAAAAAAAGCAGCAAGTCTCAATTTGAAGCATGGGCAAAACAAAGGAGTTATTTAGTACTACCCACCAAACAGCATTCTTATACATAGTCCAGCAGAAACTCCAGGAGTGGGTGTGGATTCCTAATGTGACCACGCTGTAAAACAGACTTGGCCATGGTCTTTCCATCTGGGATTGGAAAATAACACTGAGATAAGTGACCCAAAAAGGTAGGTGAAATCAAACTGAAAGAAATGGAAAATCTTACAGTTAGGTCAAATGGAAAGACAGAATGGGAGGGAGAGTCCACATGAAACAGCAGGCCATGTGAAACCAACTTTGATTCTCAGTCAAGACAAACTAGAGCATGAAACTTCACAGAGGTGAAGCCCAATGTATATATTATATGTAATTAGAAATGTTCTGATTAAAACAGAGGTAGGAGCCACTCTGCCCAAATTAGAACCCTCTAGTTCCCTCCCACTCTTGTCCTCCATGTCCTCCCATAGTTGCCCTTAGGCCCCTGCTTGCAGCTCTGTAGTCTACTGAACACATTTGAAACCACTGGGCTGGATTGTTTCTAGGATCTCTTCCAACTACAAGATTCATAGATCCATGACCTAGATATTATCAAAGTCACACCACTTTAACAGATTAAAGTTGGTTCTTCAGCTTTTAGAGTAAGTTCTATGGGCGTAAGTAGGAAAGGTTGCTCCCTCCTTTCTTTCAAGAGCCTGGGGAAAAAGCTAGTTGCCCAATTTGTTCTGAGAGATAGTTGGGAAAAAGATTATTTTGCATCCTAGAAAAGTGATTTACTTGGAAGAACTGACAAAGAGACATCAATATTAATGAAACAAGTGACCAAAAGATAACATTCACTTCACAAGAGTCAGCAAATTACAAGAGGCCTGACGTCTCCTTTCAGTAACAACTTTATTGAAGTATAATTCACATACCATATAATTTACCTATTTAAAGTATAAAATTTCACTGAGGTGGGCACTTGACGGGATGAGCACTGGGTGTTATTCTATATGTTGGCAAATTGAACACCAATAAAAAATAAATTTATAAAAGATAAAAAATAAGGTATTAAATTTAATAATTTTTAGCAGATTTAAAGAGTTATAAAACCATTACAACCCCTCTTAAAACATTTTTGTCAAACCAGTCATCATTTCCTTCCAGCATTCACCCTCAATCCCCTCAGCCTAGGCAACCATTAGCCTACTTTCCCTCTATATAGATCAAGCTAATGTGGACATTTCCCCGAAATGTAATCATACAATAGAAGAACTTTTGTGACTGGCTCCTTTCATTTACCATAAGATTTTCAAGGGTCATCCACATTGTGTCATGTGTCAGTACTTCATTATTTTTCAAAGATGAGTGTACTATTCACATCATATGGATGCACCATATGTTCTTCATCCATTCATTAGTTGATGGACATTTGGGCTATTTCTGCCTTTTGAAAATGAAGCAAGAGTTTCTGGCTCTATGTTGCTCCCTCCCCAGTTGTCATTACTGCCTTGAGAGATCAGATTAAGCAAAGGAAAGCCACCACAAACCAGCAGGAATTCTGTACTCTCTGCCCAGAGGAGTTTTGGCAGAGAGGAAAGCAAAAATGGCTTCTTACTCCTTTCCTTTCCTGGTCATCATTTTTAAAGCCTAAACTCATTTATCAGCATTAGCTGAGAGAAGCAAGCAAGAGTCTCTGAGGGAAATATGAAAAAGAGGAAGGTAATTCTCCCTATTTCTAGGGATGATGAGGGTAAAGTAGGTAAAGAGTCTCTAGTTCAGGGGATTATTGGACCTCTTTCCTGGACCTCCCAGCAGAGAATAGTTACCATTCCCCCAAATATAGTCAGCAAACAGCTGGGAGAGGCTCTGTGTCAATGGACAATTCCTTGTGGGGAGCTCCCAGCAGGGATGGAAGTTCAATTCTCCACTGACTGCAGGCCTATGGGCTCAGAGTTAATACCAATGTTGGTTTAAAATTTCCTTTGATGCTTAGTTTATGGACCGAGCGTTATGGAGCGTTATGGACTGATGCTTAGTTTATAGACTCATAACATAATAGACAAATGAATCTAGAAGGAGATTAATTTAATAAATAACAGTGTGATTAGGATACAGAAGACTAGTGCTTCAAGCTGCCTCAATTGGAGGCAAACAAGAGCAGAAGAAAAGCATGTAATTCAGACAAGCCCAAAAGGATAGCTGCTCTCTGACACACAGGATGAGATATGGGAGAGTATCAGTAGTAAAGTTTCCAATAACCAACAGATACTGAAAGATGAGACCTCTAGGCACCCTGAATCTGTCCTTCATGTTAATTTTCTTTGTAATTTGTACTTATCCTGAGCTCCACTGAAGGCTTTTTTGTTTAAGTAAAAGAATGTAATATAAAAGTGACATGTTTTACTGAAAAAAAAAATATATCCTTGTGACTGTAAGTGATTCCTTTGCTTTATTATGCTGAAGGATTTCTATAATCATAGCTCTTTCACTCCTGCCAAAACCTATTTCATAGCCAAATTGTACCCATCAAAAACCAAATGTGGGTGGATAAATGTGAATTTTGAAGTAAATTTCAATAATGTCTTAAGATGTGTTCTTAACAGAAAATTTCCCCATCTGCAAGAGGCACTTATCGCATCTCTCCTTTGCATCAAAGGAGAGTTTATTTGTTTGTTTGTTTATAATTTACTTTAACTGAATTTCTAACATTTCCAGCCACATCATCCATGAATGCCCACCACCCATTTTTTTTAGCCAAAAGGACCTGCTTAGCATTTCTCACTGACATAAAGTCCTTTGTGTCTTTGTGCAAAATGCACCATTTGTTCCATCTATCTACACAAACTCTCCCTTCTTGATTCTAGAGCACTTTATAGGTACTTCTTCTTCTGTACAGATTTTTCTGAGAAAAGCCAAATTCTTATGTCCAACTCTTGATCTCAGCTCAGGTGTTGATTTCAGGGTCATGAGTTCAAGCCCCATTTTGGGCTCTATGCTGGGCATAGAGGATACTTAAAAAAAGATCCACTAAATTGAAGACTCCAATATAGGCCCAATTTTAGAACAACTCTAAAAACAATTTCTTAAGGCAGCCCGGGTGGCTCAGTGGTTTAGGGCCACCTAAGGCCCAGGGTGTGATCCTGGAGACCTGGGATCCAGTGGAGTCCCAGGACCGGCTCCCTGCATGGAGCCTGCTCCTCCCTCTGCCTGTGTCTCTGCCTCTCTCTCTGTCTCTCAAGAATAAATAAATAAAATCTTAAAAACAAACAAACAAAACACAGGAAAACCTCCCACAATTTCTTAAAATGTAGCTTTAATGAAAGGAAAAAAACCTACAACCAGGAATACCTACTCAGTAAAGTTGCTATTCAGAATAGAAGGAGAGATTTAAAAAGTTCCCAAACAAAAGCTAAAGGAGTCTATCATCATTAAACCAGCCTTATAAGAAATTTTAAAGTGAATTAATTAAGTGGAAAGAAAAGGTCATAACTAGAATTAAGAAAACTATAAAAAGAAAAAAATTTCACAGGTAAAAAGAAATATATAGTCAAGATATTAGATAAAACGATTTTTGGGCAGCCTGGGTGGCTCAGTGGTTTAGCGCCGCCTTCCGCCCAGGGCCTGATCCTGGAGATCTGGGATTGAGTACCACATCAGGCTCCCTGTGTGGAGCCTGCTTCTCTCTCTGCCTGTATCTCTGCCTCTCTCTCTCTCTCTCCCTCTCTCTGATTCTCTCATGAATAAATAAATAAAATCTTAAAAAAAAAAAAAAAAAGATTATCAAGCCAGTATGGAGGTTAAAACAAAACAGGAGTAATATCAAATATTTTTAAAAAATTAGTTAAGGGATACAGAAAATAAAATGATGTAAAATATGATATCATAAACATAAAATGTAGAGAGATATAAAAATTTAGTGCCTTTAGAATGTGTTTGAACTTAAGTGACTATCAACTTAATATGGGCTGCTATACACATAAGATATTATAAAGGAACCCAATGACAACCACAAATCAAAATACACAAAAAATAAAGAGAAAAGAACATAAACTAACACTTTAAAAAAACCATCAAACCACAAGGGAAGGAGGCAAGAGAAGAAGGAAGGTACAGAGAAAATCTACAAAAATAACCAGGAAACAATTAACAAAATGTCAATAAGTTTATACCTATCAATAATTACTTTAAATGTAAATGGACTAAATGGCCCAATGAAAAGACATAGAGGGACTGAATTAATTAAAAAAAAAAAGAAAGAAAGTGATGAACATGGATGTCAAAATACTCAGCAAGATACTAGCCAATAGGATCCAACAGTACATTAAAAGGATTATTCACCAGGACCAAGTGGGATTTATTCCTGGGATACGAGAGTGGTTCAACATTCAAAAATCAATCAACATGATAGATCACATTAATAAAGAAAAGATAAGAACCATATGATCCTCTCAATTGATGCAGAAAAAGCATTTGACAAAATATAGCATCCCTTCTTGATTAAAACTCTTCAAAGTGTAGAGATAGAACAAACCTCAATATCATAAAATCCATCTATGAAAATCCCACAGTGAATATCATTCTCAATGGGGAAAAGCTGAGTGCTTTCCACCAAGGTCAGGAACATGACAGGGATGCCAACTCTCACCGCTGTTGTTCACCATAGTACCAGAAGTCCTAGCCTCAGCAATAGATAAAAAGAAACAAAAGGCATTCATATTGGCAAAGAAGTGAAACTCTCCCTCTGTAGATGGTGTGATACTGTATATGGAGAACCCAAAAGACTCCACTCCAAAATTGTTAGAACTCATACAGCAATTCGGCAATGTGGCAGGATACGAAATCAATGCCCAGAAATCAGTGGCATTTCTATACACTAACAATGAAACTGAAGAAAGAGAAATTAAGGAATCAATTCCATTCACAATTGCACCAAACCACAAGATACCTAGGAATAAGCCTAACCAAAGAAATAAAGAATCTGTACTCTAAAAGCTACAGAACATTTATGAAAGATATTGAAGAAGACACAAAGAAACAGGAAAAACATTTCATGCTCATAGATTGGAAGAATCCATTGTGAAAATGTCTATGCGACGCAGGGGAGTCTGCACATTCAATGCAATCCCTATCAAAATACCATGGACTTTCTTCACAGAGTTAAAACACATAATCCTAAGATTTGTATGGAACCAGAAAAGACCTCAAATAGCCGAGGAATCTTGGAAAAGAAAATCAAAGCTAGGGACATTACAATGCCTGACTTCAAGCTCTGTTACAAAGCTGTGATCATCAAGACTGCATAGTTATGGCACAAAAACAGACACATAGATCAGTGGAACAGATCAGAGATACCAGAAATGGATTCTCAACTCTATGGTCAACGAATCTTTGACAAAGCAGGAAAGAATATCCAACAGAAAAAAAGACAATCTCTTCAACAAATGGTGTTGGGAAAATTGGACAGCCACATGCAGAAGAATGAAACTGGACCATTCTTTTACACCATACACAAAGATAAACTCAAAATGGATGAAATATCTAAATGGGAGATAGGAATCCATAAAAATCCTAGAGGAGAACATAGGCAGCAACCTTTTTGGACTCGGCCACAACAACTTCTTGCAAGACATGTCTATAAAGGTAAGGGAAACAAAAGCAATAATGAACTACGGGAACTTCATCAAGATAAAATTTTCTATGCAGTGAAGCAAACAGTCAGCAAGACTAAAAGACAACTTACACAATGGGAGAAGATATTTGCAAATGACATATCAGATAAAGGGCTAGTACCCAAGATCTATAAAGAACTTAACAAACTCAATACGTAAGAAACAAGTAATTCAGTCATGAAATGGGCAGAGGACATGAACAGACATTTCTCCCAAGAAGACCTACACATGGCTAACAAGTACATAAAAAATGCTCAACATCACACAGCAACAGGGAAATACAAATCAAAACCACACTGAGATACCACTTTACACTGGTGAGAATGGCTAAAATTAACACAGGAAACAACAAATGTTGGTGAGGATGTGGAGAAAGGGGAACCCTCTTACACTGTTGATGGGAATGCAAGCAGATGCAACCACTCTGGAAAACAATGGGAGGTTCCTCAAGAAGTTAGAAATAGTGCTATCTTCTGACTCAGCAATTGCACTACTGGGTATTTACCCCCACAGATATAGATGTAGTAATATGACGGGACTCCTGCACGCCAATGTTCGTAACAGCAATGTCCACAATAATGAAACTGTGGAAGGATTTGAGATGTCTTTCAACAGATGAATGGGTAAAGAAGATGTGATACACACACACACACACACAATGGGATATTACTCAGCCATCAACCATTAGAAAGGATGCTGGGTGAAATAAGTCAGTCAGAGAAAGAAAATTATCATATAGTTTCACTCATCTGTATTATATAAGAAATAGTGAAAGGGATCAAAGGGAAGGAAGGGAAACCAAATGGGGAAAAATTAGAGAAGACAAACCATGAGAGACTCCTGACTCCGGGAAAAAAGCAAAGGTTGTATAACAGGAGGTAGGTGGGAAGATGAAGTAACTAGGTGACAGGCACATGGTAAGAAGGGCACATGATGTGAAGAGCACTGGTTGTTATACTATATGTTGGCAAATTGAATTTAAATTTAAAAAAAGAAAATAGGTAAGAAGTGGATCAAATGAAAGAAAGAAAGAAAGAAAGAAAGAAAGAAAGAAAGAAAGAAAGAAACAGGACCTATCTATGTGTTGCCTAAAAGAGATTTACTCCAGACCTAAAGACACATATAGACTGAAAACGAAGGAATGGAAAAACATACCATGCAAAAGAAAGAAGAAAGAAAGAAAGAAAGAAAGAAAGAAAGAAAGAAAGAAAGAAAGAAAGAGGACCTATCTATGTGTTGCCTAAAAGAGATTTACTCCAGACCTAAAGACACATATAGACTGAAAACGAAGGAATGGAGAAACATACCATGCAAAAGAAAGAAGAAAAAAAGAAAGAAAGAAAGAAAGAAAAAAGAAAGAAAGAAAGAAAGAAAGAAAAAAGAAAGAAAGAAAGAAAGAAAGAAAGAAAGAAAGAAAAAGAAAGAAAGAAAGAAAGAAAGAAAGAAAGAAAGAAAGAAAGAAAGAAAGAGGAAGCTGGATAGCAATACTTATATCAGAAAAAAAAATAGACTTTAAAACAAAAACTGTAACAAGAGAAAAAAGAAACACGCTACATAGTGATAAAGGAATCAATCCATCCGATAAGAGGATATAACAACTGTAATAGAAGTACCCAACTAGAAGCATCTAAATTCATAAAGCAAATATTAACAAACATAAAATGAGAAATTGGCAGTAATATAATAATAGTAGAGGACTTTAACACCTCACTTACAAGAATGGATAAATAATCCAGAAAGAAAATTGACAAGGAAATAATGACTTTTAATGACACATTAGACCAGAAAGACCTAATATATATATATATATATATATATAAACGTTCCATCCAAAAACAGCAGAACACATTCCTTTCAAGTGCACATGGAACATTCTCCAGTCTAAATCATTTGTTAGACCACAAAACAAGTCTCAGTAAATTTAAAATGATAGAAATCCTATCAAGCATTTCTTCTGACCACACTGTATGAAACTAGAAATCAATCACAAGAAAACAATCTGGAAAAATAACATGCAGGTTAAATACTGCATGTTTAGTACATACTACTAAACAATGAATGGGTCAACCAAGAAATCAAAGGAAATAAAAACATACATGGGGACAAATGAATATGAAAATATAATAGTTTAAAATCTTTGGCACACAGCAAAAGCAGTTTTAATAAGTTTATTATGATTCAGGCCTACCTCAAGAAACAAGAAAAATCTCAAATAAACAACCTAATCTTACAGCTAAAAGAGCTAGAAAAAGAACAAACAATGCCCAAAACTATTAAGAGGAAGAAAATAGTAAAGATTGGAGAAGAAATAAATGAAATCGAGATTTAAAAAAAGAAAAGATCAATGAAACCAAAAGCTGGTTCTTTGAAAAAATAAATAAATTCATAAGCCTTAGCTAGACTAATCAAGAACAAAAGAGAGAGGACTCAAATAATAAAATCAGATATGAATGAGGAGAAATAACCAACACCACAGAAATACAAAGAATTATAAGAGAATATTATGAAAAAGTACATGCCAACAAACAGGACAACCTGGAAAAATATATAAATTCCTAGAAATTCACAATCCCCCAAATTGAATCAGAAAGAAACAGAAAACTTGAACAGACCAATTACTAGAGATGAAATTGAATCAGTAATCAAAAAACTAGCAAGAAAAGTCCAGGACCAAATGGCTTCACAGGTGAATTCCACCAAACTGTTAAAGAAGACTTAATACCTATTCTTCTCAAACTATTCCAAAATATAGAAGAGGAACAAAAGAACTTCCAAATTTATCCTATGAGACCACCATTATTTTGATATAAAAAACAGACAAAGGCACTGCAAAAAGAAAGAAGAAAGAAAGAAAGAAAGAAAGAGAAAGAAAGAAAGAAAGAAAGAAAGAGAAAGAAAGAAAGAAAGAAAAAGAAAGAAAGAAAGAAAGAAAGAAAGAAAGAAAGAAAGAAAGAAAGAAAGAACGAACGAACTACAGGCCAATATCTCTGCTGAACATAGATGCAAAAATCTTCAACAAAATATTAGTGAACTAACTTCAACAGTATATTTAAAAAATCATTCACATGACCAAGTGAAATTTATTCCAGGGATGCAATTATGGTTCAATATTTACAAATCAATCAATGTGATACATTACATTTAACACAGGAAGGATAAAAACCCTATGATTATCTCAATAGATGCAAAAAACGAACTTGACAAAAGGAAACATTCATTCATGATAAAATTCAACAAAGTAGGTTTACAGGGACTATACCTTAACATAATATAGGCCATATTTGAAAAATACACAGCTAACATTATACTCAATGGTGAAAAGCTGAAAGCTTTTCCTCTAAGATGAAGAATAAGACAAGAATTTCCACTCTCACCACTTTTATTCAACATAATATTGGGAGTCCTAGCTGTAGCAATCAGACAGGAAAAAAGCAATAAAAGGGAAGGGAGGAATTGGAAAGAAAAAAGCAAAACTTACTATTTGCAGATGACATGATACTATATAGAAAACCATACAGTCTACAAAAAACATTAAAACTAATAAATGAATTTAATAAAATTGCAGGATACAAAATAACATACAGAAATCTGTTGCATTTCTATACACCAATATCAAAGCAGCTTAAAGAGAAATTAAGGGAAAAAATCTTATTTATAACTTCCCAAAAAGAATAAGATACCTAGTAATAAATTTAACCAAGGAGATGAAAGACCTATACTCTGAAAACTATAAGACATTGTTGAAAAAAATTGAAAATGACACAAATGGAATGATACTTATGAATTGGAAGAATTTAAATTGCTTCCATACTGTCCACACTATCCAAAGCAATCTACAGATTTGATGCAATCCTATCAAAATATCAATAGTATTTTTCACAGAACTAGAACAAAAATAATCCTAAAATTCGTATGGAACCACAACAGATCTCGAATAACCAAGGCAATCTTGAGAAAGAAGAATAAAGCTACAGGTATCACAATTCCTGACTTGGAATTTTTTTTTTTTTTTTTTTTTTTTTGCTACCATGCAACAAAACTTTTATTAACATTTTGAACAGCTATTGAGAAAACCAGTGATTCAGCTATTACTGAAACTGGTAATTTCTAGACTTAAATTGGGGCAAATGGCTAGAATGCAGAGCAAAGCCATCATTGGGCACTAAGAATTCAAGATTGAAGAATTAACAGCCATCCCTCAGACGGAGAACCAATGGAGAGTTGACTCTTTCTGGATATTGTTATCAGAAAGAGTGTGGCCCTCTCCCAGCTGCTTGCCTGCAAAGATGAGCCTCTGTTTTTCAGGTGGGATGCCCTCTTTATCCTGGATCTTGGCCTTCACATTCTCGATGGTATCTCTAGGCTCCACCTCCAGGATGATGGTCTTGACAGTCAGGGTTTTCATGAAGATCTGCATGCCACCCCTCAGGCACAGGACCAGGTGGAGAATTGACTCTTTCTGGATGTTGTAATCAGAAAGGTATACTTCAGAATATATACTTCAAAGCTATAGTAAACAAAACAGTATAGTACTGACACAAAAATAGACACAGAGATAATGGAACAAGATAGAGAGCTAGAGATGCCAGAAAAAAATAACAAAAAAACCCCACACCTACACGGTCAAATTAACCTATGAGAAAGGGGGCAAGAATATCCAATGGGAGAGAGTCTTTTCAATAAATCACTTTGCAAAAACTGGAAAGCTCCTTACAAAAGAAAGACACAGGACCACTTTCTCACACTGTACACAAAAATAAATTCAAAATGGATTAAAGACCTAAATGTGAGACCTGAAACCATAAAACTTCTAAAGAAAACAAAGACAGTAATCTCCTGGACATTGCCCTTTGCAACATGTTTATAGATCTGTCTCCTGAACCAAAGGAATCAAAACCAAAAATAAACTGAAATCTAATTAAAAATCCAATTTAAAAAAATGGGCAGAGGACCTGAATAGACATTTTTTCCAAAGAAGTCATATAGATGCCAAACAGACACATGAAAAGATGCTCAACATCACTAATCACCAGGGAGATGCAAATCAAAAGCACAATGAGAAATTATAATGGTGTAATCTCCTTACACCAGTCATAATGGCTAGTATGAAAAAGACACGGACTAACAAATATTGGCGAAGAAATGGAGAAAAGGGAACCCTAGTATACTGTTGGTGAGAATACATAGGTGCCACCACTGTGGAAGAGTATTGAGGTTCCTCAAAAAAGAAATTAAAAATAGAAACGCCATATGATCCAGTAATTCCACTATTACTAATTCACTACCAAAAAACAAAACCACTAATTTGAAAAGATATATGCACTCCTATGTTTATGGCAGCATTATTTATAATAGATGAGATATGGAAGCAACCTAAGTGTTCACTGATAGATGAATGGATAAAGATGAATGTGTGTATCTATATCATCTATGTCTATATCTATGTCTATAGATATGATATAATATATATAGATCTATATATATAATGTAATATTCTGCAGCCATAAAAAAGAATGAGATCTTGTTATTTGTAAAAACACAGATGGATCTAGAGACTGTTAAGTGAAATGTGAAATAAGTCCAACAAAGAAAGACAAATATCATATGATTTCACCTATATGTAGAATCTAAAGAACAAACAAATGAGTAAATAAACAAAACACATACTCAATGCAGAAAACAAACTGGTGGTTTCCAGAAGGGAAGTTGGTAGGGGGATGGGTGAAATAAAGGACATTAAGAGGTATAAGCTTCCAGTTTTCAAATAAGTAAGGCACAGAGATGTAAAGAACAGCATAGGGAATATAGTCAATAATATTGTAATAATGTTGTATGGTGACAAATGGTGACTACGCGGGGTCAATAATGTATAGAATTGTCAAATCAATATTTTGTACACTTGAAGCTAATATAACATTGTTATGTTAATTATACTGCAGTAATTTTTTTTAGCATAGCTTGGGGACTATGAGATCTTTAGGGCAAAGTCTTGTTCTATCTTGTTAATCGTATCTCCAATGCCTAGAAAAGCAACTGATGCATATAGTTCAATAAGTGTTTGATGAATGAATGAATGAATGAATGACTTAAGACCCATATGTTACTCTAGCCTGTCTTATCTTCGAGAATATAATAAGATCAAATTTTATATTTTCTTTTTTTCTAAGCCATCTCCAACGATTTTTTTTTTTTTTTGATGGATACTTCCCATTCAGCCCTTTTCTCTCCTTGAGACAGCCTCAGGAACCTTAGCATTGTATGGACAGATGACAAATAATAAACTGATTTTTATTACAGAAATACAAAGTTCAGTACCATTATCAGGTATCTGAGAGGAAACAAAAACAAACAAAAAACCTATTGATAAGCCTGCCTTTAGCTTTCCTGACCTCAGATAATACTTATCTCCACTTCATTAGTGTCTCATTAGTACAACCTTATTTCCAACTCTGTGGCTTTTCTCATAGCTCAAATTATTGTTCATTACTTGTAGACCCATCACCCAACTAATACACTTTATTAACATGCAGCAAACCAAGAATATTTTAACTTGTCAGGCACCTCAAAGGAGAGGAAATAATTTGCAGTTTTTTTAGCTACCCAGAAGCATATATTGCTTTTCATTAGAGAAAGGCAATTTTGGCAGGCATTATGTTGGCTCAACATTCCCTTAAACAAAACCTTGATGCTAATTTCTCCCTGGCTAGCAAATCCATAGTGACAATTAGTCTGCTCAGCATTTCACTTTCAAATAGCAAATAGCAACAGAACTTGAGAATTCTCCTCCAGATCATTTTTGAAAGCAGAAATCCTGGCAGGCAGTTGGGCTTGTGGATGTGCACAGGGATGATCCTGAAAGGCAGTTGCCTTCTGTGCATAAGGTCGGGAAGGGGTGCATAGTGAGGCAGTTTTTTAGCTCTCTTTTTGGAAGCTTTAGTGTTCCAGTCCTTCACCCAATTTCAGAGAGTGCTCCAGGACTGTGTCCTTTCACGTCCTTCCAACTTTTTGCACCAAACCCCAACTTTTTGCCCCATTCCCTAATCCAACAAAATGGTCAAGGAGTGGGTTTGGTGTAGGTCAATATGGATGGTACCATTCTCATTTCCCATGATTTTTTCTTCTATATCCCTGAGTGACCTTGATCATGGCAACGAGTCACAAATAAAGCAAAGTTCCCCGGTGGTGATTGAGATTCTGTTGAGCGCAGGACCCGGGCAATAGGGAGCAGTGGGAGCCCAGGGTGGAATTCTAAGACCTGTGTTCCCAAAGACAGTTTCTCCACCTCAGGTCCAGGGTAGTCTCCAGGCAATAAACCTCAAGAAAGTCACTCATTCACTCTGAGCCACTGCTATTTCTCATTCCTAAAATAGAGATAATAAAATATGACCTTGCCCTTTTTGTTATGAGAATGAGAACAGAGCAAGAAGTTTGGTAACCAATCATTGTTATTTGCTTAGGTCCCTGCTGAATGTGGCATCTGTAAATTTAGTGGGAGCTCCAGTATTCCAATAGCTTATTTTTTATTGAGCTATAATTTCACACACCATAAAATCTATCATTTTAAAGTACACAATTCAGTGATTTTTAGTATATTTACAAGACTGTGCAACCATTATCAATCATCACTATTTAATTCCAGTATATTTTATGCCATTTTAGTATATCTAAAAAGAAACTTTTTACCCACTAACAGTCACTTCTTCCTTTCATCCCCCCAGTCCCAGGCAACCAATAATCCATTTCCTGACTCTAGGTTTGCCTCTTCTAGACATTTCATATAAACGGAATCATATAATATTTGGCTTTTTATGTATGGCTTCTTTCACTTAGCATGTTTTCAAGGTTCATCCATGTTGTAGCATGTATCTATACTTGGTTTCTTTTTATGGGTGAGTTATAGTCTGCTGCATGGACATACCATATTTTTTTATCCATTTCTCAGTTGGTGGACATTTGGTTGTTTCCACTTTTCAGCTATTATGAATACTGTTGTGAAGAATATTCATGTACAAGTTTGGTGGGGACATATGATTCCATTTCTCTCTGGAGTATACCTAGGAGTGGTATTCCTAGATTATGTGATAATTATATTTAACATTTTGAGGAACTGCTAAACTGTTTTCCACAGCAGTTTTACCACTTTACATTCCCACCAGTGTGTGAGGATTCTGATTTCTCCACATTCTTACCAAGTTCACTTACTTTCAGAATCTAACTTGCCTTATGTTATGGAACATTTCTAAGGGAAATAGAAATTTCATCTTTTTCCTCTTTCTTCCTTCCCTTCTGTTCTTCCTCTTTCCCTCTCTTCTTCCTCCCTTCTCACACTCCTTCTCTTTCTCCATCTTACTACAAAGTCTCTTCCTAAAGTATGATTTAAGCAACTCCAGTTCTCACTAGATTGCAGCTGGAAAAGCATGGAAATTTTTGTAGCTTACACAGCAGGACAATTTTCCTTAAAGTTAACATGACTGAATGGCCTACTTGAAAATTAGCTATCTTGTTCTCTCTGCTGCAATCACAAATAAAAGAACTGGATGGAGTCTTAGGGACGTGTGTTTTTCTCACCCCCTGTGGAAAATTACCAGGACTTTTCTTTTCTTACAGGCCCTTAGAAAGTTTAGCCTGAGTAGATAGAATGGAAGCTGTTAGAGTCAAGGGCTGAAGGAAAAGGAACCTAATCTTTGAATGTGGCTCCCTCAAGACTGGGGGGCAGGAATGAGAGGATCACAAATCCTAGAGAGGTACATAACCTCTCTAGTAGGAGCTGCAAGGATCCCTGGAAGCATTAGGAAGGGTCCCTTTGCCTACTCTGGCACAAAGGCATGGTCTCTACTGTGATTAGAGCCTTCCACCTACATAAACTCCAGTAGCGGTGATAAGGAATTTATAACCCATGGCCTCTAACTTCATTGTCTTAACACTGGACTTTTAGAAAAAGACTAGAAAGTGGAGCTCAGAGCCAGATTCAATTTGCAAAATGAAGAAGTCATCTTGCACCTTGAAATAGCTCGCACCTATTTATATCTGCTTACTTGGCGAAAAAAAAATGTTGTCATGTCTGTTTTTATAAATAGGTAATAGAAGTTCAGAGAAGTTAAGGAATTTGCAAGGCTCACATAAGTAGTAAGAGAAAAAGCTGGAATTCAGAGCTTGGGTGGGTAAAAACAACAACAACAATACCCTTCTTTTGCCACCATACCACCCTAGCCTTAGGATGCATGGGCATACAATCTACATTTGAAACTTGGTAGCAAGGAGAAAGCCCCCTGTGGAGCAGTGTATCCCAATGGTCTGCACTCCCCTTTCTCCTTCTGGAGTGGATGGAGGGCACATCGGGACTTAGTTGCAAGCAAAGGATGGCTAACTCCATCTCTGTAAGAAGAGAAATGGTAAGCAAATAGTATATCCTGTCATTTTTCACAGGATCAGGAAAGCGCAGTGCTTTGAAAAATCAGCATATCCCCTACTAAGTACTCCCTAAACTAGGAACAATCTTTAAATTTTTTTCTATAATTGCATCCGTCAATGTAGATTATACATTTTAATTGTGTTTGGAATTTTATTTCATCTATTGCTTATTTTGTTCTAAACATTCTAACACTTCCAATTTCCTTTCTCTTTTTAAACTCAAACTAAAGCCAAAAAGATAGTCATTTTAAAAATTGCATTACTTTAGTCATTACTTTTTTAGTTCACTTTCCTTTTGCTAAGCAAGAAACCAGCTGTCAGGATCTTAACCATGGGAGAGACCATTAATCAAACCCCAAACTTGGAAATGATACATTTATAATGTAACCACAAATTATTAATAACATCCTCTTCATGAAGCACAGTGGAACATTAACATGAAAAAATAATTAATGAGAGAAACATATTGGAAAGAGTTTGGTTATATTGGAATGTAAAATCAACCTTACTTGTTAAGAATTGTCCCTAAAAGTTTACATCTTTCCACATTTATATTACTTTGATCTTTAATCAGTGTCTCCTAGGAACTATACTGACTCATATTTGAATTTAGTGCTTATGTTTTAATATTTCATTTTATTTCACTTTGAATTTTCATCAGCTGTTTCCTGGGAATTTACAATATAAAGTCTTCCTCATGTTTATCCAAAGAGGGGCAGGGACTACATTTGGGGTTTATGATATCTGGTGAGAGGGAACCACTAGATGAGGACACTACTTTAAAATTTGGGTTGGAGAAATTTTTACTAGAAATGTATTCCTAATTCTGTAAGTATGTAATTCCATGCAATGGAATAATCTTTGTAACATCTTCAAAGTCACAGTGCATTAACCAGTTGCAAGTGACAAAAACCCAATTTAAGATAGGTGAAACAAAAGAGATCAAGAATTTATTGACCTAGGGAATTGGGAGGGAAAATTTCTTAGGGAAGTAGAAATCTTTTTATTTCCTTCTTATCTTTGCTCATTCATTCCTTTCTTTCTCCCTCTTCTTGCCTTCCTCTATTTTACTATAAAATCTGTTCCCAAATGTTAAAGATGAATGTTTGTGTGCCCCCCCCGCCCCCCCCCCACACCACCACCACCAAAGTTCATATGTTGGAGCCTCAATTCTCATTGTGATGAGATTTGGAGGTGAGGCCTCTGGAGCCGATTAGCTTTACATGAGACTATAAGGGTGGGAACTCCATCATGGGATTTGTCCCTTATCGGGAGGTGAAGAAGGGACCAAATCTGTCTGTCTCTGCCACGTGAGGACACAACACAGGGTGGCCATCTACAACCCAAAGAAGGAGATCGCACCAGACACCAGCCCTGCTGGCACTGTGATCTTGGACTTCCAGCCTCTAGAGCAGTGAGAAATAAGTTCCTTTGTTTAAGCCACCTAGTCAGTGGTATTTTGTTACAGCAGCCTTAACCAGCTAAGTAACCAAACTAAAACAGATTTCTTCCTTTAGTGTAGAAATTTGGGCATTTGATATTTTCATTGAACCATAGCTGAAGTATAACTGGTGAATGTTCTATAGCAGAGCAGTTTTTGAAGTTAATACTTACACAATATAAGAATAAGTTTCAGGGCAGCCCGAGGGGCTCAGCAGTTTAGCGCCGCCTTCAGCCCAGGGCATGATCCTGGAGTCCCGGGATTGAGTCCCATGTCAGGCTCCCTACATGGAGCCTGCTTCTGTCGCCCCCTCCCCTTCTCTGTGTCTCTCATGAATAAATAAATAAAATTAAAAAAAAAGAATGCGTTTCAGAAGCCTGAACCTCACAAAATAGAACTGAGGACTGAACTCAGTATCTCTTATCTCACCTCAGTCTGTTTTTACATGTTGATCAATCTCATTACCTTCTCCTGCAGAGAGGACTTCCTCGTGTGACATAAAACATAGCTACTGATAGTTTGGCAACCCTACGAGAAAGAAAGAATGTGGTTTTTCTCTGGCCATCAAAAATCAATGTGATCCCAAGGAAGGCCTCTGATTGGCCTTACTTAAGTCACATGGTGATCTCTGTGGCCAGAATCTTTCCCAGAAGGGGCCGGGGAGGCTGGACACATAGATCCAATTAGCTGTCACAGTTCACTACAAATGTAAGGTTCATTTGGAACCCCCTCCTTGGTGGCTAAGTATATCACTTAGTTTTAGGATGTGAAGAACTTTAAGTAAATCCCCACTTTTTCTGATAGCTTGCTAGCCCTTATATAAGTGTCTGCCTTGCAAATTCAGTCTATGCAATAAGCCACACCAGTTTAACAAATCGTGGACAGCTTTTCCATGCACTAACCACCAGGCGCCATGAGAAATCATTGTTTATATTGAAATAGTAGAAGTAACTATAACCTTCAAAATTTACTAGTTTATATCTGTATATATTCCTTCATATCTCAACAAAAACTGGATATTGTTATATCTTTCTAAGTAAGATGACACATGGTGAGTGTTTAGGTCTGCAGATACATAATTCATTGAATTTTTTTTTTAGATTTTTTATCACGGAAGCTAATACTGTAAGAGCCCAGCCATTGCCTGTTGATCCATCTGTTTATTGTGGGTGGTGGGAATGAAACAAGCCAACAGAAGCCAAGTGGCTCTTGCACTAAGTTACAATTTTTAAGCTTTACACCACACATATTTGATCATCATTATGAATTTATGAATTTTCTACCACACTTTAAAGCAATCTGTTAGTTTAATAACTGGTTGCCCAGCCATGAACAAAGGAAAGGAACTTCATTTTCAACTGACATTTGATGGGTTTGAGGCTTTTTAGATGGCACCATAGGTAAGTTTAAAATCACATTTCAGGTTGGGTAAGAAATTTTAATTTAGAGTCAATGTAGCAAAACACAGCTCAATGACACACATTGAACAATGCTGTGAGGAACACAAGGTCACCTGCTACTGGCAAGGTTATCTTCTACCACATTGCTAGTTGAGAACCAATACAGAAAATGCTCATGAAATTTGCTTCTCAGAACATTTTAACTTTTTGGAAGGCAATTAATTACAACAGAGAAAAGGGCAAGGGCCTTTTTTCAAACGTAAAGGACTGAATCTCAGCTCTGCCACACTCGAATATGTGATGTTAATTAAGTCACTTCACCGGTCAGAGACCCTGAATGGTAATCGCAATGCTGTTGTGAGGGGTAAATGAATATGTGAATGTGCTTAATACCATGTACAGCATATTTTAGATGTAAAATAAACTTTGTTTTCTCTCCCCTCTATAAAACTGAAAAACAGGTTCAACTCTTGCAGAACTGTGCTCAACTACTGAAGACAAGCATCTGCCCTGATGTTTTTATTCTACATCTTGGTTCCCCCTTAGAGAAAAATGAAAAGAATGAGCTCTCCTCGATGTAGCCCATGTCTTTCTCATATTACCTTTTATCCTCATTGTGAGGAGGCTCCCCGACTAAGGAAAAACACTCCTGATGAGGTCAGGAATAGCCATCCCCTTCTCTACATTGTCACTTCCCTGATTATCTCACCAAACACTGTGGCCTTAGAAACTACCAACTTGATCCTAATGACCTCCAAATGTTTCTCTCTAGCTTGGCTCTCTGCTCAACTTGAGCTTCTTATATTCAATTGCTTACTCAAAATCCTAACCTGGATGCTATATGACAGTTATCTTAAACTCAACATGTTCAAAATTAAACTTTTATTTATTTATTTATTTTTTTATTGTAGTTATTTATTCATGAGAGACAGAGAGAGAGAGAGGCAGAGACACAGGCAGAGGGAGAAGCAGGCTCCATGCAGGGAGCCTGACGTGGGACTCGATCCCGGGACCTCGGGATCACACCCTGGGCCAAAGGCAGCGCTAAACCACTGAGCCATCCAGGGATCCCTAAACTTTTAATCTCCCCTTTAAAGCCTACTTCTCTTATGGTCTTCTCATCGCAGGCAATGGAAATTCTATCCTTTCAGTTGCTCCAGACAAAATCCTTGAAGGCATCTGTATTCATGAGATTTCACTAAATTATGTTACTGTAAAAACAACAAAAACCCACAAAAGCTCAACAGTTTGCAAAACAATGCTTATTACTTGCTCATGTGACATATCAGCAGGGAGTGAGCCAGGCTCTGTTTCATGTCTTCTTTGCTTCAGCATCCAGGTTGAAGAGCAACCCCACCCACAACACTGACTTTCTCTTGACAAAGGACAGAAGAGATCCTGCATGATGACATTTAAAGATTCTACTAGAAAGGGCACATCACTTCCATTCCCGATTCACTGGCCAGAAAGAGTCACATTCAAGCCTGATGTAAGTGGGGTACAAGGTTAATTATCCCCAAGGGATGACCCAATAGAAAGGGTCAGCAAATATTTTGGTAATAATGCAAGAATCTTTCATTGCTGTTTTTCTTTCAGATTTCATATCTAATCCATCAGAAAATCCCATAGATTCTATCTCTAAACTATATCTAGGATACAACCAGTTCTCACCACTGTCACCACCACATCCCTGATCCAGCACACCACCATCACAGGAGGTCCTTGTGCTTCTTCCCTTGTCTCCTTACTGCCTATCCTTAACACAACACTCTGGAAATTCTATACAAGCATAATTCGATCATATCAGCCCTCTGCTTGAAATTCCCTTGCTAGGGGTCCATTTCTCTCAAAATAGTCAAAGCCCTTACAATGGGCAATTATCTATAAGACTTTACATTATCTGTCCAACATCTCCCATCTCTTTTCTGATTTCATTCCCTGATTGCCCCTCACTCCTGCCCAATTCCAATCAGACTATATTGAACTTCTTGCTGTTCTTCAAATCACTGGTACACACGAACCTCAGGGCCTTTGCACTGATTCCTTTTGCTTGGAAACCTCCTCCCTTTGGTAGGTGGCTGGCTCACTCTCTCCTGTCCTTGAGGTCTTAAACATAACTTATTAGTGAAGCCTACTCTGGCCACCTCATTTAAAATTTCAGCTCCTTACTCATGCTAATTTTTACTCTGCGATGATACTTTTGTACCATAAACACAAATTATTAATAACATTCTCTTCATGAAACAGAGTAAGACCTGTCACAATTCAACTTACTATGTAATTTACTTATTTTTTTGTCATACCTTGCTAAAATGTAAGCCTCTCAAAGGCAAAATCTTTGTCTTTTTTATTCTCTGGTGCATCTAGAAGCATCTAGACCCCTAGATACATCTAGCTTGACTCTCCAAGTAGAACAGTGCTGGGCATATGAACAGTAATTCAATATTTGTTGAATGAGTGAGTTGAATGAATGAATGTTGCATAATTTCCTTACTCTATCTCATCAGTTTCCCTTCCTAACATTACGAAGTTTACCTGGTCCATCACTTAGAAAATATCCTAATTACCTATAGCTAACATCAAAATTTCTTTTCATTAGCCTTTATTATATCTCATTAATTTCCCAAAAGAAAAATGAGGATTGAGCAAAATCTTTGCTGTTCCTCTAGCTGCATTATAGAAGTAATATTAACATTTAAAACACTAGTTTTCTTTAGTTGCTTTTAGATTTTTTTGGGGGGGCGGAGCATTAGGTGGGAGAAGTGGGGGCAAGTATTTTAAACAAAAACTTGAGTCTTAGAGACAAAATGAAGCCCCAAATGAATTTATCTAGAAAGTGACATCTTAATTATACCCATTTTTAACAGCAACAGCAGATATATACAAAATAGCTCAGAAAAAAAGGAAAAATGAGAAATGAAAATATTTCCAGATAATACTGTTATTTTTTGTTCTGAATAAGACTCTATAGTTAAGCTGAGATGTTTTTGCAGTTTTGCAGTCTTCTTGGAGGAAAACCAATTTCTTTGGTTATTGGCTCCCTTTTAATCTCTTAAAATAGATTGAGCCAATCTCTCTGCTATTTCACATGCCATCATTGATAAAGTCTCAACCAATTGCTCCATATAGTAACAGGTGCCAAAATAATTAACTAAGGTGGTATAGGCATGAAAATAAAAGTGACAGGTAAAATTAGTTCAAGAAAAATAAAATTGTAGTAGTAGCCACATTGGTTCTGTGTATAATAAACAAATCTTATGAATAGATTATTGGAATTCACTGACAAAGATCAAATGTATGGTCAAATGTATGTCTTCTTCCATAATCAGAAATAAATATAATGAAAATATTTTAATGGAGATGGAGGTGGGGACTATTGTGCAAAATGTACCAAGTCATCAAAATGAACAGTAGTGATCATACCTCTAAAATCTATAATGGTAGAGATGACTAACTGTCCACACAAAATTTATGGTCTTCTTTTGAGAATACCCAGTTGTTCCTGGGAAGTATCTGCCCAGCTAGGAACTACATTGCCAGAATTTCTGCATCTAAGTGGTTCCATGTGGCAAGCATCACCAATGGAAAAGAAACAGAAAGGATGGGTACCACTCCAGGGTCATGTGGTTAATAAGCAAGTGCCTTCCATGTTGTTGCCCCTCTTGCTGGCTAGAGGCAGGCTCAGCGGCCCTAGAGGATGGGCAGCCATAGATAGAAGAGGCCTGGGTTCATGAACCACCATGAAGGCTAAGCCTAAAAATGAGGAACTTACTCGGACTGATATCTTTCTTAGGAAATCTAAATTTGGAAAAGAAAACTCATGAATAGTTTCCCTTGAAGCATTATTTATAACAAAAATGGAAATGAACCTTAATAGTGAGACAATTAAGAAAATGATAGTGCATTTGCTTAGATTGGTTACTAAGTATTAAATCTGCAGAAAGTTATATAAAATATACCTTATAACTGGTGAGATGAGATTGTTATTGGAGAAGTGGTAAAGGTGATAGATTAGATAGATGGATGATAGATAGATGATAGATAGATAGATAGAATGATAGATGATAGATAAAAAGAGATGGAGGGGGAGAAAGGAAGGAAGAATAAAGGTAGAAAGCAAATAGGCAAATCACTAATAGCCTGAACTTAAAGAGAAGAATCATATTAGATCTTGAGCCTACAGGTGCATGCATACAGGCACACAGAGAAGGGGGTGGGGAGGGAGAGAGAGGGAATGATATTATATCTACTGAGGCAATTTCAGTATCATGTGAAAGACTAACTTCCCCTCATTGCAGTTTGAGTGACTGGCTTTTGTTTTGTTTTGTTTTGTTTTGTTTTTACCATCCCCCTGGATGTCAGACTTTACACATCAGGCTAAGACCAAGTTGCTGAGATTCTCACCTCTACATTTCAGAGGCTTGGAAATGAGCACTTTCCCCTAACATGTACCTTCTCCATCAGTATCTTCCTTTGAGGAATAATGCCATTCTCTTTCGTTCAGAGAGGTCAACTTCTTGAGAGCAGGGCCATGTTTTGCTTATCTCTGCATCCATACCAATGCTAGCACACAGTAGGCTCTCCATGAACTCATTTATTCATGCATTCTATGAATGTTTACATGCCTACTATGTGCTGGTCCTTTTTCTAGCGCTGGGGATAGAGTAATGAACAAAGTCATCATCCTCCTGCTGCCCACGTTTGGAAACATGTTGCGTTGGGGCTACGTTCCTTTCCTACTGACACAGAATCCATCTGAGCTTAAAGACATCACTAAAATACTTTTAAAATAGCTTTAAGGAGCTTTTATTACTACACACTCACTAGGATGACTATAAACAAAAGAGGTAGAAAACAAAAAAGTTTTAGAGTGAATGTGAAGAAAAATGCAACCTTCATACACTGCAGGTGGAAATGGAAAATGGTGTAGTCACTTTGTGAGACAGTCTTGCAGTTTCTCAAAAGGGTAAACACAGACTTACCAGATGATACAACAATTCTACCTCAAGGTATATATCAAAGAGGAATAAAAACATGTCCGTACGAAGACTTGTACACAAACGTTCCTAACAGTATTAGTCATAATAGCCAAAAAATGGGAACAATTCAAATGTCCATCAACAGAAGAATGGATAAACTGTGGCACATCTCTACAGAGGAATGTGAAACATCCATTAAAAGTAGTTAAGTACTGACACAAATTAAGACAGGGACAAACCTGAAAAACATTAATGAAGGAAGCCAGTTGCAAGGGACCACATATTGTGTGATTCCCTTTATATGAAATGCACCAAATAGGCAAATCTTTAGAGACAGAAGGTGGATTAGTGGTTGTCTAGGGATGGAGTGGGGGGTACTGAAGGTGTTTGTAGCTAAGAGGAGCAGGGTTACCTTTCATGGTAGTAAAAAGGTTCTAAAATCGATTGTGGTTATAACTGTACAAGTCTTTTAAATAGATTTTTAAAACTATTGAATTGTATACTTTAAATGAGTAATTGTATGGTGTATGAGTTGTATCTCAAAAAGCTGTTTTTAAAAGTAAAAACAAGTAGTAGTTGTAGCAGCAGAGGACACTACTGCTCTTAATGAGTAGGGTATCTGTGTTTAGTTTGGAGGTTGGGTATTTGGAGCCACCATGAAAGGTTTTTCACAAAGCCTGGCAATTATTTTGAGGCTCTGAAGCTCCCTTTAATACAACTAAGTTGTTTGCAAAAGAGTGATTCATCATCAGTTTTACATCTTTTTGAAGAGTTGAAAATTGGCATCCCATGACAACAAACTATCTTTTTTTTTTTAGTGGACTGAGCATTAGAAAAAAATCACCAACCCTTTTTTCAGTGGAAATATGATTTCCAAAGTTGCACAGCTGGAACACATCAATCAACTGAAAAGGTTTCTGCTTCCCTGACAACTGTTAGCAACAATGAGTCAGATAGAAAACAGATCTGTCTTTCTGTCCAGCTGGAATACATTTATTGAATAATAGATGAGAAGAGCAACAATGTTAGACTTCTTTTGGTATAAGCTTTAAAGCACAATAATAAGAAAATCCCAATTGGATATTGCAATATGAATATCACAGAATAGTATTTGAAGAGAATTAGTCTCTATTTTTAAAAATGCAAATGAAAACATGAGCTTGATCATTTGCAGCATTCTAAAATTAATCCATTAGCTGAAGTACTATGCTGAAGGTCAGACGAGCCCGGAAGTCTGGCCATGATTTGTATCCTGGTAATTCCCAAATGACCAGGAAGGAAGGAGCTGTGGCCTGTGGCCTTGAGGAGGCTCAGTTCAGAGCTTGGCCTGGCTGCAGCTTTCCAGCCGGCTCTGCAGGCTCTTCTGTTTCATGCCCTGGGGCAAGCCAGGTCAGGACCGCTGTGTTTCATCACCACACATGCTGTCCTATTGCAGCCCTTGTGCTGTTTATCTCGACACTGTTCCCATGTTCAATTCTGACAGAGCCTTCCGGTGCGTTCAGTGTCTGTGTCTGTTGATATAGACTTTCACACCATGCAAACATCACAAAAATCTCTTTTCAAAAACAAGGCCTCCTAGGCCATCAGGTGAATTCACTCAAACAGCAAATTGGCTTTCACATTTTGTGTAAACAAAGAAGTCCTTTGGGTGCTGATGCTACACATGTGGCATAATTTTTCTATTTTCATCTCTTAGTTTGAAAGAATAAAATCTCATCCTTCAGACATTCCCATAGAAACAATGGAAGAGAATCTTGCAGGGAATAGTCATAAGGTCAGAGAGCTGACCACCTGAGTGAGCCCTGCGTGAGCTCCGGATCACAATCCTCCCTGTGCACCTAACCCACTGTGTGCTGTCAGCAAGGCTTCTACCCTCTCTGGCCCCATAAAAAGAATGGATTAAACTCAGACATTCTCTTAGGTCCTTTCTGACTCTATTTTTTCTTTTAACTCAGCTAAAATTGGTCTCTATATAACACAATTAATTCTTTCTCATTAGTAGGCAAAATCATTATTAAATGGGAAATTAGCTCTTGGTTACTCATTCAAGGGAAATAATCAGAATTCTAGCAAATAGCATTTGATTTATCTTTATGCATTTAAGATTTTGGCTTTGGGAGTCAATTCCCAAAACGCAGAATGAAAGAACTTAAAACAAGAAGCAGCCAAAACCTTTCTGGCCAAGAAATTGCCTCGGCAGCATCTTGGTTTCTCAAGTCACTTTTGAGAAGTGATGTTACCCTGAGCTGTGTTCTGGCAAATCTGATTGAATAAATGTCTTTTATGGCCTAACTGTGTCCTCTGGCTTCATCTATTATCTGTTCTAGAAAAAGCCATTAAGTCAATAAAAAGAAATTGTGGGATGTTTTCCTGCAGAGAACAAGTATTCTTCAGGACAAATACTGACCCTACTGGAAGTTTCAATGTAGCAGTTATAGAAATCAAAGTCAAGGTCATGCTGATCATTAGCAGAGTAAATTGTGTCCTGGGTGGTCACTACTGGCCCAGTGAAGACTCTCCAGATAAAATCTCTCTCCCTGACCCTCACCCAGCCTCAAACTGCAATAGGAAATATGGCCTTTAAATCCACAAGCATTCTATTTTAAAATGTAAATTTTCTTAATAAGTAAATAAATAAAATTGAAATGTAAATTTTCTGTTAGGATGTCAGAGAGGAAGAGAAGAGCCAAAGGGAGCTTTGTCCTCTTTGTTGGCTTTGTCAGGAATGGTGACAGGGTGGTGCTCAGCACCTGGAAAATTCTCTTGCGGATGCCAATGAACAGGAAAAAAAAACCTTCTAAGACAAACCTCCCCACATTTTGGGTTTCATTTCTTTCTCAACAATCTTAACTTTTTTTTTTTTTTTTTTTTTTTTAATTTCAAGCCATCTTCTACATATTGGGGAAACAGGCAAAGTATAAAATAAAACTATCAACCAGGGGTTGGTGTTGGCTGCAGCTGAAAGACTGTGGCTCTTTTTTAACCTTGAAAGGAAAAGCCTCCATCCTTCCTCGTTCGACAAGATCCTGTAGCTACAAAAGCTTGTTAAGGCCCAAACTTAGAATTTCTTCTCCACTTTTCCCAGCAGATGTGCCTCTAAACAAGCCAACACAACAGCTCTTTTTCGGTGGAGCTACCATCTGTCCAGACTCTGCCTTGGGAAGACCTAACTGTAGGCAGGGTAACAGGAGGCTCAGTCCTTCCAAGATAGGATCCCCTGTGAGCGCCACCCAGCGGGAAGCCTGCTCTTGCCATGGAGAAGCCCTGGGGATTCTGCAGTGTGAGGAGGAGCAGCAGCACACTGGTTTTCTCCCCTTTCAGAGATGCTTCACTTGGGGGAACCATTGCTCAAGCACATTAGGCAGACGGAAACCGTGGCTGCGTTGTAACCAGCCATGTAACCCAGCCTCATCCCATGCAGTGTTAGTGGTTGCCCCACCTCCTGCTCCCTTGTAGAATCACATGGTGCTTCTCCAAGGGGTGGCTTTGGTTTGGAGAAGTTAATTTCAGAGACTGGTAGGAAGGGAGCCAACTGGCAGCACAGTCCCTCCTCAGAGCTGTCCAGGCTCACGTCCCTGTGAACACTGCAGGTTTTTAGCATGGGGCAGCAAGATCCATCACTTGTATGGATTCCAGTGTATGAACTCTGCTGTATGTTCATATCAATCCATCTTCTCCATGAAGCTTTCCTGACCTCTGAAACCCACATCATTCTCAACATGACTGACTTCCTTCAACTTCTTAGGCTTCGGTTGTTTATCTCACCTACCAACTCAAGCTCTTTAGTGTGGCTTTCTGGGGGACCCGAGTGGGAGATAATCCTGAGGTGGTGTGGGGCTTAGTAGGAAAGAGTGCCATGGTTGAGTGGCAATGTCTACCCTAGTTCTGAGACCAGAAACAAGCGCAGTGATATTCCCAAAACGTTTTCCAGCAGTGCCTTGCTTATGTTCTTATTTACCTTTCATTCCCAGTGGGAATATGAAACTCTACACCATGTCTTCTGCTTCTCCTAAATTTTCCCCCAGTGCCCCGCACAATGCTAGATACACTTATTTACCTAGTTTGAACTATTATCACAAACTTTCAGCAGTTCTGGAAGCACTGGGGCAGTCTGCAAGGCCATCTTATAAGTTTGCTACAGTCTCTGTAATCACCTTGGAACCTCTTGAGTTGCATATCCTCCCTGTCTCTTACTCTCTCCGTCTTGTACCTCTCTGTGTCAGTAGGTGACTGGGGTGATCAAATGATACACTGGAGAACGTCACCCTATGGTATATAATCAAGTGCTAAATTACGTGGCACAGACCGCAGGAATTCAGAGAGGATGAACATCAACATGTAGACACTCCTGGTTTGAAAAAAAAAAAAAAAAGACACTCTTGGTTTGTGAGTGGGTTCTCTCATTCCACAAATATTTGTGAGCTACATACTTGGCAGTTGCTGGGAAATGATGGTGAGCAGAACTGGCAGGGTCTCTGTCCTTGTGGCATTTCCAGGCTCTTTCACTCACAGGTGTGTGTTCATAGTTACCCAGTGTCCAAAGAACAGGTCTTGGATCCAGCTGGAACCACTTAAGGTCTGGAAGTTTAGTGGCCATTTCCCAAAAAACCATCTACCACACAGTTGGAAATCACTGTTTTGATTTTTTCCCACCATAAATTAGTTTTTCCTATGCTAGAATTTCATATAAATGGAATCATATATTTTGTGCTGTCTTGTGTGAAGCTTCTATAACTCAGCATGATCCATTTGAGGTTTGTCCATATTGTTGCATGCTGTAGGAGTTTGCTCCCTTGTATTGCTTAGTGGCATTCCATCACATCGATGTGCCATTTTGCTTCTCCATTCTGCTCTTCACAAACATCTGGGCGATTGCCATTGCCTCTGCCTGCTCCTGCGGGCTTTCTCCCGCAATAAAGAGAATGGTCACTGGAGTCAAACTGACAAAGTTTAGAGCTACTTGCTGAGTAACACTGAGCAAGTGGTTCGGCCTCTCTGATTCTCAGCTTGCTCCCTGCAGAAGTATTAGTGATAATACCTTGGAGCAGAAAATGGCTCTAAGACCAGGATCTGGAACATAGCCAGTGCTTTATTTTTTATTTTACTTTATTTTATTATTTATTTATTTTTTTAATGATTGTTGCATTAGTTTCCTAAAGCTGCTATCACAAAGTATCACAAACTTGCCGGCTTAAAACAACAGAAATGTATTTTCTCACAGTTCTGAAGCCTGGCAGTCTAAAATCAAGATGCCAAGGAGAGCCATGCTCTCAGCCTCCAGAGAAGAATCTGTTCTATGCCTTGCTTTTAGCTCTGATGTTGCCAGTAAACGCTGGAGCTCCTTGGCCTGAGGATGGCATCACTCGAATTTCTGCCTCCATCTTCACATGGCATTCTTCCCCGTATCTCATGTCTCTGTGTCTCTTCTTTTCTTAGAAGGACACCATTAATATTGGATTAAGTGCTCACCCTACTCCAGTATAAGCTCATTTTAACTAATTACATCTGCAACAACCCTATTTCCAAATAAAGTCACATTCTGAGGGTCCAGGAGGGACATGAATTTGAAGAGTGAAGGACTATCCAATCCACTGGAACTTTCTCCTCAACTAAGTTATAAAATCACTTATCTGAAAGGTTGTGTCTTATACAATATTGGTCTGCATCCCTTGCACACACTCAGTGGTCAATAAATGTTTGATAAAGCAGAAATTGATAGAGATGATGGATTTGAACTGTACTCTGAAGATAGATAAGAAGAAAAGATAGTATGGCAGGATATGGCATAGATTTTTAGCTTCACTCATACTGTATCTTTCTGGAAGCTTTGAAGTCAGAGACTAATACACTTCCACAAGAAATTAGCATTTTTATATAACTAATCAGAGATCCATGTTGTTTCATCTAGATTTGATTAAAAATAAAGTTAGAAAAAGATTGGAAATGATTTTCATATTTTATCTCAGCTGTAGTTAACACATTTCTTTAATATTTGTTCTCAAATACAACAGTGTTATGACATTCTACTAGACCTGGCAAATTCTTCCTAGGAGTCCGAGACTACTGAACTATGCAAACACTTCCTCACAGAATCATTAACTTCACAGTTATTTAGCTAAGAAGGGGGGAAAAATCAAGTTTATCCTTCCTTTCTCCCTCCCTGATCATCTTGGTGGCTGCTCTTGGCAGGTGGCCAAAGACCAAGAGAGCCTAAGGCAGGAGGATGGTGGCCACAAAGATGAGGAAAAAGTCACTGATGTCATCAATTCTAGGCTCCAATTCATTATAAAAAGTGGAAAGTGCATGCTGAGGTCAGACCCTGAAAATGATCAGATTTGACAAAGCAAAACCAGCCATTCTAGCCAACAACCACCCAGCCTTGAGGAAGTGGTATCCATCATGACAGTGGCAATAATATGGAATTGGGCACAGCTTATGGAAAATACTACAGACTCTACATGCCGTCTGTCATTGATCCAGGTGACTCTGGCATCATTAGAAGTATGCCAGAACAGACTGGGGAAAAGTAAATCACACTGGCCAGAACTTGTTTTAAAAAAAATCAAATTTAAATTCTTTGTTTATACAAGCATAGGTATTAATAAGGACCATGTCTATTCTAATTTCCTTTGTATCTTCTACATTGTTTACATAACTTGCTTTCATGGCCTCCAATTCCATAGGAATAGTTTGTCAAGCATCAGAAATCACTATTAGCTATAAATTAGAAAATAATCTTTAGTGTTATTATTTACAATGGCCAAAGGATAGGAATATGAAGTCTGCCTGATTTCTTGTGATCTTCAAGCACTTTTTAAGATGAAAAGATACAAAAGTTTCCCAATTGCTATACTTCAAAGATGCTGAAATATTAAGTAGGCTCAAAAAGTAATTACTATTTTCTCATTGACAGTTTTCTATTTACTTCTGCAAGCAACCGTGTGTAGGAATTCACATTCCCCCCCCCAAAGAAATCAATAAAAGTGCTTTCATTTTGAATGTAAACAAGATAAAACTAAAAGCTATGTTTAATTTTTTTCTGAACTCACTACAGTTCTAAAGCAGTTCAACTCCACTAAAATTATTGCTTGAAGTTTTGCCCAAGTATTGAAAGCAATTCTCATATCCTATAAAAGACAATAGTAGGGACAACCACAAAGATAATCAAAAAGCTAATTGCTTACATAATGAGGAATAAATCCCCAAAGGGGCTGCCTATACCCCAAATATGACCCATACACACTTTTCCACCTTTCCTGAATTTTCTCTACTATGATCTAGTTTTAAGTTCCTAAAGCTTGGTTTCAAATTCAAACCTTTTCTGAGAGAGATAACTAAAAAACACACTTGCCTAGTCAAATGCATGATATTAGATCATGCCTGGGTGGGGCCTTGAGAAATTGTGACCCTGCACAGGTACATTTTCACAAGTATGAGAACTATATTTGCAACACAACTTGAGTCTTTCCTTTTTTATATGTCTTCACAATAACCCAAGAGAAGATGGTTTTTTTTTTTTTTTTTTGAGAAGATGTCTTTAACTGAGGTTAAATTCATATAACATAAAATTAAGTATTTTAAACTACATAATTTAGCTCGCTTAGTACAGTCAGTGTTGTACAATTCTCACCTCTACTAGTTCCAAAGCATTCTCATCACTCCAAAATAAAACCTCTTACCCATTAAGCAGGTACTCCCTACTCTCCCCTCCTGCCAGCCTTGGAAACCACCAATCTGCATTCTATCTCTATTGATTTACCTTTCCTTGTGTGTGTTTTGTTTTTATTGAAGTTCAATTTGATTTACTTTTCCTATATGTTTCATATAAATGGAATCATGCAATTCATGGTCTTTCTGTGTTTGACTTCCTTCACTTAGCATAATGTCTTTGAAGTTCACCCATGTGGTAGCTTATTGGCACTTAATTCCTCTTTATGACCAAATAATACTCCATTATATGGATTCACCATATTTTGTTCATCCATTCATCTATTGATGAAAATTTGGGCTTTTCCACCTTTTTGCTATTGTAAATAATGCTGCTATAAATACACATGCACAAATATTTGTCAGAACAGCCTGTTTTCAATTCTTTGAAGTATATACCTAGAAGTGGAATTGCTGGGTCATATGGGTAATTCTGTGCTTAACTTTTGAGGAATCACCAAACTGTTTTTCACACCAGGTGAACCATTTTTCACTTCCTACAGCAATGTATAATGATACCAATTTTATCACCTCTTCCCCAAAACTTGCTACTTTCTGCATTTTTAGCTTGTTTTTATTGTAGCCATTCTCATGAGTGTGAAATGGCATCTCAGTATGGTTTTCATTTGCATTCCCCTAATGACTAATGATGTTGAGTGTCAGATGTTTTCAGCCCATGCTACAAAGCTGCAATGCCTCTGTAAAAACCTATATGATGCCCTAAGCATTTATGGTTATGAAAGGACAGCCAGGTAATAAGTATGTGCTCTTGATTATTAAATATCCTTTAGGATCTTTTCTAGTTATGTAAATATTTCAAAGTGTATTTTTAAGAGTTAGAATTCACATAGTACCCTTTAGTAGAACAGTATATATTATATATAGTTGTATGTGCTTAATTATATATATAAAATTATTTTTATTGTTGATTTAATACTTAATCTCAACAAATCTTCTTTCTTTCATGGATGACAATATTGAAATATGCTATGAATACACAGTGGTGGGACTATTCTAGTCCATGTTCTCCTAGTGTGCTTCATCATGGAAACAATTTTGGTAACTTCCCATCAACCCTGCTGGTTGGCTTGGTTCATCTTTTTATCTACAAAGGAAGGTCACATCTCCTAACTAAGGGTTCCTTTCAGGATGGTGAAAGCCTAGAGGTAGGAGATATTGAACAGTTACCAGAGGCTTCCATATCCAATTCTATGATTTGTAGCACATGAAACTGCCAATATTGTTTATAACTTTCATAGGGTTTAACCTAAAATTTCCATTTTTTGATGAAACTTCTGGAAACACTTAGGCTTTGCTTTCTGAGCTCTTTTCCATTTGTAATTTTCTGCTTCATTTGTAACTTGAATAAGTCAGTTAGTTCCTAACATGTGATTCAAGATTTAAGGATGTAGTCTCTAAATAAAAATTATTTTCTCATACTCAGGCAGTAATTTGAATTTCTAAACAAACTCGATATAGCTATCTTATAAATAAATAAGGAAGGGACTCATGTTTAAAATTACATTGGCATAACTAAATTTTAGCTTGTCATTAAAATGTTCTAAATAATTTAATAAATAAAAACATAAAAGTAATGCAACATGGGTTGTATACATCCATACATACATTAAATAGCAAATTTATTTCCTAGCTCTGCCCCATTGAGAGGACCTATAAACAGTGACATCCCAATAGTAATGATTTAATTTAGTGCCTGGATCTTGGTTTCTTTTTTTTTTTTTAATTAATTTATTTATTTATTTATGATAGTCACAGAGAGAGAGAGAGAGGCAGAGACACAGGCAGAGGGAGAAGCAGGCTCCATGCACCGGGAGCCCGACTTGGGATTCGATCCCGGGTCTCCAGGATCGCGCCCTGGACCAAAGGCAGGCGCCAAACAACTGCGCCACCCAGGGATCCCTGGATCTTGGTTTCTAAATATAATTATCCAGTAAAAAGATCCAGGGATCTTTGGAGCAATAATTGATTTCAGGGCAGGATCAGCAACGATATAAAAAATGAGCCTGGACTTCTATGTTCATTACAGCGTTATTTATCATGGCCAAGATATGGAAGCAATCCAAGTGTCCATAAATAGATGAAAAAGTAAAGAAGTGGCATACATAATAGAATATATATGTGATGCATATAAGTATATATATATATATATACACATACATACATACATATAGAATGGAATATTACTCAGCCATGAAAAATGATTATATCCTACCTTTTGCAACAATATGGAGAGACCTAGAGGGCATTTTGCAAAGTGAAATAAGGCAGAGAAAGGCAAATACTATATGATTTCACTTACATCTAATAGAGTTTAAATAGCAATGACTGTGGACGTGCCTAGGTGGCTCAGTTCATTAAGCATCCGACTCTTAATTTCAGCTCAGGTCATGATCTCAGGGTCATGAGATACAGTCCATGCTAGATATGGAACCCGCTCAAGATTCCCTCTCTCCCTGCCTCTGCCTTTCTCCCCTCCTCCCTCTGCTCATGCTCTCTCTCTCTCTCAAAAATAAAGAAAGAAAGAAAGAAAGAAAGAAAGAAAGAAAGAAAGAAAGAAAGAAATATCAATCACGATCAATCAAAAAAAAATATTAATCGCTATGAATCACTATACTGTATACTTGAAACTAATGTAACATGTGTAAACAATACTTCAATTAAAAAAAAATGACCCTGGAACATTCTGTGATATGAAAAATTAAGGAAGCACTCACAAGAAAGGATGAAGATCCAATGAAAGTCACAGGAGTTCCCAACAGCCAAATCTTGAATAATTTGGACAAAATGAATAATGATAATGTTGGATTAAGACACAAATAATAAACTAAATGATTATGGTTCCATACTGATATTTAAAAATAGCTGAATAATGAGAAAGAAGGAACTATTGTTCCTTACAGAAGAATTTCAGTTAATAAATGTAGAAAACATGAAGAAAATAGAATATCACCATTAGAAACCCGCTGTAATAATTGCTACAGGCTCAATCTACTAAAAGCTACTAAAATTAGTGGGCAAAAGTTTAAAAAGAAATAGAGTATTTGCATGGCCTCAATATATCTCCTTCAAAATAAATATTAATTACAAAAAAGAAAATAGTAACTCTACAGTGAAGAAATCTGGTAAATGCCACCTAAGCCAACAGTCAAGTTTACCACCACTAGGAACAAGACTTATTGACATTGTATACCCTCTTGAGATATAATGCACTGAGAATTATTAACAATATTGAATCTTTCAATACATAAACATGACATATTTTCCCCAGCTAACTAGGTCGTTTAATTTTTCTCAGCAATTTTTTTTAATTTGCAGTGCATAGGTCTTGCACATCTTATGTCAAATTTATTCCTAAGTATTTATATTTTTTGATATTATTATAAATGATATTGTTATTTTCAACTGTTCATTGCTAGTATACAAAAATATGACTATCTTTTGTATATTGACATTATATCTTACAACTTTGTTAAACTCATTTATTATAGCAAGCCTTTGGTGGACTACATAGAATTTTCTACATAGACAATCATGTCATCTGCATGTATAGAACAATTTACTTTTTCTTTTCCAATATGTTTGCCTTCAATTTCTTTCCTTTCCAAACAGCTTTGCTCTGTTTGAAATACCAAAATGTATGAGGTATTGTAGGTCAGGTAGACATCACTAAAGATACATAGGCCTGAATCCTTTTTTAAGGAGCCACTTAGGAGTCTCAGTATAGAAAGGAATCAGAGTAACAACAGGATATGAGGTAAAGGTGAATAGCTGAAGCAGGAGCTGGGAGTATGGAGATTAGGAGCTGAATCAGGGCCACACCTCTCACACCAAGGAATGGATACTGGAGAGGCTTCCTTTTGGATGCCTCTTACCCCACAAGACATAGGAACAGTGGTCAGGCAGTCAGTGTTGACCAGACAAGCATCAACAAACAACAGAGAGAACATAACCAGTCAGTTAAATAGGAGACTCTTGTCCTCTTTTGCCTGCTTCCCTTTTCTAACACAATGAAGGGTTAGAGCCTAGAAGAAGGAGAAGAGGAGGCTAAATGAGCTCATTCTGTCCCCCAGTGTGAGGGTGGGAATAAAAGATTAGGTAATACTTAACCTCCACCCCCAACACAAACATACATACTACAGTCACTATGATAAGGAACTATGATAAGGACAAGTTTTTGAATCAGATATGAGATTAGAACTTCAAACAAATCAGACTTTTAAAAATCAATTACCAGGAAATTATGATTTCTTTCCCTAAGATGCTGTTAAGAGATCTGCTATCCAGGAGGGAAGGGATATTTAACATAAATCAATGGTGAGGGGTGGGGATAGGGGTTAAGTATAACAATAGAAAACTGAGATAGGTCAATAAACCAGATATATTTGGTTTAAAGAGATCTCTGTGCTCTGAATTTTTCTGGATTAAACCAGTTTTTAAAAAATCCTCTTATTTGATGCCAGAATGTCAACAGTGTTGTAGTGGATCCCATGACCTGGGACCCTTTGAACTGGGTGGAGGGAAGCATCTGCAAGTTCTCAAAGCAAGTGGTCCAATAGAATAAGAAGATTCATTTAAAATGTATTTATTGGGCCTCCATTTCCTTGATAGTAAAGTGAAAAAGAGTGCACTAAATTTCCTTTAATCGTCTTATCTCTACTTTCTTTGCTTTTTCAAAATGGCTAATTCATAGTCTCCTGTTGCTTCTAAAAAGTTCAGATTTATGTAAAAAAAAAAAAAATATATATATATATATATATCTTCATTCCTCAAATAGGTCATACCTGTGCATGCCTATGAACTTTCATAGGCTCCTTTAGCCTGGAATGCCTCTTCTCTGTGGAGGCCGAGAAAAATTAAGGCCATTTCACCTCAAGTTTAGCATTAGCACAAGTACAGCCATACTAGGCCCCTGGGAATAAGAGCTGAACTTTACAGGAAAAACTGCAGAATGTCCTTGGCAGAGAATCCCATATCAGAAAGACAACAGAGCCCACACCCGTGGTAGAAAGTCCCATATTAGAATGAGAACAGAGCTCAATGCCCTTGAAAGCCCCATATCAGAATGTAAACAGAACTTGAGAAATTCCTCCACCCCTTCTGAAAATCCCCTAGACCAGCCTATAAAAAATCCAGCTGTAACCCACTTCGGGGTCCAAGTCCCTGCTCCGCTGTGTCGGGTATACTTGGACCCAAGCTCGGATTCGCACTCTTGGGCACAACATTCTCCACTTACCATCTGGAAAATATACCCTCGTCCCTCAAGATCAGCTTCTTGAATCCCTTTCTCTCACTGCCCAGGTGAAAATGACTGCCTGCTCTTCTCTGACTCTCACTGCTCTCAATTTATTCCTCCATGGTAAAGATCTTTAAAAAAGAGGAAGTTGTGGGGGAGGTGGATATTGAGTTGTGTCAGCTGTCTTCTCCCTAAACCACTTTTCTTTTAAGGAGAAAACTCAGCTTCTGGCCAGCTTCCAAGCAAGTCTTCATGAAAAAACAAAAAACAAAACAAAACAAAAAACTGGGTAATGGAAGAACAAGAAAAGTGAAATCAATCAGAAAGGCTAAACCAATATACAAATAAAGAGATGAGCCTGAGAGAGCATGGAGAGCAGCAAGAAAAACTGCATCGACAAGTTCATGGGAGCTTGCGGTGAAAGGACAAATGGTGCTGGCCTAGTGTGGAAAGGGCACCTCTGTGCCCCTGCAGCTACTGCAGTGTGGGGATTGTGAAGAGGGGAAAAGAAGCAGGTGTTCTGTTATGCTGTGTAAATGGATTGCCTTTGGCATTTTTAAAGAAACTTCCATAGAGTTTAAATTGTTTTTCAGTCTTTCTACATTCAAGCTACTGTATGAATATGATCATGTAGTGAGGCTGGGGCTTTGCCCTAAGTGGCATCTGTCGTGTAAGTCTTAGCAACTTGTAATTATATCTTCACATCTGTTTTCTCCTCTCACTCATTCACTCCCCTGCCCCTACCCCAGATTCTCCTGGAGAGCAAGGACTGTGCCTTATTTATTCATTTCCCTTGCCCTTATGAATAAAGGATTCATCTAGAAAAGGAGACTTTCTCTGGATCTCTACATACAGTTCCCATGTGAGTTCTAGAGTCATACAAATGGATATATATGGAAGGCTTCAGAGCTCTGAGGTCTCACATAGGTTGGGTTCCAATCCCAGCTCTGCCACCCACTCTAGCTTTGGGACCTCAAACTCCCCAAGCCTCAGTTCTCTCAACTGTAAAACGGGTGACAATGAGTTTTATGAGGATTAAGCAAAATAACACAGGTTAAATATTAAGTACAACACCCAACACAGGCACAGGTATACATTATAAAGAGAGAGATATAGATCTCAACATAGCATATCTGAATATATTCAAACATACAGATATATTCAGCTTCCACTCCCAATCTTCCCTTAGAAATATCCTTATCTCTTAGGTACATATATATTAAATCTGGTATTTTCTAAAAAGGAAGAAAAACATCAATAGTAACACTATTACAATTATTATAAGTATGTTTAATTGACTGAAAGAGAACTTTAAGTACATGAAACCTGAATGTATACATCACTTTAAACTGTTAACCTAACTCGTTTTGCATCACATATATCTGTCAGGCAAAGGTTAATAGAGAGTTTATGAAATTCGGAATGCAATTAAGTCTCACAAGAATCTCAGTTGGAGGCCATTCCAGTTTCTATGGCAACCAAAGGGCTCAGGCAAAATGTGGGGGGAGGGGAGTTAATTCAAAGGCAAGATAAGCACATAAATATAGCTCTTGTCTACCTTTTCTTTCCAGCTCCAACAAGCATTTTTTGATGCATGTAAAGTGTTATACAGAGGAAAATATAAATCAGATTGATTTTTCATCTCCTAGAATTAAATATACGTTTGCAAAATGTTTAAAGGTGATTCCAGTTTTTAAATATATATCACTTCTCTGAATATCCAGTTTATGAAGCGTGTCAGGTATGAATCTCAAATTCCTCAGGGAGGCGGGGGGGGGGGGGGGGGGGGGGAGGGAGGGGATAGAAGAGGAGATTAAAAGAACAAAACAGGATGTCCGGGGTGATCAGAATACACTGTGAATAACCTCAACACCAGCTAATTGGGTTTTACTAATGATCTCAGAAGTTGCAATCAGGTTAAGGAGAAAATATGGTCACAAGCTGGCTTGGTTTTCCTGTTATGAATTTCACAACATCATTGAATTAAAGGAGACTGCAGTGATCACCTGATCAAAAACCTTCATATTATCACCAAAAATACTTACATGAAGAATTTAACTTAGCTCCCTCAGCACAGCCTAGGCTGGTATCTGAGACCCTTGACTACAGCTCACTCTGCGTTCTACACACCACTTTCTTCTTCACTTTTACAAACAAAATTTAGGAAGGGGGCGGGGGGAGGGGGGGATCCCTGCCTGGGTGGCTCAGCGGTTTAGCGCCACCTTCAGCCCAGGGCGTGATCCTGGAGTCCCAGGATCCTGGAGTCCCCCCTGCGTGGAGCCTGCTTCTCCCTCTGCCTGTGTCTCTGCCTCTCTCTCTCTGTCTCTCATGAGTAATAAATAAGACCTTTAAAAAAAAATTAGGAACGTTATTAAACCATTTTCCTTCCCAAATAGTTTCCAACTGCTGAAATCCCCAAATCTAGATTGTTGCTGATGGTCTGATTTGTTTTGTAAAACCGGATGGATCTTGTGTTTTATACATTCTACCTAAGCTTTTCATTTGGTTCACATTTGACAAGCAACTTCAGATTTACCATTAACTTCACTTTATGGAAGTTCTGCAGTCTTTACACTGACAATTCAGCTGCTCCAAGTTCGTTGGAAGCAGTTTGCACCTGGATATGTCCTGTACAGCCTTATGCAAGAAGAGACTGAAAGACAAAAGAGGCTGGAGAGATTCACATAAGAGCCATCAGATGTTAATAAAAATAGACATCATTGTCCCAAATCCAAATCTGGGAGGGGAAATCTTGCAAGTGGACATTTTCCCCATGATTTAAAAACTGTGTTTGTGCTGCATTTGGTGTGGTGGTCGGAGAATCTCAAGACTTTTTTTTTTTTTTTTTTTTTTTTTAATTTTTTTTTTAATTTTTATTTATTTATGATAGTCACAGAGAGAGAGAGAGGCGCAGAGACACAGGCAGAGGGAGAAGCAGGCTCCATGCACCGGGAGCCCGACGTGGGATTCGATCCCGGGTCTCCAGGATCGCGCCCTGGGCCAAAGGCAGGGGCCAAACCGCTGCGCCACCCAGGGATCCCTAGAATCTCAAGACTTTCATAAAGAAGAGTGAGTTGCAGAAAGAAAGATCCATCTGTGGTCAGAGTAAAAATTCCAGGCTCATTTGTCTGGACCCCATCTCAGGAATCTCTCCCCACTGTGTAGTAGTTGATTAGCCCTGGCGAGACTGGGCTAGCTTGAAAAGCTTCTGCTCTCTGCAGAAATGGGGGCTTTTGTTAGTGCCAACATCACAAAATGTTTGAGATTGCTATGGCAGTTGGTTGGGATGAACTAAGCCACACCCTATTTAAGAGTCAAGAACACAGAGCTAAAGGCTCTTGAGAAACTCAGGAAAACCATATTGCATAACCTCAAACCTTCTAGTCCAGGTAGTTGGACTAGAATCTAACTCTCCATTTCTAACGACTGAAAAAAGATATCAAAGTACAGATAGAATGCTGTACTTACCTCTACAAACCACATCCTCTCTAAACTTCTGTCTTCTCATTTATAAAATGGAGATAGCCCCAGCCAGCCTACCTCATAATGTTATTATGTGGATAAAATGAAATCATGATCAGAAATTTTGATTTATTTATTTATCTCACATCCTACATAAGTGTCTGTATTTCCTCTATTGCCACCTTCATCCATTATTATAAATTAGTTAATAAATTGGTTAATATTCTTCCTATTATTCAACATACTTTATAAATTTTATTTTAAGAGTTTATCTGAGTGGGATGGCTGGGTGGCTCAGTGGTTGAGCACCTGGCTTCCCTTCAGGGTGTGATCCTGGGATCCAGGATCAAGTACCATAGCAGGCTCCTTGCAGGAAGCCTGCTTTCCCCTCTGCCTCAGTCTCTGTCTCTGTCTCTGTCTCTGTCTCTGTCTCTCTCTCATGAATAAATAAATAAAAATCTTTAATTTAAAAAAAAAAAAAGTGTTTATCTGAGCAAAAATTGATTCAACTCAGAAGTACCAGAAGTGGTTAGGACTGTTCCACCAACAGGAGCTCGGAGAAAGACTTTTATACAGAAAAAACAAAAGCAAAGTAAGACAATTACTGGTGGCTATAGCTTAAAGCCTAGTTGGCTGTTTGTGATTGGTTGTCCTTAGTGTTCTGATTTTATAAACTTGAGGCATTTACCAGCTTAGATTTTGGTTTGCTTCCATAGGTTACCACAGCATTAGATCCTCCTCAGTCTGCTGGCCTCCTTGCTTAATTAATTAAATAATTGCCCCCACTTGGTGAGAGATTGACCAACCGTTTGATATTGGCACCACTCTCAATCACCCCCAGAGTTAAGTTGCTCTTGTCTTATTGTAAACTCATAGATCATGTCAGATCTGTGTAGAATTGTTTTTGCTGTTCATGTTGCTGTTCTTCTTATTTCTGTTTCTCCAAGCAGAGTCAGATCATCTCATGAACTGCTGATGGCTATGAATATATATTTAAGACCTCTGAGACAACAAAGTACACCACAGAGACTACAATATCTATCAAGAAGATAACAACAAGACACTAGAGTATCCCCATGGCCACCACAAATCAAACCAGTTGGTATCAAATCAAAGGATATACTTGAAGGGGCATCAACTTATTTTATAGCCAAGTGGCTCGCTTATTGATTTCTTATATTTGCTATAATACCAGAGGTGTTGATACAGTTATAGTAGGAGTATTTGCTATGGCACAGACTCCTCCCTGTTCAGTCACTAAGTAATCTAAAGCAATACTATTATCTAAAACTGCCCTAGCAGGAAAATCTAGTGACTTTTGTTGAGAAGCTATTGCTTTAGCAGCAGTTTCAAGAATAACTGAGAGGTTAAAAAGCATTGCCTTTTCATGCATTAACAAAGAGAAAAAGCAAGTAGCAAAACACAAAAGGAATAAAGTTTTCATATTAGTGATAAAGGCCTTTTAAAAATTTTTTTTAAAGATTCTATTTGTTTACTTGAGAGAGAGAAAGCTAGAGAGAGAACATGAGTGAGGAGGAGGGGCAAAGGGAGATGGAGAAGCAGACTCCTGCTGAGCAGGGAGCTCAACACAGGGCTTGATTCCAGGACCCTAGGATCATGACCTGAGCCAAAGGTAGATGCTTAACCAACTGAGCCAGCCAGGAGCCTGTGGAGTTGAAGATCTCCATCCATGATCCTGAAAGAGCTATCCACTACAAGAAGCTATCTGCTTCTGGAGAGGAACCTTCCAAGGTAATTTTTAGATCTCCAGCTGATGTGCAGTTCTAACAGTCTGCAAGAGCCATTTTTAGTTGGGGGAAGTAGACCCCGGGTTCAGAGCCCTGAAGTTTGACTGCCATCTTCGTAGTGAGGAAGACCTGGTATGGTCCCTTCCAAAGAGGTTTGAGGACAGGCTTTGTTTTTAGTGATTTCAAATCAGAAGATTGGGACAAAATTGGAAATGTTAGTTTGTAAAGTTTAGCCAGATATTCAAGTAAACTAGAAGAGTTCAGGATCCAGTTTGGTTTACAGATTTGGTTTACAAAACCTCAAAGATAATCAACAGAACTAGAAACTGATATCTACAAAATTGCATTATAATTTTCTACTAATTTTTTTCTTCTACAATCACTCTCATTTCTATCAAAAATAATCACAGTAAAGCTAATTTGTTTGCAAAATTAGTCTCATTAAATTTGTTCCGATTACTTATATAAGTGCAGCAAGAATAGCAGTTGACCATATAAGATCTTTTAAGATCTGCCTTATTGGGATGCCTGGATAGCACGGTGGTTGAGAATCTGCCTTCAGCTCAGGGCATGAACCTGGAGTCCTGGGATTGAGTCCTTCATCAGGCTACCTGCAGGGAGCCTGTATCTCCCTCTGCCTATGTCTCTGTCTCTCTTTCATTAATAAATAAATAAAATCTTTAAAATAATAATAATAAATAATAAAAATAATAAAATCTGCTTTACTGAAACTTTTATAAGAAATAATACACCCATATTTTAAAAGCTTTTTCAGGCAGGTCACCTGGAAGCCTCAGTAGTTAAGTGGCCAACTCTTGATTTCAGCTCAGGTCATAATCTCAGAATTTTGGGTTCGAGCCCCACATTGGGTTCCCTGCTCAGAAAGGAGTCTGCTTGGGATTCTCTCTTTCCCTCTAACTCCTTCCCTCCCCCTCTTTTTAAAAAGATTTTATTTATTTATTCGAGAGAGAGAGAGAGAGAAGCACAGACACAGGCAGAGAGAGAAGCAGACTCCATTCCATGCAGGGAGTCTGATGTGGGACTCGATCCCGGGTCTCCAGGACCACACCTGCGGGCTGAAGGCAGCACTAAACTGCTGAGCCACCCAGGCTCCCCTTCCCTCCCCACTTTTCACTCACAGTCTCCCTCTAAAAATAAAATAAATATTTAAAAAAATTTTAAAATAAAAATAAAAGCCTTTTCAGGCTAAGAAGCAATGCCAAGAACACACCATCAGACTTGACCTGGAATATCTATAGATTTGGGTGAATTTCTCTTTTCTAGAGGTCCTGAAGATATCCTGAGGTGCCTCAGTCTTTCAGGAAGTGACCTTCCTTACTCACCTGGTAAGGCTGCTGGGAGCCTTGTAAGAAAGGTACCAGGCCAGGTTTTCTAAGAGATTGTATTGGCTCCATAAGGTCGATCTTAATTCCTTAAACCCACCTGGTCATAACAGATTTTATGCATATTCTCAAACATGAAATTCAAATAAAAGCCTTGGTAATATAACCAATGTTTCCAATTGGGTCTTGTTATAAAGAGAATAGATTTTTATTGAAAGTATAGTTACTTTCATAGTTAGCATACAATATTAGTTTTAGGTATACAACATAGTGATTTAATAATTATATGCATTATGAAATACTATAATAAGTGTAGCTATCATGTGTCAACATGAAATATTGTTACTATATTATTGAATTGCATTCCCTAAGTTACACTTTTTATTCCCATGACTTATTTGTTTTATAGCTGGAAGTTTGTACCTCTTAATCCCCTTCACTTATTTTATCAATTCCCTCAGCTCCTTTCCCACTGGCAACCACCAGTTTGTTCTCTGTATTCATGAGTGTATTTCTGTTTTATTGATTTTTGTTCATTTGTTTTGGTGTTTTAGGTTCCACATATAAGTGAAATCATATGGTATTTGTCTTTGTCTGACTTATGTCACCTAGCATAATACCTCTAGGTCTAACCATGTTGTGGATGGCAAGATTTCGTTCTTTTCTTATACCTGAGTAACATTCTAGTGTGTGTGTGTGTGTGTGTGTGTGTCTACATATACATACATACATACATACCACATCTTCTTTATCCAGTCACCTATCTATGAACACTTAGATTTTTTCCATATCTTGGCTATTGTAAATAATACAGACAGGAGTACATGTATTGTTTCAAATTAGTGTTTTATTTTCTTTGAGTAAATACCAAAGAAATACCAAAATACCAAATCCCACCTAGAAGTGGAATTAGGGGGTCATATAATATTTCTCTTTTTCTACCTTTTTAAGGAACTTCCATACCTTTTCCACAGTGGCCACACCAATTTACATTCCCACCAACAGTGTACAAGGGTTTCCTTTTCTCCACACTTGTGTTAACACTTGTTATTTCTCTCTGTCTCTCTGTCTCTCTCTCTCTCTTTCTTTTTTTGCTACTCGTCATTCTGATAGGTACGAGGTGATATCTCATTGTGGTTTGATTTGCATTTCCCTGATTATTAGTGATATTGAGCATCTCTTCATGTGTCTCTTGGCCATCTGTATATCTTCTTTGGAAAAAAGATTATTTGGTCCTCCACCCATTTTTAAGATTATTTGTTGGTTTTTTTTTTTTTTGGGGGGGGGGTGTTAAGTTGTATTACTTCTTTATATAATTTTAATATTAGCCTCTTACTGGATATATCTTTTACAAATATTTTTTCCCATTCAGTAGGTTACCCTTTTACTGGTGGTTCCCTCACTGTGCAAAGGTTTTTTTGTGTTTTATTTTTTAATATTTCTTCTCTTTTTTTAATATTTTATTTATTTATTCATGAAAGGCACAGAGAGAGAAAGGCAGAGACACAGGCAGAAGGAGAAGCAGGCTCCATGCAGGGAGCCCGACGTGGGACTCGAACCCAGGTCTCCAGGATCCTGCCCTGGACTCAAGCCGGCGCTAAACCAATGAGCCACCGGAGCTACCCTGTGCAAAGGTTTTTAATGTTAATGCAGTTTCCCTAACATCAGGAACAAGACAACTCTTGCCACTTTTATTCAACATGTTTCCAGTACTGGAACATATTATTTTGCCTGAACTAGAAGTCCCATCCATAGCAATCAAACAGTAATAAATAAATAAATAAATAAATAAATAAATAAATAAATAAATAAATAAATAAAACCTAATTTGGGACGGAGGAAGTAAAACTGGTAATATTTGTAGATGATGTTATATTATATATAGAGAACCCTGAAGACTCCATCAAAAAGCTATTAGAAATAATTGAATTCAGAAAGGTTGCAGGATATAAAATTAATATACAGAAATCCACTGCATTTCTATACACTAATAATGAAGTAGCAGAAAGAGAAATCAAGAAAACAATCCCCTTTATAATTGCATCCAAAAAAATAAAACAACTAGGAAAAATTTGACCAAGAAAGATCTGTGCTCTGAAAACTATAAGACATTAATGAAAAAAATTTTAAAATAACACAAATAAATGGAAAGATATACCATGTTCATGGATTATAAAAATTAGTATTACTAACATGTACTCCCCAGAGCAATTTGCAGATTCAATGTAATTCTTATCAAAATACTAACAGAATAGATTCTTATTGAATTTATGCAAATGATAATATTGTCATGAAAATAAGAATACTCAGTAAGTTTCTAAATTCTGGAGGGATCAGGTAGGGAGAAAAAATAAATTTTTCAATTCTTTTTACAGAAATACACTTTATAAAATTGCTCTGAGACATAGGTAGCATGAGAGAAAAAGTTTTCCTTAAACCTGAAAAAAATAAAACATTAAGGATCAAGCAATGTTTTGAAGAAAAAGTTGTAAAAAATATTAGAATCATTCTCATCAATTCATGCAATCTCATATTATTAATTCTTGTTTTGCTTGAATATTTTTTCTCTTAGTCCTGGAAATTCTTACCCAGATCAGTTTTATAATCTTAAAGTTATCAGAAACCTATATTCTAGAGTATGTTTCAGAACCCTTTCCATGAATCTCTCTAAAGATGAAGAACCTTTAAACAGGCATCAGAATAACTGTCTGGAAATGATAAAAAGACTAAAATGCACACAGTTAAAGATTTGATGAGAATTCATTTGATAGGGAAATGTAGTTATTTCTACAGCACACAATAATTTAGGATAGGGGCTTGTGGGTTGCTCAGTCGGTTAAGCATAATTTTGGTTTTGTAATTTTGGCTCAGGTCATGATCTCATGGGTTGTGGGATCAATTCCCACATTGGGCTTCCTGCTCAGAGGAGAGTCTGCTCGAGATTCTCTCTCTCTCTTTCTCCCTCGCCCACTCATATGAGCTCTCTCTAAATAAATAAATGAATAAATCTTTAAAAAATAACAATCTAAGATAATAATTGGACAATGAGAGTATTGACAAATCTCTAGAAACTTAAAACACTTTCTGTAATGCCTATATTAGTAACATATATCCATTCAGATATAATCTAAAAAGGCTTATCATCACTTCTTATTTGGCAATGCTTCCCACATAATTTAATCTATCAAATAAACCTAATCAATTTAACATCTCTCTTTTACAAGGTAAGAGACAAATCTTTTGAGATTTGTCTTCTAGGATATAAACTTTCATCTTACTCACATCTAGTTACTTTACTTCTTAGCAACTGTTTAGATTACTCATGGAAACTTCGTAAGACATGAAACAGCTAATCATTATCTTAAGTTATGTTTCTTACTGGCAAATTTTATAACAGAGATAACATTATCTTATTTGATTTTTAGTAGAGTTAGGTAAAATAAAAGTATTATAAATAAAAGTATCATATTTAATACTGATAACCCTAAAGACATGCCTATTTTAATTAAACAAACTTTAACTAGCTATCCTTTCCCTAAGATTATCCTAAATCACGTGACCTTAAAAAACAATTGGGTTAATTTCCATATTTCTGAGAGTATACTTGATTAATATAAATGTTTCTTTGTCTTTAAGCCAATTAAGTAGAGCTCTTTACAAATTAATCCTGGCCAAACCATTCTGAAGTAGAAAAATATCACATGTTTGCAACATACATACATAAACATACAGATATACACAGAGATCTTATAGCTTTTGTTTTAAAATTTTAGTCATGACACAGGTGTGATAACGTAAAACTCAATAGTTTAAAAAAGAATAATTGAACCCAAATTGTGTTTCTGACTGATAGAAAAGTTAAGGTTACCTCCTCAGATGGCTAAAGCTTTTACTAATATTTATGGAAACAATTTTTAAGATTTCTCTTCCACCTAATATCCAAATTAAGAGAAGAGCAAGTAGAACATTTACATCTCAAAGTCACAGAGAAAGGATGTTTCTCCAAGAAGGACTTTTGTTCCTTAAGTCCATGTCTTTTATACTGTCTATAAGTCTTTTGAGATGATTGGGGAAGGTTTTGGAGTTGGTAGAAAGGATAGGTGGGTTTTTCATCGTTTCTAGAACTTCATTTCTGTTCTTGTAAAGTCTCCACTTGTAAGACAAGTACAGTTAAGTCCTTCAAAGAATGGGGTGCAAACCTAAATGATATCTGACCCATCCAACTACATTATCCTCTGCTTCTTTATATCAGGAAGAACTGGGGAAGCAACCAAGGAACTAAAGAAGAACTAAGAAATTCAACTAGGATGGGAGTCAAGAGATGCCTATGTTCTAGATTTAGAGCTATGTTTCTTGGAATATTTTAGTAAATCCTTCCAAAATGAAATTTCAAAATGTTTTTCTTTCTCTCTAGGTACATAGTTTCATTTTAGCTTAGAGGAGAAGACCTTCAAAAATTTCCTAAGAGGCTTTGAGTATCAGCTTCTAATTTGGCCAACTTCTGACCACAGAGCTACTTTAAAAAAATTCTTTCAAATATCTTGCCAGGTTTTAGCTAGAACAAACGGTAAATGTTTCTGGCTTTATTGAACAACCCTATGGACAGAAGAGGGGTTCCCAAATAGGGTGCAAAAGATACTACCCTCCAAAGAGTCACTTCCAAAGATAACTAAAAGGAAGAAAGAGTTAGACAATTTCCCTGAGAGCTAGCAACAGGTGACAGGACCCTAACTGTAAATGGGGTGCTACTCACATTTCTGTCCAGTCATACTTTGGAGGCTCTCAAACTGGTCATTGCCCAAACAGTTCTTAGGACACAAATGAGAGAAGCAAGAAGCAATAGCTGTCCCTGGGGAAAAATGATTGATAATCAGTATTTTTTCCTGCTAATCTGATTTGGAAAGGAAGGGACAATGCAAATTTTTACCTTCCTCTCTTAGCCAGGCAGTACAGATAGAGATTTGGGAGAGCTGACTTTGCTAAGAATTCTCACGCTTAGCTGGCTTCTGCTCATTTTCCCTGGATGCTGCCTACAGGCTCTAGTGAGTGGGTTGTCCCAGCAAGTCTCATTCTGGTCACCAGAAACCACAGAAGGGAAAAAATAACTTTCTGTATTCCCTTTATAGTGTGTGCCTGGCTGAGACCCCTTTTTTTCTAGGGTACCTCATACATGGATAAGTTTATCTAGGTTAAAAGCTCTCCAGTGTGGTTGCTGTAATTCAAGATTATCTTTGGCAAACTTAACCTACTTACTCAGTCTTAAAACAAAACTCTAGTCACCTAAGGCCTCACCCTGGAGCCAGCCCAGTTTAAGTTGGACCCAGTCTATCCCCAGACTCAGTCCAGCTTCAAACCTAGTCTATCCTGGAGTCCAGGCTAACTCCAGGCCCAGTCCAGTTTCTAAGTTCTAATCCAAGTCCTGCCAATTTCTGGACCTAGTCTAGGAAAATAAATGCTCAAATAGTCTGAAAGCTGGTAATACAAAAGCTGCAGAGCTAGGAACTAAGATCCAAGATTCAAGAGGGACTTTCCCATGACCCCTAGAGGCAGAGAAAAAGCAATGAGCTCTAGGGTTTCAGCAGGTACCTATGGCTGGTTGCTCATTGCTCCTGGGTATGTTGGGAGTCATCTTTGATTCCCTCCTCTGACATTAGAACTTTAGAAGTTAAACTGCTGGCATATTAAACATTTTAAGAGTTTATTTTTAAAAGATAAACTGCTGACATATTTTAAAAATTTAAGAGTTTATTTCAGCAAAAATGGATTCATATCAAGAGGTGCCAAACCAGAAGTGGTTAGGAGTGCTCCTCAAAATAAAGTATTAAGCCTACTTAAATGAGCTCATTTGAATGAGTCTCTGCAACTTGAGTCTTACAAGGGCTTGCTGGTTAACTTTCATCCTTGGCTTAGAAAAAGAACTTTCTTCAAATGTTACAGTAACACTTGATATAACTACCTGGATTAGTTGTACGTTTGTTCTCCCTTACAAGCAACACACACGCACACGCACACACACACCTACACTACTGTCTTTGAGTTCCCAGCATTACATCTTAGCTGGACAAGGCATATTTCTCCCATTTAGGAAGATAACGCACTAATTGGCTCATCCATTAGAAGGGATTTGCTTATATGAATAGATTTTCCCATCTGTTAAAACAAAGAGTACACAGTTTAGCAATTTAGGAATGAAGAAGTGGCTCCGTGAAGTTAAAAGGAGTTTTGAGACCAGCTGAATTGCCAAAGAACCAAATTAGGTTCCAAGACTGCAGGAGTCTGGTTTTTTAGATACGGATCAGATTTTCCCACAAGCCACAGGAAAGGCACAGAAGAAAGCATCATAGAATGTTAGAACCAGAAGAGATCTTGAGGTCATCTATTCCATATCATGCCATGGTCAGAAAATGGGCAGGTCACATGATTTGTCCAAGACACAGCATGTAAGAAGATGAAACATGAGCAGAGCTCAGATCCATCCACTTCCCTGGCCAAGACCTTCCCCATTGCATCACACAGCCTTGTTAAAACCCAGCGCCATTTGCCATCTTGTTTGGTCATTGACAAAGTTTTATCAAGATCACAAAGACCAATATTTTAGGAGAAAGGTTTGCTGAAGCAACTGTGTCTCATCTACATGAGCACACTGGCATTTCAAAAGTAGAAGCATATTGCTTGAGAGATTTATCAAGACTAACAGTTTCTGTAATGCTGTGTTTCTCAGCCTGAACTTTCACAAGCAGAGACAACATCCAGGTTTATTTGCAGGGGTTGACTTATGTTTACATTTAGATAAATGATAGTGAAAAATTCAGTAATTTATTTTCCAGAGTTTCCACTTATCTAGCTCTGAGCAGAGTTTCTTTATCACCTTATTTTCAGTTTGAAGGGAAAGGAGATAACAACCATGAGCTTGCTGATTTTCAGATTTGACTCTCTCTCTCAGTCTCTGCTGATACATTGATAGTTCTAGGCTTTTTTCTCTGCTTTCCTTCTTTCTCATTTCATTACTCAAAGGATAGTGACTCTCTCCCACAGTAACTTTCATTTTCCTGCCTTCTCTTTCTCACTCCCACAACATGCAAAGAGACACTCACTTTGCTCTGGAATCACAGATTTTTTAGCAACTGGGTCCCTTAAAAAACTTTTCTGAGTATTTCAGGATACTTTCCGGATGACTCTGTGTGATTCATACTGTTAACTAACATTTTTTTTATTGTTCCAAGCTTCTCTACAAAAAGAAGTTTAAGAATAACCCTCCAAACTCTGAGTTATAACAACATAATGATGACAATCATGACGACAAGCTGAAAAATACCCAAGGCAAATCCTTTCAATGAGTCCTCAATATCTTTAAATATCTTTCAAGTCTCCTAAAAAACTTAGGTCTACTTTGCAGTTATGAGGTAACTATCTAGAAAGCATGCAAATATTGGGAGGTATTTGGGCTAACTGCATTGCACTTGGTAAGTTTGTTTTGGTGATGCTTCAGTGCAGTCTATTTCTGTGAAGGTTGGTAGATGATGAAATGCAAAGTCTCTGTTAACTAAAAGGTTCTATCTTTATGAGGGGCATCAAACCAGGAGCCTAGAGACCAGGCTTCCAGTGCCAGCTTTAGCAACCAAACAGCTATATAACTTGGGCAGGATATTTAACTACTCTGGGTCTCAATTTTGTCATTTACTAAATCATGAGGAATTTTAAGTCTCTGAAGTTCCTTCCAGCTATATAATTCTACCATTATGAGAGTCAAAAAGGATTTTGGATTATATAGTAAGAATCTTCATTATTCAATTCAATATGTGTTTATTGAGGAGGGTCTAAGGCAGAATATGAGAGAAAAAGCTATGAGAGGACATGATCTCTGCCATTCAGTTTTCCTCAATCTAAGGGACAGGAAGATGGTATAGGAATCATCGTCATAAAAGCTTGTGTCCCCACTCAAAAAGCATCATGGGGAAGCAGCACTGGCTCATATTGGTATTAGCCGAATGCCTCTATCACTGTGGCCCAATCTCACCTCCTGTTCTGGTTCATGTGAGTTCAGTCATCAAGGAGTTGAGGCTCTGGTTGGAAATCATATGGCAGAGAGTGACACAGAGTGACAACTTCCTAACAGATGTTCAAGAATCGCAGATAACAGAAAGATTAATGTATTTGAGAAATTGGTAAAAATTGGGGCAGGGGCAAGGAAAAGACACTACCTTTCTGACCTGCAGTTTAGCTGTTCCTCAAGTTGTCCTGGAACATGAATAGCTAGGGATCTGACAGCAATGAAGAGGACTAGGATGTAAACTGAAAGAAAGAGAAGGAGGAGGAAGAAGGCATTGATTCTGGGGACATAAAGGACTGTTATACAGAAATAACTAGTGGTTTATAGCAGCAAAGAGCCAATGTCTCTGATATCTACAAAGAGTCTAAGGGTGCCCTCAGTGAACATGAGAACATGAACATGAACAGTTTTAGTCTTTGTGCAAAAGGCCAAAAATTCTCACTGCCATCAGCTGTGTCCTTGCCCCGGAACTGGACAGCTACTGCAGTAATAAGTCTAATAAAAGGAGGTGGAAATACACACTGAATAAAGTTGATGCATAGAGCTGGGCAACAGATTGCAAAGTTACTGAAGGATAAACCCACAACCATTTGCCAGAGTTGCCTTATCTAAGCTTCTGGCAAACTCTGGAACTACATCCTTGTAGAGTAGACCCAAAGTGACCTCCTTTCCAAGAGAACAGATTGTTGTTAGCACTACTTCCATTCTCTAGTCTCTGAAGCCAGTAAATCATTGAAGAAAGTGCCACTGGTATATCTTATGATCTTATTTATGGTTGTTCATCGTGTCAGGAACTGCTTGCCCGCAACAGCAACTAAAGCATTCATCTACACTTGGACTTCATTACGTCCCTGAGAAAATCTTAGCATCACGGCCCTGCAGCCTGGATTTCCGCCTGACCCCTGCCTCCCATTCCAACTTGTGAATCTGGATAGAGCTGTGTGACACATTTACTAGGTGCCTGTATGAAAAATGGAGGCCTTAACTCTGGAAGCTTCGGGAGGGTGATATAACCACAAATGGTACTGCTGAATGGGTTTTAGGAGCCTGTGTTGGGCAGATGTCTGTGAGTTTCTGTGGTGAACACAGACTATGGAGGACAGCCAAGACCTCTGGCAGTGTCTTTCCTGAGAATCACTGATGAACAGCAGCAACATCCTTTCAGACATGCATTTAGCTAAGCGCCTCCTGAAATAAAGATCTGGAAACCATCTGATGTGGCAAAACAAAGCCAGTTTGGATTGAGGCCCATGGGTCATAAGAGGCTGTGTCTAGGGTAAAGGAAAACTGTGAGAAGTGAACTCACAGGTCCTGTGAGCTGGAATGAGGGCTCCCAGCAGCTTCTCTCCAAAGGTTAGACAGTAGAGAAATAGAGGCAGGGAACTCTAGGAAGATGGACTACACTTGGCTCTGACCCCAGCTTCAGCTCTGTAAAGCTCTCTAAACCATCCAGAGACTTGAGGGCAATTCCAGTCTTTGGTGAACTTGATCTCACCCCTGCCCTCCCTCACTCACCTTGCTCAGGCATGCCCACTTGCCCAGCTCCCTAAAAAAATAAGAAGAAAGCTCCTGTCCTTGGGCTTTGCAGAGGCTCAGGCATATGAAAGTGGCTATTCAGAGACTGGCCAGGCATGAAAAGAGGAAAGCGTGAGAGCTGCGCCCTGTAAACAGCAACATTTAAGGGCCTGACAGACTAGGAGCAGGGTATCTGAGGGACCACTGAGAAGGCCTGACGGGAGATTCAGAGGGAGCAGATGGTCAGGCATCAGCAGGAGGTGCCATAGAGATCCTTGTAGAAAGGGGACCCGGTGACTTTCTATGACTTAATACTGAAATTCACATTACATAATCAGTTAACCTTTGGTCAAGACCATGCTCAAACTCTAAAAAGGCATTTTTCATTTAAGGATTATAGACAAAAGGGCAAAGTGAAATCTTTGGTGGACTACTATAAGGGTCAACCCTTTGTGTATCGTGACGTTTATGCAAGTTATTGTTTTTGAATTTAGCAGATGTTTTTTCCTCTAATATATTATTATGAAAATTATAAAATATACAGAAAAGTTTAAACTTTTTGATGAACATCAATATACCTACTGCTTAAATTCTACATTTTTCACTTTTTGGCTATACTTTGATTCATTTACACATTTATCCATTAATCATCTTATTTTTTAACACCTTTATGAAGATATACTCTACGTACAATAAAATTTACTCATTCTAAGTGTACCATCTGGTGAATTTTAGGAAAATTACACAATTGTGCAGCCATCAGCACAATTCCAGTTTCAGAACATCTCCATCACCCGAGAAGTTGCCTTGTGCTCATTTGTGATCTGTCTTCCTCCCACCCCTAGCCCTCAGCAACCACTGATCTTTATTATATCTGCTCTAGAAATTTCAAGTAAATGGAATCATATAATATGTAGTCTTAAATGTTTGGGTATTTTTTCCACTTAACATAATGTTTTTCGGGTTCATCATGTAGCAATGTCAGTACTTCATTCCTTTTTATTGCTGTCTGATATTCCATTGTGTATTTGTCCTTCTATTAGTTGATGGATATTTATGAGAGGTTTTTTCCTATTTGGACACTATTATGAATAATGTTGCTATAACAATTAACTCCAAGTCCTTATGTAAACACATGTTTTCATTTCCCTGGGATCCCTTATTGTGAAGCTAAAAAAAGACTAGAATTTCAAAGATGAAAAAAAAAGATATGGAATTTTAAAAAAATATAAAGAGTGTGTGGGCCATTTTTGCTATCATTAGGAGAGGGTGCCTCAAAATCTGAAACTCATGGCAAGAAATAAAGGGAAGGGGCAAGTGAGAAAGAGAGAGAGAGTGTTTTACTGTCATCCATTAAACCCCAGGATCTTGCTATGCCTTAAGCAAGATGCACCTTTGATTTCCCAGCTATGTTAGCCAAAATATTTACTTTTTTTCTTATATTAGTTTGAATTAAGTTTCTGTCACTAACAAACAAAAGATTTTTGACTACTACACATCAATTCAAAATAAAAAAAATGACAAGATACACTTGATATTGGTGGCACTAAAATGTGTTTAAAACCTCAATTTCCTAACTTCAATGGAAAGTGTGATGAAAGGAGATGGTTTATAAAAAGGGTTATGAAAAAATTATGAGTCTGTGTGGCTAAAAGTGCACGGACTAAAGTCTCATGTGACCACTGAATAAGACTCACCACAAATGGTCACAGTGTATTGTCCCACATAAATCACCCCAGAAGTATCAAAGCCAGTGATAAGCAACCTCTGCAAGGAACTGGCTCTCACTACATGGTGAGGCAAATTCTCAGAACATGGGAGAAACTCACTGTGTCCTGCAGCAGCTGAGATAGGCCATGGGGAAGGGAGGGCAGGGTGCTGAGAGAGCAGCATGAAGAACGAAGGCGAGTTATGAGAAGCTTATTATTATGCTTTCTTCTCACTTAAAGAAGTGCTTGCACTAACATGTTTCAAATGTATGGAGTAAACAATGCTAACGCTCTTTCTTCAGGGACCTGGGCCTTATACCAACTCTGCTCATGCCCCTCTAGGGATTGCAAATCTATAGCAAATGCAAGGACCAAGACATCAAAAGCCTCCTCTTGACTGCTGCCGACTTACCCACCTCCCCACTTCCTACCCTGTTCCTTGAAGCCACACTAACTTGTTCAGCTTCACAGGCCCTCCACCAGCATTGATCATTGCACTGATTTCTCTAAGTCTGCCGCCATCTCAGTACCCCAAGCCCCAAGGCTTCTCTCGCCTTCCATCTTCTAACACAGTCTCCTAAATCATCTCTCCATTAGCATTCCGTAGGCTCTGGTGATCTATTTATTCTACATGCTGCAATCAGAACAATTTTTTTGTCATTTTATTTTACAAACTCAAAAGTTGTAAGAATAGCATAAAGAACGGATATATATCCATTATCAGACACACTAACTGTTTGCATTTTGCCCCTTTTGCTCACTCCTGGGTTCACTCACTCTGTCTCTCTGTCTCATACGTATACATGTGCTTGGAACCTTTAACAGGGATCAGTATTTTGTGAACTTCTGGTACAACAGAGATAAGATTAGCCCTTCCATATGAAACTAAAAAAAAAAAAAGTATAAAAGAAACAATGGTTCTTAAGATATTTGATATTAGGCAACAAAGGACTGTGATTTCAGTTGTCCTAGTTTATTACCTGGGGAAAGCTTTTAGGTCAGAATGCAGAGAGGAGAACAATATCTATGAATTAGGAAGATGGAAGCAGATCTGCAAAGACCATAGCAGCTCCAGTTTGTAAGTCACAGTACAAGGCAGAAGAGAAAAACACAAAGGGAAGCTTCTATATACTTGGAAAATGTTGCCTCAGGTATTCACTGAGCACTGATCAGTGCATGAAGGTGAAAAATTATCTGACTCTGGAGGGAAAAAAACACATAGATGAGAGAGAATAATCTGTGGCACTCACATAGGGTCAGGAATAGAGGCTGTTCCTAAAAGTCAGAGTAGAAAACTTCTTAGCCCATGGAACATTGGCCATTGCACTCAAAAGCAAATATTGCTTTTTTAGAAAAAAAAATCTAGAATAAATACTGCTTTGGTTCCACCTAATATCTTAAAAAGCAATACCTAAAAACATCAAACCATTTTCAACTTAACTGTGTCCTTGCAAATATCTGCATCCAATAAAAAATTAGCAGGCATACAAAGAAGAAAAAAATATGACCCATAAGAAGTAGAAAAGTTAGGGGCACCTCAGTGACTCAGTCGGTAGAGTGACTGACTCAGATCATGATCAGGTTTCAGTTCAGGTCATGATCTTGGGGTTGTGAGACTCATACTCAGTGAAGAGTCTGCTTGAGATTCCCTCTCCATCTCCCTCTGCCCCTTCTCCTTCTCCCACTTGTGCTTGCTCTCTCTCTCTCTCTCTCTCTCTCTATATATATATATATATATAATAAAATCTTTTTCAAAAAAGGAGAAAACTCGGTTTATCAAAATAGATCCAGAAATGACACAGATGATGGAATCAAATAGGGACATTAAAATTGTTATTAGAACTCCATTCCATATGTGCAAGAAGCCAGAGAAAACACTGAACAAGTAGAGCCATGGAAGATATAACAAAATCCAACCTGAAAAATCTAGTCATGAAATCTACAATGCCTGAGAGGATAAATATACTGGATAAGATTAAGGACAAATTGGACATTACAGAAAAAAAAAAAGTTAGAAAACTTAAAGACATAGCAATATAAACTATCCGAAATAAAACACATACCAAAAAAAAAAAAAAAAGACTCAAAACAAACAAATACAAAAACAGAGGATCAGTGAGTTGTGGGAGTTCAAACTCACCTAATATATGTGCAACTGGAGTCACCACAGGAGGCAAGAACAGAAAAAATATTATTTGAAGAAATAATGGGCTGAAATTTTTCCAAATTTGATGAAAACTATAAACCTACAGATTGAAGCAGTTCAATGAAGCCCAAGCAAAAGAAACATGAAAGAAACTATACCGAGACACATCATACACAAATTACTTAAAACTGTAAATATTCAGATACTTAAAAACCATGCAGGTAAATAACCTGCGTGACAAAGTAAAAATAAAAGAGAAACTGTGAACTATTTTGAACAGAATTAAAATTAAAACATAACATATCAAAATATGGGAGACGCAGATAAAACTGTGCTTAGAAGGAAATTTACAGCACTAAATGCCTATATTAGAAAGGAAGAAAGGTTTCAAATCAATGACCTCAGCTTCCACCTTAAAAACTTAGTAATAAGAGAGCACATAACTCTCTCATAATAACTCATAATAACTCTTCTATTTAACTCAAATTAAATAGAAGAAAGGAAATTATAATGATAAAGCAGAAATCAATTAAATAGAAAACAATCGTAGAGAAACTTAATAAAACTAAAAGCTCTGAAATCAATAAAACTGATAAATGTCTAGCCAAAGTGTTCAAGAAAAAAGCAGAGAAGACGCAAATTACCAATATCAGAAATAAGAGAGTGACATCACTTCAGATTCTATAGATATTAAAAGGATAATAAGGGAATAATATGAACAGCCTTATGCCAGTAAATCCAACAACTTAGATGAAATCAACAGGCTCTTTGAAAGCACAAGTTACCAAAGGTGACACAAGAAGAATTAGATTACATAAATTGGCTTATATCCATTAAATTAATTGAATTTCTGGCTTAAAAACATCCTATGAAGAAAACTATGGGCCCAGATGGCTTTACTGGTAAATTCCAGCACAAGAAGGGATAATACCAGTTTTTACAAACCCTTTCGGAAAACTGCAGAGAAAAGAAAGCCTCTCAGCCCATTCTACAAAGACACTACTACACTGATAACAGAACTAGACAAATGCATTACAAGGAGGAAAACTATAGATGATAACCCTCTTGACCATAGATTGTAAAAGTTCTTAACAAAGTGTTAGCAAATCAAATCCAAAAATACATTAATGCATCATAATTATGTGGGGTTAGATGATACAACTTTTGAAAATCAAGAAAATCACCAAATTAAGTCTAAAAAAGAAGAAAAACCGTATGATTACTTCAATACAAGCACAAAGGCACTTGGCAAAATCCAACACCCATTCTTCATTAAAACTTTCAGCAAAGCAGGAATCAAAAAGAACTTCCTCAGCCTGACCAAGGGCATTTCTGAAAGTTCTACAGCCAATGCCACACTTAATGGTGACAGATTGGATGTTTTCCCCCAAAATCTCAAAGAAGGCAAGAATGTTCATTCTCAGTACTTCTAACCAGCGCTATTCTAGAGATGCCAACCAGTAAATAGAGCAAGAAATAGCAACACAGATATAAAAACTGAATTTTTTCATTGAACTTTTTTCATGAAATTCTTTTGATTTATTGTCTATTTACTAATTGTGTAGAATATTTTGGTGGAATCTACAAGCTACTTACTAGTACCAATGAGTGAATTAAACAAGATTGCAAGATCCAAGGAAATGTAGAAATGCCAATTTATTTCTATATGCCGGCAACAATCTAAAATTGAAATTTAGAAATTACCATTGACAATGTCATAAAAAATATGTTTGTTAACGCTTAACAAATTTTATAGTTTGAATATGTGCACTTCATTGTATGGCAATTATATCTTTAAAAAAAAGATTAGTTAAAAAAAAGATCAGTTCAGAATATCAGAATATCCCAGTAAGATTGATTCTGTGTAGAAATTAGTAAATTCCACATGGTACTACTAAAAATTGAGTCCGTATACTCCTCATATCTGGAAATATAGAAAGGAAAACCAAAAGGTTATTTTTCTTTTCTGCACAGTTCCCTTCTATGCCATTTCTTTTTTTTTTTTTTTTCCACTTCTAATGTTCAGTCTGGTTTCTTGATCTTAAAGGAAATCAAATATCAGTAACAGAGATAATTAATATAAGGACAAAGAGAAAGTGACTGTTTAGACTGGAGAAGCAGAATCTCAGCATTGTTTTGCTAAGAATGTTGTGGATAGTACATTATTAGTCAGAAGGGAATGATCATCTGTTCTCTATCCCCTCAAATGAAAAGAAAAAAAAAAGGTGGAAGTATGAAGAAAAAAAAATGCACTGAAGTGATGGTTTATGTGCTGGGGTGAGTGCCCATGAGAGCAATTTATTTATAAGCATGAAACACATAGTCTTGATGGAGGGCACAGGAACAGACCATGTAACTTACATGTTTCCTTCTGTTCACCTGGAAAATCCCTCAGGCTAAATCCTAATCCAGCTGTTGTTTGATCTCATCACATTTTCTGTCCAAAAACCATTTCCTGGGCTGGAGGTGGTGTGGACAGTTAAGGCATCACTTTCCCACTGGTTAGAGAGAATGGAATGAGAGTTGTGCAGACCACAGGACCATCATGTTTTCCTCATGTAGCTCATCATCCATGCCCTTGTTTCCTGTGTCAGGGACAACATCGGCCGGCAACATCTTCACCTCTCAGTGGTTCTCTCATTTCCCATTAAGTCCAGTATCATTACATCCCCTAATTCATTTCTACCCCATTTTTGAAGTTACAGCTGACATTTTAAACTCCACAGCATTCCCCACATCTCCTCCAGTCTACTGATTCTTTGACTATCCCCCCAGTAGTGTCAGAGAAGACACTGAACTGGGAACCCACGGTTACTGCTGCCACTGGCTCAGCAAGACATGAAGCCCTTTGTTACAAAAGAAGAATCACTGTAGTCATTCATCCTTGCACAAAGAAATACAGAGAAACCAGGAAAAAAAGACCAAAAGGCCTCAACTCCGTTGTTTACTCTTTTCCTTCCTAAACCCTACCTTGCTCCTATGAGCAAACAAAATACTTTTCCCCAAAATGACATGTATATGAATAAATGAGGCCAGCAATCAACTCCCTGTACTTACCTAAGAGCCTGATAGAGGAACATTATCAGTATGGAACTGACCTGACCTCCAACTTCTTCTTTGGAAGATCACACAGTCTTTTAGAGAACAGCTGATTGTCCAGGGAATTTTGAATGGTAGAATAGTGGCCTTAGCAATCATCATAGAGTTTGACAAGACTTAGAACAATTTTGATTTTATTTGAATATGTTTCATCCTGAAACTGAATACTTGGTTAGGGCCACATCAATCTGATGAGCAGGAATTTTGAATGTTGAGAAAATGGGGTAGCACGTAGCAACTTGGCCTGAGTACATCAGCAAATGTTAGTATTTCTTGGTGACTCCCCACTTCTCCCTTAGAAGGGTAGGAAAAAATCTTTTCATTCAAGAGTATTGTGGGTTTCGGAGAAGATGCCAGAATGCAAGACTTTGTCCCAATTGGAAAGGAGGAAGCTATGAGGCATTATGACAGGCTTTGCCCTTTATCCCCAAGCACAGAGCCCTTTCTCTAAACCTCAGTTTTAATGTAGTCAATGGTGGGAAACAAAAGTGAAACTCATTCTCTTCTTTCTTTTTTTATAAGATCCTAAAGATAAAGGAGAACAGATGAAGGAGAGTTTTTTTAATGAGAGTTGTGCTTAAAATGGTCTAATAATATTGATCTATATTTCAAAAGAAAACCTAGCCTCAGGCTTTTTTTGGGCATTTTATTGTAGGAGTTTGGGATCTCTGAGAAAAGTCACTGGATGGGGCCTGAAGTGGGGGTGGATGGAGGATTTTGGTGGAAGTGAAGCTGGGGAAGCTGCTAAGGAAAGAATGTTGTGTTGGAGCTCCCACTAAAAGTGGTAACAGTGGAAGGAGAAAGAGGAGCATTCAATCTCCGTCCCACACACACCCCATTGTTGCCGCGTTTTTCATCAGCTGCCATGGAAAGGACTGTCACTGAGTCACCAACCAAACTTCCCTCTACTGATACTGGGGTGAAGAAGTAAGCAGATGGTGGAGGGGTATCAAGCTCCAATGTGAAAGAGAAGTGGTGATCCCTAGTAAAAGCTGTAGCTTTGGTCAAATATGAGCTAGTCAGGGACTGCATAATCAGATGCCAGGCCCACCAAGGGATGTTGCTTCTTGGATCCTTAAACCTTTAGCCATAAGGACCAATCTATTTGAATATTATGTTTGCCACTATTCATTCTAGGTTTATGTGATACTGCCAAGAAATAAGTTGGAAGCATTCAAGAGATATTTAAGGCTAAGGAGGCTTCGGCCCTCACAGAAATATTTATAATTTAAGAAACAAAGACTTAGTTGGCCAGCTGCCTCACCTCTTCAAAGAAGCCTAAACTCCTGCACTGGTGATCTTCAAATGCTGTAATGCATTAAAATCATCTGAACAATTGTTTTTGGCTATTCCAGGCTTGTTCATACATGCTCATTAAAATGTGTTTGGGACCCCTGGGTGGCTCAATGGTTGAATGTCTGCCTTCAGCTCCGGACATGATCCTGGTGTCCTGGGATCGAGTCCTGCATCACACTCCCCAAAGAGAGCCTGCTTCTCCCTCTGCCTATGTCTCTCCTCTCTCTGTGTGTCTCTCATGAATAAACAAACAAAATCTTTAAAAATAAATAAAATTTAAAAAATAAAATGTTTTGAAGATACTTGCTTTAAAATACTTTCAGATAAAAAAATAAAATAAAATAAAATACTTTCAGATATATCCAACATTTGTGTCATCTCCATTGTTGGTGTCTGTTGATTTTCTTCTCTCCTTCAAGTTGAGATATTCCTGGCTCTTAGTGTGATGATCTTGTTACCTTATTCTGGACATTTTGGATATTAGGTTTTAAGACTCTAGACCTTATTTAATTTTTTGTTGCTGTTTCAGCAAGCCTATGCTGAAACTGGGCCAGTGGTGGAAGAAACACACCCTCTTGCTCTTTACCATTGAAACTAGATTGGAAGTTCAGACTCCCTCTCTCAGCCTCTACTAATATCACCATGGCTGAGAGGGTGGAGATACTCATTACTACCAGATAGAAATGGAAGTTCAAGCTTCTTCAGTGGCCTCCACTAAACAGTGAGGTAGAAGGTAGAGGGAGGGATGATTTATCACCACAGTGTGGAGATAGATATCCAGGCTCTCTACTTGGCTTACTCAAACACCGCTTCAGCATGGAGAGGAGAGAGCATCTCATTACCTCCAGTCCAGGGTGGAGGTCAAGGTCCTCCAACTAAACCTCTCAACCTTTTCCGTAAGGTGAGGGTGTGACATGGTTTCTTCCCTGAGGTGTAGAATAGAGCATTTATTGTGAATAAGTTTATCTTGCTAGACTATACTTTTCCTGGCCTTTTTTTTTTTTAATATTTTATTTATTTATTCATGAGAGAGAGAGAGAGAGAGGCAGAGACACAGGCAGAGGGAGAAGCAGGCTCCATGCACCGGGAGCCCGACGTGGGATTCGATCCTGGGTCTCCAGGATCGCGCCCTGGGCGAAAGGCAGGCGCTAAACCGCTGAGCCACTCAGGGATCCCCTTTTCCTGGTCTTTTGACAAGAGAGAGCAGGCTTTTATTGGGACTTTGTTCATGCTCATTGAAATTTCTGGGTTGTAGGCTTCTCCAGCAACCAGTCTGGGACATACAGAAAGCAAAAAGAAAACCAAGAAAATTCAGTGCCATGTCATTTCCAGTATCCTGGGCTCCCTATGTCCAGCATCTTCTTCTTTTTGCCATTCAGAGACTTCCTATGTTTGCTTTACATGTAATGTCCAGAATTTTTAGCTCTACTTAGTGAAAGCCAGAGAGAGAGATGCACATACTCCATTTGTCCAGAATTGGAAGTCCTACAGTTTGTTTTCTAAAATGAAAATTCCTCCCCAGGACCTATCTAGGAAATTCTGTTCCATTACATCAGCATGAAGCTTCAGCTTTGACTGAAGAAGTCAAATCCAGAAAGAGGCAATAGGACACTGTTTAAGCCCCATAAATACAACAAAAGTGAATGATCACTGTAACAAAAATCTGTGAAGCACATTCTATTTTAAAATGATTATCACATCCCATGACATTTCATCCTTATGCCATTTACAGAACAGCACAAAGTAATGATTAATTTGCCCAAAGGCATATGAATGAATAATCAACAAAATAGGAGGAAATGAAAACCAGATTTTCCAATTTCTGGCTCATTTTATTTTATTTTTTTTTTCTGGCTCATTTTAAATCTATTTTACTTCTAGAATCCTTCTGTATATACAGTTAGCTCCAGCACTCCAAATTTTCCTTTAGGTGAGTGGTTCTCAGACTGGCTACACATTGAACCTCTCTGAAGAGCTTTTTAAAAATGCTTATTCCTAAATCTTCCCTCCTCTAGCAGTTTCCATCTCTGTTCAGGTTACAGCCTGGGCATAAGGAATTTATATAAGCTCCCTAGGTGATCCTAATATGCAGTCAAGGATGAGAATCACTGTTTTTATGTCTTCTACCTCAATCAATTGTAATCCTTCTTCTTTAAAAATCCAGTGGATTCTGCTAATAGCAACAAGAAGCAGCTGGAGGTAAAATATTGCTTCCCAGGCCCTCTTTTGGCTAATCCTTTGTCAATATAGTGTGATGCTAAGCTGTCACTGCAAGTCATGTCTCTAAAGCTTTCAGAAAGATGAAAAGGTTCAGAAGGTAGTAATATTAAAAGAAGATTCCAAGACAAAGGAGTTATAATGAGTTGCCCACCAAGTCTGCTACAAAGTGAGCTTGCAGCTGGCAATCAAGGAAGGGGCAGCAGCCAGGACTAGATGGCCCTGACATCTTCAAATATTGTTACTAAATGGATATTTCCATTGATATTCCCAAATTAACATTTTCAAGTTACAAAAACAAGAAGACAGCGGCGATCAGGAGCACAATACTGCCCCCAAGTGGAATGAAACCTAAATGGCACTTGAGTTGTCCTTCAGATGTGAGAGCCCCAGGTTGTGACAGAAGAGAAATATCACAGTGAGGACAAAACTGCTCAGCTCAAAAGGGGCTTAGAAGCAACAAACGTGTCATATTCTTTATCAATTCCTTATCAAAAGCCACATATTATGAAAAAAGGGCAAGGCTGACTTTTTATGTAAAAGGTAGAGGTGATTCCTGAAGGAATATTTATTTCAGGTAAATGACCTCCAAGGTCATCATGCACATAAATTTCGAAATAAAGTCTTACCAAAAAATTTAAAAGAGAGTATTGTAATTTGGTTTCTCAATATTTTGAAACTCATTTCTGGATGCAGTATTTGAGTAGATGCTGAAGAGAGGAAATATAAATGTTGTAAAGGGGAGATGAGATCAAGGGCCTCCAAGGCAAATCTTGGAGTCAGCAAGCCTGCCTCGGTGTGCTTCTCCATCCCTTTCATTTGTCCATCACATGTGTTCACTCACCTGAAGGGATGGAAATGGTAGGAGGCTTGGGAAGTGACTGTAGGAGCTTTTCAAATCACCCTGAAAGCCTGTCTCTTTGCCTCCTACTTAACCCAGTCTAATGGTTGGTGCTCATTTCTTGCAAAATACTCTTTGACCAATAAACTCTCCCTAAAATTCTTTTGGTCAATAGCCTCCCTGTCTGATTTGTTGTTTTAGGACTCCCTGAATGCCCAACATGGAGGTTTAAGAGGAAGCATCTCAGCTATAACAGACTCAACTAATGCAGATGATGCCTGCCAGCATCGTTTGCAGAGGCAGGAAGAGAATGTTGGGAAGAAGAGGTGTGATCAAGAACCTCAGTGAGAAGAGGTTGTTGCTGTGAGCTCTCTTCCTCACCCAGGAGTCAGATATTCTCGACAGTCTGGATTTTAAAAAGCCACATATTATGAAGAAAGGGCAAGGCTACCTTCAAGAGACATGAAACTAAAACAGAAATTGGACGTGGAAATATTGTCTGTTCTCACAGTCTGCCAAGGATTTGCTGCAGACCAAGTAAGTCTGAGTCTCTGGGGAACTACAGCAGATCTGCCAAGTGTTCTCGATGATATGAATCACCTGGGTCTTTGTTAGATGTAGAAATTTCCAGCCCCTACTAGGGCGTACCCTAGACCCACTGTATCAGAATCTCCAGGGCCTGGGAGTCCTTATGTTTCACATCATCCCACTGGTCTGGAGTGGGAGATGGACTTTTACTGGATAATATCTAGTGCCATGAGATAATGTCAAAAGGAGAAGGAGGAGCCATGTGGCACCTGACTTAGTCTGAGGAGTCCAGAAAGGGTCCCCAGAAAAATATCCTTTAAACAGCCACTATCTAGGTATGGTGGGGGCAGGGGAGGGTAGGACACATATATTTCAGGTATACAGCGGGGGGGAAATGTGCAAAAGCTCTGGGTATCTTATAGTCTAATAGTAAAAGAATATGTTACTCAAATATTGGAAACCAAAGTATTATATTTTAAATGTCATGGGCCAAGAGGTCATGCAAAATGCTATGACAATTCAGAGTTAGAATAGAGACTGGGAAAGGGTGAGGGTGTGGAAATTGAAAGACTGAATGAATTTCCATCCAACTTAGGCTCTCTTAGTAGAAGGGAAAGCAAAGCAGAGACAGTGAGATAGGTGACTCCAGTACTGTCCATGAGATGAAGTCACAAAGAGTGTGGAGGAAAGAAGGCAGAGTGTGAAGAGGTATAGTGGGCTTTGAATCTCAGGTAAGAGATTTTTCTCTCCTGAGTGTCGCATCACCTTGATATTCCACTTCTGGCATAGGCCCTGGAATAGTTTTTCCTATTACCAACATTATTAACTTAAAATTTTCTCAGATCTTTCAGTCTTTGGTGCTTCCAGTATATTTTATCACTTGAAAAGATTCAGCTTTGACAGATCTCTTGCCAACTGTCCTCAGTTTCCCAGGAAGTGAGAAACTACAGATGAACAATATAGAGGTGTATGTGACCCCAGAGAAGCAGTAATATAAATGGTATTTGATGGTTATTTTCCATTGTTCCTTGTATTTAACTCAGTTTAAGTTGACTATGATTTTATTTTCAAATTAGTGTTCTCAAGAAAAATGTATTAGATTGAGGCTTTTCATTTGGAAAATCATAATATCCTCATTACCATTTCAGTGTCCATTTGGTTATTAGAAGGGATAATTCACACTCCTGGGCAGCAGTCCTGAATCAAGGCCAGTAATGAGAGAGGAGAGCATTCTTCAGGCTTCTAGGCACCAGCTGGTAACCTTGTCTAGCCTCACCACAGCAAGGGGCTAGCTTCTTGCTCCTAGAACCCAAGCCTGTCACACAGATGCCATCAAAGACATCTGCGGTGGAGTGCTGCATACAATAGATTTTACAATCTAGATGAGTCTCTTGTTGCAGTTTAGTTTAAATGGAATAAATGACTTTTGGCTTGAAACCAGACTGATTTATCTCTCTGACTTTTATTTTAAGAACAGTTTCCTTCAAGAAAACGGAATTTTGTTTAGGCATCCATAGAGAGTCTAATAGAACCAAAAGTATCCAATGATTGAAGTGGATCCCAGGACCAAGTGCTCCCCTGTCCCTGTCCTGGGCCATGTCCCCTCCCTTGCAGTGTCACTGCTTCTCTCTGTATGAGCCCCATCTCGTGCCTCTCCTCCAGTATTTGCAGCTCATGAAGCCTCTATTTCCTCATATCTTAGTCTTGTTCAGAGCCCACCCTGACCACAACCCTCTTCACAATCCTCTTAAAGTTCAAACCCCTGGTGAAAGGTCCCACCATCCTGTCTTCTAGGTGTATATTCTTGAGAAAGAATATAATTGGCTCAGCTCATCCTATTGTACTAACGGGGTGAATACCAGGCTAAGGTGACATTCAAATTACTGACATTCTCTGTCAACTGTACCGGAGGTCTACTAATTCTTTTTTGAGTCACAGAAATATTTTTTCAAATAAAATTTTATGTAGACCCCAAAAGATCACTTACAGTTAGATGCCTATTCATACAACTTCCTTTTAACCATGCCAACTACTGCCCTTGAATAAGTCTGTTATTTTTAAACCATGTGAATTTGTTAAAAATGCAGATCTGGAGATACCTACTTCATAACCTCTGGTTCAGGTGACGTGGGTAGTAAGTGATATACATCATTCTCAATCTGCCCAGGTGACTCTGACTTAGGGGGTCCTCTGGTCACTCTTTGAGAAATATGGACATAGGATATTCCAATAAATGAAAAGGAAATTGATTCTTAAGGTTGGCTGTATTAAAGATAGGAGCACAAAATACAGAACCTGGCTTTCACTGACTTTATAATTTTGCTTGGATTTGGCTCAGGGATCAACCTGTTTTTGTATAATTAGTGCCTTTGCTTAAATCTTCATCAATTGCCTTGAAAAGCAAGAAGTCTCTCCCATGTATGTCATAGATTTCCTTGGAATCTGATCTTATTAATGTGAAGTTACACAAAATCTTTCCTTAATCCTGCGGTGAACAGAAAGCTAGAAGAGAAGAACAGCAGAGTAAGAATTCCATTAAGACATTGGGATAGAAGATTGATGATGGGAAATTATTCCATAAACTGGCCCTTGAAAGGAATTTCCAAGCTCTATGACATACCTGCAGAGAGTAAAGGCCATATTAAATCAGATGACAGAGATATCAAAGGTGGGTCTGCCCCAAGCAGCCAGGGACAGCTGTCAGTGCAAGAAGGGCTTACCCAGAGTGCCTGACAAGCAGACATCTGGGAATCTTGGTTCCATCTTTAAAAAGAATACTTTTAGCTAAACAAAGCACAGACATTAAATTTTAATATCGTTGTAAGTGCTGGAATGCTCTCATAAAACTTGAAAATTTGTGCTTGCTGGGCCCACAGAGAACAGTCTGCACTTTCCTGGGCTATAAACCTGCTAGGCGAAGGGCTGGGACCTGCAAGGTCTCTCCTTTGGCCTCCTCCTTGGCCTCTCTGAGGCCACCTTCAGGAAGGATTCTCCAACAGCACTAGATGTCAATATCTGGCTGGTCCCCTAGCAGCCCCTAGATGCTAAAGATAACCCCATTAAATAACCACTCCCCGCATAACTAAAAGCTAGAAAAGGCCTAGGGGCCCCACCTGGGAGAGTCTCTACCAACTTCCTTCTACTTTGCAGAACTTCCCTCCCTGCCTTGCTCAAACTTAAAGGGGCACAGCTCCACAAACACTTTGTTAAAAGGCTCTTGCCTCTCCGGAAAAGCTGTCATTCTGTTGCCCTTTAGAGTTACAGAGAGGATGGTCTGGGAGTTGAAAGACAACTTGATACATCAATAATATCAGTTACAATTTCTTGGAGGCCAACATTGAGTCAGGCTATGTGCTATGCACTTCATCTCTTCTACTTGGTTTAAATCTTACCACAACCTTAGGAAGGTTATGTTGTGCAGGTTATTGCTCCCCAAAATTTGGCCCAAGGACCAGCAGCATAAGCCTCACCTCACCTGGGAGGTTGTCAAAGATGGAGAGTCTTGTATCCTCCCTTCCCCAGACTTGCTAGGCCAGATTCTGATTTTTTAACAAGCTCCTCAGGGGATTTTTGTGTACTTAACAGCTGGAGAAGCACTGATGTAGCTCAGGAAACTAAGAGCTCAGTCACCTGCCATCCTCAGTACTAGTTTTCTTACCTGAAGAAATGAAGGGATCACTAATAATTTGAGGACATTGGCAAGCACACACTGCTCCTGACCCTCACAACAGCCCCAAAAGGCTGATTTTCAGGCTCCCATTTTACAAATCAGGAAACTAAGGCCAGAGCTAGTAGACAGCTTCCTCATTTACAAAGTTAATAAGCATTTGGTCCAGGATATAGACCTTCCCTACATGACCAAAAGCTAATGCCTTGGGGCACCTGAGTGGCTCAGTCAGTTAAGCATCTGCCTTTAGTTCAGGTCATGATCCCAGGGTCCTGGGATGGAGCCCCAAGTTGAGCTCCCTGTTTGCAAGAAGATTGCTTCTCCCTCTCCTCTCTGCTTGTGCTCTCTCAGTCTGTCAAATAAATAAATAAATAAATAAATAAATAAATAATCTTTATAAAAAATCTTTTATTTATAAAAATAAATAAATAAAAGCTAATACTTTTTCCTTTCCTCCATGTCGTGTCTTAAATGACCTGAGGGATTTATTCAGCTCTTCAGCAACACTGATTTGACTCAATTGGTTACTCCATGGACAAATCAACAAGCAGTATTCCATGACCTCCCTCCAGTTGACTCTGAAGAATTCCTTGTTCCTGCCCAGTTTCTCATTGGCCTCAGTGTGTCCCATTTGTCTACCCCTGTGAGGCTTGAGGCACATCAGACCCCAGGACTGCAGCCTGCTGATGGCCCACCATGTACTCTCTGCAGTACATCCACCACCACCACCAGCTCAGCACTGGTTACTGGTCACATCTATTCCTCAAGACCCAGCCTCACTTGAAAGCTCCGTAGGAAGGAACCTGTCCTTTCCCACCACTTTTTAGATCTCAGGGCACTAGTGAAGTAGTTCTCAGACAGATAGAGCTAGCTCAGTACAATCAACTTATCACTATATCTGACCCACTTCTGGTTTGAGGAAAATACTGACACATTGAAACTTTCAGCCTTTTGTTTTACAGCAGGGTGGTGTGAGGTCCAGAAAGCGGAAGTCCATTTTCTTTCTTCTTGTGGTGAGATTTATGTAATGGTTGCCCTAAGTCCTTTGAAATGAAATTTTAGCCCATTCTATTATATCCTGCAACATTGTCATTTATTCATTTTTTTACACTCAACAACCACAACAAAAATCCTACAATGTGTCCTACATCCTACATGTCTAGGATGTCCAATAGAATTATAGAGGCTTAAAGAGAAGGAGTAGAAGAAGAAACAGAAAGGGAAATGAAAGACAGGAAGGAGAAAATACAAAAAGAATCTTGAATTGCTTCTCACCAATCCAAAAGGAGTGAAGTTAATTAAAATACTTCAATAGTAATAGCAAATACAGCTACCACTTACTGTGAATGTGTATTAGGCACTCATAAGCATTCTCCAGCCTTGGAGAATGGACTTTACCTAATTCTTATAAACTTCCCGAAAGAGGAAAGTGAGACTTGGGTAAACAACCTACCAAAGTCACAAGTGAGAGCCAAACCCTGGCCCAAAGTCTATACCCTTCACTTAACACAAGAACCAGGAATTTCTCTCCCCCTTCACCACAGACTTACACAGGTGCCCAGAAATGGCAGCTTGAGCATGACCACACTGGGCCCAATACCCAGAAAGAGCAGTGAGACTATGAGCAGGAGAGCTGTGATTTGAGATAGCTTGACTGAAAAGGCAACATTCTTCCTTAAATTCTTGTGCCACTAGATGCTTTGGAAGCAAACATTGAGTACCACTCAATCCTACCCTTCCCTCTAGAAAACCAGAAGTTTCTTTAGTCCCGCATTAGCTGGTTTCTCATTATGTAAACAGCCTAAGCCATTTCATTCAATTTATTGCTACATTAGTCCCAAACCTAGCTAGGGAAATACATTAACTTTTAATAATATGTCCTTGATGACTTGTAGAAATCAGTCCCTGCCAGCCCCTTTCTTAAATATATCCTCGTGAATCAAGGAGCAGTGAGGGAAACCAGCAAGTTAAACCCAGTGGCGTTCTGTAGCTTAAGGAAAGAAAGAAATTTGGAATTCTTGGGAGGCCTTTAGAAATAGATCTGTTTAATCATCTGCTAGAAGCATATGGTAGTAAATAGTAACTTGTTAGCAGGTTTCTAGTACTGCCCATGCTTTTTCTCAAAATCTTGGCAATGGTACCAACTAGCATCAGGGAAAGGGAGATACTTACTGAAAACTTCTTTGGGAGTTATTCTTACTGATCACAGCCCTGCTCCCTGAAGTGGGGAGCAATTTAGGCTTTATTCATTGTTGTAATAGACCCGAAATTAATTCAGAATCTAATCACAGGAAGAGCCTTGAGAATCAATCCAATTTTTAGTCAACATCATTATCATCACCATCAACAAATGTTTATTGAGCATCTAGGACACTAGATGCTGGGAATACAAAGAAGCCTGAAGCCATCTTCCTGCTCCGAAGGTGCTTCAGTAGAGAGAAAAGTAACACAAATGTTAGAATTCATTCAAGATAAATGATGTTACAGGAAAAACGCTGGGGCAGAAAGAGAAGGCAGAAGCCACAGAGGTGAGAATTCAGAGAGAATGTCCTTCAGGTAAGGTTCTGGAGTAGGAAAGTGACTTCCACAGGCATCAGTAAGATCTTCAGTGGGCTTGTGCAGTATGAGACAGGGAGAGTCTGGGGAGATGGTCTCCAGTTAAGTAAGGCAGATGCAGACTCTAGGGGTGACCCGTGGGAATATAAAATAAAGGACTTCTCTAGTCTCCAACAAAAAGAAATAAGAAATCCACAATTCCCTTTTATGTGCTTTCTAAAATTATCTGCAGTTTCCTACTGCTCCTTCTACCTGTGACAGTCAAATAACAAAGAAACTAAGTTGAAACCCTTTGTTTTTCTCTCACTGATCCTGTATTCTCAAATAAGTTTTCCTTGATTTTGCTTTCTTCCCTTGGTGCATTTTTAAAAGTTTTTATGTTTTACCTTATTTGAAAAGAGGCTTTGTTTTTAAACAATCCCATTTCAATTAGACATCTTCCTCAAAGCGACTTTGTGAAGGCTGTTTATTAAGTTGACAGTATCAACCGAGTGCTTAGAGCTCCTCTAAAGAAATATGCCAACTAATGTAAAAGCAATCACAGGGAACTAGGGTTGGTGTGCTGCCTGGGGCTTTCTTCTTTTAATTAGCATTAGAATAGCTGTGGCTTCTGAGGGCTGAAAAACTCCTCCAAACAATGGCAAAGCCAAAGCCATTCAGGTTGGACATCCCCAAGTTTTGAATGGGTCATATTCTGAAGACATGCGAATTTTTCACTTGAGAGTCAGGCCAAGCATTTCCACAAAGGAAAAGAAGTGGTCCATAGGATGAGCAATGTGATGGCCACTGGTTCCTGCGCCCCTGCTCTGAAGGGGCCACTGTTCTAAGCCCCTCACGTGATTTATTCCATTTCTTCCTCACAAAAAATTCTATAAAGTTGATGTGATTATTATTCATTTCTTGGAGGGAGAAATGAGGGTTCAGAGTGTATAAATAACTTGCTCAAGATTAAACACCTAAGAAGGGAAAAAACAACAACAACAACAACAACACCTAAGAAGGGGCAGTACCAATATTCTCTTAACCAGTGTTTGATACTACCTTTTTGGACTGATTTTTTTTTTAAAGATTTATTTATTCTTGAGAGACACAGAGAGGCAGAGACACAGGCAGAGGGAGGAGTAGGCTCCCCGTGGGGAGCCCAAGGCGGGACTCATCCCAGGACCCTAGGATCATGACCTGAGCCAAAGGCAGACACTCAACCACTGAGCCACCCAGGCATCCCTGGAAGAACTGATTCTAAGCAGGCCAGGACTAGGATGAGGCAAGTGAGGTACCCACCTGGAGCTACAAAAAGCTTAGGAGGCCAGCCCCAAGAAACCTATCTAATCTGTAGTGAAGCAAACCTGACATTCTTCACAGTATTGTGCCTAGCCAGCCTGGGCCACCCACTATATCCATCTTGCCAAACTCATCAGCAGTTCTCATACATTAATTTGTGTCAGTATCACCCCAAAGGTCTTTGTTAAATTCAGATACCTAAGGACCTACCCTAAGAAATTAGGATTCACTTTGCCTGGGATGGTCTTTGTTGCCCTCTCCTCTGGCATTAACCCCTCTGCCTGGAGTGCAGGGCCATGGCTAGACCTGAAAATAGGGAGAGGGAAGGTTAGCACAGTCACTCAGGAGAAAGGAGAGAGAAACTGAAGGGACAAGAAATCAAGAACAGCATGCTTCTGGGGTGGCATAACCAAGTTGGCTCTTTCCATAGAGAATGCACAGTGCTACTTATATAGAGGAGTGAAGATGGCAGAGGAGTATGGGGGCTCCTATGTTTGTCTCGCCCCTCAAATACAACTAGTTAACAAATTGTTCTGAACACCTGAGAAAACAAATGCTGCAAGTCTACAAGTAGAAAAGGAACCACTGTTCAGAAGGGAAGAGGTGAGGAGACTCAAATCCAGCGTGATATAGCTGAGCATACCACAGAGGGGAGAATGCTGGCTTAAGGACACTACTGCAGAGTCTTACAAGCAGCAGAGTAGGGACTCAGAACTTTTAGAAGTCTGCTGCGGAGGAGAATGTGCCTGGCCTAACGATGCTCAGGTGGTGAATCTCAGGGCTGAATCTCGGGTGTCAGAGTGTGGCTTGAGGATCCCCAGGGTTACAAGAATGGCTTGTGCCTGAGTGTGGCGCAGGGCGTGGGAAACCAGCTGAGAACAGTGAGTTTAGGTGCCGACTTTCTGCTGTGTTGCCATAAACTGCAAACCACCGCACAGTCGTGCGACCCCTTTCCTGGGAAGGGTCCAGCAAAAGGCAAAAGTGGGCAGGCAAGATCCTCCTCGGGTAGAAAACACAGTCCTTGTGGTGAGAATCCCTAAAATTTGGAGTTTTGCAATTCAGTTGTTTGCCTGAGATAAAAACACTTGATCACAGACTGTGTGAACACAGGGTTCTCAAGGAAACCAGGGAGACAAGAGTGATTGACTGCTTTTCTGTGAGGGCTCACTAAAGAGTGAGAGGTGTGAACTTTCCTCTGTAAGGGCTGCAGAGCAGGGCACTATCACATTAATCCCGCCCACCAGTGCTAAAGCCTGCAGGGAGCAAAACAACACCACCTAGTGGAATCCAGAGGTGCTTACACCAAGCCCTGCCTCCCTGCACACTGGAGGGGCATTTCCACTAGGGCAAGTTCACCTGAGAATCTGCACAACAGGCCCTTTCCCCAGAAGACCAGCACAGACAACTCATTCACACCAAGATTACTGATTATAGATTACTGATTGTAAGCTGCAAAGCTTCAGCCCTTGGAGGAAACTGTATTTACCATTCTTTGTATCTTTATTCTTTAGTCTTTTAGTATTATTTTTCAGTTATTATCTTATTTTTTCAATTCTTTTTTCTTTTTTAAATTTTATTTTTTTATATACTTTATATATTTTTTAAATTTTCTTCCTTATTTTGAGATCTAGTTTCTTTTAATAAGCAGACCAAAACACACCCAGGATCTAGGTTATTGTTGTTGTTGCTTTTTCTTTTTGTTTTTATTGGGTTTTCTTTCCTCTTTCTTCCTCCTTTTCTTTTCTGGACAAAAGACAAGATGGAGAAATTCACCCCAAAAGAAAGAACAGGAGGTGGTACTCACAACCAGGGATTTAATCAACATGGATATAAGTAAGATGTCTGAACTAGAATTTGAAACAATTATAAAGATACTAGCTGGGCTTGAAAAAAACCACAGAAGACATTAGAGAATCCCTTACTATAGAAATAAAAGAACTAAAAATCTAGTTAGGCCAAAATTAAAAATGCTATTACCAAGATGCAGTCCCAAGTGGAGGCTATAAAAACAAAGTTGAATGAACCAGAAAAACCAATTAGTGACATAGAAGATAAATTATGGAAAATAAGGAAGCTTATTAAGAAGAGGGAAAGAAAACTATTAGATAATGAAGGTTGACTTAGGGAACTCAGCAATTCTGTAAAGCAAAATCATATCTGAATTATAGGAGTCCCAGAAGATGAAAAGCAGGAAAAAGGGGAACATGGTTTATTTGAACAAATTATAGCTAAGAACTTCCCTAATCTGGGGAAGGAAAGAGGCATTCAAGTCCAGGAGACAGAGAGCTCCCCTCAAAATCAACAAAACTTGGTCAACACTTCAACAAATTATAATGAAACTTGCAAATTACAAGTTAAAGAGAAAATCCTGAAAGCAGCTCAGTACAAAAGATCTTCAACCTACAAGGGTGGACATATTAGGCTGTCATAGATCTGTCCACAGAGACCTGGCAGTCAGGCCAGAAAGGAGTGGCATGATATATTGAACAATCTAAATGGAGAAAATATGCAGCCAAGAATACTTTATCCAGCAAAGCTGTCATTCAGAATAGGAAGAGAAATAAACAGAACAACAACAACAACAACAACAAACTAAAGGAAATTTGTTTCCAGGACAAACAAAAACTAAAGGAATTTGTGAACATTAACCAACCCTGCAAGAAATATTAAAGGAGACTCTTTGAATGGAAAGAACAACCAAAAGGAACAAAGACCAGAAAGGAACAAATACAATCTACAGGAACAGTGACTTTACAGGTAATACAATGGTACTAAATTAATATCTTTCAATAATTATTCTGGGACGCCCAGGTGGCTCAGCAGTTGGGCATCTGCCTTTGGCTCAGAGTGTGATCCTGAAGTCCCGGGATTGAGGCCCACTCACATCAGGCTCCCTGCATGGAGCCTGATTCTCCCTCTGCCTGTGTCTCTACATCTCTCTGTGTGTGTCTCTCATGAATAAATAAATAAAATCTTTTAAAAAATTATTATTTTTCTGAATGTAAATGGACTGAATGATCTCATCAAAAAGACATAGAGTATCAGAATGAATTAAAAAAAAAGACCCATCAATATACTGCTTACAAGAGACTCATTTTAGACTCAAAGACACCTCCAGATTGAAAGTGAGGGGATGGAGGATCATTTATCATGCTAATAGACATCAAAAGAAAGCTGGAGTAGCCATCCTTATATCAGACAAACTAGATTTTATTTTATTTTATTTTATTTTTTTAAATTTTTATTTATTTATGATAGTCACAGAGAGAGAGAGAGAGAGAGGGGCAGAGACACAGGCAGAGGGAGAAGCAGGCTCCATGCACCGGGAGCCCGACGTGGGATTCGATCCCGGGTCTCCAGGATCGCGCCCTGGGCCAAAGGCAGGCGCCAAACCGCTGCGCCACCCAGGGATCCCCGACAAACTAGATTTTAAACCAAAGATTTTAATAAGCAATGAAGCAGGGTAGTATATCATAATAAAAGGGTCTATCCAAATAAGAATATCTAACAAGTGTAAATATTTATGCCCCTAACTTGGGAGCAGCCAAATATATGTATCAATAACAAAACTAAAGAAAAACATTGATGATAATACAATAATGGTAGGGGACTTTAACATACCATTCACAACAATGGACAGATCATCTAAGCAAAAGATTAACAAGGAAGTGAGTGCTTTGAATGACACATTGGACCAGATGGACTTCACAGATATATTCAGAGCACTCCATCCTAAAGCATCAGAATACACATTCTTTTCGTGTGTAACGGGAACATTCTCCAAAATAGATCAGATACTGGGTCCCAAATCAGGTCTCTACTGGTACAAAAAGACTGAGATCATACCTTGCATATTTTCAGACCACAATGCTATAAAACTTGAAGTTGACCAAAAAAGAAATTTGGAAGGAAAACAAATGCATGAAGGTTAAAGAACATCCTACTAAAGAATGAATGGGTCAACCAAAAAATTAAGAAATTTAAAAAAAAAATGCATGAAAGCAAATGAAAATGAAAACACGACAGCTCAAAACCTTTGGGAGGCAGCAAAGGTGGTCCTAAGAGGGAAGTATATACCAGTACAGGGCTTCCTCAAGAAGTAAGAAAAGTCTCAAATACACAAGCTAATCTTACACTTAAAGGAGCTGGAAAAAAGAACAACAAATAAAGCCTAGAACCTGCAGGAGAAGAGAAATAATAAAGATTAAAGCAGAAATCAATGATCTAGAAATTTTTTTAAAAAAAACAGCTCAACAAAGCTAGGAGCTGGCTGTTTGAAAGAATTAGTAAAATTAAGAGGTGGAAGACAGTGGAGAAATAGGGAACCCTAGTTTTGTCTGGTCCCTGGAATTCTGCTAGATAGCTATCAAATCATTCTGAACACCTGTGAACTCAACTGGAGCTCTAAGAAAAGAATTGCTGTAATTCTACAAAGAGAAAAGCAACCACTCTTTGCAAGGTAGGAGGTGCAGAGAAGTGAATCTGAGGTGATATATCATGAGATACAGCAAGGGGGCGGAAAGCCTCTGGAAGCTGGCTACTGGAAAGTGATATAGCAGCGCAGCACAAAATTGGAATTTTAGAAGTCTGCTCCAATGAGAAATGTTCCTGCCTGAAAGGGTGCTTGATTGGTGAATCGGGGCAGAATCCTAGGTAGAACAGTGTGGTCTCAGGATCACAGGGTCACAGAAAGAACAGGAGTGCCTGAGTGTGACAGAATTTCAATTTCCAAGTGTCAGAGCAGGGAAGCCAGCTGCCGTCAGGCAGCCCAGGAGTGAGCTTTCAGCTCAGTGTTGCCATAAACCACAAACTGGGGCCTGGTCAGATGACTGCTCTCTGAGCAGGGGTCCACCAAGGGGCAGAACTGTGGTGAGACCCCCCCTTGTCCTTCCCTGGGAGGAGCCAAGGGGTGTGGCCACAGGAATCTATAAAGTTTGGAGACTCAAAATGGAGTCAGTGCCTGAGATTAAAACACTCGGTCAAAAAATTAAATTAAATTAAATTAAATTAAATTAAATTAAATTAAATTAAATAATTAAAATTTAAAAAATAAAAATAAATAAATTAAAAATTTTAAAATTTTTAAAAAAGAAAAAAAAACACTCGGTCACAGGCTGGGTGAACCCAGAGTGTGGATAGAAACTAGGGAGACAAGAGTGATTGACTGCTTTTCTGTGTGGGCTTGCTGAAGGGGGAGCGAAGGGGGGAGGTGTGTGCAAATTTTCAGTTCCAGAGCTAGAGATAGGAGCATAGTCATTTTTATCCTCTAAAGCAGTACAGAAAGCCTTCAGGGGACAAAAGCTACATAGAGCAATCTGATGCCACTTACACTGGGTGCTGCACCCTGGTAAAGGAAGTGCAATTCCTCTGGGGCAAAGACACCTGAGAATCAGTACAATAGTCCCCTCTCTTAGAAAAACAGCAAGAACATTTGGCTAATACCAAGTTTACTGATCACACAGAACTACAAAACTACAGTGCTAGAGGAAAATGGTATATAGAATTCACTGTTTTTTCTCATAATTCTTTAATCTTTCAGTTTAAATTTTTTTCTTTTTTCTTTTTTACCTTTTCAATTAGTTTCTTATTTTATTAACTCTTTTTTAAGTCTTTTTAATTTTCATTTTTACACTTAAATTTTATATATATATGTTCTTCATTTTTGGCTTTCTTTCATTGTACTCAGCTTTATATGTATATATAGAATTTTTCTTTCATTTCAATTTTCTTTCATTGTATTCAACTTTCTTTCATTATATTCAACTTTATATATATAAATATGATAATTTATATATTAATAATTAAATAATAAATATAAATAAAATAATAATGAATAATAAAATAATTAGATATATTGATATATATTTATATATACAATTATATTTTATATACATTTTATATACAATTATATATTATATACATTTATATATATTTATATATATAAATATGTATATATACAATTTTTCTTTCATTTCAATTTTAGGATCTAGCTTCTTATAACAAACTGACCAAAATACACACAGAACATAGTGTGTTATTTTGTTCTGACCATCTGTTTGATTATATTCTTTCTTTTTTCCTTTTTTTTCTCTTTTGGGTTCTGATATCTTCTTATTTGTTTAGTGTATTTTTTGCTGGGATCATGGTTGATATATTTGTATGTCATTCTCTTGTTCCTCTATTCTTCTCTGGACAAAACGACAAGACAAAAAAAAAAAAAGAAAGAAAGCAAGAGACAGTACTTACTGACAGAGACTTAATCAATACAGATGTAAGTAAGAAGTCAGGGCTAAAATTCAAAATAATGATTATAAAGATAGTAACTGGGTTTGAAAAAAACATAGAAGACACTAGAGAATCCCTTTGGAGAAATAAAAGAACTAAAATCTAATAAGGTCAAAATAAAAAAAAGGTATTATTGAGATACAATAAAAAATAGAGGCTGTAAATTGCTGGAATAAATGAGGCAGAATAATCACTTATATTAAAGATAATATGATGGAGATAAAGAAAATGAGAAAAAGATAACTACTGGATTATGAGAGGAGGATTCTAGAGATCAGAGATACCATAAAAAGAAGCAATATTAGAGTAATTAGGGTCCCAAATGAAGAAGAAAGACAGAGTGTGACAGAAAGTATTGAGCAAATTATACCTAAAAACCTCCCTAATCTGGGGAAGAAAACAGGCATCCAAGTTCAGGAGGCAGAGAGCTCCCCTCAAAATCAATAAAAAAATAGGTTAGCACCTCAATATATAATAGTGAAGCTTACAAATTTCAGAGACAAAGAAAATCCTGAAAGCACCTCGGGACAAGAGGTCCTTATCCAACAAAAGTAGAAACATTGGACTGGCAGCAGACCAATCCACTGGAACCTGGCAGACAGGAAAGGACTGACATGATATGTTCAGAGTGTAAATGAGAAAAATATTCAGCCAAGAATACTTTATCCAGCAAGGCTGTCACTCGGATGGAAGGAGAGATCAAGAGCTTCTAGGACAAACAGAAACTAAAAGAATTTGTGATCACTAAACTAGCCCTGCAAGAGATATTAAAGGAGATCCTTTAAGTGAAGAGAGAGCCCAAAAGTAACATAGACCAGAAAGGACCAGAGACAATATACAGAAACAAGATCTTTACAGGTAATACAATGGCACTAGATTCATATCTTTCAGTGGTTACTCTGAATGTAAATGGGCTAAATGCTCCAATCAAAAGACACAGGGTAACAGACTGGATAAAAAAGCAAGACCACCCCCCCCCCAAAAAAAAACAAGACCCACTGATACGCTATCTACAAGAAACTCATTTTAGACCTAAAGACACCTCCAGATTGAAAATGAGGGGGTGTGGGGCAGCCTAGGTGGCTCAGCGGTTTAGCTCCGCCTTCAGCCCAGGGGCCTGATCCTGGCCAGGATGGAGTCCCATGTCAGGCTCCTTGCATGGAGCCTGCTTCTCCCTCTGCACCCACCCCTTTCTCTCTCATGAATGAATAAATAAAATTAAAAAAAAAAAAAGAAAATGAGGGGGTGGAGGACCATTTATCATGCTAATCAGGTCTCAACTGGTATCAAAAGATTGTGATCATATCACGCATATTTTCAGACCACATAGCTCTAAAGCTTGAACTCAATTACAAGAGGAAATTTGGAAGGAAAACAAATGCATGGAGGTTAAAGACCATACTATTAAAGAATGAATGGGTCAACCAGAAAATTAAAGAAGAATTTTAAAAATTCATGGAAACAAATGAAAATGAAAATACAGCTGTTCAAAACCTTTGGGATGCAGCAATAGCAGTCCTAAAAGGAAGTACATAGCAATACAAACATTTTTCAAAAAGAAGAAAAGTCTCAAATCCACAACCTAATCTTACACCTATAAGACCTGGAGAAAGATCAACAAATAAAGCCTAAACCCAGCAGGAGAAGAGAATTAATAAAGAGTAGAGCAGAAATCAATGAAATAGAAACCAAAGAGCAGAAGAGATCAACAGAACTAGGAGTTCTTTGAAAAAATTAATAAGATCAATAAACCTCTAGCCAGATTTATCAAGAAGAAGAGAAAGGACTCAAATTAATAAAACCAGCAATGAAAAAAAAAATAAAATAAAATCAGGAATGAAAGAGGAGATATCACAACCAACACTGAAGAAATACAAACAACCATAAGAACATATTATAAGCAACTATATTCCAACAACTTAGGCAATCTGGAAGAAATGGATGCATTCCTACAAATATATAAACTGAAACAGGAAGAAATAGAAAACCTGAACAGACCCATAGCCACAAGGAAATCTGAACAGTAATCCAAAACCTCCCAATAAACAAGAGTCCAGGGCTGGATGGCTTCCCAGGGGAATTCTACCAAACATTTAAAGAAGATTTAATGCCTATTCTTTTGAGGCTGTTTCAAAAAATAAAAATGGAATGGAAACTTCCAAACTCTTCCTATGAGGCCAGCATTACCTTTATCTCACAACCAGACAAAGATCCCACCAAAAAGGAGAATTACAGACCAATATTCCTGATGAACATGGATGCCAAAATTCTCACTAAGATACTAGACAGTAGGGCCCAACAGTACATTAAAAGGATTATTCACCATGACCAAGTGGGATTTCTTCCTGGACTGCAAGGGTGTTACAATATCTGAAGATCAATCAATGTGATACACTACCTTAATAAAAGAAAGGATAAGAACTAGATGATCCTCTCCATAGATGCCCAAAAAGCATTTGACAAAGTACAGCATTCTTTCTTAATTAAAACTCTCCACAGTATAGGTGTTGGGCTGGCTGAGAGACAGGGGCACCCAAAATGGCAGACATCTCAAATTGGGTCAAAATGGCTGATCTTGCCGCCAAAGCAGCCATGACCACCACATCATGTCCAGTAAATCGAAGCCTAGACAGGAAACCGAAACTTTCCATCCAGGACTTTCCAGCCAGGGACCACCCCCCATCCTCTGTACTATCCCCACCCCCAACCAATCACCTAGGGACACGATGTTCCCTTGCCTAATTTGGTAAGGGACCCACCCAGATCCAGACCCGGAACCAATAAGGCTTAAAAACCCCCACACTCCCCAACCCCGGTGCGACTTCCCTGACTCAGGCCACCCCTCCAAGTCACAGAACCTCGCCCAGGAGTGCTCCCCATTAAAGCACTCTCGAACTTACTGCCTGGCTCTGCTGTTTTTTTGTTTGTTTGTTTTGTTTTGTTTTTTTCTCCGCTGTTCATTTTGGAAAAAAAAAAAAAAAAACGAACAGTAGGGATAGACGGAACATATCTCAATACCATAAAAGCCATATATGAATAGCTCAGTAAATATCATCCTTAATGGGGAAAACTGAGAGACTTTTCCCCTAAGGTCAAGAACACAACAAGGATGTCCAGTCTCACCACTGTTGTTCAACATATTACTAGACATCCTAGACTTAACAATCAGACAACAAAAAGAAATAAAAGGCATCTGAGTAGGTGAAGAAGAAGTCAGACTTTCACTCTTTGCAGATGACATACTGTATGTAGAGAAACCAAACTCCACCCCAATATTGCTACAACTCATAAAGGAATTCAGCAAAGTGTCAGGATACAAAATCAAGAAGTCAGTTGCAAAATGCACAGAAGTCAGTTGCATTTCTATACACTAACAATGAGACTGAAAAAAGAGAAATTCGGGAATCAGTTCCATTTACTATTGTGCCACAAACCATAGGATACCTAGGAATAAACTTTACCAAAGAGATAAAGGATCTGTACTCTGAAAACTATAGGACATTCATGAAATAAATTGAGGAAGACACAAAGAAATAGAAAAAGGTATCATGGATTGGAAGGACAAATATTGTTAAACAGTCTATGCTTCCCAGAGTAATCTATACATTCAATGCAATCCCTATCAAAATACCAACAATATTTTTCACAGAGCTGGAACAAAATTTGTATGGACTAGAAAAGACCCTGAATAGCCAAAGAAAAGTTGAAAAAGAAAACTAAAGCTGGTGGCATCACAATTCTGGATTTCAAACTCTATTACAAAGCTATAATAATCAAGATAGTATGGTGCTGGCACAAAAACAGACACAAAGATAAATGGAACAGAATAGAGAACCCAGAAATGGACCCTCAACTCTGTGGTCAACTAATCTTCCACAAAGCAGGAAAGAATAACTAGTGGAAAGAAGACAGTCTCTTTAACGAATGGTGTTGGGAAAATTGGACAGGCACATGCAGAAAAATGAATCTGGACCACTTTTTTTACACCATACACAAAAATAAATTCAAAATGAATGAAAGACCTAAATGTGAGACAGGAATCCATCCATATCCTAGGGGAGAACACAGGCAGAAACCTTTTTGGATTCAACCACAGCAATTTCTTGCAAGACACATTTCCATAGACAAGGGAAACAAAAGCAAAAATGAACTCGGGACGTCATCAGTATAAAAATCTTTTGCTCAGCAATGGAAACAATCAACAAAACTAAAATCCAACTTACAGAATGAGAGAAGATATTTGCAAATATCATATCAGATAAGGAGCTAGTATCCAAAATCTATACACAACTTATCAATCTCAAGAGCCAAAAATCAAAAAAATCCAGTGAAGAAATGGGCAGAAGATATGGACAGACATTTCTCAAAAGAAGATATACAAATGGCTGACAGAATGAAATATGTTCAACACCACTTGATATCAGGGAAATACAAATCAAAACTACAATGAGATACCACTTCACATGTGTCAGAAAGTCTAAAATTAACTTGGGAAACAACAGATGTTGGCAAGAATGTGGAGAAAGGGGAACCATCTTAAACTGTTGGTGGAATGCAAATGGTGCAGCCACTCTGGAAAACAGTATGGAAGTTCCTCAAAAAGTTAAATATAGAGCTACCCTATGACCCAGCAAAGCAAATAGGTATTTATTCAAAGGATACAAAAATACTGATTAAAAGGGGCACTTGCATCCCAATGTTTATAGCAGCAATATCCACAATAACCAAAATATGGAAAGAACCCAGATGTCCATTGACAGATGACTAGATAAAGAAGATGTGATATATCTAATGGAATATTACTCAGCCATCAAAAATAATGAAATCTTACCATTTGCAATGATGTGGATAGAACTAGAGAGTATTATGCTAAGTGAAATAAGTCAGTCAGAAAAAGGCAAATACCATATGATTTCACTCACATGTGGAATTTGAGAAACAAAGCACATGAACATATGAAATAAGATAAAAGTAGAGAAGGAGACAAACTGTAAGAGATTCTTTTTTTTTAATTTATTTTTTATTGGTGTACAATTTACTAACATACAGAATAACCCCCAGTGCCCGTCACCCATTCACTCCCACCCCCCGCCCTCCTCCCCTTCTACCACCCCTAGTTCGTTTCCCAGTGTAAGAGATTCTTAACCATAGAGAACAAACTAAACTTGCTGGAGGGGAGGCCAGTTGGGGGATGGGGTAACTGGATGATGGGCATTAAGGAGGGCACTTGCTATAATGAGCACTGGGTGTTATATGCAACTGATGAATGACTAAATTCTACCCTTGAAACTAATAATACACAACATATTAACTAAATTGAATTTAAACATATTTTTTAAATAAAGAAATATACTGGAAAATTATTCAGAATTAGCCAAGCTGAGATGGCATTATGGAGAATCATTTTTAACAGATGCTACTTGATATTACAGCAAAATACATGTTATGCATTGATTAAACAAGCAATCCTAGTTCCTTCTAGTTCCTCCTTTTTCTCCTCTCCCCTCTATTTACAACCTTCTAGTTCCTCCTTTTCCTCCTCTCCCCTCTATTTACAACCACTCTTTGGTAACTTCATCCAGTCTTATGACTTCAAATACCATCTATATTATACCAATTCCACATTCCTATTTCCAGGCAACAATTCCCTTGAAAAATCCAGATTCATATATCCAACTACATCCATGACATTTCCATGTAGAGTTCATTCATCACTGAACCCTTAATATACTCCAGCACCCACCACCCTTGCCAACCCTATTCCTGCACAATCTCTCTCATCTTGGTAAATGCATTCTTCAAGTTGCTTAGGCTCCAAACCCTGGAGTCACTCTTGACTCCTCTCCTCTCTCAATCCCCACTTCCAAGGGCAGGTCCTGTTGACTCTATATTCATAACAAATCCATAATCTGACCACTTCTCACTAACGAAATTATCCTCTGCCAGGATTTCCTCTGTGACCTCCTGACCAGCCACCTGTTCCCACTCCTGGCTCCCTCTAGGCCAGAGTAACTCATTAAATATATCTACAGGATCATGGAATTCCTCCGTTCAAAAGCCTCCATGATGTCTCATCTCATTCAGAGCAGAATACCCAAAGTCCTTACCATGATGCCCACTGATCTCACTGACCTGTCTCCTTCTATCCCTTACTCACTGGGTAAGTTCAAGCCACCCCTGATCTCTTTCTTATTCCTTGGATTCTTCAAGCACACTCTAGTGTCAGGGTCTTTTTCCTGCCATTCCTTTTGCCATAAAGATTCCTCCAGATATCCCATTGTTCACTCTTGACCTCTTTCAGGTCTTTCCTTAGATCTCCCTGACTATAGTATTTAAAAATAACAGTCCACTCACTGCCATGACTCTTACCCACTTACCAGACTTTCATCATCTTACATTTTATATATTTGTGGAGAGAATATAAATCCATGAGATTAGGGACTTCATTATATTCACTACTGAATATGCTAAATTCTATCATATAGTTTCAAGTGATGCAGAAGTACCCTCAGTCCCAAGAACAGTACCTGGCACATTGTGGGTCCTCAATAAATATTTGTATAAATAAATTAATAAAGAATGAATATATGATTTAGGTTGGTGAAAAAGAAGGTTAAGATTTGAAGGGAGAGTTTCACCCCAAGCAAAAGTCACAGGATAGGATTGAGAGTGATATAGGGTACAGATGGGAAAGACAAGTCTAGAATATGGTAGAAAGTTTATTTAATGCACAGTTGGAATAGGTTAGATTTAAAATAAAGTTCTAATGAGATATATTCAAGTAAACACTGCCTAGATTACCAGAGAAGATTATTGCAAGATATACATCTTAAACAGAAAGAATGTATGATATACATGATTACACATGAAAAGAGAAAAACTAGCAGAATATTAATAAAAGTTACCTCTGGGGGCACCTGGGTTGCTCACTCAGCTAAGTGTCCCACTCTTGGTTTCCACTCAGATCATGATCTCAGGGTCTTGAGATCAAGCCTCAGGGTCAAACCCCACATGGGGCTCCATGCTCAGCGTGAAGTCTGCTTGTCTCTGTCCCTTCCCCTCTGCCCCTCTCCCTCTATTCCCTTTGCACATATGAGACATGCACCCTCTCTCTTCTCTCTTTCTAAAATAAATAAAATCTTTAAAAACAGAGTTACCATTGGTAGGTAGACTTATGGGTGTTTTTAGTTATCTTCCTTTGCTTTTCAATGTTCTTCAAATTTCCTTAATAAGCATGAACAAATTTTATAGCTAGAATAAAATTTTCTAAAGTTGCTTTTGTTTTCTAAAGATAAAAGATAAAGTTCTCTGGAAAATCATTATTCTCTGTATGAAATATGACCATTTAACGAATGCCACATATATTTATTAAGAAGCAAAGATGGAAGAATTATGGGAGAAAAAAGATTTCAGGATTCTCCAAGAAGTGACATTTTAACTAAACCTGAATGATAATATGGGCCAGCCATCAAAGGTTGAAGAATTTTCCGAATTTTCCAGGCAGAAGGAGTAACAAGTGCAAGGCTTCAAGGTAGAATAAACTTGAAATGTCTGATGCTCAGTGAGCTTACAGGATCTGATTTACATTCTCATTCTATGTGAAAAATGAGAGGGATGTAGGTGGGCAGGTATGAAAGGCAAAAGTAGAAGTATTGAATGCAGCTTAAAAGACATTCTGTAAACCTAAAATGATGACTTGGTCTGGGTTAAGAACAGTAGGGATAGAGAAAAGTGGAGAGAGTTGGGATATATGCTAAAGGCATAGCTAACTAGACTTGTTAATGGATTAGTTGCAGGAGGTAAAGAAAAAACAGAAATGAAAGAAATTACTGCCAAGTCATATGGAATCTATCCTAAGCAACTAACAGTCTCTGGAGGCATATGGAGTAGTGTACAGATTAGAGCATGACATTGAAGCTTCCACATTATTCCTCCAAAGACAGCTACACCCTAGAGAGAGAAGTGTCAGTTACTCACTGCTATCAAGTGTCCAAGTGCTAAAGTCCTGTGGGGAGGTACAGTGAAACATAATGTAAAAAGAAACAGAAGGGATGATCTTTTTCTCTTGAGGTTTATAAATTTATAGGTGAGGCATAAGAAGAACAAGGATATATATAAATATGACTTTTTCAGGGGTCCCTGGGTAGCTCAGTGGTTTAGCACCTGCCTTCGGCCCAGGGCGTGATCCTGGAGTCCCGGGATCGAGTTCCACTTCGGGCTCCCAGCATGGAGCCTGCTTCTCCCTCTGCCTGTGTCTCCGCCTCCCTCCCTCTCTCTCTCTCTCTCTCATTAATAAATAAATAAAATCTTTAAAAAATAAATAAATAAATATGAGTTTTTCACATGCTTAAGCATTGACATGAACACACTCTAACTGACCAGAGTTGCTGTGCTTGTGGCAATTTCATCAAGAATGATGACTCTAAAAGTTAAATATATGATTTCACTCATATGTGAAATTTAAGAAACAAAACATATGAACATAGGGAAAGAGAGGGAAAGATAAAATAAGACAAAATCAGAGAGAGAGAGACAGCCCATAAGAGACTCTTAACTTTACGAAACAAACAGAGTTGCTGGAGGGGAGCAGGGTGAGGGGATGGGGTAACTGGGTGAGGGGCATTAAGGAGAGCACTTAGTGGTATTGAGCACTGGGTGTTATATAAGATTGATGAATCACTTACCTCTACCTCAGAAACTACTAATACACGATGTTAATTAATTGATTTTAAATTTAAAAAAGAATTATGGCTCTAATAAATTACACTAAAAAATCCAATTGTGGTTTATAAGATCAGGAAATGAGCACAGTTAAAAATATTAATACATAAATGGAAGTCAGCTTCACATGCCCATCTTTAGCTTTCATATTTATATGATGGCATGTCACTGTGAATAACAGAATCATTAGTCTATTTTAATCTACAGCTGGATTCTACATCCAGCACCAAGAAGAGGCCATCTGAATGATGGGCTACACTTTCACTTGTCACACAACTGTTTTGATTTCTTAGTATATACAAAACAGAGGCCAATATGAGAAACTTGCCTCTAAGAAAGCTACTGGGGACAAATTTGCTATCAAATGAACTAAATGTAGAATTAGAAGAACTTTTAATAATTAGGTGTCACCTGGAGCTTGTCATATGAAAACATAAACTCAGAATAGAGCAAATGAAAAAAAAACCTAGGTGATTATGGTATTCTTTCTAAATTAAGAACCATTTGATACTGATAACTCATTCAATTCTGGGAAATTTCTTATGCCCATAATAAAACCAGAGAATGAAAATAATCATCAGATCCAGCAGATTTTTTTCTCCTGCATAATTTATACCTATTGAATATCAAAGCTTCGACAAATGACTAATCAGTTAATAACTTTTCTTTTTCTCCCTTGTGATTAAACTATGATTGCTAATTTTATTTTTCATGTTTTCATTAACTATTAGGAAGAATAAGAATTTGTCAGCTTGTTCAATTGCTTAAGAACCTATAGGCCAATGTACTAATATTATCAGGAAGATTTCCTTCCTGGAAAATTAGTGTCATATAGCCTTTGAGGTCTGTAAAATCTAGGTATTCCATTCTGTTATGTGGGAGCTGTTAACAAAGGAATTGATTCAGGGCAGTGGTTAAGAGCATAGGAGTTGGAGTCAGATGTTGAGTTTTATTTGTTTCAAGTTTTTATTTAAATTCTACTTAGTTAACATAGAGTGTAATATTGGTTTCAGGAGTAGAATTTAGTGATTCATCACTTACATACAACACCCAGTGCTCATCGCAAGTGCCTTTCTTCATACCCATCACACATTTAGTCCATCCCTCCACATCCCTCCACATTCCTCCAGCAACCCTATTTGTTTTCCACAGTTGATAATCTATTATGGTTTGCCTCCCTCTCTCTTTTTTTCTTCCTTTCCCCATGTTCATTTGTTTTGTTTCTTAAATTCCATATATGAGTGGGATCATCTGGTATTTGTCTTTCTCTGATTGAATCATTTCACTTCACATAATACCCTCTAGCTCCGTCCACATCACTAACTGCAAATGGGGCTAAGGCCCAACCTTGTGTCCCTTCGTAGGGCAGTGATTCCTGCAGTAGCTGCCATGTTATTCTGAGGGTCTAATCTTCTGCCTCTACTGGCCCTTGGGCACCCAGGGTCCAATTCTTTTGTTTGATGCTTAAATGTTTGTTACTACAGAAAATAAAACTTGCCTTTGCTTTAAAAAAATTAATTTGAGATTTTCAAATCTCAAATCTTCCACTCTGTTCTCTATTTCAAAAGAGTCCCATTTTGTGTTAAGTTTCTGGATGTTTCTTATAATTCCATAATGGAAGTAAAATATTAGATGAAGGACTTTTCTTTCCAGCCTAATTTATAAAAATAATCTCCACTCTCCATCTTCTGAAAAAATTTCTTAGGGTGAAGTATGTTAGTTTGCGTAAAACTAGATAAAACTATTTCCTTAAGTATTTGAGTCTCTGATGTATGTATTGGTTATGAGAAAGATTAAAAGATTCTCTGACAAATTGTACAGTATTGATATCAGTCATCATAAATTATAATCTTTGAAAAATTAATCTTGTTGGGAAAAGACTGGGAACTACATCCTGAGAGCCTGAAGTTCTAATAGGCTTTTTAAAGTATTCAAAACTCTGATTAATGAATTTTCCTTAACTCTTGTTGCCTTAGTTTTATAAAGATCTATAGAAATTAATTTTCTATAATGCTCCAAAATCTATTGTTTCAATCCCAACACAACTCATCAAAGGAGGGGGCAAGTGAATGTTTACAGATTTCCTGTCATGTATCAGGCACCTGACTCAGGGCTTTCACAAATATTATTACACTTAATCCTAACAGCTCATTTATAGAGGAGGAAACTAAAGTTCAAAGGCATTAATCTGCTTGCTGAAGGTCATCCAAGTGTTTAAATGGGGAAGATAGTGTTTTTCAGATTCCAAAGCCCACACTTGAAATAATGAAGTCCTAACCATTGTGCAAGTTCAATTCACCAATCACCATTCAAAATAAATACGTCAGTGTCAGGCCTTGAAAATATTTAAAAATAAAGATGGTACAATATTCTTCAGGAAAATGGAAAGACTAAAATATGCATGATTTGGGGGTGGCTTATTAAGAGCTATAACTTATAAATCAGAAGAGTTAAAACCCAAAGTGAAGAAAATATCTAACTTAGCTAATGATGACTTATTTTTAATTGAGGTACTGAGAGTGGAGAGGGAGAAAATGTTGGTGATAATGTTTTTATTTTTATATTTTTAACTTTTTGTAGCTTGCTTTGTTTTAGGTTATGATATAAGCTTTATGAAATCTGCTTTAGGGACAAAGATTTAATCCTAACAAACTACAAAAATAAATGTGTTTTCAGCTTCTATTTTACTTCCATCTGCTCTGTCTAAAAGCATTGGTGTCACACTGGGAAGGTGAAACTAATATTGTTAAGAGGGAATTGAAGCCAGAGATAGATAAAGAGGTTGTAATTGGGGACTTAGTCCTTAAATGAATTTCCACCTGGAAGAAAATAAGTGCAGGGATTGCAGAGAGAACTGCTGTTAGTCATCTTTGAAGAATTAGAGAGAAGAAAATCGGAATTGTAATCCCCATCCTCACAAAATAAGAGAATAAAGTGGATTCTATAAGCTCTAAATATCCAAGGAGAAGTGGAAGGCTTAATGCAATCTATTGGTGGTGTTAATGGATGTGTGGCTGGCTGGGAGGTGACAGAAGAAATCAAACCCTTTCCTTTGCCCCCAGGAAACTTCACCTTTTTGCTTCTTGAACAAAAAGCAAGGATTTGGAGCAAAGATTCATAAAATGAGCACCCGAAACTCTCTGGGAATTGAATGATTACAAGTGTTCAGTCTCAATCCTTCATCTACAAGTAAAGTACACAGTAGATGAACTACTTGGAAAATCAGGTTTTTATTCACATGTATATGCCTTCCTGCCAGTATCCATGCTTTGGATACTGAGAATAAAGGTTAGACACCCTCAGTACAAAAATTGGCCAGCATGCTGCATGGGAATATAACTGAAAGTACATTACAAGGCCATTTGAAGTAAAATACCCCTGAAAGAGAAATTTCAGAAAGAATACATGGGTGTGAATGAAATTAACAGGAAGATATTATTGTCAGGCTACATGGTTTTTGGGTTTACCCCTCCAACAAGAGGTCCCAAGTTCCATGTATCATTTGTGGCAGTGGGTTGGGTTCAAGACATTTACAATGTGTGAGATGAATTCTATTGTGTTTCTGCTTAATGCTGGAGAACTGTCAATCCCGTTTCAAGGGAACATTGGCACACGGAGTCTGACTCATGCTAAGAGTTGAAAATTATAACCTTTCAGCAGCACATTAGTCTTCATTTCCCAATTTATTTGTAGCATTTTTAGACTGCAAGGCATTTTTACAGCATACATATATTACTGCAGTTACATAAAAGTCACATTTCATTCTAAAGCAAAGATGGATGATAGATAGGCTGTCATTCTCCATTCCCCTAGAGAAAACAGATTGTGGAGTATGAACTTAACAGTATAATTTGAGATAGCAATTGAAGTGAGATAAAGAGTAGTTTAGGGAGTATCTGAATACTAAATGGGAATCAAGAGGCACAGTTGTATTCCTAAAATTCAGTGTAACCTTGAACATGTTAATTTTTTTTTTATTATTCAGCTTCCTTTTTGATGAAGTTAGAATGATATTCAAATTGTATCTATCTCATGGGGGTGTTCTGATGCTGCAAAAGATGAGACAGAAGACAAGGGAGTCAGCAAAGATGCTCAAGATCTCTGCCTGTTTCCTTCTCTTTAACTCTCCCATTAGAATAGCAATTCTCTCTTCAGTGTTCCTATGGCTCTTACTCCATGACTTGTATTATAGCATTTTCTCAATGATTGTGTGTGTTGCTTGGATAATGATTTTCACCAATGAGCTTTGTTTTTTTAATTTAAAGGGGAAAAATCAGCCACAGTCAGCTGATTAAAAAGTTGTAGGGAAAAATAAACCCTGCATTTAGCTGATGTAGAAATCCACTGAACTCTCCCATACCAGTTGGTAATACTATAACCAAATTGTTTCAAACTAGTGGGTTTGTCAACAATGTGGTTCCTGAACCCTGCCCTGTGATTCCTTGGTTCTTGCCACTTCTGTGCATATCTGCCCAATTCCCATTGCTAGTACCTGCAGCTCATTCTAAGGACTTTTTTCTGAGCCAGAAACCCATTCTGTTCCTGCTGGGCTGATTAGGAACACCAGGGAATTGATGCTCCCAGGATGGTCTTCAACCAATGACTGACAAGAACTGATGAACAACCACTCCAGCTCTGGCCAGAATCAGCTCTCACATCCAGAGCCAATCAACTGAAGCCACTGAAGGCTTTTCCCTGTGGCACCAGAGCAAGCACATATAGCAGAGTTCCCCTAATGCTACTCCAAAAGAATCACTGGCCATTTACCCATGTAGTTGCACACTGAAGAGAAGGGAATGACCACACCATTTGAGGACTATTTGGTGCGGAGTCTGAGCAAATCACTGCACAACACCTATGAGAGTGACGGGAGTGAAGACTGAGTGGCAAATGGAGAGCTGGCCCAAATCTGTCCCCTCAGGGGACATTTTCTCAGTCCCTAGATGCATAATTAAGATGATATTCTTACCCCCAGATAGAATACCTACATTAGTTTATGTCTGGGGCATAAGAATGTGGATGGCGCCTTGGTGAGCAAAAGGTTCTACCCAAGAATATGGTAGGGGTCCTACTAAAAGCTCTCATTTTGGACCAGTAAAGAAAGGAATTGTTACATTGCCAGAAATCATTGTCTCTGATCATTCCAAGGAAATAAATATGTAGCTATAGAGTGAGGCAAGGGGGTAAGGCTTGGGTAACCCAGAGAATTCACTGGAGCCCCTCTTATTGATGTTTGCATGCCTTCCTGTAACTGTACATGAGCCATAGTAACAACTACAGCATCGCTAAAATGTTAACCAGGGGCCCAGGCCCCTTGGAGATGAAAGTGTGGCTTATCCCATAGAGTTAGCAGCCTCCACACACCAAAGTCTCACCTGAGAGTGGGGGGATCTAGAATGGATGGAGGAGAGAAGAGATGATAAAAATCAATGATATCCTTGAAACCCGTCGCAGCAGTGGGGGCTGTAGCTTGTCTGCTAAGCCCTTGTGACTGGCCCCAAACTTGAAGAAATAGTATGAGATAAAGTGAACATGGGGCACAAGTGGAAGTCTGAGGGGCTAGGAACAGATTGCAGCAGAAACCCTGAGAGCTTTGCCTCTATCCCTCCACACTTCATCTTTTCTTTACTCAATTTCCAACAGCCAGCACCTTTAATTATTTGCCAAGGTCTTTCTTTGTCCTGGAGCTGACGGGATATGCCAAGGAATCAATCCACTCCACCTTGCAGCAGCCATCCACCAATGGCAAAGTGAACTGGTAGAGGAATATCCTGATCCCTGCCCCCTCCAGTGAGATAACTATGAGTCATGTCTTCTACACTGTCTCCCAGACTTCTCAGAGGGATTAAACTCCTGTTGTTATAGAGATAGCTTGTTATTAGCACATCCTTTTGTAGCACATCCTTTTATGGTTGCCTTTTCTTCCTGTTTCTTTTTTTTTTTTTCTTCCTGTTTCATTTGCCTACTCTTCTAGTGACTTCTTTGACCCTATTTCAAATAAACTTGCATCCTTGCCTCAAATTTGAAGGAACACAACTTACCAGAAATGTGTTTTCTGCTTTACAATTGCAAAAGAAGGGGTATATATTATATAATAATTCTCCTGTAAATAAGCAAAGATATGTTCCTCTCCCAGGATAAACCCACTGTTTTTATCCCCTGTTAGGGGATTTTAAAAAGCCAGTACTTTTTCCCTTAAAACTTCATGTTTTCCTATGGATCTTCATGAGGGGACAGGAGTAACTATTGAACTTTGAAATTCTTCACTCTAGGTGGAAATAATCTGAGAGTGAATGCATTTAGAAATGAAAAGGTTATAATCTTAATAGGTAACAGTACATCAGATCTTCTGTAAAGTGCTTTGCATACATTATTTCACTTTATTTTCACAGCAACTTTACGGAATACTTAGGATTGTTATCCCCACCTTACTGGTGAGAAGATGGAACAGTGTGCTCCTATATCAGAATATTCACTTTTGGCCATGGCTGCCACGGATTTTCATGCATACGCTTTCCAATCCACTATAGAAACTCCCTTCAATAAAATAAAACAGACTTTGTACATCTACTGTGCTTGGAGCCTGGAGTACACGCCAACTAGGGCAATCCCCCAAATCAGAACCAGTAAAAAGCCTGAGAAAGATTATCAATTGTGAGAACAAGGAGGAAAATGTTTTAATAAAGGCAGTTTGTACTTACCAGGACTTTGGTTATTGCCTATACTGCTAAACTGTGCAGCATCAGTGAAGCAAACTGTTCACCCAACATGAGTACATTGCTCCTGGCATGAAAACATAGGGAATTCACAGCAGTGTTCCACTCAAGAAAGTTTTCTTTTTAGCTACAAATATGCACACTTTGGAAAAATAGAAAGGGATAAACTTAAGGTGAGACACAAAAAATATGGTTTATTAGAGAAAAAAAATCTATTAAAAAATTTTAAGTGGACTTCATCAAAAACAAAAACAAAACAAACAAAAACCTCACTTTTGCTCTGTGAAAAGGATAAAAAGAAAAGTTACAGACTAGGATAAAATATTTTAAAACCACATATCCAGCACCTAGAATACATATAGGACACTCAAAACTCAAGAAAAAAATCATAAATAAACAATTAGCAAATAAGCAAAAGACATTAACAGACATTTCACTGTGGAGGCTATACAGATGGAAGGTAAACACCTGAAAATGCTCAATGTCAGCCACTCTGGAAATGCAAGTTAAAACCTCAATGAACTATCATTATACACTTATCAAAGTGACTAAAATAAAAAACAGTGATAGCACCAACTCCTAGCAAAAATATGGAGACACTGGATTGCTCATGCATTACTGGTGGGAATGTAAAATTGGTATAGCCTCTCTGGAAAAGAGTATGGCAGTTTCTTACAAAAATAATCATGCATTTACCATGTGATCCAGCAATTACTCTTAGTCATTTACCCCAGAGTAATGAAAACTTACACAAATGTCCACAGCAACTTTATTCATAATATCCAAAATTTGGAAGCAATCTTTCCACCAGTGAATAGTTAAACAAGCAGTGGTACATTCATATGATGGAATAATACTCAGCAATAAAACCCATCAAACTATGATACATGTTACAACCTGAATAGATCTCAAGGGAGTTATGCCATGTGAAAAAAAAATCTCAGAAGTTTACGTATGGGTCCATTTATATAGCATTCTTGAAATAACAAAATTGTAGAGATGAGTAACAGATTAGTGTTGGCCAGAAATTAAGAAGTGGACAGAGAGAGAAGCAGCTGTGGCTATAAAAGAGTAGCGTGAGGGTGCCTTGTGATGGAACTGTTCTATATCTTTAATGTGGTGGTAATCCTGCTATTCTACACATATGATAAAGTGTATGGAACAAAATAGCACACACACATGCGCACACACACACACATACACAAAGAGTACATATAAAACTGTTGAAATCTGAACATGGTCAATGGATTGTATCCATGTTAATTTCCTGGTTAAGATATGGTATTATAATTGTGCAAGATGTCACCATTTGGAGAAGTTGGGTAAGGATATATGAAAACTCTGTAATATTTCTTATAAGTACGTATGAATCTACAATTATCTCAAAATAAAAAGGTTTTAAATGCAATGAAACTGGATTATATAACATAGCAATTTTTATGTTTGTTTATATACTGATTAAAATGGAGTTTTACTTTTACAAAATAATGGATGGGGAGCTTATTTACATTTTTGATGCCAAGGTTGATCAGTTATTTCTTTTAAGTAAATAGAGAAAAGAGAACCAGCAATGAATTAAAGCATATGTGGATGATCGAAAGAACTCTTAGTTTTTCATACCTCATATGTCAACACAAGAGTGGTAGAAATTTGCTCTAGGTAGTTTCACCGTAAGTGTCTTTGCCAAAAGTATTTTGCTGCAAACATTTTCTCCACAAAACTAATTGGCCATAAGGCAATTTTACCATAAAAGATAAAATCACAAAAAATCAAAGGACATTAAAAACATAATGAAATAGGAAAAAATGAATAACAAAATTAAAAAGATTTTATTGCAAAATATCAAATATTTGAATATATTCAAAATGTATAATATAGACTCATGGGAATACTGCACAAATAGCTGATTTTATTCTGCAGATTGTACCTAAGCACTCACCTTCAAAGTCTTTCATTCACAGTATCATACTTCTTTTTTGGTTTTGGGGTGGGCGGTTTGATTGTTGATTCATCTCCTCCTTTGGTATTTCACTTTTTCTTTTTTTGCTAAATTTTTTTTCCTTCATAAAGAGAGGCATCCATTTCAGATACTAACATGCACATTTCTATCTGAGTTTTGTATTGTGTTATGAAAGCTGTTCTTGGCATATTGTCACATGTCTGTCAAAGCCATTCCTAAGTTAAATGGGAAATGGGGTTTAAGATTCTGTGCTACTGTATAGACCACTATGAGGGTTAAGACTTACACAATTTAAAAATTGAAATACTGCATCAGGGAGAAATGAAATCAAACTGTCAACCAGTTGGTACAACCAACAAACTGTCAACCACTTATCTCTTATGGCAAAATTGCCTTACAGCCAATTAGTTATGCCATAAAATGTTTGCAGCAAAGAGGCTTGTGGTTAAAATACCAGATACAGTGGAAATGCTCTTGACATGGGAATTAGGAACCCTACACTCTTTCAGAGCCTAAGGCAGTTTGACCTTTAGTAATAATACAACAAAATATAATTTCCTTTAAAACATCAGTATTTGGAATGTCCCTCCTTGCCAAATACTTACTGATACTAAAGTATCTTAAAGCAGGCAAGAACAATTTTTCTCATATTTCTCCTAGTTAACTTATATATTATGATCCAACCTTTTTTTTTAACAAATGCGTGGAGGACCTCAATCATATTCATAAAATTTTAGACATCTGTTCAAATAGCAAAATGTCCCCAAGCTAGAACCTCAGAACTTCTCTGGTTTCATAGCAGATCTCATTCCTTATATATGCTACTGCCAACCTAGTAGAGCAGACTCTTCCCAATAACTCATATCCTCCTCAGTCAAAGTAAAACTTGAATTCATTCCAAATAACTGTGTCATTATAAGGACACTTATTAGCTGTATGCATTGATATAACTACCTCTCAGCAAGAGCATAGTGTGATGAAAATAGCCAAGGAAGCACATACTGACATGGTTTCAGTTTGTTTTTGTCTTTGGCTTATATCTGGACAAACAAGTTATGAGCTTTAAAAATGCCAATCTGTGACTTTATCTTGCGATTAATGTTGCTGTGTCCACATTCTTTTTTTTTTTTGAGGTTTTAATTTAAATTCCAGTTAGTACACAGTGTAATATTAGTTTCAAGTGTGCAATATAGTGACTCAAGGCTTCCAACCTGGTGTTCGTCACACCAAGTGCATTCCTTAATCCCCGTCACCTATTTCACCCATCCCCTCATCCACTTCCCCTCTGGTAACCATCAGTTTATTCTCTATAGTTAAGAGTTTGTTTTGGGGATCCCTGGGTGGCACAGCAGTTTAGCACCTGCCTTTGGCCCAGGGCGCAATCCTGGAGGCCCGGGATCGAGTCCCACCTCGGGCTCCCGGTGCATGGAGCCTGCTTCTCCCTCTGCCTATGTCTGCCTCTCTCTCTCTCTCTCTGTGACTATCATAAAAAAAAAAAAAAAAAAGAGTTTGTTTCTTGGTTTGCTTCTCTCTTTTTTTTCCCCTTTGCTCATTTGTTTTGTTTCTTAAATTCCACATGTAAGTGAAATCATATGGTATTTGTTTTACTCTGACTGACTTTTTCACTTAGTTTAATACACTCTAGCTCTATCCATGTTGTTGCAACTGGCAAGATTTCATTCTTTTTATGGCTAAATGATATTCCATGGTATATATAGAGATAGATAGATAGATAGATAGATAGATAGATAGATACTTATACCACATCTTCTTTATCCATTCATCAATTGATGGATACTTGGGCTGTTGCCATAATTTGGCTATTTTAAGTAATGCTGCAATAAACATTAGGGTGCCTCTATCCCTTTGAATCAGTATTTTCATATACTTGGGGTAAATACCTAGTAGTGCAATTGCTGGATCATAGGGTAGCTCTATTTTTAACTTTTGAGGAACCTCTATGCTGTTTTTCACAGTAGCTATACCAGTTTGCATTTCCACCAACAGTGCAAGAGGGTTCCCCATTCTCCATATCCTCACCAACATTTGTTGTTTCCCATCTTGTTAATTTTAGCCATTTTGACTGGTATAAGGTGGTATTTCATTGTAGTTTTGATTTGTGTTTCCCAGACAATGAGTGATGTTGGACATCTTTTCATGTGTCTGTTGGCCATTTGTGTGTCTTCTTTGGAAAAATGTCTATTCATGTCTTCTGCCCATTTTTAATTGGTTATTTATTTTTGGGGTGTTGATTCATTTTATATATTTTGGATACTTTGTAAAATATGTCATTTGCAGTATCTTCTCCCATTCTATAGGTGGCCTTTTAGTTTTGTTGATTGTTTCCTTCACGGATACAGAAGCTTTTTTATTTTGATGTAGTTCCAATAGTTTATTTTTGCTTTTGTGTTCCTTGCCTCGGGAGACCTATCTAGAAAAAAAGTTGCTACAGAGATGTCAGAGAAAATACTGCATGTGCTTTCTTCAAGGACTTTTACGGTTTCCGGTGCTGTGTTCATGTTCCAATACATATGTGACTGACACTATTTTCTCTCTTGAATGTTGAATCAACTTGTTGCAATGTCAGGGAAATACATTGCAATGTGGAGACCCCTATCTCCAATACATCTTGTTTGTTATTTTAAATCAGGTAATTTTTAAAAAGATTTTATTTATTTATTTGAGAGAGAGAAAGAGAGAGAGGGAGGGAGAGTGCACGCAAGCAGGGGGAGCAGCAGAGGGAGAGGGAGAAGCAGGTTCCCTGTTGAGCAGGGAACCCAACATGGGGATCAATCCCAGGACCCCGGAATCACAACCTGAGCTGAAGGTAGACACTTAACCCACTGAGCTACCCAGGCAGCCCCAAGTCAAGTAGGTTTAAAAGAACTTTGGAAAAACATATGGCCATCTCTAGCAAATATAGACAATAAAAAGGGAATCTAGTAGAACTCTCTTTGGATTATTGCTCCAAGAGAATATTTGTATTAAAATAATTTGTGGAAAATGTTCTTTAAGGGGTGGCAGGCTTTGAACTTGGGCAAATACCATTTGAAATTTATGAGTAAGAGGTGGTAGTTACGAAGTGATCATTAAATTCCGAAGATCAAAACCAGATTGAAAATTATATAGAATTGTATAAATAGACAACATTTTAAAGCTATCATCATAAAGGAAATCAAACTTTTAAGTCACAATATGGGGTCTGAAGGGTCCGAAACACAGTAATAACAACAAATTTTTTTTTTTGGTGCATTGGCCAAGAATGGGTCTAAAATTTTGAAGGAGCCAATACAAAGAAAAAGCAAATAAATAACTACCCAGATGTTTCCATGCCACCAAGCCCCCAGGTAATTCAAACCTGTTTGAGATTATTACTTCCTCAATACAGGCTTCTTGGGGTTCTCAGCACCGAGACTTTATGGGGGTAAAAGACAGACATAGTCATGTTACTAGAGGAGACATTTATGTGTATAGACATTTCTGGTCATTCTTGTCTAATCTTCTCATCACTGAAACTGAAATCATCATTCCTCACCCCTCTCCATGTCAAAAATAATAGCTCGGAAATAAATAATAACAGGAGATTGGGTGAAGAAGTAAAGAAATAATTGCCTGACTTTATTTCTTTTTTAAAAATTTAAGTATAGTTGACATACAACGTTACATTACTTTCAGGCGTGTAAATAGTGATTCAAACTCTCTATGCTATGCTATGCTCAACACAAGTGTACCTACTGTCTGTCACCATATGCTATTGCAATACCATTGACTCTATTCCCTATGCTATGTCTTTTATTCCCATGACTTATTCATTCCGTATCATTCCATATCATTCCAAGTCTCTCCCACTCCCCTTCACCTACTTTGCCCGAGACCTCTCTTCCTTCCAGCAACCATCAGCTTGTTCTCTCTAGTTATAAATCTGATTCTGCTTTTTGACCATATATTTATTCACTTGGGTTTTTTTTTTTTTTTACATTCCATATAAGAGTGATATCATGTGGTATTTGTCTTTCTCAGTCTGGCTTCTTTCACTTAGCATAATACCCTCTAGATCCAAACATGTTGTTGCAAATGACAAAAATCTCATTCTTTTTATGGGTGTGTAATAGTCCATTGTAAATATACCACATCTTCCTTATCCATCCATCGATGGACACTGGGAGGCTTCCACGTCTTGCCTATTGTAAATAATGCTGCAATAAACATAGGTGCATATATCTTTTCAAATTAGTGTTTTCATTTGCTTTGGGTAATTACCTAGTAGTGCAATTATTAGATCATATAGTATTTCTATTTTTAAGGTTTTGAGGAACCTCCATACTGTTTTCTACAGTGGCTACACCAAGTTATGTTCCCACCTACAGTGCACAATGGTTCCTTTTTCTCCAAACCCTCACCAACACTTGTTATTTCCTGTCTATTTTGCTTTAGCCATTTTGACAGGTGAAAGGTGATATTTTATAATGGTTTTGATATGCATTTCCCTGATTATTAGTGATGTTCAGCATATTTTCATGTGGTGTTGGCTACTTGCACATCTTCTCCAGAAAAATGTCTATTCAGGTGCTCTGCCCATTTTTAGATTTTTTTTTTTTTTGGAATTGAATTGTATAAGTTCTTTATATATTTTGGATGTCCTGGCTTTGTTTCTTTTCCTGAAGGCCCCACAGTTGGAACTGTGCAGAAATGTCAACAGCTAAGCACAATTACACACACATCAGTGCCCAGATTCATGGTGCTGTCTATAGTATATTTCCCTTTTGCAATCCTTTAGATTTTGGCAAAGCCTTTCTCTTACCGTCCCAGCTGTGTTTCACAGGAACTGTGAGAGAAAAGGGAATAGTCAATTTTCTTTCTTTCTTTCTTTCTTTCTTTCTTTCTTTCTTTCTTTCTTTCTCTTTCTTTCCTTTTTTTTTTTTTTTTTTTGGAAGGGTCAATTTTCAATGGTGGCCTGGAATTCCAAAAAAAGGTTGGAGAATAGAGATGGCAGTGGGAATTGGACATGATCCCAAGAGGGAAATAAACCTTTGGGAAGAGTTGGGGTCATGTGCTCCTGCCACCTCACCCCACTTAAAATACTTATTATCTAATCTTTATAGAAATATTTTGGGGTGCCCGGCTGACTCAGTCACTAGAGCGTACAACTCTTGATCTTGGGGTTGTGAGTTTGAGCCCCATGTTGGGTGTGGAGATTGCTTAAAAATAAAATCTTTAAAAATACATATTTTGCTGCCCCCAGTATAAATAATAAAAATAAGAAAAGAGAAAAGAACCCATTGTTTGTACTGAACTGCTTAAAACTCCTTTCATATATATAGCCCTATTGATCTATCAATATATTCTTTTTGGTTTTCCCACAATAACCCCGAAGGAGGAAAAAGCATGCTTTTTAAAAATGTCCAAATAAGAACAGGGCTTTAGTACAATATATGATAATAATCTATTTACTAAAATTTTCACATATTCCATTTGCTAGGAAGAGCAAATGCCAATCATGTTATTAATTTTTGACCTTCTCAGGCCGGGGGTAAAACTAACTGCTAATAATTTAACTAGCAATTCTTCCTCTGATGCGAGGGAAGTGGCAGTGAGAGCTGGAACTAGGACCTTCACACACTGGAGTTGCTAGTCATCTTGTCATCCCCAACCTTTGAGAAAAGACACATGCAGCAGCTGCTTCAGATGGAAATCATCCATGGAAAGAGTTACAGCCTCCTATCAAATATTTTCAATGTCTTGTGCATTGAGACTTCTTTTCTTGAGAAGGCTTAACATTTTCCTTCTTGGGGCACCTGGGTGGCTCAGTTGATTAAGCATCTGCCTTGAGCTCAGGTCATGATCCAGGGTCCTGAGATCAAGCCCCACATCGGGCTCCCTGCTCAGCAGGGGACCTGCTTCTCCCTCTCCCTCTGCCTGCTGTTCCCCCTGCCTGTTCTCTCTCTGTCAAATAAGTAAATACATTCTTAAAAAAAAAAAGAAAAAAGAATTTTTTCTTCTTTGAGCTTTTTCATATTTTTCAAACTTTCTAAGGTAAATATATATTACCTTTGTAAGCAGGAAAAAAAAACTACTTAAATATGAATTATACAAGAGCCCATTGTTTTCATGTGCACTATTTAGATTATGTATATGTCATCCCACAAGGCTACTTTTCTCAAGAAATAGCCATTAAGGGATACCTGGGTGGCTAAGTGGTTGAACATCTGCCTTCAGCTCAGGGCGTAATCCCTGGGTCCTGGGATGGAGTCTCACTTTGGGCTCCCCACAGGGAGCCTGCCTCTCCCTCCACCTATGTCTCTGCCTCTCTCTGTGTGTCTCTCATGAATAAATAAATAAAATCTTTAAAAAAAAAGAAATAGCCATTAAAATGTGACCATGTCAGGGTGCCTGGGGGCGCTCAGTGGGTTGGGCATCTGCGTTCAGCTCAGGTCATGATCCCAGGTCCTGGGATTGAGTCCTGCATCAGGCTCCCTGCTCAGTGAGGAACCTGCTTTTCCCTCTCCACTCTCCTCTCATTCTCTCTCTCTCTCTCTCATAAATAAATATATTTTTAAAAAGTGACTATGTCTCCATGCACAGTGTTCTATGGCCACCAAAGTATGTAGGATCTATTCCAGAGTAGTTGACCCACAACACATCTATAAGATCTAATACAAGATCTCCCAAATCTTGTTGGTTTTTTATTTTACTTTATTTTTAAGATTTTATTTATTCATTCATAGAGACACACACAGAGAGAGAGGCAGAGACACAGGCAGAGGGAGAAGCAGGCTCCATGCAGGGAGCCTGACGTGGGACTCGATCCCGGGTCTCCAGGATCACGCCCTGGGCTGCAGGCGGCACCAAACCGCTGCGCCACTGGGGCTGCCTGGTTTTCTAAAACATAGTTTAATTTTAGAGTAACTTTATATTACAAAAAAAAAATTGAGAAGATAATACAAAGTTCTCGTACACTCACCCCACATACAGGTTCCTCTACATTAGGATGGTTACAGTTGATGGTTACAATTGATAAACCAACAATGATATGTTTTAACTAAAGGTAAATTATTTCAATTTTTTTTTTTTTTTTTTTTTTTAGTTTCCATCTCACGTCTTTTTCCTATTCCAGGATCTCATCCAGGATGTCATATTATATTTAGTCATTATATCTTCTTAGGCTCCCTCTGGCTGTGACAGTGTCTCAGGCTTTCCTTGTTTTGATGACTGGGATAGTCTGGAGTACTAGTCTAGTATATTGTAGGTTGTCCCAATGGGATTTGTCTGATGCTTTTCTTATGATTCCACTAGGATTATGAAATCTTTTTGGAGGAGTATCACAGGGATAAAGTAGCATTTTTCATCACATTGTATCAAGAGTATATGCTATTAAAATGATATATATTGATGTTGACCTTGATCAGCTGGCTAAAGTAGAATTTGGCAGTTTTCTCCATTGTACAGTTAGTCTCTTGTCCTTCTCCCTTTACATTCGGAACTCTTTGGAAGAAAGTCACTGTGTACATCCCACAGTTAAGGAGTGGGGTGTTTTGCTTCACCTCACTGAGGGTGGGGTATCTACAGAGATTATTTGGAATCTTTCTGTATAAAACATTTGTCTCTTCTGCCCCATTTATTAATTCATTCAATCATTTATCCATTTAACCATTGGATATTTATCCCATATTTGAGGCTCTACGAGAATGCACTTTTCAGAGAGCTATAAAATAGTGTTCCAGAGGAACATAGGCCCTGCCTGTGCTGCTCAAACAATTGATGCTCTATATTGGAACAATCTATTTCCAGGTCCAGCTCTGTACCTCTCGGGATGGTTCTCTGCTATGGAAAATAAAAAGGATTAAAAGTGAAATGCTGAGCCCAGCCTTTCCCATTCCAGCCACACCTGACTTGTGGCTTCTGCCTGCAACATTCATTTAAAAAGTACTTGCAAAATGATTAATCAATGAAAGAGTGAAGCCCTACATCTTTTAAGAGGGCTGTTTGAGTGTCAGAGAATGGAGTAAAGGATATTTTCCCTAAGATGTACTGCATGCAGTCCAGATAGAAGCCTTGACTCTGCATAGCATTCCTTCTCTTTTATTTTCCCACATGTAGCCATTGGATTATTGCCTCTTCCAGCAAAGAGGGGGAAGGCACACTTTTGCTCCTGCGATTGAACTTTGATGTTGAACTAAGAGTTTCACATCTTTCATATGAAAATTCATATATGCACATTTGGATTTTTAGTTCATTACCAAAAGACTGGGGTCTCTTGAACTCAGGGGATGGCCTTCCCAGAGAAACAAAGCACTTCTCTAAGAGGGGGGTCAGGATTGTGGGCAGAAACAGCACATGCACCCCTAGTGCCCACATACAATAAAGGATAAGTAAATATGTGATGAATTAGTGAATTAATTAATTAATTAGGGGAAGGAAATTAGCAGACCCCACCTCCTTGGCCTCTAGTTGGCTATCTGTCCTTGAGAAATCACATCCTTGCTCTGGGTCTCAGTTTTTCTTGGGCAGGGATCAGGAAAGACTATTTGTTCCAACTATTAAAAAGCAAAAGCATTCGATATACTTTGTACGGGAAGTTCTTAGGCTTAAAATATGTTCCAGGAACCCTACTGAGAAAATGCCTTTGCTGGGTGGAAGTAGCCAGATTGATTACAATTGTGTGACAGTCACAAAAAATGTTTAAGGCAGCCACTTCCAGCAGCTTCAACAATTGCTCCTGAGATGAAAAGGGGGATGAGAATAAACAATACAACTACTCTTCATAGCTATTTCTCTAAATTAAGCTGGATTTCAGCAAAATTGAAAATTAAACAGTTTGTGCTTTTTCATTCTCTCTCCTCTATGTGTGTTAGGATTAATAATTTTTAAAAGTCTTTTTTTAAAAGATTTTATTTGTTTATTCACGAGAGACACAGGCAGAGGGAGAAGCAGGCTCCATGCAGGGAGCCCGACGTGGGACTCGATCCCGGGTCTCCAGAATCATGCCCTGGGCCGAAGGCAGGCGCCAAACCACTGAGCCACCCAGGATGACCCTTAAAAGTCTTTTAAAATAAACTGCTATTGCAGAAACAGGATATATGATAAATGCAAACAAGTAAAATCTATGATTTATTTTTTAATCATCAGTCTCTACATTATCTCTACTAATATCTAGACAATATTCAAATTTTCCCAACTGACCCCAAAATCTCCTTTAGCTTGTTTGTTCAAACTAATATCCAACCCAGGATGGTGATGAAATTGCATTTTTAATTTTTTCCCTTCAGTGTCTTTTAGCCTAGTTCACTGCCCTCCTCTGACTTATGAACTAGGTGGCCCCAAATATCCTGAAGAAGTTTCCACCTTCTGGATTTGGATTTGTTGCTCCCTGAGATCGAGCCCCACATTGGGTTCCCTACTCAACAGGGGTCTGCTTCGCTCTCTCCTCCCTGCTTGTGCTCTTTGTTGCTATTTCTGTCTCTCTCTCTCTCAAATAAATAAAATAAAATAAAAATAAAGACTTGGTGGATTCAAGTTGTATCACATTATAATATTGGAATGCTTAGCCTGACCCCTGGCTTAGAGTGATGATGGTCTCATATTATATTGTAGTAGAAAGTGTTCACCTTGCATCTGAGCACATAACTATGTGGTATTATCCTAGCAGTGTAGGGATGTTCAGTCATCCTTCAACCATCTGCCTAATGATCTTTAACATATTAATCATGACTACTTGTGTCAATACTTTCATTGTTGTTTCCAAAATAATATTTCCCTATTTCTTTCCTTCTTTGCACATTAAGTGTCCATTCCCCCTTTGCATATCACAACTGTTCCAGCCACAGTGGATTCTCAGGGTGCCTCATCAATGGTCCCTATTACCTCCCTGCCATGATGACCATACATGAAAGTACAAGTGTTCATATTTGTTTCATGCTATTTAGCATGGGAAAGGCTAACCCTGGTCACATCTTCATGAAAATGTGCCTGATGCTTCTCCATTTTATAACAACTACTTGAAATGACACCTATGTAAAGGAAGTTGGGGTGGACCATTTCCAAAGTGGGATCATGAAATAGATCTTGAAAATACGCACACTCTGAAGTGCTTTGCTTTTGCATAGGAAGCATTTAAAAGTTGGGGTTTTTTCCCTTATGAGGTTTATCCTCTTCCCCTCCCTCTTCCTCATCACTTACCATCAGGCTCCTCTATGAATTCCAGTAGGAAGAGGCCAATCCTATCCAAGCCAAGTTCACTTGCCCCCGTCAGTTGTCCTATCTTGCCCCCATGACCTCAGAATACATGACTGTTGGGATGATAGGTTCCTGAAATTCTTAAGCTTTGGATGCTGGAAAGGAACGAGCACAGTTTTATTGAGTTCATCTTGTGTACCAGGCACCCCACAAGGAACATAGCTTAAGCTGCTATAACAAATACCACAGCGTGGGTATCTTATAAACAATAAAAACTTATTTCACAATTCTAGAAGCTAGAAGCAAGCAGGGTGCCAACATGGTTAAGTTCTGGTGAAGACTCTCTTCCACGCCGCAGACTGCTGACTTCTCACTGTGCCCTCACATGGTGGAAGAAGCAGGAAGCTCTCTGGGACCTCTTCTGGGGCCTCTTCTGTATGGGCATGAATACCACTCACAAGGGCTTTGTCCTCATGACTTAATCACCTCCCAAAGCACCCTCCCCCCAATACCATCACATTGGGGATTAAGTTTCAACATATGAATTCTGAGGGAACAGAAACATTCTGTGTATAGCAGAACATAATTCTGAAATGCCAATTTACGACTAAAGAAACTGAGGATAGATGGGATGCCTGGCTGACTCAGCAGTTGAGCATCTGGCTTTGGCTTAGGGCGTGATCCCAGGTCTGGGGTTCGAGTCTCACATCAGGCTCCCTGCATGGAGCCTGCTTCTCTCTCTGCCTGTGTCTCTGCCTCTCTCTCTCTCTCTCTCTCTCATAAATCTTTAAAAAAAGAAAGAAAAGGAAGAAGAAAGAAGAAAGAAAGAAAGAAAGAAAGAAAGAAAGAAAGAAAGAAAGAAAGAAAGAAAGAAAAAGAAAGAAAGAAACTGAGGATAGAAATATTAAGATTCTTGCCCTGTGTTTCAGACATTTAGTTGCCTATCAGACCACACTGCCCTCACTTCATTGCTGCTGATAGTCTACCCCCATTCCATAGGCTAAAAATGTCACAACTAGGGCATGGGCATGTGACCTATCCAGGCCAGTGATACTCAAGAAGTGTTCAAGGGGCTTCTGAGATTAGTTTTCCTACCTCATAGAAAGAGACTGCCCCTCTCCACTCTTTTCCCTTTCAGCTATAATCATGAGAGAATGTAATACCTGGAGTTACAGTGGCCATCTTGCTACCATAAGAGAATATTCCTGAGGACAAAAGCTGGTACACTGATGATGGCAAAGCAGAAAGACAGAACTGAGTACCTGATGGAATCAATTGAGCTACCTTAACTAGCCTTGGAACTGCCCCCCGGTTCCAACCTCTTGTTACATGAGATAATAAATATCATCTAAATAGCCTATTAATACACCTAGGAAAGCAAAGAGTGAGAGTTTGAAGCCCAGTCTGTCTCCTATGAAGATAGAAATTTCAAGTCCTTGGTTCTCCTGGTTTGTTTCTAGGCCCGTGAAATCAGAAAAGACTCACAAACTGCTTCCATGCCAAGTTCTCCCCAGCTGCTTGCCAACATGTGGTGTGACACTCAGCTCTTCACAAGACTCTGGTCTCTTTCTGAACTAGGACTTATTTTCCAATGATTTGGTCTGCAACTTACTGCCACAGTTGGTCCCAAGTCTGCCCCTCCACCGAGGTTTGAACGTGCCCTTAGGATCCAGCTCTGAGAAAGGCATCTCAAGCACTAAACCTCTTCATACCTTCAAGGGCAAACGGAGGAACTTTGCTGCTGCCTGCCAAGACAAATAAATGCTGAGCAAATACTTTCAGTCTTAAGTTTATTGGCCATGTAGCTATGCTTTTTGCCCATAGATTTGCTATCTATTCTCTATGTTTTATATATATATATGTCACTAATATATATAATTATACATATTTCATATGTGTGTGTGTGAGTGTATTGGCAAGTAAGTGCATACTACTTACCCCCCATCAAAGCTCACCTTTCACAAAGTCCATATAATGTATTTTTATACTAAGGGTTTTTGTGTTTGTTGGTTTTTTGGTTTGTTGTTGTTTTTCTTTTATACTAAGGTTAAAGTGACAGATAAAAGCTTCAATCTACTCCCTTAGCGGAATTGTGCTTTAAGGATTTCCACTGCCTTAACCCAAAGGAGAAAGTCACACAGGAAGCAGAGGTACTGAGGCCACCTGGTGGGAAGAAATTTTTAGTTCTGAGGTTCTTTTCCTGTGCCACTCACCTCCCTCCCACAGACACAGTTGTGACTGGTATAGGCAGATGTGCGTTTCTCAACATGGAAGGATCTCCACTTGGGGTCATGAGATCCCCAGCTCACTTGTCAGACAGGAAAGGGTCAGCAAGGCACTGCTCAGCCAACTGCCGGGAGTCAGGGAAGCTTGTGTCCAGGACCTGCCGTCAACCCCTTTTTGTCCGCTCTCCTCTCAATTCCAAGCCTGCCTATCTATTCAAATCTCTTACATTGTTTTTCTCCCCAGTAGTCCTCATTAAAAGATCCTCTCAGCTAAATCCTGGAAAAATGTTAAGACAGGATAAGAGGGATGCCTGGGTGGCTCAGTGGTTAAGTGTCTGCTTTTGGCTTCGGGCGTGATCCTGGAGTCACAGGATCAAGTCCCACATCCTGTTCCCTGCATAGAGCCTGCTTCTCCCTCTGCCTATGTCTCTGCTTCTCTCTCTCTCTCTCTCTCTCTCTCTCTCTCATGAAAAAATAAATAAAAAATTTTAAAAGAAAATAAGACAGGATAAGAGCTTAATGTGGTGTTCTCCTGAGGTCTTCTCATGCTTATCCTAGGAACAAAGCCCTTAGGGTAAAATCCCAGAAGGTGAGCACAGCAATGATGGGATCAGGGCTGTCCAGCTGCTCCTCAGAATGCCTCCTTGACCCTCTTTTTGACACAATGACATTAACACTCTGAATAATGCTGTTACGGGCTGAAATGTTTGGGTACCCCTCTGCCCACCCAAAATTCATATATTAAATGCTAACTAATGCCATGTGATGGCATTAGGAGGTGTGCCCTTTGGGGGATGATCAGGTCATGAGAGTGGGGCCTCCATGATGGGATTAGAGTCCACATATGAAGAGGAAGAAAGCTAGCTCTCTTCTCTGCTCTTCCAGCAGAGGATCCAATGAGAAGTCAGCCATCTGTAAACCAGATGGTCTTCACTGGAATCCAACCATTCTGGCACCCTGATCTTGGACTTCCATCCTCCAGAACCATGAGAAATAAATTTCTGTGTTTATAAGCCACTTGGATTATGGTACTTTTGTATAGCAGCCCGAACTGACAAAGGCAAAGGCCATTTCATACCTTTACATCATCATCAGCATCAGCATCACCATCGGGGCAAGGATTTCAGGGAGACCAGGGAGGCACTCATGTCAGGTTCATCTTGAACCTTCACTTAGTCCTAACACCGATAACTGTCATCAGTAAATACTTAGGTTGCAGGCTCCTGCTTAAGGCCTGTATATGTTATTAATTTAGTGAATTAGAAGAGGAAATGGAGTCACAGAAATGGAATCAATAGACATCCTGTCTGAGCTACACAGCTAATGAAGGGTAAAGCTTAGATTTGAATTGTTGACAATAAACAGGTCCCCTAAGGTTTGTGCTTCCCTCCCCAGCTTTATTGAGATACTGACAAATTCAAGAGTGTGTATATTTAAGATGTCATGTGATGATCTGACAAGCATATGCATCGTGAAATGATTACCACAATCAAGCTAAGGTTCTGATGTTGGGAAACCGGGAGCCTTAGGATATTGACTCTATCCAGCACTGACTACAAACATATCTCTGCAAAAATCTGATGACTTATTTTTAATAGGAAATTTGTGGGATGAAGCAATGATTAAGAACGGTAAGTTAATCAATAAAGTTCTCCCACTGCCTAACAGTATGACCACAAGTGAGTCAATCAGCATTTCTGGACCAGTAAGGAAATTGCAAGCTCACATCTTTCCAACAGAAGCAACCGATAAAGAGATTAAGGAATATGGGTGCGAGATAATAGGGAAGCATGTGAGGTTATGGATATCAGTAAAGCTTCTGCTCTGTCTCCTGGTTTTCTAATGCCACTTATTTTCAACCTACGCTGCCCAAGCCAACATGTCTGCTAGTGAAATTCAGCTGCAGATTGGGTTGCAGACCCACGAAGTGAGTGCAATTTCCAGGGTGTATCGTCCACGGCCAGAAGCTAATTCCTAACTTGGAGTAACTGAAGGCATCAACTCAACATTTTACAGTAACAGCTAATGGAGATGCCAAGCTCTCTGGCTGAGCCAAGTCATCTGTGAAACGTGGACACAATTCAATTCAAATAATAGAACAGTAGCAGCCTGGATTTGTGATTCTGCGTGACTCTCTGCTTCATTCAAATTGGACCCACTACACCGCCCGATTTCTCAGCAGGCAGTTTAGCCTGTAGGAGACATTCCATACCCAGCAACAAATCTCATTTCCTCTCAGACTGAAGAAGACAGCAAAAGCCAGATGGCCTTTCAAGGCTGTTAATTATGCTCAATGATCCCAAGATGGATGCGGCCTACTTCTCGACTTTTTCCTCCTATACCACAAGGTGGGGCTGAAGCACAGGAAATGCTTCTTAAGCGGTCAGGTGTTGCCAGCTTGGAAAAGGCAAAAAGAAGGCAAAGGCAAATATCCTTGATCTTGGGCAGCTGAATAAGAAAGGAAATCGCAGGCCTAGGAAGGCCCCACAAGGAAGGCCTCAGTGCATAGTGAATTCCTATTTATTCTTAGTAAACCCCGCAGATGCCTGAGTTTCTGGAGCTCCAGGCTGCTGGTAAATTAGGTCTGAAAATTCAAAGGAGCTTAAAAAGCAATTAAATCACACTTTGGTTCAGTAATGAAGCCAGCATTAAGCAATGGGCCAGTTAATGAATATAATTGAGCTCAGAGCCGAAAGAGCCACCAAGTCTATGTTGTAAATTCTATGCCTGTTAAGAGCTGTGTGTGTTTACAGGTGAGTTAAACAGTGAAGGAACCCCCAGGAAGTCCCTGCAGGAAATTGTAAACAACTTGTCACCTCCCCAAAACCCAAGGAGCAAAGAGAGTAAGGAGGCAGGCTTCCCCACAATTTCTAGAATGGCATGGTCCACTTGTGGCCATTGGCTACTTCCTGAAGAGAGGTGGGAGGTATGTTTAAAATACACACTGGATTTCAAAACAATGTGATCTCATTAATCACATTATATATTGATTATATGTTGAAATGATAACATTTGGGATCTACTGAGTAAAATAAAATATTAAAAGTAATTTCTTGTTTCTTATTTGGTTCCTAGAAATTCTTTATATATGTGGCTCACATTGTTTTTCTATTGGACATTGCTGTTCTAGGAGCTAGACAACTGGCACAACTATATCACTTGTAAAATACTGAAATATTTTGGGGGCATCTGGGTGACTCAGTCTGTTGAGTGTCTGACTTGATTTTGGCTCAGGTCATGAGTTCAGGATAGTGACATGGAGCCCCACCTTGGGCTCCACATTGAGTATAGAACTTGCTTAAGATTCTCTCTCTCCCTCTCCCTTACCCCCAACCCCCACTCATGTGTGTGCCCATGCATTCTCTTACTCTCTCTAAAAAAATAATAAAATAAAATAATAAAATATTGAGATATTTCCATACCAGCCAGATGATACCACTGCCCTAGTCCCCAAGCCCTTCCTGTATCTTCATTGCTGCTCAGTGCCTCAGCCTGCAGTGCCATCACTCCATCATTCCTTTGCTCAAATTCTTCCAGGGAATATAAAATGAAAACCTTAGAGTTTCTGGGATGCATAGTGGCTCAGTCAGTAAGCATCTACCTTCAGCTCAGGTCATGATCTCCTGATCCTGGAATTGCTGAGCAGGGAGTCTGCATTTCTTTCTCTCTCCCTCTTCCCCTCCTCACTGCTCATTCTCTCTCTCCCTAATAAATAAAATCTTAGAAAAACTGGGAGTTTCTTATAACAAAAAAAAATGCATTTCCAACCTCACAACCCAGCTATTCTACTTCTAAGTATTTCTCTCAAGAGGAATAAAAACATACACCCACAAAAAGACTTATACAAGAATATCCATAGGGACTTTATTCATAATAACCAAAAACAACCTAAATATCACCAAATTGTGGTACATTCATACTATTGAATACTACTCAGCATTTAAAAAAAAGAACTATTTTTTTAAAAAGAACTATTAAAAACACGATATGGATCAAAGTTACCAGATTTAGCAAATTAAAATATAAATATTGCATGGGACATACTTTTACTAAAAATTATTTGTTGTTTTTCTGAAGTTCAAATTTAGCTGAGCATTGTATACTTTATCTGCAAACAACAGGGCTTAATCCCAAAAACATAATGTTAAGTAAATGAAGTCAGATGCAAAACAGTAGATCCTAAATGATTCCTTAAAAAGAAAAACTTTATTTATTCATGAGAGACAGAGAGAGAGACAGAAACAGAGGCAGAAAGAGAAGTAGGCTCCCTGTGGGGAGCCCTATGCAGGACTTGATTCCCGGACCTGGGATCATGCCCTGAGTAGGAGGCAGACATTCAACGGCTGAGCCACCTTAGGCATCCCGTAAATGATTCCTTTTATATGAAGTTCACCAACAGGTAAAATTAATATTTGCTGATAGAAATTAGAATAGTGGTTGCCTCTGGGAGGTGGGAGGTGGAGATTAACCAACGGAACCTCTAGAGTACTAGAAATGTTGACTGGGCTAAGTAATTACACTGGTGCATACATTTGACAGAAGTCATCACTTTGCATATACTTCATTTTACCTCAATTAAAAAAACCCCAACAACAACTATCTTCCATGGATTCTCAATACCTAAACTCTTGACAATAGTATACAAGGTCCATCCTTCTCTTGCCATTATTTATCCATTATCCTTCCATTATTCTTCATGAGTCCTACAGGCCAAGTGTGATAAATCCTCTACTCATCATTTCACCTCTGCTTTGGCTCTGTCTCCTAGAAGCTGAAGACTTTCTAAGAGATGTAGACCAACAGTCTTTTCTGGTACATTATATCTTACAATCTACCTCTATGATACCACTGTCCTGTTGCATTATTGCCACTGTCTACACCACAGTAAACTATAAATTCCTGTAGGGCAGGGACTTTTCTTTCCTCTCTGTATTCATGCGGGACAAAGTAAGTCACTTAGTATCAACCATGAGTGAAGGAACCAATTGTTCAGTCTAACCTCTCTCCTTAGTTCCTTACCTAGAAGCACACATTTTTTTTCAAATACAACATTAAGCACATATGTATATATAAAAAACATTTGTATGGTCAGAAGAGAATGAAGGGCACAGTTTCCCTAACCAGAAGTAAACACTGTGTTTTATTTGAGGGATCCCTGGGTGGCGCAGCGGTTTGGCGCCTGCCTTTGGCCCGGGGCACGATCCTGGAGACCCAGGATCGAATCCCATGTCGGGCTCCCGGTGCATGGAGCCTGCTTCTCCCTCTGCCTGTGTCTCTGCCTCTCTCTCTCTGTGTGACTATCATAAATAAATAAAAATTTATAAAAAAAAAAAGAAATCATTCCATAAATGTTCTATGCATAAGCAAGTATATATTATTTGTGCGTATATGTACATAGATTTATATATTCCTCCTGTTTTTACAGGTGGGAGATACTGTGTCACTTATTCCCCCTTTGACACTCCCATTCCTAACCTATTTTATGTCCTATTTTTTGTCCCCAGGAGGTGGCTCATGTATGCCTCATTATCCAGATTTCTTTGCTGGCTGGTTTCCTATTGGGTTTATCTAGTGAGAGACAATGTACAATCACCAACAAGTGATCTGGAGAGTATGCCAGAGAAGTCTGAGTATCTCTTCTTCCTTTGCTTTGGCCCCACATCCCTGGTGGTAGCTGCACCCTTCCACATCATACCTCCTGCATAAAACACCAACTCCAGGCACCAGCACCTTCAGCCCCCTCAGATCTAGGAATAGACCTTAGACCTAGGTTTCCTGGAAACACACCAAGATGGCGAAGTGAATGCAGATGGCCTATTGAGGAATGCCCTTTAGATATACACCTATAAGGAGAGGAAAGCAGGACTGACCAGAAGGAGAAGCTAACATGAAATGCAGTTCAGTGAGACCTCAGATGGTGCTACAAGGAGCTCTGGAGCTGGGATGGCCCTTCAGAATTGTTCCAAATTGAGAAGAAGGGGCTGGGCTTTTGTATGCCTACATCATTGGTCATGGCTGCTCCCAAGAGGGAACATAACCTGAATGAGGCTCTCCCCTATAGAGGCTGAGGGCAACCAAGAGAGGAGTCATCTGTGAGCCAACCACGGTTCATATTTTCAGCCCCGTGAATGTGTGCATCAGCCATGAAAAAGAGACCTGCTTGGAGAACCTCAGCTTCCACTACAGGATGATAATGCCTTCCCACTGGTACTAGTTTCTAGATGCCTCCGCCCACACTTCTGTATAGCACCCACTCATTTGCTCCACCTGGACAAATTCTGTTTCCTAATGGGATCCTGACTAACATATATACAACACACACACACACACACACACACATCCTTATACTCACACTTAATATGTTCTGAAACACATTCCATTTCAGTCAGTTACTGTCTAATGGCTGCAGAGTAACTCACTATATCAATAAAATAGGATGCAATTATCAAGTTCCCTTGTTAGACACTGAGGTGGTTTCCAGCTTTGTTCTTACAAACAATACTGCAGTGAGTATTTGTGTACATCTTTGCATACATCTACAAGATGAAGATAAATTCTTAGTTGTGAAATTGCTGGATCAAAGAGTATGTACATTTTAATTTTGATGAATACTGTCAAATTACCTATGAATATCATGGTGAGAATGTGAGTAAGACTATAGAGGCACTTGTTGACCAGATGCATGTTCACTACTTCCAAAGTAGTCTGTTTGATTCAAGGTCTCCCCAGCATGTGCAGTCCTTTTACCCTTCTCTCGCACCTCTCCCCACCCCACCACACATGCACACATCTCTTTGGATACAAACTTATTGCTGGCCTAGAAGAAGACCTCTCTTAGACTATGTGGCCTTCACCATCTAATTTCCCTCACGGTCTTCAAGAGGTCCTTCATGTAGATGGTCTTATGCTACTTGGCTCTCAGGGCTACAGTAGCAAGTGTGATTAGTAGAGGATTTTTTTTTTAAGATTTTATTTATTTATTCATGAGAGACACAGAGAGGCAGAGACACAGGCAGAGGGATAAGCAGGCTCCTCACAGGGAGCCCGATGCAGGACTTGATCCCCCGATCCAAGATCATGACCTGAACCAAAGGCAGACTCCCAACCGCTGAGCCACTCAGGCAACCCAGTGGAGGATGTTCTATCTGTCCTCTCTCCCTCCAGAATTTGAGATGTCCTTAGTAATTCCATTAAGTGTCAAGAACCATAAAACTGGAGGTTAACCTAGAAAAATGAACCCTGTCATATGGGAATTCACCTTACTCTGTAATCAGTAATCAGACCAGTGACCCCCATTCTGTAGACGTTCAGACACTCAGTATGTGTTTGCTGGTGGAGGATACTAATGATCTCATCTTGACATCTTTTTTTTTTTTTTTAAGATTTTGCTTATTTATTTGAGAGCGAGAGAGAGAGCACTAGGGAGAGAGCAGAGAGCACAAGTCGGGGGAGAGAAGAAGGAGCAGAGGGAGAAGAGGAAGCAGATTTCCTGCTGAGCAGGGAGCCTGACATGGGGCTCAATTCCAGGACCCCAAGATCATAACCTGAGATGAAGGCAGACATTTAACTTACTGAGCCACCCAGATGCCCCACCTTGACACCTTTTTAAAGCCATTACAATGTCTCAAAGGAGAACCAGCTTTCAGATAAAATTTAGCTTCATCAATTCTATCACCTCAGCTCCAAATTTTCCCTTTAATTTCCTCTCATCCAAGCCTAAAATATAGATAGATTTCATTTGTTTTGACTAAGAACATTAGTATGTGAACTACATTCTCTAAAATTAGTTCTCGAACATTCTTGGAAATGGAAGAGAAGTTATATAATCTCAAGAACACAAAAGAAAGGGACACCTGTCCTTTCATCTAATGCTTTAATCTCTTGGTTTTAAAATGAGCTTCATTTGATTTTAATAGAAGTAGAGGTCATCCAGCACAATCTGCTAGGCTTGTCACCTCTCATCAAACTTTGAATCACAACTTGTGAAAAATACTGTCCAAAAGGGCCAGAGGTCAGGCTAGAGTTGACTTCCAGAAACTGAGGCAGACTGTGGTGCCTCAGATTGCAGAAGTGCCATGGTGAGGCCTACATGCTCTCCTTCTTTCCCTTCATATGACCAGGAAGACACGACCCAGGGGCAACAGACCAGCTGCTGCTCACTGAAGCCAAGTGGCAGTAGCATCTGACTGAATAGGAGATACATGGTCAGAAGTTTTAGGTGTCCACCCCGGTTCTATGCCATAAAGCAGTTCCTCAGTCACTGGAATCCTTAATTTCCTCCTCTATAAAATGGGGCTAACATCATTTCCTGGCCTAAATAGTGTGGGTGTTATGAGGATCAAATGAGATACTGGATAAAAAAAATCACTTTGTAAGCCAAGCAGTGCTATAGAATCAAGGGGAGTTCTTACTTCCCCACTCACTCATAGCACCTGCCATCCTATAGGCCCAATGGGAATGGGTTGTCCCAGTTTGCTCAATGCAGTAAAGATAACTTCCATAGGAAATAAAGCCAGGGATCAGACATCTCAAGTTGTTCTTCCAGGACTGCGGATAAGCTTGTAATTATCTGTCTACACTCTCTCAGGTCATCCTCAGAAGTGATTATTCTGGATAACCAAAGTCAGGAATTCATTTTTACCCAGGAGACAAAGCAAAGCAAACTGACCTTGTATTTAAACCTCACAGAGTAACAGAAGTAGTAATTTTTGGCTAATTAGCACAGCCCCAAGTCGACTAGTCAACAGAGTTAATGATATTTTCATCACACATAAGAATAAAACTGCTTAGGAGTTGTTTGTATTCATGGTTCCCTATCACGTTTCCCCATTCCCTGTTGAACCTAAACAAGACACTCATGTACTGACTGCTCCTCCATCCCACTTACCAAGCACCAGATTGGCTCCACACTGGGGAAACCAACAGTGTTTGTGGCCTTCCCTTTACCGGACCCATCTATCAGATGGCACAGGTGACTATCCCCCTTTCGTGAATCACTTTCTCCACTGGGCTTCAGAGAAGCCATTCTTTTTCCTCCTATTTATCCTCTTGCTTGCTCCTTTTTGGCCTCCTTTGTTGGTTCCATCTTATCTTCCAAATTCCTTTTTTTTTTTAATTTTTAAAAATTTTTATTTATGATAGTCACAGAGAGAGAAAGAGAGAGAGGCAGAGACACAGGCAGAGGGAGAAGCAGGCTCCATGCACCGGGAGCCCGATGTGGGATTCGATCCCGGGTCTCCAGGATCGCGCCCTGGGCCAAAGGCAGGCGCCAAACCGCTGCGCCATCCAGGGATCCCCCAAATTCCTAAATGGTGGAATGCCCAGACTCGGTCTCTGCCCCTCTTCTCCCCTCTATGTACAATCACCAACAAATGATCTCACCAGACTTGAGGTTTCACTTTCTATGGGACTAATGACTCCCAAATGCATGGACAGCAACCCTGAACTTCACTTCTGTGCATCCATAGCCTGTTCAATATCTCTCCTTGAATGTGGAATGAATATTTCAAACTTAACACATCCATGGCAGAACTTTTATTTTACAACCTGCAAAATTGCTCTCATTTCAGCAAATGACAAATCCATCCTTTCAGTTGCTGAAGCCAAAAGCATTGGAACCATCCTTGCCTCTCTCTTTAATACCCAACGTCAAACCTGTCAATGGATCTTCCTGGCTCTACCTACCTTCAAAGTATATCCAGAATCTGGTTACTTGTCATCACCCCTGATCAGTTCCAATTCACCCTCATTTACCAACTAAATTACCACAGTAGCTTCCTGCCTTGTTTCTCTGCTTTTTCCCTAGTCTTCCTATCGTCCATTATCACCCGAAACCCAGAATAATCCTCTTAAAACATTAATCAGATCATCCTTCCTTCCTTCTTTCCTTTGTTCCTTCTTTCCTTCCTACCATCTTTCCTTCATCCCTCCCTCACTCAGCCTCTCTCCCTCTCTCACCCTCATCACTAGGTACTATCAATCCTATTTAGAGGAAAAGCCAACCTCTTTACAATGGTGTATAAAGCCCCATATGAATGCTTATAAGCACCTTCAATCTGATCTCATGTCCTCATTATTCTCTCCACTGCACCCACCAGTGCCAAGCACACTCCTGCCTAAGGGCCTTGGCACTTGCTTCCCCTCCTGGGACTGATTTCTCCCTAGACAGCCACATAGTTCACCCTCTTGTTTGCACCACGCCTCTACACACAAGTCACCTCACCAGCAAAATCTTTCCTAACAATATTTAAAAAATTCCTCATGCCCTCACACTCCCATCCCTCTTAACTGCCTTTCTTCCATTGCATGTATATATGTACACATATGCAGGCACATGTATACACACATATACACATGTGTGCATGTACATATACTCGTGTACACACATACCTACCCACACATGTGCACACATACATACACATGAGCGTACACATGCACACATTTATGTCAATGTATGCAGAGACATGCACATGTATGCACATACACACACAATATATTTGCTTTTATCTCTCATCTTTACTTAAAAATCTTAGCTTCTAAAGAATACTATGTGCCTGGCAGATAGTAGGCATTTGGTTATTTCTATAATAAATAAGATACAAGTATATTTAAGCATTCAATTTTCAAAACAAAAATATGGCTAGCATTTCACATGACTTCTCAGCATAAGACTCATGATTTTTTAGTTATATTCCATATGTTTCTCTAGGTTTCAGATGGAGAGAGAAATCACATCTCCAGCTCCCACAGTATGGACTTGGCATGCGTGAGCAATGCAGTTTCTGGTACTATCTCACAGGAGTTTATGTTAGATTATGAACTCAAAAGACTTGATCAAAAATTCCAATGGGATCAGCAAATTTTTTTCCTTAATGTTTCCTTTTCAAAACTCTCATAAAAGAGCTGATTAAAAAGATAAAGTATTTAATAAATAGGATGTATAGGTTGTTATTTAGGAAAAAATAGTAAGTTTGATCCCTAGCTCACTGCTTATATCAACATAAATTTTAGGTGGATCAAGGATTTATATGTAAAAAAGAAAGAAATTGTAAAACTACCCACTAGTGGTTTCTTCCTTTTTTCTTGCTCACAAAATCCAAATTATGCTCAGATATGTGGTGATCATTTGTTTCAAATCCTTCCCAAATCCCAGGGATAAATCTTCATTAGTCACTCCTGCTGATTCCATCTCCATGGCCAGGGATTACATTGGAAATGAGTGTAAGACACAGTTGGGACTTGAGACTCACCATGGGACTGCTGAGAATGATTTTCCAGAACCATAAGGAGGTATCTCCAGTGTCTACATCTGTAGTTGTTTGTCTGTGATACCTGCAACAGTGGTGGCCTTCTGAGGCCAGCCTGAGAGGTAAACTGTTATTATGGCAAAACAAAATGATAAAAAGAGCCTGTGTCAATTGATGACATTCTCGAGCCACAAAATTAATGAATATTGGGATTTTTGTAGCTCTAGATTTTTTTTGCTATACAAAATAATAAATATTCTTAATATAGTCACAACTTTTAGCTTGATATTCTATAGCTTATAATCAAATATATCCTGATGCATTTTTTTTATCTTCTTGGAGTTGTAAAGGCCTTCCTAAATGTGACACAAAAGTCATAAATGAAAGTATTCATGAAGTTCACCCTATAACATTAAAACTTTATATTATAATTACAGAACATTAATACAAGTTTGGGGTACTTGGTTGGCTCAATTAGTTAAGTGTCTGACTTAGGCTCAGGTCATGCTCTCAGGGTCCTGGAATGGAATGCTGCAGGGGGCTCTGTGCTCAGTGGGGAGTCTTCGCCCCCCACCCATTCCCCCCTCACCTCTCACCCGGCTCTAGTTTGTATGCGTGCTCTCTCTCTCTTTCAAATAAATAAATAAATAAATAAATAAATAAATAAATAAATAAATAAATCCTACAAAAAGGAAGGTAATACAAGTTTAAAACAGGCACATAGCAAGTCTCTAAAATATTTAAATTTGTATTTAAAATCATCTTGAAAACATTCAATAAAAAATCTGTCAAATACAAACTAAAAATGTTTCAACATGGCAAAAGAGATCGTAAAGTACAAAGGCAAATGACAAAGTGGGAAAAATAATTTTAACTTTTAGTACAGGGGCAAATATCCCTAATATATAGAAGTCTCTAAAAGTAGAGAATAAAACATCAATAATTCTATAGAAAAGCAGTTTACAAAGAATAAAATGTCCCTTAAATATATGGAAAGATGTTTAAGCTCACATAATAGAAGAAATACAACTTACAAGGGTCAGGTTGGTGACTTAATTACACAGAGAGAAACTATTTCAAAGGACTAAAATACACTAATCTGAGTGCACATCCTGAATAGATTACCTTAGGATGAAAAGACCTGTAAAGTAATATTTCAGTAATTGTGTAACCAGTAATAATAGTAATATCATTATTTTGAAAATGTTATACACATGACAGGATAAAGCAAATATTGTCATGCAAATTGGAATTTTCAACATCAAATAGTCTAAATATAAGTATAAACATAAAATCAGTGAAGTTAGGTTTAAAAAAATGTGATCCTCAATTTAAATTAGAATTATCAATATTAGGGCAGCCCGGGTGGCTCAGTGGTTTAGTTCTACCTTCAGCCCAGGGCGTGATCCTGGAGACCCAGGATCGAGTCCCGCGTTGGGCTCCCTGCATGGAGCCTGCTTCTCCCTCTGCTCGTGTCTCTGCCTCTCTCTCTCTTTCTCTCTCTGCATGTCTTTCATGAATAAATGAATAATTTTTTTAAAAAAAAGAATTATCAATATTAGCACATGATGCATTTTCTGTTGAAAAAATAAAAATATCTATTTTGGAGAAACAATCCCCAACCCACCAGCAATGAGAATCCCAAGTACCTGGATTGTGGTCTAAAAATCATCCCCTTAGTTTCCTTGGAGGAATGGCTAACTCCAGATATGGGGTAGAAAATATACAAGATCGGTGAGCCTAAAACATTTTGTCACATCAGGAAGTAAAGAAACTAGCAAAGACAATGACCTTGTGTTATTTGTACTTAAGAGTCAACTTGACAAGAAAATTTGGGCATGTAGTTGTGTTCTGGACGCTGTCTCTTTTCTGGCCTACTTTTCTTCTGTGAGGTCATGGGGTTGGATCAGATCATTTCCAGATGCATATTTACTTCCCCATCATCATAAATAGACAGGAGGTATGCCTGTGCCTGAGACCCTGGCTGGGTGACCTTGAGCACATTGCTTGGCTCATTTGATTCTTTGGTTTCCTCATCTGTCTCATGGTGATGGTGGCTCCCTCAAGCAAAAGTTCTGCCCATGCAGACTATCTTCTGAGCAATAAAATATGCAATGAAGCACAACGCCTCTGAGTAGACATTTGCCCAGAAGCTATGACCAGTAGCACTTGGCTGTAACCTGATCAGAAGTTGTAGCATACTGGTGAGAGAACAGGGGTTGGTTAGCCACAGTGCTTTTATAAAAGGATTGTCATGAGGGCGAATACTGTCTGTGCCCAACTATGCACTGTCTAGAGGCAGTTCCTTAGAGTGACAAAGTTTAAACCAAGCTGTCTCTTCATGATGCTATTAGCACACACTCAATGAGCTACCATGGCTCTGATCCCGGGAACCTCAAATACTTTCCAATTAGTGGTATTTGGCTTCCTGTTGAACTTAACTATATGGAAACGGAGACTACCAGGTGAACTGGAAGGTCCAGTCCTCTTGGTTATTATATTGCTCATACAAATCAGTAATTGGCATTTTGGCTCCTATATATATTCTTTTAGGAATCTTAGCATGAGTCAGAGGTGACAACTCAATTGGGACAATGTTGAAGGATCATTCCAGCTCCAGAGTTTTCCATAGGAGCTGAGGCTTCTACTGCAACTAGCTCTGAGGCCCTGACATGCTCCAAGAGGACAGGAACCTTGTCTATCTTGCACACAGCTATATCTTTGGTGCCTGCGAGAGTGCCTGAACACCCTGTGTGCAGGACTTTATCCCACTGTATTGAAATTACTGGTGTTTTCTGTCAGGTTTCCTGGTGAAAAACAAACTGTGCAATGCAATTTGCATGGCAGGAAGTTTACTGGGAAGTGCTTTCCAGAAAAGCACCTGTAAAGAGGTAAGGGAAGGAAGATGGGGCAGAGGGAAAAGTTAAGCTATGAATCAATTCCAACAGAGGCCTCAGTTCTAGAGGAAGCTTTATAGCTGGGATGGCTCTCTGGAGTAGTCCAAATTTAGTCAAAGAAGCCATTCATCAGCCACTGAGTCCAGGGTCACTAGACACTGTCTTCCTTGAGGAGGTAGTAGGATCCTTCCAGCTGAAGGCAGTTCCCAGAGCAGGACTCCACTGTGAGCCCTCAGTAGCCAATCCCAGTCCCTAGGGAAATGAATGCCCGGTACTGAAGGGTATCTAGGTGGCAGACTATTGCATCTACTATCACAGCAAACATACATGTATACCTCTTCCTCCCCCAGGACAATCTTACAGAGAGAATTGGCCTTAAAGCACAATTACTAATTCGAGTACCATGGGATCTAACTTTTGCTATAAGAAATCATTGTGGGAGCACCTAGGTGGCAGTTGAGCATCCACCTTCAGCTCAGGACATGATCCCAGGAACCTGGGATGAAGTCCCACATCAGGCTTCCCGCAGAGAGCCTGCTTCTCCCTCTGCCTATGTCTCTGCCTTTCTCTTTGTGTCTCTCATGAATGAATAAACGAAATCTTAAAAAAAAAAAAAAAAAGAAAAGAAATCATTGTGAACAAAAGGACCACATTTGTCTTAACACCATTACCTTAATGCCTGTATACCTGCCACATGGTGTGTACTGGATAAAAATTTGTTGAATGAATATATAAATTAAAAGCAAATTTTTTAAAAGTGAGTTCTGTATTTATACTTTACTGGATATCAGTTGGTCCTACTGAAACATAAAATACTTATTTATTTATTTATTTATTTATTCTTGTATTTCTAGAAGCTAGAATGGCCCCTGCGAGTGATACACTCTCCCCTACCATACCACCACTATGCACACATTGTTTGCTGAATAGTTTGATAATATGCCCACATTATATAGCAGTGAGATAAGAATCCAATCTACCAGATTCACTTTATGGGAGCAGAGGTTAAAAAGGTTTTCTATGTTTTTAGAAACTACTACATACTGGACATTTTCCATCTACTATTTCTAAATCTTCCAACAATATAGTTCACCAATAACAAAAATGAAGCTAAGAGAGTTTAACAAATGAAACTGAGATTACTCACCTAGTAGATGGTAGTTGGAGGAGCTCAGAACTCACGCCTGCTCTGTTGGACTCCAGATCCCATGCTTTTCCCCCTACGCCAGGCTATTTTCTTGTTAGCATCTATCCCGGATGTTCAGCTTACCAGACCCCTACACTTACCAGGTAGTTACAACAGCTGTTGTTGCTCCATGGATTTCCTGGGCATGATCCTAGTCAAAGAACAATCCCAGCTAAGTAGGCACTAAACTTCTGTCTGTCTCCTCCACTGAGAACCCCCATCCCTCCCAAAAATTTGTCAGGGAGGGTCTCTCCCCAGTGGGCAAAGTCCCCTAAGGCAAAGCCAATATCCCACAAAGGAAGTTTATCTCCAACTTCCTGAAGAAGCCCAGCTAAAGGAGGCTTCCTCTTACCTAAAAACAACCTGGAGATTTTCAATTTTCAGGTGTTTCTGGAAAGCATGGGATGCCTCAGGTATTGAAACAAGGTCTTCTTGAGAAGTTTCATAACTATTGCCTCAGTGGACTGCAGGCTGAAGTAATGAGGAGAATCTCTCTCAAACACCAACAGTTTTACAGCTCTCTCTCTTTCTCTGTCTCTCTCTGTCTCTGTCTCTCTCTCTCTCTCTCACACACACACACACACACACACACACATGCACACACTTTCAGAGTTCTTTGCAACATCCATTCCCAGTTCCATCAGAGCTGCCAGTGGGGGTTTCTTCATGCTTCTGCTGACACCTTTCCTTGGTTCACACCACTACCCAGGGCTTTGACAACGAACCAGAGAGCCAGCTCTAATCCTCACTTGTGCCTTTCAGCTAGTGACAGCTAAAATGCCACTTGGAAGCTGCAGCTGTGTTCAGTCTTGAGCAGAGGAGGGTCTGCTATGTTATCCCATTTTATCAAACTGACATTCAACAGTTCTGTCCAGGGATGTGAACTCATCCTGACTCTGTGTGCAGCATGGCAGTCTTGTTGGCTGCGGGTGATTTCTCCATCAGGCCTTGTTCACACCTCACCTTCAGGGAGAATTTCCTTCAGGAGGGGATCCTGCCTAGGAATTCTCAAAATGCCACTCTCCCAGCAGCCATAGTGACTACATGAAAATGGACTGTTGAACCTGGCCCTTCATCTTTTAGAGGTTAATACAGCCAGTGCCATCTGTTCTCCTTGGTTATTATGGTTCTAGAGTCGTTTAGGCTATGCTGACAAATGCCCTATTAAAGCAACAGATATGGAGGAGCTTTCAGATCTAAGCTGGAGGAATGACAGCTTGCCTTATCACATGAGGCATTTTTCAGGAAGGAAAAGCACTCACATCTCCGGGGCTTTATAGTTTTAAGGTGACCTACAGCAGGGCACACCTTGACCACAGTTAATTATTCATTACAGAAAATATGCTTTTGGGGCACCTGGGTGGCTCAATTGGTTATGTGTTCAACTCTTAATTCGGTTCAGGTAATGATCTCAGAGTTGTGAGAGCCCTCACTGGGCTGGGTGTGGAGCCTGCTTGGAATTCTCTCTCTCCTGCTCCCTCTGCCCCTCCCCCCACTTAAAAAAAATCTGCTTCAAAAAAAAAAAAAAGAAAATACGCTGTTTGCCAATGTTCGTAGACTATCATTTAGAAAAAAAATAAATTCTAAATATATATTGTTTTTATTTTTGCAAGGAGAGATAATAAAAGTAAATCACTCTTCAGGGCAAAGAATATATGTAGTAAGAAGCAACTAATGTGACAGACCTGATAGAAATAGAATCCCAGAAGACCTGGTAAGGTATTACACTCCCCCAAGAGTAAATCTGAAAGATGTCCCAGGAAGGGAGAGGGAGGCAAGAGCCATGAGCTGAAGCCAATTAGTGTTCAATAAACAAATGTGAGCATTTTGCTTTCTGCCTCATTTCAGGCCCACCTTCCTAACAGCTCAGATGATGAGTTCTTAAGGAAATAAAAGTTCAAATTCCCATAGCAATTCAATTTACAAAGTGAATTTTATTCGATTTGTGGAAGAACAGCTTGTGTTTTGTTTTGTGTCAGAGCCTCTTAATGGTAATTCCAGAAAAAATGTGCTGAGTCATGAATCCCTAAGGGTAAAAGATTTTGACAAGAACATGCGTGGGGGAGGGCATTAGCTGTGAGAGCTGTACAAGTTTGGCATAACAGAAGACTCATTCTTCCTCTACATGAGGCCCTTTGAGGCAAGCATTTACCCCATACCTGTACCCAGGAACACTTGACATCTGCCTTGGATACTGAGAGGCCAACACTAAGGAATAATGATAGCAACAAAAATAATAATAGCTAATATTTACTGAACAGGTGCCAGGAATGTATATGGGTTATGTTATTTAATTCCCCTAACAGCTCTGGGGCAAGTTTGACAGAAGAGGAAACTAAGGCTTTGAGAGGCTCAGTGATATGCTCACATCACCCTAGCCACAGGACCTGGGCTAGGATTTGAACCTAGAAATCAGAGCCTGAACAAGTAAGCATACTGCATCTCTGAATATTGTCCATTTATCTCTGTCAATATTGTCCAAATATCTCTGATCATTTTAACTGACTGTAGTTGAACTCCTGTCTCAAAGAGGCATTTTATTAACTGGCATCCTTCAGACAATGGACTGTGGAGCAAAAGTTCCCAAGATAGTTATTCATGAAGGAGAAATTTTATGGCACTGCTAATGTAAACTGTGTACTTTATGCGTTTAAAATAACACTCCTAACTAAGAGGGGGGAAAAAAGCGAGGCATTTTTTCCTTCAAAAGCGAGCTCCCCTTTATTTCCCGGAACATCTTGAGTTTAGATAATCCTGGATTGATTGCTGGAAGTTGAGGCTTTCTGAGGTCAGGAGACTTTCTGGCCCCACAACACTAGGGAAGACGGTGCGGTCATGACCTCAAAGTGCTGCAACTCCTGGTTCTTGGGAATTGGTCCTCGTGGGGCTTTTAAAAGTTGGTGGCTGAAACTTCTCTCCTGATGACAGAGTCACCCTTGAGAAAATTAGTTCAGCAACTGGCTCCCAGGAGGCTAAATGGAGAGAGAATCAGAGAAAGGCAGAAGGCTGAAGGGAAAGAGGAGAGCTAACAAAAGTTTCTTACTTCACATCTTTCCCCAGCTCAGCAGCAGGCACTTGGAAGGTCAAAATATACCTTTAGAGTCACAAAAGAAAGACTGTATTCTAATCAATATAATTTCATTAAGTGTGTTTTTAAAATGCTAATTCTTGGGGCATCTGGCGGGCTCAGTAGGAAGAGCAGCGGACTCTGGATCCCAGAGTCATGAGTTTAGCCCCTTTCATAAACAAATGCATAAACTTAAAAAAAATGCTAATTCTTAGGAAATGGGCACCTCTTGAATAAATTATTCACATAAACATGACTTATCTATTCAATAAAGGACTGGCTTTATTGCAACCTTCCCACCTAAGCCCCATTTCCTAGCCATGTTATAACGAAATCAAGGGATTACTAGAAGCTTTTTTCATTTTGCTTTTGGAAGTTACTTATATATGTTGCCCATATCATGACAGCTTGGAAGGCAGCGGTCAAAATAATATAGCAGATCGACTTGAATAAGCTGAGGTCCATTCACCAAATTCTGGGCCTGGAGTGAACATGTGATAATTAATTTTTTTACATTCAAGTGAAATGTCACTGCAATTTGCAGGGGGAGGACGGCTAAGAAGAGAAAAAAGCAACCAAACCAATGCAAAACAAACCAAAGAAATATTTTATTGTAATGAAAAATTCATTCCCTAGACAATGGAAAATGCACACACTGGATGACATTAGTAGACAAAGTGAAGATGCATTTGGACAATTATCAACATTGATGAATGTGGGGATGTCATGAAAGTTAAACTAATTTTTCAGGTTATAGGATGTCCTGAATATAATGTTGGCACAAAGGAACTTTCAACACAAAAATATTTACTTTAACTTTTTAAAAATGTCACCTCTTTTATTTCTTAACCTTGACAGTCACTAAAGAATGAGGTACAGAAAACTTTCCAGAAGTCTGAGTACGGTGTAGAAGTCCAAGGCACTTTGGAGTCCCATTATTGCATTATTGAGTAGGGTTAACTCAGTTGTGAAATTGCCCCACACTCCGGGTTTACTGCATAGAAAAGCACTATCTACCTACCTCACTGAGGTGTGGTGGGCCTTCATGCTTATAAAGTGCTTCAGGCGCCTTCCAAGAAAGGCAACATAGAAGTATAAAATCTTACATATTTCAAAAGAAATGAAAAGACAATTTTGGCACAATAAGAAAAGTGCGTCCTATTTAAAGAACCACAGTTGGCTATTTATAAAACCCTCCTCACTTCAATAAACTGCTTTTTTGTTAGGATTTAAGAGAATGATTGTTTTCCCATTGCCAGTCTTATAACTACCATTCTCCACCTGGCTGTGCTGTTAAAATTCCTTCAAGAGTTCACTAAAAATACTGTTGCTTGGCCCACAGCCTAGACCTATAGAATTAAAATCTCTATGAGTAGTACTCAGGCAACTCTATTTTTTTAAAGGATCCAGAAGATGCCAACATATAGCAAAGTTAAAAAAATATTTCTTTAGAAAAGTGTCCATTTATTAAACATTGATTTTCTTCCAAAAAGTTTTTCTTGAGATTGAATAAAGTTGGATCAGGGTATCAGTTTCTTATTGCCATTCCTTATTCTCTTTCTATGTCTCATACAGACTTGGAGTACACACACACACACACACACACACACACACACACGCAATTTTAGTTCTGCCCTTGAATTAAAATTTAATAGTGGTAAAATCTGATAGTGGCAAATAAACGCTTTGTTGAAAAGTTATGCAAGGATTTGTGACTCATCCCCACTGTGCCCAAAGCAGATGGATGTTTCCCATTTGCCAGAACGGAATGGTTTACACATTTCCAATTTGGAAACAGGTAAAATCAGCACTTTCTGAGAAACATCAGTTGAGTGGATGCTGACAGAAAAGTGAGCATGGTTATGGCAGCCAATCATGAAGCAAGGCTGTGGTGAGTGCTCCTGCTTGGAGACTGCCTTCCTCTCAGCAAACACCTTAGGAACTGAAACAATTTAAACTCAGTGAGTCCAAACATGGGGTGCTGCCTCAAGGTAAATAAAACCAAATAGTGAAAACTAGTGACTGTAATTTAAAATAGCTTTGAAAAAGAAAGATCGGCTTGCTCCACTGGAATTCTTAATGCCATTTTTGTAAATATTTTCACATACTAGCAGGTCTACTATAGAGAAGAGACGGAGTTAGGCCCATAGAGGCCTTCGTATGTATCTCATCATGCTGCCTGATTCAGGTTTAAAATAGAAGAGCCCCCCTCTGGGTGCCTTGCAGTGGAACTAAAGGATCCTACAGAGAAATTATATCTCTTTACACAGAGATAGCCTTCCGAGGTGGGCCAAAATTTTTACAACATCAAGAACTCAGAAGTAATAGTAAAACAGAATAGTCCCACTTCTTGAAAAAAGAAAAAAGGGAAAAAATATATATACAGGAGATAGAAGCCATATATACAGTACATAGAGAATAGGATTTGTTAAAAAAAAAAAATCATTCAGAATCAGCCACAGTGAAATTTTGCTATGAGAAAACAGTCTGTAGTGCCTTCCAATATTCCTCTAAACATTAGAGGAAACTTTGTACAGAAAGGTTGTTGGAGCTGGCTTAGGCAGCAGCTTGTTGCATGTGTCCCAGGAGGGCAAGGCGGCCAGCAACAGGATGAAGCCTCCCAGCAGGACGCAGAAGCCACTGAAATAAAACGCAGTGTCGTATGTCTGGGTCCAGTCATAAAACCAACCTGAAAAGAGAGTAAGAAAAAAGTGAATTTGATATAAATAGGATGAAGAGGAAGCCCATTCAGTAGTTTCCTCAATCGTAGAGACAGTAAGGATTAGGATATATATTACCCCATGCACTCTACAGCCGACTACTGGGAGTTAGCAGAGGAGAACCTCCCAAATAATTTGGACAAGGATAAACAGGCATTTTGAGTTTCTCTCAAATAAAAAAATGAACACAAGTCCTGGAGCAACTATACTGGCCTTCTCAACTATATCAAAGTGATTGTGAACAAATCATTATCATGAGACATCTTTGCAGATTTATTTCGTGCTAATATGTGCCACTATTCAATCTGGATTTCTATATCCAGAGATGTTACAAAGAACAGTAAAATAGGTTGGCTTTAAGAAATATCTTACCAACAATTGGTGGTCCAAGGCTATTTCCAAGTCCAGCAAAGAACATTAATATCCCATAAGCATGGGCTAATTTTTCAATTCCCACAGTTTTTGTGGTCACATATGGGAAGATGGACCAATTACCAGTCAGAAACCCTAGAATCCCAGAAAGTATTGCCAATGTGACATAACTTTTGGCAAATGGAATTGCACACAAGGCCAGGCCCATGATTATTAAGGTAGCTACATAAAGATATAAGGTATTAATCCACTTGAAGTCAGCCAGTATTCCTAAAAGGAGTTTACCAACTGCTGTCATAATGCCAATAATGGAAATAAGAGGCATAATAAGCTCTTCTTCTTTCACATTTGAACTTCTTGCCACATCTTCCATAAGTAACGAAGGTGGGAATCCTCCGATGTCAAAAAGAAAGATTGCAATGAAGAGCGCTGAAAATACTTTGTTTTTAAAAAGAGCCACAGTTTCTCCACAGTAGTTTTTATATAATTGCCACTTCCTCTTGGCAAGCTGTTTGCAAAAATATGTCTGTTCTGCAACTTTCTTTTTGTACGTCTCAGCCTCTTTTGCGTGTGCCATTGTTGGGTTTTTATGAAGCAGACTCTCCTGTTTCCGGCCACCACTGGCTAAGATGCTCTTGCATGTTTCCTCGGCACTGTAGCTCTTTCCAAGAATGTTTGTGTTTTCCTCCAGGTCCTTTTCTTTTTCACTGTAAATGGAGTATTGATCTGGTATACTTTCCAGAGCTGTTTTTTCAGGCAAAGGGCAATTAGAAGATTCGAGGGGTCTCATCAGGCTGCCACAGGCTAATATATTTAAAGCTAAGGCACCCACAATCAGCAGGCATCCATCCAGCCCATAGAACTCAATCAGCAACCTCTGCAGAGCAGCATATATAAAAAGTCCAACACTTGAACCTAAAAAGGAAATGGGAGCTGTTTAATCTTAATCTCTTATAATTTGGGACTCTAATAATAACCATTATTAATATAGGCCACAGAAAACTGTGAAGATTTTTAAACCAAGGAGCATGGTTATATTACAATAAACCTTTGTCTATGGACATTGAAATTTTAATTTCACATAATTTTCATATGCTTTGAAATATCCTTATTTTCATTTTTTAAATTAACTATATAAAAATGTAAAAATCATTCTTAGCTAAGGAGCTCTCCAAAAACAAGCAGTAGACCAGATCTGGCCTGCAGGCATTAGTTACCAACCCTTCGTCACCAGGGAACAAGATCACTTCCCCCAAAACCTTTGTTTCATGCCCATGTTCCTTTTTTCAGTGAGGTCACAATATTTCACATATTTTTATTTTTGGTTTCTTTTCAATTTTTAAAAAATTCTCCTTTGAGTTTTGTTTTGCTTGTCATCTTTCACCGATGGTGGATGCTATAGGTCAAAAGTCTGTGCCCCCCCCCCATTCATATGTTGAAATCTTAACCCCCAATTTGATGGTATTAGGAAGTGAGGCCTTTGAGAGGTGATTAGGTCATGAGTCCATGAAGCACTCATGAGTGGGAGTAGCACCCATATCCAAGAGACCCTGAGAGGTTCCCTCCCCTTCCACCATGTGAGAAAACAGCAAGAATATGGTAATATACAACCTGGAAGAGGTCTATCACAGAATCCAACACACTAGCATCTCAATGTGGGATTTCCAGCTTCCAGAACTGAGAAATAAATTTCTGTTGTAGATTAGCCACCTAGTCTATGGTACTCTGTTACCACAGACCAAAAAAATGAAGCAGATCCATGGTTCTCCTTAATTTTGTCTCCCTTAGCTCCCTGTGAATTGAAACTAAAAACTCATTAATTCTTCCAAATCTTAACTGTGCAGTCGATCCATTTTTACTTAAGTGTGCCATGGCCGAGGTCCTTATGCCCTCCTTTCTAGACTCAGTGGAAGCATACAGCATACAATTTCTGGCATCTTCAGCACACATAAGTTTGGACATTAGGGGAGACTTAGGTCATAATTATAATACTCTCTGCTTTTAGAGCCCTTGGTATGTGCCTTACACATATGCTGCTTTAATATTCCCAATAACCTGATGTGATGAGTACTATTATCATCCCTGTTTTATGGTTCAGACAACTGAGGCTTAACTCAACAGTTCACTTAACAGAACAGTTAGATAACTTGTCTGTCACCAGAGAGCAAGTGAGTGATACAGGCAGGATTCAAAACCGGTTAGTGGTCTGGCTCAGGGTCTGTGCTTGTGGCTACACTACAATGCCTGTACAAAAATACAGTGCAGGGATGCCTCGGTGGCTCAGCGGTTGAGCATCTGCCTTTGGCTCAGGGCATGATCCCAGGGTCCAGGATCAAGTCCCACATCAGGCTCCCTGCGAGGAGCCTGCTTCTCTCTCTGTGTCTCTGCCTCTCTGTGTGTCTCTCATGAATAAATGAATAAAATCTTTAAAAAACAAAATACATGGGCGGCCCAGTGGCACAGCGACTTAGCGCCGCCTGCAGCCTGAGGTGTGATCCGGGAGACCTGGGATCAAGTCCCATGTCGAGCTCCCTGCATGGAGCCTGCTTCTCCCTCTGCCTGTGTCTCTGCCTCTCTTTCTCTCTGTGTCTCTCATGAATAAATAAATAAAATCTTAAAAAAAAAAAAAGACCAAATACAGTGCAGGTAAGACCTATTGTCCTTCAAGCTCATGCCTACCCTTCCGCTCCCTCCCACATATGCAGGAGATCCTGGAAGGTTCTTTGAATTGTATCCCAACTGCTTTGGATTCTCTGTCTTCTGCTTTTGCTATTTCTTCTCCCAGTTCTGCTTCAAACTCACCGTGTCCTCAGACTCTGGCCCTGTCTCCTCTCAGACCATGATTCACATTTTGCACCTGGCAATGCTTCCTTCAACCACCTTTGGTAAATATCCTGCTCCATTTAATTCAATCTGGAATCACTTTGTTGCCACTGGGTTGGTCTCAGGAATAAAACATTAGTGTGGATTCTGTTGCCAGAAAGATCATTGAACTTATTCAGTTATCTGGAAGTCTGACCTCCCAGGAATACGTGCTTATTAACAAGTGAGTTGCATATATAAACGTACAACTTTTATTAAACTTGGCAACTCTGTCTCCTAAGCAAACTCATAAGATATTGGCTGCAGAAAATTTTGATATTTCCCTAAACTGTTTAGGAAAAAAATCCATCTGAAAAGTGCAACCCTACTTTAAAACAGTGGAGGAAAAAAAATATAAAATAAAAATAAAACAGTGGAGGAAGTCCAGAAGGCTTTTATATTTATATTTCCCACCAGTGATCATCTCTTGATTATTAAGGGAAGAACAAGAGTAAACAGCCTGACATTTGGATATGCACACGGCCAGTGAGATGCATTCATAAATCAGTACTTTAGAAAAATTGTACCCTGTGCAGTAAATGGAGACAACGAGAAGTCAGCATCAGGCTTCTTGACTGTGCCCGCAGCTCCATTTTCCTGGCATTTCTCCTACATCTTTCAAAGAGAAGGTGACTTACATAGTCCACTCTGCTTCTTTGAGTCAAGCTCTCACCAGCTTGTGACTCTCAATTGACTAGGCCTATAAGCTTTTCGTTCCTTTATTATATTGGTCATTAAATGCCCCAGATTTTTTGTATATGTATCCTAAGATTTTCTGGAAGCTATACCCTTATTTACAGTGGAAAATAAAATTTCCTTCTCAGCCTAGAGTAAAAAAATTGTGCTACCTAAGTGGCAGCCGGGAAGTGGTTGTTTTAGACATATCTCTGTTTGATAACTTTTTGATTTTAATTAGAAGGCTGGATAGTAACAATGCTAACTTATTTTGAAAAGTACCTGTTGAAATCAGGCCAAGGGCAAGGCCTCGGTGGCTGTCAAAATACTGGCACGTAATGGTCACTGTTGCCGTGTACAGTAAACCACATCCGAGTCCTAAACATAAGAAGACATTACGTAAATTAAGACAGACAATATTACGTCGATGCAAAGAAGAAAGAAGAAGGAAGAAGAAGAAGAAGAAGAAGAAGAAGAAGAAGAAGAAGAAGAAGAAGGAGGAGGAGGAGGAGGAGGAGGAGGAGGAGGAGGAGGAGGAGGAGAAGAAGAAGAAGAAGAAGAAGAAGAAGAAGAAGAAGAAGAAGAAGAAGAAGAAGAGGAAGGAGAAGGAGAAGGAGAAGGAGAAGAAGAAGAAGAAGAAGAAGAAGAAGAAGAAGAAGAAGAAGAAGAAGAAAAAGAAGGAGGAGGAGGAGGAGGAGGAGGAGGAGGAGGAGGAGAGAAAAAAGAATAATTAGGTATCTCCAATAGGTCATTCTGTTACTGACTGGCTAAAACTCTTTAGAGTACGAATTCCCAGATCCTTTAATGTCAGTTGTGCAGCAACAATGAACATGTTTGGGTAGACTCAGTTCTCACTCCACACCCTTCCTAAGATTGGGCTCAAGTCAAAAAAAAAGTCCAATTTCTGAAGCATGAATGAATACTATAAAATTTAAATCAAGACATTAAGGGCAGATAGAGAAAATGGTAAAGTCACCAAATAGTAAAATTTAATCATATGTGCCCATTCTATCTCTGTTCCACGTCCTTGCCTTCAGCTCAGTGTCCTTCCTCCTCAAACTGCTCTAAACAATCTGAGAAAGTTCCCTTCACCCTTCCAAGCTATTTTGTGAGAGCTTATAGTTTGTACACCCCAGTCTACAAAACAAAGGCGCCCCCTCAGGTCCTCTGGGCTTCACAGATCATCCCATCACAGCAAAATATATATTCATAAGGTTTTTTTTTTTTCTTTCACAGATAAAAAACTACCCCATTTAGCAGCAAAAGGTCTTTAACTTAGTTTAAAAATATCTTTACAGGGCAGCCCAGGTGGCTCAGCAGTTTAGTGCTGCCTTCAGCCCAGGGCGTGATCCTGGAGACCCAGGATCGAGTCCCACATCGTGCTCCCTGCATGGAGCCTGCTTCTCCCTCTGCCTGTGTCTCTGCCTCTCTGTCTCTCTCTCTCTGTGTGTCTCTCATGAATAAATAAATAAAATCTTAAAAAAAATCTTTACAAAAAAAAACAAAAAACAAAAAAAGCAAATACAATAAAATATTAGCAAACATTTAAGTGAAGTGTACAGTTGTTTGCTCTATGCCTCTCTACTTTTCTGTAGATTTGAAATTCTTTTATAATTAAAAAAATACCTTACTAAATTTTTCTTTCTTGAGACCCAAGGGCAATATTCATCTCCAGAGTTCTCTAAATCATTTGTTTATTAGCTTAATCTTTTCTTCTCTATATAGCACCTGATAAACACAGTTTGTTTTTCATAAAATTTTCCTCTGGTTCTTAACTCATGACTTTTTGCCTTTCTTCTGCAACAGCATCTGCTCTTGAGGATTATTCTATAAACAACACATAAGCCATAGTTTAAAAACCAGATTTAACCATGGCCCATTAAATGAAATAAGATCATTTTCATTACTTTTAATTAGTACCTAAACTGTGATTAGAAAGAATACATGGGGGGATCCCTGGGTGGCTCAGCTACCCCATTTAGGAGCAAAATGTCTTTAATTTAGTTTAAAAATCTCTTACAGGGCAGCCCAGGTGGCTCAGTGGTTTAGCGCCGCCTTGGGCCCAGGGCCTGATCTGGATTCCTGGGATTGAGTCCCACGTATGGCTCCTGCATGGAGCCTGCTTCTCACTCTGCCTGTGTCTCTGCCTCTCTCTCTGTGTGGCTCTCATGAATAAATAAATAAAATCTTAAAAAAAAAAAAAAAAAGAAAGAAAAGAAAGAATACATGGGCTTCACAAATATACTGCAAGTTTTAGGAAATTAACACTTTTAAACAATCTAAGACTCAGAGGATCATCTGTGATTCCATAAAAAGTCTTCTTAAATGAGATAGACTAAAACAATTACACTTTCAAGGAAACCTTTTAGAATAAAGTGCCCTTCTTATATGATTTAAGGGAAAAAATATCTCATCAACTAAAACATGGGTTGCATTGATTATACAGTTATTACATATATATAGGACACTTCAAGATATGAAATAAAACTGTTTCTAAACAATCAATTTCGAAACCAAAAAATGTCACCCTTAACTGAGACTATACTTCAGGAAGCCTTTGGAGGGGGAATGAATTTACTTTTTTGTGATTTATTTGTCAGGGCTCTGTCAAATGTCAGGCATTAGAGACAAGGGGGGAAAAAGGCATTTCTGATTGCTAAATGTCAATGTCAGAAAAGTTGAAACAGCAAATTTTAAACTTTAGCCTGAGACCCAAAAAAAGACATTTTTAAAAATTATTTCAAGGCCATGGATTTCAGTTAAGGTTATTTCACTATTTTTAAATGTAGCAGTAATTTGAAATGCTTTCTTCTTAAGCTTTTCAAAAAGGTAGCATGATGCCTTCCCACATCGTATCAGGCCAACCTTAAACTGGAAGTTATTAAAGAGGATCCCTAGAATCTCCAAGATATTTTCTAGAGTGCATAAAGTCAAACTAGTTTCATAACTGGTCTCCTAGTTATGACACTAGTCTCCTGTTATCCACAGTTTTGCTTTCCATGATTTCAGTTACCTGCAGTCAACCATTCCCACAAGCAGATGATCCTCCTGACATGTGGTCAGAAGGTCAGTGGTAGCCAAATGCTATGTCACAGTGCCTACGCCATTCACCTCACTTCCTCTCATCACACAGGCATTTTGTCATCTCACGTCATCACAAGAAAGGTGAGTACAGTACAATAAGGTATTTTGAGAAAGATACCACTTCACCTAACTTTTATTACAGCATATTGTTATAATTGTTTTATTTTACTATTAGCTATTATTGTTAATCTCTTACTCTACCTTATTTATAAATTAAACTTGATCATAGGTGTATACGTATAGGAGAAAACATAGGGTTTATTACTGTTCACGTGTTCAGACATTCATTGATGATCGTGGGCCGTATCTCCCATGGATAAGTGGGGACTACTGTAATACTAACATGATCTCTGCTTTTGTTAGTGTTACTGGCCATCTCTTTCACTGTGTTTGCATTTACGCTGACCGAGCAAAAGAGACGGTGAGTAAAACCACAAGGGCCCTGGCACAAATCAAGGTTTGCTACCAAACTTTGGTATCAAAATATGCTGCATAGCCATATACTCACATTAAAAACGAACAACATTTCTAAAAAATGCTTCCTTTGGATGACAACAATTGTTAAAAGGAAAAGCCCTTAAACAATTGTTTTAGTAGCCAGCTCAAACAGCCTCTCTTCTCCCGTGTAACCCTGTTCGTATTTGAAAGAATATCTGACAGATAAACTGTGGTTACTTAGACTTGGGTATGTGGCAAAAATTTTTTTGAAAACAAACTAAGGGTGACAACTGGCAGTAATTGTTACCAATGATAAAATCTAAACATTCCAGAAAAAAAAAATAGAATTTTAGGAAACATGTATCCATGACCATGAATTTGGACAACTTCCCAATACATAAAGATTTTCTGATGAGTCTGTTGCTGATAGTAGCCAAAGCAATTTTTGATGTTGTATAATGAAATTTGTCGACATTTATAAGTTCTGTCATAACTCAGTGAACCAACATTTTTCAAATAACCAATTCATGATAGTACACAATCAGGCTTGAATGACAATCCAAAGTGCAGAATGTGCCATTTGCAATATGTAGATGGAGCTAGAGAGTATTATACAAAGTAAAATAAGTCAGTCAGAGAAAGACAAATACCATATGATCTCACTCATATGTGGAATTTAAGAAAGAAAACAAATGAACATATGGGAAGGGGGAAAAGAAAAAATGGAGATTGGGAAAACAAGCCCTAAGAGACTCTTACAGAGAACAAACTGAGGATTGACAGAGGGAGGTAGATGGGGGAAAGGTTACCTAAGTGATATGTATTAAGGAGGGCATGTGATGAGCACTGGGTGTTGTAGGTAAGTGATGAATCACTGAATTCTACTCCAGAAATCAATATTGTGCCAAATGTGAACTAACTACAATTTAAGTAAAAATTTGAAAAAATAAAAGTTAAGTATTTAAGGAAGAAAGAACAAAAGAAAGAAAAGGAAGGAAGGAAGGAAGGAAGGAAGGAAGGAAGGAAGGAAGGAAGAAAAAGAAAGAAAGAAAGAAAGAAAGAAAGAAAGAAAGAAAGAAAGAAAGAAAGAAAGAAAGAGAAAGAAAGAACAGAATAAATAAGTGGGTTTAATATAACAGAATATAAAAATATATTGACATGACATCAGGTTCCATATTACAATTAACTTTGGAAAGTCATCACTCATCAAGTTTTGGTACAGCATCAAAGAAGAATAGCTATAATTACCTGAAAAGGCTGTTAAAAACTACTCCCTACTACATCTTCGCGTGTGATGAGATTTACTTCACACACTTCAATCAAAAAACAGATTGCAATGACTGTGTACAGAGCCAATATGAGAATCCAGAAGTCTTCTAAGAAGCCAAACATTGAAGAGATTTGCAAAACTGTAAAATAATGCAGTTCTATTCACTAACTTCTGTTTTTCCTTTGGAAAATAGAGTTATTTTCATAATAAGTACATTATTTATTTTAATGTGTACTAGGTTTGTTTATTACCTTTAAATGAATTACTAAACAAATATTTTCAAATTTCTCAGCTTTTAATATAGTTAATTTCAACAGAATAAATATCTATAAGTATAATCCATATATTCAAAAGCTCCTTGGGGTCCTACGTAAAGGGAGTGTGAAGGGTCCCAAGACTATGAAGTTTGGAAGCCACTGTTTTAAAGCGTCCCTTGGTCTCCAGTCATTTTTGATCAGACTCCTATTCGGTGAAAAATAATTTTGAGCATCAGCCTGCAGTATAATTTTTATTTATTTTTTATTTATTTTATTTTTTTAAGATGTTTTATTTATTTATTCATGAGAGAGAGAGAGAGAGAGAGAGAGAGGCAGAGACACAGGCAGAGGGAGAAGCAGGCTCCATGCAGGGAGCCCAACGTGGGACTCGATCCTGGAACTCCAGGATCACGCCCTGAGCCAAAGGCAGATGCTCAACCCCTGAGCCACCCAGGCGTCCCATGCAGTATAATTTTTAAACTGAAAACCTGTATTAATAACAATTCAAAGCACAAACATTAGTAAAATATTATTGTTTCCCTTTACTTAAATAGGTAAAATCTAAACGTATTTTCATGTTCTGACATTTCCTTTCCACACCTTACATTCCATTTCACACAGCTCCAGGCAAGACCACCACTTCAGAGGCCTCTTTTCTCTCATCTCCTCCCATCAAACCAGACGGAAGCTCTTTATCACACCCACTAAATGATCTCAACCTCCCTGTGTCTCGGCACCACCACTGCCTCCACTCATCTCATCTTTTCTGAGCTGAATTCTGGCTTCCTGATCACTGTCTCAAGCCTCCAGTACTTTTCCCACCAATCTATCTTCCTTTTTCTTCCTTTTCCATCAATCTATCCTCTAAGCTGCTGTCCAACAATTCTCATTCCAGCACATTCCTGCAGTAAAGTCCACATAAAAACATTTTGTCATCTTGCCTCTGGTGCATACCATGCTTTGATGTATTTGCACCTCCCCACATGACTTCTGCAGTCCTTCAACAAAAACTCTTATCCGCAGTATATCACACTTCTGAGCATTTGAGCTCCTGCAGAGACCTCCTTCTACCCCCTCACTTCTTTTCCAACCCCATGCCCACCTGACCACATCCTACCTGTCTTTCCAGACCCAGCTCAAGCATAAACTTCGGCATGAAGCCGGCTTCAGCACCCCTCTCCCCCACAGGTACATATTACACCAGCACGGAATGTTGGTTTCATTTTATTATTGCACTTATTTTCCTGTGTTACAAGTTGCAAATTTACAAGTTTATTCCCCCAACTAGACAATGAACTGTTTGAGGGCAGGCTGTGTTTTATTCATCCAAGTACCCTGGTTCCAGGTCTGAGCCTGGCACAGAGTTAAGTGTTTTTAAAAATTTGTTGGATGAACCTTCCCACAGAAGTTAATCTAGTACCTTTTCCCATAAATCTCATTTGAGTTCTTGCATTTTTCTCTTCCTGTCTGTATCTCTATACATATAACAAACACAAAATATATGTATGTACGTGTGTATATACTTTTTAATTAGTATCTTTATATATGCTCCCTGCTTCAATGATTTTTTTTTTACTTTTTACTTTAGCCAGAAACTCAATCTTAGCTTAAAAAATATTAAAGAATTTTTTTCTCTCACAGTAATTAATTTACTAGGATAGCATCATTAGAAAGACAATTAGAATTATATGGTTTGAAAATAAGATACAACTAATTTACAACCTCCATGCATTATGTGATGATGTTTTGGGCAAATCACACTAAACTCCTTCATTTTCCCACTTTTCTCAATTTTTATCTATTAACTAAAAAAAATAAATAAAAACCCTAATCAATTAAACTGATAAGCTTATGAGGAGAAAATATAACTGGGGTAAAACACTGATATGATAAAATGCTTCTAATTTGGAATAAATAAAGCAGGCATCTCTAAAGAACTAGCATGTGAATAAAAGCATGCAAAGTGAAAGTCTGGTCTATTTTAGGAAGACAAGCAATAAAACATTTGAAATCATGTACATATTTTTGAAAATGCCTACAAATTTTTTTAAATATCCTTTCATCATATATATATTTTTGTGTGTAACTGAATAGATATCTATCAAGCCCCTACATTTATATATGAAAACTTCTCCCTGAATTATTAATTTTATGAAAAGGAAACATTTTAGTAACCGTGCATTTTAACATGGCAATCTTAAAAAACAATATGAGTGAGCTACAGAATCCAGACACTGTGTGGGGTAGGGGAGAAGAGGCAGTGCCCTGGACATTCCCAGTTTGGCTACTAGAAGTCTCATATCCTGGAAAACCCGTCAGTCCTGGGCAAACCAGGACAGTGGTCACTGTAGTGGAGGGACCTGTCTCTTGGTCGTTTGAGAGAATTCCCATCCTGTGTGTTTCAAAGCAAGTATTTGAGCCACCTCTTAGAATAGTTGAGACAAGATGATTTACTATCCTGACCAAAGGTTAGGATAGGCAATTGCATGTGGTGTTCCAGAAATATCTACTTCCAGAAATGAAATTGTGGGAAGGTAACTTAAGGCACCATGAAAGATAAATAAGCTTAGTGTATCTAAATGCGGGTACTTTTTAAAAAGATTTTATTTATTCATGAGAGACACAGAGAGAGAGAGAGGGGCAAAGACACCGGCAGAGGGAGAAGCTGGCTCCATGCAGGGAGCCCAATGCGGGACTTGATCCCACGACTCTGGGATCATGCCCTGTGCCAACGGCAGACGCTCAACTGCTGAGCCAACCAGGCGTCCCTAAATGCAGGTACTTTTATGCTGCTAGCTTCAAACATCTGCCTGGAAAGCTTAAAAATGCAAGTGACTGGCTAGGTTTTTTAATAAACTGGCTCTGACTGTAGCTTGAACAGTGTCATGTTCATGAGTACTCTGAACATGACACTGACTAGTTAAGGTCTGGAAATAAGGCAGGCTTGGATTCAAATCCCAGCTCCATCTCTTACTGGCTGGGTGACTCTGGGGACTCTAGAGTTTACTGAAACTCTCTAATTTTAGTTTCTTTATCTTTAAAACAATTTCACAAAATAGCTGTAAAGATTAAAAGACATAAAAAATATAAAATATTTAGTATCTGTGCCTAGAATATAATATAATAAGTACTAAAAAATAACCATTTTTTGACATGTTTTCACTTTTCACCTGAGTATTATAGCATTATATCACTAATAGCCTTAGACTAATTAGAAAATCATAGTTCCTTATTACAATTGAACATCCATGAGAGAAAAAAAGACTATCTTTAATGATATAACCATTAAAAACTAAACTAAACAAAAAGGCTTATAAAACTCTAACTGCTAAAATGAACGTGAGGAAATGACCTTTATCTCATTTGCCATAATTGAGTAAGAGAATCAGACTCTCTGTAAACATGGTGTTTTCTTACCCTCCCCAATCTCAAGAAGCTGTGCGGATTCAGTCTACAAGCAGATATTATCATGAAAATGAAGGAAGCGAAAATTGAATTTTTCCAAAAACCAAGAAGGAACAGTAAGAAAACACTAACCAGGTAACTAAATAACAATATACTCAGAAGAAAACAGAATGGAAGACCTTGATTTTGAGTTGTGCTTTTCAGAAAAGCAAAAACAAATAACTGGAGAGATGCCTGAGCAACTCATTCAGCACATATTTTCCACACCTATCCCCATCCTGCACCCCACTTTCTTTTTCCTGATTCAGTAAAGTAATTGAAAAAATAGAAGCCTGAATTACCAGGTTTGGCAGTGTGGCTTACAGTCAATTGACAAAAGGGAAACTGCCATTTTATGTTAGAAAAACTAAACGAGATAACATCATATTTTCATTATGATACTTTTTAAAACATCAACTAAGTGGCAAAACAGAATTATGCTCATTAGTACAATTTAGTATCCTTTTTGATATTGTGTATTATAATTAAACATACTAAAATGCTTTAATTTCTTTATCTATCTTCTTAATCTATTATGTCAATATTGTTGATTCAACAAAGCTTCCTCAGTAGCAAAACATTGCTGCTGTGGTCTTGAACTAAGTGGTCAGAAAGGAATTGAAGGGGAGAGGATGTATGCAACACCTCTTGTGTCTCTGTGTATACATTATTTCACAAATAGGCATAATCGCTCTGTGAAGTCTTTTGATAAAAATAAAAATAGAAGCTCAGAGAGATTCAATAATTTTCCAAGGTCACAAAACTGATAATAATGGTTATGCTAGCTAGTATTTGTTGTTGCCTTACATCTTCAATTCACAAAACCTGAAGGTGGATGTCATTATTACATTCTGTTTTAAAAAATGAGAAAATAGAAGTTAGGTAACTTGTCTGGAGGCACACAGCTGGCAAGTGAGTAAGATCGGGTTAACCCAGATGGTTAGACCCCAGAGCCTGCCTCTTGGCGCTTGCTCCTTCCCTCCCATATTGTTGCTCGTAAGAGACCATCTAGTTCATTCTAGCAATGAAAATGCTTAGTATAAAATTCTGCACAGAATTGGTGCTCAATGAATATTATCATTAGAATGAACCTTTCTTGTTTTTTCTAAGAAACTCAATACAAAAAGGAAAATGAGTTTAGGCCATAATAATTTCCTGTCACTTCCTTTTCAACTGGATATTCTAAATTGCGATAGAATGTAAGAATCATTGTTCACTATCACCTCATTTATTTATCCCCAAAATATTCAATGAGCCCTGGACTATGTACCTACTGATGAGAAAGAAAAGAAAGAAAGAAAGAAAGAAAGAAAGAAAGAAAGAAAGAAAGAAAGAAAGAAAGAAAGAAAGAAGAAAGAAAGAAAAGAAAGAGAAAGAAAGAAAGAAAGAGAGAGAGAGAGAGAGAGAAAGAAAGAAAGAAAGAAAGAAAGAAAGAAAGAAAGAAAGACAAAGACATCTACCACAGTAATAAGTATTAATTATCTCTGGCTAGGAGTAGCTCACAGGGCCTCAATAATTACCAGGGGGAGTGATTTTTTATTAATTGAAATACAACTCAGTTCTTTTATTTGTTTTATTTTTATTTATATTTCACCTGACTTTATTTAGTCCTCACAAAACCTTGTGAGGTGGGTTTCCCAATGTGCCTTCACAGATGAAGGGGGAGCCATTTGTCATCAAGCTTGCTGAGGTTCACAAAATCTCCATCTCCTGACCCTAAGAAGGCCAGCACTCTCTCCACAAGCTTACAATTGCTTCTTAGTTGCAGGGATTAAGAACCTATTCTCACAAATCGAACTTCAATTATATATATATATATATATATATATATATATAGAGAGAGAGAGAGAGAGAGAGAGAGAGAAGAACCTATTGTCAAATCAGAGCTTCAGACCTGAGTCTGTTTCCTGACCCAGAAACATTAAGTGAAGGACAGACTGGGATTCGAGGAGGAAGGACATGGCAACAAATGCTATGACAAGTATAGATAACAGTACCCTAAATACTTCCCCAAAGATGACTATGGCCATTTATTTAGGTAATTGTGCACCAGGGAAAGTGGGATACCCTTTGAGCATTGTTGGACACAGGACATGAGCTGGCAATGTTAACTCGGGGCCTGAAGTATTTACATGGCCTTCCCTTAGAGTGTGGTCATGCGGAGCCAGGTAATATATAGGATCATGGCCCACTTCTGGCTCACAATGGATTCACCGAGTCCATGGACCCAACCAAATTCCTAATATTTCATTGGCTCACACATTCATGATGGTGAGTATAACCCCCTACATTGTTCCTTGGCCAATGGAGTAAGAGTTATCATAGTGGGGAAAGCCAAGTGGAAGTCCTATAATACTACCAGAAGCCAAAAGTGTCAATCAAGACCAATCTCAGATCCCATTTAATTAATTGATAATCATAGATTCATGGAGGTGGAAGGGCACAGTTAGTTCTCAAAAGGTTTCAACAACATAAGCCAAATAACTTCACATTGCTCCCTCCATTACTACAGAAATTAAAATTTAGTTATGGGAGTTAGTTAATATTGTCTTTTTCTTTCTGTTTATTATTAGATAGTCTTCCAACACAATCAAATGTATATAACTCTTATATATTGCAAGCCAATTTTTAACTCTTAAAAATTCATTTTAATCTATAAGTAATGCATGCTATGGTATCACTCACTGCATCAATTTCTAAGTTGGTAACAACTTTGTATGCCTAGATTAACCTTGAAACCATGTGAAGGAGGAAAATCCCATGAAATTTTAAATGTGTAGTCCAGAGCTTGGGGAAAATGCTCAAATCATATCAATGACATAATAATTCAATTTTCTATGTAAAAAGGGATTTGTCCTAAAAGGAATAATACAATAGTCATGCATAAACACAGATATCTACCTTTTTATTTTAATGGCTTTAGACAACAATGCAAAATGATTATTCAATGGATACTCTCAAATTTTACACAAGAGACTAACGTATTTTTACCCACAGTCCAAAACTGTATTAAGCACTATAGGGAATATAAAATATATTGCATGCTCTCAAAGAACGAACACAGGACTTGCTTATTTAGATTCAGATCTCAGCAATATTAGAGTATGTAGTTAAATTTAAAATAGACTTTAAGTGTTCAAAAAGCACAAAAATAGTTACAAAAATGTGAACGGGGTCAGGATCTGGTGTCAGACTGAATGGATTAAACACCAAATATCCTAGTTATATATCTTCAGTTAGTAATTTCTTTGAGCTTCCCTTTCCCTCTCTGTAATTTGGGTTCTTGTGAAGATTAACTGAGGTCAGATAAAGCATTCAGCACAGAGCCAAGCACACAGGGAGTACTCAGTGCATATTAGCTGCTATTACTTCTATTGTTTATTTGGGAAATAGTCCCAAGTAAAAAAAAGAGGAATATTACTAGTCAACAAAATTAGGTTCCTTCAGACACTAGGAAAAACGTTGACTGCTGGAATCATCTTTTTCAAGTTCCCTATCAACAGCCTCTAGGAATAGTCTGATGATGCTGAACATTGAATACAATTAGTATAATATAGGGGCGACTTGGTAGCTCAGTTGGTTAAGCGTCTACGGTCATGATCTGGGGGTCCTGGGATGGAGCCCCACATCAGGCTCCCTGCTTAGCGGGTTGCCTGCTTCTCCCTCTCCTCCTGCTGCTCCCCCTGCTTGTTCTCTCTCTCTCTCTCTAATAAATACATAAAATATTAAAAAAAAACAATTAGTAAAATACATCACAAAGGCATCTGCACCAAAACTAACTGTCAGTGCTCTCAGGCTCCGGACCCTCTCCTGTAACCAGGATCATCATCAATTATCCCCACCACTCAGTTTTTCTTCACTTGTGCCTTATCTTTAAAAAATAATAATAATGATGTGTTTTAACATCTACTTTTTATTTCTGCTGTAACTTTGAGTTGTGCACCCTGGAAGGACAGGATGTTTAGAATACAAATAGCTCAGCAGAGCCCTGCTTAACTGGCAAATGTGACAGTGACCATTTCCTAAGTCAGTGGGAAATGCTGTCAAGCTCACGCTCCCCCCTCTCTTTTTTTCCTTTTTTGTGCTTTAGAGACCAGTGCTGAAATGAAAAATCTTGTGCCTCGCAAGAGAACATAATATGCATTGATAAAACATGTTTATCTTTTCAAACATTTTGACTCACTGAGCAGACATGTTACTAAGGCAGTAGCTTTCAGTGATTTGGTGATTGAAAGTAAATTATTTTTTATCATTTTCATGCCTTATATTAATGGAATAATAAACCTGACATTGATAAAATGATGTTTAACTCTGAAGCTTAGAAAAATTATAGTGACCAGCTTTCTTACCGACAACAATACCATAGGAAAAAAACAGAAAGTAGAGATTGGGAGCAAAACTGCTCAACATCAAGCCTCCAGCTACCATGAAGCCACTGAAGATTGTCACAGGTCTTGCTCCAAAAGACGAGACACAGAGGCTGCAGACAGGACCTAAAATAATAAATGAAATCTTCACTTATTTGACAATCCCATCATAAATTTAAAATGGTTTTTTCCACCATACAACACCACTAACAATAAGCATCTACTGTGTATTTACCATATTCCAGACACTCTGCGAGATACTTCCCATAAACAATCACATTTCATTTTAATCTCACTGCAGTCCTGGTAGGTGGATACTACTGTTAACCTCATTTTTTTGATAAGGAAATTAGAGTTTCCTGATGGTAAGGCCACATAGTTAAGAAATGGGCATTCTGGAGTCAGACCTTACTCAAATTTGGAGCTCTGCTACTTGCTGGTGATTCAATCTCAGGCAACTTTTTTGATCTCTCTGTGCCTCAGTTTCCACATCTGAAGATTGTAATAAAAGTACCACTGCACAGCGTTACAGCAAAGACAAATGAGAGCACAGGTGTCAAACTGATCACAAGGCCTGACACGAGGAAGTCCCCAATCAATGCCAGCTCTTCAGTGATGAGAATGGCAGCAGCAGCCACCAGAGTAGTAACAGGGGAAGAAGTAAAAACACAGGCAGTCTGACTCCTGAGCCCAGCATCTTAACCATCATACTATGCTGAGGATTTTTGCCTCTTGCACGTTCCATGCATTTTTCCTACCCTGCAAAAGGGTGGTCATATAATTGATGAGAAAATAAGCTTGATGACTGACTGAACACAACCAATTGTGACCCTGTAGAGAGATGGGGGTGGTGGTGGTTATTTACTCCCTAGAGACTATTCTGGCAGGTGAGGTCAAATGGAAAAGCATCCTACCCATTTGGGTATGAGTCAGTCAGTACCATGGTCCTACATTCTATGTGTGATCTGGAACTTGTGGGAGGAAGTACACCATCGAATGACAGGTAACAGTGACACTACCTGGATCTGTTCTATGGGTAAGTGGGCAACTACTTAAGTAATGGGATTTAAGTGATAGTGAAATTCTTTCCCAATAGCAGGATACCTAAAAGACACTTACAGCTACAGAGCTGAGCGTATCAGAAACGAAAGGACATTAAGGATTATTCAGCCCATTAGTCTCATTTACATGGAAGGAAACTGAAGCTCAGAGAGGTTATCCAAGCCCATGGCAGAAGAAAGAGCCCAGACTTTGAATGCAAGGAGAAATACACCTTAATTAAGTTGCCAACAACCTTTCAGGTACAAATTATCATCCCCAATTTTTAAAAAGCACAATCACCAGGATGACGAAAGGCAGACGATAGTATTATAAGGATATGAAGCAATCAGAACTCTCATATTGTCTCCTAAAGCTGAACATAGCACATTGTATAGCCCAGAAATTCTGCTCCTATGTACACACTCAATAGAAATACCTGTTTCAGAAGTACATAAATGTTCATAGCAGAACTATTCACAGTAGCCTAAAAACCCAGATGTTCATCAGCAATAGAATGTATAAATGAATTCTGGTATAGTCATACAATGGACTATTACATGGCAATGAGAACAAATGATTTATAGATACACATATAGAAGTATCTCATAAATATATGTTGGGTGAAAGATGCTCAACACAAGAAAGTATACATTGCATAATTGCAATGATAAAAAGTACAAAAACAGGAAAAATTAATCTATGATTAGTAGTCAAGATAACAGTCATCTTTGATAATGGCTAGGGAGTTATAACCAGAAGAGAGCACAGCCCACCTTCCAGGGTACTACCAATGTTCTGTTTCTTGATGTGACTGCGCTTATCACAGGTGTAACTTGGTTTGTAAAAAATTCATCGAGCTATTCTTATGATATGCACACTTTTCTGTATATATCTTTCATTTAGTAACCTCAGAGAAATGAGTTTCATTGTTAGTAAGTGATAGAGACAGGATCTGACCACTCCAACATTCCTGCCAATACCAGAGAATCTCTCAAGTGCATACTTAAGAATAGGATATGACCACTGAGATAGCACATAGCTCTCTCCACATGTACAGCTCTCCCACATTTATCCCTGGTCATGAACTGGCCCCTGACATTTCAGGCCTTCTATGTGAGCTGGTATAGAAAAGCAGACTGATATATTTATATGATAAACAAAGGGGAATATTCTGTGCCAGTGTTTTAAAAGGAAAATCCACTTGAAAGACCAAACTTATTATCCAGTAGTTGAGCTATCTGTATAACCAATGAGAAATACTTAGACACTTCAAAAATAGAACTGATTTTAATGGTCAAATTTCATAAAACATCATAAAAGCATGACCCTTCTGTGGTGTTTACCAAACTGCACTGACATTGAGACTCGGTGTCAACAAATTTAACAAGCACAATGGAATTAAAACACAGAGATAATTATTGGCATACCTGAAGAGTTTCAAGTTCCAACCCCAAAAAAGGACTTTAAATGTATGCTCCTTAATGCATGATAACTCCACAAGGAGACGCAAAGTATGGGAAACTAGGTATGTAGATGAAGGGTAATAATTTTCATAGCATGTACACTTACACTAGAATTATTACATGCTAGTAAGTACATAACCATTATCAATTATGGGATAAGTTCCTAAATCATTTTGGGCTAACATATGACTCTTTGAGAAAAAAATTAAGCTTAGGGGAAAAATGAGCAGAAATTCTTTGATAAAAACAGTAAATTGAGAACTCTTTTTAAAAAATTATCTACTTTCATACTGCCATCTGCTGCTTACTTAGAGAAAAAAATCTTGATGTCAGAGATTTAAAGCAGATTTTTAGAGCTAAAAGAGGCCTTGAAAGAGTCCAAACACTTCATTTTTAAAATGATAAAACTGGAATTCAGAATGACCCTGTAATTTGACTAAGAATCCATAGCCAATCAATGATAGGGGTAAAGGCAAAGTCAGCTTAGCATTTTTCCCAACTGAGAAGTATTTCATTTGACATCTTAATTATTTCCTAAAAATCAAAATACTAGTAAAGAATTCCAATATACTTTTGTTAATATCTTACAGTTTAAGTAGTTCTGTGAATTGATGGCAGATGAAAATGTAACATTCATGCTCGTTTTGGTGTTTAAAATTTCAAAGCAAACTATTTTATTCTCATCCTCAGAACTAAAGTATCTCTAGATTCTATTTATGTAGATTTAGACCACAGCGGCCTCATATTTCATCAATAACAATTAGGGCAAAGTATAACTGGAATTGACCATTAAGTCACATCTGCAAGACATAACACATATACATGCTTATTAGCTCTAGCAATTTCAGGCAACTTTTCCAAGATGAGAAACCATAGAGTACTCCTCAGTACTGGATCAGTTTCAAGAGATAAATTCAATAAAAAGACGACTCTCAGAGGAGATTTCTTATAATGCTTCAGGTCTCATACTTTGCAGAAGGGGTCTTTGGAACAAGAGTTAGTTAACTCATAATATGAGCCAGTGATTCTACTTCTTGAAAGCTGTGAAATTTTAGACAGAAAGGAAGACAGAAAGCTTCATCTGGTGCCAGTTTTTTTTTTTTTTTTAACAAATAAAGTCTTTTTAAAAATGTAACAACCATCTATTATTGCTGCCATTTCTTTCAAGAGGAAGAAGGATTTTAATAAGGAAATAGTGAGAAAGATAGGACTTGACAATAAAATAAATGTAAGATAGTAAGAAGATAATAGGAACCTTATACACACACACACACACACACACACAGGATATCAGTGCCTTTATAATCATTTTACCTTCAGTGAAAATGTTTCTTGGAACTACAGTTGTATGTATATGGTGTTTGGGAGCCATTATTACCATTACTACATTCTGTTTGGGAGATTAATACTGACGGATTGGTTGAACTGAAAGTCCTTGGCTACCTGTTAAGTAGCAGAGCTGGCAGTCAGCACAGAAGAATGGTCTAAGGATGGAGATGGCAGTGTGGGGCACTGACAGGTGAACAGCTCTAACCTTCCTCACAAATGAGAGTCAGGGCTCTTAAAGATATTCTATTCTCCTGGCAACATTATTGGCACAACGGAGACACATTCACTCAAAAAAAAGTAAGAGCCCAGGGAGTAGCCCTACAAACCAAAGTCAGGAGCAAAGAAAGAAAGGAAGATAAGGATGGGATTACCTCAATCAATCGGATTTGCAGATGACTATTAACAAATTGCTTTATATTTTTTGCTTCATTTTGTGCTTATTGAGGTAATTTTCAGCAATGAGGGGAATAAAAAGGGAAATGAAAATGAAAATTCTAACTGAAAAATTGTTTTGTTGTTGTGATCATGGGTGAATTAAGAAAATGAGAAGAATGGGTTGTTATAAGGAAGTCAGAATGATCTCCAAGTAAGTGATGAAATTGTTTGCTTCAGCCTTCAGGGTAATTTAGGAAGAAATAACAGAGCTAAAGTTTTGCTGGCTGTTAAAATTAGCACGGAAGAAGAATCCTCTTCTTAAAATTTAAAAGTATGTTAGTAACATTATATTTAAGTCTGCATCAATCAAACAAAAGACTAAACATTTGACCACTGTCATTCCTTCACTATTTAACAAGTGTCCACTGGAGTAACACTACACATTAGAAATACAAGAAGTCACACATATGAGCCACATATGGAATTCTAAACTACCTAGTAGGCATGTTAGAAAAGTAAAAAGAGGCGAAATTAATTTTAGTAATACATTTTATCTAATCCAATACATCTAAAACATTATCATTTCAGTATCATTAATGAGACATTTATATTCTTTTGTTTTGTGGTAAGCTTTGAAATCCAGTGTGAATTTGTTACACTTATAGCACATCTCAGCTTGAACTAGTCACATTTCAAATGCTCAATAACCACATGTGGCTGGTGACTGCTGTGCTGGACAGCACAGCACTGGAGTCTCATATTATGATAGAAGACACAGAGAGAAATACACACAATCCAAGACCTACACCAGAAGACAAAATAAACACACAAGAGTTAAATTAAAATCCAAAGTCACAGACAAGAGGCACCCAAAGAAAGGTTTCATATGTTTTGGGATTTCAGAAAAGAGAGAGCACCTTGGGCCAAAAAACTGAGCCTTGCACTGGGCCATAAAGTATGGTTTTATCAACAAAAGGGATGAAAATGCTAAATGGAGGAAATAGAAACACAATGTGGTTTTCCACTTTCTCATTATTATAAGATAGCTTTGGGAAAGAAATCATGCCCTTTGGGAAATAAATCAACTTCCATACACTTAGCTCTCCTAAACAGTTTCAGAATCCTAAGAGTGGTAGGATGGCCAGGCCTACAGCACTGAAGCCATAAATAGGCTGACTCATAAATAGAGTGAGAAATAAAATAGAGCAGTAACCATGCTGTATTAACTGTAGCATAGCAAGAATTTCCTAATAGAGCAGATGACTGGGTCATGAGAGACTTATCCCTCTACCCACAATGCAGGCAGCCCAGCAAGTTTTTAGAGGTTTCTCACCCGTTGTTCCTGCTGAGACCAGAAATTCAAATTCATCTCCCTAAAGGAAAAGAAAGGCACTAAGGAGCCAAACCCAATCAAATCCTTGATCTCGTGCAGAGTGACTGCCTTGCTTGTTGATTGGTTTGGTGATATACAGAGAGTACAGAAAGCTAATTCAAAAATCCAGAGTTATTCTCACCAATCCTGGAAATGCCTAGCATACTGGGAACTAGCCAATGCAACAGAATTCTTGTAGGAGGCAGAAATTCAGTCCTCCTTGAAGGAGTTAACAGAGCTTGGGAATAAAATCATCCAGATAATCCTCAAATGCTACTCTGTCAGCAGTCACAACTCATTCAGCAAGCCCAAATGGCTATACTGACTTACTATATTAATCTGAGGATAGATTTACTGACTCATTATCAATCTGCAGGTCTGTGGAGGAATTAAGGAGAAAAGGGAGGAGAGACTGTTAAATCTGCTTAGAGTACAAAAATACAGAACAAAAGGTCTCCCTGCTGTTTCAGCAACTCTGTTGTCTGAAAAACGGCCCCACCCTTCTTAAATTTGAAAAATGACGTCTAACCAAGAAGCACTTTAGCTCATCTGAAACCAATGCAGAGCCATGATCCTCCTTGAGTTAAGTTCATCTCTCCTCCATCAGTCACGTTTCAGGCAGAGAAACAGAACCAGAAGATACGTGTGAAGAGAGATTTATTGCAAAGAACTGGCTTATGCAATTGTGAGACCTGGCTGGGCAAGTACGAAACCCCTAGGGCAGGCCATCAGGGAGGACAGGTTGGAACTCTTTGGCAAAGGTGGAAGCTATCATTCGAAGATGGTATTTCTTCTTCTGGAAAAAATCATTTCTGTTCCTAAATCTTTTTAATGGATTGATGTTTCAATCCATTAAAATTTGGGTGCTGAGACATTCACCCAAATTATCTAGAATAGTCTCCCTTCCTTAAAGTCAGTTGATTATGGACTTTGAGCACATCTATAGAATACCTTTACAGAAACACACTATTGCTTGATTAACTAGGGAAATACAGCCTAACCAGGTTAACATTGACCATCACATCTCCCAATGCACTGCTTCCTTCTGCAACCAGATTTATTCTACCAGAATGCATCAGAGCAGTGCAGGCTCCAAGAATCTGCATAGAGGGAATCCATATGGATGGCTTTCTCCTTCAACGGTCCACCATGTACAGCCCATCCTCCCATCTGGCCCACCTCACAACCAATCTATATAAAACTCCAGACACTGCTTTGCCCTTGCATTTTTGAAGTCTCAAATTAGTAAGCTTTTTTTCTGTCTCCTCCCTGAAACTAAAATCTCTTATAAGCACAAAAAATGTCTTCTGTCTTGGAATCACGAGCACAGAGGAGACTCTATGGATGTATGTAATGGAAGTGAGCTCACTTACTATGTGTAACCCAAATTCCCAGCATTATTTATCCCAAGGATCACCTGGACAAGCAAATAATTCAGACAAGAGGAAGAAGTATTTTCTCCTCAATTATTCAAGTTTCAAAGAGAAGGAATGAAAAATTAAGATTATGAAGAATGTAAAGAAGTACATGTCTTGCATTGTTCTACTGTGCTACTGTGAGCTACTGTCCAAGTCTAATTTTGCCAGAGAAAAGGGGTGGGCCTTAAACTTTGAGATGCTTGGGGACAATCTTACCAAGTTCTAGTTCTCCCTTCAGCCCATCGCCCCAGAAATATCTTTGTCATTCATTCTGAAGGGTCCCTTTCTTTTGCAGATTCCACAGTTTGGTTGGAACTGCTTGGGAAAGTGATTTTACTTTATTGTGGCTGATTCTTGTTCTCAAATAGCTAATGTTTGTGGAGCACTCACCATATACCAAGCACCATCTCAATTATTCTATACAACAATCATATTAGGTAGTACTTTTATTGTCCCCAATTTAAAAATGAAGAAACAGGCTTAACGGGTTAGAGAAACTGGAGCTTGGGTGTCACTATTCCTCTTAGAGAATGGACTTTATCTTGGGCTTCATCTTCATGTGGGCATCTTGGCCCCTAAAACTTAAGGACAATAATGCCTACTTCAGGGCATTGTTGGGAGGATCAATTAAGATCAAGTATGTGAAAGTGGCTGGTATTGAGCCAGGCACAGAAGGGGCTCTTAGTGAACTGGAGGGACAAGCAAATGTAAGCTGCTTAGCAGAGGTACTTATTCTTCTGGGTCTACCTCAGTTATAAAGCCCCAGGAGCTGGACTGTAGAAGAGCTGTATTGTAGAAGAGACCTACTATGTCTTCTCTGGACAAAACTGAGTAAAGACAATAACTCATGTACTAGAAATATTATGGCCTACTTGCATCATAATCATCTGGGGAGCTAGTTAAAATGAATACACCCATCCTCACCCCCCATCTCCACCCCACTGCACTGATAGGTAGGAAAGTGCTTTTTTAGACAAACTTGAGTAATTCATATATACTCCTGAATTTAAGAGTAAATATACACAAACACACATATACACACATACATATATATGTGTGCATATATGTATGTATATATGTAAAGTCCATCTTTATCCCAAAAAAGTATGAATATAACTATATATACACAAATATAAATTATATTTTTTATCAAAAAACATGCAAAGAAGTCCATTTATGTGTGTTTTTTTCACCAAATCAGAATCAGTTGGCACTATTTTTCATGTTTTACATGGCATATGCACTGCTACAACCAAGCAGAAACCCTACAGTAGCTCCCTTTACAAATAAGTGAAGGCAAATCATACATTAGAGAATTATCGAAAACTGCAAGATTGAAATCTAAGTTAAGAGGGTTTAAGCCAGTGGTAGTTCCCATCTGAAAATCACTTCTCAGGTTATAAAAATTCACATATGTGGGCCCTATCATAGACTGACTGAATTAGAATGTCTGGGGGTCGAATAAAGGCCTTTATATGCTAAACCATTTCTATAGATGATTCTAGCTACCTCCCTGGTTAGGAACTGCTGATAACCATTTGGGTCACCAAAATAAGCTATACTTTTCCCATTTTCAAGGTAGTACTAATATGTTTGTTTCTCTGTACAACAAAGTTGTTAACAAAGGGCTGACATGGTTCACATGCTGTTAGACACCTCTTGCTAATACTTCACTAGCATGGTTTCCAGGCTTGTCCTTTAATTTATGTTATGAAGAGACGGGGAGGCCAATATCATGCATGTTCAGTGAATATCAACTAAAGTGCTCACACCTGTGCACATACACACACCTATCAGGGGTCGCTCTTCAGCCATTATATTTTTCCTACCACTCCCTCATTCATAAACACTCTGGTCTCTTTATTCCATGTTCACTTTCAAAGGGTATGACCAGCTGGTCCAAGTGCCTCCTAATCTAGCTAATGACCTTGAGATGAAGTGAAGTGGGACTTACACAAGGTATCTCAGCTAAGTAGTCTTAGCATCAGGATTTGAACTAGCCATTGACTTCAATCCAATGCTCCCTCCCCACCCCAATACTTGTTCTCTCCCCTGAACATTGGAGGGATGCTCTATTTCCACAGCTCCTACAAGCAAGCCTGGCTTTGTAGGCTTAAGCCTACTCTGGCCTCACAGAGCACAGCTCTTAGAAGGGTCATGCACTTGATTTACTGCTCTGCTGTTGCTGTCTTACAATTCTTAACAAGAGGTCTTGCATTTTATCTTGTACTGGAGCCTGCAAATTATGTAGCTGGACCTCCTAAAAGCTAAGGGGCCCACTCATGACCCTTGAAGCAGAGGGAGCTTGGGGAAAGTGTAGAGCTGCAGTTCAGAGTCTCAGCCTGAGTTCTGCCCCAGCCATCCCTAAAGAGCTCTCAGCTTCTCTGAACCCTCAACTTCTACCTGGACAGACTTAGTGAAAAAATTTGTTCTCTGAGTGTGTGCTGAGACATCATTTCCATTACCCTTGACCCCTGCTGGAAGACAAAGTAATGACACTTTTGTTTTACTTAGTATTCGGTAATAGAAATGTAACTAATTGGAGAACATCAAAAAATTCTGTCCTCCTCATACCAGATCATTTTCTAGAAATCAATACTTGCAAACCCCTATATTAACAAATCACATATCATCCATTTGTACTTTGACAGCGTTGCAAACAATCCACATTTTGAAAAACTCTTTCAAAAAATCTTGAGCAAACTCTTCCTGTTTCTCATAAGTTCATAATGATAGTATTATTTTCATTTGTTTAGTTATGTTTAGTTATCTTATCTGGCATGGCCAGATGATCCAGCATTGGTTTTCAAGTCTTGCTTTTAATTTAAACAAGGTAATACATTAGTTGGAAGCAAATGTTTTGTTTTGTTTAAAGAAATTCTCTTTAGTGATATTCAGGAGGAGGTATGGCTAATGCATTTTGTTTTCATGAAATCATTTCAAAGCTGAAAATTACTTTACAAAGCACCACATTCAATGTCCTTATTTTCTCCTTATATACCCACAGAATAGAGATTGTGATTTACTCATGAACCATGTCATAGCACACAGAAAGAGACCCCAGGGCTACTGATCCCAAACCATTTTAGCACATCTGTGCTTAAATAGTTCCAAGTAAATTAGATGACCACTAAATATTGCTGCAGAGTTCAAACTATTACTTCAGAAACTAAAGTGCCATATGATTTTTATCCTTTAAAGGTAAACAAAAACCCTCCACTGTTCTTTCTAAAGATGACAGGAGTCACTATTATATATAAATATTTATGAAGAACATTACTTTTGGAGACATTATGAGAAGTCTTTTGGAGACAAAATACCTCACATCTGTATCATATATAATACTATATTAAAATTCTGACCAACGTCACCAGTGTGAAATGGGACTTTCTTATGAAGGTGACACAAATGATGTTCATACAATTTGATCACAGTGTACCTAAATCTGAGAGGAGTAATTTTGAATCATACAGGAACTGCTTACAGGACTGCCTAACATCATACCGTCCTTTGGTCACCATCATTCACTGGACATGCTTGGATCTATGTCTTCATCTCCCTGTGTCATTCTTTCTGATGTGTGTCTTTCACTAAACTGTGAGTCTCTTAAGGACGGAAACAATGTGTTTACTGTTCATCTTTTTAATATCCAGCATCTAGCACACTGCCTGGCACATAATAGCAAAAAAATGAATAAATAAATGAATGAAGATCTCATGGAACTCTGTATTTTCACACAGATTTATTATAGAGAAAGGGACCATGATCTCAACGAAGGCAGGGAAATATGTTATACTTAAAAAATATCCTCCTATGCCTTGCACAACATTAGTTATGCAACAAATCTAATTAAATGATAAAGGGGTGAGAAGAAGCATAAATATATCCACTTACTTGCAAGCAAGCCAACTCCACTTGCAAGAGATCCGACCCAGGCTGTTTTTCCTTTCCCTTCACCAAAGGTGTCCAGCCATTCTATGTACAGGACTCCAACAGCCAATGGTGATCCATAACACAAAAACTGAGTGAAAAAGGAGACAAGCACAATCACCCAGCCCCATCCACCATCAGGTGACTTTTTAAATTCCATCGTAAGGTAAGATCGTGAGGTATTCCTCTATAGGTCCTAAGCAAAAACAAAAAGAAGAAAAGCATATTTAGAGCATGGTAGGGCACAGTATTTTGGATTAAAAATATCTCCTCCTAAATTAAATCATGAAAAGCTTCTCTAAAAATACACACGGAAAAGCATTAAATATCACTGACATAACAAGTAACTTTAAAATTTTTACTGATGATTTGAGTAGGGAATACATCCACATGGTTCAAAAAAAATTTTTTTTAATTATAAAAAGGCACAGAGTGAAAACTGTCCCCACTCACCAAGTTTGGTTTCTTGTCACATGTTGGCTTCCCCAGGAAGCAGACTCTTGTAAGAAGGAGGTTTTTTATAACAGGCAGGAGAGGAAAAAGGTAAGCTGACATGTAGTGTCAAGAAACAGAACTTTTGTTTAAGATTTTATTTATTTATTCATGAGAGACACAGATTGAGAGGCAGAGACAAAGGCAGAGGGAGAAGCAGACTCCTGCAGGGAGCTCAATGTGGAACTCGATCCCAGGACTCAAGAATCATGACCTGAGCCAAAAGGCAGACGCTCAACCACTGAGCCATCCAGGTGCACCTAGAAAGGGAACTTCTAAAGCTGAGATGACCCTTCAGAGTTGCCCTGAGTTAGGCATGGAGAGTTGACCCATCATATCCCCATGTTGATCATTCACCAGATTCAGGCCATCCAGGAAGAGGGCGTGACCTTAGGTGAGGGGACTCCCTTCAAAGGAGTCAGTCATTCCCTTAGGGCTGTCAACTGAAGGCACCCTGCTGGCAGTACTCTTAGCAGCTGGGGCAAGGAATATCTCATTCACAGAGGGAGTCTGGACAGGAATTGGCAGCATATGACAATGTCCACCAATTTGAGTATCCTTCCAGATTTTCTTCATGAATATACAAGGAAAACCAAGCAAATGTTCTTAGATTTTCCTCTTTTTCAACAAAAAGTAGCATATTGTACATTCTATTCCAGACCTTGTCGCATGCACGTAACATCCCCAAGATTTTTCCCTATCAATATATAGACAGCATCCTTAGTCTTTTTTTCTTAATAAGCATAAAGTATCTCACCAGATGGCTACACACTTGTTTATTTACCGAATAGGCAAACAATACACAGCCTTTTAGTCTCTTTAGGTGTTTGGCTATTGCTATATGATATATAATATATATATCATAATATATTATAATATATTATCTAGTTTATTAGCTATCATCTAGTTCAAAAATGAAAAAGAAGGCTGAAAGCTATACAGCCCACACCTATCTATTTCCCACCTAACTCCCATATCCTCCTCAGGAAAACAATGCTTCTGGTTTCCTTTACATTCTTCCAGAGTTTGCTTATGCATATATTGCTAACTCAAATATAGATTTCCTCTATTTTTTACTCAGAAAAATAGTATGATATACATACATTATATATATATATACACACACACACACATATTTGTATATGTCTTGCTTTTTTTTCACTTGACAAATATCCTGAAGATCTTTACCATCAATGCACAGCGACCTTCCTTATTTTCTTCTTCATGCTGCACTATGTTTCAGTATAGGACTTTCTCTTAATTCAACCAGCTCCCTGTGACTTACAATGAAAACACTGCAGTGAATAACCTTACATATACATATATCTTTCTGCATATATGCATATCTGTTAGGTAAAACCCAAAAGAGGAACTGCTGAGTCAAAAGGCATGTACACTGTAATTGTAACCAGCATTATGAAATTGGCTTCAAGGGATTAAACCAATTTATATTTTCCCCAGCAATATGGGATGTGTCATAAAACTTTTGGGTTTTTGCTGGCATGGTAACTGTAAAACAGTATTTGAGTATAGATTTATAGTGTATTTTTCAGCATTCCTTGAATGTTGTGTTCCTTTCATAGATGAAAAGTCATTTGTAATTCCTATCTAATTCTCGGGTATATATACATAGGTGTATTTCTGAATTTTCCATTCTGGTCCATTGATCTCTCTATTCACTCACCATTTCCACATTAGTTTAATTACAAATTTAACTGTTCCGTGAGTTAAATTTGTAAGTGGATTTAAGGCAATTTGATCCTTTTATGATGTTGAATCTTTCTATCAAAAACATAGTGTGCCTTTGCATTTGTTTAAGTCTACTATTGTGTTCTTAATGTTAAAATTTTCCCTAACATTTCTTTTTAAGTATTCTATTCTTTTTGCTAATATTATAATTGGGGTTATTTCTTTGTGTATGTAAAAGTTATTGATGTCTATATGTTAATTTTGTGTCCCACTACCTTACTAAATTCTCTTGTTTGCTGTAGATTTTTGGATGATTCTCTTGAGTATATACAATATATAATACAATAAAGCTACACAATCATCTACAAATAGTGATAGTTTTACATTTTTATTTTGAATATTTATACTTCAGATTTCCTACTTTTGCCTTTGCATCGAACAGGGTATAAAGAATAATGTTAAATAATAGGTAAGGTTTATGTCTTTGGTTCCTAACTTAGTTGGAACACTATCAAATGCCAAGGTTCTGTCTCTGGGGCTTAGATCAATTTATTTCACAAAGTTAAGAAAACATTTATATGTCTCTATTTTTGAGTATTCTTATAAAGAATGCTTACTATATTTTATCAAATGCATTTCTGGCGCAGAAGATGATTAAGATTTTTTCCATATAACTTTTAATGTAATAAAATCTGTATTTTCTACTATTGAACCATCCTTGAATTATTGCATTAAATCATCCTTGGTTCTTGCACTATTTTGATTATCTCAGCCTCTTTGGGGGAAAAGGGAAGGATTTAAATTGATAAGTGATATTTGTCTTTTTTGGTTTTAACTTTTACTAAGTTGTGGTATCAAAATGATATTTTAAAAGAATTTGAAAATACTACTTTCAAAGTTCAAAAACAGTTTACATGGCAATGGATTTGGAGGCCCAAGCCTTGATCTCCCAACAAGTCTTCCCACTTAATCCATACCTCCTATGTCTCTGCACTATGTCAGGTTTACAATTAGTTTCGACAGAGTCTTCTTTGACCACAGATTTTTCTAAGCCATTCCCTTGGCTGTGATTTCATCAGATAATAGCTAACAACAGTGGAAATCATCATCCATCCATTCATGCACATCCCTAATTAGATAATGGAACATTTGGTTACCTTAAGAGAATACAGTTACATCCATCAATTTATCTGGGGTTCAGTGAATTTCTTCACTTGGACATTCAGAACACTAGGCAGAAATCACTTCACCACCTGCCACAGGCCTTTGTATAAATCAACTTTCAGTATTTCATAACTGAAAACTGGAAGATGTTACAATTTGTACATAAAACTGTAGAGTCTAAAAGCCAATCTCTTAGACCAAAAGATTGTGTTAGTAGACAGAATACTACAAACTTCCAAATGTCTAAATTCTTTGAAATAATTAGATATGTCCCTTCATCAGAAATTAACTCCCTCTAGTACTTACTGTGCTGTAAAAGCAAGCAATGTAATTCTGGTCCTTCTAATGACAATTTGGTACTCTGTAATTTTTCTTGTTCAAAATCCCTTTTAAAGAAAATATAATCTTGATTTCCTAAACTAAATAATATATGATAGCAATGGCCAAACATCTAAAAAGACTAAAAGGCTGTATAAGAACAAATGCATATGAGACTGTCCTTCATTTAAATCTTCAAATTATAGCACTTCAAGAAAAGCACACAATTACATAGGCAAAGCACCAGAATCATGAAGAAAGTCAGTATTTTCTGGAGGGTGGGGGTTGTGAATGGGTGAGGAGTATCTCCCCTGCCAGTTTGCAGACCTAAGTAGACAGAAATGCCTTTATACATAAAATACCTTGGCCTTGATTTACTTTGCCTTGCCTTGGGTGACATTTCAACACATAGGACAAGAGCCAGAGAATTCTTCTCACAGTAAATATTTGGGAGAACAACCTTTGAAATACAAAGCTCCCGTTAATATCAACTCTGACTAGAAAGACAAGTTTTTATAGAGTTGGCTAACAGCTTCTGACCTTTAATTGTCTCATCGTTTGATATACATGTAGTCTCAACAAAACATGGTGGAAAATACCATTTTGTGATTTCTTGTTTTCTATCAGTATAATGAGTGCCTTTCTCCTAGTTTCCTTTATTCCTTAGGTGCTAATTCTCTGAGATTATATATGCAAGGTGACTTCACAAATAGACTAATCTTCATTTTTCCTCCTTTTGCAATGGTTTCCAGCTTCCCTTGGGGGACTTGGGTCATGTTTATGGGTAGACAGTTGGTAGGACTATTGATCAAGATTCCTTGATCTTGACCCATAGTGTAGTACTTGACCCACACAAGGCCAGCAGGACCTCTCTCCCAGGATTCTGAATTTTAAGAAAACTGCCATAAGGAATAAAAGAATAGATATTTATTGATACCAAAGGTCGTACATTTTGAAGAGACTCTCTGGCAGTTCCTACTACCTTACTACCTAGGGGATATCCCAAATTTGTTTCTCCAGCCTTTCATTTCACTCTAAGAGCAAACCCAATTAGCTGGTTAAGTTAGCTGTTATTTGTTTCTTTTCCTTGGAACAGAATTAACAAATTTGAGTGTGCAGTAATTTCAAGTTGATTATTTTACCTTTCTATACCCCACTTTGTTCCATTTGGGCTAAAGGGTAAATTTAGGAATATAATCTGTGACCACATAATATAAGAAATATAGATATGCCATATTTTTTCTCTGAAATTTCTAATTATCCTTTCTTTGTATCTTATGATCCCAATATGGTAAAAAAAAAAAAAAAAACTCTTCTCTTCCATTCTTTTAAGTAAAAACTTCTAATTAACTGAAATATCCACTAAGCACACTTATTTTAATATTTACAAAAATACAGTATTATAAAAGTTATCTTTATTCAACAAGTTTTTGGTCACTTACAAATTAAATTATATTGCACTAGATACCAGGGGAAGTCAAAAGAAGTATAAGACATGGCCTTTGCCCACTAAGACCTTATAATCCAGTGAGGGGTGTAAAATGGCATGGAATCTTTGAGTCCCAAAAAGGTGGCTGGTTTGGGAGTCAGAGGGAAATGAAAGCAGGAATGGAAGGCCTTATGAAGAAGTTTCGTCCTAAAGAACAATGGAGAGATTCAAGAAAGTGAGGGTCTGGCAGGAAAAACATGAATGTGGGTGTGGAATCAGGATAGGCCTACTAGGTTTGATGGAAAACAAAGAAGGTAGATCTTCGAGGGGTCACAGAGGAAAACAAGATTAGAAAGGTAGCACTCTCATTTGAAATTTAAGAAGAAAGTGTCTCAAGAAGCTATACTTATAACCCCAAGATAGTATTTTTTTCATATTTACATAATATATGCTGGCACTAATAATCCATTTATGTTATCTAAGTGATGAACTATTTTGTCCTAAAAAATAATAAGATCTATAAATATCAGAGAGTGCTCTTTTATTTGGAATAGTGTTCCATAAGTATATTCATAGTTTGGGGCTCTTATTCATATAACTGTATGAAGATAAGCTTCTATAAAATACATACATTGTAGTATTTTCTAGTACATTCTTTGACAATTTGGAATCTTTTTTAACCAAAGTGTTCACAAATCCAGACTATGAATGACAAGACACCTTATAAAACTCAAAATTACAAGCCATTTTGAGAAGACCATTTGAAGAGCACTGTAATTAGGGGCAGCTTGCTGTACTACAATTTAATGAAACATCACAAAATTAACGTTAACTTATACTTTAAGTGTACTTCTTGTTCTTAATTTAAATATTAAATAGGTTCTACATATTATAAACCTTGTTTGGAGTGGAGAGAGAGGGCAGTATGAAATACAACTAACCATAACATGATATTATTAGATTATCATAGTATAAAGGACAATATATCTCAATGCTAAAATTTGTTTTGTCAAGGAGCAATTATCAGATTATCATAATAAAAGGGACAGTATATCTCTTAATTCCAGAATTTGTTTTGTCAAAGGGCAAATTCCAAGATACTTTCTTTGGAAAATCAAAGGGACTCTTGATGAAAGTTGACATTTTACTCACGATGATTAAGCTCCAATATCTTAGATTGCATTTAGTTCTATTCAAATAATGCCAGTCCTTTGTTATTTCCTTAAGTCTACACCAGCAGAAAATGTCTGTTCTCCACGTATAGGATCCCAGAACTGCAAATTTGACATTTATGAACATTCACTGTTGACACGGAAGTTTTCTATCCCTGAAGTGTGTACATATGTGCTATACTGTTATTCACCAAATTGAGAGTGATTTACAATTGATCTTACTTTCAGTCCATGGTTCCTCTTGCCTTTGTTCCCCTCATAATAAACATTCTCTAATAAGACAATAATCATTCTCTAATAACCCCCTTTTGACTGTTACCTATATCTTACTAAAGAGTTCTAGATACATTTTTCACTCAAATCAAAGGATGTAAAAATAACTTTTAAAAAAAATCTCCATCACTGCCAAATTAGCTGGTGTTGAAGCATGTTTTTGTTATTTAGCTTATTGATTGATTTTCGGTTTTGTTTTTATTCTAATTAGGAGCCTAAGATCATGTGATACACCCTAGGAAAAGAAGTGGTTGATTCCAGATTGATTTTGTCTTGACCTGGTCATTCATCAGGTGTGTCAAAAGTCTAAATCATCCTGGGCTTTGAGTTCCTTCAGTTACACCGGTGCTACTCTTGTTAAATGAAAGGCTCTAAAACCACAGGCCAAGATGAGGCAAACTGAAACCCTGGCATGTCACTGGTGGGGATGAAAACACAGCAGTCACTCTGGAGAACAGTTTGATGGTGGGCATGAGCTCAGACTGTCAAGGGCACAAAGTTTCTTTTTGAAGTAATGAAAATCTTTTTAAATTATTTAAAAATATTTTAAAAGTAGATTATGGTACAGCTTGCACAACTCGAATAAAATCCATGGAAATGTACACACTCATAAGATGAACTTTATCATAGATTAATTATATCTCCACAAAGTGGAGATGTGTTAAACGTGTTACAGCACAACATGTTCGAAAGTTAGTGGATCTTATGGCTTCATTCTGACTCCAACGTCGTTAACAAGTTACAAACTACAGAGCAGACCTGCTCTGCCAGAAGCAGTTCTAGCATTGATAACTACTCTTTCCCGACCATGACTTTTGGCACTCCAAGCATCCATCATGAATTCTCCACCACCTCAGTTTGAGTCCAGGGATGCTGGAAATTAAGAAAAAAAAAAAAAAACTAGAGGGAATTCTAAAAAAATATATATATATGTGTGTGTGTGTGTGTGTGTGTGTGTGTGTGTAAACAAATCATTCTTTGGGTGTTTTAACAAAAATTAATATAAGCAAATAATTATTTGGAAATTCTAATAAAATATAGGTTAAAAATACCCTTTAGCATATACTGAGCTTCATAATTCAGATATAAGTTAATTAAATTCCACTTAATGGGAGGCAAGCACAAGAGAAGCAGTTCAGAAGTACAAGTAATTATGCCTGCCACTGGTGCTGGAGTCCGCCTCCACCACAGCCATGATCTCACTTCTACTTTCACTTTCCTATTTCTCAAGTAGCTTCATTCTATAATGTCTGAGAAGTAAAAAGTGCAACATGTGTAGTCATCAATTGCAAAAGAGTCAACATACTGATTTTTTATCATTTGGGAGTAGCATAGAGATTTAAAATAGTGTAAGTTCCCTCTGGGTCAATGATACAAACTTTCAAGTGAAGCTACTCCACTTGGTGATTCTATATTAGTGAACATAGTCACATTAACACCAATGTCAGTCCTTTAAAAGTAAACGTCACTGAATTAATTTTGTCACTTTCCAATGACATTTCATAATTAGTACAGTTTTGATTTCTCTTCTGAAGTAAAATAAACTTAGTTATAGATTAAGATCATTTTTAAAAGAAATGTCCTTCTAATAAACTATTAAAACTTTTTAAAATCATATTAAGATATTCTGATTTTATATAAATACACATTTCTATATCTACAATTCTGTAGTATTTTCTACAATATGACACAGCTATAAAAAGAAGTGAACTCCAAATAATAATTTTAGTATGACCATAAGTCCAATTGTGGTGGCCTTAAATGGACTATCTCAGAAGTTAAGAGAGAATTAAGCCATTTCAGACTTCTGGTATATTAAATATTGAAGAAAAAGAAGCTAAAATGAGGTTAGAAAGATATCTACTTGAAGTTTACACTTTAAAAATTAATGCTATCAGCCAAAAAAGTGCAAAAACCCAAATTCATCAACTGATGAATGGATGAATAAAATGTAGTCTAGCCACACAATGGAATATTACTCAGCAATAAAAAGGAATGAAGTGCTGCTGGTACATGTTCCAACATGATGAATCTTAAAAACATTATGCTAAACACAAAAGACCAAACACAAAAAAAAGCCAAACACAAAAGACCGCATATTACATGATTCTCATTTATATGAAACTTCCAGAATAGGCAATCTACAAAGACAGGAAACAGATCAGTGGTTGCCTAGGGCTAGGAGATTTGAGGAGAAACAGGAAGTGACTGCTGATGGGTATGAGGTTTCTTTCGGGCATGAGGAAAATATTTTAGAATTAGTTGTGATGATGGTTGCACAAGTCTGTGAATATACTGAAAACAATCAAACTTTAAACAGATGCATTATAGAGTAGTGGATTATATTTTAATAAATCTTATTAAATTAATGTAAACTCCAACTGTATATATTTGTCAAAATTCGTTATATTATACACTTATAATTATTGAATTTTACTGTATATAAATTATACCTCAATAAAGCTGACTTTACAAAGGGAAAAAAATTAATTCTACAAACACACACACAGTTACAATGACCAGATATGGGGCCTGATCTTACAATCTTTGTATGAGGTCTTTTAGCCATGGGAGGCCCCTCCTCCAGGCCAATAGTACTTCTCCTCAGCCATGTCCACACACACTGCCCCAACACACATGTCCAGACTTTTAACCTAGAAACAAGTTATACTAAGGAAATGAAGTCAGGAGATGATGAGTTGCTTATTTCGATGTGTAACTCCTCAAACAAAGAATTAACAGAAAGCAAAGCTGCTTTCTATTCAGGTGCAGGAATGACCACACATCATAAGAGAAGAATCTAAGCAATGAAAATGAAACATAAATTCAGGATTTCTGAAGTACATCAGTGGTGTTTGGATATTTTATGTATATACACCAAAAGGATGTAAAAAGAATGATGCGAAGCAAGTTAGCATTTTCAATTGTTTAATAGCTTCTTTTTATTCTTCTTAATTTTACCATAAAGATGGAGTAGAGAGGAAGAGGGAGATTTTTCTAGTAGGTGGTTCCAGAATTTTAGGAGCTTTGTTATAATATAATAAATAAATAAATAAATAAATAAATAAATAAATAAATAAATAAATAAATTGCATATATATTTTATATATATATATTTAGCTTCCAATTCAGTCTATGCTACTTACCATTTGTTCTTGAGCCAACTACTTAATGTCTCTGAACCACTTTTTTTGTCTTAAAATGGAACAACAGTGAATTTCAAGTGCAAAGCTCAGTGCCTAGCACACAGTAAAACATTTTAATAAATGTTAGCTATTACTTTAAAAATCATAAAGGATTTCTGGTAACTTGATAGCCTCTTTAAGGAGTAGGTACTAGTTACTCATGCCAGAGTTTTATAGCGACTAGTTACTGAATCATATTTAAACCTATGGTTTATAAAAGACTTTTTCATCTTTAGTTACTCCTTAATATTTAGAAAATTTAAACCAAGATCTGGATATTGCCAGATTCCAATTTGGGATAATTCAAAAATCATGTTTACTACCAGATTTGGTTTCCTTTTATTACAGGTTCAAGGCCTAAGAATTGTTAGTGCAATCTCAGAAATTATATTTTTTTAAAAAAATCACCCTGTGATTCTGACGGAGGTCATGCACAGATGCACTCTGAAAACAGCTGCCCAACCACAGTGGTTCTTGACGTTGACAACACTGGAATCATCTGGGGAGCCTAAAATATCCATGATGGAGGTCTCACCCCACACTGCTCTGGGATACAGCCTGACCCTCCTGTCAGTCTAATGTGCAGCTAGGGCTAAGAATCACTGTCCTTTAGGAGCAACAGCCTCTGACCAACTGTCACATCTCTCCCAGTGGAAAAGGGATACAGGCAAATGAGAGAAGGGGTTAAGAGTTGAGGATAAAAAGGGAGACTAGAGTATGTGAAAATTCTTACCTGAACCCATCCACCCCAGCGCAGCAGCCAGAATTTTGCTCTTCTTTTAGCTCAACCCTGTTGTCTGTAATATTGTGAAGGACAAAGCTTATTTACCCCCAGATCTCTATTGATCAAAAGTAAAAATTCCTATAGAAGTGATGACCATGATGAAGTTATTTTCTTGATTTTCTACGAAATGTTCGAGAAAATGCAAAAGGGGAACACTATCTCTGATACAAAATTTAAAAGATGATTACATCCATTTATCTGAAGATTTGCAAAAGCTTCTTTAATGAAAATAGGAGAAAATAGCGTCAGAAAGTGTATCAACTCAAAAAACTTCCAACATATTAATGCGTCCCAGTGAATTGGAAGGCTATAGACAAGTAAGCATCTCTCTCCAAAGAATCCTAACTTTACAAAACAAGAGAGCAGAATAATTGGACCTTCTCAGGAGAGCACAGCTTTTATTTTTCTAACCACCCCGAAGCACAGAGGGCAAACAAAGGAATGGATGGTTGCCCGCTCTCTCTTCATTTGTGACATTTGGCTCTGTCCCCACTGGTGGTGGCAATGCTATTAACCCCACACTTTGATGTGGCAACTCCCCAAAATCTGTTGGCTGGTTTCCGGCTGGAGAATGAGCAGAGTTCCACCCTTGTGGCTCCAGAGAGAGCAAGTACACATCATTGCCAGTCAGAAAAGAGAAAAGTTTTTTCCTCTCTTTCCCTTTGTCCACAATGGCCAAGCCTGGACACGTTACTTCTAGAGAGTCATTCAATCACCCATAATGCTATCCTACTGCTGTACAGGAGCCCAGGAAAAACCTGAGCAGAAGCAGCTCCATAAATCTCCAGGCAGTCAGTGCAAAAATGGTCACCCCACTTCTCTGGGTCCAAGTTACATGCCCCAACAGAGAGTATCTGCAGTCCTCAGCTCTGCAGTCCCCAACAGAGCAAGCATGTTGCGGCAGGTAAAACTCTGAGCAGATCATCATGATGATGATAATGCTGCTGCTGATGGTGATAATTATAATAAAGCTGTCAACATAATGATGGAGTCACTTATTAATTTGTTCAAATTAGCCAAGCAATCTCCCGGTTGGGGAAGGTAGGTGGAAAGAAACTGAGATCTTCTAGTAACAGTGTTATGTGGTCCCAAAAAATGATTAGTAGAATTTCCACGTTTCTGTTATGTCAAAAGCTATAGCTTCATACAAGTACATACACAGATATTTATATCTATAATACAGGAAGACATATATTCTAGAAAATTTAGCATAAGGAATAGGAGTGTGGTCTTGGGTCCTAGCCAATCTGGGTGTACATCTCATGTCTGATACTAGCTAAGAGTGTGACCTTCAGCAAGTTACTGCAATATCTCTGTGCCTCCATTTTTTCATCCCTAAAGGGAAGGAATGATATAGCACTTACATCTTCAGACTATTGTGATGATGAAATGAGCTCATTTATGTAAAGCACTTAGCAAAGTGCCTGGCATATTGTAATCTCAATGTAAATTATTATTTTTTATCCTATTAAATGCAACTGCTTGTCATAAAAATATTCTTTTTATATCTTGGCAGAGAGCCTCTCAAAATCTGAAAGTACTATCCCTACAAACACAGCTGGCCAGAACATTCATGACTGCTCTCCTTCTGTCACGACAGTGCGCATGTGCACGCATACACACACACACACACACACACACACACACTACCAAATTCCTCTCTGGAAAAAAAGGGATATGGAAATGACATTCTCAACATTTCATATAATTCCTGACAGTAAAAGAAAAGGTCAGCAAATGGGGAGAGGGGAGGTTCAGTGAGGAAAGAACACAAGGACAATGACCGTCTGCTCTTAGGTCACCAACTGTCAAGAAAAGACAGAAACAAAGAGGTGCTGAAGTCCAAATGAGGTTTGCTATCATTTCCTTTCTTTTGTTCTCTTTCTCCTTTTCATTTCCTTCCTTCCTTTTCTTCCCACCTCAGGAAGCCACACAGGTTTCCAGCACCCCCCACCCCCCCCACACACACACACAGTTGCGGTACAGTGAATAGGGTATTCGTGGGTAGAGTGGAGGTGAGCATTGACCACCAGAGTTGACGCAGGCTACAAGCAACTTTTATTTTTTTTATTTTTTTTGAGGAACCCATAAACATTTAATAAGGATTAATTAACAGATTCGGATATATATTCTTCAGTATCAGCTCCAGAGTAAGTTAGCACATAAACATTTTGAGACATGGCTCTCACCCACTGACCACACCAACCCTAATGACAGAGTTGATGTCTGAAACTAGATCCTGAAATAGAGAGTATTTTCCATTGATAAGATAGATTTAGCAGTGACTCATATTTTATGTCACGCTATCACTTTTGAATTCCTTTTATTTTTTTAAGTTTTTTTTATAAATTTATTTTTTATTGGTGTTCAATTTGCCAACATACAAGCGACTTTTAAATCAGCTACTTCGTCTCCTAAAGCGCTACATGAACTCATGCTCGTCTTTGTATTCTTAATGCCCCAGTTTTTTAACCTTTCCTCCTTTCTTCTTCCAAAGACTCTTAAGATCTGCCTTTCTAAACCAGTTCTCAGGAAAAGGTGGTAACTCCAATTGCATTGAATGGGCAAATGAAGAACCCCATTTTGAGGCTGTATATCCACTTGAGCTTATTTCTAATCATCAAAAGCATCCTAACCTTACTCAGCACATACATACCTAAGCACTTAGCACAGTAAGATGTGCAGGGGATTGCAAACCTGGCTACACCACAGAACCACCCTGGGAGCTTAAGAATGACCAGTGCTTGAGCCCACCTTGGAGCAATGAAAACAGGATCTCTGGAACGAGGCTCCAGGTGATTTTATCATGTGGTCACTGAGCTAAAGAAGAGACAAGAGCACTACAGGCCATCTTCAATAATTGCATGTCCTAATGTACAATCATAAAATGAAAGACTTGGCTGCTTTTATTTTAATTTATTTTCTTTTTTTTTTTTATTTATTTATTTACTTATGATAGTCACAGAGAGAGAGAGAGAGAGAGGCAGAGACACAGGCAGAGGGAGAAGCAGGCTCCATGCATCGGGAGCCTGATATGGGATTCGATCCCGGGTCTCCAGGATCACGCCCTGGGCCAAAGGCAGGCGCCAAACCGCTGTGCCACCCAGGGATCCCTTATTTTAATTTATTTTCTTTCTTTTTTTTTACCCATTTCAATCAATCATGGCAAAGGAGAAATATTTGAAATGTCCTTAAATCTCAATGATATCATACTTTCTTAGGAATTCCCTAAACAGCAGACTTAAGAAAATTTTCTGAGGTTTAAACGCACTACTACCTAACCATATCATGGAATAACTTCTAATTATCATTTTCTGGGGCACGTGAGTGGCTCAGTCGGTTAAGCATCTATCTGCCTTCGACTCAGGTCACGATCCCAGAGTCCCAGTATGGACCCCTGCTCAACGAGATGTCTCCTTCTCCTTCTCTCTCAGCCCCTTCCCGTGCTTATGCTCTGTCTTTCTCGCTCACGCTCTCTCTCTATCAAATACATACATAAATAAATAAATAAATAAATAAATAAATAAATAAATAATTTTTAAATTATCATTTTCTATTAACACTTTCTATTTATCAGACACAGTACCAATGACTTTTGAATGTTATCTTTAAAAAAAAAAAAGATTTTATTTATTTGAGAGACAGAATGAGGTGAGGCAGGGTTCCTATTGCCTGGCTCAATCCCATAAGACCGGAGCTGAAGGCAGGGCAGATACTTAACCGACTGAACCACCCAGGTTCCCTTTTAATGGGTATACTTTAATATGACTGGGCTTGCTAATATCCTCCAGGGGCTTACACTGAACAAACTGATGACTAAATAATAATAGTATTTTAACCACTTCAGGACCTTTGAGAAAAATATACAGATTATCATGGTCTTCAAATCTACTTTGGCCTTTATTCTTAAAAGTCTTTACTAAAGACATTTCTATTAATTTCATAAATGTTTTAATATTATCATAGCACAAAAAAACACTAAACACTACTAGTCAAATTGATATACGTTTAGAGCCAGGACTGATCACTCAATGCTCCCATGATATGTTGCATACAGCATTCTTTTCTTATTCCATTCTGGCATGCATTATAGTTAGTCATTTACTCATCTTCTTCCCTTTCTTTTCATTAACAAAAAATTTCCGTTGTCAGGGGACATCTTATATTCTTTACGTTCTTTCTGCATCTATGCATACAATAGGCACTCAATAAATGTTCGTTGAATGTAACAGGAAAGAGCATTAAGCTAAGGTTTGGAAAGGAATGTCAAGCAGTGGGCTAGAGTAGTGTTGTCCAAACCCTGCACTGCATCACGGGTCATGAAATCAACTGTGGGTTGTGAGTAGCATGTTCTAGAACTGGAATTTAGAATAGAATAAAATAGGTAAGAATCTAAAATGTAAGAACAGCTCCTACACTGTGGTAAGTGCTCAGTATTAGTCTGTGAAACTGTGCTCCAGGATTTGTGTGTCTGCCTGTGTGTGTTTGTGCAGGGCCAGGCCCACAAACACATCTCACTAAAGGTCGCGGTCGAAACCACCACAAGTCCATGGGCCAGGACACGGATCCTGGCGTCATTTCTTCTGGGGTCATGGCTGAACTCTGCCATTAGGCATATGACTCTAAGCAAGTTAGTGACTTTCTGTTTCTTCAACTGTAGAATGGAAATAGTTAAAATTCCTTCCTCTTATTTTAGGAGGAATATAGGAAACAATCTCTATGAAACACGAGGCCCAGGGCTTGGCAAAGAGTGAATGCTTACACTCCCTCATCAATGAACAACATTATTTAAAACTTATAAATGAAAATGAAAAATGGTTTTACAAATCCATGTTTTGTCCATATATTAGATACTTACATCTTCAAATGCCCAGCAAGTTACTAGATTCCTTTTGTTTTCCTCTAATGATTTGCAACAATCCAGCCCCTCCAAGATGTCCCTTAAACCTGTGGTCCCCAAGCCACTGTCGCAATTCAGCACTTGAGCCACGCTCCTTTCTTCCTCTAGAGAGGGGCCAGATGCATGTCTCCACTTTGCTTCGACAAACTTCTCCTTCTCCTGTCTCCTCCTGCTTGATGCCATCCTGACTCTGCAACAGTCAGCAGTTCCTCCTCTAAGATCTCACACCAGTCTGGGCAACCTTGTTATTATAACATTCATCACAACATATTGTTATGATTTGTTATTATTTTTTAACCTTCAAGCCTGGCCAGTATCCCAAGTACTAAGAATTGTATTTGCCTCATAGTAAAAGGTCAGTAAATGTTTAGGAAATTAATGAATGCTAGAAAACCTACTTACCTAACTCTCCTATATATCAAAAGAAGTAATCAAACACCTCTCATTCAACAAAATGAATTAAGTGCATTTAGAAGGTATTGTGCATTTATTCAGAAGAAAATGAAATGAATGCATTTAGAAGGCTCTGTGGAATGAAGACAATGTGTCCCTGCCTCCATGGAGCTTACAGCCTGCTTCTATCACTGCATCTGAAGGACTAGCCAAATATGTGGTAAAAATAAAGAAATTATGCTTTTTCTTAATTTAAATTTTTTACCAATATAACATCAAATGGTATGTCTTTACTGGTCAGAAAGTTACCTGATTCTCTCAGATTTGGTTTTAAATGTTAAACATGCTTGGCACACTCTGAAGTGCAACGGGGGCGTTGACTCATTACTGGAGCCAGGACAAGGACACACTGTGGTTTAGAGCCATCATCCAGAGCCTTCTGTCTGTCCTCTTGAAATTAGCTCAGTCTCAAGAAGATATGTGGCTTCTCTAAACATGCCATTCTTATTTTATTTACTCAAATGCTTCCTACTTATTGTCAACATCTGCCCTGAACTTTTCAGTTAGAGTCAGATTCTCTTGTTTGTAAGAGAGCTCATTGATATAAAGTGAGGAACACATCTTAGCCAGTCAAATCTTTACAATAAACTGAGCTTTAAAAAAATCTTATATTGAAGAACTTCACTGCAGAGGAACCAGAGTTCTTAAAAATAATTTGCGATTGGAATCACACACAAATCCATTAGTTTTTGTTTTCATTTTTACTTTGAGGTCCATCTAAATATGTTTAAAAAAATAAAAACTTAAACTGCTGTATTAACACAACTCAAAAGCCAAACCTTAATTCTGTCTGCAGTTCAAGAACATTCCAAAATACTTCCAAGTTTAAAGAGAGAGACAGACCACATGGTGAAATTTTGCCAGAGTAAAGATAATGAAGATTTCTTTGAGCACCATAAGTCAGGCTACAAATGCAACTTGCCCAAGTGGGAAGCAGGATCAATTTCGCAACTGGTTATTATCTCACATTGGGGTGAGAAGGGAGAGCAGGAAGGAAAATGTTTTAGAGAAATAACCCTAGGCCCTGGAATTAAATCACATTAATTGTCCCCAAAAGGTATAATTAACACAAGTAATTAACTGCTGGAGCCTCTGAGTTATGAAAATAGCATAGCCATCCAAAAAGGACATCCTTTACTTTGTAAGACCTTCTAGATCTATCATCGTTTAGCACTTAGCAAAGAGCTCCTCCAAAGCTAAGTTATCCTCCAAAGCACAACTTATATATGGTGAGTACTGGCCTATGTTTTAGCAAAATGGAAGAAATAGGTTAGAGATAACACGGTTTGAGTGTGGGATCATGGAAGCGTAAAGCCAGAAGCCGGGGATCCCTGGGTGGCTCAGCGGTTTAGCGCCTGCCTTCTGCCCAGGGCATGATCCTGGAGACGTGGGATCAAGTCCCACATCGGGTTCCCAGCATGGGGCCTGCTTCTCCCTCTGCCTGTGTCTCTGCCTCTCTCTCTCTCTGTGTGTCTCTCATAAATGAATAAATAAATAAAATCTTTTAAAAATAAATAAATAAAGCCAGAAGCCTTGGGAATCCTCTAGCAAACTGACAGCCCTCAGGCCAGATCTGATGTCTAAATCTCTCAGAGGCATTTTGTTGGCCTGCATAATATATATTTTCTTTTCTTTTTCTTTTTGTCTTATTTTTATTCATTCAGAATTGCCAAAGTTTTAAAACTGGAAAATTTCACGTAAAAATCTGAATTTTTGGATTCTCTTGAAAATCCATCAGAAGATCTGGCAACACTGGGCCCTTGTTCCCACATAACAGTTGGCTGGGACTGAATAGCTTTCACCCTCGTTGAATGAACATGTTCTCTCCAGTTCCTTCCACTCTCTAACATCTCCCTGACACAGGACCAAGGTTGACCTGCTTTTAGAGCTTCACCTGTGCTCTCTCCACTCTCCCTTCCTCATCCGCTTTGTCGGTCTCCTCTGGGTGAACCTTGTGAACTTGCTACCACTGATTTTATCAACTCCTCAGTCGCCCCTCTGTATGAAGACACAGGTTTAGAGATGTCACGCTATAGGCAAGACCAGTACCTGGGTCCTCACTGACCAATCCAGGGAGCAGTCACCCATTTCCAGTCCTGCTCTCAGGCTCAGAAGAGAAAGTAGCAGAATTTGGAAACCACTCAGAACCTGAGAAGAAAAGATCTAGATTTAACAGAGTTACAAAAAGGAAAAATGGGGCAGCCCGGGTGACTCAGCGGCTTAGTGCCGTCTTCAGCCCAGGGCATGATACTGGAGACCCAGGATCGAGTCCCACATCAGGCTCCCTGCATGGAGCCTGCTTCTCTCTCTCTGCCTCTGTCTTGCCTCTCTCTCTCTGTGTCTCTCATGAATAAATAAATAAATTTTTTTAAAAAAATAGGCAAAATAAGGGCCAGTCACTTAAAGACAGTTGTTATAATCATTTCCCTGCATCTGATACTCTTATCATGTTCCCTATGCTACTGGGCCCTTGTTTCAGTTTTTCTCTTTTCCAGTAGATGATATCCACACTGATATGGCTTGTGTGATGATGATATCCACACTGGTGTGTTTTTTGCTTATTGTAGGTTTTGCATAACTTGCACATGATTATGCAGAGTCCAATCTGTTGTCTGAACATGCATTTGACTATGTCACATACAAACTAGTATATCTGCTACGTCACTTTCAGAGTAAAAACTCAAGACACAATGCAACATACACAGGATGCTGAAATACAAAAAGAGCTGGTGCATTTGAGGGGGTGTTACTGGAAATAATGAGAAGAAGATTTGAAATGGACACTCTCCCTGAGAATCTGGCAGATCCAGTCTTTGTATTCAATGTTGTCACATTCGCTAATGTTTTTGATCTTAGGTTGATAATCTATTAAGGTCAATTATAACTCAATTTAAAAAATAAAATCAGAATGATAGGAATGAAGATGCAAATTTTAAAATAGAGAAACACTTCTATAGGTAGCAGGCTCAATTTCTAATTTCTTTTAACAAGTTATCTTGTACGTGATAGTTCAACAACTTGTCAAAGGATGGGCTTTTGACAGACATTTCTTGGCTTCAAATCCTGGTCCCATCATCTACTTAGCTGAATGACCTTATTAAAATTATCAACCTAAGACCAAAATTATGCCTTCTTCAGTGAAATAAGGTATGTGGCTCACACGATATATCATGTTTAATAAACATTAATAATAATTATCATTATTACTGGCAACTGAAACAGAGAATAGACAATGGCTCTACTCTGCATTTTGCCCAGGGAAGTAGAAGTGTCTTTCTATCCAGAGTTTTCATCAAACTAAGAGTTGGTATGCCATAAGACCAGATTTGGGGGAAAAACTTGAAACACATTACTCTTTTACAGTAACGTTTATAGGAAACAAATACCATTGAGATTTCATCCATTTATTTATTTTAGGGTATAAACAAAACTGAACTTCAAGGTATAAACTACAGTTAAGGATGCTAACATTGCTGGTATCAATAATAATAACAACAATGATGATGATGTTCAATAGCATTTTTAAATTTCTTTGCATGGCTTGCCATATTCTCCACAGTCTAGCCCCATCCTACCTCCCAGTCTTATCATCTTAAATTTCAGGCTCTAGCCACTCCAAACGACTCTGCTTCCTTTGGATACATTGGACTTCCAGAACTCTGTGCTGTTTGCTTGTTCCAGCAAGGCTCGTTTCAATGGAGGAAATCCTCTTCCTTCTTCAAATCCCAGCTCAAATGCTACACCTGCTATGTAACTTTTTTTAGTTCTTAACCTTGAATGAACCTTTCCTTTTCTCTGCCATTCAATAGCACACTATTGATGTTACTGCCATATGACTCCTTTTATACTATCTTGTATTGTAGATATTTGTAAACATACCCATTTTTCCCACTAGACTAAACTCTTTGAAGGTGGAGACCATGTGTTCTTTGCTTGAACTCAGTTGTAAATTCTAGTTCAATCTCATCATCCACAGGAATACTTTGGTATCTGCAAAGAGCCTCTCAAAGTAAAGGCCAACTGCCTCAAGATATATGCACTCTTGCAATCTTTAATTAAAATTAAAGTCACGGGATGCCTGGGGGGCTCAGTGGTTGGGCACCTGCCTTCAGCTCAGGTCCTGATCCCGGGATCCGGGATTGAGTCCCACATCAGGCTCCCTGCAAGGTGTCTGCTTCTCCCTCTGCCTGTGTCTCTGCCTCTCTTGCTCAGTCTATGTCTCTCATGAATAAATAAATAAATCTTTAAAACAAATTAAAATTAAATAAGTTAAAGTCACTAGGTGAAATTTTCTTGAAAACCTAGAGTTATACAAGCAAGACATTGTGGTTTTTTGCACCTTCCCACTGGCTTTCTATACTCAATATACTGGTATTCTATAAACTCAAGAGATATCTCCCCTGAGTAAAAGATCACAGAAACTGGGGTTTCAAACGATTGAGATGAGGAAATAAAACTTGAAATATCTGACCTCATCTTTTAATTGTCCTCCTCTAGCCCCAGTTTCATGACCAGAACCAACCGAAAGCACCATGGTCTGGTTTGTCCTGGTACAGATTCCAATACCAACCAACACACACCGTCACCTCCATCTCTTCAGTCACAGCCAGAAGCTGGAGGAGATTTCCTAGCATCCTGGTCCACTTCCCCGTATTACCTGTCCTCCCCTATATTCACCCTCCACCAGCCTACATACAAAAGGGAAGCAACAGAGGATGTTCTTAACGCTGTTAAAACTAAGAGTTGTCTCAAAATTGCAGGTTGAACTATTCTATCATGCAATTTCCATTTCCTGGGGCCTTAAAAAAAAAAAAAACCTTATTTCTAGCAATGATATCGATACTAACCCTCTCCTTTTCATTCACGTGTTCTTTAAAAGAAAGTGTGATCAAGTAATGAATACTGATACTTTCACTGCAGAACCTTCCCCAGCTTCCACAGTCTTCCCCCTGGACCAGCCAGAACAATTTCTCAGAGCTAAAACCAACGTGAGTCTTAGAAACTGTCAGGACATACCACATTAACACAATTTGATGGAACAACTAAATATTCTACTCCGGGGATAGTGGGACCCATCTGCAATCTAACTACTATCCAGATAGTTTAAGATCTGATTAAAAAAAAAAAAATACACTCAAAGTAATTGTGACCCAGGAAATTGGTGATTTTCGTGACTTACTGTGTAAGCATATTATCTAGTGTAAATCCCGCCTCAACAGCCCGGGTGGGTTGACCTGTACTGAACCAGACCTGGCGACCGCAGGCGCACGGACTGGTTTCTGACCACCAAGGTTCTAAGGGGTCGCCGGCTCTTTGCCAAGCCTGCGCCTCGCCCCGGCACCGCGTCGTCGCAGGTTCGCGCCCGGGGTCCGGGCGGCCGAGGTGCCGCCGCCTCCCCGGCCGTCGCCCGGACTGACCCGGTGGTGCTGAACCTGGCGCGGCGGCGCGGAACCCGCCAGCCCCGCGCGCTGCCTCCGTCCCCGCCCCGAGCAGCCCCGCGCGGCGACCCTCCCCGGGCGGCGGCGCGCCCCAGGCCCGCCGGACACGCGGGGACCGCCGAGCTCACCGCGTCCGCCGCCCGCTCACCCGGAGACCTCCGCCCTGCGCCCGATCCTTCCTCCGAGACCCTCGTCTGTCTGTCTGTCTGTCTGTCTCCCTCTCTCCCCCCTCCGTGCAAAATGCCTCCCTCCGAGTGCTGGGAACCTGGCCGCCCGCAGCAGCTCCCCATCCCGGGGCGCGCGTGTCGGGCTGCGCGCCCAGGGCGCTCCGAGCCCCGGTGCCCATCCCAAGGCGGCAGCCCGCCCCGAAGTGCCTGCCGCGGGCGACAGCGGCGCCGCCGCCTGCAGCTCCCGAGCCAGAGGGGCCCCGCTCGCCTCCGGGAGGCGCCCGCCGAGCCTCGGCGCCGTCCCGCGAGCCCCAGCCCTTTACCTGAGTGGCGGCCTCGGCCGGGGCTCCGGGGCGCGGCTCCGGGCGCAGAGCCCCGGGCGAGCCGGGCCGGGGGTGCGGGGAGGACCGCGGCCGCCGCTCTCCCCTGCCGCTCCGGGCCTGCCGGGCGCTATTTATCCGGGGGCCCGGCCCGGCCCGGCCCGGCCCCGGCCCCGGCCCCTGCCAGGGTATTGGGCAATCGGTCCGCTACGCGCGGCCCCGGGAGCCGCCGCCCTCCGCCCCCGCCGAGCCCCGCCGAGCCCCGCGTGCAGGCAGAGCCGGGCCGGCCCGCGCCGGGGCGCCAGCTTCCCTTCCCTTCCCGCACCTCCTTCCCGCGAACTTCTTCCCCGCCGCTCCCCCCGTCTCCCTCCTTTGCGGGGCACCCCGGCCAGTCTGAACCGGTTGTGACTGCGCGGGTGGCGGGGGAAGGAGGAGGAGGCGGCGGAGATGGAGGCGGAGAAGCCGGCGGTAGGGGCGCTGCTCCTGCTCTCGCGGCTCCGGCGCGGGTCCGGCCGGCGGGGGCGGGGGGGGCACCCCGAGGCCGCGGTGCTCGGGGCCCCCGAAAGGCCTCGGGAGAGCCGGCGGCGCGGGCCCGGCGCCCAACACGCGCGCGCCCCCCGCCCGCCCCCCGCGCGCCCCCCGCGCGCCCCCCGAGACCCGCGGCGTCGGGGGAGCCGGGTCTAGAGGTGAGGGCCAGGCGCCCCCGCTCCCCCGGGCCCCCGGGGCCGCCGGGCGCCCTTCTGGCCGGAGCTGCATCCCCAGCTGGCGGGGATCCCAGGGAACCGGGCACCAGAACTCGGCGGAGTCGGTGCTCCTGGGCAGCGAGGAGCGCGGACGCCAAGTGCTGTCCTTTGTGACAGCTCCACGGGAAGGAGGGCGACCCCGCGGCGTCCCCGCCGGCCGAGACACGGTGCGTCTGAGCGCGCCTTCGCGAGTCTCGCAGGGGGCGCTTTGGCTGGAGGATCAGGGGCTTGGGAGCCGAGCGGGTGAGGGCCCCTGCAGCAGACCGCGGGCAGCCCAAGGGCCCTGGGGCCTATGCGTGAGGGGACCCCCTAAAGTGGTACGCGCCCTCGGTGGATGCATATTTCTGGGAAGGGGCCCCGTTCCTCCTACCAGCCTCTCGAAGAGGCCTAAGGCCATGCCCATCACGGGGACATCCCTTTATACACTGAAGCCTCCGGTTCTGACCAAGACAGAGACCCCGCACTCTAAAAAGGGTTGTTTTGGGGATCCCTGGGCCGCTCAGCGGTTTAGCGCCGCCTGCAGCCCAGGGCCTGATCCTGGAGACCCGGGATCGAGTCCCACGTCGGGCTCCCTGCATGGAGCCTGCTTCTCCCTCTGCCTGTGTCTCTGCCTCTCTATGTCTCTCATAAATAAATAAAATCTTAAAAAAAAAAAAAAAAACAAAATAAAAAAGGTTGTTTTCCGAAGTCCGGAGTAAGCTGCCTCACCTTCCCGAGCCTCTGTTTTCTCTCCATGGTGGAGTCTACATGAAACGAGAGCTCCACAAGTCTCGAGGACCCGACCGTCACGTCAAGTTTTCTTACAGCCAGGAAAGCAGTGGCTCCTCCTTTTGCTCCACACCATTCCTTTGAACCCAATTTACTGACTTTCAGGCTATTGGGAAGAGAATAGCCAGTGCTAGTTGATGTTTTGTATTTTGTTTTGTCCTAAGAGGGAGAAAGATGGGGGGGGGGGGGGGACTAGTGGTGAAGTAACAGTAAGAATGATAGGGAGGTGGTCCCAGGAATAGTTTCTGGACAAGAAAATGGAGAGGTGATGCTGTCAACACCATCAAAAATGTATGTCTGAGAAGGAGAGAGGATAGAATAGGGGCTTCTCACTATGTTCTATTTTTTAGCTGGTCTGTGGTTACTCGAGTGTGTTCACTTTATTCGAATGCATTGACCTGTACACTGATAGGATGTGTACTTTTCTCTGTATGTTTTGATTAAAGATATTTTAGAAAGCTTTTTCTTTGATTCAAATACTCTCTAACCACCAAAGCCAGTGTCATCTTGATAGTTAGTTGATTGAACAAATGCATGTATATAAAAGTATAAAAATATAAAAGAAAACAAGGAAACTGTATTTGAAAAATACTTGTGCTCACCCATTGGTTTCTGAAGGTGCTTTGTCCCTGTTCCCATCTCCACCAACTTTTTCCTGGATTTTTTTTGGTTGGGGGAGGGGACATTAAAGATTTTTTTTTTTAAAGATTTAATTATTTATTTTTAGAGAGAGACTACCAGCAGGAGGAATAGAGGAAGAGGAAGAGAATTCCAAGCAGCCCCTGTGCTGAGCACAGAGCCCAACACCGGCCTCAGTCGCAGGACCCTGAGATCATGACCTGAGCCAAAAGAAAGAGTCGGTGGCTTAATCAGACTGCACCACCCAGGCACCTCTCCCAGATTTCTTTAACAGAGATCAGCACTCCTGTGTCTCCTCAGCCAGCCCACACCTACCAATTAAGAACTGAAAATGAGCTCATTCTTACACACAGGAGCATGTCCCAACTTTAAAGTAAGACTGGATCCCAAGGGGTCAAAAACTCAAATGCCTGGGGATCCAGACTCATATTGTAATGAGTGGTGTGGGCAGAAGCAGCCTGGAGCACCTAGGGAGTGTGGAAGGTGGCTCTGGGAGCAGCGGCCACTGGCTTAGGGAGTCACGGCCATGTGTGTGAGAAGTACCCTACCCCCTTGTGAAAGTTCCTTGTTCAGTCATATCTCAGTAGAGCAACTAGACATGCGAGAGAACTCTGGAATCTAGCCTACCCCTGACACTTTACCTATGAGTGGAATTTGACCCCGAGAAGCGGGATGTTCTGATCATACCCCCACCCCTAACCACCAGCAGGGCAGAGCGGGGGGGTGGAGAGCAGGTTGGCAGGGATAAAAATAAAACTTTCTCTCTACCATCCAGAATTTTCATCCCCAATGACTGGAAGAAGCAAGATTTGCTAGTGAGGTGGGGGTCAGATAAGTTTCAATAACCATCTAGTGATCCTTCTATAAATTCCATTGCATTCACTCGCACTGTGACAGATTAAAGGTTAAAAACTGCTAGAAGTGGATAAGTCATTCTCTCACATACTTACAGAGATTTGTTTAAAAGGACAAATTTTCAAATGTTAAAAATGACCTTAAAGACATACTTCATCACATTTTTACTTGTAATTCTCCAGAATATTGTTTCATCTTTTTCTTGCCTTTACTTTCATCACATTATTGGGCTCAAATGCTCTTTAATCTTAGGGGAAGGGATAAGAGAGAGAAATGCCATTTTTGGAGCACATGGTAATTGCCAAGAACTATGCGATCTCATGGGATTACATATTGTTTTCTTCGTTTTACAGATGAGAAAATTGGAATTCAGAGGTTCACTTACTTGCTTGGTTGGTAAATGATGGAGTAGGACTCAGGCTGTGGTCCGACTGGCTGCTAAGCCTGTGCCCTTTCCACTCTACTTTAGGAAAACGATTAAAGGCTCGTAAGAGGAGTGCCAGCTCAGTAAACTCACTACAATCCACAAAAAAAACTAAGAAGTAGGTGCTAATATAATCATCCTCATTGGGTGCTAATGAAAATGAACTACAGAGAAGTTTTTGCCCCCAATCGCACAGTTAATGACAGACAGGCCAGAATTTTAATCTAGGCATCCAGGCTACAGAGAACCGTGCTCTGAACCACTACTCTATATCCTCACGAAAGTGGAAATCAGGGACATAGAGGTACATAGAATGTGGGTACACTTCCTTCTCTGTGTGTGTGTGTGTGTGTGTGTGTGTGTACATATATACACTTTCCACTTCACATCCTTCTGACTTGCATCGCACAGCCTCAAGGCCATAATAAAAGATAACTAACCTTTTATATGTACCAATTCCCAAAGCATCTAACACACATCCACATGTAGGACTCCCAACCCCTATCATGTACTCATTGTTTTCACAGAGAAATTATAAAATCCTGAAAGCAGGTACCTGGTCCGTCCTGTTCATCAGTGCTCCGGAGAGCACAGTGGCAGCAATAGGGTAGCACTTTGCTTTGAACTTTTGTTGAATGAATGAATGGCCAAATGAGCAATGAATACATGAATGCGCGCTCAAACTGTTAGTGACTTTTTTGCTGCAAGAGTGGCCTTATTCTGCCAAGCTCTGTTCTATTTTTTTTTTTTAACAGAACAGCAATTGACACATAATATTGTATTAGTTTCAGGTGTACAACATAGTGATTCAGTATTTATACACAGTGTGAAATGGTCACCACACTAAATCTAGTTACCATCTGTCACTATACAAAGTTGTTACGATATCGCAACAACTGTGCTGTACATTACATCCCCATGTCTTACTTACTTACTTACTGGAAGATTGTACCCCTGAATCACCTTCACCTATTTCATCCAGGACCCCTCTCCCCTCTGGCAACCCTCCATTTGTTCTCTGTATCTATGAGTCTCTTGCTGTTTTGTTTTGTCTGCTCTGTTTTTAGACTCCACATATAAGTAAAGTCAAATGGTATTTGTCTTTTTCTGCACAATTTCTTTCACTTAGCATAATACCCTCTGGGTCCCACATTGTCACAAATGGCAAGATCTCATTCTTTTTTATGGGTTAGTAGTGTTCTATTGTGTATATATGCCACATCTTCTTGATCTAGTCATCTATTGATGGACACTTAGGCTGCTTCTTTATCTTGACTATTGTAAATAATACTGTGATGAACACGGGGATTTTTTTTTTCAAATTAGAGTTTCCAGGGCAGCCTGGGTGGCGCAGCGGTTTAGCGCCACCTTCAGCCCCAGGTGTGATCCTAGAGTCCCAGGATGGAGCCCCACATTGGGCTCCCTGCATGGAGCCTGCTTCTCCCTCTGCCTATGTCTCTGCGTGTCTCTCTCTCTCTCTCTCTCTCTCTCTGTGTGTCTTTCATGAAAAATAAATAAAATCTTTTTTAAAAAATTAGTTTCCATTTAACAGATGGGAAACTAAGGCCCCATGAGATTCAGTGAGCTGCCCAACATCAGAGGGCAACAAAGCAGAGAAATGGAAGCAAACAGGCAGCATGAGTGCAGAGGTCACGCCTCTGAAACTCAGCTTTCTGCCTTCTCCCTGTCCTCACCCACGGCCTTACCTCAGGACCCGGCACAGAGCTTGCACATATGAGGTTCTCCATCTGTGTATTGAAGAAGGGAAGGACAAAATTCCCAAAATTCCCTGAAGGACAGTCTCAGGCCACCTCTCACATCTTAATTCACTCATGGAATTGTGTATGTTACAAATCCAGCTCATGTGATCTACGATGTAATCATGTTGGATAATAGATCACCAGAGAAAGGTTTAATCCCAAAGACAGGCTGTCGGGTTCAAATGTACCAATGAATTCAATTTCCTTTTTTTTTTTTTTTTAATACAGGTAGAATTGATTAATGTTATTTTATTTTTTAATATTTTATTTATTTATTCATAAAAGACACAGAGAGAGAGAGAGAGAGAGGCAGAGACATAAGCAGAGGGAGAAGCAGGTTCCCTGTGCAAAGCCTGATGCAGAACTCGATCCCAGGACCCCAAGATCAAGACCTGAGCCAAAGGTAGATGCTCAACCATTGAGCCACCCAGATGCCCCTGATTAATGCTATTTTAAAATAAACATAAGACTGTTGAATTGAATCTTTTGTTGAAACAGTGCCAATTTTTATCATGTGCCTCTGCCTAACTGTCGACTTCCATGTGCAGTACATAACAAAGTTTCAGACAGCCCCAAACAACATTTCAGTTCCAAATGTAAAGTTTTAGCCTTCTCTTCTCCACGACATGATGTAGGTGAAAAAGCCTGACCTCTACTCTGTGCACAAGATCTATGCAGTCCAAAATTGTGGACAATTCAAATAGCTTACTGCGTGGTTTCCACAAGCAAACATTCAAGGTTTTTTGTTTGTTTGTTTGTTTGTTTTTCATTTGAAAATATGGTCACCAGAGAACTAGGCAACATGCTGCCCCTTTGGCTTGTTGAACCTGTTATTGAACATGGTAGCCCACTTGTGAAAGTTAAAGGTATAGAGAAAAAAACTGCAGCCTTGAGGGACAAAAGTGTACAGTCAAGCATGTCCTGTAAGAGTTCAGACATGGGTAGAAAATGTGTAGATGGAATCAGCCTAACAGCACACCCCTCATCCCAGACTGTGCTGGCTCCTTCCCACCCCCACACTGTACAGCTTCTTAAACTGCAGGCAAAACAACCATCCATAGAATTGAAATGTGTTTGAAGTCCTCTGCTTTATTTTAAAGATGTACGTGACTCTTGCTTTCTACTCGATAGCCATATGTGTTTTAAGATCATAACAATATTTAATATATAATTACCTACTTTATTTTCCATTAATGGTATTTAATATTAATTTTTAAGTTTAGTAAATAAACATTTAATATTAATAAATATAATAAGAGCTTACATTTTTAAGCCATTTATATATACGGTGGATTAGTCAAGGTCCAGACAGGAAACAGAATACATCCCAGTGAGTCAAGGGAAGGAATCTAAAGGGAAAAAGTAATTATAGCACTGTGGGAAGAGTTAAAGGAATAAACAAGAGGCACCTGAAGACCAGACAATGGGAAGTGATTTGTGCTGCTGGATCCTAAGTAACAAAGAGAAGACCTAGCATTACCAGTACCTATGAAAGCAGAACTTGAAAAGGAGGGACCATCCAAAGGGAGCTGGAATTGGGAAGAGATGCAGTTTGAGTCAAAGACAAGTGCCAAAATGAGTGAGGAGAGAAAACCTCTGCCTCTTTCTTTGTTCTCAAGTCTCTTGATGGTGCTTATCATTGGCCAAGGCACTGAAGGAGCCCAAGAGGTGCTGTCCACAAGTAGTCAGCGTACTGGGCACAGAGCAGGACAAAGAAGTGCAGAAATTGAGTTGAGTGGGAGAGAGTGGCAAACGGAGACGACCAGACCCACTAGACGTTGTACTAAGCACTTAAGAAGTAGGTACTATTTCCTCCATTTTACAGATGAAAAAACAGAGATACGAATTTTAAGCCAAGGTTGTCTGATTCTGGAGTCTCTGCTCTTAATTACTATACTTTTAACCAAGCTGTATTGAAAATATTTTTTTTTTTTTAATGAAAATAGTTTTAAAATTACTTACCTACTTGGGCTTCTGGGTGGCTCAGTTAGTGTGGCGGCAGCCTTCAGCTCAGGTCACGATCCAGAGGTCCCGGGATGGAGCCCCACATCAGCCTCCCTGCTCAGTGGTGAGCCTGCTTCTCCGTCTCACTCTGCCCCTGCTCATATATTCTCTCTCTCTTGCTCACTCTCTCTCTCAAGTAAATAAATAAAATCTTTAAAAAAAAATTACCTAGTCTAAAAAAAAAAAAAGGGATCCCTGGGTGGTGCAGCGGTTTGGCGCCTGCCTTTGGCCCAGGGCGTGATCCTGGAGACCCGTGATCGAATCCCACATCGGGCTTCCGGTGCATGGAGCCTGCTTCTCCCTCTGCCTATGTCTCTGCCTCTCTCTCTTTCTCTCTCTGTGACTATCATAAATAAATAAAAAATAAAAAAAAAACAAACCTTTGTAAAACAAATGCTATGTCTGTCTTTGTCACAAGATTTAGTGATCATGACCACCCTTATCCTGACAAATTTGCCTTAATCTCATCAGCAATTTACCTTACGGTTAGTCTCATGCAATTTATATTGATTCTATGATCTACAACTTGCAACCCATTTTCTGAAATCTGTGTTGTCTATAACCCAAATCTCCGTGCATGAACTACAAAATATACTTCCAGTTCTTATTTATTCTTATTTACTCATTCATCAAATAATTCTTAATCATATACTTTGTGCCAGGCATTATGAAAACAAACGACCTTGCAATCTAGGAGGGAATACTGATAAGATAGTTACTAGAATGTACTTAAGTACCTTAGTCAAGGTACTCATGCTGCATTAAGGGAACACGGAAACATAAACACAGCTTGGATTGAGAGGGAGGCATCCCAAGACAGAGAGGAAGGAACATGTGCCAAGTCTAAATGGCACAAAAAACTCTTATGTTAGGGACTACATTGAGGACTACAATGGATAACTACAAAGATTTAAAGATAAGAGTATTTGTGGGAAGTAGAAGGCAAACAGGAGCTTTTGATCGCAAACAACAGTTCCCATCTCTTGGTAGGATTGCATAAATGGAGAACCCAAGAGGACGTAAGTCTACTTAGAGATCTAGCTGGCATGGACTCACAGTCTCATCAGCAAATGAATGGGCTCTGACCATTTGCTCCATCCTTGCAAGATTTCATTCAAAATTCGGAGTCCCAGAGGAAAGAGTGTTACTGACCTCGCTTGGGCAACATAACCGTCTCTCAATTAGGGAAAAATGGAGCACTTTGAGAATACTCATTGGGGAAGAGGTAGTTCTCCAAAAGCAAATTGGATTGCTGACTAACCAAAACACAATAAATGTCTTCTCCTATGGGCTAGACCATGTGAGTTCTGGCCTCCATATGAAAGCTTTATCCGGGCAGCAAAGAGGAAGCCTTGAAGGATTCTAAACAGAGGGGTGACATGGTTAGATATGTATTTCAAAATGATCAACCTTCAAAAACACATTGGAGGACAGACTGAGAGGAAGACTAGTTAGGAGGCTGATTAAACAGCCAAGGACAAAACTTATAAAAATGTAGAGCCTATGCAATTATAAAAAGACAAGGGAACCAATTTGAGAGATTAAGAAGTACCATACAAGAATTGGGGAAAAAGGTTTGTGATGGCTTCCAGGTTTCCCATAAGAGCTTTATAGGAAATTGTTGGAAAATCCGGGAAGTGAGCTTCATACTGCAGGATCCTCCACAATAGTCCAAATGTCAAATATTATAACCATTGTTCCAATAAAACATAAAAAAATTTCCCCAAAACTCCAAATCTAAGATATATCTCCAAGATTTATTTTGCAATTTGAAATGTACAAAATTCTTTTGTCAGATTCAAGTTTCTAATTCTTGGTTTGGTTAATGTGGTCATAGTTGGGTGAGCATAAGCAACAGAGACAGAAGTGAGAAGCCTATTCAGAACCAGTATGGTGAGTAGTGGTGAGTAGTGGTGCCTGCAGAGAAAACGCTAAAGTTTCATTAGAAATATGCATCACTTGAATAAGAAGAATCAGGGTTGATTGTTTGGCTAGAGACCCGAGAGGAAAACCAGATCCTTTGGCAGGAACAAGCAAACATCAGTCAAATCCCAGGTGTACAGCTGGCTCAGGCAGAGGCATGCCAACAGCCCTATGACCCACAAATCCAGCACCCTGTACTTAGAGGAAAATCATTACATCTCTAAACCTAAAGTGCTATGACTCACACTATAAATACCCGGATTGATCACACAGACTTTGCCACCAAGGAAAAGCTGAATTAGTTCTCAAGATTATGCACAATGATAATTATGGGCATTTCCTTCCATTGAACCTGGTCCCCCAAACATCCCTGGAGGCTTAAAGAGGCTGCTCCTGAATATTTTAACATTACCAGGATACTTTGTGACTTGATTATTTCTCTTAGTCACACATGATCATAAATATACCTTTCGAGACTGCTGGCTCTGAACCGGAGTCTCAGAACTGGAACAGGCCTTGGAGATTTGCCAGTACAACTTCACACTCAATAATCTACTAGTTATTCAGATGAAGAAACAGAAGCTCCAAGAGGTTGAATAATAAGAGGCAAAGGGAATAGAGAACAGGAGCAGAAGCCAAGATTCCGTTAGCTTTGTAACCTTGATGAGGTTGCCTGTTTCCTCATCTGTAAAATGAGGAGAGTAATCTCATATGGTATTGTGAAGATTCAGTGAATAAAATAAAATAAAATGCTTAGAATAAGCGCAACACATAGTTACTGCTACGTAAGTGCTTTTTCTCATGTGTACACTGAAGAAACCCAGCGAGGGTTCTGATCTTACCTCTCCTGTACATCGTTAGAAGAGGGAACTTCTATCCATTGACAAATTTACAATGATTATGAATGGTTGTCATGTATAATATCTTTTCAGAATGCCTTATCAAAACCTGTGTCTGAGCTCTTGAAATTCATTTAAGAAGAGTTTCCGTAATGGCAGTCAAGCATGATAATGAGTCCAGGAAATCAACAAAGTCCAGCAACAAAGTCTGAAAATTAGTCTTTTAACCAAGACTTTGAATCATTCCTCAGAGGTCATCTTGGATCCAATCTCTGTCAACCATGGTCTTCATGAACTCAAGGGTTGAATTCTGGCTTAGATGTAATTCTTGGAAAGGCTGTTAGTTCAACTTTTCTTTGGCTGGTCAAGATTGTTTTCCAACAGATTCTTTAGCCAGTAGTGTTACAATATACCACCAGATAAATCAAGAAATGAATATTGCTGCAGGGCAGATAAAGAAACACCTATTGGAACTCTTGTCATGCTGACAAGATAATCTGCAGCAAATTTGACTCACTATGTGCAGCCTGAATACTATACATTACAGGAAACACGCAGCTAATGTATACCAAGAGCCAAAAATTCAATCTGCAAAGGGTCTGCTGATGGAAAATGAACTACAGAATCATTTGTGAGGCACCTTGGTGGCTCAGTCAGTTAAGCATCTGCCTTCAGCTCAAGTCATAATCCTGGGGTCCTGGGACTGAGCCCCACATTGTTGGGGTCCCAGCTCAGTGAGGAACTTGCTTCTTCTCCCTCTCCCTCTGCCCTTCCTCTCCACTTGTGCTCATGGTCTTCTTGTGTGCTCTCTCTCAAATAAATAAATAAAATCTTTTTTTTTTAAAAAGAATAATTTGTACTACACAGTATTCCTCCAACCATGTAACTAATAAAGTTAACCTTCTGAAGTAAAAAGCAGAGAGGAAAATATCCAGCATCCTGAACATGCTTGGCTCAGAGTAGGTATCCAATGAATTGTAATCAAATAAATCTAACCTCTGTCAATGAAAAAGTATCTCATGTTAATTTGGATTTTTTTTTTTTAACAGACCTAAAGTACTTGAATGAAATGTCAGGAATTTTTTACATAATTAACTTTTTGAACTGAAATGGGTAATAAAGAACCCAAATAATAACTTGTGATTGCTGGATAGCATAAAATAGAGATTAAAAAAAAAATAATTGGGAAGGGGAGGAGGGTGGGGGGTGGGGGTGAATGGGTGATGGGCACTGATGGGGGCACTTGACGGGATGAGCACTAGATGTTATTCTGTATGTTGGCAAATTGAACACCAATAAAAAATAAATTTATTATTTTAAAAAATCTTTAAAAAATAATAATATAATAATTGAAGGTTTTAAAGCTCAGATCTAGAGGAAGGGGCAGAGCTTTCATCTTTAGCCTTTATTTCATAATCTACCTATTTAATATTTAAAATCCTGAAGATTATTGCCTGTGTCTCTGCCTCTGTGTGTGTGTGTGTCTCTCATGAATAAATAAATAAAATATTTAAAAATAAAATAAAATAAAATAAAATCCTGAGGACTATCAAGGTGACAAAAATGTTCTCTAGGGGCACCCAGGTGGCTCAGATGGTTAAACCTCTAAATCTTGAATTTGGCTCAGGTCCTGATCTCAAAGTCATGAGATTGAGCCCCACATGGGGTTCCACACTGAGCATTGAAGCCTGCTTGGAATTCTCTCCCTTTGCCCCTCCCCCACTCACACTCTTGCTTTCTCTCAAATAAAATAATATAACACATAATATATAAATATATATAAATAACATAATATATAATATACATAAATAATATGTATATACATAATATATGTATATATAATGTTCTCTCTCCCCCTAGAAATCAAGAGAAAACCTTTTCAAAAACTACAGGTTGGGATGCCTGGGTGGCTCAGCAGGTGAGCATCTTCCTTGGGCTCAGGGCGTGATCCCGGAGTCCCTGGATCGAGTCCCACATCTGGCTCCCTGCAGGGAGCCTGCTTCTCCCTCTGCTTATGTCTCTGCCTCTCTCTGTGTCTTTAATGAATAAATAAATAAAATCTTAAAAAAAAAACTATAGATGTGGGCAGCTGCTTTCATAAAATAGTCTGCAGCTCCTCAAAAGTTTAAAAGAAAAAAAAAGAAAATGTTTAAAAGTAGAGTTATCATATTACCCCATATGTATAACCCCATATATAGAGTTATCATATAACCCAATATAACCTCCCTCTACTAACTGGTTAAGTATCCAAAATAAAGGAAAAAATATGCTTTCACAAAAAAATGTACACATGAGTGTTCCTAAAAACACTATTCATAACCAAAAAGTGGCAATAATCCAAATGTCCATCAGCTGAAGAGCAGATAACTAAACTGTGATGTATCCATATAATGGAATATTATTTGGCCATAAAGAAGCCAAATGCAAAATGTTATCTGCTGCATGATTCTACATATATTAAATGCCCAGATCTATAGAGACAGAGAGAGAGAGTCAGTAGTCACCCAGGGCTGCTGGGGGAGGGGTCACTGGGAGCAGATAGGAATAACTGCTGATGGATACTAATTGGGGTTCTCCTTAGAGTGGTGAAAATGTCCTAAAATTAATTGTGCTGAAGGTTGCACAACTTGGTAAATATACTAAAAATCATACAAAATATACTAAAAGAATTGTATACTTTATTGATGAATGGTATTGTATATAAATCATAATAATAAAGCTGTTATTTTAAAAACTACAGCAGATACAATTTTTGCTCTGCTTGTGGTTTTTATTTTTTTAATTTTTTTAAAGATTTATTTATTTATTTATTCATGATAGACATAGAGAGAGAGAGAGGCAGAGACACAGGAGGAGGGAGAAGCAGGCTCCATGCTGGGAGCCCGACGTGGAACTTGATCCCAGGACTCCAGGATAGCAGCCTGGGCCAAAGGCAGGCGCTGAACCTCTGAGCCACCCAGGGGTCCCCTGCTTGTGTTTTTAAAATGCTATCCTAAAAACACAACGTTTAAAATTAATGAGTAGAGCAATGAAGCTACCTCACACTGCAACAAGTTAGGAGCCAGATACAACCAGCCTAGAATAACCATGGAAAAATCACAGTCCCCAGAGAGGGTTCACTGTGGGGTGTGTGCCAGTGCAAAGGACACAGAACGCGAGATCTGCTCACATTCTTTCTACAGTTTGCCATGAGAAAGTTTCACCAACTATCCAGGTGGTGCAACAAATATTCAATAAGTCATATAGAAGCTGATTTTTATCAATCCCGTAAAACTAACTCTCTACTTGTTCACTAAGTTATAGTCACACTGGCTTTCCTAATGTTTTGGTGACCTCTACCTGCCTACCTCAGGGCCTTTGTACCTACTATTCTCTTTACCTGAAGTCTTTACCAACAGGCCTCCATTTTAACCCCACATAAACTCTCTCTTTCTCATTGCTTTGTTTTCCTATTTTCACAGCATTTAGAACTATCTGAAATTCTCATGAGTTTATCAGTTTGTTGTCTGCTTTACCCACCAGAAAGCAAGCTCCATGAGGACAGGGCCCACAGTCTTTCCCTAGGCCTGCAGCACTACCAGATAGGCAATAAGTGCTCGCCAAATATTTATTGAGCAGATGAGCTCCATAGTGCAAGTCATAATGAGCTTCGTAAACAACACCCAAAGGTCAGTCCAGTACCTTGAGATCACACCAGTCCAGGGACACTGACCATCCAGAAAACAGTCTGTAGCCAGCTCCTGGCTGAAAGGGCAAATGGTTCAGGCTGGAAACCCAGTTGGCCATCAAGGACTTCCCGTGCTCTCTCACTAATCTCTCCCCATCATCCCGAGTCAGAAGGCAGAGCACAGTCAAGGGGCCCTTCCTGCAGGTTTATAAATAAGTCTGGGCTCACTGCTGATCCCAGACTGGCCTACATGGCAACTTGCCCTCAGCTTGCCCAGTTAGTAGGACCGCTCCCAGTAAGGTTAGCAAATAACCGTCATGCAGACAGCAAGCCGGAACAAAACCTGTTCTTCGTGGTCACAAAAACACCACACCTTAAAGATTCTCTCTCAAACCTCGACCCCTGTCTCCACAGAAGCACTTCTTCCCAGTCCTACCCCAGAGTTAGCAACCGTCCATTCCAATTCCAAATGGCTATCTGGCTTTTTTTTTTTTTTTTTTTTTTGATAAGTCATTTCATTCAAGTGAATGCTGAATTACTGCATAAACTGTAGAGTCCTTGTCACCCGAAAGATGTTATATTAATTAAGCCCAAGCAATCACCACATCTACCAAAATGTCATTTGTGAATTCTTTGGGAACAAATTGCTCAAAATGGCATTTGAGATTTTGCAATTATAGAAAAATTGACATTACATGATTTTATGGACACGGCTCATATTTCTTTGTATATTAAGTGCAGCACAATCATCCAAGATTTCCTTTTTATAGCCTGTCTACAAATTGGATACCATGAAACAGCGGGACTCGATGACTAGAGGGTTCATACGCCATTTTATTACAGATGGAAGCCTTAGAAAAGACAGACGCCGGTACAGGAGATAGGCAATACATTACAAGATTTCACAATAGCTTATACGCAACAGGTTGCATTTCCCTTGGTAAATCCCGAGCATAGGATTAGGAAGCTTCATTTAGCACAAACTTCTAGCTCTGCCAAGTGAAGAGCCAGTGAGATGATTAACCTGCCTGGTTTGACATGAAGATAACTGAATGGTTGAGGCACATTGTTTTGAGTCCAGGGTCTTGGTTTTCTCATTTTCAGCTGTGTCACCACAGCTTCAGGTACTGCCATTTATGAATTACGAGGTTTCTAGCAGGCTGCTTCTGACCTCTCTTCTGAAAGTCTTCATGGACCACAGAACTAGGAAGGATGCAAGGCCACTTGAATTGATACCAAGATTATGAAATAAGAGCATGTAGACAATGAGCTCAGGCATGGCCAAACAATTCATATGTAATAGTCACAAGTTTGAAAACACCATCCAGTTCAGTCAGTGGGTTGATTAGAACAGTGCTTGTGGAGATTAAGTTCTATGAAATTCCACAGAAATTCATCCAAGAAAACACATTACCTAACACATCCATGCAGTGGATATTGTTGCCATTTAGGAAAACAATTATTTTCTAGTTCTCCTAAAGGGAATCACAGATCCCTTACCTCCCAGAGTCACTCCTGTGTTCTTGATGTTTATAACTTCTTAGATTTACATAACTATTTTCTGTTATGCATTTCTATGTGTTTCGGTTCAGTTCATTTAAAATTCACAATATATCTATGTGATATGCAAAGCATAAAGCCATTTTTTGGTTTTTCTTCATTCTGTTCTATTTTAATGCAGAAGGAGTATGAGACCCAGAGAGGTTAAGCAACTTGCCCAGAGGTCACATATCTGTCCACTAACCAGACAGTAGGAATTCTTAATCCAGTGAGCTTCCTTCCACATAAACGTGTTTCTCAAACTGTAGCATGCATATGAATCACTGGGGATCTGATTACAGGGCAGCTTCTGAATTCAGTAGGTCAGAATTCAGAAGGGGAACTAGGTTCTGCAATGTCTAATAGGATCCCAAGACTTGCTGCTTCTGGCAGTACCCAGAACATCCTCCACCACACCCTCCAGAACATCCCTGGCGTGTCCTGCCTACTACTTTACCCAACTGCAATTGCACCATTTGGGTATCCATTCATTCCCTCTTCACACACTGGACTGTGAACTCCCTGAGAGCAGGAACCACATTTTGCTCAATCCTTTACCTGGCTGTTCAGCACCATGCCTGTCAAAAAGAAATTGAACGAATATTTTTGAACAGTGAAAAAAAAAAGCAATATATTTCTAATTATATAGCCAAGACTCTGATTACTTATTGCAAAAAGATATTTATCAATTTTCCTTTGTTGTCTCAAGCCACACTGTATCTAGTCATAATTGCCAGGTCCCAAACTAACATAATCCAAAGTCAGCCCTGCAGTGTCAACCCATTTAGATCTACATTTTGCCCAGAATTATGCTTGTGGCAAACAATCACATTCTCAGGCCAAGGGAATGGGTTAATGTGAGGTCATTCTAAGGGCACAGGAGAAGCATAGAACAGGCAGGTGACTGAGATCCGCTACCATTCAGCTTAAAGGAAGCCAAGTCACTTGTGTTCCCACTGAGGATGCCAATAACACGTATCTATCACGGTTTCAGGTTTTTCATCCTCTGAGAACTGTGCTAAGTGCTTTGCACTAGTCATCTCATTTCATCCTCTCTACAAACCTATGATACAGGCACATGTCTTATAGGGAAGGAAAGGGAGACATGGGGTTCTTAAAGTGTAAGAGGTGAAGCCAAGATTTGGATTCAGGCAGTCTGACTTCAGAGTCAATGCTTCTAACCACATTGTCTACTGCCTGGAAGCACACAGTGGGAGGAAAAAACAATTTTCAGAAGACGGAGTGTCTTACTCTCTTGTCAGTAGCCTGGTACTAGGCTCCAACAAACTCCAAATCAGAGGACTGGGGAGAAACACATTGCATCAACAGTACATGACCCTTATATCCAAAAGGAAGGCTGTGAATATATAGCGTAGAAGAAGTAGGATTTTCTATGACAGCAAATCTTCAAATAGTTTGCCTCTATTTGGCTTATGGTTAAATATACAACACCACCGAAAGGTTAAGTAAGAGTCAGTTCAGTAATAAGTCTCAAAGGTCCTAGATTCCTTTCACACTTCATTAGGACTCTTATGAAATCTTGCATTAATGATTGGGCCAAATCTGAGAAAATGGGCATCACATGAAGAAATCACTTTTGTGAAGCAGGTGTATTCAATGTAAAAAGTCAGAGAATTTAAAGGACAGAGTGACCTTTGCTTTTCAGAATCTTAAAAAGCAGGAGTTCAACAGTTATATATTAACACTGTCAGAAAAGGAGGTTATCAAGAAAACAAGAGGATCCGTTGTCAAGCAGGGTAAACGATCTCTCTTTTTCACGAAAGATTTTTAAATGTGGGAGTTCTTTCTTAAAAGATTTCTTTATACTATTTTATTCCTAACTCTGTGTTTTTGTTGTTAGAAACATAAAATTCTCCAGGGTTCAGAAAAACATATCTACCTTCACACAGATAGGTATATAAGAAAATGAAGTAAACTACTGGCATATTGTATGGAAAGATTATCATATGTTAAGCTTGATGTGTTAAAAATAGAACCATATAAAATTTCATGTAGGTATGCATCCTGAAAAAAATCACCCATAATTATACCTATAAATTTTAGTCAATCTATCAAATTACAATCATGTTTAAAAGTCAAGAAGTTTTAGGACTCAGTTGTGTAGATTTATGGGGGAAAAATGTCAATTTTTATGGTGTTTTATAAACCCTAAGGTACTAAGCAATGCATGATATTGTTTTTATTGAAATATCATTTTAGCTTCTAGAATAAGTGGAGATCAGAATAATATCACTCAACAAATTAAACTACAAATTTTTATTCAGCAGAATTAATGTGAAATTTACATGTAAAGCAAGAGAAGTCTGCTCTTTAGGAAGTTACAATGACATACATAATAGACATAAAGTCAACAAAGATAACAAACAAAATTTTTAGAAGTCTTCCAACAATTTCATCTTCTGGACTTGTGGGAATCGTAGTAGATATTAATATCCAGTTTTTACACATCATATCCAACATGCTCTTGCTCCCTGGGGGAAAAAAAAAAAACAAGAAAAGTACCCTGAAATAAACATGTTTATAATCTTGATTCTTTAAACTCAATGGAATATTTGCACTGTAAAGAAATAGTGATGAGGGAACATCTATACACACCTGTAACCCAACAATAAAGTAAAATACTTTCCCCTCTAATGAATTAAATTATTTCCCACCTACTCATTTTGACCACTTTATGTCATAATCATACATTTTTCTACATGTCAAATATGCTTGCTTTCTGAAGAGAAACAACTCAAGGAACTATTAAAACGACTGTTCTCTTGTCATTATCAGTAATTACTTATGAAATCTTATCTGCAAAGACCTTTACCATCATTTCTGTTGGCATCAGTGAAATTGCCATTCTTCCAACCTGTATCGGCAACATCACCAGGAAATGTGAATTTGAAGACACAGAAGAAGGCAGGTGATAAAATATTTTTTTAATTAAACAAACAAAAGGTCTTTTTCATTATCTTGATCTTTCCTCGGGATCCCCTCTCATCAGTTTGGTCACCTAATAAGATATCAAACATTTAATTTCCTCCACATTTCTGTGTTAAACAGTTTTTTAAATAACAGGAATTTCAAAAAGTGTTATGTATTAATGTGAGCTCTGTTTAGCACACTGTTGGAACATTTTACCGAATGCCTGTCAGGTAGGGAGTTTAGAACCATTCTGAACTCCTTTTTCAGGAATTCAAGGTCAAATAAATCAAGTAGTTTTCAAAGACTTGCATCAAAGTTCCTTTTATACAGTCAAGTTAAAGGGAGCATCAATACTTTTGAAAAAGAAGCAATATTGGGGTAGAAGAATATTTTTTGCTACTTTCACCCAAAAACCAAAAAGGCAGGTTGAGTTGTAAGAGAGAGGGGAACAGATGAGGTTTATACAGTGTTGTCTTCTCCCATTTAAGCAATCTTGGTTAATTTCTGTAATAACTAGCCCCGTTCCTGGAGAAGGGAATGGTATGGCCCAAATTACACAGCAGGCACTAGCACAGTAAACACCTAGAATTTCCTGGACTTTCAACAATTCCTTTGGCCTATGTTTCAGAAACAAGGAGTGAAAATAATTCATGGGTTTGCAAAGTGATTCTCCTTTGCTGTGATGGCCATGGCCTCCAGTTTATGTTTGTTTAATCTGTGCCCTGAGGGGCACCTCTACTTTCCTCCAACAACAGAAAGAGACCAAAATAGGAAGTTTGGGAGAGACCAGGGAGCTGTCAAGGACTGATGAGTGAGCAGAAACCCATTTCTCACCTGCCTTAATCCCAGGTAGCGGTAGATAACCCTGCTCCTTGGTTTTCTCTTGGTAAACTGTAAGCTCTTGCTAGGACAAAGTGCATTCAGCACGGGTGGTCTCTTAGCAACCTTGGTCCCTGTGTCAAAGCACATTAAAAGGTTTTACTGGAAAGTGAGGTAGTATACCAAGTGGAGCAGCAGAGAGCCTGCTTGGAGAAACTCTAAAATTACTTCCAACGAAGTCAGGAAGATGTCAAAAAGTGGACTTTGGAAAGAAAATATGACAGTTTAATTTTAATTTATCACAGATTTGTACAGCTAAACACTGAACCTTTAACAGAAACATTAAGCTGGATTCTAGAGTTTTCCTGGCAGGGCAAACATTCACCATGTTTTTAAAACAACATTTCTCAGGGGTGGGAGAAGAGGAGAAATGTTTAAAGACACATACTTGAAACTAGTAAGTTCTAAAGACCCAATACACAGTACAGTGGTTATAGACAAAACTATTATAAGCATTAGACTTGCTAAGAGATTAGATTTTAATTGCTTTCAACACAAGAAGAAATGATAATTATGTGGTGTTATAGAGGTGTTAGCTAATACTCCTATGGCAATCATACTGCAATATAAATGTATCACATCAATGTGTCCTATACCTTACACTTATGTAATGCTGTAGGTCAAACACAACTCAATCAAAAAACTTCCTTAAAACTTATTTAGAACATATTTGCTTCAATATCTTCTAGGACAACAAACAAAACTTCTCTGTCTACATAAGACCATAGTTCATGTGATTGTATGTCTGCTATAAATTCTATAAATTTTAAGATTTTGTATCACTTTTATGAGCAAATTAGAAAGTGGAGGAGTAAATTTTTTTTTAATTTTTTTAAATTTATTTATTCATGAGAGACACAGAGAAAGAGGCAGACAGAGGCAGAGGGAGAAGCAGGCTCCATGCAGGGAGCCCAATGTGGGACTCCATCCCAGAATTCCAGGATCACACCCTGAGCCAAAGGCAGACGCTCAACCACTGAGCCACCCAGGTGTCCAAAGGAGTAAATTCATTACAAAAGACCAGGCTATAATATTTCGTCACAAATGGAAATTATTTATTCAATATAATGATGGTGATTACAACTCCAAAATAATAAAAATGCTACTTAGAAAATTATGTTTATTCAAATATGATTAAAACCCATACCTTATGATCACCCATTACACTCCTAAGTATACACCTGATGCAGGGATATCTGCACCAGGACACACATTGTTCATAATATTCTCCACTTAGAAGCTACCCAGGTGCCCAAGATAAATAGATAAATTCATACATATAGTGGAATATTACACAGTAATGAAAATTAAGCTACAGCTCCATACAAAAGCAGGGATAAATTTTACAATCATAATATTGAACTTTTAAAAGGCAAGGCACAAAAGAGGTGCTTGGGTGGCACAGTTGGCTAAAGCGTCCAACTCTTGATTTCAGCTCAGGTCATGATCTCAGGGTTATGATATTGAGCCCCACCTCAGGCTCTGTGCTCTGTATGGAGTCTTCTTGAGATTCTCTTCCTCTCACTCTGCCCCTCTCCCCACATTTTCTCTCTCTAAAACAGATAAAATAAATCATTTTTTAAAAAGTGTGAAGTTTGGGGTGCATATGTGGATGGCAACAGTGTAGAAGGTAAATTTATCAAGGAAAACAAGGGATTGGCTACCATACATCAGGAGGGGGTGACTTCAGTGAGGGTAAGGGAAGGGATAGTCAGTTTGAGGCACTCCCAGCAGTTTTATTCCTTGCTCTGGGTGGTGGTTACACTGACAATCAGTTTTTAATGACTTATTAAACTGTATATATAAGTTTTTTTTTGTATATATAAGTTTTATGTGCTTTTCTATATGTATATTAACCTTCACAACTGAAATACAAAAAGAAAACTAAGAAATATCTGCAAATGATCACAGAGGCCAAGTTTGGAAGGAAAGACTATATGTGATTTTTTTTTTTATTCTTGCTGTTTCTATTTCTCACATTTTCACTTAAAAGGACATTACTTGCTTATATAATTTTAGAAAATAAGGAAAGTAGTTTCAAAACTGCCAGGCCTCTTCCTTCTCCATATATTGAAAAGTAACATATACTGATTTTATTTTGCCAAACCAATCATTTAAACAAATATGAACTTGGGAAAAATTAGATTTATCCTTGAAACATTTTAATGAAAATATGTAACTTTTGTGAAAAAGTATAAATTACATTATTTCAATTAAAAAGTTTCATTAATAAAATTAACTTTCCTTGAGTTCATTTTAAATTTCTTTTGCTAAAGAACATGTTCTTGTCTCATTCAAAATGCTCATGATCAACAGGAATATGGGTGGTTCTTATTTGGTTCTTCTACTTGATGATAGATCTGCTTCTAGATGTAATCTTTGGAAGGACACAGACTTGTATCACCACAAGCTTACTAACATGCTCAGATTTTACTGTGGATTACAATTATGAGTGTCATTACACTTTGATTTACATTTTGATTAGTTCTTACTTAACTAGAAGCTTTGTAATCAGGTGTTTTTTCTTTGGGATTGGACTGACATTCTTTTTTGGGGAAAAGCTATTTAACACCAGCAATTTTTAGGGGGAAAATGATTCCTAGTGTCTTTTTTATTGGATACAACATGTACCAAGAATATAAATTTCAAACAAAGTAGGACACTTCTAAGAGTATGCTAGAACATATTGAGTGTGACTGTCTCAAGACCATGATCTTATCTTGAACCTGGTATTTAAAAGTCATAATTAAAATAACCTCCAATTTCTGATATAA